>NC_137789.1:38930528-40193028 GCF_963383645.1 Muscardinus avellanarius
GATGCAGAGTGAGCCCAGAAAGGCTGATGTTCACCTGACCTTGGCTTAGCTCTGCCTTCTGCAGCTGCGCGGGGTCCCTCCTGCACATGGTGGTTAACACTGCACCCACAGCCAGGCAAACTAGCACAGCTTCTGCACCCAAGAGAAAACGGACTGAAACCACCTCCTCCTCCTCCTCCTCCTCCTCCTCCTCCTCCTCCTCCTCTTCCTCCTCCTCCTCCTCCTACCTCCTCTTCCTCCTCCTCCTCCTCTTCCTCCTCCTCCTCCTCCTCCCCCCTCCTCCTTCTCCTTCTTCTCCTCCTCCTTCTCCTTCTCCTCCTCCTCCTCCTCCTCCTCCTCCTCCCTACTCCTCCTCCTTCTCCTCCTCCTTCTCCTCCTCCTCCTCCTCCTCCTTCGCTAATTGGGTCAAGAGAAAAACAGAATTTTAAAAAATGCAAGTCATGGTTAGAGCTTCTGTTATTGGTTAGGATGTCACCAGGCTCTGCCCTCCTGCCTGTGAGAGCCAGCACTCCCAGGACAGAGAGGGATAAAAGTGACAGCAGCAATGGTCACTGGCCACCAGGGAGCCCTTCAGCGTGCCAGGCACTGTGCTAGCCACAATCCCGCATCTTCTCAGCTCCCTCGTGGCCGCCTTGAGGGAGCTTTTGCAAAGGAAGAGGCTGACTCAACACCCAGGCGTCCACTAGAGTGTGAGGCAAGACTGGATGCCAGCTCCTCCAGGTCGCCATGCAGCCAGCTTCAGCGTGTGCTTGGCCGTCTCCTGGGTGGCCTTGTCTCCTCACAAGACAGACTCTGGCAACCGGAGACCTGCACGTGTGGGGATGTCAGTCAATGCTGGTCTCAGAGTCACTCCCCAGAGGCCACCTCTGGCTTGCTCTGTGGTTTGGGGAAGTCGGCAGAGGGCAGGCCACCTGCCAGGCCTTCAGGTGCAGATGTGGCTGCTGACCCATGCAGCCTGGGAGGGGGACACGAGAAGCCGCAGGGACCCGAGAAACACAGGGGCCTGCTGGAGCTCGGCCTCTCTGCCTTGGAGCCCTTGGGGAGGACTCCTGGTCCTTCCTGCAGTGCTGAACTGCTCTTCCCGCATCACTCCAAAGGTGGGATACACATCCAGCAGGATGAGAAAGGGATGCCCAAGCGGGAACCAGAGCACCCACATCCAGCGTCACACACCGTGCCCCAACCCCACTTCCTTCTTGTGTTAAGCAATACTCTACTCTTACATTCCAACCGGAGCCCTTCAGCTGAGTTGGGGGCTGGGCTGCCAGCGGGGTTTAGGATGTAGTGAGGGAAGCAGTCAAAGAGTTGTCCTGCAGAAGGATGACCGCTGTACCAGAAGCACATCTAGAACCAGGAGAGGGTGGCGCTATGCACAGGGAGGGGCGTGGAGCGAGGAGCAGTCGGAGGGCTGCAGGGAGCACTCTTCACTCCTCTGCAGAGCTTGCTGTGTTGTTCCCACCATCCCATCCCTTCTACTAGGAATGGGCAGAGCACATCGTCCTGCATCCCTCAGTTGCTCTCCTAATTCCGTACTCAAGTCTGTCTTGCTTTGTTTTGCTTTCTTGTTGTTGTGATTGTTTTTTTGTTTGGGTACTGGGGATTGAACTCAGGAACATTCTACCTCCTAGCTACATTCTCAGACATTTTTATTCTTCCCTGTGAGAGTCTTGTTAGGTTTCCTGGGGTCTTGCTAATTTGCTGAGGTTGACCTTGAACCTGAGATCCTCCTCTCTCAGCCTCCCGAGTACTGGAGTTACAGGCAAGCGCCACTGAGCCTGGCTATTTTGCTTTGTTTGGGGGTTTTTGTGTTTATTTTTGTTTTTAATTTTGGTTTTGTTTAGTTTTAGCCAGGGCCCCCTCTGTTAATTGGATTTTGACTTCCTTGAAGGCAGGGACTGTTTCTGCTACGCCCTCCCTCCCGATTGGAGCTCAGCACTGAGCATCACGGTGTGTCTGATAAACACTTCTGGGGTTGGAGGATTGGGCCCTCTGAATTTGATTGGCCCAATCAAAGGGCGAGAACTCAAGTGAGGGCAAATTAGAGGAGAAAATAAGTTGCTACAATTGGTACTCTTTATCAGAGAAAGAGTAAAATAGGGTGAGAAAAGTGGACCGCGTTTAATTTTTTTCTTTACCACCTGCCTTTTCACAATATGAGCAATGACCTAACAGTAGTCAAATATAACTGTAAATTAATTTTAAAGCCAAATATTGGGTTGAGGATTACGTGGTCTTTGGCATTATTAAAGCTAATGCTCAGTTCTATAATAAAGAAGAGGAAGGAGTCAGATGGTACATTCTGTTCAAAGAGCAAAACAGCCCAAGGAGGTGATATTATTCCTCCCTGGATTCTAGTTTTATGAGAAAATAAACAGGCAAGTAAGTAAGCTAATATTGTCTTTTAATAGTGATTTTGATCAGAGCAATACGTTTTAAACGTCCAAAGGTGCTACGAGGCTTATAATGAAAAGCAGAAACTCCTTACTCGACCCAGTTATCCCAGAATCTCACTTTTCAACTCAGACGTTTTTCAACTGGGCAACCATTTTCAACTCAGGAATTTTTCCAGCATTTTTCCTCCATAGTTCTGAGAAATATATTTCTCGATTCTTTTAACTTTAGACATGCATTAACTTTCTACTATGGAAGAAAAGAATTTAGACTTTAAATCCAATACACACGGTCATTCTTCTTTATGGTGTTTCACCATTTTGGGATAAATTAATACTCAGAATTTATATTGGTAGGTCTCTGAAAATGTTAAGTGATGTTCATAGCAAAGCCTCAGTGTTTACTATAATTATATTTTCTTTTGTGTATAACCTTTTGTTTTTCTTGGAGTTACTAATATACCTCTTTTGTCATGTTTGTTTATATTTTCCAGTGTAGTTCTTCTAACCTCCTCTACAATACTTCATAACGTAGGCAAACACAAGAAATAAGCTATCAGATACTTCATCCTTATTATTGCTTGAAACCGGACAGCCAATATCCTCTATCCTGTGACCCCAATCTGGTCTGAAGTCCTCTGAAGTCACTGCACCATGCAGCCATGGGCTTCCCTTCACCTACCTCTCTCCCCTGTTGGACGAGCTGTTTCCTGGCTGTTTTCTGTTGGCTGGTTACTTGGTTCACTCCCTTGTTTTGTGAGCACCCTTTAGTAGTTTCTCAAGAAAAAAAAAAGATTGAGCCTGCTTGTATGAAAAATGCACATCTAGTGAAAATTGTATGAAGATTTTCACATCTAATGGGCGGTGTGGAAGCCATTCTTCTTCAGAATTTGCAAGCACTGGTCTGTTGTCTTCTAGTGTCCAGTGGTACAGAGAAGGAGTTTGAATATCATTCTAATTCCTGATCTTCTGTATTCTCTTCTAAAAGTTTTTGTGAACAGTTCTTTATCCCTGATGTTCTAAATTTTACAATTTTTTTGTCTATTTGTATCTAACATTCTGGGCTTTTGGTACAAATTTTCTTGAACCAGTTCTTTAATCATTTTTATCATCTATTTTTCTCTCCTATTAGTATGATGTTGGACTTCTTGGATTGATTTTCTGATTTTATCTTTTTTTCCCAGTTGTTTATCTCTTTGACTTATGCTATTTCCTGGGAGACTTCCTCAATCTTATTATTCTGCTCTTCTATTTAAATTCAGTAATCTCACCAACACCCCTTTTTGCAGTTTTCTCTTTTCCATAGTTTCAGTGACTTATGGTCTACTGTCGTCTGAAAATGTTAAATGTTAAATTCCAAATATAGCCGGGCGTGGTGGCGCACACTTGTAATCCCCGCGCTTGGGAGGCGGAGACAGGAGGATCGCGCAGGTTCGAAGCCAGCCACGTGCTGGCTTAAGAGACTCTGTTTCTAAAATTTAAAAAGTATAAAAATAGGTCTTGGAGTGTAGCCTGGAGGTAGAAGGGCTTCCAGGAACCCCAGTACCACCAAAAAAAAAAAAAAATTAAATAAATAAAAAAATCCAAACATAAGCAATTCCTAAGTTTTAAATTGTGCATGATGAGATTCCATGCCATTTCACTCTGTCCTTACCCTGATATGAACACTCCTTTCCTCCAGTATATCCATGCTCTTTAACTACCTGCCCTTCAGTCACTGCGTAGTGGCTCAGTTACCGGATGGCCCATGGAGAGCTCGCGGTGCTTGCGTACAGTGAGCCTCAGGAGCAGCCTAGGGCCGAGTCACAATACCCACTTCTTTCACTTCTCTTCGTCTCAGCAGATAGACATCGTATCACCTTGCATCATCACAAGAAGGAAGAATACAATAAGTAAGAATAAATACTTTGAGAGAGAGCACATTCATATGATACCATTACAGTATATTATTATACTCGCTCTATTTTATTATTATTTATTGTTAATCTCTTTTGGTGCCTAATTTGTGAATTAAACTCTATCATATTATGCTTGCACATGGTATATTTAGGGTTGGAACTACTTGCAGTTTCAGGCATCCACAGGAGGTCTTGAAATGTACCTCCCATGGGTAAAGGGGGACTATTGTATTTTTTTTTTTAATAGTATCAGGAATGGAACCCAGGGGCTTTCTACCTCTGGGCTATACTCCCAGACCTATTTTATATTTTATTTGGGAACAGGGTCTCACTGAGTTGCTGAGAGCCTCACTAAGTAGCTGAGGCTGGCTTTGAACTTGTGCGATCCTCCTGTCTCAGCCTCCCAAGCACAGGGATTACAAGCGTGCACCACCACACCTAGCTTATTATATTTATTTCAATTGTGAACTTCTTAATTTCTCCAAGTGTTTTCTTATTTTTTGAGTGCTCTTTTTTAATCTATCATCCTGGTTGCAAAAACAATCCTTATTTTCTTTATCCTGGCTGCAATATTTTCTAATTCTTTAAGCACTTGGTTTCAGCTCATTTGAAGTTTTCTTCTGCTGTCTGCATTATTTCAGCTCAGGGATATTTTAAGTTTCTCCCTTTGCTCAGTTGGATCCCTGGCCTTTGTGTTAGAGGTTTTCTCCAAATTCTGAAATTGCTTGACTGTCCCTTTATATTTTAACAAGGGTGCCCTTAAAAGCTATCTGAATGTTCTCAGTATGTATGTATTATAATTCTTACGAGAGTGGGCTCTGAAGTCCTCTTATGAGAGTGGGCTCTGAAGTCCACTGGTCTTGTGTTGTTATTCTGTTTATTCTTTAGCTCTTTGACCTTGAGCAAGTGACCTTGTTCTGTTACAAGCTAAGAGAGAGGTAGAGAAAATGGTACCACTCAGGTCCAGGACTGAGGTGGGCGTTCTCAGCTGCTGATGCCACGGTTACATGACCCTGAGGATGGACGTCTGAAACATTGCATTTTAATGTCCAGCAAGGCTCCCCCTAGGCCCAAGCCCCCTCACAACCTCACATGAGAGCTCTGAGTGCCCAGCAGGCTAATGTGTGGCAGGTGTGTGCACCGACATGTTATGTGGTGAATGCTCAAGAGACAGGCACTGAAACGACAAGACGTGTGTCGTCACACTTTTTAATATGAAACACTCATTATTGCCCTCTGGGCATCTGTTACTCTGATTACAGAGTAAAAGAATTAGAGAAGAGGGAAAATAGAGTACCAAAAGAAGGAAAGAATAATTATAATTTTTTTTTTAAGGGAAGAGAGGACACAATCAAAATCTAACTGAGGAAAGCTGACCTGGGAGTTGGGAAAGGGGCTGGCGCGGCAGCCTGAAGGACTTTGCAGCGGAGAGAGATGTCTCGGTGGACATGAAGAGCGAGTTAGTAAGAAGAGCCTGAAATCTCTTTCTTTTAGGAAAAGCAGAAGTGATCGATTCTTCGAGGCCTGACTGAAGGAAGATCAAGCAGCCTCCAACCTGAACAAATCGTTTGTGTCCCCTGGGCTTTAACCCGTGTCAGTCATCGCCGCTGTGCCGCATATTTTAATTGGTCCTCAGCATCCCAGGCTTGTCCCTCAAGGTGACTGGAGCCAGGAACCGAGCAAATGTACAGGCCTGAAAAATAATACAGAGGACTCTTTCTGCTCTTAATATGATGGGGAATAAAGTCTCTTTTATATGCTTTTATTGTTGTACTACAGTCTCACATCATAATGTAAATCATGTTGACAGTGATACCCATGCACATGGTAGTTGGTGCCCCCACCCCCTGCTGTAAGTAAAATTGCTACAAAGAAGGAGAGAAAGAAAGTCCCCCAAACAGCAGAATGAAATGGAAAACAAGGAGAAAGATATAAGAGGATTCAGGGAAATTGTTTTCTTCTTCAAACTCATTGCCCTTCCCCACTAAAAGCTCTGTGATACTGGGCTCGGTTTAATTTATGAGCAGAAAGCGATATTTGATCAGCTTTTAGGATTGCCTTGTTCTTCTCCACATTGGGCCTGAGCACTGCGGCCTGGCTTTCCTAGGAAAACGGCAGGAGCTGAAAGCTAGCGGGCTGAGACTTGGAAGGGGTGGAGTGTGGGGTGGGAGAGAGAGGAAGAGAGAGAGGGAGAGAGGGAGAAGGAGAGAGAGAAGGAGAGAGGGAGAGAGAGAGGGAGAGAGGGGGAGGATATGAAAGAAGAAAGAAAGAAAGAAAGAAAGAAAGAAAGAAAGAAAGAAAGAAAGAAAGAAAGAAAGAATTCACCCACTACCTCCCAGGCTTACCTCAGAGAGAGCCTGAGAGAAGCCACAGCCCAGGAAAACTCCTGCTATCAGACAGAGCCGGCCATTGTTCAGCAAACCACTTGACCTTCCAGGAGTCCCATTATTTCTCTGTGTTCTGGTGGTATTTAGGGAAGTGATTGGAAAATCGAAGCTGTTTAAAAGTGCAATAAAGCACAACTGCAGGGAGTCTGACCTGTCACTTAAACCTCGACTAGGGCACTCAGGCATCCTGGAGGGGCCAAGGCTCAGAGCCTGTCTGCCGGGGGCAGGAACAGCCGGGTGGGCTGTCAGCAGGAGCGGACAGGAGACAGGGCCTGCTGTGAGGCCGGGAGCAGTGGAATAAAATGGCTGTGATGTCAGCATGCGCACCTGACTGGCTCGCCTTCCTGGGAGTGCAGGCACCACTGTGCCTGTGTCCAGGGGTAGCGGCTAGGAGGCTATTCTTGGTTTTGATGGAAGGACGCTACTCTAGAACACCAGCTCTGACACAGCAATGGGCATCCTGCTCCCTCCCACACTGGGGATTGAGAAGATTGATGAGACAACAGATGTTTGGGTCAGGGGTACACACCGAGAAAGTGCTCATTATACAGCAGCTGCCAGGGAGAACCTGGTTAAAGTGGGCTGCCTGGTTCTGCCTCTTTGATTTGGGGCGTTTGCCTTACAACAGCTTGTTGCTGAGGTGTCCTTGATGCTGGTTGGTCTTTTAGGAGCCCAGATGAGCTCCCCATATCTGATGCTGGGAGATTGATCTTGCTGTAAGCCATTTATTTATTTATTTTGGTACTAGAACATTCTGACTCTGAGCTACACCCCCCACCCCGGCCTCTTTTATTTTGAAACAAAAGTCTCCCTAAGTTGCTGAGGGTCTCAGTAAATTGCTGAAGCTAGCCTCAAACTTGTAATCCTCCTGTATCAGCCTCCCAAGTACCTGGATGACCGGTCTGTGCCACCGCACCCAGCTAAGCCACTCATTCTTTTAGCTAGTTTTCACTGAACTTGCAACATGCCAGGCACAGTCTGGTTGCTGGGCATCTAGCAGTAAAACACCCACACCCTTATGTAGCTTACATTTCACTGGGAGAAACAGAAAAAAAAAAAAAAAAAAAGGACTGTGATTGTAGCTAGGTGGTAGGGTGCTCGCCCAGTGTGCATGAGGTCCTGGGTTCGATCCCCAGCATCACCGAAACAACAAAAATGACAATAAAGCAAAAGCAAAAATGAAATAAAAAAATATATCGTGCAGCAGCATCTGCTGGGTGCTAGGGCAAAAGATCACACGGGTGGGGAGCACAGGTGTTACGCAGATGGTCAAGGAGGGTTTTGATGAGAGGGTGACATGTGAGCTGACTGGAAGGAAACAAGACAGATTTATAAATAGCTAGAGGAAGAATATTCGGAGTAGAGAGTGTGGTAGGCTGAACAGTGGCCCTTCAAATGCCCATGTCGGAATCACCAGAACCTGAGAATATGTTATTTTATGAAGCAAAGTAGACTTTTTGGATGCGATCACTAGGAATCTTGAGGTGCTGAGATGCGGCCAGATCATATGGATGGGCTCAATGTAAACCCAATGGTCTCTCTAAGATGGAGGTAGACCAGAGTCAGAAATGTGGAGTGATGATGGAATCGGAGAAAATAGAAAATGATAGTTATCGCCTTTGATGATGGAGGATAAACCAAGGAATGCAGGCAGCCTTTACAAAGCTAGTAAAGACAAGAAAATAGTCTCCTCCAGAGTTTCCAGTGCAAACCCCATCCTTCCTACACCTTGAGTTTGGGACTTTTTGTGTGTGTGTGTGTGTGGTACTGGGGTTCCTGGAAAGCCTTCTACCTCTGGGCTACACTCCCAGACCTATTTTATATTTTTATTTGGAAACAGGGTCTCTTAAGCCAGCGCGGCTGGCTTCGAACCTGCGCGATCCTCCTGTCTCCACCTCCCAAGTGCAGGGATTACAAGTGTGCGCCACCACGCCTGGCAGAGTTTGGGACTTTTGACCTCCAGAACTGTAAGATAGTGAGTGTGTGTTGTTTCAACCTATTAAGTGTGCTACTCTTTACAGAAGCAAGAAAGAGGAACTCAAGGGTCAGCAAGGACACAGTTCTGAGCTGGAGGTGTGCTCCGCCTGTGCGAGGGGTCAGCAGGCACCATCAAGAATTGCCGTCTGCCAGGGAAACAGAGGGGCAGGTGCTCAATCCTGCAGAAACAAGGGGAGGGATGCTGGGGCCAGTGGATGGCCACACGGGGTGTGGTGCCAGGGCAGGCGCTCCACCCTGGTAGCTACAGCCCCGGGGTTAGAATGCTCACAGGTAATGGGCCAGAGTCACTCAGCGTCTGCAAAAGTCTGCTGCACACCAGACACACACACACTCGTCACCCATCCAGCCTCACTGGCCCCTCAGGATGCTCAGGGTGTGACCTAGGTGCGGGACGTGCTGAGGGCCAGAGATGCAGGCAGCCTCTGCCCGGGGTCCGGGCTGTCCCCTGCCTGCACCCCCCAGCTCCTTCTCACCCAGCAGCTCCACCACGCACACAGAGCTGCCAGCCCGCCTCACAGGGTGGGGGATGAGCTAAAGCAGTCTCCCTCTCTTTCAATCTGTCTCACACATACACAAAATGCATTCAAGCAGTCTAATAAGAAAAGTCTATTTAGATTCTTGCTTTAAATTGTACTTTCTGTTTTTCAGGAATATAACAATGGCTCACACAATAGACTCATTTTTTTCCCCTCCGCGCGGTAGGGTTTTGATTACGTGAGTGGATCGCGCTTTTCACTCATACGTCCAACAAAAGCTTCGTTCCACTGAAAAAACAAGGCCGTCAGCGTGCTGACGAGCCACAGTCGTGAGTCAAACTGATGAGGCGGCCACCTACTCCCTTTGCCCCCGCATCTTCCGGGCCACCTTGTTGGGACCCGAAGAACAGTGGAGGCTCAGCTCCCACACGCAGGGGGTCCAGGAGAAGCAGGGTGTGAGGACGAAGGGGGGAGGCCCTTCCCGCCCCGGCCCACACCCTTTTCTCTGCACATTTCTGCCTGGCTGGAGGCGCACAGGGATCCTGATGTCTACCTGCCTATCGCTGCCCCCGACCCCAACACACACACCTCACTCCTCTTAGATGGACTCTGAACGCTGAGAACCTTGGCTGCGTTGGTGCAAATCCCACTCTCCCTGGCTGCGGAAAAAGAAGTTCAGCTACAGTCCTACTCTGTGACCCTCTGAGGGCGGCAGTTCCCCGCAGCCAAGAAGGCCTCATCGTGCAGACATCGTCAGCAGTCAGGCCCTTCTCCAGGCCTGGCCGCAGTGGGGCAATGGTCATCCACTTATCAAAGGACTTTCCTGCTGCCGGAGCTTCAGAGGCGCATCCACTGAGCCCTGACCTCCGACTAGTCAGCGTCGCCTAGGAGAAGAGGTGGTCGCTGCTGAGAGCAAAGCTCCCGGCGTAGGTTCGACGTGTGTCTGGTGTCCCAGCAGCGGGTGTCCTCTGTGGCAGGAAGAGGCCTCAGGAAAGACCTGGGAGGAAGGCCCAGTGTGGCCAGCAGTGGCCTCAGAGAGGTCCCAGCCCTCCCTGGCCACAGTGGGAAACAAAACAACCCATGAGAAACCCAAGAGATTTTTAAGACTGTTCTTATGTGAATGTATTGATTTTTTTTTTTTTTTTTTTTTTTTTTTTTGGTGGTACTGGGGTTCCTGGAAGCCCTTCTCCAGGCTACACTTCCAGACCTATTTTCTTTTTATTTTTTTGGAAACAGGGTCTCTTAAGCCAGCACAGCTGGCTTTGAACCAGAGTGATCCTCCTGTCTCCACCTCCCAAGTGTGGGGATTACAAGCGTGAGCCACCACGCCCGGAGAATGTATTGATTTCTGAGGAAAAAAATAGTAGCTGGGCGTGGTGATGCACACCTGTAATCCCAGTACTTGGGAAGCCGAGGTAGGAGGATCGCAGATTCAAAGCCAGCCTCAGCCACTTAGTGAGACTCAGCAACTAAAGAAAACTCTGTTTCAAAATAAAAACTAAAACAGGCTGAGCTGGGCATGGTGGTGCACGCTTGTAATCCCCAATTGTGCAGGTTCAAAGCCAGCCTCAGCTACTTAGTGAGGCTCTCAGCAACTTAGTGAGACCCTGTTTCCAAATAAAATATAAAAGAGGTCTGGGAGTATAGCTCAAAGGTAGAAAGCCCTTGGGTTCCACCCCCAGTGCAACCAAAAAAAAAAAAAAAAAAAAAAAAAGCTGAAGGTGTAGCTCAGAAGTAGAATGCTACTGGGTTTAATTCCTAGTACTAGGCCTAGGCCGGGCGTGGTGGCACAAGCTTGTAATCCCCGTGCTTGGGAGGCGGAGACAGGAGAATCGCACAGGTTCAGAGCCAGCAGCGCTGGCTTAGGAGACCCTGTTTCCAAATTTTAAAAAATATTTTAAAAAATAGGTCTGGGAGTGTGTAGCCCGAAGAAGGGTTTCCAGAAACCCCAGTATCACCAAAAAAAAAAAAAAAAGCTTGCCAGCTAGTTATATCAAAAACAGATATGGGCAAGACTGAAGGCCAGGAGATAAATCAATGGGGCCTCGTGGGTGTCTGCAGAAAGAAGAGACATAGGAGCAAGACCCAGACGGCTGGATGGTGACGTGTTTAGGCTTTGGTGATAGGTCTGATGTAGAAGCCAAGGAAAAGGTGTCAAAACTGATGGCAGTAGAACAAGAAGCTCCTGTGGCCCCCAGCACAGCTCAGCTGTGTGGTATGGGGTGTGGCAGTCACTCAAAGAAGATCCCTCACCACACTGCCTGTGGTGTGGACACTGGGAACAGAGTCAAGTATAAGGTGGCTGAGGATCGGCTTCCTGCATGCCCGTCCAGCACAGCCCCACTCTTCCTCCTACACTGGCTTTGGGGACATGGCCCAGCCGCCCACACGGTCACTCAACACAGGAAGCTGCGAGTTATTCAAGGCTTGCTTCCCCTTCCCACCCTCAAGCCATCCACACCCCAGCCTTACCCTCTCCTCCACCCGTCAGCTCTGCTTGGTCACCTCCATTCCTCCTCCTTTCTCTACTGTGGCCTCAATATCCCCACCAAAACTCAGAACTCAGGTTGAAATTTAATTCCACTATTCCACTGTGAGGTTTTAAGGGGAGGGACCAGGTGGGACTTTTCTGTTGTTGTTGTTGTTGTTGTTGTTGTTGTTGTTGTTGTTGCTGTTTTCTTGTACTAGGGATTGTCCTGGGCACTCTACCTCCAAGCTACACTCCCAAACCTTCTTATTTCATAGTTTGAAACAGGGGCTTGCTAAGTTGCTAAGAGTCTCGCTATGTTGCTAAGGCTGGCGTTGAACCTGTGACCCTCCTATCTCAGTCTCCCAAGTAATGGGATTACAGGTGAGCACCACCGCACCTGGCTCCAGGTGGGTCTTTTGAGAGGTAATTAGGTCACGATGGCTAGGCCTTCAGGAGAGAATTAACTCAGTCATGGGTTACTGGGTCATCTTGATGGTGGGCCTGTTATAAAAGCCACGTTGGCTCTGTCTCATATGTGTTCCTCTCACCTTGGGATGCCCTGTGTCACTGCAGTATCTGCAGAAGCTCCATTCACAAGAAGGTCCTCACCAGATGTTCCTCTTCTACCTTGAACCTCACACCTTCCAGAATTGTGAACTGAACAACCTTTATTATTTATAAATTATCCAATCTGTGGTATTTAGTTAGAGCAAAAGAAACTCCACTCAGACCACCTCTGTCCTCACCACCATCGCCTTTGATCTTCTATGTTGCCACCGGAGAGATCTTTCCACTGTGCGGATCATGCCACGCCATTCTCAGGCTCACGCCTACTGGCCTCTCGGTCAGCTGTCACCGGCCACACCTGCCCTGACACCTGTCTCTCCTCTGCCAGAAGTGTGCCTGCCTTTTTCTTCTCCTGAAAATGGCCAGTTGCTCCTAACAGATGCTGGTAGTATTCTGCAAGGAAAGGACGAAGCAGAAAGGCTCACCTCCAGACTCACAGGTCCCAATCCCCATGTGGCTTTGCGACTAATCTGATTCACGGGCTCAACAAGTACAAAACCGAGCCCTTAATTCCCTCCCTCCTACACCATTCTGAGGCTGCCCCTCCTCTGAGTAACGCACCCCCACCCAGGAAATCAATCTCCGAGGTGCAGAGGTACCTTGACCGTCCTCGGCTTCCACTCTCGTCTGTCACCTACACCCTGACTACAGAGCTTTTTATTCCCTTGCGTCTTATAATTTATTTCTCTTTGAAGAGGCAATGGGTTTTCATGAATTAAAACATAAGTGGGAACAAGAATCTAGTATCCAGATTATATAAAGAACTCCGATCAGTCAATGAAAAAAAGACAGCCCAGTTGAGAAATGAACAAAGGGCTTGAATGCACAAAGCTGCTTCTCCCAAGAAGATAAATGAATGTACAATAATCACAGCAAACGATGCCCAGCATCGCTAACCACCAGGGAAATACAAACCAGAACCACAACGAGATCCCACCTCCCACCCATTAGGATGGCTACTCTTAAAAAAATAGCAAGAATTGGCAAGGATGTGGACAAATCGAAATCTTCACATGCTGTTGGTGGGAAGGGATAATGATATGGCCACATTGAAAAATGGTTTGGCGTTCCTCAAAAAATAAAGCATGAAATTACCATCTGGCACCGCAATTCTACTTCTAGGTATACGCCTCAAATCATTTAAAATGCGCACTCAAGCATATATATGTACACACACATTCTTTTCTTTTTTGAGAGGAGGGGATACTCAGGATTGAACCCAAGGATTCTAACTCTGAGTTACACCCCATTCCTTTTTATTTTTATTTTATTTATTTATTTATTTATTTATTTATTTATTTATTTATTTATTTTGGTGGTACTGGGGGTGGAAACCAGAGGCTTTCTACCTCCGGGCTATATTCCCAAACGTATTGTTTTAAATATTTTATTTGGAAACAGGGTGTCACTAAGTTGCTGAGAGCGTCACTAAGTAGCTGACGCTGACTTCAAACCTGTGCGATCCTCCTGCCTCAGCCTCCCAAGCGCGGGGATTACAAGCGTGCGCCACCACGCCCGGCTCTTAATTTTCATTTTGAAACAGGATCTTCAAAGTTGCTGAGGGTTTCGCTAAGTTGCTAAGGCTGGACTTGAACCAGCAATCCTCCCATCTCAGCCTCCCGAGTACTGGAATTACAGGTGTGCACCACCCCTCTCAGCTACAGGGACACACATTCCTAACAGCACTAGCCACAATGCCCAAAAGGTGGAAATAATTCAAAGTCCATCACCAGGTGAATAAACAAATTGTGGCATATTATACAATGTAATATTTTGCCAAAAGGAATGAGGAGTGAACACATCCTACGGCATGGATGACATGGATGAATCGGATGAATCTCGAAGTCCTGATGCCTCAAGAGAAAGAGGCCAGACACAAAAGTCACATACGAACGAATTGGTCACATTTATGGAAAATATTCAAAATAGGAAAATCCATGGAGCTAGAAAGCAGATCAGCGGTTACCCGGGGTTGAGGGAGGGAGGAGGGAAAGAGAAAGAGGACATTGTTTGATGAGTATAGAGTTTGCTTTTTGGGTGACAAAAATGTTTTAAAACTGGGTAGAGGAGGTAGTTGTACGACATTGTGAATGCACTAAATGCCATTGAATTAAACTTTTTTTTTTTTTTTTTTTGGTACTGGGGATGGAACCCAAGGGCTTTCTACCTCCAGGCTATACTCCCAAACCTACTTTTTATTTGTTTGAAAACAGGGTCTCACTAAGTCGCTGAGTCTGGCTTCGAACCTGTGCAATCCTCCTGTCTCAACCTCCCAAGTACTGGGATTACAAGCGTGAGCCACCACACCCGGCCTTAAATGCCACAGTATTGTCCTTTCATTGTTACTGGGACATTCCACGCATATGTGGGTGGCAGCAGCCGGGCAGGTGCACAGCTCAGCTGTCTTCAAGAGAGCCTGCTGTGAGCAGAAAAGTTAGCAGACAGCCTCCAGCTGCGCGCTCTGGAGCCTCGCAGGGTGCAGGGTCGTGCGGAGGCCACAGGCCCCTGGGCGCTCCCAGCCATGGCTCTCGGCTCTGCTGCAGCCATGTCTTCTCAGAGCTTCAGGGAGCTGCTCTCTATCCTTCCTCCCTCCTGTGCCCAGCTCCTCCTCCTGCCTTCTGCTCTGTCTCTCTCCCTCATTTCCCCTAATAAATCTAATACATTTCTCATCCTGTCTTGGTGCCTACTTCCTGGAGGGTCCAAGGTGAAACACAGGCAAACACACACATGCACACACTCTATCTACACGGAGGACGTACACACCAGCCACGTGGCTCTGCACTTTGCTTTTCAAAATGGACTTTGTGTACATCTTGGAGCTTGACCCTTGTCAGTACGTAAAGCACTCTCTCGGGGCGACAGCTGTGCAGCAGAACGCTGTGTAGACAATCAATATTTGCTCATCCAAACCCTCATTTGTTGATATTGTTGCTGAAAGTCCCTTCTTGCTATTTAGGTCCCTTCTAATCAGAGTGCTCCTGTGAATAACTTCGTACATGATGATTTTGAAATGCACCTGTAAGTAAATTCAAAGAAAGCAAGTACTGGCTCAAAGGGTTTGTGCATTTTTCCTTTTGATAGTGTCACATTTCTCCCTTTAGGGTGTGTATTAATTTATACTTTTGCCAAAATTACACACATCTTCTGTTTCCCACATCTTTTGCCAGCACCATGTGTTTTCAGACTTTACCATTCTGAAATACAAAGAGAATAATTGTTTGTTTGTTTGTTCGTTTGTTTATCTAGGTACTAGGGAATGAACCCAGGGGGATTCCACCATTGAGCTACACCCTCAGCCCTTTTGATTTTTTTTTTATTTTGAAACAGAGTCTTTCTAAGTTGCCGAGGGTCTCACTAAATTGCTGAGGCTGGCCTCAAAGCTGCAATCTTCCTGTCTCAGCCTCTGAAGCACTGAGATTACAGGTATACAACACCTGTAATGTTGTTGGGTTTTTTTTTTTTAAGCAGAAATCAAATCATGTCACTTCCCTGCTTAAAATTCCTCAATGGCTTTTCAAAATATCTATAAAGATCCTACAGTCCCATGCTGGCTCACTGCAGTCTATATTTTCTGACCCCCACCTGGTCCGCCAGCCTCTTCCTTGTCCCCACCACCAATCATTTGCTTTTCCCCCTTAAACACACCATCGTCTTCCCCAATTCAGTGCACAAGCTTTTCCTGCCACCTGGAAAGCCCTGTCTGGATCCCTCAGGTCTCAGTGCTGGTGGACCCTCATTAGAGAGGGCTCCGCTTCCGAAGTTGATACCTTTATTATTCTCTATGATCACAGGCTGTTGATTGTCTTCAGTTCACTTGTCACAATTAGAATGACTTATAATACTTACCTTTCTTCCCCACTAGATTTTAAGTTTCATGGTGCCTCGCTCATCCTGGCTAGTATATAGGAACTTGTTCAAAGGATGCAATGAATAAATAAGTAATCGACTCCTTCTCCCTGAACTTTCAGTTGACATTAGGTTTTTCTCATATTCTCTCAGATCCCATGATCTGTCTTGTGCTTCTCAAGTACAAGGGCTACGTCCCCCATGGTGATGGCATTTTCCAGGTGTTCTTAGTCAGCTAATATTCTTTGGAATCCTTCTGAAGGCAAAATGTGACTCACAGGTAGGTCACACCTGTCCCAGGCGTGTCCACTGGAGCAGATTAGAGGCACATCAAACATTTCCTGTAGTTGCCAAAGCAGATCTCAGGCTTCAACATGCCATGTTGGGGAAAGAGACAGATCCCCTGTCTCCTCTGGGCTGGTGAGGCTTTTCAATTGGACCCACTGTGTTGTACAAGTTTGGAGCCAAGGGTTAATGCAAGATGCAAGTGAGGGGAACCCAAGGTAATTCTCATGTGAGAAGCACAAAGCATGAGAGTTGGTCACATCAGGGCTAGGGATTGAGTCGTGTGCCTCTTCCTTAAATGTATATGAATTCCTCATCCCCAGCACCTCAGAATGTGATTTTATTTGGAAATACAGTCCTTGTACAGATGCAGCTTCAAAACTGTGAGCCAAGAAACCTCTGGTGCTGAAGCCACTTGATTTGTGGTACTTTGTTACAGAAGCTCTAGCAAACTAATACAACCAAGCAATCACATCAGGCCAAAGAAGATGACTGCTCTCAGCACGCCTAAGGTAAATGTGTTATTTAACCTCGGTCAGCTGGGAGTGGTGGCGCACGCTTGTAGTCCCAACACTTGGGAGGCTGAGACAGGAGACTCACACAGGTTCGAAGCCAGCCTCAGCTAATTAGTGAGTCTTTCAGCAACTTAGTGAGACCCTGTTTTCAAATAAAGTATAAAATAGATCTGGGAGTATAGCCCGGAGGTAGAAGCCCCTGGGTTTTATCCCCAGTACCACAATAAATAAATAAATAAGTAGCCTCAGTCACAATCATTCCCTTGTTTTCGTGGTTAGAAAGAACATGAGATTTGACTGGGAGGCCCTGGGCTGTAGTCCTGACACATTCCACTCTCTGGCTTCACCGGAGTGTAAAACAGCTCAGACAGATGATTGCTCAGCTACCTCCCACATCAACACTTTATGGCTTTGTTATTCCCACACCCTTCCCTGTGGGCTTGGTTCCCACCAGTTTCTGCAAGGCTTCCTGAGACCAAGGCCAAAGAGGTCTTACCCAGCACTTTAGATGTCAGTGGTAGGGCTGTGGCAACACCTTGCAGTTGGACTGACCTGGAGATCTCACCTGGAAATGTTATCCTTAGGAGTCATCTGGAATAATGTCAGGGCATTTACAGTTATAATGATATCAAGGAAGAGATGTTGTGTTCATGGGTAAGGATGCCAGGAGCCCTATCGTGTGCTGGTAAGTCCTACAAAGTAAAAATTGTTCCACACATAGTCCAATAGCATGCCTGTTGAGAAACACTTATAGATGGTGTTGAGGAAAGATTATGAACCTTCATGTCAGATGATGCTCTGTTTATTTAGTGCCACATTTTCAAAAAGTTACCCCAAATGTAGTAGGCTCAAACAACAATCACTCTGTTCTCTCTCACAGTTCTGTGGGTTGATGCCCCAGCTGAGTGGCTCCACTTAAGTTCTCCTGTGTATTTGTAGTCACATAGTGACCGAGGCAGGGGTCAGCTGAAGACCTAGCTGGTGTCCAAGATGGTGGCTCACTCCCAGGATGGCACCTGGGGGGGATGTGGATTGGAACGCCTCTGGCTTTCACATGTAGCTTGAGCTTCTCCCAGGATAGCAGCTTGTTTCCAAAACAGAGTATTCTATAAGTAACAGTTCACCAGACCAAAGCCAAAGCCATAAGCTTTTGCTGTAGACTTAGAAGTCACCCAGCATCCCTAGACCATCCCAGAGTCAAGGAAATGGAGAGATAGATTCCACCTTTGGCATGAGGGATGAGTCTGTCTTTGGAAATACAGTCTACCTCTGCCACTTACTGCATCAGAGGCTTTTCAAAATCCTGAATTCTTCTGGGTCTTCATGTTTCCCTTGGAAAACAGACAACAATGGGGCCTAACTCAAACTATTGTTTTCCTATTAGTAGAAACATCAGTACCAGTCCCAGAGAGTCTCCTAATGCTATGCACATGGCTGCCATTTTATATTTGCTGACTTGATGACTGGGGGATTTGTAAAGCACCCCAGAGGCGTCCATGGGGAAGGTAAAGACATAATTTGAACAATTCAGGCTCAACCTTCTTCTTACCTTTATAGGATTTTTAATTTATGTGTGTGTGTGTGTGTGTGTGTGCACATGTGCACACTGCAGACCAAAATCAGGCTTTGTAAATACTAAGCACACACTACTGAGCTATATCCTCAGACTGTTTTTGTTTATGTTTTTGTCAAAACATGTGTAAAAGTCTCTAACCAGATTCCTACCTCATTTTCCTTTTCTTCCCCAGAAGCAAATACTTCCAACATTCATTATTTTTTTTTTGTATTTGCATTCATATTTTTAGATAACAAGCATATACTGCTCTCTTGCTTCACTTATTTTAAATATTTTCTACTATAGTAAATGAACATTTTAGATCCTTCACCCTCACCGCCTTCCTGTGCTTTCTAGCCTTCCAACATAATTGTTTAACGATTTCTGGTTAAATCCAGACCCAGTATTTTCCTTATGATGATATAAAATAAACACTGCTCATTGCTCAGGCAAGCAATGTACTCAGTGTACTAAGAGTGGATTTCGTTTTCTCAACGAATATTCTTGGAGTTGATAACTCCTCCATATTTTGCTTTTGCTTTGTTTTCTCTAAACATCTGAGTCTTCCCATATTTCCAACAACTTTGCAAATTGACTCTTTATACAATTCTTGACATCTCAAAACTGTTAGTAAGTGTTCCATTGTTTTCCCAGAGAGATGCTTCCTGGAGTCTCCAGTGCCGCTATTCCCTAAATGAACTGGCTCCGAGGCCTGCCTCCTGCCTCTTCCTTTTGCCCTCCCCTTAGATTGCAAGCCTTCCTCTTTTGTGACGGGGCATCTTCCAGTAACTTTCTGAGAAAGAGTATGTTGGCCATAAATTTTTGTGTATTTTGCATGTTTGAAAATGTCTTTATTGATTGGTAATGACTGATACTACCGATTGCTCTTGCTTAAAATTGTGGCTGTTAATGGAAGTTTTAGACCAAAAAGTCAATTTTTTTTTTGGAATATCAATGTACTCTACTTCTCATGCTGCTATTGAGAAGTCTAGTGTGATTCCAATTCTTTGTGTTTTATACATACACTTTTTAATTGTCTTTTTAAAACTCTTAAATCTTCTTCTCTCTCTCTCTAGTTCTACACTATCACAATGTATATGTAGTGGAGCCATTGTCAACTATTATCCTGGGCATTTGGAACATTCCAGTTAAGACTTATTGCTAGCTTGAATTTAAAATGTCCCTGGACCTCGTGTGGTAGATGAATAGGCCATATTGGAGATGGGACTTGATTGCTGGTGAGAACCAAGGATTACTGGGGGCATAGCTGGAGACAGTACTTTCTTATATGGCTGCTATAGCTTTTGACTCCTCTCTCCCCTGCTGCCATGAGCTGACACAATCTCTCTCTCTCTCTCTCTCTCTCTCTCTCTCTCTCTCTCTCTCTCTCTCTCTCTCTCTCTCTCCTCCCCACTACTAAGCCCTGAGGACCTGTGGCTGTGGCTCCAGCTCCTGCTTGGAAGCCATTATAGCATGAACTGAAATTTCTAGAACTATAGAAAATAGAATTCTTCTTCCTCTGTGTTTTGGAACACAATAGTGAGAATGCTGACCAAAACACTTGTGTCTTTCCAGTTTAGGTCATTTTCTTTTAGTCATTCCTTTGGTAATTTCCTTACCACCATTTTCTCTGTTTCTCTTTCTCTCTCTCTCTCTCTCTCTCTCTCTCTCTCTCTCTCTCTCTCTCTCTCTCTCTTGCGGGTCTGGGGATGGAAGCCAGGGGTATTCTACCTCCAAGCTACACCTCCAGCCTATTCTTAATCCTTTATTTATATATTATTTATTTATTTTTGTGGGTCTAGGGATGGAACCCAGGGGCATTCTACCTCTGAGGTACACCCCCTGCCCTAATTTTTATTCTTTATTTTGAAACAGGGTCTCACTAAGTTTCAGAGGGCCTCGGTAAGTACCTGAGGCTGTCCACAAACTTGTGATCCTCCTGTCTCAGCCTCCCAAATGCTGGGATCACAAGTGAGTGCTACCACAACTGGCTCTGTTCTCTCTTTCTAGAACTATTTATTGGATGCCCAACCTTTTGGATCGCTCTTGTGATTTTCTTATCTTTTTTATTTTTCTCTCCTATTGTCCTTTTACTTCCAGGGACATTTCCTTAACTTTAATTTCCAACACTGCTATACAATTTTTGAAATTTTAGCTCTCATATTTTTAACTTGCAGGGAGTCTTTCTTGCCCTACTTTCTCCTTTTCCATCACATCCTATGAACGCGACCTCTTCTCTTATACTTCTGAAGATAACTCATTTTATTTTCAGTTTCCCCTGCTTGCTCATTATTTCCATTGCCTTCGCAGGTCCTTTCATTTCCCGTCCTGATGACTTTATTCTCTGTCGTGTTAGACGTGTTCTTCAATGAAGAACTTTGACTGCCATTCAGATTTAAGGAGACCCTGAAGAGCTCGTTGCAAGTTCTGTGTACATACATGATATTTATTCCAGGGGGAGCTCGGGAGCCTCCCAATGTTTACGTGTACACATAAATATTAAATAGGTCTTTTTTTTTCCCCTCTGGAATGGGTCAGTTTCTGCAGAAAAGAATCCTTCAGTCCCCTGCCCCTGTTGTTGGGAAGCCAGCTGGGGGAGGGGCAGGGAGAAGCTCACTATATGAACTTTTGTCTCCCTTCATACCTGGGTCACTAGCACAAAGTCTCTCTGGTTCAGTTTCTTGAGAAAATAAACTTCCTCTTCTGCGGTGGGGAGCAGGGTTTGGGACCTGCAAGTCTATCTGCCTGTTCTAAATACTTGTACATGATCTGCTTTGAGCCCCCACCTTGTTCTTTCACAGCATCTTCTTCCCCGATTCTTGAGCAAGTCTCCACGGGCCTTGGCAACTCACTTCTCTGATGGAGGCACTCGGCTTAGACTTTCCCCTCTGGTAATTCCTTGCCTTTTTGGCATCTTCGGGCACTGGATTACCTATGTTTGGTCAGGACTTTAGACAAGTGGGTGGAAATTGTTCTCCTCTGCTATTTTGAAATTCACAGTCCTAGCCAGGCGTAGTGGCACACACTTGTAATCCCAGTACTCGGGAGGCTGAGACAGGAGAATCCAGGTTGGAGACCTGGGATTAAAAATTAAAATTAAAGTTTAAAAAATCAAATTGAGCTAGGGTTGTAGCTTGAATATAGAATGCCCCTAAATTCAATCCTCAGAATACAGAATGCCCCTAGCTGGGTGTGGTGGCTCATGCTTGTAATCCTAGCATTTGGAGGCTGAGACGGCTACTTAGTGAGGCCCCCTGCAACTTAGTGAAACCCTGTTTCAAAAAATAAAAAAGAATAAAAAATAGGGCAGGAGGTGTAGCTCGGAGGTCGAATGCCCCCGGGTTCCATCCCTAGACACACACACACACACACACACACACACACACACACGCACGCACGCACGCACGCAGAATATAGAATTCCCCTAAATTCAATCCACAAAAAAAGAAAAAAGAAAAGAAAAGAAAGAAAGCCACAACCCTGGCAATCTTCAAATTAGGGCTGGAGAAAACTGCTGTCTGTGTTACCCTCTAGTCAGAAAATGCTTGTGGGGCATCTCAAAACTCTGCAATAATAACAACTCCAACAAGCATTTCTTAGCCGTTTTTATGTGACAATCACTTTGTACAAATTATCTTTAATCTTCACCCCAACCTGCAAGTAGGTATTCTTATCCTCATTTTGCAGATGAGAGTACTGAAGGCCAGCAAGTTTACATACATAATTTGTTCCAATCCATCCTTTTGGTGAGTGGCAGCGATCTGAATCCAGATCTATGCAGCCCCAAGTTGTTCACGACAACCACTAAGCCTACGAGGTCTACCTTGAGCCACCCAGCGGGTGGGCCTGGATCAAAGTCTTGGTTAATCAGCCACATCCAACACCCTCTCAAGGATCAGCGCTTAAAAAGGACAGCCAGGGTACGACCTGTCTAAATAAGCCCCTGGGCACCTGTGTCGTCCCACTGAGCCCTTCTGTTGAAGGTGAGGGCTCTGAGGAGGGGCTGGACCTGGAATCTGCAGCACGCAGCCCTGAGCTGACTTCCAAAGAAGGCAGTTCAATAGGAAGACTAATGAGACCAGCCTCCCTCCCCCTGCTCCGGATCCTGCTGCTCCTGGGGCCTCAGAGCTGGAGCAGGCGTAGCCATGGTGATAGAGGCGGTTGGGCTGACAGCAGCCAGGGAGAGTGGGGGAGAGGGAGAGGAGAGGATGGGAGAGGTAGGGCAGGGGATGGGCAAATGTATTTCTGTGAAGATGCGCACAATGAGAGGTACCTGGGTGGGGGGACTGGGCCCCCGCGCCACCCACCTGCCTGCCCCGCCTCCTTCCTTGACTCACCACGCAGGTGGGTGACTCACTGTGCCTGGGGTGGAGCTGGCAGAGGTGGCGCAGGGAAGCCTCCCACTGGGATGCTCTGGAGGGGGCATGAGCGTTGGGGAAGGCAAGTTGTAAGGAAGGTGGGCTGAGAGCTCTCTTTCCTGACCTCTGCCCCTGCCCGGGCCCCTCCTCTGCCTATGGCTCATCCACATCCCTGTTGGTGCCTGAGCATGGGACCCTATCTAGGGATGCTGCTTGATGGGGAGGGGTACCACTGTGTCAGGTGCCCTGATGGATACTCAGACAGCCTCGTGTCTTGCTAGGAGCCTCTCTCCCCACTGCGCTGCAAAGGTCACCCCTGCTCCAGTCCCTGCATGAGCCGCCATCACTCATAGCCTAGAGAAGAGCCTGGCCATGGCCCACGTGACCCTGTGCTCTGTGCTGGACTCCCCTCCAGTCCCGTCTCCTGCCGCAGTCTCCATCCTCTCTCTGCTCGGGACTACACGGTGGCCTTCTGGTTCCTTGCAGTCCTCACAGGGCCGCTGTCTGTGGCTTTCCCGCTGCCTGGGAGGCCTCACTCCTCCCCTCCATGGCCCTTCAGGGATCAGCATGAACCCGTTTGCAGGAAAGCCTGGCCTGGTCTCCCAGGCTCATCACTTGGCCCCTCAGGACTGGGACCTCTGCATGGTAGATTGCTCATAGCCTCGTGTCCTGCTAGGAGCCTCTCTCCCCAGCTGGACTGGAGGGGCCAGGAGGGCAGGGCTGCCATGTTTCAGCACCTTGCATGATGTCCAGGAAGAGGTCCTCACTCTCCAAGAGGGAGGAAGGGAAGGAGGGAGTGGGGGAGCCATTTGCCCTGTTCACGAAAGTAGCTGATGGAGAAACCGATGTGACTTTCCACCAGGCTCCTGTTCCTCCATTTGATCGGAGGCCAGGTGCAGAGTATGAAGGGCACTGAGCTTCTAGAATCAAATCACCGTCAGCTTACTCTTGAAAATGTAAAATGCATTTTTTTCTTTTCTTTTTTTTAAAATGTCTAATGTAACCTTTTTTTCCTTTTCCTTTTTATTTTTTCTAAATCTCTTCTCTCTCTCTCCTCTCTCTCTCTCTCTCTCTCTCTCTCTCTCTCTCTCTCTCTCTCTCTCCCACACACACACACACACACACACTAGGAGTTGAATCCAGGGACATTCTAGCATTATACCTCTGAGCTACACCCCTAGCCCTTTTTTTTATTACTATTACTTTTTATTTTTAAACAGAGTCTTGCTAAGTTGTTGAGGGTTTTGCTAGTCGCTGAGGCTGGCCTTGAACCTGTGATCCTCCTGTCTTAGCCTCCCAAATCTGGGATCACAGATGTGTGCCACCATGTTGCACCTTTTCTTTTGAAACACATTGGGGAGGGTGGTCTCCCTAAGTTCCCAGGCCAGCCTTGACCTTACTATCCTCCTGCCTTAGCCTCCTGAGAATCTGAGATTAATCATGTGCATTAAAAATGCAAAAACATATTTCTTGAAGGTGGGAGCAGCTAATCTTGTAGCATGAAGCCCTGCCTTGACATGGGGCCCTGTCATCCGGCTCACATTTCAGAGCTTTTGCTTTCTTTCCTGCAATCGCCAACCCTGGTTTCTGTGTCTTGGTGCCCCCTTTCCCCAATGCCTGAGTGCCCCTAAAAGCCACCAATAGGGAAAGGTCCCCTAAAAGCCACCAATAGGGAAAGCAGGTCAGAAGAGGTCAAAGACACCCTTCCTTGAAACGGGTGGAGAAGCAGTTCTTACTCCTGTATCCCCAGTTCTTGCAGGGCCTCCCGGAGTGAGTCACCCCTGATAAACCCAACCAGGATAAGATAGGAGGAAAGTTGTTTACACACTGGCCTTCAATACCCAGAGGGGCCCCTGGAGGTCAAAGAGCATCCTCTGGAAAAGGAAAAGTATGAGAAAGCAGAGGGGAGGCAGAGCACCCCCAGCTATCTAACTTACATTTTGTGAATCGATTTTGGAAGAGGTTTGCATCAGTCCTCAAGCTAGCTGGACAGTGCAGAGGAGCATTTCCTAGCTGTGGACCCCAGCGTATGGGTTCAGTTAGTTCTCTGCTTGTTATGTCACCTGAAAGTCAGCTAGACGCTTTGCTGAGGCTCCTTTCGCTGTAAGGAATGTTGGCTCCTCTCTATGAACTTAGGGTCACAGCACTGAATTTACAGTCATCATTTTGGCACTTTCTGACTTCCCACCCCTGCAAAGCGGAGTCTACACAGTTTTGTTGTATAGTGTACAATTCCTAGAAGGAAGGAACTGGCTGGAGGTTGGTCACTGTCCCACTCCACCCTCACCTGCTGATGGGTGCGGGTCAGCTGTTTTGGGTGGCTAGAAACCAGTTTGCCGGGCTTCCTCTGGAAGGAAACTCCTGGCTTGTTCAGAGAGACCCGGAAGCCAGAGACTTTGCTCCTTCGCCCAGGGGGTGGGACCCATTCCCTTTAGCCTCAGACTGACTCAGACTGTGTGAAACCAGTCCTGATCAAGGGGAGACAGGGCGACGGGAGGATTATGTGAGCAGAAGAAAAGAACACAGAAGGGGAATACCGCGCCCCAAGACCAGCCCTAGAAACAACTGCAAAGTCCTGTAGGACTCCAGAGTAGAAATTAGACAAGATCCTAGGACCAGCCTGCTCTAGCCCCCTGGCTTCACATACAAGAAAGCAGACTCCAGGGGTGAGGTGAACCTGCTGGTATCGCCCAGTCATGGGCGTCAGGGCTGGGACGGGAGTTCAGCTCCCTGCCACCAGGGAGAGGCTGCCTGCCAGCTTGACTCACCTGTTCTCAGCGCTTTCTGTGCTCTAGGCTGCTGCTCAGTCCCGCCAGGGGTTAACAGAGAGCTGAGGTGGAAAGGTCACTTCTGACGTGTAAGGTGCCAAGGTGCTGTATAATTAGTTTTTTTTTTAATTTTCACCATCGATAATCATTCTTCTGTAGACCTGAGACTCAGCCAGTGTGTCAAAGGTCTGAACCGATTGCCAGTAGATGCTGTAATGGGAAGGAATGTCACACCGTCCTCTTCTCCCCCACCCCGCCTCTACCAAGTGAAGGCCCTCGTTTGCAACCCTTGACCTCTGCAAAGGAGGCTGGAGGAGGGACTATCCCACATGATAAAAGAGCAGAGGCAAGTTTCTTTCTCACAGGAATGCCCTGAAACCACACACACACACACACACACACACACACACACACACACACGGAGAGAGGATGGATAGAGCCTCTGCTTTCTTATCAGAGACTAGGGAATGGCCCTTCGGGTTAGAATTCTCCATCTCCCTCTGGGTTCTCTCAGCTCCGTGACATAAGTAAGTACGTTTTGAGCATCTTGAAGAATACCATGTGATCTCCAAGGAAGAAGCTCTAGCCCATAAGAGAAGAGAAGCCACCACCCAACTCCAGGTGCCACCAGTTTTGACTTCTAAGACCATGGGAAGTGCCAAGGTCAGGGAGAGAAAGAGGCAGCGAACAAGAGGCTGGGTCCCCGGGGCCTGGGCCACTGCTGTGAGAAAGATGGGAGCAGATGGTACCACGGGGGAGACCATGGAGGTAGGGAAAGAGATGCCGTTCAAAACCTTCAGGAGCAATTACCAAGCTTTCTTCCAGCTTTGCTGAGACATGAAAACTGAGGAGACAACAGAACTTGGAGAAGCAGGGCAGGAAAGAGGGGCAGGAAGGGTGGACCTACATGAAGCCCTTCAGGACTCTTTTAGAATATACAGTGTCCAAGTTACAACTAAGAGCCCAGGGTTTGACTGCCTAGGTTTGAATCACAGCCTCATCTTCACTTACTGGATATGGAATGGGTGTTTGGCAGATACTTAAATCTTAATTTTCTCAAATGAAAATAGCTAAGACAATACTACCCCCAATATTACTAATTAAGTACTATATATATAAAGCATTATCATAGTGTCTGGCATATTAGAGTGTTTGTATTAGTTATCTATTGCTGTGTAACAAGTTACCCCAAAATTTAGTGGCTTAACAAACAATAATTACTCCAGAGTTTCTGTGGATCCAGGGTCTATGAACCACTGTGCTGGACATTTCTGGTTTAATACCTCTCATGAGACTGGAATCAAACAGTTGGCTCAGCTAGGATTAGAGACAGGCACATCCCAGCTCAGTCACAGGGTTCTTGGTCCTCCACATCGGGCTGCCTTACAGCATAGCAGCTGTTTTTCTTCATGGTACATAACCCACAAGAGAACAAGAGCAAGAAGGAAGCCACAGTCTTTTTGTAACCTAATCTCAGGAGGGATATCCAATCATGCCTGCTATAGGCCATTTATTGGAATTGGGTCAATAAATCCAGTCCATACTACATGAAATGTGAAGATCAGAAGGCAGATATTCTACTGGGGACCATCTTAGAGAATGCCCATCACATTGTTTAAGTAATGTTACCTATTTTATAACTCCATTTTTGTACCGCATTCCCCAAATGATTCTCCATTAGTGCCACTGACAGTTTCCACTACTGTGCTTTGCTGTTGCCGTCCCTTCTTCCAGGAATGCTTACATTTTCCCACTCCTGATTGTTCTTTAAGGCCAGAATCAAATGTCACTTCCGTGAAGATCTTGCAAGACATCTCCTGGCAGGAAATCATCATTTCCTTCTCTCATATCCAAGAGGAAAAATAGGCAATCAGGTGTCCAGCTTCAGGCCTCCTGAATCAATGAGGCACCAGCTCTGTTAGATGATTGCAGAAGCTGCTTTCATATTTCTGCCAAGTTGGCTAGCTGAGCATCTGCCCATGTGATAATCCTTAGGACCAGGCTTCTCTAACAAAGGCGATATACCGATCTCATTAACATGTATGGGGAGGGAGGAGGAGGGAACAGGGTGGAATATGGAAGGAAACACACCAAGTGATGTGTAAATGTATTTATCACTTTGAATCTCACTAGGATGTATAATTGCAATGTACCAATAAAACTATTTTTAAAAAATAGGTGATATGTATAAAAAAATGAAGACTCTTCAAAAGGCTGAACTCCAACATCCCTGATAACTTACTCAATGCCAGAGACCATGTTTTTGAAGGCTTACTCACCTGCAACTATTTAGGAGCAGGAGCCTAATGAAAGAAAGTTAGATCATTAGGGATGTGGAAAGTTAGATCATTAGGGCTATGAGGACCCTGGTCACTCATCCCCTCCTTCTTTTTTTCTCCTGAGCACCATGAGGTGAACACTTTGCTTTACCACACACTTCTACCATGATTGTGCCTTGCCATGGGCCCAAATCAATGAGGCCAAGCGACCATGAATTGAAACCTCAGACATCATAAGCCAAAATAAGCATTTCCTCCTTCTAAGTTGATTATCTCAGGTGTTTTGTCATAGCAACGGAAAGCTGACTAGCACATGAAGACAAGAACCAGCTGAATTCTTATGAGTTTGAAAATTTCATCTTCCAACAAGGATCTTTTATTTATTTATTTTTTTCTCTTGAGGGTCTGGGGATGGAAACCAGGGGCATTCTACCTCCGAGCTACATCCCCTGCCCTATGTTTTATTCTTTATTTTGAAACAGGGTCTCACTATGTTGCGGAGGGCCTCATTAAGTAGCTGAGGCTGTACACGAAGCGCAATCCTCCGGTCTAAGCCGGCACACGCTTGTAATCCAACAAGGATCTTGACAAGAGCCTTATTCCACACCACAGTACTGTTCTTTAATGAGCATAGTTGTCCCAAAAGGACAAATTGCCATAGGGTGTCCATAGGGCTTGTGGGAAACTAGGGAAGGGGTGAGCCAAGGCAGGAAATGTGGGCGTGGTGCCCCAGATCCGTGTGAAGCCAGCTGGGCCACAGGCTTGAAGCTCAAGCATCAGTCAGCTCAAGAGGAGAAAGGAAGGAGAGTCATACATTATTCACCCACAATGTGCCAGACACTAAACTAGGCGCCAAACATATGATCTCATTGAACTCTCAGAAAACCCTGATGGGGAAAGTAGTATTTTCCATGTTTTCAGATGAGGAAACTGAGGTTTGGGGAGGTGACTTTGCTTGCTCCAGGTCACAACACTACTAGAGCACAAGACTGCCTGGCTCAGTGCCTACGCTCCTTCCATGATCCCTATTACAAATGACTGTGGAGGAACAAAGGGGAAAGCAGGGTTATGAGCCAAGCTAAGTAAAGTAACTCCAAAAATAGCTATTACAGACCAAGCATGAAGTTGCATTTAGTTCTCTAAGATCCTCCGAAGACAAATTGTAGCAAGACTTCCTTTATTGTTCCTGAGTTGCATAATAAGCAAAGCTTCCAGAGTGACAACTTTGGAGGGGGGGTGGGAAAGGATTAATGTTACCTATTTTTAAAAAAATAGGCAACATGAGTCCATTTTGTGCGCTGTAAAAAAAGTATCTGAGACTGGGTAATTTATTAAGAATAGAGATGCATTTCTTAGAATTTGGGAGGCTGAAAAGTCCAAGGTTAAGAGGCCTGTCTCTGGTGAGGGCCTTCCTATGTGTCACCCATGGCAGCGAGCAGAAGGTCAAGCCCAGGAGGGGTGGGGTGAACTCACCCCCTGACCGTGGCAGGAATCCGGTGCGAAGGCAGAGGCCTCATGATAATGACCTCTTCAAGTCCCACCTTTCAACACTGTCACATTGGGAATTAAGTTTCCAACACAGGAACGTTGGAGCCACATTCAGACTATAGCAGAGATGCTTAACCCATTCAAAACAAGACCTCTAAAGTCCCTTCCTCCCGATGACCAGTCCCACCTTGATCAGAACCAATCTATTAAAAACAATAACCAGAAAGTTAACAGGATGGAAAACCTAAATTCCAGCTTCTGTTCTTGCAGGAACAATCTCCCTCACTCCTCACTCTTGCCATCCTGGATTTCTATTGTTCTTTTAGGATTGGGCTGGCTTTCCTGTCTCAAAGGCAATGTTTGATTAAAGGAAGCAGAAGTCTCTAACCAGGAGGAGATGGACTGGTTCAAGGCTGCTAGGCGAGAGGATGGGCCAGTCTGTCTCTGTACGCCCTCCTGGATGTCATGGGCGGGTTTCCATTGCTGCTCGGCTCGGGGTATGGTTGGAGAGGAACACGGAGGGCTGGAAGAGTCCAGCACAGACAATATGGTACCATTTGTCTTTTGTTCCTCTCACCACATATTTAGTTGTCACAAACTCTCTGCCAACCACTGGGGACTTAAAAGAAAATTCAGACTCTGAACTCAAAGGATTTAGAAGCCTATAGGGAATATATAATGTACGTGCACATGACTTAAAAGCGGGACCGCATGTTATAAATGCTGTTAAAAAAAATCAAATAAAATGCCTATTCCTTAAAAAAGGAAGGAAAGTCTGACACAGGGCAGCATGGTCACACCTTCAGGACATTATGCTAAGTGCAATATGCCAGTCATGAAAGACGATCACTGTGTGACTCCACTGAGGAAGTATCTAGACCAGTGAGACTTACAGAGACAGAAAAGAGCATAGTGGTCCCCTGGGCAGAGGGGACGGATGGGAAACTGGTGCTTAATAGATAGTTTCTATTTTTTAAGATGATAAAGTTCTGCAGCCTGTTTGCACAACAATGTAAATATTCTCAATGCTACTACACTTAAAAACTTAAAAAGATGGTGTTTGTGTGTGTGTGGGGGGGTATTAGAGATTAAATCCAGGGACATTCTACCTACAAACTATACTCCCAGCCCTTTTGTTATTTTTTTATATGATTTTTTTTTTTTTTTTTGGCAGTACTGGAGAGGGAACCTAGAGGGATTCTATCTCCAAGCCACACTCTCAGCCGTATTTTTTAAATTTCTTTATTTTGAAACATGGTCTCACTAAGTTGCAAAAGGCCTCACTAAGAAGTAGCAGAGGCTAGCCTCAAATCTGCAATCCTCCTGTTTCAACCTCTCAAGCACTGGGATTACAAGCATGTGCTACCATGCTTAGCTGCTGTTTTGTTCTGAAACAGGATCTCACTAAGTTGCTGAGGCTGGCCTGGAACCTGTGATCCTCCTGTCTCAGTCTCTCAAATACTGGGATTATAGGTGTGTGCGACCAAACCTAATACGGTAAATTTTTAGGTGTTTTACTGTACTATTTATTTATTTATTTTGCAGTTCAGGGATGGAACCCAGGGGCATTCTACCTTTGAGCTACATCCCCAGCCCTATATTTTATTCTTATTTTGAAACAGGGTCTCCGAGTTGCAGAGGGCCTCACTAAGTAGCTGAGGCTGTCTGAGAACCACGGTCCTCCTGTCTGAATGCTGGGATTACAAATTTGCAGCACCACACCGGCTTGCATTTAGAATTTAAATAAAAAATAATAAATACTAAGCCGGGCGTGGTGGCGCATGCTTGTAATCCCTGCGCTTGGGAGGCGGAGACAGGAGGATTGCGCAGGTTCAAAGCCTGCCGCGCTGGCTTAAGAGACCCTGTTTCCAAATAAAAATATAAGATAGGTCTGGGAGTGTAGCCTGGAGGTAGAAGGGCTTCCAGGAACCCCAGTAACACCAAATAATAATAATAATAATAATAATAATAATAATAAACTATTGAGTGGCAGAAGGTGAAATAATTATACCCTCAGCCAGCAATACCACAAAAGGCTTTGAGGAGAATAAGGCATTTGAACAGAGCCCTTTAGAGAAGATCAACTAGAGATGGGCAGAGAGGACATTCCAGATAAACAAAGCTGGAGGAGGGAAGGTACATCTTTAAAACACAAAAGAAACAGGGTGACGTCTCTCTTGCGCCGCACCAGCCCTTAAGAGAAAACATCTCTCCAGCCATCACACTGCCCGAGCCTGTATTAAAAGACTGCTCTGACATTTCAGCAAGGCAGGGTTCTTCAACTCACCCCCTCCCTCCGCCTGTCCTTCCTGCCTCTTGTTCTCTCTCTGCTGTGTTTTGAATGTTCTAAAATGAACCCCTCGACAGAGGTTTGCTTCAGGCCCAGAAACAGCTTTCCTTGAGGTCCCTTTAATAAGAGCAAACATCCAGAGACTCTCACACCTTTATTAACACTCCTTGTTTTGATCTTCCTTTTTCTCCTTGGATACCAGAAGCTTAAGAAAAAATTACCTCATCGCCCACAACAGGCAGGTTCCAACCGTAAAAACAGGACTGTCGACAGACTGTTCATCACCTGGCTCCCCTGATTCACGCAGCTGTGCAGAAGAGCCCGGGACCAGGGAGGGAAAGGAAGACATTTCCATTTTAACTCGGTTGGTGGACAGAAGTCGAGAGCAGGGTAGGCTCCGCAGGGAATTTCTTTACCATCCGAAGGATTATTGCAGTCAGAACTTATTATGCTCTATGTTCATCATGGGGACTTGAGACCAGAATCCGGCTTTTTTTTTTTTTTTTTCTTTATGAGAATAGTGACCAGGAAAAAGGAAGGCAGGTCAGGCTGCAGCAAGAGCGCCTTCTGCACAAATGCCTGTAAGCCCAGTACTTGAGGGACTGAGATGGGAGGCTCGGGTTCAAGGCCAGCCTCTGCCATTTAAGGGGATCCTCAGCAACTTAGGGAGACCTGTTACAAAATAAAAACAAGGAAGGCTGGGGGTGTAGCTCAGAGGTAGAATGCCCCTAACAGAGAGAGAGCAAGCTCTCAGCACCCGCTGCACACCCCAAAATGCAGGCTGTTCTCCAGCAGCCTGTGGGGTCAGAGCCAACAGAGGAGAGTCCTGTCATCAGCTTAGCGCAGAGCTGGCTCCCAGGCCCCAGCGTAATGCACATGATGTACATGTAATGCATGTAATGAACAAGATGTGCTCATTAGAGTGAATTGAATGGGCCCAGGTGAAGCCTCCTCCTCACTCTGCAGGCATGATCTGGAGAGGCGCAGAGCTCCAAGCACAGCATTGTCTTGGTTTGGTTTTTCTGCCTCATTGTCCTGTCCTGACTTCCCAATCATCACCTTCAGCTCTGAGTGAGAACCGGCATCCTTGTTGGAGATGAGGCACGCCAAGTCCTGGAAAATATACAGGTAACACACAGTCTGTCCCCACACGGAGACTTCGGGTCGCCCCTCTCTTAGTTCTTTCACGCAATGTAGCCAGGTTTCCAGTTGTCAAGTGCTGGAGAGAAGGCCGGAACTCAGGGTGAATTGGGCGGCCTGTCCCCCGTGTACTTTCTTAGGACTGATCACTTGGAGATTGAGGGGATAAAATCTAATTTAGGGGCCCCAGCCCTTTCCTGATGTTTATTCAACTACATTAAAACAATATAACAACAAATCGTGCAATCAGCTTTGGACTGAACCTTAGGTGTCATCGAGGCCAAGCCTGGCCCAAAGCAAGGATCCTCAGGTCCCAGCCAGCTCGGGTTCCGGTTCCACTGGTTCCAGTAATCACTTTCCCTGGCAGGAGGAAAGTGATGCTTCCTTTGTCAGTGAAATTAACTGTTACTAAATGAAAATTAAAGTCTGCTTATTTAAGAGTCCCACCCCTACATACTAATGCCAGGCATGTGTCTATAATATGTAGGTTAACTAAGCAACTGGGTGACTAGTTGAATGATGAATAAATACAAGCAGAGTAAATTGGCAAGAGGAAAAAAGGAGAAGAGGGACAGTAATTGAAATGATAAGGGGTGGTGGGACAGAGGGGAAAAACACCATTCTTCTTGAAACTTTTCTTTTTTCTTTTTTTTTTGGCAGGGGATGAAGAGAGGGCCTGATTGTTTTAGCGGATGTCTTCATTCCTTGATATCTCAGAACCAAATTTATAAGTAAACCAGATTAAAAGATTAAATACAGCCAGACATGGTGGCGCACGCTTGCAATCCCAGCGCTTGGGAGTTTGAGACGGGAGGATCGCATGTTCAAAGCCAGCCTCAGCTACTGAGTGAGGCTCTCAGCAACTTAGTAAGACCCTGTTTGCAAATAAAGTATAAAATAGGTCTGGGAGTACAGCCTGGAGGTAGGAAGCCCCGAGGTTCCAAGCCCAGTACCACACACACACACAAGATTAAATACATTTACAAAGGAATTAAATTACTTTTGCTTAGTGTAAAGACTGCTAGGTAAAAATTACCTAATTTCAAGTTGCTTTCTCATGAATCCCCCCCCCCCTCTCTCTCTCTCTCTCTCACACACACACACACACACACACACACACACACACACACACACTCCACTCCAGAGCTTACGCGCCATTGAGCTACATGTTGGCTACCAGCCAACAACGACCCTTGCTCTCCCTCAAGCAACCTCTTGCTCTGCCTTTCTCCCCAGAACAGATGAGAACCCAAAGGGCCCTCCCTGCCCCCTCCCACACACCCTTCTTCCCCCATACTTTGGCAAGTGCAGGCGCCTCCTCCTAGGCAGCAGACAGGCAGGCGGATGTGCATTCAGAGCACCCTTTCTGGCTGTGTGGGAGGGCTGGGGAGAATTCCCAGGGTGCAGACTTCAAGCGCTCCCCTAAATCTCAGGATGACAAGGATGACTGCACTTGGTGGTCCTGGATCTGGGCTCTGGTCATCAGACATTTGCCTCTCCTCGGTCCTCCCCATCCCATCACAGAGTCTAGAAAGTTCCCAGCGCCAAGCACCGTGGCACTCACTTCCCCTCCGCACCCCCGGGCTCAGGAGAGGGCCTTGCCCATCTGGGTGTGGGCTCCCCTGCCCTGCTGGAGGGCATCAGCATGCAGCAAGCGCACCAGGGAAGGCCACAGGCTGCAGACTGCCGATGGTTCTGCATCCTTCTTTGATTGCTAACCAGCCCTGACAGGTTTCTGGTCTCCATTTCCTCCCCCATATCTGGCATTGGGGTGCCATGGCCACCAGCTCAAGTGAGATGGACAGTAGGAAACTGTACCCTGTTTCAGGCAGTAGAGACAGCGACCAGGTCCTGCCGGGCGGATCCTCTCAGCATTTGTACTTCAGCTACAAATGGGCCCTTGGAGTTTTGTCTTCCATTCTGGAAATGATTATAACCATTGCTCATCACGCATCTACTGGATTGTCTCTGTACCTCCGCATACAGAATCCCCAGGTGGAAAGGACCCTGATTGTGAGTCGGAGTCGATGGCAATCCTACAACCTTCTGCTAGAAGATTGACATTCGTTCCTCAAATACACGATGCCTTCCCCAGTACCTGGGTCTGGATCCATCGTTCTCCCCTTCCCGCCTCCCTTGGCACTTTGTTGGGTCAAATACTCCAAAGTGTTTTCCGAGTTGCTCTGTTTTGCGGCTACTGGAGGGCCTAGGTGTCCTTCCACTTTGGCTGGGAGCAGATTGTAGTCCTCCTGCATCCCTGCCGGCTCCCAGGACAGATTCTGACACACAGGAAATGCTTAATGAAGGGATGTGCGATGGAATTTCCACCTCCCTCCCTCTGTGAACCAAGAAGTGGTACTTCGTCCCCAGTTGGGAGAGCCTGCCCATCCACGGCAGTGGCTCCCACCTGTATGCTGGTGAGACAACAGAGAGGGGGATTAGGGTGCGGTAGGAGTCCTCACCCAGCCCGCCTGGCTCCAAAGCCAGTGCTGTGTCTTAGGGTCATTCTCAGTAACACCAGGCTGGGCCAGAGCCGGTAGGGAGCTGGAGCTCAAATTTACTTGCCAGTGCCCATTGTCAGTTTTCAGATAGCCAGGTGTGGTGGCGCACGCTTGTAATCCCAGCATTCGGGAGGCTGAGACTGGAGGATCGCGGTTCATGGACAGTCTCAGCTACTTAGTAAGGCCCTCTGCAACTCAGTGAGACCCTGTTTCAAAATAAAGAATAAAAAATAGTGCAGGGGGTGTAGCTCAGAGGTCGAATACTCCTGGGTTCCATCCCAGACCCGCCCAAAAAAAAATTTTTTTTTTTTTCAGAAATTGTGCAAGATGATTGACGTTATATTGCTAGCTTTAAATCAGCCATGTTGCCGGGCATGGTAGTGCACGCTTGTAATCCCTGCGCTTGGGAGGCTGAGACAGGAGGATCACACAGGTTCGAAACCAGCCTCAGCTACTTAGTGGGCTCTCAGCAACTTAGTGAGACCCTGTTTCCAAATAAATTATAAAAAATGGCTGTATATAAAATATACAAAATAAATAAATAAAAATAAATCAGCCATGTTGGGAGTATTTACACCATGGAAATTAGTAAATAACACATTAGAGCTTCTCTCTACTAGAAAGCATGCACATTTTGGAGGTTCATTTCAAAGTTCAAAGTTACCATTGGGTCCAAAGAGGACATTCTCAGTATGGCTCAAAGTGTGAAGTGCCCATCAAGTGTTTGAGTCTGGCAAGAGAGGCCCCCAGAAAGTTGCCAGCCTCCGTTGAAACCTCTCAGCCTGTACCAGGGGCCTCTGACCTGCCTATCAAATAAATGAACCACCACATTCACTCTGCTTTTGATCTTACTGAGGTCAGCTGGGCTCAAGACACACAGCCAGTGCGCGCTGCCTACCTCCACCATGAGGCCAGTTCTCCAGTTAGGGCCGGGTCACCCAGGACAAGAATGAAGGGTGTCTGGGGAGCTCAGGCCCATCACCCTTCCTTTGCTTGAGGAGTCTCCCACAGAGAAAGGAGAATGGGGAATCCTATTCCTCTTGGATGAGTAGAGAAGCAGGGAGTCATGCCCGGGAGGACCTCTTCCTCTGCACCCGTCCCCATCGATCTTGGGTCGAGGCAGCCACAGCCTACAAACATCCAGTATTTCAACATCAAATCTCCTTCTTCTTTCACAGCAGAATCACAGATTGGAGGCCAGCCTCAGTAACTTAGCAATTTAATCAATCAGGTCCTCAGCATCTTAGTGAGAGACCTTGTTTCAAAATAAAAAATTAAAAGGGCTGGGGTTGTAGCTCGGAGGTAGCATGAATGATGTTGGGTTCAATCCCCAGCACCCAAACAAAACAACAAAAACCTCTCCAGTTAAAGTGGGCTACAACCACTGAGCTGATAAGTCAGGAGGGCACAATTTTCTTTTCTTTCTCTCTTATATTTTTTATTTTCTTGTGCGCGCGCGTGCGTGTGTGTGTGTGTGTGTGTGTGTGTGTGTGTGTGATGCTGGGGACTGAACCCAGGGTCTGCCACATGCACTCTACCACTGAGCCCAGGGACACATTTTGAAGGAACAGCCATTACTGTACTCAAAGCAGCATCCAAACAGGTATCCAACCCCCCGTGTGTGCTTATGCTTGGTTTTTGTTTGTTGTTTTTTCCAAATTGGAAGAGTCTTTCAAAAAAGCAAATCTGGAGACTTCTGCGGGCTTCCAACTAGGAATCAGGATGAGCAGAAGAGGGGCCCTGAGGTCCCCAGCCCCAGGGAGGAGCCTGAGAAAGGGACTCACCTCTCCTGACCGCGAGGGGCCTTGCAGAAGGCCCGGTTTCCAAAACTAACAATGTTTCCCCAAGTGCCTGCCTGACAGTACGGCCCAAGCCCAACTCAGAATGCCTCTGCCAATTTTAAGGCAACAACTTAGATCTTTTTACCTCAAACTGCAAATAAGTGATCCTGGACTAACATTGGTATGGTGAAAGAACGCGTGTTATTGTTGATACTCAATCTGCCCGCAGGGCCCAAGAGAGCAAAACAATCCCTCCTTTCAGCCTTCCTCAGCCTCCTGTCCTGACAAAACCTTCTAGAGCTGAGCAATGGGGACATTAAAATGATAGCTACTCTTGTTCAGCATCTCCTAGTAAAGTGCTGCTTGCCAGAGCCAGAGTCCCTGACCTTTGCCCTCTGCCCTCTGCACTCCCAGCTGGAAATCACTTCAACATACCAGGAACTGCATAAGCTTCTTGTGTTGTTAAAAAGTTAAAATAAAACCAGGCATGGTGGCGCACACGTTTAATCCCAGTACTTGGGAAGCTGAGGCAGGAGGATCACAATTTTAAGAATAGCCTCAGCAAGTAGTGAGACTCTCATCAACCTAGTGAGACCCTGTTTCAAAAAAAAAGACGGGTTGGGCACCCTGGGCTCAGTCCCCAGTAACACACAAACATACACACACAAAGTTAAAATAAGATGGTCAGGCCCATTCTGCCTCTGACTCAGCTGGGAGAACAGAAACTGGGTGCTGCCCCCAACTTGCAGCCTTCAAGGTGTGCTCAGGATGCAGTGCTCCCGTGGGCTCTCGAGAGTACCTCCAAAGGATGCTTCCTGGTGGCACTTGGTCACAGCTCAGCCAGCTCTCTCCAGCTCAGACAGGGCATCCTCAGTACTGGCTTCCCCCTTCCCTGTCCGTACTCCTGAGATGGGTGTCCAGTTTATCCTCCTGACACATGCTTGGGCGCTTCTACTCTCAGGGGTGTGTTCACAATCTGTGACATTTCTCAACATTTATGTTTTAATTTTTTGGAGGTGTTATCTAGCTTTCTAGATAACACCTCCAATATGTGATTGTAAAGTTTTTCACCTTCCAAATTAATTTATTGCCTTCTGCAATGTTCACTATTGTATGTGCATGTGTGTGTGCATGCGTGCATGCGTGCGTGCATGTGTGTGTGCGTGTGTGTGTGTGTGTGTTACTGGGGACTGAACCCAGGGACATTCTACCTCCAAGCTACAACCCAGCCCCTTTTTTACATTTTTGTTTTGAAACAGGTCTCATTAAGTTGCTAAGGACCTTTGCTAAGTTGCTGAGGCTGGCCTCAAACTTGCGATCCTTCTGTCTCAGTCTCCCAAGTACAGGCACGTGCCACCATGCCCAGCGGCTATCATCACATGTTTTGAGGGATGTTGTTGAAAACTTTTTGACTTTTGAATCAGTCTCTTACCAAGATAAGTTTTTGTGAAAAAGTATTCTCCTTGCGAACTTAAGTAACACGACACTTTTACTCTAAATGTGTACTCTATAGACAATGCCTAGGCATTTTGCTGTTAATGGATGTTTCTGTCTAATTTAAGCCTTTGAAAACTCAATTCAAGTTGTTTACTGTCTACAATATGTTCAGGCTACGTACTAAGAGAGAGATCAAAGAAAATATAGTGTTATTTGAGCTTAAGGAACATAAATTCTTATTTGAGGGAATTTTACCAAGTGGTGTGAAAACAGTGTTACATCAGCAGGATACATATACCATCAGCCCATCCAGTTGGTACCCCTGACATCTCCAGGCAAGCAGAGTCCCACCACAGAACGGGCCTGACATCCAGGAAGGAAGAGAGCCAGGTTCTTAACTAGCAACTATTTCATAAACAGAACTGGAATGACCTCCAGCGGGGGCAATTAAAAGACCTTCTGTAAAGAACCTTGTGGAAAACATCAACTGATCCTGTTACCAGACCTTCTGTTGAGAGGCCCTGTGCCGGCCCCTGTGCTTCCAGAATAAGGTGAAGGAAAGGGCTTCGCCAGCTCACAGAAAACAAGAAGCTTCTCTCGCCTTTCCGTGTATCCTATCCCATAGCAATAAGCTCCAGATTTCTCTCCTCAGGGCAAAGGAGTTCATTAGACTAAAACCTACATAAATCACAGGAAGATGTCAACCTCCCATTCCCAGCTCAACACCATCGCAGTCTACGTCTCCTGGTAAATGACAGGCACATCATCATCAGGGAAAAGGAAGAATAAGTATTGTCCCTGGTTTAACAATGGAGATTGTCATCCCAAGAAAGCTCAGTGGTCTTTTTGTTTGTTTTGTTTTTGTACTGGAGATTGAACCCAGGGGTATTCTTCCTCCAAGCTACACCCTCAGCCCTTTTTCATTTTATATTTGAATAGGATTTTGCTAAGTTGCCAAGGCTGGCCTTGAACTTGTGATCCTTCGGTGTCAGCCTCCCAAGTACTAGGATTTCAGGTGTGCACTATTGTGCCTGGCTTCTCAGCATCTTTTGACACAGTTTCTCACACCTTTTTGACACATCCAGAGTTCCAGAGATGTAAAGACACATGTAGGCTGCCTCAACTTGCCTTTTTGGGCAGCAAGAGTCTCCCGTGGGTCTCTTGCTATGATCAGAACTAGGGGAAAAGAAAAGGCAAAACAATTATATGGGAAAAGTGGGAATAGGTTATTATCCTGATTAACAGAGAATAAAACTTAGGGTATCTGATGCTGGGGAAAAAGGGGAAGTAACAGTCACCAAAATGGTTCTAAATCCATCCCCTTTTCATAAGTTAGCCATCCAGAGCAAGTTAAGGTCCCACTGGAAACCGGCTTCCACTGACAGACTCACAAATGGCCTGGCCGCCCATCTTCTCAAGGCAAGCCTATAAGCTGAGTGACTTTGGCCAAATTGCAATCTACCATTGTTCTCTTCACATTCAAAATGAAGGTATGATGCCGGGCGTGGTGGCGCAAGCTTGTAATCCCCGCGCTTGGGAGGCAGAGACAGGAGGGTCGGGCAGGTTCGAAGCCAGCCTCGCCAGCTTAAGAGACCCTGTTTCAAAATAAAAAAAATATATAAAATAGGTCTGGGAGTGTAGCCCGGAGGTAGAAGGGTTTCCAGGAACCCCAGTGCCACCAAAAAAAAAAAAAAAAAAAAAAAAAAAAAAAAAAAATGAAGGTATGATTCTTGAATTCTTTTGCAGCCATCAAAATCTAAGCTTCCGTGACTCGGCACCACAGAGACAGCCTTGCTCCTACACAAGGGATCTATATCTTGAGGATGACTCCTGTAAATGTTAACCTTCAGCATCCCAAGAAATGCACAGAGCCACACACTGTAGGCCCAACTGACCCTCCTCCAGGAAACCCTAAAGGAGTCTTCCAGGCAGCCAGGGTGACCTGCTCGCACTAATCTTTGCAGTCATAATTAACTTAGGAGTAGTCCCACCACGCTCAGGGATTAATTGTTTTGAAAAAGTAGGGAGATGGAAATCACAGGACTTGTAGACACCTTTAAGTGGAATTTCAAGTAGCAAAGCCCTAGATAACAAAGGACACCAGCCTTGCATGCCGTCTGCACATTGTTCTTGCAGCAGTCAGGTACCTGGACATCAGTTATTCTGCAAACCTAGGCTGGCCTCCGCCCCAAAGCTTTGGAAGGTGCAGTGGGAAGAAGAGCCAGGGCGAGGGCAGGATGAGGCGCATCAGCGCGGATTGACAAGCCACCTCTTCGCCTCCCGGAGCCCCTGAAAGAGGCTTTGTTTGTGCAACTGGTGATCGGAGCTTCCCCGTGAGTCGCGTACAGTACGGGCTTCGCCTGCCCTGCCTGCTGGGCCTGTGGGGTGTGTTGGATGTGTTGAAACAGCTCTAGGCTCCAGGAGCTGGCTCGCCACCCACAGAAGACTGCACCCAGATGCTGCCCGGGCCTCAGGCACCTCGAGATTTCTGCTGCGTCAGGGACCCAGAGCCATGGTCTCTTTCTGTGACCCAGATGAGAAGTGGCAAGCAGGCTGGGCCACTCCAGAGGGGACAGTGTGACATGGGACCAGGCACACTAGGCAGAGGTACCTGTTGCCTGCATCCCTGGGGGGTAAGAGCAGCCGGGCACTCTGGCTGAGTGGCTGGCATCATGGAGCGTGCTCTGTATACAATTCCTCGCTCAGAAAGCCAAGGGGAACAACCTTTATTTGGCAGATAGTCACAAACACTGCTCAGCATGAGTGTGGAGATCCTGTCCTGCGCCATCTGGCTGAGGAGGTTTCACCTAGAGGCTGCCGCGCATGCAAGCACAGGTGCCTCCCTCCAGCTGTCCTCCGACCTGTGCCCAGTGGCCCCCAGGCACCCGGTGAGAAAGCGCCCTGCTTTTCACCAGTGATAAAGATGGATGTAAACAGATGGACCACTGCTGGAGAAAGGGCCGCTGTCCAAGATTACAGCTGATGCTGAGGCCCACCAGGGGAATTCGCTGGAGCACAAAACCCACCCCTGGGCCTAATTCTCCACAGGGTGTCTGCACATACGTCCCTGGTAACTCTGCACCACACACATCCCTCAACAAGAACGGACCTCACACCTCTCATCAGCTGCAGTCGCCCCACACGCACAGGCAGGTTGGGCGGGCGCCCTCCCGGGACTTTCTCTCGCTGAAGAACACCTGTTCTGAGAAATGGTGTGGGTGACTCACCGGTGCCTCTCTTCCCTCCCACTCAGCTTGACTCCCTGGGGCATGGAGCGGTGCAGGGGGCGGCTGGGGGGTGAGTCATGCACCAAGAGGCTGATGACTGTCACTCCTGGGGGGCTCGAGGCTTTCTCAGAAAAAAAAAAAAAGCAGGCAGAACCGGCTTCTCCTCACACTCCTGTCCTTCTCACCTGTGGTGATCGTGGAAAATGCTAATATGCTTCTTCCAAAAAATATACATATTTATATGCTTTCAAAATTGCTGCTGAACATTTCTGGGCTTTTTGCAACCAGAAGAATTAGCCGGAGAAAGTAACAGGTAATCATTTATTTAGTACTGGGGATGGAACCCAGAGACATTCTACCTCTGAGCGACACCCCAAGCCCTATTTTTTATTCTTTATTTTGAAAAAGGAGCCAGGCGTGGTGGTGCATGCTTGTAATTCCTTAATTCGGTAGGCTTAGACCAGAGGATCGTGGTTCGTGGACAGCCTCAGCTACTTAATGAGGCCCTTCGCAACTTAGTAAGACCTTGTTTCAAAATAAAGAATAAAAAATATAGGGCAGGAGGTGTAGCTCGGAGGTAGAATGCCCCTGGATTCTATCCTCAGACCCACAAAAAAAATAAAAGAAAAAGAAAGAAAGAAAGAAAGAAAGAAAGAAAGAAAGAAAGAAAGAAAGAAAGAAAGAGAAAGAAAGCAGAAAATGGGTCTCACTGAGTTGCAAAGGGCCTCACTAAGTAGTGAGGCTGTCCGTGAATTGCAATCCTCCTGTCTCAGCCTCCTGAATACTGGGATTACAAGCATGCGCCACCACACCTGGCTCAGAAAATTGATAATTTAATGCATACGGTTCAATATGGTAACCGCTCTGCACATGTGACCATTTAATAAAAGTCATTCAAAGTTAAAATTAAGGTCCCTCGTTGCCCTAGTCATGTTTTAAGAACTCAGGAGGCATGTGGCTGCAGTTTTGGACAGGGCAGTTTAGAAAATCTCTGTCATGCTGAGAGTGGTGGCACATGCTTGTAATCTCAGTACTTGGGAGGCTGAGACTGAAGGATCGCAGGTTCAAAGGCAGCCTCAGAAACTTAGTGAGGCACTCAGCAACTTAGACCCTGTTTCCAAGTTAAAAAAAAAAATAAAGTAGATCTGGGGGTGTAGCCTGATGGTAGAAGACCCTTGAATTTTATCCTCAGTACCACAAAAAAAGAAAGGAAGAAAGAGAGAGAGAGAGAGAAAGAAAGGGAGAAAGAAAGAAAAGAAGAAAATCTCCGCAGAAATTCTTATGGGCCAGAAGTAACCTAAGTGTATGGAAAGTGCTAGAAATCTACTCGACCATTCATTCATATATTCAACATGCAAAGGGTTTGTGACAGTGAGGTAGAGACAGATGGAAAACAGGAGGTCCCTGAACTCTAGGAATTTATAACTGGCTTGTAAGTGACAACCATTTGTAATCAAAGACGCAGGCTTCTTCCAACCTGGGGAGGAAGCGTGCTGGACCCACGTGAACAGAACTCTTATCAAAGGTCAGCTTCAGGGAAGCAGAGCAAAGGAGCGAGTCCTGCTGGTCTGACCTAAGCTCATGGACCTTCCTTTGGGCATCTGCTTGTAGGTGGTAAGTTAAGCTTAGACCTGAATGACCGGAGACACCAACTACACACTAAGAACCAAAGAAGGGAAACCGAGACCTGAAGGCTTCCTGGGAAAATTCCTGTCGGGCAGCTTAGGAGCCCAGCTGGCAGAGGAGGGGACGCTGGCATCAGCCGCAGGCGTGCGGCGGTTCACGTTGCCGCCAGCTCCTGGAACCCTCGGACACTCTGCTTCCCGTCGCACTTCTAAGAAAGTGGCGTGCAGCTAGCTGGTTCTTCTCTCGCACGGCTGTCCTTTTTGACCGCTTTTCTCCCGGTCATAGGAAATGTTTTTCGAAGGTGTCCAAATGGGGCAACCGCATTTGATACACACAAAGTTGGAAAAGTGATCTCAACGCACAGAGGGACCGGCTCTCACGGATCTCAGGGAACTTCCCGGGCCAGGTCATCTTAAAGAGGGAATTCCCAAGGAGAAAGGACAGCTGAGTAGAGGGCAGACACTGGCTTTATTCACTAGAGCCACCACCTGGAAATGGTGACTTGAATGGGAATGACGCACATGGAAAAACACAGAAACCTCAATCGGAGCCCCCCGGGAGCAAAGAGGTAGTTTCAACCTGAGAGTTGCAGAGGCTTTCGGGGGTGATGCGCCACAGCTGCCCTCGGAAAACATTCATGACTTGGTTTGGGGAAACAATTTTTTAACGCTTGAGAATTCCTGAAGATGGTTTATGAGTCATAAAACTAGGTTTAGTGTTCTCTGGACAGTCAGGCTAAAAAAAACTGAATATTCTGACAAAAACAAAAAGACTATGAACACAGGAAACTGATTTCCTTAAGGTAATGTTTAGGATACGGTTCATTTTCACATTATTCAAAATCTAAGGAAGTGTAAAAAGTTTGGCAGTAAAAAGCCCCCTTCTCATTCCCCATGCTGCTCCAGACATTTGGGCAAAACACTATTCGGCTCTTTTGAATTCATCTTAAGTTCTTTTTTAAGAAAATGCATATGCACGTCTGCTTTCTCTCACCTTAATTTACACAGATATGCAACAGATGATACACCTGGTTAGGCATGTTGCTTAATCATTTAATGGCAAGTCTTGGATGTCTTGGAAGCGTCTTTGTCAGTACAAGAGAGCACATCTCATTCTTCTGCACAGTTGCATAGTATTTCATGGTAAGGTTAGACCACAGTCCATTTAATGGTATGCTATACAGGAGCACCTAGCTGCTGTCTATATTTGGCCAATATAGACAGTTAGTAACTGTCAATGCTGCAGTTAGTAACCTAAATATACATGTTTCCAAATGTTTACAGAGTAACTCTATAGTAAACTCTCAGAAGCAATCATTGAATCAAAGGGAATAAGCCTTTATTTATTTATTTATTTATTTATTTATTTTGGTGGTACTGGGGGTGGAACCCAGAGGCTTTCTACCTCCGGGCTATACTCCCAGACCTTTTTTTTTTTTGAAACAGGGTCTCACTAAGTAGCTGAGGCTGGCTTCGAACCTGGATCCTCCTGTCTCTGCCTCCCAAGCGCAGGGATTACAAGCGTGCACCACCACGCCCGGCTAGGATAAGCCTTTACAATTAGGGTAGATATTGCTGGATTGTTCTCCAATGCAGTTGTGCTAGTTCTTGGATCTCTTTAGCCAGTGTAATAGGTGAAAGTGATAGCTCACTATCACTTAATTAATTTTAATTTATCTTATTAATAAGGGGAAATAATTTTATTTCCTTATTAATTTTTATTTCTCATATTAATTTTTATTTTTCTTGTTAAGTGAGATATATTAATTAAATATTTTTATTTCTCTTATTGAGTGAGATATATATTTAAGAATCAGTTGTATTTTTTCTGTGGACTTCTGATCTTATATTTTGGTCTTTTTTATAGTTTTTGTCATTTCTTTCTTTATTTTGGTATTGGGGTTTGAACCAAGGAATAATCTACCACTGAACTATAGCCCAGCCCTTTTTATTTTGAAGCAGGGCCTCATTAAGTTGCTGAGGTTAACCTTGAACCTGCAATCTTCCTGTCTCAGCTTCCCAAGTAGAAGGATTACAGGCGTACACCACCATACCTGGCAGGGTTATTATTTATTTTTTAAAAATCAATTTTTTATTAATTTTTCCAACTTAACAATTTTAAGACTAGCCCTTTATTGTCTGAAAAACAATCAATATAAACACAGAGCTAATGAGTTCCTGGTTCCATTTTGATGATTTGCTATACAGTTCCTTTCAAGGCAAGGCCTTGAAAGCAGGGGTGGCTCCAGGTCACACCAGGCTTCCAGCTGTCTCTTTCTCAGGGCTGTTTCCTCTTCCTGGAAGAAGCTTTCCCCATTGTCCTCCTGGTAAATCCCTGCTCACTTGGTCAAGGTCTTATTAGAAGAACAATTTGAGGGAGGAAGGCAGTGACTATTTGAAACCATGAGCCCTTTCCCCAAATTGTAGCGAGCTGAAGGAAGACCCCAGCCTGGCCAGGGCTGGGACTCAGTGGAAGCTGGAGGGGTCCTATGGACGATGCTGGAGATCTGAGAGGCAGAGCAGGTGTGAGGCAGGTGAGGACGAGGCGGCGGGAGGAAGCGTCCGCAGGGCAGGCGCGGAGGGCGGCCTGGAGGACGCAGGGCCTGGGTGCACGTGCTCAGTGGGCAGAGCTTCCGCAGACAGGAAGATGGAGAACCGAGAGCTAGGAAGGCCCAGAGCATGAGTAAATCGGGGCTACAGCATCCTCCAGGGAGTTAGAACACGAGGAATTGCAGCTGGATACCGGGGGCCCTGACACAGAAGTGTTCTGCTCTTCCAACCCACAACGGAGAGCAGGAGGGAGAGATGTCTTGGGTCTTTGGCAAGAAAAATAAGTCAGGAAAAGTATAAAGGATAAAACCCCCTAAGAATGGAGGCTTAGAGCAGCCAGAGATGGTGAGATGTTGAAAAGCCTGAGAAGAGCCAGGCATGGTGGTCCTGGCAACCAGGACTTGGGAGGCTAAAACAGGAGGATCTTGGGGTCAAGGCCACCCTCAGCAACTTAGCAAGACCCCCCATGACCCCCCAGAGCAAGACTCTGTTTCAAAAAATAAAAAAGGTTGGAGGTGTAGCTCAAAGGTACAATGCTCTAGAACCAAAAAGAAAAAAAAAAAAAGAAAGCCTGAGATGAGACTAATAAACTCTTTTCACCCTAAACCACATGGTTGAAATCATGCCGACTACATGCTACCCCTTCTAAAGAACTTGTACTCAGATTCACCAGCTCTAAGGAAGAGTGTCTTGTCTTTGAAGCTGGCCTCCCACATCCGCTGTGCTCCAGGACAAGTGTATTGGGGAAGCCAGGGGCACCACCAGGAAGGGAAAGGGACAGATGAGAGAGGCTGTGTCTGCGCAGAAGGAGCGTCCCTGCCCTGTATCCAGCATGGTACCAGAAATTAGCCCAGAGAAGTCAGAACGAGGGCTTCGAGGAGGGCCGGGGTGGAGTTCAGTGGTAGAGAGCATGCTAGCATGCCCCAGGGCCCGGGTTCCATCCCCAGCACCCAAACAGCAGAGCTCAGAGGAATCTTCTGTTTGGAAGGCTACCCTGGGAAAGCTATTTAAGATGACCCACTCTGCAGGTCCTGGTACACTTTTTCATGTATCCGTTTAATACATGTGTTGGGGTTTTTGTTGTTGTTTATTTTGTTGCTATTTGTTTGGGTGTTGGGGGTTAAACCAAGGCACATTCTACCACTGAGCTATACCCCAAGTCCTTTTTTATTATATATATATTATATATGTACATATATACATATATTATATATAATACATATACATGAATATATGTATACATATATATGTGTGTGTATGTGTGTGGTACTGGGGGCTGAACCCAAAGGCATTCTACCTTCAAGCTACACTCCTAGCCTGATTTTATTATTTGGAAACAAGGTCTTGCTAGATTTGATGAGGGTCTCACTACTTGCTGAGGCTGTCCACGAATCTTCCATCCTCCTGTCTCAGCCTCCCAAGTATAGGGATTACGAGCGTGCACCACCACGCTTGGCTAGTTTATATTTTGAAACAGGGTCTTTCTAAGTTGTTGAGTGCCTTGCTAAGTGGTTGAGGCTGGCCTTGAACCTGCGATCCTCCTTTTTGAACACTTGCTACATCCCGGGCACTGTGCAAGGGGCTGAGGATGTAATGGTGAGTAGGCACAGAGCGTCCCCAGTGCACTCAAGTCCAGTGGCAGGGAAGGACATGCACGCAAGCCAGTCTTGTGTGTTGTACGATGAAGATGGGCACTAGGGTTTGTGTGAATGTATAGAGAGGGCGCTGGCCCAGATTTGGGGTGTCAGGGAAGGCTGCCAAGCCAAGCAGGTCCCTTGGTGAACGACCTACCTGCAAGGCCTCTAAGAGCATTTGTTTTGGGGGTGGGGCAGTGTACTCTCCCGCAGTGTGGGAGACCAAGGCAGGACCCAGAGGCTCAAGTGACTCGACTCTACTTCCAGCTAAAGGAGGAATCTTCAGGAAACCAAACCAAGAGACCAGTGCTTTCTTCCTGCTGCTCATTTTGACCTAAACAGTGAAATTCTTGCACAATACATACCTTAAAAGCAATGCATGTGCAAATTCCAAGCCAAGAATAGACGCCCAGCCTGGTAGGATCCGTTCTCATTCTTTTGTTGCTGACTTTTCAATTAGCTCTTAGCTGAGGGTCAGCATTTTCTGGTAGTATCTTCTGCACTGGACTCCTCCCCCCAGACTCCTGTAAGGGTTTCTACTCTTCCCAGCAGCCTTATTCAATATTCATGCCATCTGGACACAAGGCTGCTTTGATCTGCAGTGAGGCTGGAGGTGGGCAGAGGCTGGCCTTCGGCAGCTTTCTCTTGGCTGCTGTTTTCCAAAGGTACTGGTTCTCCAGGCATCCTCCCCGGGAACCCCCCTCCCAGGATGATCGTAGAGACCTGCCAACCCCTCCCCGCATGGGGCAGGGGAAAGCACTCTTTTACATGTTTTAGCAAATTATTTCATAAACCCCACAGGTTCTGCCTTGCATTTTTATTGTGACCAGTTAGCACAAGCAGAACATCAGCACACCCCCCATGAACAGCCCACCCGAGCAGAGCCAGCCTCTGCAACAGGAAAGTAGGTATGAGTTGAGACTGCTCTCCTCCCCATTGCAACCTAGAATTCCCAAGGCCAGGCCCCCTGTCTTCTCTCATCAGAGCAAGCAGCGAGATGCAGGACCCGTGCGGCTCATCCTCTCACACCGCTGCATGCTCAATCAGGATGCTAAATAATGAAAACACCCGAGGACTTGCTGCCAAGACTTTCAATGAGAAGTGAAGGCCAGTTCAGACATCTATATTGATTTGCCTCCAGCACTGGAGGTCTGCAGGAGAACTAAGTCAACTCTACTGCTGTTATCTACCTGCTCAGCTACAAGAAGAACTCTGCCACTGTGGCCACATCCAGTCTTGCGAGGTCAGCCAGCGTGAAGGTGTCATCAGAAACTGGGCCTCCTAGAAGGGCAGGGAGTCTGTTAGACTCAGAAGGGTGTGTTTCTCTACCATCTTGGAGAAGTAATATGGTAGCACCTAAGGCACAGGTTAGGGCTGGTGAATACACAGGACCATGCTTACTCTCTTGCACTCCCTAGCCACCCTCCAAACAGACCATGCTAATCAATCAAATTTCTGTTTCTCTTGAGAAGAGATACCATCTGGGAGCCATTTTTGCTGACAAAGATCCCTGAGTTGCAGAGGAAATGAAGAAAAGAACATCGATCTCCTTTGCTAGGAAGGTAAAGTCTCAGTTAACAGCTTAGAAGAGTTCTTTATTGACACTTTTAGACTTAGGAGTCGAAGCGAATTCATTTATTTTCATGGGGAGAAAATCCAAGGAGCTGCTGGTTCACTTGGTGAATGATGTCAGGCCTGAGAGGATGGGCCAAAAAAGAGACACTCCCATAATCTAGGCAGGGCCTACAGGACTGTATTGAGCAATATCAGAGGGGAGAATGCAGATTCGTCCTTGCCCTGGGGCTGGCTCCCCATCTCCCGGGCAGCTAGAGATAAAAGGAACAGGAGAATACAGAGGACCACTTGCCCAGCTCTGAAGTTTTCTTATGACTCTGAGTCCTCAGAAAGAATGGAAATAAGAACTGTCGCCTACCCACCCTCCTATTCATAAATGGTTTAGTTCGTTCATTAGTCCATTCACTCAGTACTTAGCCTGTGTTTCTTGTGGGTCTGTCTTTGGCAAGGCCCTAGGACGTCAATGTGGGGTTATGCACTGAAATTCCTGCTTGTGATTTTCCTGGATGCCCCAGTCATCTTCTGCTTGGTTCTCAGGCTTCATTGTTTCAAGTGGAGAAGGACTTCACAGAAAGGCAGATAAAACATCCTTGAGATGCAAAAGCAAGGCTAGGATTCCCTCCTGCTAGAGCCTAGTACCTAAGTGTCAAAAGTCAAGGTCCTAGTCATGACTTTTGGGAGTGTTGGATCTGCTTTCTATCTTGAATGAGGTGGCAATTACAGGATGGATACATTTGTCAAGACATGCAGGTGTATTTACTAAAAAGAATGAGCCGTGCTATTTGTAAATTATATTACCCGAAATAAGGAAAATAAACAATGCACAGTGGGGGAAAGTGACTACTACATACAATATGATACCATGTATGTAAAACATTTTACATGCATATACCAACAGAATATACTCTTTTGAAATGCACAAATAAGTGACAACACAGCAAAATTCTCCAGGGGACAAATGAACACCAGCTTCCACAAAGTCATGACTTCCTGGGAATGGAGGAGAGGCAAATACTATCTACAGTGATTAATTTATTTTCTTTTCTTAAAAAAAAGAGAGAGAAAGATCTAAAGCAAACATGGCAAAATGTTAACACCTGTTAAATCTTGGTATTGGGTACAAAGGTGTAATACTATGTTTTAGTTTTCTGGATATTAAAATGTTAGATTTTTTTGTGTGGTATTAGAGGTAGAACCCAGGGGCTTTTTTTTCTACCTCCAGGCTATACTCCCAGACCTGTTTTTATGTTTTATTTGGAAACAGGGTCTCACTAAGTTGCTGAGAGCCTCACTAAGTAGCTGAGACTGGCTTGGAACCTGTGCGATCCTCCTATCTCAGCCTCTCAAGTGCTGGGATTACAAGCGTGTGCCACCATGCCCAGCTAAAAGGTTAGATAATATTAACAAGCACATGCACCAAACACACACACCCTAAAGGTCCTAAATGTTTCTGTACCTAAACCATACGTTTGGAAGTAAGAGGTGAGTAACTAGGAGTAAAGATGAAGGTAAGAGAATTGGCCATCAGCCTAAGTCCAGAGGTTGATGGGGGCATGGGGGTGGGTGGATCTGAGCCTCCTTGCTGGGGAAAAGGGTCCAAAGGCTCATCTGAGGGTCAAGCCCTGCCAACACTTTTTGTGGCAAGCCTTTTAGTATCCCAGTAGTCCTGAGAATGCCTGGCAGAATGTCCAGAGGCCACTAAATGGTTCCCATGGCCCAGAAGGAGCATGGAAGGAGCTGGGATAAGCAGGACCTAAGAGATAGATAGAATTCACTATGTCTACTACCCTCAGAGCAGACACCCAGAATAGATCTTAGCTTGAGTAATGGGAAAATAAAGAATTTTACAAAGCCTGCACCTTTAAGCTGGTATCTTCAGATATTGGCTAAACTCAGGATGACTAAGTCACAATGCCTGCACTCAGGGGCTGTAGTTTATCTGGGAGACAAAGAAATAAACAAACCATTAAGATGCGATTTCTTCTTTGGAAATGGGTAATGAATGATAATGATAATGGAAGCTCCAGAAAGTCATTTTGTGACACTCCTCCCTCCCACCTCTCCGGTCTCATCTCTGGGGCATGTATTAGTTACCTACTGCTGTGTAACAAGTTACCTCAAAATTTAACAGCTGAAAATAATAGCCATTTATTTTCTTACTAAGTTTGGAGCTTACCTCTGGCTCAGGATCTCCCATTAAGCAGTACTCAAAGTGCTGACTGGGGCCACCGTCGTGTCAGGGCCTGTTGGGGACAGGAGGTGCCACCCTGAGGCAGCTCACTCATACGGCTGCCGAGTGCCAGTTACTGGCAGGAGGCCACAGTTTCTGACCACATGGACCTCTCTATAGGGCTACTTTGTCCTCACAGAATGGCAGCTGGCTTCCCTAGAGTGAATGACCCAAGAGAAAGGAAGAAAGAAGCCACATTCTGCTCACCAGAAGCAACTTATTAAATCCAGCCCATATTCTAGGGAGCACCAAGAATACCTCTCACCAAGGGAGGAACCTTCAATCATGTGTGGGCTTATTTTACGGTCACTGAAGGGCAGGAAAGAGCTAGACTTCTTGGACTCCCTCCACTGTCCTGACCCTCCAAATGTGATGGGAGACCGATCCAGTTAAGAGGGCATGAGGAGCCCTCTGAGCAAGAATGCAACTGGGATTCAGACTCCGTTGGGAAAGATTTGGGGTCTAAACACATAGGGGGCAGAACTGCATCAGTCCTGCTGTGGGGAACTCAAGTACATCTAGAAAGCCCCTCCAAGCCCAGGGAACCACCTGAGAGGGAAAACAGAACCCAGATGAGCTCTGGTGGGAAGGTCTGAACAGTTTCTCAAGCAGGATGATAGGCTGGAAGCGGGGTGGACAGGGCCAGAAGGCCATAGCATCGGATTCATCCAGCCACACGGGCTGGGACCTGGCACCCGGAGACTGTCTTACAGGGGGCAAGGAAGTGGACATGAGCTCCCGGGTGCAAAGCTGGACCACCCAATGACCAGGCACCTTCAGCAAAACTGAAAGCCATTCCATTGCAGTGAGAACTGCACCAAAATTTTACAATCCCAACCTCTCAAGTAAAGTCATTTTGATTTTAGCATTCATGTTTGTGTTTTCAAAAATGCGAATATCATTTTTATTTTGATTTACATAATGGCAGGGCCTGGAGGAAGTTGCAAAAGGGTCTCTAAAGCCAAACTTGCCCACTGGCACCTCAAGCTCCTGAGTATGCCATGCACAGGCAGGACCCCAACCTGCAGCTGGGCCAGGGGCCCCAGGAGGCAGCAGAAGGGCAGATGGGAGCTGAGGTCTAGTCTATGTCCCAGCTGTGTCCTTACCACCAAGCCCGGCATCTGACAGCATCCTGCACCAGCCTGCAAAACACATATTTTCCATCCTCAGTTTCTGCTAGCTGCCCACTCTGGTAATGGTGGTAAATGAGTCGGGATATGGAGATGCAGGATACCCAGCAGGCTCTGGCAGACAAAGCACCCACTCCAGACCTCCTGGATAGGCTGGAGGCGGGGTGGGCAGGGCTGGAAGGCTGCAGCATCAAGTTCATCCAGCCACACAGGCTGGGACCTGGCACCCGGAGACTGTCTTACAGGGGCAAGGAAGTGGACATGAGCCCTGGGTGCAAAGCTCCTGATGGGAGTATCTTTGCCTAGCATCCAACCCAAAAAAGGCCTGAATCCAGCCCAAACAGATAGCTTGCCACTCAGCAAATATCAATGCCCTAGTGTGGCAGCGGGGATAGGGCTGCAAGTGCCCCATCATGGTCTCCTTACAGGTCCTCTGCTTATGAATGGACTCCAAGTCTTGGTAAGACGGGAGTCAAGGAAACACAGAAGCAGGACAGAGGGGAGCAAGGAGACCAACAGCCTGTGCATAGGGCTTGTCCTCCAGCTGACTAGAGAGGAATGTGCTGAGAAAACTGGCTTGGCCGGTCCCTCCAAGCCCAGGGCTTTAGCAGTTGGCTGCTAGCAGCAGAGGGTTAACAGAGCCCAGCAGCTCCTCTCCAACACCTGGCAGCCTCCCTCAGCCTCCCCCTCCCCAGCTGTCCCTGGGACCCTCCTCTGAAATGCCCCTGGCTTAGAGGAGCATTCTGGTTAGAGGGCTGTGAGATGGTCCAGAGCAGCAGAGGGACGAGGGATGTGAGGCCAGCGCCGCCCCCACGGATGCAGCTTGCATCAACAATAGCAGTCTGTGCTGGGCAGCTTATTTGCCCACAAGATTTGGAGTTAGGGGCCCACCGCCTGGATTATGCTGCAGGAAGTGACATATGCAACGAGTCATGTGTCCGGCTGCTGACATCAAACTGACAGCTTTATCTCACAGTACCCTGTATCTCTCCGGGCTTGTTTATAAAGAGGTCTGGAATCTCTCTTGTCTTCTGGCAATGTTCCAGCTTGCCCAGGCATGACTTAGCACGGAAATTGGGTTTGACTTTAAAAATTCTCCTTGTGACAGTAACGCCACAGCCCAGACAGGCTTTGCCCTGAATTATTGAGCACGGATGTTTGCCTTCCGCAGTCAGAGTCTTTCTTCTCTGTAGCTCCAAGTAATTTTAAATATGCAGCAAGGCCAGGCTCTGTGCTCCCTGGGCCTCAGGCCGAGCCAGATTCCAGACCTGCTTGAACAGCTGCCAAGACACCCAGGGCACTAGGCCCAGCTCCGGGGTCAGGGGGACCACAGATTTGGCCAAACTGATAGCTCGGTGACCTCCCGGCTATTGTTCCAAAGGCCTCAAGTCTAAAGGGACCAGCTTCTTCACCTGTTTTCCTATTTTTGCTGATGGAGACATTTCTCCAGCTGTCCCCATCCTCTCCCTCCTCCTCCCCCTCCCCGGCTTGAACGACGTGCTTAACCTCACAACATGTGAACAGTCCCAAGACTTGTCTATTGCGTGTCTAAAACATTTCTCAAATACATTTGGCCTTCCCTATTCTCATTTTCTGGGAGCTGTTATCATCTCTTCTCTAAAATTTTAAAAATTAATTAATTTTCAGTGCTAATAATGGAAGGCAAGCACCCTATCCTGAGCTATATCCATCTCCTCCTCTAGTTTCATTTATTTATTTATTTATTTATTTATTTATTTATTTATTTATTTATCTTTCACACTGGGGGTTGAACACAGGGGCATTCTACCTGCGAGTCAAGCCCCCAGACCTTTTTAAATTTTTTCTGTTTTGAGATAGGGTCTCGCTATGTTACTGAGAGTCTCATGCTGAGAGCTGTCCTCCAACCTGTGATCCTCCTGTCTCAGTCTCCCGAGTGCTGGGATTAAAGGTGTGCACCAGAACATCCAGCTCGCCTCTAGTTTTTTCATGAGTCCTTTCAGTCTTTTAATGAGTCTTTCCAGTCAGCCTCTTCTTTCCCAATCCTTTGGCCTCAAAGATCTTGAAATATTATTATCCAGCATTCATCAGTTTCCATTAGCCCATTAAGTCCCAGGTTTTCAATTTTGCAAACATAATACAATTTTTAAATATTATTTCAAAGTTATCATAAGTGATGTATTTGTTGCTCAGTTTAAGTTTTTATAGATGTTCTGGAAGATGGGACAGAATGAGTTAATTTAGTAGTAGTAGTACTATCACTTCACTACTACTGTTACTACTACTAGGAATTGAACCCAGGTGCATCCTACCTCTGAGTTATACCTACAACCCTTTTTATTTTTTTATTTTGAAACAAAATTTCCCTAAGTGGCTGTCTTCTCATTAGGTTGCTGAGGATGGCCATGAATCTGCAATCCTCCTGTCTCAGTCTTCTGGGATTACAGGTGTGTACCACCATACCTGGCTCAGAATGGGTTAATTTGAGGATAAAGTCTACATCACTTAGTGTGTTCAACAGAGAACTCGATTTGAATGAGTTCTGTCACCTATTGGGCAACTCAAGCTGTAAAATGAGAGTAATTACAATGAGAATTAAAAGAGATAATGTGCTTCTAGGCAGGAGGCTGACACAGAAGGATTGCAAGTTCAAGGCCAGTCTGGACAACTGAGCATGACCCTGTATCAAAATAAAATGAAAAGGGGCAGGGATATGATTTCAGAGCACTTGCCTAAGACGTTTTATGAGGCCCTGAGTTCAATCACCAGTTCTGTAAAAACAGAAGAAAGAAAAGAGACAGAGATGGAGATAGAGAAATAATGTCTATAAGGAACGGAGCTCAGTATCTGGTATGCAGAAAGTGCCAGAAACATTCACCCTTATGCTATTCAGATCCTGGCTCCCCTGCCTTCCACCTCCCCCCTTGACCCTCTGGATATCCTCTGCAACTGCACACATTCCAAAAAACACCCTGCTCACTGTCCTTACAAACCATTCTCCAGCCTGCAATGACCTTTATCTCTTTGCCTCTACTTGTTTGTCTTTTTGTTTGTTTGTTTTAGTTCCATTTTGTTTTTGCTTAGGGATGAAACCCAGGGCCCCACACGTTAGGCAAGTCCTCTACCGCTGACCGCACCAGGCCCCATGTTATTCATTCTGAAAGGCCCATAGGCCAACTACTGCCTGTTCTTGGGCGTCTCTAGTGCTCCCCCTTTGTGTATAACTGTGTTGTAATTGCTGCTTTGAAATGCTTATTCTCGTGTGTGCGTCCCATATCATACAGTAAACACTAAGAGCAGAAGAAAATACTGTAATGTATTCATTCGGCAGATAAGAATACCGCAACGATGTGGGTCAGCTACTGTGTTGGACACTGCAAACAAAAATGTATTAGACATCGTCTATATTAACCAGGTGCTCAGTTGAGGACAATAGTGTCCACTTAACTAACTTAAGCAGAAGAGTTTTATTATTTAAAAAATAGATATCTCTGCCGGGCGTGGTGGTGCACACTTGTAATCCCCGTGCTTGGGAGGTGGAGACAGGAGGATTGGGAAGGTTCAAAGCCAGCCTCGCTGGCTTAAGAGACCCTCTTTCCAAATAAAATATAAAATAGGTCTGGGAGTGTAACCCGGAGGTAGAAGGGTTCCATCTGCAGTACCACCAAAAAAAAAAAAAAAAAAGATATCTCAAGAATGATATCCACATCCCCAGACTGTAAGCCATCAAGATAATGGAGACCTCAGTCCTACAATAAATAAATAAATAAATAAATAAATAAATAAATAAATAAATAAATAAATAAAAATAGGTAGCTCACAAAATCTTGGGAAGGGAGCTAGGCATGGTGGCGCACACTTGTCATCCCAGCATTTGGGAGGCTGAGACCAGAGGATCGCAGTTTGCGGACAGCCTCAGCTACTTAGTGAAGTCCTTTGCAACTCAATGAGACCCTTTTTCAAAATAAAGAATAAAAAATAGGGCTGGGTTGTAGCTCAGAGGTAGAATGCCCCTGGGTTCCATCCCCAGTACCACACAAAAAAAAAACAATCTTGGGAAGGGCTGGGTTCACATTTGGTGTCTATAAAGAAAGCATGGGTTCAGCTGAGAACTGTATGGGCTAAAGAAATGACCAAACACACCAAGAAGTTGTTCTGGTGGAAGCACTATTGCTATGGCCACCCTGAGCTGAGGACTGGACCCCAGAAACTATATCTGCCCCAGTAAAATCAGATGCTACCATCAGGTTTGCCAGAGATTCCATCTTCACTGCTCAGGTTCATTTCAAGTCTCGTACAGGGATCTCAGAGTGATAGAACCTACATCAAAATCCTACTCCCCAACTGCAAGAAGTCTCCTAAATATAATTTCACTTTTTCAGCTGGAATCGGAGAGAAAGTATGAAGAGTTTGGAGTGAGTATCAAATGGGTCCAACTACAATACCCTTACCCTTAAAGAACTCCACGTTAGGGAGAGAGTCAGGCACACAAACACTACAGTATTACCAGAGCATTACAGGTGGGCTCTAGACACCAGAGGAGGAGGCTCTCGCGCAAGTGAGATAACTTCACATAAAAGATGAAATTCTGTATGCCAAGTTTTCAAAGTTGGCATTTTATCCTGAAGCCACTGTGTAGTCACTGAATGGTTTCAAACAGATAAGTCACATGATCCTATTTTAGAAATATGATAATAGAAATATCAACCTTGATTGAAATAGAAAGATCAGCCTAGACAGGGCAGGATGGGCAAGGATAAGGGGAAGAAGAGCAGCAAGGGAGGTGCCCAGGTCATGTGGGAAGAGATGATGGTGCCGCTTAACCAAGGCTCTGGGAGGAAGGCGAGAAGAGCGGAGACAGGGACACGTTCTAGGCAGTCGACACGTTGCCGGGGAGAGGATTGAGGATGTTGCCAGCGGCCAGGTCCTGGTTTGGGTGGTGGGAGAGACTATGCTATGCACCACCAAGATGTACAAGGGGAATGGAAATTTGTGGAGAGAGCCCAGAAGTCCCATTATGTGACATGGTAACTGGGAGGTGCATATGAGGCATCCCAAAGGAGGTGTAAACAACTAGAGCATCCTGGTCTTGTCCTGTTTGGGCTGTGTAGAGACCACAGAAAGCCTTTTTTTTTTTTTTTTTTTTTTTGATTGGCTGACCCATCGATGCTGTTTTGAGGAAACCACCTTTTGGGAAAAATATGTGGTCGTGAAGAACTAACCTCTTAACCTGTATGAATAGACTGGCATGTCCGAGCAGATCACCAGCCACAGAGAGCCAGCAGTGATCATTTGAACCATACTGGCTCATCAATAAGCACAGCCAAGCTTGTTTTGCATCTATTAGAGAGAGGACAGTCTCTTTCCACAGAGCTGACAAGTAGCAAATGAAAGCTTAGTGCCCGGTGGCAGCATTTCTACCAAGTAACTCTGGCTATGGGCAGAGGTGCACGTTTTACAGAAGGCCGATGGCCAAAGCAGAGGAGACTGGGTCTCTCAGAGGGAAGCACTCCTGTGTCCCCTGTACCGACAGCAATACCTGCATGTAGTAGGCCCTTGACATGTGTAATGAATATGTGAATGAAGGCTTTAAAGCATGTGATTTTAAATACACTATGGTACTATGACAAGACCCAAAAAAGTCACACCACGAGACAAAAAAAAACAAAAAAACTCTCTAGCGCAGTGAAGCTAGTGGATATGCAGAAATTTCAAGACAGGCAGATTCCAGGTTAGATAGTCATATGAGATAGATGAGTCACGTTAAACACACCACAATATCAAATACTGTACCCACAGGGTCACCATTTCCTTTCCTTCAAATGGTTGATGCCATAAAAATAATCTCCGTGCGATAGCGAAACTCGCTCCCAGAGTCTCAGAAGCTTATTTTCCACTGGCTGGTGGAGCGAGGCAGCAGATCTGATTAAGCTGCAAAAACAACAAAGTCATTATGAACTAAATGGCCATTTTAATCAATTGGGGATTCAACATAAAAAAGATAGACACTACATTTTGCTTAACGGGAAACTGTGCAAGGAATCCATAGTCTTTGCAGAGCTGCTGAGCAGCGCTACTTTGCCAAGATTCTCTGTTTTGTTCCTCTCTTTGACTAACAACAAAGGACACAAGAAATCAGGGGAGCTACCGTCTGGCTACAGATTGGGTAATTAATTCACTTGACCTCTCATTTTCTTTCCATTTGTCCACCTATTCCAGGAGCTAACATACGTCCACAGCTTTAATTAAGTGAATTACCCAGAGGGTATTAGCAACTCTCTTCTCTTGCACCGAGAAGATAAGGGCGCTGCTGGTATTTGGAATTTGTCTCAGGCTGTTGGGGAATTGTGGGAGGCGACTGCAGGAAAGAAAGGGAAGGAGAAGGGATTTGAGCAGGCAAGGCTTCTGCTGTAGCAGCGCAGCTTGCGCATGGCTCCTTCCTAAGCTGCAGTAATAAATGAGCTAGGCAGGAAGGCGCCAGCTGCCCTCTGCCCCGGTCTTGTCTTTTCCGCTGCCCTGGGCCTCCCCCGCTGCCCCGGAATCTCAGGCCGCACACTCTGTGACAGTGCCACATCTCTCCAGAGTCCTCTCTGCCTGGCACAGGGAGTGTTTGTAGAGAGGAGCCCGAGGACAGCCGGGCCAGGGAGATTCAGCCAGACTCCCGCTGCCCTTGACCACATGCTGAAGCTACAGAGGGATGATTTCAGAGTCAAGTGGGGCCTGTGGCAGCGGGCAGTGCTGCTCAACAGACAGCAGCCTTCTTTATTTCTCCCACCTCCTTTCTGAGCCTGTCCGTCTGTCCTCTCTCAGCGCCTCTCTTTGTTAACACTGCCCCCCAGCTACCCCACCTGCTCCTTCTCCTTCCTTAGGGAGAAAGGAGTGCATTATATCATAGTGATATAATAATATCATAGTGACCTTCCTGCTGCAGCGGCAGAAAGGAGGCAGGAATCCTGATGCAAGAAAGGCCTAAAATCCTAGCTAGTCATGGAGCACTGCTCAGCTGACATCTGTTGAATGAGTGTTAGATGGGAAAGTATCTGGCTTACTCACATAGAGCCAAAGAGCATTGGAGGCAATATGGGGGGAAGCCCATATTGTTCTTTCCCCCTTCCCTATCCTGTCCTCCCTCTGACTTCTCTGGACACTTCCACCAAGAACCATGGGACTTAAAATCCTACTTGAACCTGGTTCAAGTTCATACCTGCTGAACAGAAATATCTTGGTGGTAGGCGAGAACCCCAGACCACTTCCTAGTGGAGGTCTGAAAAGCTCTTCAAGATTTGAGGGCACCAAAGCCAAACCTTTTAAGACTAAGAAGTATTCTCCATATTTCCTGACCCTTTTTGGACAAACTCGGTCTGAAAGTCGCTTTAAGCACTAAATGAAAAACAGTGCTGTCATCTTTGAAAGCCTATTATGCATTTGGCCCTTCTATAAATTACCTGTTTGATCAGGAGTCACATGCGGGCACAGCACCTGTCCTAGCATGCCAGAGTCCTGGGAGAGAATTTGCTGTGGGAGTAACCAGTGCCCCCATGAGTGCCCAGATAGAAACATGCCCTACCTTGCTTCCTAGAAAGCTTGGACTTGCAGACCTCTTTCCTGGTGCCCTTCAGGGAGTTGGGACCTACCATAGTATGTTGTAAATCCTTTTCTCTTTTTCAAGAATAAAACAAAAGATTTATAGAACTATAGGTAATGTAAACAATAAGCCTGAGTTTTGACAGCCCAAAATATTAGAAAATTTTTAGAAGTAACTTTTACTCTAATAAAAAAAAGCCAGCATACACTGGTTTAGTTTTTTTTAAATGCATGCTTAAAGGAAAGAGTAAATGGGGCATGGTGGTGCATGCCTGTAATCTAGTACTTGGAAGGCTGAGACAGGGGGATTACAAGTTTAAGGCCAGTCTCAGGAACTTAGTGAGACTCTTAGTGACTTAGTGCAACCCTGTTTCAAAATAAACAAAATATGGCTAGGGGTGTGGCTTAGAGGTAGAGGGTCCCTGGGTTTAATCCCCAGTGCCACAAAAAAAATTAAAAAGTATAATACTTAAAGCCGAGCATGGTGGCGCACGCTTGTAATGCCTGCGCTTGGGAGACGGAGACAGGAAAATCACGCAGGTTCGAAGCCAGTCATGCTGGCTTAAGAGACCCTGTTTCCAAATAAAAATATAAAAATGGGTCTGGGAGTATAGGCTGGAGGTAGAAGGGTTTCCAGGAACCCCAGTACCACACACACACAAAAAAAAAGTATAGTACTTAAATGTGAAAGATAAAATTGTTAGGAATGTAATATTAAGAAAATTACTTCATGCCAGACATGGTGGCCCATGCCTATAATTCCAGTACTTGGGAGACTGAGACAGGATCATAAGTTCAAAGCAAGCCTCAGCAACATAGTGAGAACCTGTATCAAAATAAAAAATAAAATAGCACTGGGGGTGTAGCTCAGAGGTAGAATTACCCTGGGTTCAATCCCCTGTACCAAAAAAAAAAAAAAAAAAAAGAGTTGCTTCATGGAATCTGGGATTTTGTAATGCATCCCTATAATCTCAGCATTTGGGCGGCCAGGACAAGAGTTTTGAAGCCAGCTTCAGCAACGTAGTGAGACTCAGCAACTTAGCAAGTCCCTGTTTCCAAATAAAATATGAAAAAACATGGCTGGGGGTATAGCTCAGAAGTAGAATGCTCCAGAAGAAAGAAAGAAAGAAAGAAAGAAAGAAAGAAAGAAAGAAAGAAAGAAAGAGAGAGAGAGAGAGAGAGAGAGAGAGAGGGAGGGAGGGAGGGAGGGAGGGAATGGGAAGGAAGGAAGAATTACTTCATGGAGAGAGAATACTTATTTGGCCTTTGAAATGATTGTGAAGCAGTTTTAGTTAAAAATGGGTAGTTTGTTCACATTTTTGCTTGATTTGAATAATTATTGTATCATGTGATGGAGAGTTACTTAATTACATTATGCAATTGTACATCTCTGGTTCTACACCCCACTCCATAGCTGGGCACACAGCGGTGTAGGGAGATCAGAGGACTTGTCCAAGTAGCACATGGATTGCTGGCAGAGCCGGGGTGTGAACCTGGCTCTGAGGAGCCCCCGCTGGACACGGAGTACCTTCCCCAGGAGGAGAGTGGCTTCACTTGCACTTGCTTTCCATAAAGGATCTGAGCTGCTCTACCACTCCACTGTAGCATTTGAGGCTGATCATTTGTCCTGCAGGCCAGCTTTTCTCTTAACAAAGTTCCATTTTGCCTGATTTAGAGACAGCTGTCCCCACAGAAAACCCTGGTGACCCATTAAAATGTTCTTAGGAAAACTGCCTCTGGCCAGACCGATGGGAACGAGATGGGGGCTGCGAGCTGCGGCCTCTGGTGATTCAAGGAGCTGTTGGCTTCGCAGCCTAGCGGCGCTGGTACAGGTACAAATGCTATTAGGCAAAACCACAGAAATAACAAGCTGAATTAAGCCTTAATCTCCAAACCATTGTAAAGATAATAAGTGCACTTTATAATAATTGCCGGAAGTGAGAGCGGGGAAGGAAACATTGGAAAGGGCCTCGGTTTCGGTTTTTACATCTGCAAACCAGGGATTGTAGCGCCAACCAAGCCCACAGAGGGCTAAAATTAAAATGCTTCACAATTAATGAGCTGAGGACAATTTAGAAATAGTCTGCTTTACAGTGGGCCTGCCAGCCTCAGGGCCGTGACTGGCAATGGCCAGAATGAGCACAAGAACCCAGCCTAGACGCAGGCGGGCGCACGGCACACCTGTGCCTTTGGCTGCAAACCCAGCTGGTTTAGGTAGCAAATCTCGAGACAACCCTCATGTCCACGCCCAGGGACTCTGGCTTGGTCCCTTTCCTGTGTCTTGCACAGCCCACACCCCAGCTTCCTATGGGCTTGGTGGGCCTCCTGAAGGTGTCCCTAGGCCTCTCCTTACAGAGTGTGTTTGCATCATCCGTAAGCACCTCTCAGTGGACAGCAGTCACTGGTCACTGGTCACTGGGGTTGTGGCCTTCAATGAGCAGAAGCCAACCGGGGTAATTGGCCGCTGCTCCTGCCTCCATCCCCATCCTCCTTGTGGTCTTTGCCCATCCAGATCAAACGAAGGAAGATTTACCTGTAGAACCACAAGGAAGCAGACAGACAGGGCAGAGACCTGGGGAAACTTAATAGTCTGGGGCTGCTATGAACACTGGCAGACCAGTATCTGTCTGAATACCTGTTCTCAGTTCTTTGGCGTAAATGTCTAACTGTAAGAGGGAGATACTGGATCATATAGTATGATTTTATTGGCATGAAATAAGTAAATGTATATGACAGAAAACAAAATGGGCCAGGCGTGGTGGCACACACTTTTAATCCCAGTGCTTGGGAGGCTGAGACAGGAGGATCGCGCAGGTTCAAAGCCAGCCTAAGCTACTTTAGTGAGGCTCTCAGCAACTTAGTGAGACCCTGTTTCCAAATAAAGTACAAAAATAGGTCTGGGAGTATAGCCCAGAGGTAGAAAGGCCCTGGTTTCCACCCGCAGTATAAGAAAGAAGGAAAGAAAGAAAGAAAGAAAGAAAGAAAGAAAGAAAGAAAGAAAGAGGGAGGGAGGGAGGGAGGGGAAGGGGAAGGAAACATAATGGTGGTTGCCAAGAGAGGCAATGGGAAGAGATGACTTGATGGGTGAAGAGTTCTCTTTTGAGATGGTGAAAAATACATGTTTTGAAGTTCAATAGAGATGGTAGTTGTACAATATTATGAATGTACAAAATACCACCAAATTGTACATTTTAAATTTTTAATTTTAAAATTTGGCAATTTAAAATTTGGCCACTTAAAATGGCTACTTTTTTGTTGTGTGAATTTCACCTCAAAAATAGTTTACAAATATGTTAAGGCTTCAGCCATCTGAGGCCAACCTTTCCAAAAAAACTCGATGTGAAGTAAAAGCAAGTGGCAGTTCTAAGGAGCCCAGGTCCCTTGACAGTGCGTGCGATGAGAGCACGGGCAGATTTTGAGGGAGGCTAGAGTTTTATTAGTCAGGTTTTCATCGCTGTAACCAAAACACCTGACAAGAACAACCTAGAGGAGGAAAGATTTATCTGGGCCGAGGGCTTCAGAAGTTTCAGTACAGGGTGGGCTGCCCCTAGTGCCCTGGGCAGAGGCAAGGCAGAGCACTGAGTGGAAGAGAGCTGTTCTACTCGCAGCAGCTGGGAAACAGGGCAGGGGCCACAGAAACTCAACTTTTCTAGGGCATGCCCCCAGTGAGCCACTTCCTCCACCTCGGTTTCACCTCCCAGGAGGCCTTTCAGTTATTAATAGGTTGATCCACAGAGAAGGCCAGAGCCCTCATGATCCAATCATGGCTAAAAGCCCCACCTCTGAACCATGCTACATTAGGGACCATGCCTTCAACACATGAGCTTTTGGGGGACATACCAAATCCAAACCCTAACAGGAACAGTCTGGTGGTTTCAGAATCATGGATGACAAGAATCTTTACACTGTCAATATCACCCTAGTCCTTTCTTAAAATACAGTAAATCCTTAGAGAGCACTCGGGAATTGTATTCACAGTCCTAGGTATATAATTCTATACAGCACTTTCTGCAAAGTTGACAGGCACTGAGCTAGGCTGGAAGAAGGGGTGAAGACAATGTCTATGTACAGCAGAGACAGATGGGCCTCCTCCATCTTCTGCCTTTAAGGTAAAGGAGGGGAGGCAACTTTGAAAATGTCTCTATTTGTTTACAAGGTTTAGTCTCCGTCTGTGTATGTGTGAAACTCTATTATATAATCTTAATACAGGTTGATGTATTTGTTATGGAAGAAATTCAATGAGATAAAATAGTCTCATTTTTTTAGAGTGGATGGGCTCAAAGGGCAACTTTAAAAAATAAGGTAGATGGGTTCACTGCCAGCCTCAGCTACTTAGTGAGGCCCTCTGTAACTTAATGAAATACTGTTTCAAAAAATAAAAAATAGAGCTAGGGCTGGGTGTGGTGACACATGCTTGTAATCTCAGCATTTGGGAGGCTGAAACAGGAGGATCGCAGTTCACGGACAGCCTCAGCTACTACTTAGTGAGGCCCTTTGCAACTCATTGAGACCCTGTTTCAAAATAAAGGATAAAAAAATAAAATCGGGCTGGGGGTGTAGCTCAGAGGTAGAATGCCCCTGGGTTCCATCCCCAGAACTGTAAACAAACAAATAAATAAATAAATTAGAACCATTTTCTCTTATTCAGATATAAAATGATCACATGGCGAAGATTTTTACTTAATTCCTAATTAATAAGACCAGTGAATATTACATAGGGTTCCAAAAAAGGAACTCAAAATTGCACACGTTTATAATCAGATTAGGAAGCCTGAGATGAATCAACTCCTGGATGCAAACTGGCCAAAGGGCTGGATATCCACAGGGTGGTAGTCAGCTGTGCTCCACTGGACACCATTTCCATTCCTGTGGAAAGGAATTCTTACCATTTGCTTCCTGTAAGCAAGCATCTTTCTCTCTAGACTTGTAAAATAGCCTAGTCAAAGATAAAAGCAGATGGTGGAGCCAGCCAGGACACCCACTGAATTTCAAAATCGGTTACAATTTTTTCCTACATTTCCAAAGCCTGGGTGTGTGTTCTAAATGCCAGGCGTGAGTCTCTGGCATATTGACCACAGTTTCTCCCTTTAGCCCTGCAGGATGCTGCAGCGTCCCCCAGGGTGGTAGAGGAGAGAACTTCTGGTCATCATTGTGGACTAGAAAGACAATAATGTCATTTCCCTGTGCTAGAATTCAAAGGGCTTTCCTCCCAGCACTGACAAGGTTTCCTACCACCAAAGGTAGGAAATGTATAGGAGTTAAGTGAAATATGTAAGCGTCCATTGATTTGGACTGAGCTCTTACTCTAGGCCCGAAGACAGACCAAAATGGAATCCCTCATGCCAAAGCCTCATGACACCAAGCCGAAGAGCGAGGGAACAGCCATCTCTCCCAAGCAAGGCAGTTTCAAGGAGAACGATGAGGGGGTTCACTCTGCCTTAACCATAACATGAAAAAGTGAAGTAACTCTGAACCAACCAATCTGCTTCTTGTTTTCTACTTATACTTTTATCAATCAGGTTCATGAAAACACTCATTTTACAAAACAAGGTGTTGCCCAATTCTAGAATTGCACATAAAAGCCATTTATGATTTTTGTTATAATTTTGTCGTATTAACACTTCACTGTGAGAAACCTTACATATTCCTTTATCAACTGGCAAAAACAGAGCTTAAAGGCAGCTGAAATCATTCCTTGTGTTGGTAAAACTCATCAAGCCCACTCCTCCTGTCTCTTCACACCCCTGACTCACAGCCTCCTCCTGGTTCTTGCCAGGCAGGTCTTCATCCACATGACCCCACCTCCTGGGCTCGTGTGCCCCACTCAGATGCCTGGATTGTTGGGGAAGCTCGATTAGCTGTGGCCCTCACTGCAGCCCCTGCAGCCCCTCCTGGGGCTGCCTTCTGTCTGACTCAGCCTCCTGACACCTCCGGGCTCCAGATGTGCCCATACACTATTCTCTTCCCCTGACATCTCTCCTCCGTCAAATACTCCCTTCCATAAGCCCTCTGGAGCTGGTGGGCAGGATGTATCCTGGCTATTTGAAACAAAGAGAAGCATACTAGAGACCCCAGTTGGGTTTCTTATCCTGGCTGTTTTCTGAAATAGAAACTGTGATGTCTGGATGGAGACCAGCAAGCAAGGGAAGACACTCGAGGCTGAGCCCAGAGCTCAGAAGAGCCTAGTTCCTGCTCTGGAGAGGGTTGCCTCTTAGGCTGGGAAGACAGAGGCATTCTGTGTGAGCTAGGACGATCCAGAGAAACAGGGCCAATAGGAAGTGGGAGAGAGAGGGAGATCTAGTGTAAGGAACTGGCTCACAAGATGGTGAAGTCCTATGGGATGGACTGGCAGGCTGGGGAATCAGGAGAGAAAGAGGCAATGTAGCAGTTCTCGTCAATTCACTTTTACATAGGGAAGGGCCAGCTTCTCGCTCTGTTCAGGCCTTTACCAACTGGAAGCCCCATCCGTGTAACTAAGAGCAATTTGCTTTGCTCAAAATCCATAGATTTCCACCCAAAGAAGCCCCACAGAAACATCTAGAATAATGCTTGTCAACTGGGCCCAGCCAAGTTGACAGAGAAAATGAACACATCCCCAGGACCATAGCCTGGGCCGAGGATAGGACGGGCCTGGGATCCAGAGGCTTTAGCTGAAGGCTTTGTTGGAGACAAGGCTGGTGCTGGGATCAGGCAAAGGGGAACGTGGCTTCAGCGTGGCCCAGCCCAAGTGCACCAGGACCACCTCATCTGGCCTGCTGCTCCACCGTGCAGCTGCTGACTTCCCTCCCCTGCTCCCTACGAAGCCCTGCTACCTGCCCCACCTCCTGGCTTTGAAAGGGGCTTTTTTTTTTTTTTTTTTTTTTGGTAGCAAAGGTGGAACCCAGGGACTTTCTACCTCCAGGCTATATTCCCAGACCTAGTTTATATTTTATTTGGAAAAAGGGTCTCACTAAGTTGCCAAGAGCCTCACTAAGTAGCTGAGGCTGGCTTTGAACCTGTGCGATCCTCCTGTCTCAGCCTCCCAAGCACAGGGATTACAAGTGTTCACCACCACGCCCAGCTCTCTTTTATTGCATTTCTGAAGTGAGTCAAGACAGTTTCGAGTGACCTTGCAGCCAGACTACACTTGTGGGGACCCCAGCATCAGCCCAGGAAACCTGGGCCACCTTCTCTTAATTCCCGGGTGCCCTGTGACTCTTCCTATTTAGCAGGTTTACCTGTGGTTGCAGAAGAGGGTGCTAGAAATGGGCAGCCCACTCTGTAGAGACAGTGAGGGGTGAACCTGGCCTGAGGCTGCTGGAAGGCATCATACATGAGGGTCCAAAGTGGGGTTCAGTCCCACTGGAACCTACAGCTCCTCCTCACTTCTGTTGGTGCCTGTGTAGGAGATTAAATGGTGCCCCCCCCCAACCGCCTTCACCAAGGATACATCCATACCCTAATCCCTTATACCTGTGACTATGGCCTTATGTTGAAAGGAGGACTTGGGGTCTGATTAAATTAAGGGTCTTGATTTGAGATCATCCGGGTTATCTGAGTGGGCCCTAAATCCAATGCCAAGCTTCCTCATAAAAGAAGGCGTGCAGGAGAAAGCCCGGGAAACATGGGGCAAGACTGCAGCCCTGTGCTCACATATCAAGGAATGCCTGGAGCCACCAGAAGCCAAAGACGGCACGGAAATGCTCCCCCAGGGCCTTGGGCGCTCTCCAGCTCAGACTTCTGGCCTTCAGGACTGGGAAAGAATAAGTTCCTGTGGTTTTAAACCACCAGCTTTGGGGTAATGTGTCGTAGCCACACCAGAAAAATATTAGTTGCTCTTGAAAGCTATCTGAGGCACTATAGATCCGAGTCATTTTATTGTATTTTATTTGTATTGGACATTGAACTCAGGGATCATTCTACCTCTGACCTAGATCCCCTAGTCCCTTTTTATTTTTTATTTTAAAACAAGACTACCAGCTAGGCTGCTGAGAGTCTCACTGCTTTGCTGAGGCTCCCCTCAAACCTCTGATCCTCCCGTCTCAGTACTAGGATGACAGACATGGGCCACCATACCTGGCAGATGCAGACTTTTGAAAGTGACAAAATAAACACTATCAAGCCTGGCATGTTGGCTCACACTTGTAATCCCAGTACTTAGGAGGCTGAGACAGGAGGATCATGGGTTCGTAGCCAGCTTCCCCAATCTAGGAAGGCCCTCTGCAACCTCGTGAGTCACTGTTCCAAAATAAAGAATAAAATAGGGCTTGGAGGTAGAGTGCCCCTGGGTTAGATTCCCAGGAACATAAACCAACCAAACAAACAAACAAAACATTATCAAACTACCTGAGCCTGAGAGGAGGCCAGCATAGTGTCTTTGTTATATAGAAACTGCATAAAAAAGGCCAGGCGTGGTGGCACATGCTTGTAATCCCCGTGCTTAGGAGGTTGAGACAGGACGATCACGCAGGTTCGAAGCCAGCCTCAACTACTTAATGAGGCTCTCAGCAACTTAGTGAGACCCTGTTTCCAAATAAAATATAAAATAGGTCTGGGAATATAGCCCGAGGTAGAAGGCCTCTAGTTTCCATCCCCAGTACCACCAGAAAGAAAGAAAGAAAGAAAGAAAGAAAGAAAGAAAGAAAGAAAGGGAGAGAGAAACTTCATAAAAAGCATAACTGTATGCCTTATAGAGTTGTAAGACACTTATAAGCTGTGTGTGTTAATTTGTCCCCTGCACAGGTCTTTATCGAGTATCCACCAGGTCCCAGGTATCGTGTTGGGAGCTGATTACCAACTGATGACCCAAGTATCCCAGAGAGGATGCGGTTTCAAAGCCATCCTGGCATCCATCTCTGGGCCATGACATTCCTTATCAATGCATGAACCATCCAGTGGTGAGATGCGCTAATCACAGTGCTTCCTGTCCAAGCCCATCGGATCCAGGACCACTCCTTCCTGAGCCCTCTATGGGCCAGATCATCTTTCTGCTCCAGTGTGCATTGCTTTGATTCAAGCTATACTTCACTATCCTGGCTCCCTGGATCCTCCCCAGCATCACCTCTCCGGTCCCCAAGATCTATTCCAGCCAAACCCTTTCTCCTCCACCCAGATGACAGTAAATCCCTGTTGGAGTTGAATTGAGCGCCCCAGCAAACTGCCTAAGTTTGATCCCTGACTTCACCATTACTGGCTCAGTAAACTTAGGAAAGTATTTACTATTTGTTAGCCTCCGGTTCCTTATCTATCAGATGAAGATGATGGTGCCTACCACACAGGTTTACATAACTGTTGCACAGCTCTGAAGACCATGTATACGACTCCCCCTTCATGCGGCCTGCTTCTCCTACACATGGAATAACAATAAGAATTAGTGTTCTTAACTTTCCTGAGTACCAGATTTTAAAATCATCCAAAATGACATTCTGTACTCAAACAAATGCTTGAACATGCATGTTCACTGAAGCACTACCTACAATAGCCAAAAGACAGATCAACACAAATACCCATCGACATATAAATGAAAAAACAAAGCATGATATATCCATAAATGGAACATTAATTTAGCCACAAAAAGAAATAAAGTGTTGATACATGCTATACCTTGGAGGAACCTTGAAAACATGAGGCTAAGAAAAAGAAACCACACATCTAAGGTCACATCTTGTATGTTTCCATTTATTTTTTTATAATTTTTTATTGGTGCATTGTAGTCATACATCTCAATGGGATAAAGAAAAAAAAAAACTTGTGGAGATATACCTGCACATCACCCAATCAGCCCCTACCCAATCTCTAACCCCTTCCCTCCCTCCCCCTCCTTCCTACCCATGCTTGGCTTCCTGATTGACTTTGGTATGTTTAAGTACGTCATGAGCTTTAAAGAGCTTCCCTTATCCTCCCTCTTATCCCCTCAGATATGTCACCTTCATTGCTCCTCTATAGGGTCCCTTCTTTATCTAGAGTGTATGATTCCATTTAAATGAAATTTTAAAGAAACAAGAAAATCCATAGAGATGGAAAGCAGATTGGTGGTTGCCAAGAGCAACCAGGAGGGGAAAATATAGAGAAACTGCTTAATGGATATGGGATTTCCTTTTGAGGGGATAGAAATATTTTAGAACTATAGAGAGGTGGTGGTTGCACAACATTGTGGATGTATTAAGTGCCACTGATGGTTCACATAAAAATTATTTTTTTATGGTACTGGGGATAAAACCCAGGGGCATTCTACCTCTCAGGTACAACCCCATTTTTTTTATTATTTATTTTGAAATGGGGTCTCACTGAGTTGCAAAGGACCTAAGTAGCTGAGACTGTCTAAGAACTGCCATCCTTCGTCGGGCGTGGTGGTGCACGCTTGTAATCCCCGCGCTTGGGAGGCGGAGACAGGAGGATCGCGCAGGTTCGAAGCCAGCCACGCGCTGGCTTAGGAGACCCTGTTTCCAAAATGAAAATGTAAAAATAGGTCTGGGAGTGTAGCCCCGAGGTAGAAGGGCTTCCAGGAACCCCAGTACCACCACCAAAAAAAAAAAAAAAGAACTGCCATCCTCCTGTCTCAGCCTCCCAAATGCTGGGATTTCAAGTGTGTACCATTATGACCAGTTTAAAATTATTAATTTTATATTATGTGAATTTCACCTCAATTGTTTTTTTTTAAATGATACCTATGCCTCTAACACTGAAAAACCTAGAAGTTAAAAACCATCAGTTTTACCTTTTCCTTCCCAAGTCTGGTTCTGAGAGCTTTTCTTATTTCCCAGGGAAAAGAAAGAGACTGCAAATTTGGAGCCAATGCAATGACTCATCATCTAATGAGGATTATTTTAAAAAGAGCCAGCCAAAAAGCCAGGTCAGGCCATTTGCAAAAGATGTATTTTATTTCAAAAGCAGATTGTTCTGAGTTATGGTATCTTTCTTACATTCCATTAAAGCTCCCATTCCAGAAATATTAGTGTTTTTAATACCTCCCCCACACCAACTGTAAGATCTCACAGAAGCTTTCTGGATTTGCAGTAAGCCCCTGATTCCTTCAGAACATGTTTGGCCAAAGTCTTGAATGTCCCTGGCTGACATATGGAGAGAAAAATCACTCCTCCTACTGCTGTACCCGTTCTCTGAAAGGTCTTCTCAGATGACACTCCAAGTAAAAATTATGCAAATGTAAGGTTGCACTTAGAAGAACTATACCTACTTCAGGTGGGACAAATGTCAGAATCTCCAATTCAGTGCTCTGGGTACCTGAAAGCAAATGACTCCCTCACGGTTCTCATATGGAACCTTCCTCTCATGTCTCTCTCAATGTAGACCAAGACAGGTAGGGCAATTTGTCAGTGTTACAAGCCCAGACGTTTTCCACACTGTTTCTCTGCTCATCCTAAAATGTTGTCCTTATGCACATAGTCCAAGATGGCTCGATAATCACGTTTACACTCCAGCCGACAGGAAAGGGAAAGAGAAGCTGTGGAGAACAAATCCACTTTCTTTTAAAGACATGAATCTGGGAATCCTACATGTTACTTCTGCTGATCTCCCATTAGCCAGAATCTAGTTACACTGTCACACCTAGCTGCAAGGGAGGCTGGTCATGTGCCCAGCTTAAATTTCTATGACTATAAAAATGGAGAGAGTAGCCGGGCATGGTGGTGCACGCTTGTAATCCCAGCATTCAGAAGGCAAAGACTGGAGGATCGTGGTTTGAGGACAGTCTCAGCTTCTTAGCGAGGTCCTTCGCAACTCAGTAAGACCCTGTTTCAAAAATAAGAATAAAAATAGGGCTGGGAGCGTAGCTCAGAGGTAGAATATCCCTGGTTTCCATCCCCAGTACCCCCTCCCCGCCAAAAATAAGAAAAGAAAAATGGAAAGAGTAGATATTGGGAAATTCAAATAGAATTCTTAGCCCTATTCACCAACTTAAAAGTACTTCTCTCACCAATGCTCCAGAATGGTGGGTTCATTCCCATCTCTGAGCCTTTATTCATATTCTTCCCCAGCATGGAATGTTCAATCCACCTCCCCACACCCATGCTGTCTTCACCATCCCCTCTGGTCTCATGTCTTCCCCTAAACCTTCCTTGACAACCCCAACACCCAAAGACTTCCCATAGCATTCCTTGACATTCATAGTTTCATTATACACATTTTATTTCATGCAACCAAGTCTTCAGAGAGGTAGTAGGCTTCTTAAGGACATGGTCCTTATTGTGTATTTATATATTTCCTATGAGCTGTAGTGCTGAACATGCATATATATTTAGCAATTATGTTCTGAAATTAAATGAATTTGATCAGAAGAGTATGAAATAATTTAGAACAATATTCTTTAATTATAGTAGTGTGTGTGTGTGTGTGTGTGTGTGTGGTATTGGGAATTGAACCTGGGGGCATTCTACTTCTGAGCTACACCCCCAGCCCTATTTTTTATTTCTATTTTGAAATAGGGTCTCACTAGATTAATGAGAGCCTCACTACTTGCTGATGCTGTCCGCAAACCTTCCATCCTCTTTTCTCAGCTTCTGAAGTACTGGGTGTGCACCACCACACCCGACTATGATTATATTTTACACCTAAATGGTCTTAATTAATTTTAACACACACACACACACACACACACACACACACACACACACTTTACAATTAAAGAAATAGGTCCTATTCTTTAGGGTTTTTTATTCAATTTTTTTTTTTTGGGCAACTTTGCATTAATGTTTTAAACTATACTGGTTTAAAAATTAAGTAGGATGAGCCTGGTAGGCACACTCTTGTATCCCCAATACTTGGGAGGCTGAAACAGGAGGATCACAGGTTCAAAACCAGCCTCAGCAACTTAGGACGCCATTTAAAAATTTTTTAAAAACTGGGAATTGTAACTTCTAAAATAGAATGCCCTGGGTTCAATCCCCAGTTCCACAGTACCCCCCCAAAAAAAAGTAGGATAAGCATAACCTAAACATATAACATAGGTCCTATCACAAAGCCAATAATAAATAATGTTAAGAGGAAAAAGTCAAGGAAAAAATACAAGTATAAACTGAGTTAAAGTGTCTAAAACATACTACAATACAGAGAACAATGATTCTGGTATAAGGCTTTCTGAATAGAACTTTGATTCTCCTACTTACTATTCACACGTTTGCAGAATGTGAAATAAAATTAATGCGTGTTGGCCATTATCTGTCATCTCTCAGTTACATGTGAACCCTTCTGTGATGCAAAATGCGCAGTATGGGACCTTGGAGGCTGAGAATTATATCCCCCACATTTCCCAGCAATACAGTTTCCTGTCAGGGTCTGCAACTGGAAGGCACAACTGGGAAACTAAAAGGCAGAAGGAAAGGAAGAGCTCGGTCTTCTTCCACTTTATTTATTTACTTATTTATTTTCAGTACTGCCAATTGAACCCAGGGGCATTCTACCTCCGAGCTATACCCCCAGTCTTATTTTTTTATTTTGAAACAGGGGCTCACTAATTTGTGGAAGGCCTCACTAAGTAGCTGAGTTGGCCATGAACTTGTGATCCTTCTGTCTCAACCTCCCAAGTACTGAGATTACAAGTGTACACCACCACACTCAGCTTCCACCTTCTTTTAGACAGCTATGACTATAACATCTTTCGACATTTTGAGCCTCAGAGGCAATCCACTGTCATACCATCAAGCATACAGTGCTCCCTTGGCAGTCTAAGCACCAGATATCTGGTGGCCTTGCAATGACCCATGTCCTAAGGTTGTAGCCCTACCCCTGTACTCCAAGGTTTTCTTTTTGGCTTAATTATTAATTAATTAATTTATTTATTTATTTATTTATTTTGAAGTTTTTTATTGGTGCATTATATTCATACATCATATTGGGGTAAAAAAAACTTGTGTGTACATACATGTACACATCACCGATTTAACCCCTACCCAATTCCCACCTCATTGCCTCCCCATCCCTCCTTCCCTTGCTTGGCTTAGTGGTTGACTTTGATATGTTTAAGTACATTGTGTGTTTTAGAGAATTTCCTTCTTCACCCTCCCATCTCCTCATTTAGGTTGTCTTGTTTGCTCCTCTATAGGATTTCCTTTTTCATCTAGAGTTCCTCCTATCAAGGTTTTCATTATACCTCTTTTCTTTTGTACCCTAGCCCTAAGACTACTTCCTGAGTTTACTATTTCACTGCTCCATTTGGGATGTCCCAACACCTTTGAAATCCATACACTGCATTAAATACCCTCTGGTTGAAATATCTGATATGATTTGAATTTTTCTGTCTGGATTCTTAATGACATGGAATGAAATAGGCCAAATGTATTTAAACTGCCCAACTAACATTAGTTTTCTACTAGATGATTCCACTCTGTTGTAAAAAAAAAAATACATAATGGAAGTAAAGACATTTATTTTTTTTTAATTTTTCCTTCTTTCTAGAATTGTTTAGCTTTCTCCATAGGCTCCTAGTATTCCTCAAAGACATTGGTTTTCAGCCTTAAGTATGAAGCAGAATCAATTATGAAATCCTCAAAAAACTAGTCATACTTACCAATGACCTGGATTTCCTTTTTTTTTTTTCGGTGGTACTGGGGTTCCTGGAAGCCCTTCTACCTCTGGGCTACACTCCCAGACCTATTTTTACTTTTTTTTTTTTTTTTAATTTGGAAACAGGGTCTCCTAAGCCAGCGCACACGGCTGGCTTCGAACCTGCGCGATCCTCCCGTCTCTGCCTCCCAAGTGCAGGGATTACAAGCGTGCGCCACCACGCCTGGCTCAATGACCTGGATTTCAAGGGATCAGACTGACAGGTACATTTGGAGTATGTTCTCCAGGTAACTGTTATTTGTGCCAAAGCTTTAAGACATCTGATTTAGATACTCAAAATATAGCACACGAATGAGTATGATTTCTTAACGCCTCTCAGATGGTATCTTGTTACTTGCTTATTGGTATATCAATAAATGTTGCTTGATAATAATATTGACACTTTATCCCAATTGCCAGTTGAGTAATTCCTTGTTTCAATGACATCAAGTTCAGATCAACGTTGAGCTGGTGGCCTACCATGGTAACAAGTGTCTCTTGACTCCATTCCAGATATAAAGGGTAGTACAAAATCCTACAGATGGCAAGAAGCAGAATCAATGATTTAGTCTGTTGATATTAAAGGAAGCATCATGGAAATTAGTTTCCCAACACCATAGCGTACACCACCAGAGAAAATTCAAGGCTTATACTGGGAACACCAAAGGGAAGATAAAAAGTAGATACCACAAGCATCTATCCTGCCATCTGTCCTCTCGGCTACTCTTACCTCATCCCTTTCCAGTGTTCTTTCTAATCTGACTTAATTTGAGAAAAACTTCAGAGGGCACAATAATCGCTCCTTCCAGCTCATATTTTTCTCTCACTCATCCCTGACACCAATGTTCCTAGATCCAAATCAGATGTCTACAAAGAGTCCATGAGCTTTGAAGGAGTCTTTGTCTTCACCAGAGGTTCTAGGTTATCATGAATCCCAGCCCTCTCTAGTGACTATTTTACCAAATAAGACCCATTCTTATTAGTGGGCTTCTAAATTCCAACTCAGCCAAGAAACCCTCAGCAGCCACCAAAGTGCAAGTAAAAAAAATGCAAGAGTTAGTGCAAATTGATGGCGACAGAAAAATAGTAAGATTGACTTGATTTGTTCTTTGAACAAATAGATCAGAAGTTACAAATTCAAACAGCACTCCTCCCCACCACCACCACACTGCCATGGCTTGCAACATTTAAAAATCTTTCCAAAAAATTTATCCGTGGCCTTGAATCTTCCTCTGTGAGTAGATTTTATTTTTTTGGAAACAATTGAAATCATTTGAAAGTCAGTCTGACTGCCAAGTACGTGTCAAAGCTGAGAAATTTGGTCAAACCACTATAGCCAAGGGGGAACCAGGAGTGGAGGAGAATATCAACTAATTACAAATACAGTTTTCAGGGAGGAATTACGAGCACTAGATAACATTGGAAAGACATTATAGTTTTCTAAGATGACTATTTTAAAGGGAAACTTCCATTCTGCAGAAATAGATAAAATATATGTTTTTTTTTTAATCAATGTAATTTCCTAATTCACAGAAGTTGTTTTCCATTTTTTTTTCAAGCCCACCTGCCCAGGATGTCTTCCTTGTTTATCATGCCCAAAAGCAGTAAGATTATCTAAAAGACATTGATATTTGGAAAAGGTTGCTATGCAAACCTGTGCTAAAACTACTTATTCTCTTTCTAATGTTGAGCAAGTTGCTTAAACTCACTGAGCTTTGGTTTTCTTATCTGTGTAATGAGCCTAATACATAACACTGTTGTGCATTGCTTAACAGTGGGGATTCGTTATGAGAAATGTGTCATTGGGTGATTTCCTTGTTGCATGAACATCATTGGGAAATAGTGCTCTGTATGCCCAGAAAAGAGAAGAACCAACAATTCAAGAACCAACACTTTTCCCCAAAATTATAATTATTTGGGTTTGAGGGAGATCATTCCAAAACATGCTATCCGCCTATTTACTTTTTCAAAGCAAAGGACGACTTAATTTTTCTTCTTTCTTCCTTTTCTTTTTTGTTTGCTTTGTTTTGTTACTTCAGTACTGATAACTGAACCCAGGAGCATCCTACTTCCAAGCTATATTCCAGCCCTTTTTATTTATCTTTTTATTCTGAAAAAGGCTCTCTCTAAGGCTGAGGCCGCCCTCCAACCTGTGAACTTCCTGTCTCAGCCTCCCAAGTACTGGGATGACCGGCATGTGCCACCAAGCCTGGCTTAACTTATTCATTGTAACCCAAGACCATCCTCATGGACATTTGGAAAGGGAACTCAGTCTGGGACCACCTTTTGGGTTTTCTGCCTCCTCCTTCCTTCCCAGACATCAGGCATTATCCGGATATGACAATATTGAGATGGAACATGTTCACCAACCTTGAAAACAGATGCTCAAAAGTCACCAGTGTTCCTGATGGTGATCATATCGTACTTATGGATATGGGTTTTTTGGTGGGAAGACCTGAGGAGTAGCTCTGCTGCAGCCCTGTAACCTTGAGCAGCTCCTTGTCAGTCCAAAGAAAATAAAAGCAATGTCTGCCTTGCAGAAGCATGAGTCTCAAATGGGAAAGAAGATGTCACAGAGCAAATGCCCAGAAAACATTATCTTCTGTTACTACCACTTCTATTATTATTATTATCATCATCATCACTATTTATAGTACTGGGGATTGAACCTAGGAGCATTCTACCTCTGAGGTACACCCTCAGACATGTCTTATTTTTAATTTTGAAGCAGGATCTCGTTAAGTTGCAGAGGACCTCACTAGGCTGCTGAGGCTGTCCTCAAACTTGCCATCCTCCTATTTCAGTCTCTCAAGTACTGGGATTATAGGCACGTGCCACTATGCCGGGCTGTACTATTATTGTTATCACTAGCAAGCAAGCAAACTCCCAGAAATGTTAACTTCCTCATCAAAATGCTCATAAACATCCCCCTTACACATACACACATGCACACGCAATGCACATGCACAAAAAATGCACACATGCACACACGCACACTTGATGGGCCTTTTATTTCCAATAAAAAAGGTAGGAAGGCTTCTTGTCTACTCTTTCTCTCATAGCCTAGTGGACTCTCAGATGAATTTGAGCCAAAGGAGACCTTGCAATCATCTTGCCAAAAACCAATGCAATCATTTTTAACATAGTCAAGTTTCTTAAACAGCCCAAATTGACATTCAGAACGGCCATACCTGTACCTCTGTGAGCTATGCAAGCAGAGACACCAAGGACAGGAACGGGTTCCTAGGACCAAGCACCTCTGCCAGACCATGGCCTCAGACCCTGGCTGGTGATTATTGGTAGCAGAGGGCGGGAGCTGAAGCCCCTGAAGCCTCTCACTTGTCCCCTTTATGGACGCCACAGAAGCTTGATGCAGGGCTACCAACACCCTGTGGATCTGAGGACAGGAGACTTGCACAGATCTCAGAGTGCACAGAGTGGTTATTTTTTACCTTGGGTATCCCATAGGGGGTTAATTAACATCCTCAGTGGTATACTATTCTGACTGTGTCACCACTGGAGTATATAATTTAAGGTCACTCTAAAGCTAAGTGAAGACAACAACAGCAGCTTTGGTCTTTGTCACCTCCAGATTGAGAGCCGAGGAGTGGGCCACAGCGGCACTTCGTGATGCGCAAACACTATTAATAAACCCACAACCGAGCCGGGTGTGGTGGCGCATGCCTGTAATCCCAGTACTCGGGAGGCTGAGGAGGACTGTGGTTCGCAGACAGCCTCAGCTACTTAGGAGAGACCCTCTGCAACACAGTGAGACTTTATTTCACAATAAAGAATAAAACAAAATAGGGCTGGGGGTGTAGCTCAGAGGTAGAATGGCCCTGGGTTCCATCCCCAGTACCACAATAAATAAATAAATAAATAAATAAATAAATAAATAACCAACAATGGGCACTTGGAACAGAGGACCAGGGCTTTTACCACCCACCTGCCGCTGAGTTAGGGCGCCAGCTTTTGTGGCATCTTCACAGCTGACTTATGCTTCTCGCGGGCACTCGCTGCCTCCAGACGACATTCCCAAGTCTCAAGATAAGGGCCAGATTGGGGACTGACAATTTTTGGTTTTTCATGTCTCCAGACCAGTTCTTCCCCCGACACACCAAATTCATATGCCCTCCGTGCACACACCAGCAGTTGCCATTCACTTTTCACACTAACACTTTCCTAGAAAGCTGGGGGCACGTCAAATTTCGATAAGGCAAGTCATACTTTAGAGGCAGTAGGTGACTTTGAAATGATATTCTCTATCACTGTGTAGACATTTATGCTAAAAACATAGTGGATTAACACAGTGCCAACTATTTCTTCTTCCCGCAGTGTGTGGGGAGCAGGGACCCAGAGTGCCTCGGCTGGGAGTTTCTGCTTCGGGGACTCTCAGGAGGTTACAGTTGAGACGCAGGCCCACTGTCAGCTGGGGACCCACTTCCATCCAAGGTGGCTCACGTGGCTGGCAGGTGGCGCTTCCCAGGCAGGTTTCCTGGGCCACTTCAATGTCCTCCAAAGGGCAGCTGATAACCCCAGAGTGCCAGGGAAGAGCTCTGAATCTTGCTGGGGAAAGAGTTGGAGAAAGAAGGCGTTCCAGGCTTGGGTGTGGCCTGCAGGTGTCAGCACACTGCTGGGCACAGAGTGTCTAGGAGGCCCTTGCTGGCGCTCACTACAGCCTGGGAGAGCTAGGGCTGAAGCCCAGTAGTGTGAGTCTCCAGGTGAGGATTAGGTGCACCCAGCTGGAGAGGCCCCAGGGGAGGTGGAAGGAGGGTGATGTGCTTCAAGGGGAGGCACTGACCTAGTGCTAACTAAGACCTCAGAGACAAAGACCATCCCTCAATGCCTGGTGCAGGGTACCCAATGGAGATAGCCCCCATCCCAGTAGAGGTGCACAGACTGCTGGACATCGGCTACGGGTTCGGACATAGGCCTGTACTTGTAGCAAAAGATGATGCCCTACCATGCTCATCTGGCCCTGCCCACAGGGCCTTTGCCAAAGAAGGCAGTGATGGTGAGAGGCTTTGCCCACCTTCGGGTGCACCTGGGGCCTACCGTGACCACCTGGGGATGGAAAGGAGCACCTGGGTGGCACAGCAGGTATCCACGCTGTCTGCAGCCAATAAAACCCAGAGGTTGGAGACACCTCACTCAGAAGCTCAGGTTCTTTCCTGAGGGCAAAGTGGCCCAATGCTGACCAGGCAGAGGCTGGGCGTGCTCCCTGGGTCCGGGTCTGTGCCTGGTGATGCCCTTGCTGAGGTGTGTCCTGGAGAAGCTTCTTATATCCCCTCTTTAGCCTCAGTTTCCCCTCCTGCTAAAGGGATGACCAATATCCACCTTGCAGAGCTGGGGAGAAGGTGACAGAAATAACATTTAACACAGTCACGGGCCTCTAGGAAATCGTCAGCCAATAGTGGCTATTTTTATTGTTACTATTTCTACAAAGGCTGTGCACAGCTGTTGTGGGGCTTTGTTAGGGTTTGTGGCCCAGCATTTCTTCTTTGGGTAAGCTGCCCCCCTCCACTCCGCCCACATGGTTCCGATGTTCCACTAATCCCAGGACCTGGACCGTTACGAAGCTGAGTAGGCAGGCGACCAAGTGAGGCCCCTGGACTGCCTTCTCCCAGGGCCTGAAGCCTAAACACAGACACACAGGAAGTCAGTTCACGCTGAGTCATCCTGTGACAGGGACTTCCAGGCTGAGTTCCCGGAGCTGCTCCCCCTAGGCCTGGTAGCCAGCTCACTGCCCAGTGTCTGAGCGTGGTCCGTACCCCTGAAGGAGCCCCTCCTTAGCCTCAATCAGTCAGAGTATTTTTTTTTTTTTTTTTTTGAAGCCAAGTATCCCTCCCTGTCTGACAGAACTGCTCTGGGACATGGGACCTCTAGACAGAAGGCCATCTGAGTGGGAATCATGACCTGTGGTTCATGTAAAGCACAATAAGCCAGGGTGGCGGCTTATCAGGAGAGAGGGTTCATGGCAGCTGTGAAAAAGAGTGTGACCTGTTTTACCTCAAGCCATCAGAAAGGCCTCTCTCTCTTAATTAGAAAAATTTTATCATGGTGATTTATGTACTTTATTGTAAGCATCAAGTAGTTAATAAATAAAGTTGGACTATCTGGGGAGCCATCTAAAAAAGATGGGCCAGTATATGAGAATATACCCTAAATTCATCAAAGATTTAAATTTAGAAAATGGAATCTTAGCCGGGCATGGTGGTGTATGCCTGTAATCCTAGTACTTGGGAGCCTGAGACAGGAGAATCACAAGTTCAAAGACAACTTCAGCAATATAGTGAAGCTGACAGCAACTTAGAGAAATCCTGTTTAAAAATAAAATAGGGCTGGGGGTGTGGCACAGAGGTAGAATGTCCCTGGGTTCAAACCCCAGCACTACAAAAAATAAGAAAATAGAATATTAAAGTCACTAGAAAAAAACATAGATGGGTAACTTTATAGCTTTTGAATAAAGAGAATCTAATTATGATGTAGAATCTATAAAAGAAAATATTTACAAATACTACTACATGTGATTAAAAAAAAACTTAACAGAAAACAAAACCAAGGACAAATGACAAACTGAAAAAATAATTTGCAACACAAAATTAATTTTTCTAAAATATAAAGAGCTGCCAGGCGTGGTGGCTCATGCTTGTAATCCCAGCACTTGGGAGGTTGAGACAGGAGGACTGAGGTTCACAGACAATCTCAACTACTTACCAAGGCCCTTTGCAACTCGGGGAGACCCTGTTTCAAAATAAAAAGAATAAAAATTAGGGTTAGGGGTATAGCTCAGAGGTGGAATGCCCCTGAGTTCCATCTCCAGTACCATAAAAAATGTAATATATATAATTTATACATTAAATATTAGAATATATATCTTGGAAATCAGCAAGAAAAAAGGTTGAAAACCAAAATGTGGGAAAAGGGCATAATCAAGAGTTCAAAATATAAATGGCTTTCAAATATGTAAGATGTTCTTAACCCCGTTCATTTCATAACAGAAAGATGCCTTTCTTTCCTCATCAGATTAACAAAAACTCAAAAGTTTGACGACACATTCTTCCGATGAGGTTGCGGGAGAATAATAACTGACATAATTCTGTGTGCGCATAAGATGGTATACCCTCTATGAAGAACAATTAAGCAATATCAAAAGTATAAATGCATTTGCCTTTTGATTTCTGGAAATTTATCCTGTTACAGCTGAACCCAAGTGAAATATCCCTAGGAGTATAAGGTTATTCATTTATTTGAACACTGTTGTTATTAGCAGAACATTGAAAATACCCCCAAGAGATTACTAAAAAATAAAAGTTAAAAAATAGCCCAAGATTAATTCAATTTATGGTCATACCTGCATCCCCAGTACTTGGGAGACTGAGACGGGAAGATCACAGATTGGAAGCCGGCCTCAACAATATAGTGAGACCCTTAGCAATTTAGCAAGACCTGTTTCAAAATAAAGGGCTGGGGGTATAGCCCAGAGGTAGAATGCCCGTGGGGTCAATCACTAGTACTAAAAAAAAAAAATTTTTTTTTCTAAAAATCCATCCTCTGCTTCACCCATTTCCATCATTTCTTGACTTTTTCATTTAAGTATTATCTACTGTCTTTCTACTACAGAAGAAAAACATTTCGCTACAGTATATATTGCCCTCTTCTAATGCACTCGCACAGAGCTATTTATTCTCTACCTTTATTTTTCCAAAATGTTCAGATCCCAAATTTTTATTAAATTAATATTCAACATTTTGAATATTATGACTATTCTACTACTGTTTGCCAATTGAGGCACGGTAAAGCATTTTTTAAATTCCTTCCTTGAACTTTTTTCCCTGGAGTTAATAATTGCCTTGCTTTTCATTTGACAAGTTTAAACATATTTATTACCAGTGAATCCCCCAAATATCCTATGTGTCATACATGCCAGTTCACATGTCAATTGCATTTTTCCCTAGAGATACTGCTGCGCTAACCCGACCCCCTCTGCCCTCCTTCCTGCTCAGCCCGCTGCCTTGCCGCCAACCTCGAATGTTTCTTCACTGACACCCAAAGAAGCGCCCGTGCTCACTCCATCTCACGTGTTGAGTTTGCTACGATCTGGATCCCAAGTCTCCCAGGTGTTCTTATTCATTTGGTCAAAAGCAGCTTTCTAGTAGCTTCTTAAGAAAGAGAACCTAGAAAAAGTTGAGACCCCTGCACGTCTGAAAGTGTCCTCGTCGCCTGCTCACACAACCTGGTGTTGGCTTAGAGATGAATTCCAGTTTGGAAATGCCTTTTTCCAAGTGCCCGATTTCCTGCCAGCACCCAGTGTTGCTGTCGAGAAGTATAATGCCATTCTATTCCTGTCCCTTTCTCGTGCGTGGCCTCTGTTCTCTCGGGGGCTCTCTCAGGAGTCGTTCCTTGATTTCCACGGTCTGAATCCACGTGGACTCTGAAATTCCGTGATGATGAGCCTCAGTGCAAGAACTTATTTTTTTTTATTATTTATTATGTTTGGTAATGCCATCGGATGTTTTCATCATGACTTTCATGTCCTTCCATTTTGGAAATATTTCTTGAACTATTTCTTTGATGATTTCTTCTCCCTCAGGAGTCTTTGTTCTTCCTTTTTGAATATGCTGTCAGTTGAATGTGAACTCCTAAACCAATCCTCTTACGTTCACATAGATTCTCTTCCACTTTCCAAATCTGTGCCATTTATTTACCACTTCCTATGAGATAACTTCTTTTTGTTCCTTGTTTTGAGACAGGGTCTCACTGTTCGGCCCCTGGCCTCAAACTTGTGATCCTCCTGCCTCCACACCTGCTTTAACTTCTGACCTTTTTAATGTTTTCTTTCTTTTATTGTACTTTTAATTTCTAAGGGCTCTTTCTCATTCTCTGATTTTTACAGGCTGACTGTATTTTATAAATTGAGAGTCTTTTTATCCTTTTTATTTTCCCCAAGTCCATGGGAAAGGGATACCGGGATTGAACCCAGGGGCTTTCTACTTCTAAGCTCAACCCTCAAACCTTTACTTATTCATTCATTCAATTTGTGGGGGAGGGGACTGGGGATTGATCCCAGAGGCATTCTACCTCTGAGTCACACTCACAGCCCTATTTTATTTTTATTTTGAAACAGAGTCTTTCTAAATCAATAAGTCTCACTACTTGCTGAGGCTGTCCTTGAACCTATAATCCTCCTGTGTCAACCTCTCAAGTACTAGAATTACAGGTATGTATCATCATACCTGACTATAAATATAATATTTTTACATTAATGGTCTTAATTAATATTTCCTATCACACATACACACACTTTACAACTCAAGAAATAGGTCTTATTTTGTTTTAAAACAGGGTCTTGCTAAGTTGCTGAGGCTGGCCTTGAACTTGCAATCCTCTTGTCTCAGCCTTCCAAGTACTAGGATTATAAGCATATCTACCACACCCAACCTCCAAGTTCCTTTTCTTCTCTTTTTTCTTTTCTTTCCTCCTCCCTTCCTTAATGCCTGCCTGCCTGCCTGCCTTCCTTCCTTCCTTCCATTTCTGTCTTGTATACAATCAATTTGTCAGCATCCAATCATCCTTAAATGTGGGACTCTTCCAATTCCTAATCCAGTCTCTCTTGTATTTTTCTGACTGTTGATTTTCTAAAATAAGTGCAAAAGTAATATATGACTACATTCTCATTGCCAAAGATTCAAACAATAGAAAAGTATACTGAGAAAAATGTAAAAGTCCCCACTCACACCCACTCCTGTTCCCAAAGTAACCACTAACATCAGTCTGGTATGCCAAGACAACTTCCCACCCTCTGACCAACTCCTCGTCAGTTAATATAGAGGTGATAAACTGGCTCTCGCATGTGCGTGTATGTCTTTGTATGTTCTTCCTTGTTCATTTGCGCTATGAGCGTTATTCAACATTGAACTATTTACCCAGTATCTGAATATTAGATCATAGTCAAATCCACATTTCCAAGCTCTAAAAAATTGGAAATACTGGCAACATAGGACCTGTGCACCCATATTATGAAAACACATCTTTTCTACAGTCTAGTCCCTGCTTGACCTATGCTACTTACAGGATACAGGACTTGCCTGGGTCCTGTAAGCACTAAGTGGGTGATCTCTAGGTTAAGGTGTTGGTGCCATGTGCTCTGCAAATTATAATACATCTATCACTGATAACAGGTTAATCTACCAAATCATAGGAAGGGCTTCCAGATGGGAGCACAATAGACAGAAGTCCTCCTTTCCAAATGGCCCCGAGGACAGCGGGCGGGGCTGGGCTGGAGCCTGAACCAGTGAGACGGTGGGCCTGAGGTGGTCTGGCCACACACTGGAAACGGATTGCTGACCTCCCACCCATCTTCCCCAAGATAGATTCCATGACAGCAAAAGACGTTCCAACTTCTGAGTAGAAGGGTAGGTAGGAGGGCAGGTGAGGCAGGAAGCAACAGAGATGTGGATCTGCTAAAGGGAGAGGATGCTCAGTGTGAGCAGTCTGTCGCCATGGCCACCCTGCATCACCAAGCGCTGCCATTGGTCCTCACGTAGCTGATTACCAAGGCTGACTCGTCTCCACTTTGCTCACCATCAGGGACAAAACTCAGTGCGGCCATCTGTCCCTCAGCAATAGCCCTTGTGCGTACAAGTGGGTTTGGGGTACACAAGTCCTCTACCTTATTTAACCTGGTAAGTGGCTGCAAACCCACCTGTACAAGGCAACTCACAATATAACCCCAAATGAATGCTGGGGAACACTAATTTTAAGAACTTTGATATTAAAATAAAATATTAGGGGCATCTGGTAAGATCATTTCTGTGGGCAGGTACTTAGTGATAAGAGTACATTATGTATTTTCTAGAGAGCTAGAACATCTGTGGCCCATTTTAATTCATTAATGTACAGATAAAATTAGTGTTCCTTGTCTTGAATCTTCCTTTTAGTGCCGGAAAAGGCTTTGGGAAAATGCAGTTGGTGGGTGCTCACCATTTGTTCAAATTCCTTAGAACTGACAGCAAAAGGACCGGCTCGCTGCTGGTCCCTAGGCGCAGAGAGCTCTCCTGGGACTCTTTGCACAAAAAGAATAGTGTGACCTCACCCTACCTCCAACTTTTCTCCCCTTTTCCTGCCAGCCCCACTCCCAAGGCTCCTAAAATTAGTCCCCAGTTGGTTCTCAGCTCTGAAGCCTGTACCGAGATCAGAGAAACAACATTGTGGCCACTGTTGATGTTTATTTTCCTCCCAGCCAGACACCAGCCTTTCCCCCACTACATTGCTTCACTCAGTTGTACTTGGGGAAGGCAGGGGTTGCCTTCGATCAAAATTTCTTCCTGAGCAGATGTCAAGAGGCATGTAAGGGGGCTGTAGGGAGTGCTCTGGCTCCTCCCATGGATATTATTTTAGGATGCAGCCACAGAGAAAAGAAAGGAAGGGGAGCGAGGAGACAAACTGTATGACGTTTCTCTTTCCTCTATCCCAAATTAGATTTACCGCTGCCTTGAAGTTTATCTAATATAGCTATCATCATTTCTCTTGTTTGCTTCCCATTATTGCATGCAAAATGGAATTCTGCACCATGATTGAATCTAAATACTGAAGTCAGTTAAGATCCACTGCTCCTGGGACATCCAGCAAAATGTAATAAGTTTCTCCAAATGTGACCTAATTATAACTGTCCTTTTAAGTTTTATTTCCCACTGGGACCAAATGTCTGCAGCTAAAAATAATTCTTGAAACAGGTCCATGTTGCCACAAAACTTTTCAGAGTCACTTAAATGTTATCCATCTTCCCAGTGTATTTTTCTCTTCTGTCTCTGCGTGATAAAAGCCAGACAGCCAGGAGAGACAGGAAGCCAGGCCACACTTGAGCAGGCGCAGACTGGGCCAGGATCTCCTGCCCAGCCAGGAATCAGGGTACCACTTTTTCTGTGATGTTCAGGGGAATCAGTGTCCCCATATCATCCCTCAGCCCCCCAGAAAAGCCTTGAATGCTTAATAGGCAATACTCTGTCCTGCTCTTCCCAGGCCCCCAAGAACTTCAGGCTTAAATGATTTGAGCCAGATGTCTTGAAATCCTTGGTGTTGCCCAAATTGGTTGGACAGGCTCAGGCCTCACGTTCCCTCCATCTCCACAGCTCAGAATATTCACTCTCTCCTTCTCAGGCCCCTTGCAGTAAATCTCCTTTTAAAGGCAATCCTGTTTTTCTGAACAGAAAAAAAAAGCCCACTCTGTGGTTGGCCAGCATCCTCTGCTTTATTTGCACTGACTTGGCTAGACCTGGCTCCTCACTGCGCGGTTCTCTAAGGACACTGTCAGAAATGGTTTGCTTTTCAACTTCTCCATTTAACTCTTTCAAAGAGCCAAAGATAAGGGTTCCTCCGATCTAAGGCCACAATCCCTGAAGGTTGGCTCAAGGCGTGTGCACATGTTCTGAAGTCAGAGAGACCTAGGCTTGACCCCCAGGCCACACATGGCCTTTCCAAGTCTCTGTTTCCTTGTCTGCAAAATGGGGTTGGTAAAGAGGCGACTTCATAAGATTTTTATGGAGATATAAAAGGCCAGGCACTTAGCACAGAGACTGGCATGTGGAAAGCACTTGATAGATGAGAGCTATTATTATTAGAGCATTTGAATAAATCACTCCTTCCAGCTAAGATAATGCCATTAGTACAGATAGAGGATGCTATTTCTGCTCATCAAAGGATGCCAGAAGGATTCAAGCCAAAGATGGCTGGAAACTAAATTACCTTAGTCCTCTGAATGCTCTTCCCTCCTGGTTCCAGCTCATAAGAGAAGCAAACAGCTAAGAAAAGAGGGAGACTACAGCCAGGACCATACCCAGGGGCCTGATGGGAATCCACAAGCAAAAACAAGCCATTTGCAGGACTTTCTCCAACCTGAAAAGGAGAAGCTGAGTTTTAAAGTGAGCAGATGCATTTTAAATTTAATTCCAGACATGCTCATTTATTCTGTGCTAAATTGTACCCTTGGGCCCCCACTGGTGTTGAGGATGAAGGCACCAGTTAACCTGTGTTCGAAGCTGGATTCTGATGTTGAGAGCTTTGTAAAATGATATAGACAGTTGCTGAGAGCTTCCTGCACAGCCCATGCCAGAAAGCACTGCAGGCTTCTACCCGGAGAGACTAGAAGAAAAGAGACAAGAAAAGAACATTGCTGGCTGGGAGCTACAAAGAACAGATAAGCAAAACTGAAAGCTGCAGGAGCACTACTTGGCAGTGACCATAGGGGAGTCCAGGGAGCTGGGCAAGGGGACCAGGAAGAGGAGGTAAACACCCAGCAGCACATCTTGACTGTGCACAGTGGTTTTCCTACCCTGTGCCGGGTGAGGTCGGGAGCCAGAGGAGATGCGCTCTGCACACAGCAGCTGACAGCATTTCTAACATGCACGACGAGAAGCTAGCCAATTCGATGCATCGTATTAGAGCTTACACACAAGATAAATAGAAATTGGAGACAATCCCATTAATATTAATAAACAGAAAGCAAGCAAATATGCTCTCCAAGGACCCCTTAAAATAATATTCCAACTGACAATATCCCAAGATGGCTAATAGTTTCGTGTCATGCCGAGACAAGTCACCTGTCCCATTCTTTCCAGGGTCTTGTCCATGAGTTGGCCAAGCCTTGGGGTGGACAGTCTAAGCAGAGTCCTCTGGCCTAGTCATCTGCTTTGGATGTCAAAGGTGTTTAGTCTTTATCTTTTTTTTTCTTCCTAAAGGGCTTTCAGCTAGTCAGTATGAAGACAAAGGGCCAGGGAGTAGGCACTGTCCTCTCCACTCATCTAGAACACCTTACCCACCCCAAAACTTGCTCATTTATTCATTCATTCATTCATTCACTTTGGGGCTGGAAATTGAACCCGGGGGCATTCGAATTCTGAGCTACACTTCCAGCCCTTTTATTTTATTTTATTTTGAAACAAGGTCTTCTCATTAAGTGGCTGAGACTGGCCTCCCACCTTCAATCCTCCTCTCTCAGCCTCCCAAGTACTGGAATTATAGGCCTGCACCACCATACCCAGTCCCCCAGAACTCTTTTAAAGACAATACCTCAGCCAAGTGCTCTACAGACCAGGAGTACTGGCTACTGACCAGAGGAGTGCCCCTCAACCAGTAAGGATGACACTAGCAAATCCAGTTTTCTTGCCCCTTGACCCCTTCTCTTAGAAGGTGCACAGGGCAGAAATGTGTGCCTGTGCCCCTCTTTCCGGGTGGCCTTCCTCTGTCTCTCTTCCCCTCACTTTTTCCTCCTGGTCACCGACTGCATTCCTTTGCTGGGGCTGCCATAACAAATGGCCACAAACTGGTGGCTTCAGATCATATGAATTCATTTTCCCGGAGCTCTAGAGACTGGAAGTCCACAGTGGAGGTATCAGCAAGGCCATGCTCGCTCGGAAGCCCCAAGGACAACTCTCCTTTGCCTCTTCCCCTTCTGGTGGTTCCAGTTCTTTGGCTTGTGGCTGCCTCCCTCTGACTTCTGCCCCTTCTTCATGCAGCTGCCCACTCTTCTCCTCCTTTGTCTCTTCAAAGGACACTAGTCATTGGAATTCAGATCCACATGGGGAATCCCTGAGGATCTCACCATTTGACTGGGTTACATCTGAAAGGCTCTTTTTTCCTGATAGTGTAACATTGCTGGGCACAGCGGCACATGCCTGTGATCCCAGTTCTTGGTGGGGGGGGGGGCTGGGACAGGAGGATCTTGGGTTTGAGGAGCTTAGCCACTTAGCGGGATCCTCAGTGACTTAGCGAGACCTGTTTCAAAATAAATAAGTAAGAAAATCTGGGAAAGTAGTTTGGACATAGAAGGTTCCCCACTTTCAATCACCAGTATAAATAAATAAATAAATAAATAAATAAATAAATAAATAAATAAATAGTAACATTCACAGGCTGTGGTTATCAAGACACAAACATGTCTTTTGGCTACCACCATTCAACCCACTACATCTGACAAATTAAACAACTTACTCCCAAATTCTGGCCCTAGGGTTTGCTATTTTGTTGAGGCTACACACAGCAGGAAGCTAAAGAAATTCAGGTTATCAGCTAGGCATGGGGGTGCAAGTCTGTAATCCCAATATATGGAAGACAGATACAGGAGGCTCACAGGTTCAAGGCCAGACTCAGCAACTTAGCAAGATCCTCAACAACTTAGTGAGACCCTGTTTCAAAATAGAAAAAAATAAAAAGGGCTGAGGATGTAGCTCAGTAGAATGTTCTCAGTACCAGGAAGAAAAAAAAAAAAGAAAAAAAATGCAAGGTATCCAGTCTATACCTTAACTACCTCTCATAGAAACATAAGAAGAAACAGCTCAGGGAGCATATCAAACTTCAGAGACTGGTTTGTTTGTTTGTTTGTTTATTCATTTATTTATTTATTATTTTTTGGTGGTACTGGGGATGGAACCCAGGGGCTTTCTACCTCCGGGTCATACTCCCAGACCTATTTTATATTTTATTTGGAAACAGGGTCTCACTAAGTTGCTGAGAGCCTCACTAAGTAGCTGAGGCTGGCTTCGAACCTGTGCTATCCTCCTATCTCAGCCTCCCAAGCATGGGGATTACAAGCGTGGGGATTACAAACTCCCAGACCTACTTTATACTTATTTGGAAAGAGGGTCTCACTAAGTTGCTGAGAGCCTCCCTGAGTAGCTGAGACTGGCTTTGAACCTGTGCGATCCTCCTGTCTCAGCCTCCCAAGCGCGGGGATTACAAGCGTGCACCACCACGCCTGGCTCAGAGACTGGCTTAGCACTGTATCTCCAGGGTTCAGCACACGGTGACTGGCTCATAAGAAGGGCTCAACCATTTTTTGACGAATGAATAAAGCCACAATATCAGAGTCCTAGGTGCAGAAATTAACCTTGATTTTTTCCTCAACTGTTTTTATATTGTTATTGAGGCATTGCTTTGTATACAATAACATTCAACACAATGATTATTGGCAAGTTTATACTTGTAAAATCATCACCGTAATCCAGGTTTAGAACATTTTCTTCACCCCAAAAGTTTCCTCATGCCCATTTGCAGTTCCCACTTTCACCCTACCCCCAGGCAATCACTGATCCGGCTGGCTCTAGATTTTTCCTTTCTAGACCTTTCATATGAGTGCAATCATATCCTATATCATCTTTTGCTTCTAGTTTCTTTCACACAGCATGCTTTTTGAGGTTGACCCGCACTGTGACATATGTCAGTGGCTGTTCCCTATTGCTGAGGTCTATTCCAGCGGACAATATGCCACATTTTATTTTTTGCTTATCCATTAACAATTGACGGGGCATTTGGATTAGTTCTAGTTTGGGTCTATTGGGAATAATGTCGCTATACACACTCACATACAAGTTTACGTGTGTTCTTAGATTTTCATCCTTCTTGAGATACTTAAGAGTAGAATCCAACATGTTATTTTGAAAAATGTTAAATCCATAGCAAAGCCAAGAGTAGTGGGTTACAAATCCTTTACCTCGATTCCTCAGTTGGTAACATCTTGCCATATTTCCTTTATCTCTCAGTCTTTATACTTTATGAACTATTGAAAAGGAAGATGCAGACATCGTGACATTTTACCCCGAATATTTCATCTCTTAGGAATAAGGCCATGCTTCAACAGCATCCTCATACCAGTATCATAACTAAGAGTTGTTTCAACTTTATCTTGAAATTTTTTCTAAACTATAGAAAACTTAAAAGCATAATACACTGAAATGAATCTTAGCTTTGCTCTAATTTCCCCTCTGGCTGCGGAGACCCTCCTTGCTTGGATCTTCCTCCTGCACTCTTCTAGAAGATCTGTGTTGGGCTGTTCTTGCCGCACAGCCATGGAATGAATATTCCCGATCCATCACGCTCTTCCAGTTCCATTGTTTATTCCCAGAGTTTTCAGCATTGGTTTTGCAAGACTCCAAGGTGCCTTGATTGCCTTGTCCTGAGGGATATTACAAAATTCTCAGAACCTCCCTCCCCTCCATCAAGGCTTGGCTCAGCTGTCAGTTTCTCAGTGACACTTGCCCTCCCCATGCTGTTAAAATTTTCTGCCATCTCCTTTCTCTCGCCCGTATTTCTTAACCCTGACTCTATGTTTTCCTTCCCCAAAGCATTTACCGCTATCTAACAGATGGTCTGATTCACGTATTTGCTTTTACTTATCAATCACTTTCTCCCCACTAGACCATCATCACCCCCCAAGGCAGAGGTGTTTTTTTCTTTTGGGGTCATTGCCGTATCCCCAGGACCAAGAACTGTGCCTGGAGCATTGCGTGGTCAATAAATACTCATAGGAATAATAGCTGAGGTACCTTTGGATCCATGGCACGCCCCCCACAGCCTCTCGGGAAAGTAGGGACGGACTGACCCCGAGCTAATCACTCACAGAAAGGTGTGGGGAAGAATCATGGGTTTATCTTTAATTGACATTCTGAACCCCAAGTGGAAAGCTTGGGAAAATTTCCAACTCTTTACAAACTGCAAAATGACCCCTCCCTTACTCCAGTAGAACAGACTGGAAATTTCCCAATAGGAAGTCTCCCAACACTTTTCTAAAGAAAGACTTTTTTTTTTTTTTTTTTCATCAGAGAGCAAGCAAGATCAAGTAACTCTCTGAGGAGGACAGAAGTCTGGGTCTTAGCCAGCTCTGATTTCCTGGAAGAGGCAAGACCACACCCACTCTGTCCTTAAAAGGCCCTTCCTGGAAGGCAGCACCTGCTCCCTGGCCCTTGGCGTGGACCACGCAGTCCATCCTGCCTGCTGGCCCCAGGTCTCTGGAGAGAGGTGGGACACACCTGCCGGCTCAGGGGCTGGCGAGGCCCAGGGGGCATCCAGGTGATATGTCTGCCTGCTCTTGGGAGCCTGGATGAGGAGCTAGAGAGGGTCCTGACTTTAGCAGGGGGAGTCACTGACAGGAAGCAGCATCAGAGGCAGTGTTCAGAGGCCATGAGGGAGGACAGCTATGAGACAGGAAAGCCTTTTGAAGGACAGCATGAGGGTGAAGAGCAACACACGAACTCCTGCCCCTGGGGTCCCTCAAGCTGCCCTGGACTTAGAACGATAGCTCGTTCTAGTCTCTTAGAGGCCTGCCTAGTCCACAGATCCTTTTTTATTTTCTGGAAGTTTCTAACACCCTGACTGACTTGCAATTTGACCCTGAATGATTTGCAATTTCTTTGCATTATACCTTGTAACCTAAAGAATCTAAGTAAAACAGAAACATGTGAGTGCTCATCACCGACAAGAGCCTGTGAGGAAAGATGACATTCCTGGAGGTGGACCCTACTTGCCAGGAGATTGCTATTTTCCCCATCGCTCCCCCATAGCAGCTCATCTGCTTACAGCCCAAAACCTGCCCTCATGGACATCACCCAGGAGACTGTTAAAAAAAACAGAATCTGCAGCCCCACCTCAGACCGGCCCAGCCCAGGCAAGTCATAGAACATTCATGTTTAAGGATCACTGCTGCTTCTCTCAGCTAAGTCCCAAAGCCAAGTCCTAACGCCACGTCCCAATCAGCTTTTCACCCCTGGACACCCATCCTCCACAGATCTGACAGCCCCCACCAGCTAGTCTATGGGCATCAAAGCGATGGGTGAAGTCTTTGCCTGGGAACTGCAGGCTGCTCAAAGCTCTTCCTGCATCTGTATCTTACAAATGCCTCTCACTAGATTCTGTTTGCTGTGGCATCTTAAACATTTGTCTCTGTTTTTCAGAGGCTCATCCATTTTGGTCAGATCTTGTTGGGTAAATCTAAAGAATAAGAAAATCCATTCCCCTATCCTGTTCTTTGCAGCAGTAGATGATTTCTAACGAGCATTTTAACTGCATTCTTTCAACATACCGTCATCCTCAAGAAGTGTACTTTCAGGTTACAGCTTGTTTTCATCTCACACACCGGAGAAAGAAAAATACCCCATCGAGAGACAGAACACAAAGAAATAAAATGTGACTGCTTTCTTAGGAGAGATTCATATTTCAGGCTCGGAAACCATATGCCCCCAAGTCTGCGATGGGGGTCAGTTGCTGGTGCCATAGAATCCATCACGCCCACCTGCAGTTCCCAGCCTGCTGGAGGTCTTCAGAAGGCGATCTGGAGCAAGAGGAAGACTTTCCCTCACCCCCCTCTGACTTCTCCTTCCTAGCTTTCTTCTACTTTGGTGACCTTTATTCCTCTTTCCTTTCTCCCATAGCACACAGTTGAAGGCTGACAGTGGGCCACATGTCTATGCTGGGTCCTAGAGATATGGCCATAAAGGAGACGTGTGGGTCCTATAAGAAAACGGACACAGGGGAGTTCATGTCCCAGCAGGGAGGACTACAAAATCGATCATCAACTCAATCTCTTCAATTATCAAGGACTAACTGGGTCCACAGCAGAATGATGGGAGGGACCTCACAAGATGAGGTCCAAGTCCAAAGGACGGGTAGTGGTGAGCCAGGCAAAGAAAGATGGATGTGTCTCCTAGTTCCCTGCCTGGATCCTTCCCCCACCCTGCCAGTCTGCCCCTGGGATTGCCCATGGAGTGCCCCTGCTTTGACTTGGCACCTCCAGCTGCTGACTAACCCTGAATTTGCCCAATTCCTCACAGTGCTGACAGCTGCACAGCTCAGGTGTGGAGACTTGCTTCTGTTCTCATCTGTCTGATCTTCTTCTGGGTTGCTTTCCATCCCACTTCTATATTGATGCTGATGCCCCACAAGATCCCCAGGTAGATGGGTGGCAAGAGATAGGATGGCATCATCTTCCTCTTAGTTTATTAGAAAGCATTTTCTCTCCCAGCAGAATTACATTTGTTCTGGGGTCAGGACAACCCCTGAGACTCCATGCAGGATTTATGTTCACAGAGTGGCCGGTGCCTGTGCGGGAACCATTTATTTCTAACCCAGCTGCATCTTTCTGTTGTCAGGGACCCTGCCGGGTCTTGGTGTCATGATCAGCAGAACTGTGCTTGCTGGGTCAGGGCATGTTGTATCTTGCTAATGCCCTCATCATAGCTGGCTAGAGACAGCAGAGCAATGTCGCCCACAGCCTTTCCTCTGGGTTGCACCAGGAACTGCTGGATTCCTTTCTCATTGTGATTAAAGGTGTTGCTCTGCTAACTGGACTACAGGCTTCTCTTTTCAGAGCATCAAAGGCATTTCTTGAGGTTTCTGTTTGTGAACAGGTGCTGCAGGAAGCAGGATTCATTTGTTTATTAGGAGGTTAGCTGTGTTTGGAAAAACAATGCGAAAAGGAAAAATGGCCCGTGCAAAGCCTTTTGCTTTTCCCATCAGCCCTGTGCTGCGAACAACTGCTCTTACCTTTAGTTTACAGATTCCCCATCTGCTTAGGTACTTTGATTTATGTTGGCTGTGATCCAGAATGGCTGATTTGGTTTATTTTAAGGAGTTTTATTTTAAGAAACTTTTGACATTTAAGAATTTAATTGGAACAATCTGTACCCAGAAATTTTTTAATGCAGTCTAGGATTAAAAGATGTTCTTCAGAGTATATAAGGCTTTAGGAGAAAAAAAAAAATCAGAAAGGCAAGTCTCTCCACCCCTGCTAGTCTTTGTGCTTCAGGAGTTTGTTCAAGATTTGGCACAAGAATCCTTAGGCTGGGACATCTGTCCAAGATGAAAATGGACAGAAAGGATATTTCTAAAACAGACTCCTAGAATTCTCAGACTCTTTCTTTATTCTCTTCTGGGATAGGCTGTCTACCACAGTCGGTCACAAGGAGACGACAAGCATGCTATCACACCATCCAATTGGTTGTTGTCAAGTGAGGTGGTCAGGCTCAAGTATTGTCAGGTCAGGTGGTGGGATCACAGAAACCTGCCTGATTCCCTTGACCAAAGGCCAAATTTTCCTGGTCATGAGAGCCAGGAAGAGATCAGATTGGCTCAGAGTTCCTCCACCCTAAGAATGAAAGTCATAACCAAAGTTCAAGGGCCTGGTGAGGTCTGAGGCACCCCAGAAGGCCCAGCATCTAAATATTGGCCTGAATCTCTCTGGACATACTACATGGTCCGCTGAATTCTTAGTACTTTCGTGAGCTGGAGCTGAGCCATGTTCCCTAAGGTCGCTGTGAGACTGCCCAGCCTCCAAGAGAGAGGAGCAGGGAGCTAAAGAGAAGCTCATGTTTACCAGGTTCAGTGAGTCTGCCTTGACTTCTATGCCATCATTTCTGCAGATGGTGCTGCAGTTTTCCACCTCCCTATCGAAATCTTGGAATCATGGTTCAACTCACCTTACTGCTGTAGCTCAATGATTGCGTATTTCTTGGCCAAGTTTCTTAACCTCATTGATCGCATTTCATTGTCTATTAAAAAAAAAAAAAAAACTACCCTATAGGACTTTTGTACAGAGACCTCAATGTCAGGGGTTTGAACTTTGAGTAGTGAACTGGGGGAAAAGGGTATTGGCAACCAGGCATGGTGGTGCATGCCTGTAATACCAGTATTTGGGAAGCTGAGTAGGAGAATCACAGTTTTCAGAATAGCCTCTACAACTTAGTGAGGCTCTTTGCAACTTAGTGAGACCCTATTTCAAAATAAAACTTGAAGCTGAAGTAGGGATGGGAGTATAGTTCAGAGGTAGAACACCCCTGGGTTCAAACCCCAGAACTAACACACACACACACACACACGCACACATACCATATTGGCTCTTCTGAGCACCCACGCTGTGTCAGGCTCTATTAGACGTTTACATGGATGGCTTAGATTTGGCATCTCCCTCCCTTAGTTCCCCAGTATAGCTTCCCAGTTGTAACTATTATTCTCTTACTTAGATGATACTCTTGGCACGCTGACTATATTTCTGCTTAAACAAACTCGAATTCTCCCCCAACCCCGTGCCTTCGCTTGTGCTTTTCATTCTTCCTGGCATATGTCACTCTTGCCACCTCTCTGGGGTGTGATCCTGTACATCTTTGAAGATCCACCAGTGGTATTCTGGTAAATGTTTAACAGGTCTCCAGCAAAAAAAAATTCTGATTGTGGTATTTCACAACAGTCATGGTATAAATACTCCTACCATGGCCAACGTCGAGTTAACAACCTGACTCACAGAATTTCTATTAACCATTGTTGGTCAAAGATTGGTAAGAGCTGGCTATGGCATACCACCAAGATGCAACCATCACCTTTCTAGATACTTACAATGTACAGCGTTCCTTCCCTTTTTTGAAATATATTAGCAATTAGTACTCCCCCCTTGAAAAGCATCCTGAATTATAATATGGACATAATGAGTCTTATCATCCCATCTTCAATTGTTAACTTTCAAAGGGCATGAACTAGGTCTTACTCACCTGTGTATTCATAGTGGTGCCTAGAACAATGCCAGTGTTCAATTAATTCTTGCTGCATTAGACCGATGATAAAGATTATCACCAGGGCTTGACACACAGTTGTGGTGAGGATACAATGACATCATTGATGTAAAGCACTTACCAGAGTGCTTGACCCAGCAAGTGCTCAATTAGTGAAAGCTAATTGTACTATCATCTGTGGCATCTGGAATTAAGGGAACACAATTTTTTTTATTTTTTTATTTTTTGGTGATACTGGTGGTGGAACCCAGGGGCTTTCTACCTCCAGGCTATACTCCCAGACCCATTTTATATTTTATTTGGAAACAGGGTCTCACTAAGTTGCTGAGAGCCTCACTAAGTAGCTGAGGCTGGCCTCAAACCTGTGTGATCTTCCTGTCTCAGCCTCCCAAGCGCGGGGATTACAAGCGTGCGCCACCACGCCTGGCAAGGGACACAAATTTTAAATTCCAACAGTATTCTCAACGTCTCCTCCCACCCCAACCTACATGCACATGTTATAACCACCCAAGCAGCACAGACAAATCCCAATGCCCATACCTATACATTTTAAAATTTCCCTCAAGTTATTCCATCAAGCAACAAGTGTGAGAACCACTATCCTGTGATTCTTCCATTCCTCTCCCTGGCTGATGAGTCAAGAGTATCAGAAAGGAAATGACATCTAACCAGAATCAGCTACTCCTTTAAAAGAAGTCCTTCTATTCATAAACAATTCCAGTAAATAGGAGGCAAGCTCACTTTAGGGATTACCTTATTTGGTGATCCTACTGGGTGGAGTCACATGGGAGGGTCAGGCTGACCATGAGTAATACAGCCTTCCTAGAGGCTAGAGAGAAATGCCTTTGTCAGCAAACTCCTATAAGTGAAAGTTTTCAAGCTGTCAGAATTTCAGAGACATCTCATTTAAATGAGTTATGGCCCTTTCAATGATCTGGCACAGACTGAACATACGCATCTCAGTGAGCATCGGTATATTTGCCTCAATTCTTTTGTCCCATCAGAATTTTTTTTTCTTTTTCTTTTTCTTTTTTGTGTGGTACTGGGGTTCCTGGAAGCCCTTCTACCTCCGGGCTACACTCCCAGACCTATTTTTACATTTTTTTAAATTTGGAAACAGGGTCTCCTAAGCCAGCGCGCGCGGCTGGCTTCGAACCTGCGAGATCCTCCTGTCTCCACCTCCCAAGCGCGGGGATTACAAGTGTGCGCCACCACGCCCGGCTGTCCCATCAGAATTTTGTTGCATCATGCCAGGCGTGGTGGCGCACGCTTGTAATCCCAGCATTTGGGAGGCTGAGACCGAAAGATCGTATTTCACGAACAGCCTCAGCTACTTAGTGAGGCCCTTTGCAACTTAGACAGGTTTCAAAATAAAGAATAAAAAATAGGGCAGGGGGTGTAGCTCAGAGGTCAAATGCCCCTCCTGGGTTCCATCCCCAAACCCGCAAAAAAAAAAAAAAAAAAAAAAAGAATGTGTTGCATCAAAACAAGTTATTTATCAAGGCTCAAAATGGCTCTTCTTCTCATGAACTATTTGTGTTCATGAGAATGGGCTTTCTTTAAATCAAGAGAATAAAATAATGAGATCTTTGAGGACCAGGTATTGTATTCCCCTTATGTTTGATGAAACCAAAGCAGCCTGAGATCTGATTGGTCCAAAGTGACACAGAGTGAAGTAAATGATGCTTGTTCTAACCACTTAACATACTCCATCTTTATGGATATTTAGTGACTGTGGCTTAGTCATGCATTTCTCATGATAAAGATGTTCACTAGAAAAATATTCTTCCAAAAAGATTTGATCTGAAAAATAAATAAAAGTAGTTCTGCTTTAATAGTCTTTGTTTTTCATATGAGAATGATAACCTGGTAGTTCACTTTAAATAAGAGGGCATAGCATTTTCCCAACATATGCAAGGCCCTGGGTTCAAATCCTAGCACGAGAGAGAGAGAGAGAGAGAGAGAGAGAGAGAGAGAAAATGTGTTGAAGTCAAATTTTAGAAGTTTAGGAATGATGGTAACTTTCCTTTTGCAGTTTACAGCTGAGCCTGCTGAAATAAACTAATAGATAAATGGGGAAAAAAGGCATCAGAAAACGAGGCCCCAATAGTGAGATTTAGAAACTCATTGATCCTCTTCATAAGAACAGAAAATGAGAGCTGTAGGTAAGTTTAGAGGGAGAGAAGATGATTTTAGGGGAGATTAACTGGCAATGGTCTGGGGCACAGTTCACCTGGACTCAGAGTACAGCATCAACTCCAGTCTTTCCTGTAAGCTGATTGCCTTCGTTTAACAAGATGTAGGCAGGAGACTTATGACAATTATATTCCTTATGGAAGAGCTTCTCCCAATCAGATAAGGGAACCTCCCAGAAAAACCATGCCTGTTCTCTGAGAGAAACAGGAGGTGAAGAGGAGGGGCGCAGAAGGAGTCAGAGAGACCTTCTGAGGCTGCTTCTACAGTTCAGAGTGCTGAGCAAGTCAAGCACCATGTTTGTTTTCTGGGTTCCAACATCAGTCTCTGCTAATGTTCTCGGTTGTCTCATTATGAAAAAGTCTTTAACAAATATTTTAGATATAATTGTGAAATATTAAATAAAATGCATATGGAGGCTTGAGGTGGCTAATAGGAAAGCTTCAAGCAGCACTGTTGGCTTTGTTGGGCCACACCAGATGCTTTTTGCAAAGCCTTGTTTATTCTACACTCAACTCAATATGGAATTTTCTCATAAAGATTCTGGATTGTCTTTGAAATAAATATTTTAGCTACAAATGCTACTTGGTGAATTATAATTATTTTTCTCATATGGTATATGCATAGCATTTCATAGAAATATGTAGATTTTTTTTTTTTTGCCCTAAAGTGAAATGAACTGTTTTTTTTGTTTTGTTTTGTTTTGTTTTACTGAGGATAGAATCCAGGGGTGTTCTACCTCTGAGATACACCTCCAGCCCTACTTTTTATTCTTTATTTTTTGAAACAGGGTTTCATTGAGTTCCAAAGGGCCTCACTAAGAAGGAGCTGAGGCTGTCTTCAAACCACGATCCTCCTGTCTCAGCCTCCCAAATTCTGAGATTACAAGCGTGCACCACCACACCCGGCTTGAAATGAACTTTTAAAAGAAATTCTTGGAAGAACCTTAAATTTTATATCAAGCCTCTATAATGTCATAAATCTTTCTATTTTATGGCATCATCAGGACTCTCATTCCTATGTTAATCACAGTCTCAAAACCGCGATTCATCTAATACTTTTTTCAATTCTAATTTTATAAATTTGTGGAAGATATGTACATATCAATTTCCGACCTATAAAATTTATTCCCAGAAGTCATAAAGAAAGCCAATAAATACCAACAATAATAGAGATTACAAACAGAAATCAGAAGTCTACTGCGGGGGCTGGAGGTGTAGCTTAGTGGGTGAGTGCTTGCTTTAGCATGCCAAATTTCCTGGGTTTAATCCCAGTATATCTCACTTCTCCTCTTGTTTTACCTCTTTTCTCTTCTCCTCCTTCTCGTCCTCCTCCTCCTTTTCTCCTTCTTTCTTTCTCAAGCGCTCTCTCTCCCACTTTCCTGTTTATTATCCTCAAATATTGCAATGATTTTGAAATAGCAGATAATGTTACAAATCTGGCTACAGAACCAGACTGACCAGAAGATCTAGCAGATTCTACTTGTTGCTACAAATCTAAAAGGACACATTAGCAATAGAAACAGAAAATTCCATTTTTGTGTGTTACACATCATTATTTGCTCTTTGCACAAGGACCCTGCAATAATCTTTCAACCAGACTGACTGTGCAGATATATTGGGAGCATCTCAGACTTCCCTTGTCTTAAGAAAATGAGAAGGATTTTACGAGTTTTCTGAATTCTCTGAAATCCTGGCTCTACCCAGAATCATGGTCACCTGAAGCCCTATTGTGCTCCTTTAAGTGGTAAAATAAAGATAAGCCAAGGTCCAGTTTGACTGCAAGAATGAATTGAGAGGAAATGGTGACTGTTATTTGCCAAAATTTTCTGACTGTCTGAGTCAGGAACCTTTGAAAGCCTCATTAATTGTGTCTACAAAGGAAACACTTAATGCACTAAAATATAGCCCACTTTGACCCTGGTAATAGCTAAGTAGAAACTGGACTGACACTTTTGGTTGCTTTTCCATTATGAAAGATGTTTAAGATGCAAAAATTCTAACTTTAGACTATCTGGCATCTTGTCAGTATTACAGAAAATAAAAGTGGGATACCCACTATTCACGAGTGAAAGACAGAGCTTAATGATTAAGATGGAATTTGGCTGTTCATAACAAATAAATAACATTGGCTTAGCTAAGATGGAAGTTTGTTTCTTTGTCTTGTAAAAGAAACAGGACTGGTTCTAGCTAGTATATGGTTTCCAGAAACCTGACTGCACCAACCTTCACATGGGGTTCCCACTTCATGGATCAAGAGGGTTGCTTGAACCCAAGAGGAAAGATGAAGGGAAGGAGGTACAGGTACAGGAGCTAAGCTGTCTATTCACTGAGGGTCCAAAAATCTACCTTCTGTTCATATTATGTTACTGAGTCCTGTTGACCATACCTGGCTGCAAGAGAGCTTTGGAATTAACGGTGTTAATAACAGGTGGTCATGGATCCAATTAAAAATTAGTGGCTCTATTACAAGCAAGGATAAAACAGATCTCTAGGCATAGACCCCTAGGTCTCTGCCATAGCTTACTCACGTAATCACTGATACTCAGGGTTGAGAAGCTACCATAGATAAGTGTAAAGCCTAGAATTAAGGGGGGACTGGTCTTATTTTCTCTTCTACACAAGTATTCAAGTGACCTTAGTAGAAATTAAATGTTGTGATGTTATAAGGATGATAAGCAAATTAATGAATTGCATTTTGGGGGATCCCATTCAGAGGAGATAACAACTTGGTTAAAGTATCTCCTAAATTAATTGCCTGAACTAACTTAAAATTCAACAACCCCATGGGAAAAAATAGAATGGTTGATGATGTCTAATCCAACCTCTTTCCCAATATAGGAACCTCTGCCTCACTAGCTCTGACAGATGGTCCCGTCTTGTGCTTATGCACTCCTCCAGTGTTATTTTGCAGTCCCATTGATGGACAGCTCCAATTGTCAGACAGTTCAACTGGATGATGATCTAAAAATTCCCTCCCTTGAACCCTTAGCTCCTGAAACAACAGAGAACAAAGCCACCCTGTCCTTTTCCTGACAGTCCTTCAACTAGTAGATGATAGTTTTCATGTTTCCTCTTAGTCTTCTCATTAAGCTAAACACTCCTGGTTGTTGCAGATGTTTCTTAAGTATTCAGGTATTCATCTCACACCAGCTGGACATTTTTCTCTAATTAGTATTTCTCAAATTTAGTTGAGTATGACCCACAGGTAAAAAAAAAAATTATATATATATATATATATATATATATATATATATATATATATATATATGTGTGTGTGTGTGTGTGTGTGTGTGTGTGTGTATACACACATATATAACCACAATTGAAGTTTCACAGAACAATTCTAGCCTTATTAGCTAATTTTTTTTTAATTTTTTATTGGTGCACTGTATTCATACATCATAGTGGGATACAAAGAAAACTTTTGTAGACATACATGCACACATCACCCAGTCAGCCCCCACCCGATCCCCACCCCATTCCCTCCCCATCCCTCCTTCCCATGCTTGGCTTAGTGGTTGACATCTAGTATTATAGCAATTTATCCAAAATTAAAAATGATAATCACACATAACAGTTTCATTTGTCTGATACCAAGCTTTTGATAACATAAAGATAAGATTTCAATATTTCTTTTTGCTTTCTTTCTTATCAGAGAATATTTTTTTCTTTTTTTTTAGGTGAAACTATCATATATTTATATATTTATTTTTCAGAAAAAAACCTATCCTAATATGGAATATGGATTCTAGATACTCAAAATGATCTCGAAAAAGAACAAAGTTAGGAGATGTATATTTTCTGATTTCAAACCATATAAAGCTACAATAATTGAAACAGTGTAGTACTGTTCTGAAGGCAGATATATAAACTATTGGAGCTGAATAAGAGCCTAGAGCTAAATTCTTCCATATATTGTCAAGTTATATTTGACAAGGTTTCCACAAACATTTGGTGGAGGAAATAATAATCTTTTAACTAAATAATGATGAAAAATTAAAATTACATGAAAACATTTCAATATTTCCTTTTGCTTTCTTTCTTACCAGAGAATATATTTTCTATTTTTTTAGGTGAAACTATCATATATTTATATATTTATTTTTCAGAAAAAAAATCTATCCTAATATGGAATATGGACTCTAGATACCCAAAACGATCTTGGAAAAGAACAAAGCTAGAAGATATATATTTTCTGATTTCAAACCATATAAAGCTACAATAATTGAAACAGTGTAGTACTGTTCTAAAGGCAGATATATAAACCATTGGAGTTAAATAAAAGCCTAGAGCTAAATTCTTCCCTATATTGTCAAGTTATTTTTGACAAGGTTTCCACGAACATTTGGTGGAGGAAATAATAATCTTTTAACTAAATATTGTTGAAAAATAATACTTACATGGAAAAGAATAAAATTGGACCCCTACCTAATCCCATATACAAATATTAACTCAAAATAGATAAAAGACCTAAATATAAATCTTAAGACTATAAACTTTTAGAAGAAAATCTGGGTCATAAAACCTCACAACATTGAAATTGGCAGTGATTTCTTGGATATGATTTCAATGGCACAGGCAACAGAAGAGTATACAAACTCCCTAAAAAATAAAAAAAATTGTATATCCAAAGACAATGTAAACAGAGTTAAAAGTTACTAATAGAATGGGATAAAATATTTCCAAATGCTATATCTGAAGGTATATTAATATTCCACCTAGACATCCTAAAAATTAACAACAATAAAGGCAAACAATACCATTTAGAGATAGGTAAAAGACTAACATAAATAATGAATCTCCACAGATAACCAATCTTAGTTGTCTGTTGGATGGAAAGTCTTGTTTCTCTGGTTCTGGTGTATGTTACCTATTTCTTCTTTGTAGTTAATCTCTTTGAGTATTTTCTCTAGCGCTGGTTTTGAAGACATAAATTCCTTCAGTTTCTGTTTGTCATGGAAGCTTCTTATTTTTCCATCTAATTTGATAGAAAGTTTTGCTGGGTAGGAAATTTTTGGCTGGAAGTTGTTTTCTTTCAGAGTTTGGAATATGTTACTCCAAGCCCTTCTGGCTCTCATGACTTGGTTTGGGAAGTCTGGAGTGATTCTAATTGGTTTGCCTCTGAATGTCACTTGGTCCTTTGTTTTTGTTGCCTTTAAGATTCTCTGCTTGGCTTCCACATTGGTCATTTTGACAATTATATGGCGTGGGGATCCTCTTTTCCGATCCTGTCTAAAGGGAGTTCTATAAGTTTCCTGGACCTGTGTATCAACCTCTTGCTCTATGTTTGGAAAATTTTCTGCTATTACTTCCTTGAAGAGATTGTTGATCCCTTTGGTTTCACTTTCTTTTCCCTCCGCTATTCCAATTATTCTTAGGTTAGCTCTCTTAAAATGGGCCCATATTTCTTCAATGTCAGATTCCTGCTGTCTGATATTTTTTCCTAGATTAGAAACTATGCGTTCATTTTTGGAATGATCATCTTCTAAGAGCAAGATTCTGTTCTCCATGTGGTCTAATCGGTTGTTCATGCTTTGAATTGAGGCCTTTACTTCATTAATTGCACCCTTTATCTCTTTTTGGCTCTCTCTGAGTTCTTTTCGAAGCACCTCTATTATTTCTACAGTTATTTTCCTGATTTGATCTTCTAGAAATCTCTTATTTTCTGTTTTATCGGGTTCTGATGTTGTGGGGTTGTGGGCATTCATTGCTCCAGTGTTATTCCTCTTTCCCATGATTTCGGAAGTTTGTGCCTTCTCTGGGTTCTTCCCTTGGGTCACTATGAGTTCACTTAAGGTGCTCTGGATCTCGAGTCTGTAGTATCTCTGACCCCACTACTCCTTTACTGGGTTGTATCACAGAGTCTCCGACCCAGGGAGTCGATAGAGGCTGCTTTAGACTATGGGGCGGTGCCAGGTTGCACGTTCTCCTATGGTGTGATATCTCTGCCACCGCCACTCCCCCACTGGGTCAAGTCCCAGGGAGTACAGTACTGGGATTTCTCCTCTGTGGCCCGCAATTTGACTCACTATTCTTGAGTACGCAGATGTAGCTGTACTGGACTTGGTGAATTCACTGCTGCTGCCGCCGGTGACAATATGGCGCCGCTGCCACGCCCTCGGCCGTGAGACTGGCGTATTTTTTCTTCTCTGGTTTTGAGTTCCACTCTGAGTTCCTGCAGCGTGTGCTGAGCTCAGCCACTGGGAGCTTTAGATGCTGCCTGCGCCGAAAGATCCCGCCTGGCTGTTCCGCAGCGGCTCACCTCGGCTTGCTGTAGCCGTCTGGTGAATTCGCCACTGCCGCCGCCGGCAGTATGGCGCTACTGCCGCGTCCTCGGGCGTGAGGCCGGTGTGTCTCCTCTGTGGCTCTGAGCTCTGTTCTCAGTCCGCTTTCTCTCTGGGGCCTGGTGATTTTTTTGTTTCTCTGGTGATGGTGTTTTCTGGCTATGAAAGGCGCTGATTTTGTGGTAATGGAGATTGGTTGTTAGCGGGGCTCTTAAGCCCTGCTTTTCTCGGTCACCCCTTATTAGCTAATATTAAGGCAACTCTGTTTTGTCTTATTCTGCACTGTGGTTGGAGTTCTTTTTTCTTTTTCTTTTTTCTTTTTCTCTTATTTCTGTGTTTTGCTGCTTTTTTGCTGCTGTGGATTGAACTCAAGAGCATTCTAACTCCAAGCCACACCCTAGCCTTATTTTACTTTTTATTTTTGAAATAGGATTTCATTAAGTTGCTGAGGGTCTTGCTAAATTGCTGAGACTGGCTTTGAACCTGCAATCTTCCAGGCTTAGACTCCCAAGTACTGGGATTACAGGCATGTATCACCATACTTGGCCATTGCTTTTTTAAAATTCTGGTTGCAGCAGGGCAATGGTGGCACATTCTTATAATCCCAGTACTTGGGAGGCTCAGACAGGAGGATCACAGGTTCAAGACCAGCCCTAGCAACTTAGCCAGGCTGTCAGCAAGCTAGTGAGACCCCGTTTCTAAATAAGAAATAAAATCAGGCTTGGAAGTATAGCTTGTAGTTAGAATGCCTCTGGTTTCAATTCCCAGCACTAAAAATAAATAAATAAATAGGTTAATTAATTAAATAATTTTGGTTGCTATCTCTACACTAAATAGATTTTATATTCATTCATGGATACCAACACATAGTTTGAAAATTACTGTTCCCGATGTGCTCTGGCTTATAAATGTTCTTAAGAGGTGATGGCCTGGTACTGCAGGCTGAGCTGTGTGACCAAAAAGGGCTTCTACTTCCTGAGCCTGGAACTTGACATCTTAATTTTAAAGCAGTCCACGTGCATTAAATTTTAAAGCCCCGCCATGACTGTTGACTGAACATTTGAGTCAGTTAAATCTACGATACTTGCTCCATACGCAGTCTGTATGCCTGTTTTCCCTCACCCTATGTTTATGCAATTTTTAAAAGCCAAATATAGAACTTTAGTTTACTCCTGCCAAACGTCATCTTTCTCCGTTTCAACTTTTTCAATGTTTCAACTTTTTTCAATGGTACAAATGGGTAATTGTTGTGTCATCAATCTTCTCGGTTTTATTGCATAAGCAATGTTTAGTAAGTACTCTTTTCAGAGAATACCTTTTTTTATGGTTTTTCTCTCAAAAGATGGCTGTTTACTTAAAGTCTTTGCTGTATTGTAAACATTGGGTAAGCACCAAAATCAGAGAGCTGGACAAGAAAATAATAATAATCCAGGAGGCTGGATTTATGTTTATTAATTTTATATGATTTTCTACTCAAAATCAGTCTAGAACTGTTTACCCATCACATGGTGGGAGAGTGCCAGCCCCCTTCAACTGAATGAACACACTCAACTTACGAAGACCAAACATATGTGATCTCTACTGTTTAGTCTCAGAAAATTCTGAACCCCTCCCCCACCCCAGAACCCTGGAAAGAGATTTTTTTATTGATGCATAACAATTACATGTAATAGTAAGACTCAATGGGACATACTTACACAGGCATATAGTGTAATTTAATTTCCAAGAACCCCTACCCTTTCTTTCCATCCCTCTCTCCCTCCCCTGATCTTCTTCCTGTACTGGTCTTCCTTATATTTTTGTGAGGTCCTTATTTCCCTTTTCTCTCTGGTTTCCACATACATGTGTACATATGACCCTTGATGTTCTAAATCTGGCTCAGCTGGGTGTGGTGAGGCACGCTTAGAATTCCAGCATTTGGGCGGCTGAGACAGGAGCATCCGGGTTTGTGGCCAGCCTTAGCAACTTAGTGAGGCCCTCTGCAACTTAGTGAGACCCTGTTTCAAAATAAAGAATAAAAAAATTAGGGCTAAGAATGTAGCTTGGAGGTGGAATGCCCCTCAGTTCAATCCCAAATAAATAAATAAATAAATAAGTAAGGCTTATTTCACTGAATATAATCCTCTAAAGTCTCATCTATTTTCCTGCAAATGGTATAATTTCATTCTTCTTTGTGGCTGAATAAAACTCCACTTTTTCTTTCTCTCTTTTTCTGGCTTCAGGATTTCTATTTTGTTTTACTTTCATACACTTTTATCAGTGCATTTAGTCTCACATCATAATGCAGTTCACAGTGATAGTGGCATATGTGCACACAGCTCTTGGCGAGCCTCTTCCCGACTCCCTCTCCACTCCCTCCCCTTCCCCATACGTGACCTTGAGATTGGCATTGGTATGTTCACATCAGTAAACTCCATATTTTCTTTGTCCATTCACCTGTTGACAGACAGCTAGGCTAGTTCCATAAAAAAGTATGGAATGCTTCATGGATTTGGGTGTCAATCTTATGCAGGGGCCATGCAAACCTTCTCTATTGTTTTGATTTTAGTATGTGTGCTGAGAAAGTGAGCATGTACAGATTCTTTGAGGGGCATTCTTCCACTGAGTGACACTCTCAACACCCCCTTCCCTCTTTTTTTCTTTTAAGCAGGGTCTCATTGAGCTGCTGAGGCTGTCCTTGAAATACAAGCCTCCTGTCTCAGCCTCCCAAGTGCTGGGATTGCAGGTTTGAGTCACCAGCCTACTGAGCACATAGACTCCTTGCAGTGGTACAGTCTCTTCTGGATAAGAAGTAAGGTGAAGCGAGCAGACTTGATTTTCATTCACTGATTCGTTCATCTCTTCCTTCTACAGGAGTCTGTCATACCAGACACTGAGAAGCATGAAACAAGGAGCCCTAAATTATGATGTGGGAGGACAGAGGAAATGCATAGGTCTCCTCTCAACTCCCTCCACTGCCAGAGGCCCCCTTTCTCACCCAGGGAGGAGGAAGCCCTTCTGACCAGCCACTGAGCCTCAAAGGTTGACAGGACAGGCTGGATGCTGAGAGAACAACATGCTGGAAGGCTCAGAGGCAAGAGAAGCACAGGTACCTTGTGAGTTGTGGAGAACACGGATACTCCTGGAGAGAGTCAAGAACAGGGCATTGAATGCGTTGACAAGAAGCTCTTTACTTGCTGGGTGTGGGGCGCATAGCTATAATCCCAGTAGTTGGGAGGTTGAAACAGGATGATTACAGGTTGGAGGACAGCCTCAACAGTTTATGTTATGGTTTTGAAGCTGATGTTACGGTTTGAGAATATGTTATGGTTTTGGAGAAACTGTCCCCGAGGACCCCTGTTAGGGTTCCGGACACAATTTCCCTCAAACCACAACAAAACCCCAAAACAGAAAAACTGCGGGTTCTTGTCCTGAGCCTGGACTCTTGCTGAAGATTTAAAGACGTTTATTAAAAAGATAGAAATACAGACGATAGTTACAGCCTCATGCCATTCTCGAATGGCATGGGCGGGGGGGGGGGGGTTCCAGTGAATGCCCCACCAAAGATACAATACGTGGACCAGACCTTTTATACCCATGACCTCCTCTTGTCTACCTAATTCTGACGTAGTAAAACGTCCCTGTAAGATTCCTCCCCTTACCATGTAAGGTACCTCCCCCCCACAAGGTGTCTTTCACAAAGGTCAATCCCCTCCTCCCATCCTAGCTAGATTAGTATGTAGATCTGTCTTTAGAAAGAGGAAGTCCTAGCTCCCCTCTCCTACAGACGTGCTAATTACTTTTAGCTAAGTCAATCTAAGTTTCAATAGCTGTTTGCTTCCTGACCAAAACCAAGACCAAGTCTTCCTTTCCCCAGGTCTGCCATTTTGACACAATTATTTTGAAAATATCTATTAATAATCAGAGCTTTCTCAAATCTTCCTAAGCCATTTCCAATACTGGTACAGTTTAGTGAGACCCTCGGCAACTTAGCAAGACTCAAAATAAAAAATAAAAGGGGCTGTGGTATAACTTAGAGGTAAAATATCTCTGGATTTGAAGAAGAACGGAGAAGAAAAGGAGGAAGAGGAGGAGGAAGAAAACTCTTTACTTGTCCAGGTTAGACCTATAATGAAGAAAGCACAGGAAGACAGGAGATGGCCCCTGCACCCACCTGTGAAGGGCTCCCATTTATCTACTAAGGATCCTGCAGGGTGTCGGAGCATCTTGAGGACACTTAATGCACTCGATATCTGTGAGTTCTCAATTCTTATTGGATCAATAGAAGCTAAAAGCTGTTCAAGTGAAGAGAAGGAGTTGACAAGAAAATGATATAAAGTATTCCTCTTCCTGCCTCTTTGTTTTTTCTTTAAATTTTTTATTGCTGCATTGTTGTCAAACATCTTAATGGGGTACAAGATGGTGGAGAATTATATGCACACATCACCCATTTATCCCTTACCCGATTCCCACCCCATTCCCTCCCCCTCCCTCCTTCTCATGTTTGGCTTAGTGATTGACTTTGATATATTTGTTAAAGTACATCATGTGCATTAGAGAATTTCCCTCTTTCCCCTCCCATCTCCTCAGGTCCCCTTATTTGCTCATCAATAGTATCTCCTTCTTTGTCTAGAGTTCCTCCTATAACCCATTTTCTCCCTAGCTTCCGCATATTAGGGAAAGCATCCAATATCTTATTTTTTTGTGACTGACTAATCTCACTTAGCATAATGTCCTCCAGTTCCATCCATTTCCCTGTAAATGACGTAATTGTGTTTTTCTTTATAGCTGAGTAAAATTCCACTGTGTACATATACCATTTCTTTTTCTGTTTTTCCCTCTCTACTGGGGATTGAACCCAAAGCCTTGCACATGCTAGGCAAGCACTCTTCCACTGAGCAATACATTCCCAACCCTTTTATTTTATTTCAAGAAAGAAGATCTCCCTGTGTTGCCCAAGCTGGCCTTGAACTTGTGATCCTCCTGCTTCAGCCTCCCAAGTAACTGGGATTACAGGCGTGCACCACCACACCCAGCCAGAATGGTTTTCATTGGATCTTCACACCAAATTCCAGACCAGCAGAGTATTTTTTTTTCTTTTTCTTTGATTCTTCTTTTATTTTTTAAAAAAAATACTTACAAGCATTTTATTTTGTGGGGTTTTTTTGTTTGTTTGTTTTTGGTTTTGGTGGTACTGGGGATGGAACCCAGGGGCTTTTCTACCCCCGGGATATACTCCCAGATATATTTTATACTTTATTTGGAAACAGGGTCTCACTAAGTTACTGAGAACCTCACGAAGTAGCTGAAGCTGGCTTTGAACCTGTGTGATCCTCCTGTCTCAGCCTCCCAAGCGCGGGGATTACAAGCATGTGCCACTATGCCTGGTTATTTTGTTTTTAAATAGCAAATGGCATTGCATTCTTCATGGTTCAAAACTCAAAAGGTTAAAAAATACAGGGTCAAGATTCCTTCTCTACCCACCCTGCCACCCCATATCTCTCTGGGAGACAAACAACATTACCACGTCTTACATGTATTTCCAAAGATAGTCTATGCACAGATGAACAATGCTTCTCCTCACATACCTTTTACTTATTTATTTTTTAGTCAAATTACAGCATACACACAGATAACAGATAGCATTTTGTTTTACCTTTAATGAAATTTTTAGAATTATTGAAACCCAAAGAGGCCTAAATAAATAAATAAACCAACAAATAGAAGAAAGGAAACTGGTCTTCAAGGACTAAGAAAACTAATGAACAGCTATAAGATAGACAAAATATTTTTAAAATTGTGTATATATTTGTATTTTTTCCTGCTTCATCATTTATATAACACAATTTCTCAAGAATATATAGGAATTTGCAGTGAAAATATAAAGGGAAATATCGGTGGCTCTTCTTTAAGTTTTTTACTAAATCATTAAATTATTAAAAAAAAAAAAAAAAAAAAGCCAGGCATGGTGGCGCACGCTTGTAATCCCAGCATTCGGGAGGCTGAGACCGGAGGATCGCGGTTCGTGGACAGCCTCAGCTACTTAGTGAGGCCCTCTGCAACTCAGTGAGACCTGGTTTCAAAATAAAGAATAAAAAATTGGGCAGGGAGTGTAGCTCAGAGGTCGAATGCCCCTGGGTTCCATCCCCAGACCCGCAAAAAAAAAAAAAAAAAAAAAAAAGCTAGCTAGACATGGTGGCACACATTTGTAATCCCAGTACCTGGGAGGCTGAGACAGAAGGATCACAGGTTCATGGCTAGCCTCAGCTACTTAGTGAGGCTCTCTGTAACTTAGACCTTGTTTCAAAATAAAGAATAAAAAAGGGGGGTGGGGGTATAGCTTGGAGGTAGAATGCCCCTGGGTTCCATCCCTAGTTCCAGAAAGAAAAAAAAAAAGCTCCTAATCTTTTGCTGTTAAACATAAGACACATAATAAAAGAACTTTGAGAAGAGTTAGACTTTGTACTTAAAATATCATGCAAGCTTGACTCAGAAAGCTACAGAAGATTCTGAATGCAATCTTCAGAAATATTAACAATCTGTACTGACAACAGGACTATCAAATTCTCTTATTCTACCAGATTGATGTAGAAACTAGGAAAGAATGTTCAAGGCAAAATGAATAGAAAGAACATTACAGTGAGTAATGGAGTAAGGAAAACATGGAGCAGCCTTCCACATTGTGAACTGATAGTAATGGCAAGTGTGCTTTCAGTTAATTATTTGGTAAAGAACAATATCTTAGATGTGAATATGGAATACGTTTTGCTTTGCCAAAAACTGAGAATAGAATATCATGGAGTTTATAAAACAAATAGCTGTTGGCCCCCAGAAGTGTAATTACAAGGCAGAAGACCCAGTAGGAATTAGTCTTGGGGAGACAATTTTCCACTCCATACTATAGAATTCCTTGGGGTACACAGAGGGTAAATCTCCCATCTCCTAAACATCTCTTCCTCAAGAATCCTTTTACTGCATGAGGAAATATGTTTCATTATATTTTGAATCCAACATGTTCTCAACCAAAAACACATTTGCCTGGCTTGAGGAGTGACTCACCTTTTTCATCTAGTCTGACCCTTCATAACTACTGGCAGTCTCTAAGTACCAAACCCACTCTCAGAGGAGATCTTGTCCATCTGACAATTCACAGAAGAAAGACCTAAAGGCTCAGGCTCAGAGAGTGGTAAAGGTTCATTCTACAAGAGGAATTCCAGAAACATTACAAGCAAATCACATTAAAATAAATGTATTAAACTGGATGAGGTGGTGCATGCTTGTAATCCCAGTACTTGGGAGGCTGAGACAGGAGGATCACAGTTTCGAGAACAGCCTCAGCAAGCAGTGAGACTCCCATCAACCTAGTGAGACCCTGTTTCAAAATAAAAATAAAATAGGGCTGTGGGTGTAGATTGGAGGTAGAATGCCCCTGGGTTCAATCCCCAGTACCACAATCAATTAACTAATTAATTAATGTATGATGGACCAGGACTGGTGGTCCATGCCTATAATCCCAGTACTCAAGAGGCTGAGACAGGCAGATTGCACATTTGAGGCCAACTTTAGCAATTTAGTGAAACCCTCAGCAATTTATGAAGAGCCTATTTCAAAATAAAGAGGGCTAGAGGTGTAGCCCAGAGGTAGAATACCACTCAGTTCAATTCCCAGTACCAAATAAATAATATATGGTGGTATTAGGCACTGTCTCCCAAGTTACCTTGACAGAAACAGGTTCATTTAAAGGTTAAGTTCTGAGAACTTTCCTGTTAACCAGTATCATTACCTCACAGTCAATTCTTAATAGACTTCTTTGTGGAGGAAATAGTCATAGTCATGCATGTTTGGAAAATGATGACAAAAAGCAAATCCAAGATCTGTCTTGCAACTTAAAATTGATTTTCAAATTAATTAATTCCTCACCTGAATTTTCATTAGGTATAAAATAATGCCTAGAACAAAAATGGAAGGAAATATTTGGATGGATTAGATGACAAGGACATTTATCCTCTGCTACTTTAAAATTTATTTTCTGCATTTTTTTTTTTTTTTTTTTGGTGGTACTGGGGTTCCTGGAAGCCCTTCTATCTCCGGGCTACACTCCCAGACCTATTTTTACATTTTTATTTGGAAACAGGGTCTCCTAAGCCAGCGCGCGCGGCTAGCTTCGAACCTGCGCGATCCTCCTGTCTCTGCCTCCCAACCGCGGGGATTACAAGCGTGCGCCACCACGCCCGGCTATTTTCTGCATTTTTTCATAGTGCTTGTGTAATAGGTTGGTAATCAAGGGCAAAATTTAAAAATTGAAACATTCAACTGGGCATGGTGGCGCACACTTGTAATTCCAGTGCTTGGGACGCTAAGACAGGAGGATGGCACAGGTTCAAAGCCAGCTTCAGCTACTTAGTGAGGCTCTCAGCAAGTTCATGAGACCCTGTTTCCAAATAAAGTATAAAATAGGTCTGGAGTATAGCCTGGAGGTAGAAAAAGCCCCTGGGTTCCACCCCCTAGTACATTCTGCCTCAGCCTCCCAAGAACTGAGATTAGTTGTGTGCCATCACATCCAACAAGAGTTTTCTCTTGTGTTCTCCCCAAGGAGGAAAGGGTAGAACAGGCTCCTTTATTCCTGCAACAACCTCCCCTGTCCCTCCCTCTCCCCCAAAGTACCATAACTAGGCCTCCCTCTATAGTATGTGGGCATTTAGAGTGTCAAATGTCCCCCAGTCTTTTATCCAGAAAAATAATTTCTCCATCTTTTAACCAATCCTTCCATTCAATGGGGTAAACAGTTTTTTAGAACTTGGCCCCATGTTCTAACTTCCTCTCTATGAGGACCTCCCTCCGGGAGGCTGGAGGAATTCCTTTGATAGATTGGGGGCACCAACCTGAAGGGTCCTTAACTTTAGCCCACCCTGAGGACCCAGATCCTGGAAGAGAAAAAGGGCATCTGTGTTTCCACCCAGATATGTCCCCACCATCTCCTGAGGTCTGCCAGGTGAAGAGAGGACCCCTGGCTCCTGTCCCCAAACCAAGGCCCAGTGTGCGGTGACCTTGAGAGTGACATTCAGCTCCCAGAGAGGGAGAGGAACTGGATGATCCTCAAGTCCTTGAAAGGCTGCCATTCCAATTCCAGTTCATCCTGATCTACTTCAGGGCACGTGAGCACTCACGGGAGAACATCTCTGGCCTCATTAGTAAAAAGAGTTGCGCCTTTCCAGGGCTGCTGTTTTTTTTTTTTTTTTTTTTAATTGGGAAATTGTGAACCGCATAAGAGTTTACACTTCCCTTCTTGCCACAAGGCTCAGCAGAGAACTTGTGGTCTCCTTGAGTAAGTCTATGGGCTCTCTGATGTGGTGCTTCCTACTCTAATCTCACTCCAGTACCTGATTTTTTTTACTACCTTAATTTTCCTCACCTATTTTTATAGTGTTTCTCTCACTTGATGTACATTGCCTTTTTGAAGCTTAACATCATTTTTGGAATAAAGTAGATTGTAAAGAAAACCAAATCAATTTGTGTGTGTGTGTGTGTGTGTGTGTGTGTGTGTGTGTGTGTGTGGTATGGGGGGTTCCTGGAAACCCTTCTACCTCCGGGCTACACTCCCAGACCTATTTTATGTTTTTTTTTTTTTTTTTTAATTTGGAAACAGGGTCTCTTAAGCCAGTGAGGCTGGCTTCAAATGTGCTTGATCCTCCTATCTCCACCTCCCAAGTGAGGGGATTAAAAGCGTGTGCCACCACACCTGGCAAACCAAATCAATTTTTAAAATATATCCTCAAAAGTGTCCATTTTAGCTGGGTGTGGTGGCGCACGCTTGTAATCCCAGTGCTTAGGAGGCTGAAACAGGAGGACCACACAGGTTCAAAGCCAGCCTCAGGTACTTAGTGAGGCTCTCAGCAACTCAGTGAGACCCTGTTTCCAAATAAAATATAAAATAGGTCTGGGAGTGTAGCCAAAGGTAGAAAGCCCCTGGTTCCGCCCCCAGTACCACCAAAAAATAAAAAAGTTTTAATTTTTTCTGCTTCTCTCTCTTTTTCTTTTCATTTCTTCTCCTTCTCCTTTTCCTTTTCCTTCTCCTTCTCCTTCTTCTTCTTTTTCTTTTTGTGGTGTTGGGGATTGACCTAGGAGCATTTTATCCCCAAACTACAACCCCAGCCCTTTTTATTTTTTATTTTGAAACAGGGTCTCACTAGGTTGCTGATGGTCTCGCTAGATTGTTAAGGTTAGTCTCAAACCTAAGATCTTCTTGTCTCAGCCTCCCAAGTACCAGAGATATGCACCATCACACTCAGCTGCTTTTTTCTTTTTTTTTAAATCAGTTTCCCCCTAAATCTAAATATTAATCCCCAGCTGGACGTGGTAGCACACGCTTGTAATCCCAGCATTTGGGAGGCTGAGACCGGAGGATTGCAGTTCACGGACAGACTCAGCTACTTAGTGAGGCCCTCCGCAACTCAATGAGACCCTGTTTCAAAATAAAGAATAAAAAATTGGGCAGGAGGTGTAGCTCAGAGGTCAAATGCCTCTGGGTTCCATCCCCAGACTTGCAAAAATAAAATAAAATAAAATAAAATAAAAATAAGTATTATTCCCCATTCAACCATTCTGATTATGCAAGTACCTTAAGCTACAAAAATTTGGTATAGTTAAATTATAAATTTCTAGAGAGCAAGAGTAAGGGCTGAGAAGGCATGATGCCGCCCGCGGTGGTGCATGGGAGGCAGCTCAGGCTGGGAGTTTCATCTCCTGCTAGACTAAGTAAGTAATATGTGTTTGACCTTGGGCACAGGCCTTCTCTCTGGATCTCAATTTCCTTGTTTATAAAATGAAGGGGTTGGGCCAGGTCACCTCTAAAATCCCTCCCAGCGCTGAAATTCATTGACTCTCTGACCCATTGCGGGTGCTTAATAAATAACAAGCACATTTCCCCAGGCCCTGGAGAATGACTTCCCCAGGCCCTGAAGAATGATTTGCGTTTAGTCCCTTCAGTCAACAAATACTGCCGTGGCATTCACCCAGAATGTGGCTTCTGTAAGGGGCAAATCGCACCCTCTGAGCCTGCAGAGGCCCCAAACCTAAGAGGAGACTTAGGCACTCGACTGTCCTGAAGCCTGAGGATTCCTAGTTTTTCAAAGATGACTTGAAGCTGAAACTGCTTGCCAACATAAAGACCCAGAGACACAAGGGAGAGCAGGCCCCATGAGAAAGGAGGTCCAGCTGGTGATTTGGGGGATTTTATTGTGTTTGTTTTTAGTACTGGGAATTGAATCCAGGGGCATTCTATCTCCAAGCTACTCTCCCAACCCTGTTTTATATTGAAATAGAGTCTCACTAGGTTGTTAAAATCTCACTAAGTTGCTGGTCTCAAACCTGTAATCCTCCTGTCTCAGCCTTCCCAATACTGGGCTTACAAACTTATGCCATCACACCCGGCCCATTTGCTTTTATAGGAATAAAAATTAAAATGCCCAGAGAGCCAGGCATGGTGGTGCACACTTGTAATCCCCATGCTTGGGAGGCTGAGACAGGAGGATCGCACAGGTTCGAAGCCAGCCTCAGCTGCTTAGTGAGGCTCTCAGCAACTTAGTGACACCCTGTTTCCAAATAAACTATAAAAATAGGTCTGGGAGTATAGCCCAGAGGTAGAAAGCCCTTGGGTTCCACCCCCAGTACCACCAAAAATAAAATAAAATAAAATAATTAAATTAAAATTAAAATGCCCAGGCCTGTGGAGGGTGGAATTTAAATAAATAAATAAAACAAGCCAATGTTTAATTTTAATACTTCATAAATCCAAGCAATCTATTTAAAAATATACATGAAGGAGCTGCATAAAGCTGTTCTGGAGCCTGTGTTTAACATGTGCAAGGCCTTGGGTTCAACCCCCAGTATCATGCATACACAGAAAAGAATAATATTATATGTAATTTCATTTTGTCACAAAATCATTTGGCTTAGTGTATTTTTTCTTTTAAAATTATTTACTGAGCCTAGGAGTTGAGACAGGTGGATTGCAAATTTTAGGAGAGCCTTAGAAATACCAAGACTCATAGCAACCTAACAAGTCCTTTTTTAAAAAACAAACAAACAAAAAAAAAAGGCTGAGGGTGTAGCTCAGAGGTAGAATGTCCCTAGGTTCAATCCCTAGTACCATAAAAAAAGAATAGAAAAAACTAAAAATATGATTATTATCAATTATGTTTACTGATTGATTTTTGTTCTCAACTGCTTCTTGTGTTCTAAATTATTTGCACTTTTTCACACAAATGGAGTTCTATGCTGTTGAACAAAACCTTTTAGGGTTGGCCAATTTACCAAAACAAAAACAAAAAGATGGAGCCAAGTACATCAACAATTAAAACAGTGTGTGTGCCTTAAATTCCCCATAGATACAAGAAGTACCTACCCATTTTCAGAAACAAAGAAAACAGGAAGGAGAGCCTTCCTCAATTACTATCTTTTGCCACACCTAAATAACTTTCTCTCATCCCTCACTTTTCTAAAGTATTTAAGGAAGAATCTTTAGGCCTATTGCTTCATTTCAGTCATCTCAGAGGACCTTGAACCACTGACTATTGCTTTTGAGACATGCATCTTTGCCTTTCTAAAGGCAAAGATGTTTAGTCCTTTCCAATAGCACAGGCAGCAGAGGCTGATTCCTATGGCTGCTTTGAAGAGCAGAAGTGGAGATGTGAGAAGTCGAGCTGTGTCAAGTCTTTTCATGTCCTGTAAAATTTAACTCCATCTCCTACACCAGTGGCCAAGTATGCCATGTTATTCCAGCAAATTCAGGTGCGCTCAACTTTGTGTGCAGACCTTTGAATCTGAGAGTTTTGCAGCTCTCTGGCTGTTTCCTGCCTCTTCAGTCTAATGCTATTCCAGCTGCGTCTTTCCTGCTTCTTAATAAGCATTTTGATTTGCTTCCTTCCATTCCTTCCAAGTGGAAATGAACTCCAAGGCTTAAAAATAAAATTGTATTTATCAAGGTCATGACTTGAGAGATGTCTGGCAAAAGAACACTTGGTTTTTTAGATCAAGTCTTGGAGAGGTTAAAAAAAACCCGGAGTCCCAATCTTGAAGTTCCAGATTTATTTTCTTTCAGTGAGAACAATACAAAATAGAATAAAATTTTATATGTAAGTATATAAATATACATATATAAGTATGTATATACTGGGGATTGAACTCAGGGGCATTCTACCTCAGCGTTACACGCCCAACCCTTTTTTATTTTTTATTTTGAAACAGTCCTGCTAAGCTACTGAGGCTGGCCTCCAACCTGGGATCCTTCTATCTAAGCCTCCCAAGTACTGGGGTTACAGGCATGCACCACCATGCCCAGCACTTTTTTGTATTCTTTAAGTACATAGTTTTAACAAGTGAAAACTCTTAATGTATACCTATACACAAATACAATGCAGTATGAGGCTGGATAATTGTCCAATTTATTAAAAGCTTAACTCATAATGTAGGGGTGCTGGAAAGCAGGCTGGAAGAAGCGCTTCCCCCCGCCCCCCCCCCTAGTATGAGAGGTTAACTAGAGAAGTCTTCTTCCATATTAGGATTAGAAATAAGGTATTAAAATATAGAGTTAAGATATAGAAGTAAGGTAGGATTGGAAATAGAATGAAGATCCATAAGCCCAGCTGCCCAGGTTGCAGGATTCAAGGACGAGGGTAGGGGACCCACAAGGTCAAAGCCTCTAATCTCCAGCTTGCCGGCCAAGGTCTTTGTAAATGGGACCCCATCCCCATATCTCTGAGCTAGATCAGCAAACAAGGCCCAGCCAAGGTGGGTGGGAAAGGCAGAGCAGGCTCTGACGTGTGTGGATGCATGTTTTAAAATTATTGGTTGTACTTGTTTGTCCTTGTATCTGATTGGTTGTATTCTAAGGTTGGCGGGCTCGAACTTTTGGCGGGCTCTGACGTGTGTAACCACTCCCTCGTGTGTAACCACTCCCTCCTAGGGTTATAAAATTCAGAGCGTGGAGTGGGGAGGGGTCGAACCTCGGCTATAGTGTCTTGGTCTCGACCCCTGGCTAGCCGGGACAGCTGCAGCACAATAAACCTCGCTTGCATTTTACATCTCTTGTGAGTCCTTCGATATTTGGGTTGGTGGGCAATTCTCAGACCCTTCAATAACATATTATTCTTGATGCAAGGTGTTTGGGAAGATCAAGGTGAAGACCATCTTACTTGAATCTCTCAGTCTCTGTGATTGTGCATTTAACTTCATCTAAAGTCAAAGCTCGCAAACACAGAGTTGAGGCCCCAGCCTGGAGTCTCCATCTTCTTCTTGTTGGCATGTGGCATGAGACTGGCTTCCACATCTTTAGGACCTAAGAACTGATCTTCCTCAGGCCCAGTACTCCTTGAAACAAAGGAAACCAGGCTGGTACATATCTGTAGTCCCAGCTGCCAGGTAGGCTAAGGTAGGACGATCTTTGAGCCTAGAACTCTATTCAAACCCAGCCTAGGAAACATAGCAATACCCTGTCTAACAGAAAATATGACACTCGTTTCTGTTTTCTTAAATTGCCTTACTTTTTGTTTTTTAGAAAACCCTAAAGATAGGACCATACCATCTGAATCAATTCACTAGGACTGTAAGTGACATTGTTTTATCCCATGTATTATTCTCATTTGAAGACAGTGGCTGTCCTGTGAATCATTTTTCTATTCCCTATCCTGTTCTTGGATCTCCTGAGGAGCTCTGGACTGCATCCAACTTGGTGATGTCAGAGGAAGAAACAGGTTTGGGCCATGAAAGCCTCTGTGAGAGTGATCGTAACCTAACCGCTGAGCCTGTATGGCCTTCCCTGCTGGCTGCCTGTTTCCTGCATGGTCAGCAAACCACAGTTGCCTCTCCCTATCTTCCATGGGGCTTCCTGTGCTGATAACCAGTATCTATAATCTCTCTCCTTTTCTATTGTCTACAAAACAAGCCAACCCAAACTTCATGGGGTGTTGGTATTGCGTACACCATGACTGCTCTGTCCAATCAACTGTAAGCATTTTGAGAAAGGAGCCCCCATCTTGCGCCATGAGCAGATTCCCTTCCCTTAGACTCTGGCTCTAGGAGAGACTTTCCTCTGAGCATGTCTGCGAGACAAGTGCTTTGCTGATCTTAATAATTAAAACGCTTCCTGCCAGGATGCTTTTTTAGTTGTTGACTTTAAGTGCTCCAGAAAATATGGCTTGCCACCCCACCCCGCCCCCTGGAGCAGCAATGAAGTAGAGAGAGTTTCATTTGATAGCTTCAAAAGTTTAATATCTTGATGCTAATGATTTGATGTTTCTTGCAATGATGCCTAAAAAAAAAAAAAGGCAGTAAGTGGAAAGAGTTCTGAATCAGGTACATATGGAAAAGATGCATAGATGGATATAGAATATTTTTCACTGCATGGATTTTATAATCCCATTCCAAATTTTTGTTTTGTTGGAGATCCATAGGAAAAGCTTCATGAATATCTTGTTTAATATTGTGTCTATTATTTTAAAATATCCCAACATAAATATTTTTCTTTCTTTCTTTTTTAACTTGGGGTGGAAGTAAAATGAAGGGCAAAATCATGTCTCCCTGCTGTGTCCCCAGGTCTTCACCCTCTCAAGGTCTTGCAGTTGTTCTTTTGTGAATGCCATGAAGAATCCAGATACTGTGAGAAAAGCACAAATAAAAGGTCAGGTTTCAATTCCTGTAATCCCAGTCCTTGGGAGGCTGAGAAAGAGGATCACAGGTTTGAGGCTAGACTCAGCAACTTAGCAAGACTTTGTTTATGTATGTGTATATATATTTTTTCTGGGGACATAGCTCAGTGATAGAACACATCTGGATTCAATCCCCAGTAACCCCTCAAAAAAAAAAAAAAACCAAAATTCTGACTCCAGCCACTATGAGCACTGAGTTCCAGAGTAACTTAGCTGACAACTTTGTGCTAGTAAGAAAGAAAATATTTGGTTCTACAGGAATAAAAGATACAGTAAGTGCAAATCCTGCCCCTCACTGCTGGTGATGTTTCTGGAGGGTCTGAAGAGCATCTTTAGGGGCCTCAGGGTTGATTTTATTTGTAAAAGAGAGCTTAGGTACCTCAATGAGTCGGACCCCTTGGCATTCTGAGGTGGGCAATATGGCACTCTTCGCAGTGGGCACCTGCAGTCACGCTCAGGTCGCTCTGCCTGGCTGTCAGCTGTGCTCACTCACAGCACCTGCATTACACCATCTTTTTTCTCCTCCCAAAATCAAAGAGCAAGTGTGGCTGGTGCCACCATACAGAGTTAGGCCAGAACTCCTGGCCTTTTAAGAGACACTGACAATGCAGGTTATAGAAGTTCTCTTTAGAAAGAGACTTCACGTTGCAGCATTTGTACGTGGGATGAACCGAGTCTTCTTTGTGGTCCTACTGACACCGCCCGTCGCCTCGCGGTTGCAGCGCTGACTCACAAGAGGGCACTTGCTTTGGCCGTTTGGAGCCCACCGCACAGAGCCCAGGGCGCTGTCTGTGTCCACGTGTCACTTAAAAGGTTGGTCTTGAGGTGCTTCTTTCAGACACGCGTCCTTCTGATGTTAAGGACTGTGAAGATTAACTAGGATGGCTGTGCGAGTGGGAGGAGACATAAGCTCTTCCCAGACAGACGTTCAGGGATAGTTACAATCAGTTGAAAATAGAAATAAATTGGGATTGGCTGACTCGGGCTCAGCACTGGATGCCTCCCCTCCCCCGGCCACAAGGTCCTCTTTCCAGCTCTCTGAGCCTCATCAGACTCTAGGGCTTGTGGGTTTCTCCTATCCTGCCTCGCTTTGGGCTTTTTCTTTTTTGCCAATTCATTCCCTTTATATTTTTCTCTTGCTGTTTTCCCCTTGCTCCCTATCATTGCCTTCTTATGTCTCCTTTTCTGACATGGCCATTATGTCTTGCCTTCTAATTTCCCATTTCTCATCTCTTCCATAAAAGGAATAAATTTCATCACTGCCAACCAAGTTTGTCTATTTTTTGTTCTCTGTGGGCTCAGTTGAAGCTCTGCTCAAAACTGCCAGTGTACACTGGGCCCTGATAAAACCATAGAAAGAGGAGAACCCACCCCAAAAATAAACAGTCACTTCCTTCTTGGAAAGGCCATTAGTAGTACAAGGAGCACTTCTCTTGTCAAAAGCCATGAAAAGCAAACTATTTCTATATCAATGAGCTCAACGAAGCTGATCTGTGCTCAGCAAAAAAAAAAAAAAAAAAAAAAAAAACCTAAACTAAACTAAACTAAACCTGACAAGGCCTCGCCCTGCAAAAGATGATGGCACACCTATAATCCTAGTACTTGGGAGGCTGAGAGAAGAGGTTTGTAGTTTTGAGGCTAGCCTCAGCAACTTAGCAAAACCTTGTTTCAAAATTTAAAAAAGGCTGGGAAGTAGCCAGGAGATAGAATGCCCTTGGGTTCAATCCCCAGTAGGAAGGAAAAGGAAGGAAGGAAGGAAAGAGAAAAAGGAGGGAGAGAAGAAAGGAAGGAAGAAGGTAAGGGAAGAAGGAAGAAAGGAAGGCAGGCAGCTATGACTGGCTTGGTGGCTGTCCTAGATAAAAGACAGGAGTCAAACAATAATAAATAGGCCCATCAGTGACATCCCTCCCCCACTTCCTACCTCCTTTCTTGTCTGATTTTTCTCAGTGTCACTCCTCTCCATCTGACATTCCATTTTGTTTAATCACCAGTCTTGCCCCAGCTAGAATGCAAGCTCCAAGGAGGAGGGTTTCTGTGCCTTGATTTCAGCTGCATTCTCAGTGCCTGAGCATTCCCACCTGGCACAGAGGACTCAAACACCTGGGTTAATGCATGTTATGCGACAAGATGCTTGCAGATCAGAAACATGGCCGAGTGCGATGGACTTACAGGGATCTGTATGGAACTAAGGTGTGTGTGTGTGTGTGTGTGTGTGTGTGTGTGTGTGTGTGTGTGAGCATCGGATTCAAAGGCACATTTGACACTTTTGGATTGAAGGAGATAAAATAGCAGAGAATTCAGAAAAGGCTTGGTCATCTGCTGCTACAGTGGAGATTTGCGGAGGAGGGGAAATCTGATATTTTCCACCTTTAAGGATTTTCAAATTGCTTGTTCCTGCAGAAGGCTGCATTAGTGATGCTTGTTTTTGCTGTGGAAGGGGAGTAAAGGGGGACACTCTCAGCACCTTGTTGGAACAGGAAAGGAAGCTCGCTGACAAAGGCCCGAGGCAGGTGGGCTGCTCAAGGGCCCAGTGTGGGGAGTGGGCCCTCGGTGTGTTTTCTGGCTCTGTGGGCTGACCGCCAGCATCCAGCCTTACTTCTCTATCATTATCCTCAAAGAATAACAATACAGACCTATAGCTGTGTCTAAAGAATTAAATGAGCAAATGAGTATAGAGTGTTTAATACAGCGCCTGCCTACTAAATCTATAATAATAATAATAATAATAATAATAATAATAATGTAGCTATTCTGACAATCAGGTCTCAAAAAATCAGGCAAAAATCAGAACTCATGCATCCACATTGCTGAGGACGAGAGCACACATTGCTAAGATGTACCAAATCCGTTTTACCCCATCTATTCCTATACAAAGTAGGATCAAATTTAACACAAATTGGATGCCAATCAATATTTCTATCTTCCTATCCCCAGCTGTTCCCAAGCCTCCTAGGGAAATAAGTAGAGGAAGAGACCCTGTGCCTGTCTTCCTCCTGCTCAGAGGAGCCCCACTGATTTCCTTCCACTAGAGTATGGTTACCTGGGCGACTAAGTCATTATCCTGTTCTCCCTCCTCCCCATGAGCACTTTCTCCTTCCCCCCTCACATCAGGGAAAAGGCTTTCAGTAGAAACACTTAATCTACAATCTTACAAGCTGCTATATCCATCTACTTAAAACATTTTTTTCTTTACCAGATGCATGCCAATATATTTTTAAATATACAAAGAAAACACCTTTTCTCTAAAGTAGAGGAAGGGAACAAAAAGGGAGAAAATTAAAGAGAAAGGACAGTGCTGGGAGCTGGGAGCCCCCACCCTGGGCTGGGTGGGCCTCCTGGGACGGGTTTGGGGGAATGGCGGCTCAGTGTGAGAACTGACCTCTGAAAGAAATAGCTTTTGAAGTCCAGATGGGTCCCTTTGTCCCATTTCCCTGCTCAGCCATCTAGAACACTGGATAAAATTTGGGACCCCGAGGGTAAAGGACTCTACTTGGTTTTTTGAGCCTTTGATGTTATCAGATATAAAGCTGGACCTGGTGTTGGTGATTCTAGAAAGAGTTATGTATGTTATTTGCTATGTGATCTTGGGGATTTTTACCTACAGATACAGCCATAACTAACTCAGATGAATATATGATATGAAACCATTTTTTTTATAATGCTGGGGATTGAACCCAGGGCCTCACACATGCTAGGCAAGCCCTCTACCACTAAACTACACTCCCAAAGCAAGATAAGTAGCATTTTTAATTCCCAAAAAATCTCTTTATAAGCCCTCCAACAAGTAAAAAACATTCTACAGTACAAGTAAAATCATTGTTGACTTCTGTCACCCTCAGTTGGTTTTGCACACCCTGCAACCTCATGCATAGGAAGCGCCCCGTAGGTGCTCATTTGCCTCTGGCTTTTTGGCTTGGTATTAAGCCTGTGAGATTCATGCACATTGCTACACAGAGCAGTAGTTTGTTCTGTTTTATTGCTATATAGTGTTTCATTGAATGAATACATCACAATTTATTCTTAGTTGTTGATATTCAGGTGGTTTCTAGCTTGTGGCTATTCTGAATAAAACTGTTTCAATGTTTGTCTTAGGTAGACTTCTGCACTAATTTTTCTTGGTATTAGGAAGACTTCCTCATTTATAAGACAGATGCACATTCAAGTTTTAGTCGATACTGCTGAACAAGTTTTTTGGGTGTCTGTTCCATTATACTCATATCACTACTATATAATACTTCGTGCCTTAAATGGCTAGGCGGTTGGGTATGGTGGTGCACACCTGCAATCTCAGTACTTAGGAGGTGAGACAAGAGGATCACAGGTTCAAGGACAGCCTCAGCAACACAGCAAGACCCTCAGCAGAATAAATAAATAAATAAAGCCTGGCTTGGTAGCGTATGACTATAATCCCATTTCTTGGGAGGTTGAGACAGGAAGATTGCAGGTGTGAAGATAGCCTCAGCAAGTAATGAGACTATCATTAACCTAGAAAGATCTTATTTCAAAATAAAAATAAAATAGGGCTGAGGTTATAGCTCAAAGGTTGAATGCTCCTGAGCTTAATCACCAGTACCAGAGAGAGAGAGAGAGAAACAGACAGACAGACAGATAGAGACAGAGAGGAAAGAAGGAAGGAAGGGAGGGAGGAAGGGAGGGAAGGAGGGATAGGCAGGCTAGGGGTTTAGCTTCGAGTTGGAACGCCCCTGAGTTCAATCCCAGGTACCCCCCCCCACACACACACACACAACTGGTAGGAATAAATTTTAGTTGTGAAACAAAATACATCTTTTGGTCACCCTACATCCTCAGGCTTCGTGTACAAATCCAAGTCCCACTAATTACTACTAAATTGTTAGTACCTGTTGTTCTCTCTGCCTTAAACACTTTGGTAGGTTATTCCCAGGGCCAGTTTCCCATCCTCCAGATCTCATTAAGGCCTCCCCTGACCCCCACACCCCCGTCCACCGCTCACTCTTGTGTCACTTGCTTTATTTCCTCTCCAGCACTTGCTGTTGCCTGATCATTCACCAGTCCATCTATTACTTACTTTCCTTCATTGGGAGAAGGTACCGTGAGTGCCGGGGACTTGCCCAGGAGAGAGGCCACTACTGGATCTTATCACCCATCCCTTCAACAGCGCCTGGACGCAGTGGGCAGTGTGCTTGCTGGCTTGCGATACATCCCCCATGATTTTTACCTTCTGATATTCATTTCCTTGTGCAGTTCTTCCCATAATGAGGAGAGCCATCCTGAAACACCAAACAAGTTTGGCAGTAGTGACTATGTGGAGTCCAAGACTGGAAAATAAAAATTCACAGCTTTCTCGTGGATCACCTGCTATGAAGGCAGCCTCATAGCGAGGACATCCCAGCAGCCTTAGAGGTGGAACTGACCTCCTCTCCCAATACCTGCCACGGGGATGAGCTGCTTGGGAAACTGAGCCTCCAGCCCTCTCAAACCTTCCAATGATGGCCTGTTAGCTGACATTTGAACTGCAATCTCATGAGACACCTTGAACCAGAGCCACCAGCTGAACTGCTTCTAAATGCCTGATCCATAGAAAGTAGGGGAAATAACTCACGTTTATTGTGGTTTTAAGCTGCAAAGTTCTAAGTATTTGTACATGGTAATACTTTTTTGGGGGAGGGTGGTACTGGGATTTCTGGAAACGCTTCTACCTCTAGGCTACACTCCCAGACCTATTTTTATACTTTTTTTATTTGGAAACAGGGTCTCTTAAGCCAGCACAGCTGGCTTCAAACCCACGTGATCCTCCTGTCTCCGCCTCCCAAGCTCAGGGATTACAAGCGTGTGCCACCACACCCAGCATTATGGTGATACTTTTAAATATCATTGTTCAGTAAATATATGAATGAATACGTGAGTAATTTGGTTAAGATCAACATCAAGCATGGCCTCACACCCTCTGCTTTAGCCTGACAGGATGGATGGCCACACGTCCTGCCAGTTTTAGCTTAGGCATAGGTTCCTAAAGTAGGCTTTCTCTACCACAATGCTACTGTTATTTGGTATCACATAATTTTTTGTGTGGAGACAGGCCTGTTGTGATTGAAGAATCCTAAACAGCATCCCTGGTTTCTACCCCATAAATTCCAGTAGCAATCCCTGCCTCCAACAAAGTTGTCACAACTCAAAATATCTCTAGATATTGCCATATATCCCCTGGGGTACAAAAATTATCTCCACTTAAGAGTCATTGCCCTGAAGTAATTCTTGAAGAGAAATTAAAAGTACTCATAAACCAAGCACAATGGCTCACATTTATAATCACAGTACTCAGGAGGCTAAGATAGAAGGATCACAGGTTTGAAGCCAACCTCAACAACTTAGTGAGACCCTCAGCAACTTAGTGAAACTCTGTTCTAAAGCAAAAAAATAAAATAGGGCAGGGGGCGGGTGTGGGTAACTCAGTACAAAAAAAAAAGTACTCATAGCACTGGTTGGGTGCAAAGTCAATAAAAAACTTTATGCTTTTTAAATATTTGATTACAAAAATTCAATCAATAAGCAAATTATTTCTTGAAAAAAGTATGTTTTGTGCAAAGTACACCTATACATAAAATTAATTCTTTCTTATATGTATATAACCCAATTAATCTATATTGTAAGCATGAAGAAAGTTACATTCCGACAGCTCAAAGTTAATCTCTGAATTTAATTAAAACATCAAGAGGGTATGGACCATAATGGCACATGCCCGTAATTCCAGTACTTGGGAGGATGAGAAAGGAGGATCACAGGTTCAAAATCAGCCTCAGAAATTTAGCAAGCCTCCCAGGAACCTAGCAAGACCCTATTTAAAAAGGTCTGAGGGTACAGCAGAGGTAGAAAGTCCCTGGGCTCAATACCCAAACACACACACACACACACACACACACACACACACACACACTATACGGAGAAGGTGGTTTCTCCCAGGAGTCTTTCTTTGGAAAAGGAACAGAAGTTACTCTGACAGCAGAGCCATCCAAGAAAAAGTCTGCCTAGAATATCATTGTGTTTCCTGTTCCTCTGGCCGAAAAGTTTTCTCAAGCAAGCCATATGGCTTGCTTTCTTACTTTGCTCAGGTATCTGCTTAACCACCTCCTCTCTGGGGAGGCCTCCCAAGGCCCGAGTCCACTGTAGAGGATGGTCATTCCCTTGTCATCTCCTGGCTGACAGGCAGGGAGCTGCAACTCCAGCATCACAAGACAGTATCAGACCGCACATCTCTGACATTTTTAATTTTAATGATGCCCAATTTGTCAGTTCTTTCTTTGTGGCCTGTATGAATATATGTATTGATATGTAAGTATTTCATAATGTATATGAAAAGTCATTTCAAACCAAGGTCATCTATAATGCCTCCTATGATATCTTCCAACATTTTTATAGTTTTTTAATATTTTGATCTGTGACCTATTTGGGGTTGGTTTTTGTGAAACATATAAGGTCTCTATCTAGATTCATTATTTGTATGTGGATATTCAATTGCTGAAACATCTTTTGTTGAAAAGACTACCTCTTCTCCGTTGTCTTTGCTTTTGTCTAGTATCGGTTGACTGTATTTATGTGGGTCTAGTACTTGCTGAGGCTGTCTCAACTTCCCATCCTCCTGTCTCTGCATCCAAAAGATTGAGATTACCATGCCCGGATATTTAGCCTCTTTTACATCATGTTTCAGTGTTTCTTCGGTTTTTTCAAGTATCTTCAAACATATATAATAGCCTTCCTTTCTATATGCAGGTTCACTTTCCATGATGTCAGTTACCCAGTCAACAATGATCTGAAAATATTAAATGAAAAAAAATTCAGAAGTAAAAAATTATTTAAGTTGTAAACTGGATACTATTCTGAGTGGTGTGATCAAATGTCATGCCACCCTGCTCCTGCCTGCCTGGCATGCGAATCATACAGTGATTCCATAATGTATATGCCGCCCACCCACTTAGCAGCCATCTCAGTTATCAGATCAACTGTCACAGTATTAGAGTGTGTGTCACAATGCCTGTGTCTGTTCACCTCACTTCAGCTCCTCATGTAGACATTGTATCATCTCACATCAACACAGAAGAAGGGCAAGTACAGCTTAATAAGATATTTTGAAAGATACAAGAAAAAGAGATGGGGAGATCACATTAATACAACTTTATTACAGTGTATTGTTATAATTGCTTTATTTTATTAGTATTGTTGCTAATCTCTTCCTATGCCTACTTTTTAAATTAAACTTTATTGTAGGTATATGTATAGGAAAAAAATCATAGCACCTATAGGGCTCAGTACTACTCAAGGTTTCAGGCATCCACCTGGGATCCTATAATAAGGGGGGGCTAGTGCATATGCAAAAATATTAAAAAAAAGCTATCACTTTGCATCACATACAATAATAAAGAATAATTATGTTAGGTTATATTATGTCCTATTAACTTAATGTTTACTTTGGGGGAAAAGTAAAGTGTAAATTCAAGTATGGTAAAGCAAAGAGTTTAAACACATCATACAGAAATTCTCTAGAAAATTCTGTGATGAATCATTTTACTTAAAAAATTAAAAAAACAGCCAGCCATGGTGGCTCACACTTGTAATCCCAGTACTTAGGAGGCTGAGACAGGAAGGATCGCAGGTTCACAGCCAGCCTCAGCTACTTAGTGAGACCCTCTGCAATTCAATGAGATGCTCTTTCAAAGTAAAGAATAAAATATAGAGCTGGAGGTGTATTTCAGAGGTAGAATGGCCCTGGGTTCCATCCCCAGTACCACAAAAAAAAAAAAAAATTTTTTTAAACATTCTCTACAGAGAAAGTAATGACCACTTATTCCATCCTGTCTTATCCTCATTCTAGTCACATCGTATACAAGTGCCACATCTGGCTTCTTGAGTGACAGCATTAAAGGTATGAAGCCCTAGTTAACAGCGAAGGGCAGAGCAGAATCGTCAAGGTCCTAAGGCACCCACCATCACTCTGTGGCAGGATACATGACATAGGGGAGGGGGCAAAATCAGGTAACAAAAGAGTGAGCAAATAAAAGAACAGATTGCAGGACTGTTTTATGGCAATGCAAAAGTAGGCATTCGTTCGCAAGTCTTTATCTTTTTGGAACTGAGTGTGAGGGAGCAAAATGATGCCCCCCAAATACATTATGTAGAACAAAATCACATTGGGTTACTTTGGGTAGCCTGACTTTTTTTTATTGTTTGTTTGTTTTTGGAGTGCCAGGAAAGTGCAGCCTACAGATCCATCTGACATTCAAAAATGAGAGATGTGGCAACTCCTGCTGTGGGAAAAGTAATCATGGAGGTGCAGAGGAGAGCTGTCCATGTTCGAGGACTATAAGAATTGTCCAAACTGAGAATAAGGGACAGTGCTTAGACGTTCACGGTCAGTCCTCACCTTGTACCCAATTTTACAAGGAAGGAAGAAACAAACAGCATCATTTTCAAATGCAAAGTACACTGCCTTTAAGGAAGCAACATGCCCAGATCAGCTGTGATGAAGAGGCCATGCTGCCTCTGCAGACAACAGCAGGGCTTCTAGGTCCCATTGTTGTCTGGGCCGCCAAGGCAACAGCAGAGAAAGTCCTGTAAGACAAAGCCTGGCCTGGTGCAGTGGCATACACTTGTAATCCCAGTACAGGTTCAAAGCCAGCCTCATTAACTTAGTGAGACCCTCAGCAACTTAGCAAGATTCTGTTTCAAAATAAAAAATGAAAAGGACTGGGGGTATAGTTCAGAGGTGGGATGCCCCTGGTTCAGTACCCAGTAACCAAAACAAAACAAAAACCTGAACTTGTGCTTTAACCTCTCCTTATTAGTGTTTGAATCTTTTAAAAAGAGTATTGAGTTGGTTTGTCCCTGTGTGAAGGAACAGTGTCACATTGAGCCGCCTCCAGCCTGTGTGTAGCTGCCACGTCCGTGGATCAGTCCCTTGGCCAGACTCGTTGGTCGCAGATGAGGAGGGTGGCTGGACAAGCCGTGACATCTTCTCCAAAAAAAGAAAAAATAAATAACCAGCTACCTTCAGCAAAAGGCAGCTGTGGACATGGTGGGAAGTTCTGTCTCAGCCCAAATGCATTGTGCTCTTAGTTATAGGGTAATTTTGACCTCCTTTCTGGATATCTGTCTAATTGAGACTTGTCACAACTGCTCTAAAATATCTCTCAGCTCCTTTCCTGCCTCCTCTCATGGGGCAGACAGACAGGATGTGCAGAGCCCTCTTTGGGATGTGACTGGCTGCAGAAGTGTGGTTGCCAACAGTCTCCAGTTGTCAGCTTCTTCAGAATTGGCCTCTGCTTTCTTGGCAAGGTCATGGCCAGCTGGTTTTCTGCTGCTATCACTTAAGTCCAGAGACTATTAACTTAATTTGAGTAACCTATAAAGAATAAAGGTTTGCTTAGCTCACAGTTCTGCAGGCTGGGAAGTCCAAGGTTTAGGGTCACATCTGGTCAAGACTGTCTTGTTGGTGGACTCTGTAAAGAGCTCTAAGGAGGCCTAGCATGTGCCAAGGCAACAGGGGCCACACAAGAGAGACAGAGCAGAGACCCACTCTCTCAAGATAACCTACTAATCCAGAATCCATGACTCCCCTGACCTAAGCACCTCCAAAAGGGCCCATTTCTTGAGACCTTTCATCATGAGTCTGGATGGGAACAGGTAGACCACAGAAGCCTTCTTGGGGGGATTCCTAGCCAATGATTGGACAGGATAGTCTCAAAGGCCTAGCCATTCCAGCTCTGCAGAGCACTCCTCCAACAGGACATCACAGGGCACAGGTGCTGGAGGGGCCATAGCCTGGCAAGTCTGCAGAGCTTCCTGATGCTCCACCTGCCTGATCTGCCAGTCCTCCTTCCTTTTCCATGTTTTTCCTCTAAGAGAATCTAACCAGAGAATCTGCAACAGAGACTCCCTTCTCCTAACTCTGAGATGGTACTGCTGGCTTTACCTGGAAGGTAAAGGTGTAAAGGGAAGTAGGAGACATGAGCTTCCAAATGCAATAACTATCATGGGTAAGTTAAAAGTGAGTACAAACCTGCAGGTTTTGTTTCAGTACTGGACTTTTCCTTTTTTCTTTTTGTTCTTTCTTTTTCTTTCTTTTCCTCCCATTCCTCTTCTCCTTCTGTCTTCTTAACAACTAGAAGAATTCAGAAGTAGAAACTGTTGCTGCCTGAGTTAGCCAACTCTATCCCTGGACAAGCTGAACTCAACCTAAGAGCAATGGGACCACGTGGATAGCAAAGTCTGGGTTCTATTGATTCTATTGAGAATTCTTCACTCTTCATTTGCTGCAGGTTAAAGAAAACTGTCTTTGACTCTAATAGTTCAAAATCTAATTAGCAAGACCCTGTTTCAGGCAGACCTTATCTAAAGCTATACTATCAAATTAAAGCTGTTTAAAATACTATTTCAATACTTTATCAATAGCAAACCTCTGTGTATTCTTTCAATATGCGGAGCTTTTAAAGTATATTTAAAAACTAGAATTGAACTGAATACACAGGCACAAAACTCCGGAAATAGGAGGGGGCCCCAGCTCCTGTAATACACACACACACACACACACACACACACACACACACACACACACAGACACGCAGGTTTGGAATGCTTAGAATTCCTAGACCCTCAGGTCATGGAATAAGAGTTATCTATTTCTTTGAGCTTTTGCCCAGATAGAAACTAGGTTAAAATAAAAACGGAGAACCATTAAAAGGTTGTGTTGCAAAGATGACTAATTTTGAAACAATAATAAAAAATTTAAAAATTATTTTTATTAATATTATATTTCATTTTATTAACATACTATTTTTATTTATTTATTTTGGCACTAGGGCTTGAACCCAGGGGCATTCTGTCTCCAGTCTCTACCCCCAGCCCTTTTTATTTTTTAGTTTGGAATAGGGTCTAACTTGTTGAGGATCCTGCTAAGTTGCTGAGGCCAGCCTTGAGCCTTTGATCCTCTTATCTCAGCCTCCCAAGTACTGAGATTACAGACTTTGCACCACCACTCCTGCTTAGTTATCAAAATTTTAAGCCAGGCAGTGGTCCACACATGTTATCCCAGTTACTCGGGAGGCTGAGGCAAGGAGAATCGCAAGTTTGAGGTTAGTTTAGGCAATTTAGTGAGACCTTATCTCAAAATAAAATTTTTAAAGGGCTGGGGATGTAGCCCAGCAATAGAGCATTTACCTAGCATGTGCAAGGATCTGGGTTCAGCCGTCAATGCTTCCAAAAGAACAACAATAAAAAGCTCTAGTTTGAAAGTTAAAACTGTAAGCCAGACATGGTAGTGTACGCCTGTAATCCCAGTACTTGGGAGGCTGAGAGAGGAATATCTCAGGTTTGAGGACAGCCTCAGCAACATAGCAAGACTCTCAGAAACCTAGTGAGACCCTGTTTCAAAATAAAAAATAAGCCGGGCATGGTGGCACACGCTTGTGATCCCAGCATTCAGGAGGCTGAGACCAGAGGATCGAGGTTGGAGGACAGCCTCAGCTACTTAGTGAGGCCCTCTGCAACTTAGTGAGACCGTTTCAAAATAAAGAATAAGATTAGGGCTGGGCATGTAGCTCGGAAGTTCCATGCCCCTGGGTTCCATACCCAGTACTGCAAAAAAAATTAATTAATTAAATAAAAATAAAAAAGGGCTGGGGGTGTAGCTTGGAGATAGAATGCATTCTCTGAATTCAATCTCTAGTACTACACACACACACACACACACACACACACACACACACACACACAAGAAAAAAATAACACAATATTTTAGACAATATAACCAATTACTAACTTCAACTTAATCCCTGTCAGGTGTCATGGAACTTTTGACTATTCCCAAGGTTGAAGAGCTCACTCTCTTGGAGGCAGCCCCATTCATGGCTACAGCACATTTATTTTCATGACATGTGCCTTATGGTTGGCTGACAGCAGTGGCGGAGGAGGAGCTGCCTTCTGGTTGGTAGGATGTGAATACCTATCGTGGTGTGACTCACTCGCATCCCTGGGTTGGCCTCATGGGTCATCCCTGGGGCCCTGGTCTTGAAGCATTCATCCACTGGATTGAATGAATTAGGATGGAAGTCTACCGCTCTCCATCCACCTGGGGCTTCAGTGATACTTAGAGTTAGAGAAGTGAATGATTACCTTGGATAAGGGTCAGAAAAATTATTATGGGATACTCACAAAGTTGGACACAGCAGCACACACCCTATTGTCCCCAATACCCAAGAGGCTGACACAGGAGAATCACAGGTTTGAGGCCAGTCTCAGCAATGTAGGAAGACCCTCAGCAACTTAGTTAGAGCTTGTTCCAAAGTAAACAACAAAAGGAGGTGGAGGTTTACCTCGGAGGGAGAATATCCTTGGGTTTAATTCCAAGTACCAAAAAAAGAGCTATTCACAAAAATAATAATATGATGGCTTGAAGGAGTTATATCATTCATTTGTATCAGCAAAATATTGTGCTCTAATATTACTTCACCAAAAGATGAGTAGAAAGCAGTATGTTTTAGTTACTGTCTATACCCTTCATCAAACTCAGCACTATCCATGGACATCCAAATACAGTCACCAAATAAATCAGACAGATCCTACATACCATATGACTTCATTTATATGAAATGCCCTTTATATAGAAGAAGCAAAAGTACTAACAGAAAGATCTATGGTTGCCTGGTGTGGCGGTACAGTGGAACACATGAATGCAACGGGACACAAGGGGAATTTGGGAGGGATGGGAATGTTTTATTGCATATTGTGATTCTGGACTTAGTAATATGATTATGCAACACAAGCAAGTTTTGTCCAAAATTACTGAATTTTACTGTGTATAAATTCTACTTCAATAAAAATGATTAGAAAACAATTTAGACTGAGGATGTAGTTCACTAGTAAAGCATGTGCCTAGCATGTGCTAGACCCTGGGTTGAACTGCACTGCAAAAGTTAACAAAGAAAAAAATTAAAACCACATCTAAGACATAAAGGAAAGGAAAATTTCCTGAATCTTTATGGACTATTCATTATTTATATATATTTTAAAACTATAAAGCAAAATAAAATTTTAAAATTTGTGGTAATGGGGATTGAATCTAGGGTGTTCTTTCTACCTCTGACCTACACCCCAGCTGCTGAGTTTTGTTTTGTTTCTTATTTTGAAACAGGGTCTCACGATATTGTTGAGGCTGGCCTCAAATGTGTGATCCTCCTGTCTAAACCTCCCTAGTACTGAGATTACAGGAGTGAGCGACTACACCTGCAAAATAAAATTATTTTAACAAATTAGGAAAAAGAGACATGAGAATTATTGTGAATAGTAGGTATGAATATGATAAGATATAGTGATACATCACTTTAACAGTTATATTAGCCAGGAGAAAATGTAGTATGACCTACTAAAAAAAGACTTATACAATACTGGAGCACTGGGGAGATGCTCCAGAGCCACAGAATCCAGAACAAGTATATAATTTTTGCAACAATTTTGAGCTACTTAGGTTGCTGTTGGCTAGGATTCGGCTTGAATGCAAATGACAAAAATTCCAAATCAGCTGGGCTTAATCACATAAGATTATATAAGCTTCTACTCACTAATAAAGACAAGATTCTACTCACAATAATGCGAGAGTCCATGGTTCAGGGCTAGTCTGGGTTTCCGAGGCGTGCACCCACCTGCCTTTGACTTTGGGGCTCTGCTTTCAATCACATGCTCCAGCTGGTCCTGTTGGGCACTTTTACTATGTCCCCACGGTGGCTAGCAAGAAGGGGAAGACAAGCTCAGTGCCCCCCTCCTCATTAAGGACAATCCTCAGAGGTCTCATATAAAACATCTCCTTACATTTCTTTGGCCATCTCTTATTTGCATGATGCTCAGCTGGATGAGAGGCTGAGAAATGTGGTCTTTACTTCAGGGAGCCACATGCCCAGCTGAATATCAGAAATTATCTTAATAAGAAAGGAAGCCAGCATGGTGGCACACTCTTGTAACCCCAGTACTTGGGAGGCTGACAGGAAGATTGAATTTCAAGGTCAGACTCACCTACTTAGTGAGGCCCTCCATAACTTAGTGAGACCCTGTTTCAAAATAGAAGATTAAAATAGGGCTGGGGTGGGGTGTAGCTCAGAGATAGAATGCCTCTGGGTTCAATCCTCAGTACCACAAAAAAAAAAAAAAAAGAAGAAGAAGAAAGGGGGCCGGACGTGGTGGTACATGCCTATAATCTCAATACTTGGGAGGCTGAGACAGGATGATCAATGGGTTCAAATCCAGCCTGATCTTAGTGAGATCCTGTTTCAAAATAAAAAATAAGGCTGGGATGTATCTTGGAAGTAGAATGCCCCAAGCTCAATTCCTAGCACCACAAAAAACTTAAAATAACAACAAAAAAGAAAGGAACACTATTCACAATGGCCAAGCTATGGAACCAACCTAGGTACCCATCAATGGATGAATGAATAAGGAAAATAAGGTATATATGCATGATAAAATATTAGTCATAAAAAAGAACAAAATCCTGTCATTTGCAAGATGCATGAAACGAAGACATGATGTTGAGTGAAGTAAGTCAGACACAGAAAAACAAGTACTGGATGTTTTCTCTTGTATATGGAATCTTGAGATAGAGAGAGAGAGAAAGAGCCTGAAAGTAGAAGAGGAACTACAAGGAATTCCGTGTTGAAGAGAAATTGGAAAAAGGGCACAAAGAAAAAAAATAGATATACCCAACACTTGATATTTGTGTGTATAGGAATATCACACTGAATCACACTAATTTATATGGTTAATATATATTAATAGTTAAAAATAAGGAAAAACAAAGAAACAAAAAAACTCTTGCAGACCCATCCATAGGCCACACTTATGTTTGTTTCTTCAAGAGGCAGGTGTGGTGGCACATGCCTGTAACCCCAGTCCTTGGGAGGCTGAGAGAAGAGGATCACAGGTTTGAGGATAGCCTCTGCCATGCAGCAAGATCCTTAACAACTTAGGGAGCCCCTATTTCAAAATTTTAAAAAGGGCTGGGAGGTAGAGCTCAGGGGCAGAATATTCCTGTTTTTGATCCCCCAGACCCCTCAAAAATTGCTTCTTCAAATGTTCTTAAGCCTCTATCTTTTGATTCTGAATAAGAAATATGACTCTTTAATAATTCTAAAATACTCAACACTCACAAATTGATTAATATTTATTCAATGATCATAAATGTTTTTGCAAGGAACTATGCTAAGTGCCAAATTATTAAGAAAGATATACTGTGTATGGAAAAATCATTATTAATAACAATTTAAAAAATCTTATGTGCTTGCTTTGGCAACACATATACTAAAAAAAATCTTATTATTGACTAATACTTTTTATTTTTTAATTTTTATTCTTTGGTGGTACTGGGGTTCCTGGAAGCCCTTCTACCTCCGGGCTACACTCCCAGACCTATTTTATATTTTTGAAACAGGGTCTCTTACACCAGCGCGGCTGGCTTCGAACCTGCACGATCCTCCTGTCTCTGCCTCCCAAGCGCCCAAGAGAGGGGATTACAAGCGTGGGCCACCACGCCCGGCCCTGGTCTTGATGTCACTTACTCTTCTGGAAAGTCCCTTGGGATGTTTCTGCACAGGGCAGTGGGCGTCATAAGGAAGGCCTCCTCAGGCAAGGTTCCTAGTGTGTCCCTGTAGCAGGTCTGGGTGCTTCCCCTGGGCTTAGTATTCTCTTTATTCCCAGGTCAAGTTCAACAGCCACTTCTTCATATCCTCTGGCTCTCGACTTCCTCTAATAAAACAATCAGGCCTTTCTTGTCAGTGGCTGAGGGCTAATTGTTCTTTCTGAAGCTCGACCTTGGTTGGTACTATTTCAGTCCCTGCCCTCTCATCTCTACAGAGGCTGCTTACCTGAGTGTTTAACTTCTTTATGCTGTTTGCACCCAAAAGGTATAAGCTAGCTGTGCTGGGTCAGTCACCAAAGAAAGGTGACCTCATCTTGTCAACTGTCCAGATAGAGCTTTCCACAAATGGTGGGTTAGAGAAATGGTTTGACTTGGTTCCTTTTCTTCCATTGGCCATTTATCAGTTAACATGTTCCTACATTTTTTTTTAATTATCCAAGCCTAAAGCCTACTGACAGTATTAGCCTGACTAAAAAGAAAAAAGAAAAATCAATGTTTAACAAATAAGTGAAGCATTAACTGTGTGAGAGTTAATCATATCAAAAACACATCTAACTTGCCCAGAATAACCATCTCATGTTCTATAGAGTGGGTTTGGTTTACATTTCCTATTGAGTCACTGAAATATTTCAGGAATTCTTGAGGATTTCATGGATATAAAAGAGTGAGAACTCCTCCTGGAAAAGAATTTCAAGTGGAGAGCAACTGCCCCAGAGGATGGACAAAAAAACAGGAAAACTGCCAGAAATTCACATTACTCATGATTCATTTTCCAGATGCCTGTTTCGCTGAACAGGAAGGAAATTTAACAATTTTTTTCTTCTGATATATACACATTTTCATTCTATTTATCTATTTATTTAGTGGTACTGGAGATTGAACTCAGGGGCATTCTACCTTTGAGCTACCCCCTCAGCCCTATTTTTTATTCTTTACTTTGAAACAAAGTCTCACTAAGTTGCAAATGGCCTAAGTAGCTGAGGCTGGCCATGAATATGTGATCCTCCTATCTGAGCCTCCCAAGTACTGGGATTACAAGTGTGCACCATCATGCCTGGCTTTTATTTGTTGTATTTTATTTTATTTTATTTTTATTTTTTTTGGTACTGGAGATTGAACCAAGACCAGTCTATCTCTGAGCCACACCCCCAGCCCTTTTTATTTTGAAGTAAGGTCTCATTGGGTTGCTGAGGGTCTCACTAAATTGCTGACACTGTCCTCAAGCCTGCTATCCTCTGGCTTTAGCCTTCCAAGTACTGAAGTTATAGGCATGTGCCACTACACTTGGCTTGTGTTTTATATGTTAAGGAATTCCAAACATTTGCTCTGCTTATAACTCAGGTCTGAAATACAAGTCTAGAAGAGACAGCATCTTCTAACCTTTCCTTTCCATGACTACTATTTGAATGGTGAACTGATCCCTCCTGAATTGTAAATGAGTGCACCTTCCAAACTGGGAGCTCCCTGCTGCTTTTATCTGCCTCTAGGCACTGTCTCCTGGTAGCAAGCTCTACTAGTTGAGCACACATGGTAGTACTGAGCGCACATAGTAGTACCTATATTTGTTCTCATTTTCTTGTCTATGGATAAGTACCTCTCCATAAAAATTATTTCTGAATTCAGTCAAAATTTATTACAAACCAACACCTTCATGTCTAACTCCATGGTAACTTCCAAAAACTGTCCTTAATGCTTAACCCCAAATTAGGGTCTTGATCTTTGCTTACAAAATGTGAAAGCATAGTTAAAATGTCATTGGCTTCTGGTTAAAAAGTTAAAATGGTGCTCATGTAAGATTCATGCTATAATCTCTCTTTCTTTTCACTGATAGATTATAAGTGCCTGGGTATGGTGAAGCATGCCTGTAATCCCAGTTCTTGGGAAGCTGAGACAGGAGGATCCCAGGTTTGAGGTCAGCCTCAAACTTAGTGAGGCCCTAGTTCAAAATAAAAATGGGCTAGGGGTAAAGCTTGGGGGTGGAATGCCCCCTGAGTTCCATCCCCAGTACCACAAATAAATTAAATGAAAAAAATAGAAATCTCCACTGACTATACTGAAAATGAGGCCAAATCAGGAATCTATCATGGATACCTTGTCCTCTGAAAAAGGAGAGCAACGTTGACAGGACAAGTTTAAGTTTCAAGTCCTAGAAGTTGGGAGCCTGAGATGGGAGGATTCCTAGAACTAGTTCAAGAACAGCCTGAGGGACATAAGGAGATCCTGTCTCACACACACTCCCCCAAAAAGCTTAAATTTTCAATTTATCATTTGATCAGAATTTATAATCTCAGTAGTCACAGCAGCAATTTCAAGGGCTGGAAGACAGCTGAGCTCATTACAACATATGATGGACAAGGGCCCTGGAATAGAGAGCTGCAGATAAGGCCCTGTGCCGACACATGCTCTTCTCTACTTATCAGAGTGGACTAAAGAAGAGCCTCAGGCAGCCTCTGACGCATGGCAACATATATTCTTGTCATTACAGAAAACTGGACAATTGGGCAAGGGGAAGGTCTTGTTGCCATGGCGGCTGCTCAATAGGTGACAAATGTGAACATCTGCTGCGTTCCAGAATTTGAACAAGAAGTACACAATTGCACCCTTGGACAACTTTAGATCAATCAGTTTCCAAGAGTAAAGAGAAGCAGAGGACATTCCCTCATTTGGAAGGACCTTTCCTCACTGACCTACAATAGAAAAACAAATCACTACCACAACATACGAGCTGTCCCCCAAAATCTAGACCACAAGGAAATATAGATGTTTATAGACTCCATATATGACATACTGGCTTACTATGGGAAAAGAACATTTTAGAAAATGCTTTTGTCTTGATATGAAAATACATACTATAGAACAGTCACCCATAGGGTAAAATGTAAGGAAACTAAAAAGTTAATTACAAAATTTAAAATGTCATTGGAGGCAGGAAAACAAAATTTATTTTGGTGGAAATCAGCAAGCTGTAAGATATATAAGAGTTTTCTTCATGAAGACTTCCTCACCTCTGCATGGACACTAGGTACTCACAGCTCAGATTTTTCAAAACAGATTCACTTCCATCAGTTCTTCACTATGCCTTGTTGTGTCCATCTCTGTCCTCCACTGTTGAGTTCCTTCACAGAGGCGCCTTGCTTACCCATTACCCAATTTGGGGTCTGAAATGCCCCCCAAAGATTTAGGGTCTACTAGGAAGGCTTGTGTCTACTAAAAAGACCCTATTTCAAAATAGCAAATAAAAAGCACTGGGGATATGGTACAGAGGTAGAAAGCCCCTGGCTTCAATTCCCAGGACAATAATAAAGATGATGATAGTGATGACAACATAGTGAGGCTATTATGGTAATTTATAATTGAGAAAATATTCCTTTGCTAAGGCCATTCTAAAGGTCAACAGAAAGCCAGGCGTGGTGGCGCTCGCTTGTAATCCCAGCATTTGGGAGGCTGAGACTGGAGGATCACGGTTCGCGGACAGCCTCAGCTACTTAGTGAGGCCCTCTGCAACTCAGTGAGACCTGGTTTCAAAATAAAGAATAAAAAATAGGGCAGAGGGTGTAGCTTGGAGGTTGAATGCCCCTGGGTTCCATCCCCAGACCCGCAAAAATAAATAAATAAATAAATAAATAAATAAAGGTCAGCAGAATAGCTGGAAATACTTGCAGTTACTTTAACTGTCTTTTATCTCAAGATTAGCTTCCTATTTTTCTTACTCTCTCATTTTTCCTTCCCTTCTTTCCTATTTTTATTTTTTAAAATCTTTATATAGCCAGCCGTGGTAGCACACGCTTGTAATCCCAGTGCTTGGGAGGCCAAGACAGGAGGATCACACAGGTTCTAAGCCAGCCTCAGATACTTAGTGAGGCTCTCGGCAACTTAGTGAGACCGTTTCCAAATAAAGTATAAACTAGGTCTGGGAGTATAGCCCAGAGGTAGAAAAGCCCCTAGGTTCCACCCCCAGTACCACACACACACACACACAAAATCTTTACTATGCTTTGAACTTGCCAATGACATACAGACATTACAGCACTAGCAGGTATAAATGTCTTTAATTTCAGTGGCTTAAAGATAGAAGTTAACAAACCCCAATGTGATGGAATCAGGTCTTGTAGACTTTCAGAGACCCAGTCTATTTTATAATCCTACCCTTCCCCTCATCCTCCTTCTTTGATTTTGGGTCTGAACCCAGGGGCATTCTTTTTACAAGTACATCCCCAATTCTTTTTATTTCAAAATAGGGTCTAAGTCGCTGAGGCTGGCCCTGAACCTGTGATCCTGTAGCCACACTCTTTCAAAGACTGGGATTACAAACCAGCACCACCATGCCAGGATAATCCCACCCTTTTTGAGGCCTCTAGCTGCTCTCCCACCATTCTGCTGTCACATTTGGGACCTAATGGAGATCTCTACAGGGAAGATTTATGGACCAAGACCTCACTTGGGTCATAGCCCATTAGCTAATACTTAGTTGCAGGGTGTGGACCTAACTCCTAGGGAGACTGGGCAATGGAATCTAGCTGTGGCAATGATTGAGAAAAATGGGTTTGGTGAATAGTTAGCCTGCCTCTGCCTGCACTAACTCAAGGCTATTACAGCAATCATCAGGATCTACAGCACTCTCCTTATTTTCTCCACTTAATCATTACAATAATTGGATTGATTTGGGAATTAGTATGTCCAGTTTAGTAATTTAAGGTCACAAACTTCTGAATGATAAATCAAGACTAGGCCCACTTTTGACCTCAAGAATGGTGATTTCTCCATTAAAACCGTTGAGGTGCGATTCTAGCCTGACTTGTGATTACACTTAAAAGATCATGTAATATCCACATCACCAATAAAGTCCTTCTGTTGAGATGACTTATGCTAATTAGCTTGAATTCTTCCCCATTTTAATGTGTAGCATAGCTCTGGAGACCTTGGCTGCTCCTGTACAGGAATGGAGCAATAGTGTTGTCACTAACATCTCATTAACGCTAACAGACTAACACAAATGTGCATTTCCAGAGTGAATTTTAGACCTCACCCTTTCAAGAGACATTTTAAAAATAGTTTCATTTTATTTTTCACTACCCTTTGAACATCCAACACCCATCAGTGTGTGTGTGTGTATATATATATATATATGTATGTATGTATGTATAGTACTGGGGATATGGTACAGAGGTAGAAAGCCCCTGGCTTCAATTCCCAGGACAATAATAAAGATGACGATGATGATGATAGTGATGATAACATAGTGAGGCTATTATGGTAATTTATAATTGAGAAAATATTCCTTTGCTAAGGCCATTCTAAAGGTCAACAGAATAGCTGGAAATACTTCAGTTACTTTAACTGTCTTTTATCTCAAGATTAGCTTCCTATTTTTCTTACTCTCTCATTTCTTTTTCCTTTCCTTCTTTCCTATTTTTATTTTTTAAAATCTTTACTATAGCCGGGCGTGGTGGCACACGCTTGTAATCCCAGTGCTTGGGAGGCCAAGACAGGAGGATCACACAGGTTCTAAGCCAGCCTCAGATACTTAGTGAGGCTCTCGGCATATATATATATATATATATATATATATATATATATATATATATATATATATATATATATACACACACACACACACACACAAATATTATATGATCTGTGCAGAGTGGTGCTAAAAGTGTGTGTGTGTGTATTCACATAATCTTCTACACCAACAAGTGTGTGTGTGGTCCTCGGGATTGAACCCAAGGTCATTCTACCTTGAGCTACATCCTCAGCCCTACTTTTTATTATTTTGAAATAAGGGTCTTACTAAGTGGCAGAGGGCCTAAGTAGCTAAGGCTGGCAGCAACATGCAATCCTCCAGTCTTAGCCTCTCAAGTACTGGGATTACAAGCCTGTGCTACCACACCCCGCTAAGTATTTTTATTACCAGTATTTTACTGCTGTGAATATCAAGGAGAGAGGTTAATCAACTTGACTCAGGTAAGAGCAGTGAAGAAAATAAAAACAGGTCAGCCTGGCAGTGAAAGTCTTCAGTAATTTCCCCCAGATTTCAAGTCCATAGGTTCTATTTATTACTTTGTTTTGTTGCCATAGATAATTCCTTGTTCTTCAAAATAGTTTTTGCTTGAGGCATTCAAGATATACCCAATTCTTGCTTCCCTGAAGCCCTACTGCACCACTATTATGTTGACTTGAGTTTCTAAAATCTTATAGAACTTGTTTTATTTAAAATGCCTTGCTATTTGAAGCAAGAGGCAAACTTAGCTGTTTCCCAAAGTAAATATGCAACTTATTTGTGCAGAAAACTCTCTTAACAAAAAGCATATAGGCTATATAAACATACTATTTCAGGCATTAAAGAAACCAGTTTCCAGTTTCAAAAAATTAACCTAGTATTTGCGGTCAAATTTCTAAAAAACTGGAAACATTTTTTTTAATTGTTTAAAAAATATTAGTCATTTAAAGTGAGTCATTCCCTGAAAGAATTTACTTGGGAATAGAGGCAAGTTGACTTTTAACGCCTCAGAAATAATAACCAATTGGTTCATCTATTTAAACTACTATGAATCGGTTGTGACAGTAACTTGGAGAAAAATAAACACTGAAACTGAACTGGTCACTGTAAATTCTAGGTCTGTACTATAATTTAACCAGCTCTCATTTCAGGCAAAAATTTGTAGGAGAGTCTTGTGGTCCAGACATTGTATCCACCATATAGAATGGACAAAGTGCGGGACGGATAAGATATCATTTTGTGTCTTCAAAAACTGAATCCTCTGGAGAACTTGAGGCTGAATTCCAGAGGATCTTGGTGCAGGCCCCAAGCAGGTACTCACCAAAGGCGGATGGAAAATAATCAAGGTGCTTACACAACAAAGGTAATCGAGGAGTTCCGAGTTTTCTCCCCACCTATAAACTCGAGGCCTTTTGCAGACCATCCTTCACTCCTCTCCCAGCCAGAGCTCAGGAAGGGGTGCAGGGCAGATACTTGACAGTGACCGTGTCTCCCTCCACTTCCTTCCGCGGGCAGGGTGGCGGCCCTACCGCTTCGGCACCTGCAACTTCCGCCCTCCGCCCGCCCCGGCCCCGCGCCCCACCGGCCGGGCCCCGGGAACCGCGACGCCTCGAACCTGGCCCCCAGAAGCCAGGGGACGGCTTTTGTGTGCTAGGTCACGCCTATGAGGTTGAGGAGAGCTTAGGAGGGTGGAAACAATCTAGCCCACCCAGAACAGCCAGGCGTCCCGCGCGTTCCTGTGCCCCGCCTGCGGCGGAGGCTCCCCCGTCACGCCCGACCCGGGCCCCGCCGCGCCCCGCGCCCACCATTGTCCCCGCGCGGCCGCGCTCCCGTCGGGGCGCCTGCGTCATCGGCCGCGCCCGGGACGGACGCCGCGCTTGCTTCCGAGCCTTAAAAGGCCTACGGCCGCCGCCCGCGGCCAGCAGGTAGAGCGGCGGCCGGATGGAGGGAGGGAGGGAGGGGCCGCGCGCCCGGGTCGCCCCGCCGGCCCCCGCCCGGCCCTCCCGAGGCCGCGCCGCGCAGCCTCCGCCCGGCCCGGCCCGCCGAGCGCGGAGGGCGGGGCGCCGCGCTGAGGCCCGGATGTGGCGAGCCCGAGCCCCGCTCGCCGAGAGCCTGGCGCCGGCGCAGAGCCCGGGCGGCGCGAAGTGGGGGTGGGCGGCGGCCGCCTTCCCGCGGAGGAAGACGGAAGGGTGTGGGGCCCAAGGGAGGGCGACCGTGAAGAGGGGTCGTGGGGACGAAAGCGAAGCGCGCTCCCGCCCAGGCGGCGTCGGGGGCGAGCGGAGGGGTTGAGCCCAGCGGGGCGGGGAGGGTGTGGGGAGCGGCGGGGGCGCGCGCGGCGCGGCTCGCCCTCTAGCGCGGGCGGGCGGGCGGGGCGCGCGCCGGGAGCGGCGGTTGCGCCGGCCGGAGCGCTGTGGGCACCAATCAACGGTTGCCATAGCAGCGTTTGACGTCATCGTGCGTGTGGTGCCCCTGCTGCCGGGGCTGGTGATTGGAGGAAACCCCGTGTCTGCGGAGCGGCTGTAGCCTGTGAGCAGCGAGATCCAGGGACAGAGTCTCAGCCTCGCCGCTGCCGCCGCCCGCAGCCCGCCGAGCCCGTCCGTCCGCCGCCACCCACTCCGGACACAGGTAAGGCGCCGGGCCGCCGTCGCCGCGCGCCTCCCGCCCCGGCCCGGCCCTCCGCGCGGCCGGCCCGCCGCCGCGGCTCGGGCTGAGGCGGAGTCCTCGGCGGACGCGGGCGGCGGCTCCTCTTCCGCCGGGCTCGGGCGGGCGCGGGCGGCCGCCTCCGGCCCCGGGCTTCCGGGCCGACGCCGGGCTCCGCGGCCCGCTCCCCGGCGAGAGGCGCCCACGCGCGGGCTCCCCGGGCGCCGAGGCCGAGCCGCCGTCGCCCGCCGCGGCGCCCGCCCTCGCCTCCCCCGCCTCCCGGGCCGCGGGGGCGCAGGTGAGGCCCCCTCCCCGCCGGGGGCGGCCAGGTGGCCGCGGGCGGCGCCGAGGCCCCGGTTCCGCAGGGGAGGAAGGACTTGGATTCCCCGGGGGGAGGGGCGGCCGTCCTGCCGGGGAGGGGCGCGGGCGGCGCGGGTCGGACCCGCGCCCAGGTGGGGCCGAGCGCCGGGCTCGGCGGCGGGGAGCCGGGCCGCCCGGCGGAGGCGCCGCGCCGCGCTGGGTGTGGCTCCCGCCCCCTCCCCCACCTGCCGCAGCTGTGGCCCGCGCGGCCCGGGCGCGGGGAGGGCGCGGCGGGGAGCGGGGTGTGTCCCCGGCGGCCGGTCGCGGTTCCGCTTCTGCGGGCGGCGGCGCGGCGCTGCCCCCGGTCGAGCGGGCGCCCCCCCCCCCACGGACCAGGGCGGGGGCGCGGGCTGCTCCTCCCTCCGGCTCTGGTGTGTGTGGGGGAATTAACACTCAGCAGTAGGTTGGGCTCCTTGACACAGATCCGCCATGACAAAGAGAGCCGGGGACTTGTGCGGAGGCACTAGCCTGGGCGGAGCCAAGGAGGGGAGGTGGTTGCGGAGAGCGCGGACGGAAGGATTTGCACTTAAAAGTCACGGGCTGGGCGCTGTCGCTTCGCCCTCCCGACGTCCTAAGTCAGTCGAGGGTTAAGTGGGTGCGGCGAGTCTTCTCCGCAGTGTTGAAGCGAGGCCTTGGAGCCCTAGTTCTTGTATGAGAAACCTAATCCACTTCCCCTTGTGCTGTAGGGGTTGGGAGGGAAACCTTTGTACTGGTTTTAAATCGTTCTAAATTAGCAACATTAACTGGAGAACGACTCTGGGTTCCTAGGAGGAAAATGAATCATTTCGAGAACTAGGGGGAAATCTCAAATTTAATAGTTTACACATTGAGTCAGTACAGGGCTCATTTGACCTAGGTGATTACTTGTTTAAATAATGGTAACTACTCATTTGGTTAAAAAAAAAAAAAGTGTTCTTGGATTTTTCTGGGAAGATAAAAGGGGATTCAGTTCCCTTTGTGGGTGGCAATGTTTCTTCTGTTCATTCTTTAATAGTGCATTTCAGGCTGTATGTATTTCTTAAAACTCCTTAATTCTGTGGGATCACTATAGAGTTTAGTATTTTTCTGTTTCAGTAGGATATCTTTCAAGAAAAATACAGCAGAGGTAAACTGAAATCTAGAGAACTTTAACATGAGGAAAATAATTAGGTGGGAAGCCATGGGAAAGGGCAGAGTGCGTGATAACATACTCAAATTGTGACTTTTAGGAACAAAATGCATTGATTCTTTGTAGGAACTGACTGTATTGGTGGCTTCCAATGTGAGATACTTTAGTGCTTTACATATAGCTAAGAATTGAGGTTTCAGGACTCAGATTTTTTTTTAAGTATGTATGCATATAACAAGGTACAGATAGATGAAGCCTTAGGTTTAGCTATTGATTCTTGATTATTTGATATTTAAAGTATCTAAGAATCAATTTCATTGTTTTCCAAGAAAATTGTCATGCTGTTTAATTAGCTAGCAAATTTTCAGATATCTAGTGGATCTAAGGTGGTATGTATAGTACAAACTAATCTCTCCTAACAAGAATAAGTATGATGAAAGTTAAAGGATGTAAATTACATCAAACTGACATGACTCAAGATTCTGGAAGTAAAATAAGAAATTTTAACATTCTTTGCAGCCATTGCTTTTAGTGAAGGAAGAAAAGCAGCTTAGGTTGATCACATAGTGTGATATTAGAAGTTGAGCCGGGCGTGGTGGCGCACGCTTGTAATCCCCGCACTTGGGAGGCTCGCGCAGGTTTGAAGCCAGCCTCAGCTGGTTTAAGAGACCCTGTTTCCAAATAAAATATAAAATAGGTCTGGGAGAGTAACCTGGAGGTAAAAGTCCCCTGGGTTCCATCCCCAGTGCCACCAAAAAAAAAAAAGAAAGAAAGAAAGAATTGAGATTTTGGCCAAATGAGAAGTGGTTTGCTCTGGTAGTCCTTTTATGAGGTTACATCTTAATTCTTCATGTGGAGGATGTTTCACAGGCAACTAAGTATGAGGTGTTACTATGGCTTATTAACCACAGATGCAATTTTTATGAGTCTGTATAATGGGAAATTTTTCTAAATATTCTTTGTTTTTCCCCCCTGCAGAATAATTTTATGAGTCTGTATAATTTAATGGGAAAGTTTTCTAAATATTCTTTGTTTTTTCCCCTGCAGAATATCCAGTCATGGATAAAAATGAGCTGGTGCAGAAGGCCAAACTGGCCGAGCAGGCTGAGCGATACGATGACATGGCAGCCTGCATGAAGTCTGTAACTGAGCAAGGAGCTGAATTGTCTAATGAGGAGAGGAATCTTCTCTCAGTTGCTTATAAAAATGTTGTAGGAGCCCGTAGGTCATCTTGGAGGGTCGTCTCAAGTATTGAGCAAAAGACGGAAGGTGCTGAGAAAAAGCAGCAGATGGCTCGAGAATACAGAGAGAAAATTGAGACGGAGCTAAGAGATATCTGCAATGATGTACTGGTGAGAATCATTCAGTCTAGCTTCATTATAATTCAGGCTTTCTATGAGTATCAGTTATGTTACAACTTTTTCTTCCTTTGATTTTTCTTTTCTAGTCAAGTGTTCTAAATTTAGGAGTCTTTATGGTATCATTACTTCAAAGCTGTTGAAACAATTGTGGATAATTTGTACAAAATAAATGCAATGATTATTATCAAACAGTTGAGCATATATAACTTACATGCTGGTTAAAAAGGTAAACTGAATTATTACCGTTTCAGTTATAGTTAGAATATCTAGTTCTAGAGCTAATTGTCTTAATTGTGTGTGTGTACGTATATATATATGGATATGGGTATTTTACTTGTTTCATGTAAAGGATGTAATAAGACTCGTTGTCATTGTAGACTAGTGCCCTTATCTGGATTAGCTGCCATAATGTTAATGTGACCGGTCAGCCATCAGAAGTGAACGACTTCACAGTTGCTTCTTCCTCTTCCTGCATTTAAGTGTTGGAAGTCAACTTTGAACACTGACATCCAAGGTTATGATTAACTCAAACTTGATTTTCTAGATTCGGGAAGTACTTTAAGAATTTAGTACATACTGTGCTTCTCTAAAAACTTAAAAGAATTAAATGTTATGTTTTGGTTAATTTTGGTGTTTTCTTACAAATTGGCTTTCTGATCCAGAAAAATTGAGGGATAATCTAGTAGAGGATCCAGCCAATTAACACACAACATTTTATACACATGAATACTTTTATTTTTAATGAACCAGGAGTTTTGGGAGTTATACTTAAAAGTGTTATCTCCAGTCCTTTTAATTTTTTATTTTGAAACATAGTCTCCCTAAGTTGCTGAGGATCCACAAAAGTGGATTTGATCCTGTGATCCTCCCAAGTACTGAGATTACAGGTGTGCACCTCTGTTCTGGGATAAAGTGATTTTACTAAATGATTACCATTATAGGACTTCAATAATTGGCTCTCAATATGGCAGGGCTCTGATGCACAGAGGCAGGGGCAGTATCCTAATTTCTCTAGACAGGTTACTAAATCTGGGATGCAGTATGAAAATCTGGGTGCAGTATTCCTATTTGAGTCATATTCATGGAAGACTTGCTGTAAATAAGCAATATTGGATTATTTCTGATGTGGTTGTGGGTTTTTGAGTTTTGTTAAAGTTGTGATATTAGGATTTAACACTAGGCTTTACTAATGGAAAACTTTCAATTCCCAAATGGTATTTTTTTTTCAAATGGCATTTTTAAAGAATAGTGATTTTATTTTTTGTCCTAATTAAAGTGACCTCACAACCAGAGTCTTACGTGGCATCTAAGGGCGTGTGTGTGGCATCTAAGGGCGTGTGTGTGCATACACACACATTAATATTTGCTTATTTGAAGTCTTTATTGTGGTTACTATCATTTGTTTCTAAGATGTAAAAAGCCTTTATTGAGGCTAAATGACATGCCTGTTCTATTATTTGCTAAGGCAATTAGGAATTTTTTTGAAAATGTCATATTTTTTCTATAATAAAAAATTTTTGAGTTTTTTTTTTTCTTTAACTTACTAGCATTTTCTGTGTTAATAAGTTTTGTACAGTTTGGTTTTCCCCCAAGTATTTTTATCTTAATTTCAAAGGGTATATTGTAAATTATAGTTTCCTTTAAGACAAAAGTCAATTTTAGGAGTAAAAAGGACTGGTTTATTAACATTTACCTTCTGTTGACAAGCTTGTTTACAGCTCCAGGTAGGTGTTGGCATGTTTTCCACAAAGTATAAACAAGCTCTTCTTATGAGGATATTTCTAGGAAAAGACAATAGCAATTTTAACTTTGCCTCCCTTTGGCTTCCTTATTCCCCCCCCCAAAAAAAATACTGCATAAGAAGCTGTAGATGTGAATGATTATATGTAGCTTCTCTTAAGATTATTAAGGAGGTCAATACTTGACACTACCCAAGTTTACCTTGCTCAGGTTAGTACTGGCTTCTCAGTCTAAATGAAACATCATCTGCTTTGAAAGTTTTAATTCCTTTACCATAGAAATAACAGAGAGTTCTAAACAAGCTCTTGTTTCCAGACTTGTTTCTCAGTGGTCTTTTCATGGGTTATGACATAGTAGATGCTCAGGTATCTGTTAGGTTTACAGAAGGGCTTCTTTTGGGAAAGAGGATAACCCAATGCTTTCCAAGGTCTTTTTTGTTTGAACTTAAGAAAATTGAGAAATTGAGTATTTAGAGGTGACCTTATTCTTTTTTCTTTGTGGTACTGGGGGTGGAACCCAGAGGCATTCTACCTCCGGGGTATATGCCCAGACGTATTTTATGTTTTATTTGGAAACAGGGTCTCACTAAGTAGCTGAGGCTGGCTTCAAGCCTATGCAACCCTCCTGTCTCAGCCTCCCAAATGCAGGAATTACAAGCGTGCACCACCACGCCTGGCCCCAGCCCTATTTTTTATTCTTCATTTTGAAACAGAGTCTCAGTGAGTTCCAAAGGGCCTCACTAAGTAGTAGCTGAGGCTGTCCTTGAACCACCACCATCCTCCTATCTCAGCCTCCCAAATGCTGAGATTACAAGTGTGCACCACCACACCTGGCTGACCTTATTCTTTACGTGTCAGCTTCCTTACCTTGTTTTTCAGAGAGGTCATGTTGACTTGGAAGCATCTTGCAAAAGAATTCCTTTTCCTCTTTCTAGTAAAATGTAGCAGAGCTGCTATTTCTTCTAGAAAAATATTTTCTTAAATCTATATATCTCTCTCTCTCTCTCTCTATATATATATATATTTTTTTTTTTTGCGGGTCTGGAGATGGAACCCAGGGGTATTTGACCTCTGAGCTACACCCCCTGCCCTATTTTTTATTCTTTATTTTGAAACAGGGTCACACTAAGTTGCAGAGGGTCTCACTAAGTAGCTGAGGCTGTCCACCAACCACGTTTCTCTGGTCTCAGCCTCCCAAATGCTGGGATTACAAGCGTGCGCCACCACTCCCGGATTCTATATTTGATTATTAAAAGGTTGCACTTTAATTTTTTTTTAATAGGAGAAAAACAACCAGGTAAGGTAATCCTTTTGCTGTTAGCATTAGTGATGAACCAGACTGTATTATATTGAGCTCCTTTATCATCGTTGAGAAAATACCGTCTTTTCCTGAGAAAAGTAGCCGAATTGCTGGAATTCTGTTTTTCTGGGGCTCTCTTTAGTAACCCTTTCTGGTTATGTGCATTTATCAGATGTTTCATTTATGCTGTGTAAGAAGCAAAGCTTTTCACAGTGATGGGCACCTGTAACCCTAGTACTTGAGAGGCTGAGACAGGAGGATCACAAGTTTGAGACCAGCCTCAGAACTTTTGTGAGACCGTGTTTCAGAATAAAAATAAAAGAGCTGAGGTGTAGCTCAGAGGAAGATTGCCCCAGGTTCAGTACTCAGTCTCCCTCTACCCTAGAGAAACAGACAAAAAGAGGGACCAAGCATTTCTGTAGGAAATGGTCACTGGAATTTTCTTTACAACATGGACTTTCCTCATACAAAATAACTTTAAGCTCTTTTCTTTCTTACATCATCAACCTGAAATTTAGTTGACATAGTATGTCAACTAAAGCAATCTGCGTTTCCTGCCAGGTGCTTAGACCAAGCACCTGGTAGTTGAGAGAGATTCAAGACTGTAACAGTACTTCTGCATAAGTCTGAAAGATAGCAAGTAGCTGGGCGTGGTGGCATATTCGTGTACTTGCAGTTCTTGGGAGGCTAAGACAGGAGGATCACAGGTTCAGAGGCCAGTCTTGGCTGTTGGTGAGATCCTCAGCAACTTATCTAGACCCCGTTTCTGTTATAAAAATAGGAAAGGTTGGGGTATAGCTCAGAGGTAGAATGTCCCTAAGTTCAGTCCCCAGCATCCAAAAATAGAAGAAAAACCCTAGAGTTTTATACTGTGGGAATCGTTCAGTCCCACTGAGAAAACTGTTTAGTTAAGTAGGAATAATACCAACACCATAGCATTGTTGTGAAGAAGGCAAACCAGGTAAAACACCTTGCTTACCTTCTGGATTGTCTCAGCTTTTTGGTTCTGTGTTAGAGATAGAGATGAGCTGGGCGTGGTAGCACACACTTGTAATCCGCGCGCTTGGGAGGCTGAGACAGGAGGATCGCACAGGTTTAAAGCCAGCCTCAGCTACTTAGTGAGGCTCCCAGCAACTTAGTGAGACCCTGTTTCCAAATAAAGTATAAAATAGGTCTGGGAATATAGCCCGGAGGTAGAAAGCTTCTGGGTTCCACCCCCCAGTACCACCAATAGAGAGAGAGGAAGGGAGAGGGGGAGAGATACAGAGAGAGATACATTTCTGGCGCAGAGGGTCCGTGCCATCCATTGGGTTTTCAAATGGTTCACTTCAAATTTGAAATCCTCTGGTATTGGCAAGAATGGCTTCCTTATAGAAATCTAGGAGAGGAAGCAGTAAAATTGTGTGTCTGATGCTTGCAACAGTTGGCAGCAACAGTTGAGTAACGAACTATTGTAATGGTGATTCAGTTAACTTGACTGAATTACATTTTATTATGCTGCTCTACATTTTAGTTTTAAGGTTTGGTTGCTGGGCACTGATTTTATCTCCAGCCCACAGAACTGTTACTAAGCAGGACAGGAACAAGATAGAAAGCCAGGCAGCTTTTGGGTACTGCCTAGTCTGAATTGGCTTCTCAAAAGAATTCTGTAGTATATACCCATCTTTACTACTTTATAATATGTTTACATGTTCTTGTCATGTGGATTCTAGTTTGTTTTAAAGTATAAAGAACCTAGGTGGCATAGATTCCTATAGTGCCTTCCAGGATGTAATAAGTTGGACAATGTCTTTTAGGTAGTAAATTTCAGCAGTTTTTTTTTCGTGTTCAGGGTTGACACTCTGAGTTCTTTTGTACAGTTAGGTTGTCTGAAGTATATGAAATGGAAATGATGAAGATTACAGAAAGGTAGGCATTCTTTTATTTGGTGTGAAGGAGAATAACCATAATTTTTTTTTTTTTTCTTCAGTACTTAGGGATGGAACTCAGGGGCATTCTACCTCCGAGCAACACCCCAGCCCTATTTTTTTTATTCTTTACTTTGAAACAGGGCCTCACTAAGTAGCTGAGGCTGACTTCGAACTTGTGCAATCCTCCTGTCTCAGCCTCCCAAATGCTGGGATTACAAGCGTGCACTACCACGCCTGGCTGAGACTAGCCATAATTTTATCAAAAACAACAGGTTATACTTACCCTTTTACCAGAAAGCAATAACAGGGTCTTGCTAATAAGTTACTGTGCTGGCCTTGAACCTGCTTTTCTCCTATCTCAGCCTACCAAGTACTGAGATTAAGAGGCCTGTGTCACTTCACCCAGAATGATTCAGTTCTTTTAATCTTTTTTAAAAAGAAACTATTTTTAGCCCTTGCTTATATATTTGAATTAGAAAGGTGGGGGGATAAGCCATGTTAGAAATGTAATAGCTTAATTAAATGAGGTTTGTTGTCAGATATTTTGAGAGGGGCATTGAACTCATTTTTGAGCTGTACCCCTAGCTTTTTAAATACTGGAACACAATCTTGTTAAGTTGCTATGTCTGGAGTCAAACCTGTGATCCTCCCAATTCAGCCTCCCAGGTACTAGGATTACAAGTGTAACAGTGAATGATTTCTTAGCATTTAGGAACAGCCAATTTATTATTAAATTCTAAGTAGTCTCCCTAAAATGATACATTAGAAGCTTCCTGATTGCCTAATGGAATAATAGTTCAAATAGCTGTTCATTATGGCTTTAAGCCCTTAAAACAGGTGTGTCAGCCAAGCTTGGTGGCACATGCTTTTAATCCCAGTACTTGGGAGGCTGAGACAGGAGGATCACAGATTCAAAGACAGCCTCATCAAGTAGTAAGACACTCATCAACCTAGCAAGACCCTGTTTCCACAAAAAATAAAATAGAGCTGGGGGTATAGCTTACCTCTGGGTTGCATTTCCAGTACCCCCCCCCCCCAAAAAAAAGAAGATGTATATGTTCAGTTTGTGGGGATGGAACCCAGGGGCATTCTACGTCCGACCTAAACCCCTAGCTCTGTTTTTTAGTCTTTTTAGTTTTTGAAACAGGGTCTCACTGAGTTGAGAAGGACCCTGCTATGTAGCTGAGGTTGTCGGCAAACTGCGATCCTCAGGTCTCCGCCTCCCGAATAATGGGATTGTAAGCATGGGCCACCACTCCCAGCTCCCCAGACCTGTGTGTGTGTGTGTGTGTGTGTGTGTGTGTGTGTGTGTGTGTGTGTGTGTGTGTGTGTGTGTGTGTGTATTTAAAACAGGTTCTTGGTAAGTTGCTGGGGTGAGCCTCAAACTTGTACTCTTCCCATCCCAGCCTCCCATGTACTGGGATTATAGCCATGCTCCACTGAGCCTGCCTTATAATTGTATTTCATTGAATAACAACATTAAGGAATTATCACCAGTATAATGAAATCTTGGTAGGCATGTACTTGCTTTTAGAAGCTGAAGGGTACTCCTGAGAGTGGCTGCCAAACCTGCTGGACCCAAGCATTGAGCCAAGTGACCATCAGTGTTTCCCTAGGAATGAAGAACCTAGCATAAACCAGTTCAACTAAGTAGAATTGGTAAATTCAGTAAATTAAGTGAAGTTTCTGTCAAAGGGTTGTTATATTCTTGATCATTCTGTCAGAATATTAGGGAGAAGCTGGGCGTGGTGGCACACGCTTGTAATCCCCACACTTGGGAGGCAGAGACGGGAGGATCGCGCTGGTTCGAAGCCAGCCACGCTGGCTTAAGAGACCCTGTTTCCAAATAAAATATAAAATAGGTCTGGGAGTGTAGCCGGAGGTAGAAGGGTTTCCAGGAACCCTAGTACTACTACCAAAAAAAAAAAAAAAGAACAACAACATTAGGGAGGTGGTGGTAGTCTTAACATTTAAAAGCTTTTTGTTCCCCAGCAATTTTGCAGTAGCTGAAACTAGGAGAGATGGATACAGATTCCATCTTGAAGGTATTATTATAATGGTATAAACTAAGAATTGGGGACTTCAAGCAAAGGATATGGCACCAAATTTTGCTACATAGAAGATAGGTTGGTAAACATGTAAAAAATAGTGTTTTTTTTTTTTTTTTTTTAAATATAGCTTCTTGCCGGGCATGGTGGCGCACGTTTGTAATCCCCCCACTTGGGAGGCAGAGACAGGAGGCTCACACAGGTTTGAAGCCAGCCTTGCTGGCTTAAGAGACCCTGTTACCAATAAAAATTAAAATAGATCTGGGAGTGTAGCCCGGAGGTAGAAGGGTTCCATCCCCAGTAAAACACACACATAGTTGATAAAGATTTTCATTGCCATCTGTAAAATTATTTATAGGATTGGGTTTGATCTCTGTAGCCTTTTTTTTGGTACTGGGGTTTGAACCCCAGGTGTATTCTGTCTCTGAGCTATAACCCCCAGCAACTGGCCTTGAACCTATGATTCTCCTGTCTCATTCTCCCAAGTGCTGAGATTATAGGCATGTGCCACCAAGTCTGGGTTGGGGCATCTTTTAACATGTGAAAGATGGGATTTTTTTCTTCATGGATGTAATTCCTGTTTTCAAGTCTGTTGAATGATTCTGGCACATGAAGTAGTTCTGCCTTTATAACCTTTACAGTATCAAATTATATCATAAGTTTTCAAATAGGTAATCCTTTACACATTATAATAAAGAGTATGTGAGAAGCCAAGTGTAGTGGGGCATGCCTATAATCCTAGTACATGGGAGACAAGAGGATTGCAGGTTTAAGGACAGCCTCAGCAATTGTAGCCAGGCTCAACAGCCTAGCAAAACCTTGTTTTTTAATTTTTGGTAAGCTGCTAGATTTTTATTTATTTATTTATTTTTTTTTTGGGTGATACTGGGGTTCCTGGAAGCCCTTATACCTCCGGGCTACACTCCCAGACCTATTTTTAGATATTTTATTTGGAAACAGGGTCTCTTAAGCCAGTGCTTCGAACCTGCACGATCCTCCTGTCTCTGCCTCCCAAGTGCGGGGATTACAAGCGTGCGCTACCACGCCCGGCACAAGACCTTGTTTTAAATAAAAATTTAAAGGGGCTGTAGGTGTCACTCCAAAGTCGAATGCCCCTGAGTTTAGTCCTTGGTCACACACACACACACACACACACTCACTCACACACACTCACACACACACACACACTCTCTCTCACACACTAACAAGTTTATAGTGTCCGAATTACAGGTTTTCTGATGTCAACTAAGTTACATAAATTTATTTCTTTATAAATAAGTACAAGATCTTGCTAAATTGCTGAAGCAGGCCTCAAACCTTCCATCCTATCTTAGATTCCTAAATACTGGGGTTGCAGGAATGTGCCGCCACTCTTGGTTGAACTTGATCTCATTCTACTGGATAAAAGCTAATTATAAACATCCTTACATTGCTTCTGCTGGTTGACTCAGACTTGCTACTTTTACTGTTCTTTTCCTGAGTCTGTGTTGCATGTATTTCTCTTTGTAATCTAAAACTCTTTCATTCTATTTGCTCCTTTTTTTTGCTAAAGTCCCTAACACAAAGCCTTTAGCTCTCATTTCACTGTTCCTGAAACAAGCCATTGCTAATTTTCATCTTTACAACCTTGAGAACTAAATTTCTAAGTATGATTTCTAAGTCATTTTTAACTTTAGAGGAAAATCCCTTGATTCTCCTTGAAAACAGAAACATCAGCATTTGTGGTATTGAATATGTAAAGTACACTGAAGAAATAGGATGTATTTTTAGGTGGCACAAGTGTGAATTTGGCTTGGGAGGAATGTGATGCTGTGTTACCATAGTTAAGTATTTCCCATTTTTACTGGGTGCATTTTTGTGAAGGGGTCATTTTCAATTTGTTCTCAATTTAGTAATTTCCTGTGTCACAACATTTAATTTCTAGGGAGCACCCAACTTTTGTATTGACATTTAATTTATTTGACTTGTTTAATGAGTTAAAGCATCATTAAAGAAATTAAGTCAGAATTTTTTTTTTTTTTAGTGGAGAATAATTCTTGACTTGAAAACAGGTTTGGGGATTAGAGAGTTTTAAAATCTGAATTTAAGCCGGGCGTGGTGGCACACGCTTGTAATCCCCGCGCTTGGGAGGCTGAGACAGGAGGATTACACAGGTTTGAAGCCAGCCTCAGCTACTTAGGCTCTCAGCAACTTAGTGAGACCCTGTTTCCAAATAAACTATAAAATAGGTCTGGGAGTATATCTCAGAGGTAGAAAAGCCCCTGGTTTCACCCCCATTACCACCAAAATAAATAAATAAAAAATAAAATCTGAATTTAGCCAGGTGTGGTGGCGCACACTTGTAATCCCTGTGCTTGGGAGGCTGAGACAGGAGTATCACACAGGTTCAAAGCCAGCCTCAGCTACTTAGGCTCTCAGCAACTTAGTGCGATCCTATTTCCAAATATAAAGTAGGTCTGTGAGTATAGCCTGGAGGTAGAAAGCCTCTGGGTTCCACCCCAGTACCAAAAAGAAAAAGGAAATCTGAATTTACCCAAGGAACCCAGTAGTGAGCTAACATTTCTCATTCAGTATAGATGTTTTTTTTAAAAAGGAAGACCTTGCTATCGAGTTCCATAAACTGTCGTCTCTTTTCTTCAAAAATAATTGAAATGGTTAAAAAAAAGAAACATTCAACCCAGAGACACTTGATGAAAATCCACCAAAAACATGTTATTTAAAGCAGAATTTTTGGGATTGACATTTGAAGACTAATAATTAGGCACTGGGAAATGCTGGAAACTCATCATGCTCTTTTGTTGAGTAATGGTTTTTCCTTCCAGTTTCTCCTTTGTTTTCCCATCTGATAGAGATTATTTTCAGGCTCTGTTTCTTTAATTGGATCACAAGGATAAAACCTGGAAGTGTTCTGTCTGATATCTCTAAAAATGAAATTCTATACTACCTTATTTTAGGGAGGTGATAACTTAGCACAAGTTCTGCAGGTTATAGCTGAAACTTTTTTTATTTAAAAAAATACCATTTGGTATGGCCTGTGGCCATAGTTTATTGACTTTGTGTAATTTTCTAAACCCAATTTCGGAAAAAGCCCTTGCTTGAAAGAATATGTACACAAATAATAGAATATGAGTGAAAGTCAAAAGTTTTACATATTGTGGTTGAACATTGAAGAGCTTATCTCAGCCCTTTTTGTAAGGGTCTAATGTCCCCCCAGGGAATTTATATATAATTTGCAACGTGGATGTGCAAATTTAAAAACTATAAAAATGAATCATTTGAAACAAAAAGCTTTGCAGAATAAATAACTGGGAAAGATAGGGCCTTAGTTTATGAGAAACTTTGACCAAGGTTTATGCCATTTGTAAAAGGGACTGGAGGAGGAAGAAAGGAAAACCCTCAATTTTAGTATTGCTTACTGCTTAGTTAATTTTGGGGGGTACTATTTACTGTTTTGGGACTTTAGGGATTTGTTTTAAAACATTTTTAAAATTCTTGCTAGAACAGTAGTACACACCTGTATTCTCAGCTAGTCAGAAGGCTGAGGCAGGAAGACTAAAAGTACTAGGTCAGGCTTGGCAGGCAAGCCAATATTCTTAGCCAAGATTCTGTCTCAAAAAGGGCTGCACAAGCCGGGCACAGTGGCACATGCTTGTAATCCCAGTGTCTGGGAGGCTGACACCAGAGGATCGCGGTTCACAGACATTCTCAGGTACTTAGGTCCTTCGTAACTTATTGAGACCCTGTTTCACAATAAAGAATAAATAATAAGGCAGGGGGTGTAGCTTGGAGGTCGAATGCCCCTGGGTTCCATCCCCAGACCCGCAAAAGGGGTGGGGGGCTAGACATACACACCTGTGCATTAATTCCTTTCTGGGATTATTTTGCTAGCCTTTGTGATCCAGAAACAAGCAGTTTCCTGGTTTTTCCATTTTTAGTCCCACTTTTTGTTAGCTTTCACCTGGTTAATTTTTCCAAAAATTACAGTATGTAACAGTCCAAGCATTTAAGATGTCTTAATTGGGGACATAAATTAGAAGTTTTACATGAGTTACAGCATTTTAAAGTGGCACTGATATTTCCTAACACTACTTATATCAAGTTTCTTGGGTGTTTGTTTTTTTTTTTTTTTTTTTTGGTGGAATGGTACTCGGTATTGAACCGGGGGCTTTCCACCTCCCAGCTATACCCCTTGCCTGATTTATTTTATTTATTTGGAAACAGGGTGTCTAGGTTGACAAGAGTCTCACTACTTGCTGAGGCTTTCTTAGATCCTTCTGTCTCAGCTTTCAAAGTACAGGAATTGATAATCAGGTGTGCACTTCCATGCCCAGCTTTCTTGTTGGTTTTAAAAAGTTAAATGGTAAAGGTTTGTTACCTATTGTTAGAAAATCTAGAATCATTCAGTGAAGTGGCTGGTCGAAAAATTATCTTTTTCTTCAGCCTCAGTCTTCTGTCATTAAAGTTAAAGCAATTCTGTCGCTTTCTAATATATATATATATATATATAGAAAGGGATAGCCGGGCGTGGTGGCGCACACTTGTAATCCCAGCATTGGGGAGGCTTAGACGGGAGGATTGTGGTTTGTGGACAGCCTCAGCTTAGTGAAGCCCTCCGCAACTTAGTGAAACCCTGTTACAAAAATAAAGAATAAAAAATAGGGCTGGGGGTATAGCTCAGAAGTAGAATGTCCCTGGGTTCTATTCCCAGTACTGCAAAAAAAAAAAAAAAAAAAAAAAAAAATGGTAGGGACAGAGTTGAACTCTTAAACTTTTAATCTGGTAGAGTAATAGAACACTTAAAATCTTACTCTGGTAAGACAAACATTGCATGGAAAGGTAAGAGTAACATCAAATTGTCTGCATATATCAATAAAATTAGCTCTAGCATCACCTGATGTCATTGACATTTTTGATGGAGCACTTTACTAATTGGTTGGTTGGAAGACACTCTAACCACAAGGGGGAGTACTAAGAGACTAATTTCCAAATTATTATAACAAATTAATGGCTTTGCCTACTTTTTAGGAGATCTAGGAATGATATGAAAGGTTCAGTGCCTCTATGGGATAAAGTAAAAGTTTCGGAAATATCTGTGCATGAAAGAATTGTGCAAGACCAAAATTTGAAGTATATTTTTCTTGAGAATTGGAATTATTTCCAATTTAGAAGGATGTTTTATTTCTAGTAAATGACATTTGTGTGAAGTATTTTGTGAGATTTTAAGTTGATTACAATAAATTGGGAGTTGAATTTTGTAGAATCATGTAATTAGGGTTGAAGAATATCCAAAATAGCCCTTTTTTTTTTGGTGGTACTGGGGGTGGAACCCAGGGGTTTCTTCTACCTCCAGGATATACTCCCAGACCTATTTTTTTATACTTTATTTTGAAAAGGGTCTCACTAGGTTGCTGAGAGCCTCACTAAGTAGCTGAGGCTGGCTTCGAACCTTTGCAATCCTCCTGTCTCAGCCTCCTAAGCTCTGGGATTACAAGCGTTGCCCCCTCATGCCCAGCAGCATTAATGTTTTTAGTCCCTTAAATAGTACCACCTTATTGAGACGTGTTTAGTCTGCTTTGGGGGTATGGTTTGAGGACAGATAGGGAATTTTTTTTAGTAACCAAAGATTATTTTAATTTCACTAAAAATGGCTGTTTTAGACTTGTTTGGGGGTCCTAAATGAAAATCATGTTTGACCTTTCTTGTTTCCCTCTTTAACCACCAGTGAGTAGTTTTCATGGGTGCTTTGTATAAAAAGTAGGCATGTTAATATCTAGTGTCTCTCTCATGATAGCACCACAAAATTAGCTCAGCCAGCTGGGCATAGTGGCTCATGCTTTTGTAATCCCAGTAAATGGGAGGTTAAGACAGGAGGATCTGAGGTTTGAGGCCAGGCTCAGCAATTTAGCAAGACTGTTTCAAAATAAAATAGGGCTGAGGATACAGCTCAGACATAGTTGACCCTGGGTTTAATTTCCAGTAGTTGCCCCATACACACACACACACACACACACACACACACACACACACACACACACACACTTTATTACTGCTTGGATGGTTCCAGACACACACACTCTATTACTGTTTCCTGGATGGTTCCAGAATTCCATCCTGAAGATACTCTACATTTGGCCTTCTTTCAAGAGTGTTCTTGCCAGTTGTTTTGTAGATTGATCCTTGGTTTGTATTTGTATTGTGATTCCTTACTATTCAGATTGTTTTTGGCAGGAGTTTCTTAAAGTGATATTATGTCATCCTCAGTGGAAGCATATTGGGAGGCACATGATTCTAATAGTTTTCAGTATTATTGTATGATTATAAAGGGTCTTAAAACCAAAAAGTCTGAAACCATAAATATGAAGATTTTATTTTTATTAGTGTTCTTTATAGAAAGTATACCTATACCTTTTTTAGAGAGAAATCAGTTCACAGTTGGGAGAAAAAAAGGTGCTATCTTTTAAACATTAGGAAATTAGTTCACATGGTAGGGGGAGTCCAAAAGACAAGGTCATTTCTGGGTTGAGTGAGTTAGCTAGTTTGGGGTTCTAATTTACTGAAATATATATCTTTTCTTAAGGTAATTTGTTTAATTTGGATAGTACCTAAAGGGAAGTAGTAGTTCAGATAAGATTTTTGCTTTCTTCCCTAAGGAAGGCAACACTTCTTTGTTGCTTATTTACATGGTAGACTTCTCTAAATGCTTTTGTGCTATATAATTCATTTAATTCCTCTTCCATAATCCCCTGGATATTATGTCTACCTAGTGATATTCTCCTCCTTACAGATGAGAACCCTGCAGCCCAAGGAGATTGCAGAATTCGGTCAGGGTGAAACAGCAGTAGTAAGAATGGAACTGGAATTTGAACTTGGGCAGTATGCAGCCTTAGCTCTTACTTGTTTAACTGTCATGTTTAATATACTCTTCTTGTATAAAATTCTGTGCCCACCATCACTCTCCTTTTAAAGTTCTTATTGCTTGCCTTGTAGTAAAGGTGGGTGAAGAAAATTTAGGAGGGTGTATTGTGTAGTTAAGTTGCTGAGTCTTGAACCTGTGATCCTCCTTTCTCAGCCTTCCAGTTACTGAGATGTTATCAGTGTATGTCATTGTGTTGGGCTCAGCAGGGTTTTTAAATATTTATTTATTTATTTATTTATTATTTATTTTTGCGGTACTGGAATGGAACCCAGGGGCATATAGCTACACCCCCACCCCTATTTTTTTATTCTTTATTTTGAAACAGGGTTTCACTGAGTTCCAAGGGGCCTCACCTAGTAGTAACTGAGGCTGTCCCTGAACCACGATCCTTTCATCTCAGCCTCCAAAATGCTGGGATTACAAGCGTGTGCCACCACGCCTGGCATCAGCAGGTTTTTAAATCTTACCGCTTCTTAGTTTTATGTAATCAGAAGATAGAGGTATGTCATATGTTCCTCAGCTTGTTAGGGCTAGCATTTTAATAAGCAGCCTGACTGTTGTTATTCAGCCCTCATTAAATTGTGGATTCTGGTCAGTAGCTTTAAAGTTGTTGTTACATATGGCTAATTCATTGTTCAACTTGAAGGCTAGCTTATTAATTCTCAGGAGACCTGTTTGTGTGAATTTCCCCAGTGGAAGATACAATGTTTTTAGAGATATAGAAATTCTACTCAGAAAGATGATTAATTCTTCTATTTATCGACACCTTTCAAAAAGGAGTTTTCTCATGTAGCTTTAAATTTTTCTCTCTTTAAAGTGATTGATTCACTCTATCTCCTAATGGCCTTCTTGTCATGTACAGTGAGTGAGTAGCTGTGTTAAAGTTTATTCACTTGACCGCCCACCATTGGAGCATAGTGAGTAAACTCACACAGACTTACTACTTAAAGCATTTTTTTAAAAGCCAGGGATGGTTGTAGATAGCCTCAGCAAGTAGTGAGACTCATCAACCTAGTGGCACCCTGTTTCAAAATAAAAGTAAAATAGAGCTGAAAGTAAAATAGAGCTGGGGGCATACCTTGGATATAATGTCCCTGGGCTCAATCTTTAGTACAGGAAAATTAAACTTATTCTAATGATTTTTCATATAAGTAGATATAAATTACTGGGTGACTCCCTTCTAGAATAGAAACCAAAACTAGATCCTTTTTTTCTTTCTTAAGAATTATTTGAGGTTCAGCCTAGATGAAAATGTGAACTTTACCTTAATTCTTAGTGTATACTAATCAGAAAGGGTGTGTGTGTGTGTGTGTGTGTGTGTGTGTGTGTGTGTGTGTTTAATGTGTTGGGGGGTACTGGGGACTGGACATGGGCATTCTATCTTTGGTCTACATTGCTGAGGCTGATCATGAACCTTCAATCCTCCTGTCTCAGCCTCCCAAGTACTGGAATTACATTCTGCTACTGAATTAGTCCTTTCTCCCTTAACCCAAAAGGAGAAAAAAGAAAAAAACTCACTAGTTTATTGAGGCTTCTCCCCCAGTGTAATGACTGCATTTTTTGCTTTGAAAACTGTAGTAGATAGTAAATTTTAGTATATTAAGATTGAGATAAACTGAGCCTTGCATGGTGGTGCATGCTTGTAATCCCAGCACTTGGGAGGCTGAAACAGGAGGATCGCACAAGTTTGAAGCCAGCCTCAGCTACTTAGTGAGGCTCTCAGCAACTTAGACCCTGTTTCTAAATAAAATCTAAAATAGGTGTGGAAGTGTAGCCCAGAGGTAGAAAGCCCCTGGGTTCCATTTCCAGTGCCATACACACAAAAAAAGATGGCAATAAGTTTAAATTACTAAGTTTCAAACAAAACTATGGTATTTTAACCTTATCAGTTGTCTGTGGTGATTTCTAATATATATCTTAGTAGGTTAATGAGATTAAATATATGTAGAGCTATCCTTAATACCAAAATGTGAAAAGATGAACTTTGTTGGGGACCTATATTCAGTTGTGTCCTACTTTTTTTTTTTTTTTTAGCTCCAAAATACATCCCCAGCCCTTTTCAGTTTTTGTTTGAAGCAGGGTCTCACTAGATTGCTCAGTCTCACTCAGTTATTACGGCTGATCATGAGCCTGCGGTCCTCCTGTCTCAGCTACCCAAGTACTGGGATTACAGGTATGAGCCGTCTACATTCTCAATTATATGACAGTGACTAGATACTAAAATTTTACTTTGGCTGTACTATGTGTTTAAGAAATGTTACCTTGTTTTGCAAATATTTTGTTCTTAATACATGTTTTTTTTTTGTTTTTTTTTTTGTTTTGTTTTTTTTCTTAATAAGTCTCTTTTGGAAAAGTTCTTGATCCCCAATGCTTCACAAGCAGAGAGCAAAGTCTTCTATTTGAAAATGAAAGGGGACTACTACCGTTACTTGGCTGAGGTTGCTGCTGGTGATGACAAGAAAGGTATGCTTTTTTATTTTTGTTTTACATCTGTTGGCTAAACTTGGATAAAATAGTGATGATTTGAGTCCTTAGGATATATGTCTGTCTCCTAATGTTGGTATTCTATAATGTGTGCTTTCAGAAAAGTCAGTTTTATATATAATTAATGCTTTCTCAGAAGTGGCTACAGATAACTGATGAGCATTGCAAACTAATTATTAGAAATATAACAATGATTATAAACTTTTTTTGCTTTGGTATTAACGTGGCTATTGTGATCTAGGAGTAGCCTATTTCTTATTTGTTTTATTAGTCTTATTAAGGTTTTGTTTTGTTTTTTTTTTTTTTTTTTTTTTTTTTTTTCAGTACTGGGGATGGCACCCAGGGGCATTCTGCCTCTAAGCTATAACCCCAGTCCTATTTTTTAGTCTTTTTAAATTTTCTTGTGTGTGTGAGTCTGGGGATGGAACCCCCAGGGAGCTACAACTCCTGCCCTATTTTTTATTATTTTGAAACAGGGCCTCACTAAGTGGCTGAGGCTGTCTGCGAACTGCAATCCTCCAGTCTCAGCCTCCCAAATGCTGGGATTATAATAAGCATGTCCCACCATGTTCGGCTCACAGCCATATTTTCAGATGACACACAGGACATGAAATGAAAGGCTTGGTTTGAGAAGTAAAGATGAAGTACAGGACTACTTTATCAATAACGTTTTGGTGTGTGTATTTTCCAGGGATTGTGGATCAGTCACAACAAGCATACCAAGAAGCTTTTGAAATCAGCAAAAAGGAAATGCAACCAACACATCCTATCAGATTGGGCTTGGCCCTTAACTTCTCTGTGTTCTATTATGAGATTCTGAACTCCCCGGAGAAAGCCTGCTCTCTTGCAAAGACAGTATGTATTTTACCTGTTCGTGGAAATTTAGCAACTTTAATTACTTGATCACTTACATTTACTTTTTTCAAATTACAGGCTTTTGATGAAGCCATTGCTGAACTTGATACATTAAGTGAAGAGTCATACAAAGACAGCACGCTAATAATGCAATTACTGAGAGACAACTTGACAGTAAGTACATAATAACATCATTACTGATTAATATGGTTGTAAGGATTGTTGTTTTACTTCAAGGAGTTTCTTTCTTTCTTTCTTTTCCGTACTGAAGAGAAAACCCAGAGGCATTCTACCTCTGAGCTACACCCCCAGCCCTGTTTTTTTATTCTTTATTTTGAAACAGGGTCTCACTGAGTTGTGAAGGGCCCCTCTAACTGCTGAGGCTGGCTGCGAACTGCAGTCCTCCTGTCTCAGCCTCCCAAATGATGAGATTACAAGTGTGAGTTACTAGGCCTAGCTTATTTTTGGTTCTTTTAAATATAACATCCTGTCTACTGTTAAAGCCATATGAAGAAAACCACCATACAGAAAGACCCAACTACTAAAAACACATTAGTTACAAGTATGCTGTGAAAATTCCATTCTCAAAGTATTTTGTGATCCATGGTTTTATAGAATTTTAATGACAAAGCTGTTTTCCATTCCAAATACTGAGTATTTTCATTTTAGTCTACAGAAGAATGTACTATTTTAAAAGTAAACTGAGAATGTCTTCGTTTATGGTATTATTGCCCATTAAAATGGTTTCTTAACTAATAATGTCAGAAAATTCCAGATACTCTGTAGAATCCAAAATGGAAATCTTATTTTGCTTGGTCTCTTATTTGGGGGGGGGGGGGACTTACTATGAAAGGTCTTGATAGTCCAACTCCAGAACCTCAATAACATCACATGAAAAAATGACCATTAAAGCCGAGTGTGGTGGCTCATGCTTGTAATCCCATTACTTGGGAGGCTGAGATAGGAGGATTGCAGGTTTGTGGCCAGCCTCAGCTACTTAGTGTGGCCTCAACAACTTAGTGAGACCCTGTTTCAAAATAAAGAATGAAAAATAAGGCTGGGGGTATAGCTTTGGAGGTAGAATGCCCCTGGGTTCAATCCCCAGTACCACAAAAAAAGAACATTAATTCCTTAATAATAATCTAAATAAAATTTTAGTGGTCTCTTTAAGTTATGTGAATTGTGATCCAAATGACTCTCCAGATTGTTATTGGTTCGTATAGCTCATTGGTTCCCTAGGTTTTCCTATTTTTCTCCTTCAGATAAATACTGAGTTTAAAGTCTTGACAAGGCTTGAGGGGAAAAAATTCTCAAAACATCTGTGTGTCCAGTAAAGAGGCAGAAATTAGAGATTATAGGCTAATGTTGCTGGGTTTGTTAGCTTTAGTGCATTTCTCTTACGGATGGTTATGTCAGTTTTTTATACATTTCACTTCCAATTTTATTACAGTCTGTCCATTAAATAGCTATAAAGACAGTTTACTAAGTACCATTTGGATCTGTCTACAAACTTGGAATATTTTAATTTTAGTCAAGAAATCAGCCAGGTATAGTGGTGCACACTGGTAATTCCAGTCACTCAGGAGACTGAGGCAAGAGGATCCCAAGTTTGAGGCCAGCCTTGGCCGCTTAAACCCTGTCACAAAATAAAACTCCAAAAGGCTAGGAACGTAGCTCAGCGGTAGTGCTTCCCTAGCATATTCAAGACTCTGGATTCAGTTTTTAGCATTACAGTGAGAGACCCAGGCTGAATTGAAGGAATTTCTATGTCAAAAGAAATTAGATTGTTAATTAATTTTAAAAACACTCATTTCCAGTTTGAACTGGAAAGATGACATTTTTAAAGGTGGAACCTGAGAGTTATTGTCTTGTGCTTTTTATCACTTTTTTTTTTTTTTTTTTTTTTTGTGGTACTGGGGATGGAATCCCTCTACCTCCGGGCTACACTCCCAGACAGACCTATTTTATATTTTTATTTGGAAACAGGGTCTCTTATGCCAGCACGGCGGACTTCGAACCTGCGCGATCCTCCTGTCTCCGCCTCCCAAGCGGGGATTACAAGCGTGTGCCACCACGCCCGGCTTTTTATCACTTTTTGATCTGACATATACATCCTGGTGAATTTAGATATCTAAATAGTATTAGAGTATAGTGTAACATCTGAATAAGAAAGCCAGGGCTCCTGTTCTGATTTCTTAACCATTTACCATAAGTCTTCTCTGAGCCTTATTAGCATCTACTGATATATTCTAGAAGTAAAGAAATGTTTTTAATGTTTATATACAAAATACTAAAAGAGATCTTAAGAGAATTTCATCTTGTCTTGCAAAACTCCTTGTTAGTATAAAACAGGAGCATGGGCTACATAAAAGGTCATTTGGCTTGCTTTATGACATTCAAAGTAATCTACTTTCCAGGCCAAATTTTTCAGTGTTAAATCTAAATTTTAAAATCATCCTATTTTGAAAAACACCGTGGAGTGGTTAAGACTTTTACAAATTTTAACATTGAAGCAGTTGAAATAATTATGTTGAAAGACTGTCATTAATGAATTAATATTAACAGACTCAAATCCCACCACACATTTCATTTTTACCTGTTTAGACTATTTGCTTCTTACCATATTCTTTGTTTGGTATTCATTTTGAGTCAGACACACAAATAAAGATTTGTGTTTTTCTAAGCTAAAAATGTCAGAAAGACTAAATTTGCAGTTCAAAAAGTAGATGCTGACTTGACTTTCATGTAGTGTAGGTTTTTCTTTGGTGTGGGAGTCAAAGCTCTACAGGGAGACAGGCGGGGTGGCACACGTTTGTAATCCCAGCAGCACTTGGGAAGATGAGACAGGAGGATCGCACAGGTTCAAAGCCAGCCTCAGATTCTTAGTGAGGCTCTCAGCAACTTAGTAAGACCCTGTTTCCAAATAAAATATAAAATAGGTCTGGAGGTAGAAAAGCTCCTGGGTTCCACCCCCAGTACCACCAAAAAAAAAAAAAAAAACCTCTACAAAGGGACAGTGGTCAGCCTTACATTTCATATTACTTTATGATTTCTTTTGGTTTCTCTTCTGTGAATAACCAGATGTTTCTATATTTGCCTTTGTTATTTGAAGACAACTGCGCTGTGTACTCTGTACCATGTTTATGATATTTTGATTGTGGAGAGAAGTTATTTATATTGAAGTATTTTGTGTTTTGGAGTTGCCTTCAATGGAGCTTTTTACTAATACTTTTCAGCTACACATGGTTACATGCTGAAATTCATGGGCCTTCACATACATGTGAAAGTTTTTTCTTTTTTCCATACTGAAACATACTGAAAAAACTTTTTTTTCTTTTTAATAGTTGTGGACATCAGATACCCAAGGAGATGAAACTGAAGCAGGAGAAGGAGGGGAAAATTAACCGGCCTTCCAACTTTTGTCTGCCTCATTCTAAAATTTACACAGTAGACCATTTGTCATCCATGCTGTCCCACAAATAGTTTTTTGTTTACGATTTATGACAGGTTTATGTTACTTCTATTTGAATTTCTATATTTCCCATGTGGTTTTTATGTTTAATATTAGAGGAGTAGAGCCAGTTAACATTTAGGGAGTTACTGTTTTCATCTTGAGGTGGCCAATATGGGGATGTGGAATTTTTATACAAGTTATAAATGTTTGGCATAGTACGTTAGGTACATTGTGGCTTCACAAGGGCCAGTGTTAAAACTGCTTCCATGTCTAAGCAAAGAAAACTGCCTACATATTGGTTTGTCCTGGTGGGGAATAAAAGGGATCAGTGGTTCCAGTCACGGGTGTAGTTATTGTGGGTACTTTAGGGTCTGGAGCAGTTACAAGGGTGTGGTAGAAACAGATATCCCATGGATCCTACATGTGTAAATCATGTGTTTCTGGGGACCTAGTCAACCTCTGTGAGTACACCTTTGACTACAGCTCCAGAAGTGCTCCTTTAGACAAAGTTGTGACCCAATTTACTCTGGATAAGGGCAGAAACGGTTCACATTCCATTATTTGTAAAGTTACCTGCTGTTTGCTTTCATTATTTTTGCTACACATTTTATTTGTATTTAAATGTTTTAGGCAACCTAAGAACAAATGTAAAAGTAAAGATGCAGTAAAAATGAATTGCTTGGTATTCATTAATTTATGTATATCAAGCATCGCAGTTAAACAAAACCCATTTATTTAACTTTTTTTAGGTTTTTTTTTTTTTTTTTTTTTTTTTTTGCTTTTGTGATTTTTTTTTTCTTTTGATACTTGCCTAACATGCATGTGCTGTAAAAATAGTTAAATGGGGAAATAACTTGAGATGATGGCTAGCTTTGTTTAATGTCTTAAGAAATTTCATGAACAATCCAAGCATAATTGTTAAGAACATGTGTATTAAGTTCATGTAAGTGGAATAAAAGTTTTATGAATGGACTTTTCAACTACTTTCTCTACAGCTTTCATGTAAATTAATCTTACAGTTTTGAGACTTCTCTAAAGAAAATTGTACATTCTTGGAAATTTATTCCTTATTCCCTCTCGGCAGCTAATGGGCTTTTACCAAGTTTAAATGCAAAGTTTATCATAACAAAAATACTAATACTGCTATCATTCTCAACTATATCTCATATTCCCCTCTCTCCCACCCCCATAAAAATGAAAATTTATCTAGGGGAGGGGAGATTGAATGAAAGTAACATGTTCCATTTAAATTTTTGGTATATGGCATTTTCTAACTTAGGAAGCTGCAATGTTCTTGGCCCATCATGATAGTGGGTAACATTAAGTTCTGTGCTTCCAAATTATTTTGTCTTTTAAGAATTTATGGCCTGCCTTTGATTTTGATCCTTTATCTAATTGTCAGGTGCGTAAGGTTACCTTTCTTTTTTAGCCTTCTGTTTTATCACCAACCACTTCTAATTGGTGGCCATGTACTTGGGAAAAGGCCGCATGATCTTTCTGGCTCCACTCAATGTCTAAGATATCCTGCTTCCTTTGCTTGCATCCCACAAACTATTTCCCACATCCTCTTTACTGCAGCACATCTCTCCTTAGTTGATGAGATTGTGTTTATCTCCCTGTAAACCCTACCGACCCTCAATGGTCCGTCATTGTCTGCCTTTGAAATCCTTCCTCTTCCTCTCTTTAAATACTAATGGGGCTAAGTTATACCCAAAGCTCACCCTACAGAATATTTCTTCAGTACTTTACAGAAAACACCAAACAAAAATGCCATTTTAAAAGAGGTGTATTTTTTTCCTTTTAGAATGTAAGCTCCTCAAGAGCAGGGACAACGTTTTCTGTATGTTCTATTGTGCCTAGTACACTGTAAATGCTCAATAAATATTGATGACGGGAGGCAGTGAGTCTTGGTGATGAGGGTGAGAAACCGAAATCCCACACACTGTTCTGTTGCTTGTTTTATTATGCTCTCAGATCAAATTGGGAAATACCAGCCTTTTTGGATAGTTGTCCCAAATAATTCAAAGAAAAGTGCAATAGAGGCCTTGAGGTCTTAATTTTCAGGAGAAAAGATCTCGTGCATTTGGCACACCACAGTGCATCTACTTTTACAGTTCTTTTTCTTTTGATTTCTTCTGACCCCAGGCCAAGGAGGTGAAAATAATTTTTCTAGCTAAGGAGAATTAAGCTTAAAAAAAAAAAAAGATAGAGGACGGGGTCTCATTCAAGTAAATTACAAATAAAATCTGAAACTTGTCGACATTTGCCTATTTAAGCTATTTCTATTTATTGCATTATATGTGATAATACTTAAATAATAGCTATTAATATTTTCTACATATAGTGCTCAGTAGATGAGGGAAGGAAGTCAAGGCTTCCATGTTTGTGTTGTGAGTGTAACATTATAGTACCAGGAAATTAAAGAATACAAGGATGTGTCTTTTGTATGGGAATTGTTGAAGTTTTTCTTTAAGAAAGGCCACTTCAGTGTTGACCTAGCAGAGTGAAGCAGTGCTGTGGTTAGGGAGAAGAAAGGAATGCCACAGCGCTAGACCGTAGGCTTGGCCTTTCCAGTTGACAGCTCCGTTGCTGCTTTATACTGTAAAGATCATAGAATTAATTGGGGAGGGAGGAAATAAGAATTAAAAGAATAATTGTCAAAAGCTTTGAGCCAAGCATAGTGGCTCATGCTTGGGAGGTGGAGACAAGAGGATCGCACAGGTTCGAAGCCAGCCTAGCTGGCTTAAGAGACCCCGTTTCCAAATAAAAATATAAAATAGGTCTGGGAGTGTGGCCCGGAGGTAGAAGGGATCCCCAGTACCATCCTCCCCCCAAAATGCTTCAATTGTGGGAGGTCAATTTTTTTCCTTCCTTTCTTCCCTACAATGTAGTTGCAGGTCCCAGCATGACCTAAAACATTTTAAAACTAAAGTTCAACTTGGGAACTGCAATTTAAGGTCTCAACTTGAGTGGAACCGAATGACTGGAACCTCAACTGTGAGGGGTTAAAAAACAATCCAGAGGGAATAGATTGAGACCATGGAACATTTCTCGACAGTGGCAGTGTCGTTTAAATGATTTGTATAGTCTCCCTGTGGGGAGATAGCCCTTAACTTGAATACAAACTGCACCCAGAACCTACCATGTGTTGGAAATGATCGAGTATTGCTTCGATTTGTCACATTCCCATATGGAAGGTCAATAAATTGTTTATTACCGTGTATACATAGGACATTACAATGGTAGCTTTGAAGTAGTTTGTAATATGAGACTGCACAGTTGGAAAATGGCTCAAGTTGGATTAATTTCTTGAGTGGAATTAAAACCTTTACCCAGGATGGTGGTACATCCCTGTAATCCCCAGTACTTGGGAGGCTGAAACGAAAACCAGTTCAGTGCCAACCTCAGCAACTTAAGCCCTTTGCAATTCAGCAAAACTTTTGTTTTTTAAGAGTATGGCCTGGAATATAGCTCAGAGAGGTAGTGTGTTTATTGATTTAATCCCCAGTACTTCCCTCCAAAAAACAACCTTGCAAAATAGTCGATTAATTTTTCTTTAAATACTGAGAAATTTATAAAGAAATTGAGCTGCTCGTGGTGGCTAGCCCCTTTAATCCCAGTACTTGAGAGACTGACAAGAAGATCACAGGTTTGAGGCCAACTTTAGGAACTTAGACCCTGTTTTAAAAATGGGGCTGGAGATGGCAGCTTATAGGTAGAGCGCCCATATTCAATTCCTGTTACCAAGGAATGTTGGTCTAAGGAATTTGTTTGGCACAATGTTTTTATTTTGAAACTATCACTGAATTGCTGAGACTCCTCAAACCTTTGATCCTCTTGTCTCAGCCTCCATAGTAGTAGGGTTATAGGCAAGGCCACCATGACCAGCTTGGTTTTGTATGTCAGTTTCACCACAGGCCCCTAAGGAAATTTGCAATCATAGGTGACAAGGTGGTAATAAGAACCCTTGCCAGGTATGATTGGCACACTTCTGTAATCCCAGCACTTAAGATGATGAGAGAGAATCACAGGTTCCAGGACAACCTCAGTAACTTGGGAAGGTCCCATTTCAAAATTTGAGAAAGTGCTGGAGAAGTCCCTCAGAGATAGAACGTCCCTGAGTGCAAATTCCCATTACCAGGAAAAATAAAGTATACTGCCTTAACCTGAAAACTAATCTTAAAAACACCTCCTGTGTTAAATCCAAATCTGGTTATGCTATTCACTTGGGTCCATTGAAGTCTATTTGATGACCATTAATCCCCAAATGTTTCAGAATTTGGAAGTTACTGGAATTAACACTTGGTGATAGGCCAAACCATTTTGAAGACATCTGAACTTTATGGTCCCAGTGCTCTACCCCATTTTTTTAAGGATGTACAGTCATACCGCATAAACAAGTATGTGTGTCTGTAATGCAGAAGTAAGAGTGAATATATTTAAGCACACAACCTTGTGTGATTGACGTCAGAGTCCCAAAAGCCCAGACTTAACTAGCCTGATAATAATCAAGGATTGCTAGTATTCCTAATTCCAAACCCAGTAAGTAGTTCAGTAGGTGCTTATATTTTCTAACATAACTGGATGTTAGAAAATGTAAGCAGCAGCCGGGCGTGGTGGCACACGCTTGTAATCCCCGCACTTGGGAGGCTGAGACAGGAGGATCACACAGGTTCAAAGCCAGCCTCAGCTACTTAGGCTCTCAGCAACTTAGTGACACCCTGTTTCCAAATAAAATAGAAAAAAGGTCTGGGAGTATAGCCCGGAGGTAGAAAGCCTCTGGGTTCCACCCCCAGTACCACCAAAAAAAAAAAAAAAAAAAAATGTAAGCAGCAAACAAGTTTGTTGTTCAGGCTTTCCAGATACTTGTTTCATTTAAGACACAGGTGGAAGTTAGAGACATGTACGGAGGAATTGAGAGGAAATTAAGAAATTCAAGTTTGGGGACTCGAGACTAGAAAGAAGCGGGCTACATTCTGCTTTCCTACTTAACAGCCTATGGTTTTCATTTCTAATGTTTTGGGATCACCTGAGGAATTGTTTTAAATGTCCAGTGTCCATTTTAAAAGATTTCTAAAAATTTAAAACCTATAAATATGCATTATTTGGGGCAAAACGGTCATGGGTGTTAATACACAGTGTTCACACAGTCTGTAGGGGGTGGGAAATGGCAGATGACATTCAGGAATAAAAGGACATACCAGACTACATTTTAAGCCAAAAAGGGCTGATTTTAAATCTAGGAATATAGGCCACAAAACAAGTTTGCATATCTGCCTGGCAGATCATGTTTCCCAAAGAAGACTAAAGCTAAGGGTTACCAAACAGGTTTTTCCACATTAATGAACATGATTTAGTTTGGGAGCAGATGTCGTTTAGAACTTAATATATGGGGTGGGGAGAAATGACGAAAAACACATGATTTGGGGAATTTAAAAAAATGAATGGCATTTGTATTTTTTTTTACTTCATTGCCATGTACCAAAGTCAACTCCAGAAGAAGGACTTTTAAAAACAAACTTTGAAGCCAGGAAGGTAATTCCATCACTTGGGAGGTTGGTTGATAGGAGACCTCAGTTGTTTACTCATGGCAATTTAATGGGATGACCCTCAGCAACTTTAGCAAGACTCAGAAGTATGTAGCTTTAGAGGTAGAATTGCCCATGGTTTCAATCCCTAGTACCAAAAAGACAAAACAAAAAGCAAAAAGTCCTGGGATGTTCATAAGAAGATGTAATTAAATAATTTGCTGACCTTGAAGTGTAAGGAAAGTTCTCTTAAAATGGACACACACAGCACCAACTAGAAAGGAAAGTGTGTGTGTGTGTGTGTGTGTGTGTGTGTGTGTGTGTGTGTTCTGAATCTTGAAACTGTTGAACTATATAAAAGTATCTGCAGTGGAAAGCCAAAATCTGACAAAGAGTGTGAAACCAGGCGCTGCGGCACATACCTAACCCTAGGGGATGAGGAAGCTGAGGCAGGAGGATTGAAGCTTCGAGGCAATCCCGGGCAACATAGTGAGACTCTGTCTCAACATAAAATGGGCTGGGGATGTAGCTCAGTGTAGAGCACTCCTGGTTCAATCCCCAGTACTGGAAAGAAAAAGGATCCAGAGTAGATAAAATAATCCTACCTATTGAGAAAGGGGGAGTCTGTAACCCCAATATTGGGGAGGCTGAGAAGAGGATCACAAATTTGATGTCAGCCTGTTACAAAATTTTACAGAAAGGGATGTAGCTTAGCCCTTGGATCGGGTCCCCAGTACTCCCCAACACACTCGGAGCAGGGGAAATTGGGTAACAAGTAAATCAAATATTTTGAATGTTTTCATACAAGAAAGTATATAGACAATAAGTGCATGAAGAGATATTTAATCAGGGAAATACAAACCAAGATCATAATGAAATAAGACCATTTTTACCCCCATTAGGTTAGAGTAATAGGTGGGGAATAATGTTGATTGAGATCTTTTACACATTGTTGGTGGGAATTTAAATTGATCCTTCCCATTAGAAAACAATTTGGCATTTTTTTTTTGTAGACTTGAATATTCACATCCCTATTACCCAGCAATTCCCTCCTGAATCTGTCTCCTAGGACTCTTGCCTGTGTGCATAGAAAATCGTGAAAGAATATTCACAAACTGAATTAGCAAAAAAAAAAAGAAAAAAGAAAAAAAGAAAACCAAGTGTCTGTTGAAAGAATGGATATTTATCCAATGACATGATCTTTGGTGCTGAAAACAAATTGACTATATCTAATTGGTAATATTAAATATTAATAACACCTGAGTGAAAACATAATCCCAGTTGATTATGCATAGTATAGTCCTGTACCATTCAAAAATGAATAAATCTAGCCGGGCATGGTGGCACATGCTTGTAATCCCAGCATTTGGGAGGCAGAGATGAGAGGATCGTGGTTCGAGGACAGCCTCAGCTACTACTTAGGCCTTTTGCAACTCAGACCCTGTTTCAAAATAAAGAATAAAAAATAGGGCTGGGGGTGTAGCTCAGAGGTAGAATTCCCCTGGTTTCCATCCCCAGTTCTGCAATATGTGTGTGTGTGTATATATATATATATATTTTTTTTTTGCTTAGACATTTACATGATAAAACCATTTCTTCTACCTCAGACATGAAAGACAAGTACAAACTTTATAATAATGGTTGCCCATAGAAAAAAAAACAGGGTGACATTCTAGGGCAGGAGAACATAGGTGAAATAAGATCCGTAATATTTCTAGCCTGTGACTGAGCTGGCATGTTCACAAGCACTTAGATCGATTCGATGAACACAGATGACGATTCTAATTCTGGGCAACAGAAGTTGCAAGAGGGAAAAGAACTAAATGAAAATGAAATGCAATAGACCAAAAAATTTAAGACAAAGACTTGCTTGAATGGTAAAAATAACATTGGAAAAGAAAACATGAAAAATGGTGTCCAAGTTTGTTTAAATATCAAAAAACTGAATGTATAAAACTGTATAGAGAAAAACTGTATAGAGAAAAAACTGCTACCCAATTCACTAAGCCCTGATACTATCTTACTTTTATTTCCAGTTTATTTTATTTTATTTTCATGCATTTTTTTTTTTTTAGAAGAGCATGGGACAAAGATTTAGTCAAAGGAAAGGCCAAGATGGGAAGGATGTTATTAAATGTTAAGTAGAATGGAAAGTACCAGACTCCAAAATGAAGGTGCAGAACCATCTTTAAAGACCTTTAGTAGTGTGTGGGTCTTTATTTTTTTTTTGGGGGGGGGCAGGGGCTGAAGAGTATCATGTCATACCAGCCAAAGGACTCCAGCAAATTCACCATCTTAAGGTTTCTCCCTTTCCAACCTTTTGAGGAACTGAGTTTGGTTCCGTTCAAGTCATGAAAGCATCTTCTATCTACATGTGGCCAAATCTTAAGGTTTCCAATTGTTTTTCTCTTTCTCTGAGACCCTTCAAGGGTTGTTTTTACTAAATTGGTTTTTTTTTTTTTTTTTAAATTTTATTTTATTGGTGCACTGTATTCATACATCATAGTGGGATACAAACTTTTGTAGACATACATGCACACATCGCCCAGTCAGCCCCCACCCGATCCCCACCCCATTCTCTCCCCATCCCTCCCTCCCATGCTTGGCTTAGTGGTTGACATCTAGTATTATAGCAATTTATCCAAAATTAAAAATGATAATCTCACATAACAGTTTCATTTGTCTGATACCAAGCTTTTGATGACTTAAAGATAACATTTCAATATTTCTTTTTTGCTTTCTTTCTTACCAGAGAATATTTTTTTCTTTTTTTTAGGTGAAACTATCATATATTTATTTTTCAGAAAAAAAATCTATCCTGATATGGAATATGGACTCTAGATACCCAAAACAATCTCGAAGCAAAAACAAAGCAAGAAGATGTATATTTTCTGATTTCAAACCATATAAAGCTACAATAATTGAAACAGTGTAGTACTGTTCTAAAGGCAGATATATAGACCATTGGAGTTAAATACAATCCTAGAGCTAACTTCTTCCCTATATTGTCAAGTTATTTTTGACAAGGTTTCCACGAAGATTTGGTGGTGGAAATAATAATCTTTTAACTAAATATTGTTGAAAAATAATAATTACATGGAAAAGAATAAAATTGGACCCTTACCTAATCCCACATACAAGTATTAACTCAAACTAGATAAAAGACCTAAATATAAATCTTAAGACTATAAACTTTTAGGAGAAAATCTGGGTCATAAAACCTCACAACATTGAAATTGGCAGTGATTTCTTGGATATGATTTCAATGGCACAGGCAACAGAAGAATATACAAACTCCCTAAAAAATAAAAGAAAATATTGTATATCCAAAGACAATGTAAACAGAGTTAAAAGTTACTAATAGAATTGGATAAAATATTTCCAAATGCTATATCTGAAGGTATATTAATATTCCAACTAGAAATCCTAAAAATTAACAACAATAAAGGCAAACAATACAATTTAGAGATAGGTAAAAGACTAACATAAATAATGAATCTCCACAGATAACCAATCTTAGTTGTCTGTTGGATGGAAACTCTTGTTTCTCTGGTTCAGGTGAGTGTTACCTATTTCTTCTTTGTAGTTAATCTCTTTGAGTATTTTCTCTAGCGCTGGTTTTGAAGACATAAATTCCTTCAGTTTCTGTTTGTCATGGAAGCTTCTTATTTCTCCATCTAATTTGATAGAAAGTTTTGCTGGATAGGAAATTTTTGGCTGGAAGTTGTTTTCTTTCAGAGTTTGGAATATGTTACTCCAAGCCCTTCTGGCTCTCATGACTTGGTTTGGGAAGTCTGGAGTGATTCTAATTGGTTTGCCTCTGAATGTCACTTGGCCCTTTGTTTTTGTTGCCTTTAAGATTCTCTGCTTGGCTTCCACATTGGTCATTTTGACAATTATATGGCGTGGGGATCCTCTTCTCGGATCCTGTCTAAAGGGAGTTCTATAAGTTTCCTGGATCTGTGTATCGACCTCTTGCTCTATATTTGGAAAATTTTCTGCTATTACTTCCTTGAAGAGATTGTTGATCCCTTTGGTATCACTTTCTTTTCCCTCCTCTATTCCAATTATTCTTAGGTTAGCTCTCTTAAGATGGGCCCATATTTCTTCAATGTCAGATTCCTGCTGTTGGATATCTTTTTCTAGATTAGAAACTGTGCATTCATTTTTGGATTGCTCATCTTCTAAGAGCGAGATTCTGTTCTCCATGTGGTCTAATCGGTTGTTTGTGCTTTGAATTGAGGCCTTTACTTCATTAATTGCATCCTTTATCTCTTTTTGGCTCTCTCTGAGTTCTTTTCGAAGCACCTCTATTATTTCTACAGTTATTTTCCTGATTTGATCTTCTAGAAATCTCTGATTTTCTGTTTTATCAGGTTCTGATGTTGTGGGGTTGTGCACATTCATTACTCCAGTGTTATTCCTCTTTCCCATGATTTCGGAGGTTTGTGCCTTCTCTGGGTTCTTCCCTTGGGTCACTATGGCTTCACTTAAGGTGCTCTGGATCTCGAGTCTGTATTATCTCAGACCCTACTACTCCTTTACTGGGTTGTATCACAGAGTCTCCGACCCAGGGAGTCGATAGAGGCTGCTTTAAACTATGGGGGGTGCCAGGTTGCACGCTCTCCTATGGTGTGATATCTCTGCCACCACCACTCCCTCACTGGGTCAAGTCCCAGGAGGCACAATACTGGGATTTCTCCTCTGTGGCCCGCAATTTGACTCACTGTTCTTGAGTACACAGATGTAGCTGTACTGGACTCGGTGAATTCACTGCTGCTGCCGCCACCGGTGGCAATATGGCGCCTCTGCCACGCCCTCGGCCATGAGGCTGGCGTATTTTTTCTTCTCTGGTTTTGATTTCCACTCTGAATCCCTGCAGCGTGTGCTGAGCTCAGCCACTGGGAGCTTTAAATGCTGTCTGCGCCGAAAGATCCCGCCTGGCTGTTCCGCATCGGCTCACCTCAGCTTGCTGTAGCCGTCCGCTGAGTTCGCCGCTGCCGCCGGCAGTATGGCGCTGCTGCCGCGTCCTCGGGCGCGTGTGTCTCCTCTGTGGCCCTGAGCTCTGTTCTCAGTCCGCTTTCTCTCTGGAGCCTGGTGGTTTTTTTGTTTTTCTGGTGATGGTGTTTTCTGGCTATGAAAGGCGCTCTTTTTTTGTGGTAATGGAGATTGGTTGTTAGCGGGACTCTTAAGCCCCGCTTTTCTCGGTCGCCATCTTCCCGGAAGTCACTAAATTGGTTTTTGCAAGAAAAAATTGACTGGCTTCAGAGGACAGAGAATTAAAAAGTAAAGATTCTACTTAGGACCCTGAAATAGTACAGATCAACTATTGGTCATTAGTTTCTTTGGTTTTGTTTTATTTTATTTTTGTCTTTCCCAGGATTTTCAAGAGAAGTGTCTAGAGAATCATTTTCTGAGGATGGTGTTATAAATGGTCAAATTTGAAGAGCCCCCAAAAAATGGAAATTGAATTCCTTTGGAGAAAGCTTTAGAGTACCAGGCATTTCTCCCACTATCATCTGCCTGCCCAGTGGTAGAGAGGAGAAGGAGGGAATGCCCCTGGGACCTCCCCACAAGTGTAATCCATGGGAAGGTCTCAAGTGGCAACCAAACTGGGTGAGATAGCACATCACCTGTCATCCCAATATTTGGGAGGCTGATGCAGGAGGATCACAGGTTTGAGAACAGCCTCAGTAACTTAGACCCTGTATCAAAATAAAAAATAAAATAGGGCTGGAGGCGTAGCTCAGAGGTAGAATACCTTTGGGCTCAACCCTCAATATCACAAAAGCAACAACAACAACAAAAAAAGTGGCAGCTAGCCAGCCATGCAGATGGTGGAGAGCACCAGCGCCAGCCTCCTCTCCTAAGGGCTGGGGAGGCAAGAATGTGGACCTGTTTCCAGGGGCCCCAGATTAAGAAAGCCTATAGCTGTCTTAAAAGGAACTTGTCTTCAAAGGACTGCCTGGGTGGGATTCCCCACAGCAGCGTCTGTGGGATTTACCCACAGAACCCAGCGTCAAGCAGGAGCTAGGAGGGGTGGCTCCCAAGGGGTAATCAGCAACAAGTTCCCAAGGATTGGATGAAAGGGGTGAAGGGATTGCAAAAGATGGCTCAGCCATGCATGTCAGGGGCAGAAGAGACCAATGACCAGCTTCCTTCGGGTTCCGTCAAGGAAGGCTTCTGTTTCCTCTTCCCTTCAGCCCAGGTGGAGCCAGAGCAGCCAGGAGCGGGAGGGATGGGGGAGCTGAGGACCTAGCGAGGTTGGAACTGCCCACCAGCCCTGGTAACCTGGTGAGCACATCCTCTTGGTGGTTAGGTACACTCTGGTCAGCCTGGGACCAGAGTTACATTCTCCTGTTAACATGCAGCGGGATAAAGTCCAGGGCCGAGGAGGGGTCTGCATGAGAGGCAGAGTCAGAGACAGGGGGCTCGGACCCAGTTTGAGTCTGCCAGTTCCGATTTGACTTATATTGCATTTCTATTCTACAGTGCTGCTCCAGAAAGTCAAATAAATATATTCCTCCCATTTATTTATTTTTGTGGTACTGGGGTTGAACCCAGAGGCATTCTACCTCTGAGCAACACCCCCAGCCCTATTTTAGTTTTTTTTTTTTTAATTTTGAAACAGGGTCTTACTAAGTTGCTGAAGGTCTCGCTGCATTACTGAGGCTGGCTTTGAACCTGCGATCCTCCTATCTCAGCTTCTTAAGTACTGAGATTACAGACATGGGCCACCATGCCTGGCTTGTAGCTCCTGTTCAAAGAAACTGCATATTCATTAGGACTGCAATCCATTGTGTATAACAAAAATCTAAGTGGCTTAGCCAAATAGGAATAAGTTTTCTTCAAATACAAGAGTCTAGAAGTAGGGAGTTCTGTTTTGGTTTTTTTTTTTTTTTATGGTACTGGGGTTCCTGGAAGCCCTTTTACCTTAGGGCTACACTCCCAGACCTATTTTATATTGTTTTTATTTGGAAACAGGGTCTCTTAAGCCAGCACAGCTGGCTTCCAACCTGCATGATCCTCCTGTCTCCGCCTCCCAAGTACAGGGATTACAAACATGCGCCACCACGCCCAGCAGGGAGTTCAAATTTTAATGGTGGCTCCTTTGGTCGCCAGAGTCCCCTCCTGTCTATCGTCCTCCTCCAGGGGCAGCATTGCTGCAAGGTGGGTGTCTCACCTCTAGATGCTGGAAACGTCTGTCCTCCTTATCAGTTATTCTCTTAACATATATTTGGAGCCCAGAAAATTGCATGTTACATGAGTCATCCAGATGATTCCGATGTAAGTGTTGTATAGGCCACAGTTTGAGAAAAAGTGTTGTAGGATAGGCATCAAGTGGCAACAGGCAGTGGTTCTGAGCACCGGCTTCGGAGCAGCCCATCCTGCTTCAGGGGCGGGTCTCGACGCTGCCACAAACCTTGTAATCTTGGACGTGTTTTGTTTTGTTTGCAGGACTAAGGATTGAACCCAGTGGTGTTTTACCACTGAGCTTCATTCTCAGCCCTTTTTATTTTGAGACAGGGTCTCACTAAGTTGCCACAATTTGCCTTAAACTTTCAATCCTCCTGCCTCAGCCTCCTCAGTAGCTGGGATTATGGGCATATACCACCGTATTGGCTTTGGACCCGTTTCTTTACCACTCTGAGCTTTGGTTTCCTCATTTTATTTTATTTTTTATTTATTTATTTTGCAGTACTGGGGACAGAACTCAGGGGCATTCTACCTCTGAGCTCCACCCTCAGCCCTATTTTTTATTCTTTATTTTCAGAGGGTCTCACTGAGTTGCAGAGGGCCTCACTAAGTAACTGAGACTGTCCACGAACCACGATCCTCCTGCCTCAGCCTCCCAAATGCTGGGATTACAAGCGTGTGCCACCACACCTGGCTCTAGTTTCCTTGTTTTTTTAAAAAATATTTATTATTTAGGGGAGTGGTGAGTTGGCCCGGGCCACCCTCCCCCCTCATGCCATTTTGGCATGAGGTTGTAACTATTTTCTGTATTTCTATTTTCTGTATTTCTTTTTAATAAACTTATTTAAATCTTCAAAAAATTTATTTATTTATTTATTTATTTATTTATTTATTTATTTATTTATTTATTTATTTATTTATTTTGGGTGGTACTGGGGTTCCTGGAAACCCTTCTACCTCCGGGCTACACTTCCAGACCTATTTTATATTTTATTTTAAAACAGGGTCTCTTTAAGCCAGCGCGGCTGGCTTTGAACCTACGCGATCCTCCTGTCTCTGCCTCCCAAGCGCGGGGATTACAAGCGTGTGCCACCACGCTGGGCCTTCTAGTTTCCTTATTTTAAAAGTGGGAATAATAATATCATCTACTTTGTAGGGTCGTTGCAAGTATTTAGTGACCCTTGTAAAGCACCTAGCGTATAGGAAGTATGATATAAATGTGTTATTAAATGAGTAATAAAATAGAAGTGCTATTTTATTCAGAGTATAAAAGTCATGTGTAAAACACAAGGCAAGACCAAGGCCAAGGTCTGATGGATTCAAGAGGGAAAGATACAAGTCGTGTCACTTTTAGATTCAGTTTACCACTTACAAAGATAGCACAAAGAAGAATAAGCGGAAAGGGCCAATCTCCAAGACCTCGCCCCCCGTCTCCACACACACAAGATGACACTCAAAACACATAGAGGTGAGCCAACTGCAATGGCGGCTGTGCCTGAGGGGCCGCACGTAGCCTGGGGCAGGCGGGCTCCACGTCCTGCCGCTCTGTTCTGAGGGGTGCAGGGCACAGGGCCACCTCATCAGACCCCGCAAAGCAAGGAGAAACCCTCTCCTGGGGATGTGGGAGAGAGCTCCACGTGGCCCCACAGCAGCTCCTCAGAGGCCTCCCTGCCTCTCCTGCTCTGGGACAGTCTTCTCAGGTTAGCTGTGGCTCACGCCTATGCACACCTAGATGACGTGCAAGGCATTAGTGCACCATACTGAGCCCTTTCCTACACAGAGCCATGTAGCTCAGGCAAGGAGGGATGGCTAAATAGGGAATAAATAATATCCTAAAATGAAATGGCTGCTTGGCTAGAATTACATTGTACCTTATAGGAAGAATGTGCTTTATTTTTCCTGGAACATTCTATTTCATTAGTTCCCAGAAGAGTGACATCTAGCTTTCAACTAATTGGGAGGTATATTGAATATAAAAGGAAGTGAGCCTCACCCGGCCTGAGCGCAGGTCAAGGGTACAGGAACGTGGGCAAGGATCGTGGAGTTTGAAAACATGCTGTGTCGGTGAAGAGAACGTGTTCTTGGACATCACTTTGGGAAGATGCTTCATGACATGGCCTGGGAGGCCAATTTGGCATTATCTGTTCAATTTTGAGAGCACACAACCCAGCAAGTCCACTTCTAGGCAGGTATCCTGCAGTCATTCAGTCCAGCTTTGTTTAAATAACACACAACTGGAAATTACCCACGTCTCACAATACAGGCCAGCTATAAAACAGAAAAGAAAGATCTTTATGTTCTCATATGAAAAAAATCTACAAAATATATTGTTAAGTAAAAGAAACCAAAAGGCAAAAGAGATAGTTTGCATATAATATATATATATATATATATATATATATATATATATGAAAGAATAAAGAATATTTAAAACACTGGCATGTCTAGTGGCCTCTCAAGAGAACTGGGTGCATCAGGGATAAAGATGAGAAGGATATATAATTTTATGAAATTCTGAGCCATTTTTTCTATTATAAATACAAGTGGATAAAATGTAAGACTTTATTTCATGATGTTGAGCATTCCTTGTGGGCCACTGGAGAGAGCAGGCTTGAGTGGCACCTCCTGCTGGCTCCTGTGAACTTGCACAGGTGACAGTTTTCTTATCTCTGAACTCAGTTTTCTCCATAAAAAGTTCTGATAATGGGCTTTCCGATCAAATATCCTTTTCCGATCTGATATCCTCCTCCAACAGGAAGATTTTTTTCATGTTTGTTTTTAGTTGGTACATTTTAATCATACATCACGATGAGGGTCAGAGTGTTAGAGACGTACATGCACACAGCACTCCAGCCCTCCCCGTCCCCACATACACGTCTATCCTGCCCCTCACCGTCCCCTTGCACGAAATTGAGATTGTCACTGGTAATTTTGTGTACGTAAGTCATGACCCATGGAGTGTGTCCTTCATCAAACCACCATCCTCCCTCCCTCCTTTAGGCCCCCTCCAGCACTCCACTAAAAGGAAATTTTTCCTCCTTTGTCTAGAGACCCTTTGGGTCCCGTTTCTCCCTAGCTTCTAATATGAGGGAAAACAGCTGACCTTTCACTTTGTGTGACTGACTAATCCCACTTTAGTATAATATCATTTAGTTTCATCCATTTTCCTGCAGATGATAGGATTTTGTTCTTCTTTATGGCTGAGTAGAATTCCATTGTGTATATATTCCATAATTTTATAATCAGTTCATCTATTGATGAACACCTACACTGGTTCCATATGGTGCTATCATAAACATAGATATTCATGCATATCTATATTTGCCTGTTTTCATTCCCTTTTGGGAGTTACTCAGAAGTGGTATAGCTGGGTCATGTGGTAGGAAGGGGATTCTTAAGGACCTGTCTTAAAGGATTTATAAGACAGAGTTGCCAGGCTCAGAAAGGTATGGCTTTCACACTGCTCATTTCGAGCCTCTGCTTTTCATCAGGCAACCAAGTTAAAGTTGGTTACAAAGAGGGAGGAGGAAAGGGGAGAGGAGAGAGACTCCATTACTTTATATCATCTCTCTGGCACTTCAGAATCCAATGTCTTTCTTGTCAAACACTGTAAACCTGGAAGGAGGAGAGGAAATCACCACCAATGTCCAGGGAACTAGTATTAGATTTTCATGATAAAAATGGAACAGGGACAAAGTACCAAAGACTGTTCCCTCCACCTCACACTTGACACCTGCATCATGAGAAAGTGACGTGGTACCTGCCCTGCCGCCCACACTTTACACAGTTAAAAAAAAAACCCATGAATCAAATTTCTCCTAAAACATAACCATGTATCTTTTTACATTTGTGTGGCACTATGAAATGGTCAAATCTTTTCACAACCAGGATGACTGTTTCTAACAACCACCCTGTACGGTTAATGGAGCTGGTATTCACCTTGCTGTTTTGGTGCTGCGGCAGCTACGTAGACAAGTTGACTGACTTGCCCTAAATCAGCCATCTGAGCTGCCAAGCAAGGTCGAGGCCTGGCTTTGGAGGGTCAGCCAGCTGGAGGGCAGAAGGTGGGCAGAGCTCAGGCCTGGAAAGAGGAAGTCACAGCTGAACAAACCCAAGGTTTGTGCCTGGATTTGAGGTGATGGCCTGGAGAGGCAGGTGGGGAAAACTTGAAGAGTATTGGATGTCCCAACAGGGGTGTGACTGATGACCCCATGCTCCAGGGAAGAGGAGAAGGCAGCAGAGTTTATCTCCAGCACATCTTGCTGTGGTCCCTCCCACCTGAGGTCTGAGCCCATGAACACAGGGGCAGAGGATCCTTTTCTCCCAGATCAATGTCCCATAACAAACTTCTCAAACTCCTGCCCTTGAAGCATACAGGGGTCAGCATACACCCCAGAGGCTGGGAGATCAGATAACAAGGAGCAGTTCCCTACGACCCTCACTCAGAAGGCCAGTCTTGTGGCTTGATGGGATAAATGGCCTCCCTGGATGGGAATGCTCCAATGTGACAGAAAGGACCCCTGCTGCACTTTCCCCCAGCCTGGCCCCAGAAGGCTCTCTGAAGTCGCAACCAGCAGGGGTGGGGCCCTGCTTCACAGGCATGCACCCGGCCCTTCTGCCCCAAAGAAATGGTAGGAAAAGGGACTGTCCCCTGCCAGGCTTCAGCTCAGAGGAATGGACAGATTCTCCTGTCTGTTCTTCCTTCATTGAACTGTCCTGTCTCAGAATTGGAGAAAATGACCTAGCTCACTGCTCATCTGATAGAAGAATGGCATGTTCACCCATCCATTACTGACTCAGCCATTGATTCATTCATTTGTTTGATTCATCGTTTGTTAATTAATTCACTCAGCATATGATGAGCAGCTTCTTAAGCCCAAGTAACATGGAGAAGCTGAGATAAAAGGTACAGGTCCTTATAGTCTGATAAGGGTTCAAGCACAGTTTTTTTTTGTGTGTGTGTGGTACTGGGAATTGAACCCAGGGTACCTCTGATCTACACCCCCAACCCTTTTTAAAATTTGTGTTGTTGTTATTGTTGTTGTTGTTTTGAAACAGGATCTTGCCAAACTGCTGAGAGTTTCTCTACTTGCTGAGGATGTCCTTGAACCTACGACCTTCCTGTCCCAGCCTCCCAAGTACTGGAATTACAAGGGTGCACCACTATGCCTGGCTACAGTAATTATTTTTATGGCTCAAATAATTCACTTCTTTTAATATTAGTCTTTAATAGGAAAGTATACTAATATATTTTCCTCATAAAATGTTTTACTTTTTCTCTCACATCAAAACTCATTTTTTTTTTTTTACTCATTTTATTTCTTTGTCTTTTGAGACAGATGTACCAACCTGGTCAACTTCGCTCCTGGGCTCAAGTGGTCCTCCTGCCTCAGCCTCTGAGTAGCTGGGACTCTAGGCGTACGTCAACAAATGCGTCTCTATTTTTATTTTTAATTGTACGTATTTATGAAGTGTGATGATAATTTGATTCATGTAATAACCGTTATTAAATATAGTAGGGTAACTCAAATGGGGAAGCACAGAGGAGTCTCGAGCCTCTACCTGTACCATTTCTCCAGAGGCCATTTGACCTTTGCCTGGACATCCAGGACTCGCCTGTCTTTGGAGGCTGCCCGCTGACTTGCAGGATGCCTCCATCCTAAGAGGTTCCCATAACCTGCACCCAGGAATTGGCCTCCTTGCGGCTTGTGTCGCATGGATCCTGGCTCTGGAGCACCCAGTAGATCAAATCTCTCCTTTATGTATGGGTGTTGGGTCTCTAACAACTAGCGACAGACATCTTGTTGGGATGGGAGAAGGTATATCCAGCTTGTTTCTCCCTCCTTGACTTATTTAAAAGAAATACTCTCAGCCTAATCCCTGGTCCTCTTCTGTGGCTCTAATGACTTTCACCCACAGAAACAAAGACTTGGTTATAGCTCCTTAGTCATCTGTGCTAGGTTTCCCTTCCTACTTTTGTTTATACTCTGGCTCCCTATTTCCTTCACTATCTTGGGGAGCCTCCAGAGGAAATTCTATCACTACACTTTATCTTATATTGCTTAAGATTAACTATAGTAGCTCAGAAAGCAAGAGATCCTGAAAAGGCACACACGTGTAGGTCCAAGAGGAAGGCAATTGACTGCTAAGGTCAATTTCATATGTCCTGGAATTCAATATGTCCAGACTCTGTCTCCCCACTTGTCCAGAGGGAGTGGCCACTTCTTGGTTGGAAATGTAGCTTCATACCCTATATCCAGCCTCTCAGCACCACTTACTGGAAAATGAGTAAGAACAGGTAGAGGATTCTCCTAGGCACCTGACAGCCTCCACGAGTCAGGGCTGCCTTCCCCCAGAGAATGCCACCCTTGTGGTAGTTCAGAGAATGATGGTTCATCAATGGTAGAAAGTCCAGTACCCTAAGTTTTAAATGAGGAAGCTGAGCATGCAGAGGTGGAGATGATTTGCTCAAGATTACATGGAGAGGAGGAAATGTCTGAAGGCAAGACAAAGATTGCCAAAGCATTGGAGTATACTTTCAGGTACTGGCCACCTTGGATATAAAAAGATCCTTTTGCAGAGACAGCTGCCTTCCAGCTCACAGTGAGTGGGGATGACTTAAGCTCCCTGATCTGTTGGACATAGTCATTTGCTTCTAAGGATGGGATGGAAACCTGCACTACCCCATATGGGAACTATTTGCCACACATGACTCCTAAGAACTTGCAATGTGGCTTATCCACACTGAGATATGCTGGATCACAAAAACTTATTAAAAATAATGTAAACCGCCGGGCGTGGTGGCGCACGCTTGTAATCCCCGCGCTTGGGAGGCGGAGACAGGAGGATCGCGCAGGTTCGAAGCCAGCCGCGCGCTGGCTTAGGAGACCCTGTTTCCAAAATGAAAATGTAAAAATAGGTCTGGGAGTGTAGCCCCGAGGTAGAAGGGCTTCCAGGAACCCCAGTACCACCAAAAAAAAAAAAAAAAAATGTAAACTACTTCCCAATGGTGCTTTTATATTGATAACATGGAGAAATGGCAACAGTTTGGGCATATAGGGCTAAAAATGTTTTTCAATTAATTTTACTTTTTATATGTGACTACTAGAAAGTTTTAAATTATACATGTAGCTTGTATTCTATTCACATTAGACAGGAATGGTGTAAAAGGTAAAAACCACAACTCTCAGAAAAATATAAAATGAACATGTGCCAGAGAGATTATCTAACTCAATGAGAGAACCAATAAGACCACTATAAACAACATGTGAGATGTTAAGATATTTATAAGCAAGTTAACAATAAAATGTTAGGATACCATTGCTGGGCTAGGTGTGAAAAAGATTAATGTTCAATAGGTCATAAATTTTGAAGGTTATCTGTCCACTCAACAGAAATTATCTGCATCTCTACTGGACACATATTTACAAGTTAACAAGTAACATCAAGTCTGGGGCTTTTAACTAATAAGAAACAATGAAATATGCCAAGTACATTCCACTGGAATGTCCAATAGAAATATAAGGCAAGCCACATATGTAATTATAAATTTTCTAATAGCCACATTTTAAAAGGTGAAATTAATTTAATAATATATTTTTATTAAACTCAATATGTCCAAAATATTATTTCAACATGTACCCATAATAAAAAAATATTGGTATAATTTTGCCAAGCTAATTTTCTGAGACCCAGTGTGGATTGTACACTCAGCACATCTCAGTTCAGGCGGGCTGTGTGTCAGGAGCTCGTTAATCATATGTGGCCTGTGGCTATTGTACCAGACAGCCCAATTCTGTTCTGTTCTCAGGTGGCCTCTAACCTGCCATGATGCTGAAAGGCTGTACTGTCCCCCTATGAGCCTCATTCCCATGTGCTGGATGTTTTTCTGCCAGTACCCAGAGCTTCACAAGAAATAAATGGGAATCAAAGTGTTCATGAAGTGGATACAAATGTGCGAGGTAGGACCAAATCCTCTAGTATTTGGGGTCCCTAAATGAGACACGTACGGGCTGGTACCGTGTCCGGTACAGGTCACAGACTCTAACACGTTGGTTCCTTTCCTCTCTGCACCCTGACCCATGTCACTCCTGCAGACTGGGAGGGAAGGAGTCACTCAGACGAGTCATCTGTACACACTGAATGGCAGACATTCGCTCTCGCAGGGATAGAGGTGGTGTCAGTGGAGAAACCCTGTTTGGAAACTTTCTACATTTTTAGTGATTATTCATCCAGAGCTCTCTGCAGCCTGCGACAAGGCTCAATCTGCTTTCCTCCCTGATTCCCAAAAAGGCCAAGAAAGGGAGATAGAGTCTGCTAAGACTCAGACGGCAGCCAGAGGACTGAGCTATCCCCCACCCACAGGCTGCTGGAGGTGCCCCCCCAACCTGGCCCACCCCCCCCAGCGCCAACAGTTCCTTTGGACCCTTAGGACTCGGAAAAGGAGGAAGTTAGGTCACGGACCACTGACACCCTTGAGTAAAAATGCACACAACACATTAAACCTTACGGCAGATCCAGGCTGGCCTGACATCCAGGCATTTCTACTATGCCAGCTCTCCGCAGCCCTGGCCTGTTCTAGGTGGTTGGTGCCATTTCAGCCCTACCGACTTTCATCAGAATAGCTCTTCTGGACCTGAAACTCTCAAGGGGCCTCACAGCACCGCTATCCCCGGCCCTTACACCTGCGCCTTCTACAAGTGAGCTCACTTTTCTTTTGCAGTTCACTTCTTTCCACAAGCTTGGAAAAAAAAAACCAGAACTGAAACAAAAATCTTGCCCATAGGAGCCTGGCTCATCGCCCTCGGAAGAGGAGCCCCGTAGACCGTCTCTGCTCACTGAACTAGAGGCAGCCACCCGAGCCCAAAACAGCTACGGTCGCTGGCTTGCTGGTGACTCGAGCTGCCTGGACTAAACAATTGCACCAATCGATGAGACCGCTTTCTCTCTAGAATTTGATTGAGTGCCATAAATTATTGGTCAGTGATAAAACCCACCACCAAAAAGAAAACAAATGGTATTACAAGCTCATCTGGATTCCAGGCTGTCAGCCTATGCAGCCATTTTGGGGTCATTTACAAACTAATGAACAATCAGAAGCTGGTGTGACCAGCAAAGAGCCCCACAGAGGGAAGTGGAAATGAGGGGGCAGAGGAGGGGGAGCAAGGAAGAGGACCGACTGGACCTCTGGACTTCCCGGGGTCCTGTTTCCCTTCAGTGGCCCTGGGCTGTGCGACTCATTTCCCGGGTGTGGGCTTCAGAAGATTCCTCAAGCCTCACCGTAAAAGCTTCCTTTTCACCTTTGCTGGTTTGCAGAGATTTTGAATCCTTGAAACCCCAAACACCTCAGCCAGAACATGGTCCTTGGAGACTCAGTCTGAGTGCCCCTTGTCTGAGATGCTTCCTGGGTGCTCCCTGAGGGTAGGAGGGGTGTCAGCTCTTATACAGCCTGTAGTGTTGGTACTTGGGAGGATGTAACAGAAGATAGAATGAAAATTGGGAATTGTCTTGGGCTGAAGGAGGGGCCAACTCAACAATTTAGCGAGATCCTGTTTCAAAAATAAAAAAATAAGAGCCGGGCGTGGTGGCGCACGCTTGTAATCCCCGTGCTTGGGAGGCAGAGACAGGAGGATCGCGCAGGTTCGAAGCCAGCCGCACTGGTGTAAGAGACCCTGTTTCAAAAATATAAAATAGGTCTGGGAGTGTAGCCCGGAGATAGAAGGGCTTCCCAGGAACCCCAATACCACCAAAAATAAAAAATAAAAATAAAAATAAAAAATAAAATAGGGCTAGGGGTGGAGCTCAGTAATAGAGTATCCTGAGTTCAATACCCAGTGCCATAAAAATACATGAATTAACTAATAAAGGAAATGAATCAGTGGAACTTAATTTGCAGTTTATGCAACCATCACCCCTATTTAGCTCCAACTTTTTTTTTTAATCATGCCAAAAAGAACCCCTGTGGTCTTTAAGCAGTTGCTTCCCATTGCCCCTCTCCCAGCCCAAGATAACCCCCAATCTTCATTCTATCTCCTGTCAAAACCTCCCAAGTACCAGGACTCCAGGAGTGTGCCCCTGTGCCTGGCTATGCTTTTGTTTTACTCCAGGAGCTTGCTGTTCCTTGGGAAATTTTTTTCTGGGGCACTAAGTTTTCTCATGGTTTAGTCATTGAGACAATGCCAAAGGGAATGGCGTGTCAATCCAAGGACAAAGGAGCCGTTCTGAGCAAGAGTATCTGAGGATCTTGAGGACAAAATGTGCCCTGGAGCCCATGTCCTCCGTGGGGTCCACCGGGGCCCACCCATAGGCTGCTGGCGTGCCCCTCTATGTAGGAAGCTCCATCCAGCTATAAAACATTCTGTTCTTCAAGTTTGTCTCCAAAAGGGCAAAAAGATCAGAACTCGTGGAAGATACTACATTTTTGTAACACACATGAATTTGTTGACCCTTCTATATATATTCAGCAAACATCGACTGAGCACCTTTCATACCCCAGGCAATGTGCTGCTGGCCCCCGAGTTTTTAACCAATGAACAGCAGAGACTCTGTCCTGACAGGTTCCAGGAGGAATAATATATCACCATTCTTCTGCTCTATCTCTGCCAGCCCATCGTGAGTCATACAATCCAAAGGGCTTAGAAACATCTAGTTTAATACATGCATTTATAGGTGAATGAGGAAAACTCCAGAGGTTAAGTGATTTGCTCAAAGCCACTCGCTGGTTACGTGAGAGCTGAGACTGGCGCACAGACCCTTGAGAGCCAGCTCTGTGCACCGATGCTGACCCCAGAGGCCAAGAAGTGCAGGCGTCTTTCCTTGTTTTTGTGAACATGGAAGCAAATCCACTTCTAGGAAGGTGACAATCAACCTTCCACACTCTCCAGAAGGTTTAGCAGTTTGCACACCAGGTAAAAGGAAGGGGTCTGAGTCCTCCAGGAGGTAACAGAGACACAGGGAGCCGCATCATTCAAAGGTCCAGGGCCTCTGGTGCCACCCTGGTTGGGGCTTTGGAGCCACAGCTAAGCACAGATATGGTGTAGTGCTCCAGGGATAAGCCAGGAGGACCTGGAGTTGAGCTCAACAGACAAGTGAAAGGCAGAGACTGGGTGGTGATGGGTCCAGGAGCCAGTGCAGAGAAAGAAACACCAGGTTTGATACAAAGGGCTGCTCTGGGCTGAGTTGTATCCCTGAGAGATGTCAAAATCCTAATCCCCAGGACCTGTTAGTGTGACCTGATTTGTAAATAGGTTCTTTGCAGATGATCAAGATGAAGTTTTAGGGAGGGCCCTGATCTCACATGACCGTGTCTTTATAATATACAGGGGCATCTGGACACAGAAACAGACACGCAGAGGGAGAAGCCAAGAAGGTGAAGGCTCCTGCCTAAGTCACCCTTGGAGATGAGGGTGGAGAATGGGTGATGCCTGGAAGGTGCCCAGCACCAGCTCTGGTGTGTGGAGGCTTGAGGACCCATCAAGGGCCTCAGGAGATTCACACATAATAAAGAACACTGTTAGATAAACCCACCATGCACTCTGGACAGAGAGTCATGGGCCCTTTAAAAATCCCAACTCCTTTAGCATCCTCAGCCTCAGGGGCCTGGGGCATCTCTGAGCAGTGTGGCCTCTGCTTGATTGGGGCAGAATCCATTCAAATTGCTGTCAGCTTGTTTTCCAGCTGTCAGCTCAGCCCATAACATCATGTATTTCCCATCAATAATTTAACTATCTCAGGAGTAGAGGCTCCAGGGGCCCTGGAGAGCTGTCTGCTCCATTCATTATTGACAGGGTGCTCTCGGCCTGCCGCTGAATGCTGGGGACCCTGCTGCAGACCAGCCACCAGCCCCGCCCAGCATCGCCATCTTCTTTTTCTGCTCTGTCCCTGAGGCTAACCCTGTTCTTTGATGTGGAGCCCTGCTTTTGTAGAGTTACCCACATCTATATCTTGCTGTCTGACAAGTAGAAATGCAAAGGTCTAAGAGGTATTTAAGATCTCTCTTAGTTCTCTGCGATGCTTAAAAAGTGTTTGTTTGCATGTAGGAATATTTATGATTTGTTTATTTCTTTTCTTTTTTTTTTTCTGAAATCCCTGCAAAAGGGCATCTTGGCAGGCCCTGGTTACAGGAACTAGCAGAATTCCTTCCTATGGCTCCTTCATACCCACTAATTGCCTTAGAAGGTGTTGGTTTTTCAGGAGGTGGTGGTGGGTGCTGTGTTGTGTTATGGACACAGAAGAAGCAGGGCTGAGGGATGGGATCAGGGACAAGGGAGTGCTGGCTGTTCCCCACCTGGTACCTTAAACAGAGGCCATTGCTGGGGTGAGAGCCAGGGCTGAAGGAACTGACTCCACCAGAGACTTGGTGAAATTCTGGCCTCATCCCACGCTGCCCGGGCCTGGGGCTGGTGGCTGAGGGAGCAGCGGGGACAGCATCTTTGAGGAGACCAGTGAGCAGTGGCATCCCGGGCAGTGGGGCATGGAGCAGAGGAAGGATGTGGGAACGCTCTACAGGGACTGCAACTGGCAGGCCAGTGTGGGGACACACAGGCTCCTAAAAGTGTCCAGGAGAACTGAGCAGTGATGGTGGTGGCAGAGCCACTGAATTTTGAACATTAATGTTAATATGATCTCCTTGGAATTCACAGTCTAAGGAAGGCTCCAATATATGATTTATAGCTTAATTACAGGTTCATCAAAAATTAATTATTGGTCATTTTCTAACCTTTTTTTTGCGGTATTAGGGATTGAACCCAGGGGCATTTTATCTCTGAGCTACACCCACAGCCCTATTTTTTATTCTTTATTTTGAAACAGGGTCTCACTGAGTTGCAAAGGGCCTCACTAAGTAGTAGCTGAGGCTGTCTGCGAACAGCGATCCTCCTGTCTCAGCCTCCCGAATGCTGGGAATACAGCATGTGCCACCACACCCTGCCTCTAACATTTATTACTTAGTGTTCTGGATACCTATAGCTATGAAACAAAACACCCCAACATTTAGTGGCTTAATAAAACTATTTATTTTGCTCTTGACTTTGTAGGTCAGATTTCTGGGAAGGACTCAGCTGAAAGGTTTATGCCTGAACTACATAGTATCACTCAAAGCACCTGGAGGACTCATTTCCAAGAGGGATTTCACTCAAACATCTAGCCCATTTAGTGCTCCTTGGTCCCCTCTCTGTCTCAAATGATGCTTTTCTCCCAGGGACTGCACATGCAGCTTGACCTTTCAACTGGGGCATCCAGGGTAGTTGCCAGAATAGGTACCTGGGATTGAACCGTGTGCGTGTGTGTGTGTGTGTGTGTGTGTGTGTATACATTTTTTTTTTTTTAAGCAGGGGCTTGCTAAGTTGCTGGGCCTGGCCTTGAACCTAAAATTCTCCTGTCTCAGCTTTCTGAGTACTGGGATTACAAGCATGCACCACCACACCTGGCTCTGTTTTTACAATCTTTACAGTGGTTCACTAAGCACACCTATGGTCACATGGGTGCACATCAGCCCAATAGACTTACTGACTTCAGACTCCCGGGATCTCATGAACATCAACGGCTGGGATGAGAGCCACTGCGAGTTACCTCTTGTCTTAAGGTTATGGGGGGGAGTCGGGCCCACAAGGCTTAGGGCATATCACCACTAGAAGAGGTGATTAGCAAAGTCCTTTGGAGAGTTTGCAACTGTCATTGAATTCCCTTTTATACTAAATGTATTGAAATGATGAAAAGGCCAAGTTGTATGGAATATATTTAAAAGTTCCACCTGCAATTCCAGTACTTGGGAGGTTGAGAAAGGAGGATGGCGGGTTCACAGACAGCCTCAGCTACTTAGTGAGGCCCTCTGCAACTTAGTGAGACCCTGTTTCAAAATAAAGAATAAAAATAGGGCTGGGAACGTAGCTTGAAGGTAGGATGCCCCTGGGTTCCATTCCTAGTGCTCAAAAAATTTTTCTAAACTAATGAATTGAGTTTAGAGACAATGTAGAGTATGTTTAGGAATACAGGCTTGAGACTCAGATGAAACTGGGCTCTCATCCTGGTCCTGTCCCTTATTGACTGTGTGGCCTTAGGATTCCTAAGCTTTTCCAGCCTCAGTAGTACTCATACTGTAAAGTTGGTATCAAAAGTTTTCATTAAGCATGACTGTGCAGTGACCACCCCAAAACAGTGACTTGAAACAGAAATGTGTTATGATTCTATAGATCAAGAATTTGGCTGGGCGTGGTGGCGCACACTTGTAATCTCAGTGTCTGGGAGGCTGAGATGAGAGGATCTCAGGTTCGTGGACAGCCTCAGCTACTTAGTGAAGCCTTCCACAACTTAGTGAGACCCTGTTTCAAAATAAAAAATAAAAAAATAGGGCTGGGCCATAGCTTAGAGGTTAAATGCCACTGGGTACCATTCCCAGTATAGCAGAAAGAAAGAAAGAAAGAAAGAAAGAAAGAAAGAAAGAAAGAAAGAAAGAAAGAAAGAAAGAAAGGAAGGAAGAAAGAAAGAAAGAAAAAAAGAAAGAGAAAAAAGGAAGAAAGGAAGGAAGGAGGAAGGAAGGAGGATGGAGGAAGGAAGGAAGGAAGGAAGGAAGGAAGGAAGGAAGGAAGGAAGGAAGGAAGGATGGATTTGGGAAAGGCTCACTGAGAGTTTCTTCTGCTTCACTTGGCTTCAGCTGGGCTCCTTGCACAGCTCTTTTTAGCTGGAGGCCAGAAGGCTTCACGCAGGTGCTGGAGCCTCGATTCCTCTCTCCATATGCTCCCGCTCTCTCTCTGTTCAGCAATCTGCCCAAGCTTCTTTGCAGTGTGGCTTCTGGCTTCCTCAGAACGAGAATAGAAGCTGCCAGGTCTCCCAAGAGCTAAACCCAGAACTGGCACAGTATCACTTCCACTTGTCTTTTGGTCCAAGCAAGTCAGAAGGCCAGACCAGGCTCAAGGTAAGGAGAAAAGGACCCCACCTCTCTGTGGAAGAAGTGGCATCCCGACCCAGGGAAGGCAGAACTTGACAGCAGCTATCTTTGAAGAACACCTACCACACCAGGCTCCAGTGAGATCATTTATGTAAAATGCACAGTATAGTGTCATTCAATCAAATATTTTCGCCAATAATTTTTTTTCAGTACTGGGAATAGAACCCAGGAGCATTCTACCTCCAAGCCACACCCCCAGCCCTATTTTTTATTCTTTATTTTGAAACAGGGTCTCACTGAGTTGCAAAGGGCCTCACTAAGTAGTAGCTGAGGCTGGCCGCGAACCGTGATCCTCCTGTCTCAGCCTCCCGAATGCTGGGATTACAAACGTGCGCCACCATGCCCAGCCTCATTTTTAAATGCTTAATCTTTTATTTTTCTCAAACTGTTTGACTTACTAATAAAGAAAATCATGGGCTGGGTATGGTGGTGCCTGCCTGTAATCCCAGTTTTTAGAAGAATGAGACAAGAGGATTGCAAGTTCAAGGCCAACTTTGGCAACTTAACAAGACCCTGTTTCAAAAAAATAAAATAAAAAGGGGGCCAGGAGTGCATCACAGTGGTAGAACACCCCTGAGTTCAATACCAAATATTACCAAAAAGAAAGTAAGAAAGTTGAAAGAAAGAAAGAAAGAAAGAAAGAAAGAAAAGAAAAGAAAGAAAGGAAAGAAGGAAAGAAAGAAAAAAGGAAGGAAGAGGGAGGGAGGGAAAAATTATGGGCTGCAGTATATATAGTTCAGTGGTAGAGTACTGGTAAGGGGGTTCAATCCCCCACATTGCATTAAAAAAAAGAAAAATCATCACACAATGGGTTGTTTTGTATCTCATAAAATAAGCTTAGCGTTCTTGGAAGTGATTCAATTAAACTAAACTTTATTGAGCGTCTGCTGTGTGTACAACAGTTCATAGCACAATCTCTGCCCTCAGGGGCCTTAGCCTATCGCACAGGGACCAATGGAAGCAGGAGATGGATTTTGGGTGGAGTTGCAACGCTGTTTTAAAAAGATAGAAGAGTGGAGCATGATGGTGCTTGCCTGTTAGCCCAGTACTAGGGAGATGAGACAGGAGGGTCACAAGTTTGAGCCCAGCCTCAGCAACTTTAGTGAGACCCTGTTTTGAAATTAAAAAAGAAAGAAAGAAAAAGAAAGAGAAAGAGAGAAAGAAAGAAAGAAAGAAAGAAAGAAAGAAAGAAAGAAAGAAAGAAAGAAAGAAAGAAAGAGCCAGTCATGGTGGCACGCACATAGCTGTAGTTCCAATACTTGGGAGGCTGAGACAAGAGGATTGAAAGTTCAAAGCTAGCCTGAGAAATTTAGCAAGACCGTAAGCAACTTGATGAGATCCTGTTTCAAAAACGGGTCAGGGGTGCTGGGCATATAGTTTAAAAGTAGAATGACCCTGGGTTTAATCCCCAGTATAAAAAAGAAAGAAAGGAAGAAAGGAAGAAAGGAAGAAAGAAAGAAAGAAAGAAAGAAAGAAGAAAAAGGAGAGACAAGTTATGAGAGGGAGGCATTATATCCTTAAAGAATTTTGAATTGAATTTTAAATTTTTACCATCACATAGCAATTGCACAGTTTCCTTATCTTTAAAATCAGGACAATAATATCTACTTGTGTCAGATAGCATAGGCTTTTTTTTATACTGCAGTAACAAAGATTCTAAAATCTTAGTTGCTTAATACAACTAAAGTTTTATTCTCACTCATGCACAATGTCCACTGTATTCCAGGCGTGGTGGCGCACGCTTGTAATTCTAGCATTTGGGAGGCTGAGACTGGAGGACTGTGGTTCACAGACAGCCTCAGCTACTTAGTGATGCCCTTCACAACTCAGTGAGACCCTATTTCAAAAATAAAAAGACTAGAATATAGGGCTGGGGCTGTAGCTCGAAAGTACAATGTCCCTGGGTTCCATACCCAATACTGCCAAAAAAAAAAGTCCACTGTGGGTCCAAGATAATTAATTCTCTAGGACTCTGTTCTCCATGGGTTGATTCAGCTTTCCAGGGAGTTTGAATGTGAACACACTTCTTCAACATGTGCTTCAAAATCACTGCAGCAGAAGACAGAGTTTAAATCCTTCAAGGCACTCAAAGTGGATCGCTTTTATTCCCACTTCATTAGCCAGAGCAAGCTAGACAGAGGAGCCTGAGTTCAAGGTGGCAAGAAAGCACAGTCCTCCCCGCCAGTGAGACAGGAGAGCCTGGCATATTGGTGAACAGCTGTGATGTCACGCCTCTGCCCCAGAGGATGGGTGTGATGATTAAGTGGGATGAAGTCAGAGTTGAGAACCCCACGTCCATGCCGAGCGGGGACTGCTGGGAGGCGGGCTAGCTCCCCGCAGCGCAGAGTGACTAACTCCTGCCCACCAGCCCAGGGGACACGACTGCCACTGCTGAGTCATTGGCTCCTGCAGGCTTTGGAATGTCCGTGTCATTTCTACAGAGTTGACACTCTCCAGGATTAAATCCGAGGATACAAAATTTCTGAATGTGTGAGATGAATAGGCACAATGACTGGAGACGGCAAAGTCTGAAAATGTTCGTGTCTCCATCCCTTCATCTTGGTCATTTGAGCTGCTGTAACAAGGCCATAGACTAGGTGACTTAAACAACATTAGTCTCTTGCCGTTCCAGGGGCTCAAGGTCAGATGCCAGCTTGGTGGGATTCTTGGCGAGGGCTCCCCTGCAGAGCTCTTGTCTTCTTGCTGTGTCCTTACCTGGTGGACAGATTGTCTCAGCTTTCTTCTTAGGTCACTAATCTCCTTCAGGAGGGCTCCGCTCTCAGATCTAATTACCTCCCAAAGGCCCCACCTTCTAATACTATTACATTGGACACTAAGCTTTATCATGTGGATTTGGGGGAAAAAAACTTTCAGTTCACAACACCTTCCAGCTAAAACCCTCAAGGCAAGACAGTAACCCCAAAGAAAGCACCTTGCTTTGTGTGTGTGTGTGTGTGTGTGTATATGTGAGTGTGTATGTACACGCGGGCGCCGTAGGGATTGAACACAGAGGCACTGTACCACCAAGCTACATCCTCAGCCCTTTTTTATTTTTCTTTTTGTTTTGAAATATGGTCGTAATAGGTTGCTGAGAGTCTCACAAGTTGCCAAGGCTAACCTCGAACCTTCAATTCTCCTGACTCAGCCTCTCAAGGACTGGGATTAGAGGCTGTATTGCCAAGCCTGACACCTTGCTTTAATATGGAAAGCCACGAACGCTCATAAAAAGCTCTTGCCTTGAGTTCCAGTTCTTCGCAGTGGCTTCAGCCTAGCTTCCTTCGTCCCCAGAAGACTCTTGGGATGAAAAAACATTATCACCACCCTTCAGCAATTAGGGCGCAAGAGAGATCGTTTGGGTTTAAATTGTACGGTTTCCGCATAGAGCCTTGGAGAGATTTAGAAACATCCACTTATTTTCCAGGCTTGTGGGATCTACTGCAGGGATAACTATGCATCATTTCACAATGTCCTCGGCGTTCTTGGGATGGGCTGCTCGGTAATTAGCCAACAATTCATTTCCCTTTAGTTTCTGTGAAGCAGGAGGGCTGGTGGCCAGCTGACCCCAGCAGGTGAAAGCGAAATCAGGAAGAGAGGAGGAAATGAGCAGGCGGGGTGAGGGGAGGGTCCCACGGAGCGGGAGGCCGTCAGGGAGCACGTGTGCTCAGAGTAATTGACTTTGACTCTTTCATCAAAAGGTTCTTCAGAAAATATTCGCTTTCCTGCTGAAATGTGCAGGAAATAGTGAAATTGCAGGTGGTTGACTCATCTCCCTTAAAACGTACACACTCAATTACACTCGCATGAGCTCATACATTCGTGAGCTCCCTCCTCTGCGTGCTCCAGAACGGGGACAGGGCAGGCTCTGCGCCCCGCAGTCGCTCCAAGCCTAGCTTGGTGCCTGGTGCATGGCAAGCTTTGAGTCGATCTTGGCTGACAAAATGAATAAACAAGTGTGTTACAAACAAAAGTGCCCGACACTGCCCAAGGCTCTTATTCTGAACATCTGTTCTTACCCATTCCCTGGGCATGGATGGCGAGGGTAATGAATGGAACGAGAAGCAATTCAGTCACAGGTTCAGAGTGGCCTCCAGCACTGGACTGCCCTGCTGCCGCCCAGGAGCAAACCCTGGCTCTGTCACTTGCCTGCGTGTGACCTTGGGCAGCCTTCCAACCTCTCAGTGCCCTGGAGCCCGCAACTATAAAATGGGGATGATAATAATAGTACTTGTTTTATAAGGTTCTAACAAGGATTGACACTCTTAGTACAGTGCCCGGGAAGTACCGGTGAGGCTGAAATGTCTGTCGGCATTGTTACTGTTAGAAATAATGTTGGTTAGCCGGACATGATGGTGCATGCCTGTCGTCCCAATATTTGGGAGGCAGAGACAGGAGGATGGCAGGTTCGCAGCCAGCCTCAGCAGCATAGTGAGACTTTCAGCAACCTAGCGAGACCCTGTTTGGAAACCAAAAAAAAAATAAGAAAAGGGCTCAGGATGTAGCTTGGAGGTTCAATCTTGGTGCTATGAAGAAGAGGAGGAAAGAAAAAAGGAAGAGGAAGAGGAGGAGGAATAAGGGAAGTAGAAAAGAAAAAAGACATAATGTCAGCTCTTGTTAGAGAATGTTGGCTCTCAGCATCATGAAAGCTAGAAAACTGTTGTGGATAAATTCCTGATCTGACCTTGTAACCCTGTGCTCTTCTTAAAGAAATTAAATTAAATTCTTCTTAAAGAATTTAGATTAAGCTTTAAACGTCAGCTCTGTTCTTGCTTGTTGAGGTTGTATTGGAAGCCATTGGTTCAAAGGAGATAGAAGTCAGACTAATCCATGAAAACGTGATGCTTTTGATTATAGTTATGAGGCTTAACAAATGTACATAATTATGACCCTGTGGATGGGAGTCCTTGTCTAGATCCAAATGCACTTGCAGATTGCAGCCCAGTTGTAAGCGCTCAATTTTGGTCCTTTCTTCTCCCTCTTATGACGGTTTTATACTGTGTCTCCTCTGCGAGGCTGGGGCTAGAACTGTCACAATCCCCTTTACTGTCTTGGTTCCAGCTTAGACTTAGCCAAAGAGAAATCCAGGTGAGATTTGGAAGGCAGAAAGCAAAACAGTGACCAACAATGTCCAGTGTCCTCTGAAAGTCATCATGGCTCCGCAGAGGTGCTGGAGCTTGCCTCTTGTCCTCCCTCTCCCTGGCTGAGGCCACGCTTCCTCCTGACTTCTCTGCCGGCCTCCCCTCTAGCAGGGGGCTGGCCAGGTTGTGCAGGTTTTCCGGTAAACTCTGACCTGTCACCCCACCCATGCTTCCTTGGATCTCCAGCCCCTCCCTTCCCATTCCTCTTCCTCAGTTTCTCCCCCACTGTGTGGGCTCCAGTTCATTTAACAACCCCTTTTTCTGTGCCATGCCTAATGGTTCTGCTTCTGGATGGGCCCCTGGCCTTCAGGGTTAGTGAAGCTGGTCTCCACAAGTGGCACCAGTAGCCTTGCTTCCCAGGTAGCCACGCCTTTGTGAGTCCCTCCACATCTAGCCATCCCTGTGTCCCTTTGGATCAAAAGAACTGTGCTACAGTAGAAGTAGCACATGCCTCTTCTGGCCCTAGGAAGGTCTGGGGACCTCCACGTTGGCACTATTAGGAGCCCTGAGCTGCGGTGTCATGGGATCCGCTACCCGGCTGGAGAGGCCAAGTGGGAAGCCTGGGAGAAGTTATGAGACTGTATGGGAAGAGACGCCCCAGTCCCAGTGTCCCTGCTGAGCTCAGCTTCCCAGCCCCCTCCAACGAAGAACAGGAGAGGAGACACAAATGGAGCCTGTGCCTAGAGTACTCCTGCCCCAGCTTCTGACTGCAGATTAGAAAGATCCCAAGTAAGGCCAGGAAACAACCAACCAACTGACCCTGCACCGCCTGCAAGAACAGGAGAAATAAGAAAACAGTTGTTTTCACATCCTTATTGTTTAGATATAATTATAGACTTACAGAAATGCTGTAAAACTACGAAGTACCCAAAAAATCCCACATACCGTTCATCCAAATTGCCCAAATGTTAACATTTACCCCCAAATAGAGCAAACTGTAAACAGGATACTTCCTCACTCCAATAGGAGCGTGTGTGTCTGTCTCCTAAGAACAAGACGCTTCTCTAGAATAAACATTGTAAATAAGAATTGTAAAACATCAGAACATTACGTTTGATAAGATATTGTCTAACTGTAGACCTTGTTCAAATTTTTCCAGTTGTCCCCATTTGTCCTTTATAGCAAAAGACAATCGCGGAGCAGGCAGCCCTCACTTGTCTCTATAACTTGTCCTTCACCCCCGGCGGCTCCGCAGGCTTTCTCTGCCTTTCACAACATCGACACTTTTCAAGCATACCAGCCAGAAAGTTTGTAGAAAGTTCCTCAGTTTACGTTTATTTGGGTTTCTTCACAATTAGATTCAGGTCAGACATTTTTGGCAGAAACATAAGAGAAGGGCTGTTGTATTTTCCCCGTGCCTGACTCAGAAGGTAAGCAATATTGATCTGTCCCAGGACCAGTCATGTTACCTTTGAATGTTTGGTTATGGTGGTTGTTGGATAGTTTTAGAACTTTATGCAAACTTACCATTTTTCCTTATAATTAATAACTAAATCTTGCAGAGTGATTTGTACCTGAAGACCATGTCACTATACTATTGCTTATGACACTCTAATACACTAATTTTTGTATCTACTGATGATTCTATTAACGAATCAGTTTATACCATGAAGACTGCGAGATGGTGATTGTTCTAATTTCATCATTCCTTCTGCATTTATTAGTTAGCATTCTACTATAAGAAAGAGCTTTCCCAAGCTAGAAAAGGAGGCTGAGGCAGGAGGCTGAGGCAGGAGGCTGAGGCAGGAGGACTACAATTTCAAGACCAGCCTGGGCAATACAGTGAGAACCTATCTCACAATATAAAATAAAAACAGCTGGAGGTACATCTCAGTGGTAAAGCATTGATGGCTTCAACCCTTAATACCAAAAAAAAAAAATTAAGAAAGGGCTTTTCCCATTTCCCCATTTATTTATATTAGTTTAACTCATCAATTCCATTTGAATCAGTGAGGTATAATCGGCTACTATCTTTTTTTTTTTATGTGCTGGGAATTGAACTCAGAGGCATTCTACCTTTGAGCTACATCATCAGTCCTTTTATATGTTATTTCAAAACAGACTTTCATTAAGTTGCTGAAGCTGGCCTTGAACCTGAAATCCTCCTGTATCTGACTACAGGCCTGTACCACCACGCCTGGCTTCATGAGTTGTTTGTGCCTAAATTGTTTTATATTTGACCTTTGGAATCGTCTTCAAACTCGCTCTTCTGTCCTTTTTATATGTTTCCATGATTCTTTACACACATTTATACTTTTTTTGGCATAAGATGTTTCAGGCAGGCTCATCTTGTACTGTCTCTTCTTGTAATCAACCATTTTCCCAAGGAGCCCTGGTTCTTTTTAGGGGGGAAGGGTATTCAGAAACCAAGATCTGAGTGCTAGTGTGCTCACTGCTGCCTGAGTGCCTCTGTGTTTTTGTCTCCCTATGTAGACAGACGTAGGAAATACATGTATGTGTACATACACATGCATATGTATACAACCACACTTTATTTTGTATCTATGTCTTTACATTATTAGTTCAACATAAATTCATCTTTTCCAACAGTGAAAAACCTGGATAGTATCATCTATAATATATATTCTTATTTTCTTTTTTTCTTTTCTTGCAGTACTGGGGATGGAAGACAGGGGCATTCTAGCTCCAACCTGCACCCTCAGCCCTATTTCTTATTCTTTATTTGACACAGGGTCTCACTAAATTGCAGAGGGCCTCAGTAAGTAGCTGAGGCTGTCCTCCAACTATGATCTTACTGTCTCAACCTCCCAAATACTGGGATTACAAGCATGTACCACCATGCCTGGCTTGTCTTATTTTCTTAACCACAGAATATTCAGGGAGCAAAATTGTCAACCCACACTATGGCGTTAAAAAAAAAAAAAACACTACTTACTTGAGTTCAGTGTTTACTGATAGTTTTCATCTCTCTCAGGAAAAATAGTACAATTTGTTCAAAAGTTTCTGAATATAGTTGTGATTGTTGTTTTAAGCCTCTGAGCTCTGGGGTGGTTTATTTTGAAAGGCATTATAGAATGATGTTGCAGATTAGCCCCCTTTTCCTAAAAGGTCTAGAGTGAGAAAGAAATTAGGTGGGACCAAATGACATCAGGGAGAGTCTTTTCCTCTGACCCCACAGGGATTAGGTGCTTGGCTTGGCATCTCTTGCATGAATCCAGGAGAACAGTGCTGGCCTGGGGGCTGAACATGACTTGAGGACATTTGTCTTGGACATCTTGTTGCTCCTGTCTTTCCTTCCTTCCATCTCTTATTCCCAGACACACACTGCTGTCTGCCTACCTGACACATCCTACCAAGGTCTCCTGGCTCTGCCTAGGCTTCTCCCAGTCCTCCATTATACTCAGTCTCTCGGCTGAATGGCGTTTGGCCCTGCGAGGATGGCTGTCTAATTAAAACAAATTCACAATGAAGTGTGAGCAATTAGCTGACAAGTTGGGTACCCTCCCCAGGGTTAAACTCAGGCCCCGGAGAAAGGTAAAAGGAACTTGTCTTTAGGACAAGTCTTTTCTGTCCTGACTCTTGACCCCTGTCTACTTTACCTGTGGGCTAGATTGGTCCTGCTAGAGATGCTGGAGAGAACGCATGCAACATATGCAGGCTTAAAATCCATCACAGATGTCTCTTTTCTTTTTTAAACCAGCCCTCACTGTGTTGCCCAGGCTGGCCTCCATCCCCTGGATTTGAATTGCTCTCCCACCTTGGCTCTCCTGAGTAGTTAGCTGGGCTACAGGTGAGTGTCACCATGCCTGGTAATTACAGATATTTATTTATCACTTGAATGGCTTAATACATAAGTAAATACATTACATTTATATACTTATGTTACTGATCTAGCAAATCCACAAGCAGTTCTAGCCCTGTAGCTCCTGATCCAGTGAACATTCTACAGTCTACCACTCCAGCAATACATGAGGTAATGTTTTAGCAGGAAAAATTGGTCAATGGAAACTAAAAGATAACCCCTGTATACCACCATCAGCACTACAGGTATAGTAATATCTATAAATAAAAGTCCTTACTCTGGATGTGTTGGCACATACCTGTAATTCAGTACTTGGGAGGCCCTGATGGAGGATCGGAGGATCGCAGGTTCAAGGCCAGTCTCAGTAACTTAGCAAGGGCTGGGAGTATCGCTTGAGTAACACACACACACACACACACACACACACACACACACACACACACACAGTCTTTGTTGAGTTGTTGCCTGACTTTGGTACAGTGTTCATTCTTCGAACATGAGAGCAGATGCCCACAAGGGTGGTGGAGTGGGCTTCAGAAGCTGCTAGAAAGCCACCTCATTGGCCACAAAAACAATTCTCAGGCTTTTCAGAAATTATTAATGGAAAATAACCTTGCAACAAGAACAGTTTCCATAATAATCAAGATGAGGACTTGCCATCATTTCACTTGAATTTTCAATGTGACACAACCTCATTCTGAAGCCCGGGGCTGTCAAGACAGGACATAACTCCTGATATGATGCCACATCGGGTGAGAAACCCACCTGCCTGTCTGAATTGTTCTCTGCAGCTAATTTCACAAGTGTCTCAAGGGCAGAGTGTGATAAGAACAAAATGAATTTCGATATTACCGAGAGATTCCCAGGGAGTTACATTACAAATTAATAAGTGGAGACTCAATGTGGAGGGATGATTAATGACTGGCTGCCTTCTCTTCTCTGGCAGGGCTTCTCAACTTGGAGTTCCTAGATGAGTTTCAGGGGATCCATGTTCCCTCAGATTACATGGGGTTCCACTTAAGGTTTTGCTTGTGCATCTTGATGAGGAGTCGGAAGTGATCTACACATTTTCCAGGGAATCCTTGACCCCTCAAAGGTGAAACATCTTGATCTACTTGAGCCTTTCTGAACCTGTGTCTCCTGAGACTAAGTGGGAGGTGGCCTCCACCTGAAGGATGTCCTGCCATGGGTGTGTTCACATTTTGACAACCCACTTCCCCTAAACAGTGACAGAAACTAGAACATCTGGATAATTCACAATCACTGTCACTACCTACTAAATTGTGAAGGTCCATCTCCCTTCAGATTCATAGGTTAAAATTTAATCCCTAGAGCAGAAGAATCTGTGAGATGCTTTGGTCAGGGAGTGTGGTCCTCACACGTGGGATTAGCGCCCCTTAAAAGAGGCTGAAGTCAGGCATGGTGGCACATACCTATAATCCCTGTATTTGGAAGGCCGAGACAAGATGATTGCAAATTCACAGGCAGCCTCAGCAACTTAGAACACTCTCCAAAACTTAGCAAAACCCTGTTTTAAAATAAAAATAAAGTAGGGCTGGTGTTGTAGCTTGGAGGTAGAATGCCCTTGAGTTCAGCTCCTAGCAGCACACACACACACACACTCAGGATGAGGCAAGCATGTCTGTCCCTCCTGGTCACGTAGAAGGTGTCTTCTAGGAGGAACAGATCCTCACCAGACCCCAAATCTGCCACTGTCTTGATCTTGGACGTCCAGGCCTTCAAGAGTGAGCATTAAAGCACCCAGTGCTACAGTTTGGGTATTAATTAGCCCCCAAAGGCTCATGTGTTGAAGGCATGGTTCTCAGGGTGGCTCTATTGGGAGGAGGTAGGGCTTAGTGAGAGGTCTTTAGATGATTTGGGGTGTGCCCTTGAAGGGGATGCAGGATCCCACCCGCTCTTTGCTCTCTCTGTTGCCTCCTGGCTACAGGGTGGGGGGATTCTTTGCTCCCCCCACTCTCACCATTGTGTTCTGTCTCAGCACAGGCCCAGAGCAATAAGTTGATGAGAATATTCGAATGCAAGAGTGCATGCACAAAAGAACTAATGGCTCAAATCTATTTCAAAGAGAAAATAGTCTAAAATCAATGATTTCTAACATTCTTTGTATTGGATTGAGACAGACTAAAAAATAATGGTCATTGGAATTTTAAGATGCGCTCTGGAAGAACAATGAAAAGAAGAGTGAGTTACATAACATGTGTGAGTGGGTGAGCCTGCGAGCTCTAGGCAAACTTCCTGGGTACGAATTTTGGCTCTACTGCACCCCAGCTGTATTATCTTGGCAGGTTACTTTACATCTCTGGGCTTCAGTTTTCTCATCTGTAAAATGAAGATGATAATAACAATAGCATAATGACTCTGTAGGGTTGTTTGTAAGGATTTGTGTTAGTCAGATTTCTGTTACTATAACAAATAGCCAAGAGAAGTCAACTAATAAGACAGAAGGTTTATTTTGGCTTACAGTTTTGGAGACTTCAGTCCATGATCAGGTGGACCCACTGCTTTTGGGGCGATGGCAAGGCAGCACATAATGGCAGGGAGCATGTGGCCGAGAAAGCCTGTTCACCTCATGGCCAGGAGCAGAAGAGGAGGAGGAGAGTCCCACTGTCCCCTTCAAGGGCACAGCTCCAGTACCACAAGACCTCCCACTAGGCTTCACATCCTAAAGGCTCCACACCTCCCAGTAGCGCTACAGTGTGGGGACCATGCCTTTATCAGATGGGCCTTTGAGTGACACTGATCCAAACTATAGCATGTTTATTGAGTTAATATTTTGTAAAGTTCACGGAATAGTGTCTAACATACAGTGAAAAGCTAATAAATGACTAAGTATTATCATCATCATCAATTTGATCTCCTGCATAGTCCAAGTCCATCCGATTAGAGTGGGTTGACTGCTAGTACAGACTCAAACTTTGAATCCATTTAGGATTCAGTGGCCATGGTAGAGAATAATCCAGTTAAATAATAATTAGATCTGATTAATCATTTCAGGAGCACCCAAGGAGTATGTGGGCAAAGATCCAGCCCATGTGATAAAGCAAAAAATATAATGATCTTAATGACCACTTTCTGAGGGCCTTTTCTATTGTAAAAATGCTTCAGATATTTCCATACTTAACCTTCATAATAATTGTATAAGGTTAGTCTATATAATTGAAGAGAAGCAGATAAAAAGGGTTCGCTAATGAAAAAACGGAGACTCAGAGAGATTTAGTCATTTTCTTAAGGTTACACAGCTGACACACATACTCTATCTTCTAGAGTTAATTTCCTCCTTACTTCACAATTATCAAACAGGAAGATGAAAATAATTTTTATTCTTTTGGGGCACTGGGGACTGAACTCAAGGGTATTCTACCTCTAAGCTATATCCCCAGCACTTTTAATTTAATTTAATTTATTATTATTATTTATTTATTTATTTATTTATTTATTTTGGTGGTACTTTCTACCTCTGGGCTATACTCCCAGACCTATTTTTTATATTTTAGTTGGAAACAGGGTCTCAGTTGCCGAGAGCCTCACTAAGTAACTGGGGTGGCTTCAAACCTGTGAGATCCTCCTGTCTCAGCCTCCCAAGCGCTGGGATTACAAGCATGCCACCATGCCTGGTTTATTGTTTTTATTTTAAAACAGGGGCTTTCTAAGTTACTAAAGGGCTTGCTAAGTTGTTGAGGCTGGCCCTCAAACCTGCAATCCTCCTGTTGCAGCCTCCCAAGTCCTGGAATTATAGGTATGCACCACCTCACCAAGTTGAGACTAATTTTATACCACCAGGCCTCTTTTATTAGCAATGCAGCTTGCTGCAAAGAATCCAGGGGAAGAAATATGGATGGGATTAATCAGTTTCTTTATCTGGTAACCTTCCTAGCTCACCTGCCCTTGCACTGTATTCTATGCCCCCTTTCCTCTTTCCTTAGCCCCTGTCCCAACACCACCATTCACCCTGTCACACGGCTTTCTGGACTGGTTGGTGCAGATTTGGGGGAGAGTTCTATTTTTAGATTTGGGCTTGTTATTGTCCATTGGTGTATTCAGTCTCTCAGCCCAGACCAATTAAATCAGAATTGGTGAGAGCAGGATCCAGGTTTCAGTAATTATTTTACAGCTCCCAAATGCTAGCCAAGGTTAAGAACCATGATATTGAGAGTGAGCCTGAGCACTCTGCAGGGGAGAGTGGGGAGGGACCGCCACTTCTCTTCCTCTGCTCTCCCCAGCCCAGAAACAACTCCACCCTCCTAACCATCCCCATAGCCATCATCTCTGTACCTGGAGTCACTCTAGAAAACCGGTCCCTCCCTGTGGTGCAGAAATGTATCAAAACTATGATGGCTGGCAGGATTTGCTCCAGGAGGAACTCTGTCTCCGTCTCATTAACCTGTCCATGCCATTTTAGCATCTCTCATAGATTAGCTTCTGTTGGAATTAGAATAGAAGTTTCTCTCTAGTTTCTGGTGGGACCACAGGTCACTGACACCCACCAGCTGGGCACCTTGTCTCTATGTGTTCATGCCCAGACCACACTTTCCACAGCTGCTCCCAGCCAGGTGCAACAGAGGCTCTTCAGCTGGGCCCCTCACCTGGTGCGAGACTCCACCAGCAGGCAGCCTTTGCTTGGAGACTTCTGCTTGCCTGGCCAAGGCTCCCCGAGCTGCACTGCATGCCCCATCCTACGCTTCCTGTGCAGACGCTGGCAAGCTCAGTGGTCTGAGCCCTCTCTGCCTTCTGCTGGCTCCACTCCTTTATCCTCACACGTGTTTCTCGGGCACATCCAATCCCATCGTGGTATCTGCTTCTCAAAAGACTGATCAAGCTGACGTCAGAAGAGCTGGAGACAACTCTTACTCTCTCCATGGCCATAACTTCCTGGCTTTAATCTAGGCTTGTGATGTATAAAATTATAACAGGGGCGTCATGAATTAGAAAACACCCTGTCTCCTCCTCTAGTGCAAGCTGGAGCAAGCTCAACTGTTGGGATAGATAGAGCATCCCCAGATCTGGGCTGAGCAGGGGGCCTAGGGCTCCCAGCAGAGGAGGGTCATGGAAGTCACAGGAATGCACACTTTGGGAAGTCCCCCCTTCTAGAATCCCCAGTGGACATGGGCATCATTGTCCCGAAGGCCAGCTCATCCTACAAGGAAAGAGGAACTTGGCAGAGAGGATTGGAAATAAAGACACCCTTGCCAAGTGGAACTAACTGATGATGGGATGCAAGAAGAAGCCAGGCAGGAGGAAGCAGCAGGGCACTTAGGAAAAATACATCTCATGGACCAGAACAATCCCCACTCCCCTTGGAGATGCTGCAGTGAGCACCTGCGTGCAGAAAGTGCTGCCGGATTTGCATCTCCCACAAAATGCTTGCCACTCTGATTGGGGTTGGATGGAATCTCAGCATAGTTTTGATTTGCATCTCCCTGGTGTCTAGTGATGTTGAGCATCTTTTCATGTATCTATTGGCAATTTGTAGCTCTTCTTTTGTGAGGTGTCTATTCAATTCTGTTGCCCATTTCTTGATTGGGTTATTTGTTTTGCTAGTGTAGACCCTTGAGCTCTTTGTATGTTCTGGATATTAGCCCTTTGTCAGAGTGGTGGCTGGTAAAGATCTTCTCCCATTCTGTAGGCTTTCTCTTTAGGTTCTGGGTGGTTTCCTTTGATGAACAGAAACTTTTAGTTTGATGCCGTCCCACTTGTTAATTCTTGCTTTAATTTCCTGCGCTTTGGAGGTCTTGTTGAGAAAGTTACTGCCTGTGCCTATATGTTGTATCATTGAGCCTATGCCGTCCTCTCAAAGCTTCACAGTCTCTGGTCTAATTTTCAAGTCTTTAATCCATCTCTAATTGATTCTTGTGCATGGTGAGAGGTAAGGATTTAGTTCCATCTTTCTACAAATGAATAGCCAGTTTTCCCAGCACCATTTGTTGAAAAGGCTGCCTTTTCTCCAGCATGAGTTTGGCCCCTTTGCCAAAGATGAATTGACTGTAAGTTTGTGAATTCATTTCTATATCTTCTATTGTGTTCTGTTGGTCTGTGTGCCTGTTGTATCAAGACCATACTGCTTTTACTACTATTGCAGAGATTCCATCTAACCCCAGTCAGAGTGGCCAACATAAAGAAGTCAAATAACAACAAATGCTGGTGAGAATGTGGGGAAAGAGGAACTCTTATACACTGTTGGTGGGAGTGCAAACCAGTTGAGCTGCCATGGAGATCAGTGTGGAGATTCCTTAGAAAACTGGGAATAGATCTACCATATCATCCAACTATATTACTACTGGATATCTTTCCAAAGGGGTTAAAATCAGAGAACTACAGTAACATATGCATACCTATGTTCATAGCAGTACAATTTGCAATAGCCAAAATATGGAACCAACCTAGGTCTTCATCAATAGATGAATGGATTGCAAAATTATGGGAAATACACACAATGGAATTTTACTCAGCAATTAAGAAGAACAAAACCATGTCATTCGCAAGAAGATGGAAATACGTGGAGAACATTATGGTAAGTGAGATCAGCCAAGCACTGAAAGAGAAGGAACATATGTTTTCTCCAATATGCCCAAACTAGGGAGTATTAGGAATACCAGAGGGACTCCAGATAATGGAGGGGAAACCTCAGCAAATCTAAAAAGGAGGGGTAGGGGAGCAAGAAGGCTGAGGTTGATTAATGGAGGAGCTACATTCAAATACGTAATAAGTGTGAATGTGGCATGGTCAACCTGGACACTCATTGTGGGGATGGGGGCATGGGAAGTGGGTGTAGGGCACCAAGCACTGTGTGAATATGTGCCATTTTCAATATGATCCACATTATGATGTGAAACTATAGTGTACCAATAAAATAAAAAAAAGAAGAAAGTGCTACCTAGGCACTTTCTAGAGGCATCCTCTAGAGAGGGGGATGCAGAAGCACGGGGTTTCTGGCAGGTGCCTGGGAGTGCGTACACACTAGCCCAGGGGCTTCCAAATGGGTCCCTTTGAGTGACTGCAGGGATTTCCTAGAAGGAGAAGGGTTCCAAAGGTGAAAGGAGGAAGTCCTCCTTGATTTCGCACCCTCCAACCAAAACCCTTTGCACCTTGAAGACTGCTTCTCAAAAGCAAGTTAAGGAGCTGGGTGTGTTGGCACACGCTTGTAATCCCAGCATTCGGGAGGCTGAGAAAGGAGGATCATGGTTCGCAGTCAGCCTCAGCTACTTAGTGAGGCCTTTTACAACTCAGGGAGCCCCTGTTTCAAAATAAAGAAGGAAACAATAAGTCTGGGAGTTTCGCTCAGAGGTAGAATGTCCTTGGGTTCCATCCCCAGTGCTGAAAAAAAAAAAAAAAAAAAAGCAAGTCTAAAACCACTGACCCTTTTCTAAGAATACCCTTTCCTTTTATCCATGGAAAAATGAAAGGCTCCCAGGAGTGCTGGTGTGCATCTATAATCCCAGGACTTGGGAAACTGAGAAAGGACAACTCCAGGTTTGAGACTAGATTCAGCAATTTAGTAAGACCCTATTTTAATTTTTTTAAAAAGCAGGGCTAGGGGTGTAGCTAGAAGGTAGGATGCCCCTGTACCAATCCCCCCAAAAAGAAAAAGGGAAATGGAAGCCCTGAGAGGCAGTAGAACTTGCTCAAAGTCACACAGCAAGTGAGCAGCAAGGCGGAAGGGCAAGAACACAGGCACCCAGCCCACGTCCTGTTCTGCTTCATGTGCCTCCATCTCAGGGAATGCGAGTCTATGGCAGTCTAGTGGCGATATCACTAGCAGCTATGTCACAAGTGGAGATTCAGCCTGGGGCTGGGTAGATGTGTCAACTTCCAGTTCAGAGAAGGTGGGACCAAAGAGGCTTCCCTGCTTTCCCCCACATTGTCATTTCTCATTTGCATCAGCTCAGGGATAGTCAAATACATCATTCCAGGGCCCGGGCGTGATGGCGCACACTTGTGATCCCAGTACTTGGGAGGCTGAGACAGGAGGATAGCAGGTTCACGGCCAGCCTCAGCAACTTATGAGGCCCTTCACAACTTAGTGAGACCCTGTTTCAAAATAAAGAATAAAAATAAGGCTGGAGGTGTAGCTTGGAGGTAGAATGTCCCTGGTAGTTCATCCCCAGTACCACACACCCCAGAAAATTACCATTGCACAAATGTTCCATCATGGAAGCAACAGAGTAGTGGAAAGAGCTAGTTTTGAAACTAGACCAATGCGGCCTTCAGCCAGGTCCTCAGATAAGCCAACATCATCTGGAGCCTTGGTTTCTTTTTCTGTAAAGTGTAGACAGCATCTGCTCTACAGGTTGCTGTAAGGATTCGAAATGTATTGGTGAAGCATCCGGCCAAAGCCAGGCGTGCAGTGGGTGCTCTCCAAAGGTGGAGTGTGTAATAGAAAGACAAAAAGCCTTGACTTTAAGGCCCCAAAGAGTTATACCATCATTGAAAAAAATCAACATACATGGTAACAAAAGAACAACAACTTTTAAATAATCTCTGCTGAGAGTAAGGAATTTAGAAGAGGGAGATAGGTGTGAGCAAAATCAATCTCTGTTATGGTTTGAATGTAGAATGTCCCCTAAAAAGGCTCATGTATTAGTAACGCAAAAATATTCAGAGGTGAAATAATCAAATCAGGGCTCTAGTCATATCAATGGATAAATAATTTGAGTGGATTCATTGGGTGGTAACCCAAGAAGGAAGGGAATGGCTGTAGGAGGAAGGCTACTGTGTAGTTAGGAGAACTACATCTGTCCCTGGCCACTTTCTATCTCTCTCTGCTTCTGGCTGCCCTTGGGTTGAGCTCAGCTTTCCTCCACCTGGCCAGGCACCACGATGTCTGCCTTGGAGAGTTCCACCTATGGACTTACTTCTCAAACCATCAGCCAAATAAACTTTTCCTCCTCTATGTTTTTGCATCAAGAATTTTGGCCACAGTGAAGAAAAGGCGATAAACCAGATCCCCAAAGAGGAGAGGAGAGAGAGAGAAGACGACTCCCCTTAAAATGTAAGGGGTGGTGGCAAGTGGGAAGGCGAAGCGGAGGGGATGGTAACATGAGAACAGAGGCAGGACCAGGGATCCAGGCCACTGAGGCACTGGGCGTCCTGCTGAAGGGGCAGGTGGAGCTTTAGAAAGTAGCACTGCTATTTCAACAGGAAGGAAAATCGTGTGAAGCTAGCACAGGTTCTGTGAGGCTTAAGGTAGTGATTTTTGGAAATGGCTGTCTGTCTGTACATGAACTTCCAGCTCCTCTAAGAGCTGAGAAGTAAGCTCCCCATTTCCTCGGGCTCGTCTCTCTGGCATCTCACCGCAGTGTTTACAGGTGAAGAAACCAAGAACCAAATGACTTAAGTGGTTTCCCCAAAGCCACACAGCTACGTGACTGACTTGAACTTTAAACCTAAACCTTCACACTGTCCAAATCCTTTAGTCCTTCCAGTTCCAACTGTCTGGTGTTCTCCATAGTGAGGCACAGAACCAGACAGACACATAATAAATACCTCGGGAAATGCCATAAACCTTGGCTGCAGTTCCATAAAGTGCAAGCACAACAGTGTTCTTCCACACTAAGTACAAATTGAAATCATGAGGGACCTTTGCTTTTTTGTGTGGTACTGAGGACTGAGCCCAGGGGCCTTCTACCTCCAAGCTATGTTCTCAGACCTACTTTATTTTTATTTGAAAACAGGATCTCACCAGGTTGGGGAGAGTCTCATTACTTGCTGAGGCTATCCTCAAACTTGGAATCCTCTCATCTCAGCCTCCCAAGTACTGGGATTATAAGCATGCACCACCAGGCCTGGCCGTGGGAGGTTTTAAAAAAGAAATATTTATCCCCCAGTTCAGAGTCTGGGGGGCAAGGCTTGGGCATCAGCATTTTTGAAAGCTCCCAGGTGTGCAGTTGGGCGTGTGAATCACCGAGCTGGTGTGCTGTACACATCTGGTCCATCCCCACACCGGCATTCCTCACGAGAGCTCTTAAACGACACACCATCTGTGCGATCCACAGGCCCTTCTGTGCTTCCTCGTCAACAGACGGGTCTCTCCCTCCCTCTCTCTTTCTCTACCATATTGCCTCTTGATTCAGTCTTCACACTGGTGGCGATGACTAATTAATCTTCCCGGAACCATGAAAGGAGACCCACTCGTGGGTGAGCCATCTGGAACTCCCCTTCGGTTGCCTTGGACTTGGGAGGATGAAAGAAAGAAAGTGGGAGCTGACTCACCCTCCAGATGCAACCGGCACACTGCGCTTGTACACGGCGGGCTGTGGTCCTCGGGGCCATACCGCTGTCCCCTGCTTCCCAATGGCTCCAGATTGTGCCTTTTCTCTTTCCACATGTGGGTGTCCACACCCACCCCACAGGTAGGGAGGCATGGACTGTCCAGGCTATTTCTACTTTAGTTCACAACGTGAATTCAGTATTTCTTCAATGGCGTGAATCTGTAAAATGCCTTGAGGGTGAGACAGCTCACTTACCCCATTGTACTTTTTTTTATAGTAGTATTCCTCTTGTGCGTGGGGGCAGGGAGGAGAGGAGCCAATTGACCACCAACTATTTATTGAATAGAGCCCTGCCCAGATTCTCTCTCTGGGAACGTGGAGCTAAGCGTGGTGGTGGCTACAGATGGCTCTGGCTGCGGTGCTCTGGGGAGGAGCGGGAGTCCCTCACGGGCTCCTCCGTGGCTGGCCCACAGCTCCTCTTGACCGCATGGTGTGCAGGGTGCCACCCCTACCCTCAAATGGGCTGTGGCTTAGACTTCTAGAAATTGAGGCAAACATTGACACTTCTTTATTTTTTGTGATACTTGGGATTGAACTCAGGGGCATTTTACCTCTGAACTACACCCCAGACCTATTTTATTTTCTATTTTGAAACAGTCTCATTAGGTTGCTGAGAGTCTCACTAGGTTACTGAGGCTGGTTTCAAACCTGTGACTCTTCTGTCTCAGCCTCCCAAGTACTGGAATTACAGGCGTGTGCCTCCCCGCCTGGACGGCACTGACTCTTCAGCATCTTCCCCTTCACTGTTTCCTGGTTTTCCCACTCCCTGAGGGGTACCCTTGGGCACTGCCCCCAAAATTCACAGGCTCTGAGATCCTTCCTTAGACTCCCTCTAGGAAACTGACCTGAGACCGAATGTTTGCAAGAGGAGATGAGAGCTGCCAAGGTGTTTATTTATTTATTTATTTTTTATTTTTATTTTTTGGTGGTACTGGGGTTCCTGGAAGCCCTTCTACCTCCGGGCTACACTCCCAGACCTATTTTTACATTTTTATTTGGAAACAGGGTCTCCTAAGCCAGCGCGCTCGACTGGCTTCGAACCTGCGCGATCCTCCTGTCTCTGCCTCCCAAGTGCGGGGATTACAAGCGTGCGCCACCACGCCAGGCATGCCAAGGTGTTTAAACCATGATGTTTCCTTCTTTATCCATTACAGGGGTAAAACATGGATGTGCAAAAGTTAAAAGGAAATCAAGTAATGATGACAATCGCATGGGACGTGAAACTGGATAGTAGACTGTTTTGATGAGTTTTAGAGGTAGAAGGTTTTGAAGGATGACAGAGACCCCCAAGAAGCATCCTGAGAGGAGGAAATGGTGTGGGCAAAAACATAAAGGCAAGAAGAAACAAGGGACAGGAGATGAAGCTGTGGGGCAAGGGTTCTCAAACCAGGCAGCCTCGGGGTTCCCCAGAGGGATTCTGAAAGCACCAAGGATACCCAGGGACACCCATCCCGTAGGTTTGGAAACCATTTCTAACAAGCTTCCAGGGAGAGTTGATGGTGCTGGTCTGGCAATCTTTCCTTAAGAAGCACTTAAAATAAGATTTAGGTTGTAGGATAAGGGGTGTGTGTGTGTGTGTGTGTGTGTGTGTGTGTGTGTGTGTGTGTGACTGAGGATGGAACCCAAGGGCATTCTACCTCTGAGCTACACTCCCAGCCCTATATTTTATTCTTTTTTTTTTTTTTTTTTTTTTTTTTTTTTTGGTGGTGGTACTGGGGTTCCTGGAAGCCTTTCTACCTCCGGGATACACTCCCATGGGCTACACTCGCAGGCCTATTTTTTAACATTTTTATGTGGAAACAGAGTCTCTTAAGCCAGCAAGGCTGGCTCTGGACCAACGCGATCCTCCTGTCTCCGCCTCCCAAGCGCGGGATTATAAGTGTGCACCACCACGCCCGGCTTAGTCTTTTTTTTTAAACAGAGTCTCACTAAGTTGCAGAGGGGCTCACTAAGTATCTGAGGCTGGCCGCAAACCTGTGATCCTCCTGTCTCAGCCTCCCAAGTACTGGGATTACAATAGTGTGCCACCATGCCTGGATAGTAGGATAGTTTTGAGAGACCAAGAATGATCTCCCATGCTCCCTGATATCAGGGACCCGCCAGCAGATTCAAGCATGAGGACGTATCCACCTTGGCTCTGACCTTAGGAGACTTTCTTAAATCTCTACCAGAGGCAATAACTGAATGACTACTAAGCACTAACTAATAATAACTGTGACTTAAAGGACTAAGGCTTAAGGGAGAAAGGGTCTTGTTAACTTCAAAATATTTGTGTGTATGTGTGTGTGGTGTTGGGGATTGAACCTGGGGTCATTCTACCTTTGAGCCACACTCCCAATCCTATTTTATTTTTTATTTGGAAACAGTCTAGCTAAGTTGCTGCGGCTGGCTTTAAGCCTGCAATCCTCCTGCCTCAGCCTCCCAAGTATTGGGATTACAAATGTGCATCACCACACGGCCAGCTTAGATTTCAAAATCTTGGCTCTTATCAAAAGCTAAAGTCTCCAAGACTGAGATCACAGGATTATACCAAACACCAGGGTGGGGTGGGGGGGTCTGCAAACCAGAGCCCGTGACATGTTTGGTACATATTTGCTAGGACATGGCCCTCTATCATTTACATATTGTACAGGCAGATTCCGAGCTACAAAGGGCAGAATTGAGTAGTTGCCACAGGGGCAGGATATTCTACCAAACCAGAAATATTTATAATCTGGCCCTTTACAGAAAAAGATTGCCAGAGGCCTTAGAGTAAGTAGGGGAGGGTGGAGGGGCAGGACCGATGGTGGACAACCTAGTTCCCCATCCCTGAGAAAGATGAGTGGAGGTCCTACCAGCCGGTGGGAAGGAAGAAGATCACTGAGGTTATGGTGAAATATCTCTTAGCACAGGCATGAGGATCAGAGCAGAGGAGTGTGCAGTTAGAGGGAAATAAACTCCCAATTTATACTTCTAATTATCTGTAGAAGTCATGTCTGGCAGGGAGAATTTAGCAGGATTGGAACAGGAAGAGTGGAGTGGATGGGAGGAAGGTACACACATGCAAATCGTGGAGAGCTTTTGCATCTTGAGGGCAGGACATGACCAGTCCTGCCTCGGTGTCCATTCAGTTTGCAGACCGTGCTCTCTGGCACATCTTAGACCTTAAATGGTTAGCTCTTGCCGGGCGTGGTGGCACACGCTTGTAATCCCAGCATTTGGGAGGCTGAGACAGGAAGATCGTGGTTCAAGGACAGCCTCAGCTACTTAGTAAGGCCCTTTGCAACTCAGCGAGACCCTGTTCTAAAATAAAGAATTTAAAAAAAGGATGGGGATGTAGCTCAGAGGCAGACTCCCCCTAGGTTCCATCCCCCCCCCACACACAAAAAGTTTAGCTCTTATTTTTGAAGTGATAGGTTTCTACTGAGAAGCTCCTCTGCACTGTGATGGGTTATACCCATAGATCTCTCTGTATATTTAATTTCAAATGCAACAGACAAGCTGGGCGTTATGGCACATGCTTGTAATCCCAGTCTTGGCCAGCCTCACAAAAAAATGCAACAGACAGGTATTGTGTCCATGTTACAGATGCAAACCTGATTGATACTCAGGAGCCTTAGAGAACTAACATGTGGTCCATCAGAGGGTCCCAGGGACCAGATGAGGAAGCTGGCCGAGGGAGTGGATGGATGATCCCAAGGTGGATGGATGATCCCAGAGTGAGCATCTGTGACTCTCCTACAGGTGAGGGTCAGCCAGGAAAGGCTTTGAAGAGCTGTCGATGACACAAAGACAGTGAGTCTGAGTAGAGAGGATTGAAATGATTCTGTCCATGTGGCTGTCTCTGTGCCCCTAACAAAGAACCATGTCTTATTCCTTTGTAATGGGCTACCTTATGGCCCCTCAAGCATTGGATATACTTAAAGACATCATTCTGAAAACTGGGTGTACTGGAACACGCCTATAATCCCAGTACTTGGGAGGCTGAGACAAGATTGCAGATTCAAGGTCAGCCTCTGCACTATTGTGGAGACTCAGCAACTCAGTGAGAGCTTGTTTCAAAAAAACCCAAACAAGCCAAAAATAACAAAAGGGCGTAGGGTTTAGTTTGGAGGTAGAATGCCCCTGACTTCAGTCTCCACCACAAAACAAAACCAAACCCACGTCACTTTGGTTTTAACGATTTACAATTTTTTTTAATATCTCTATTGAAATCTCTTCAAAAGATGGAATTTCTAAACTTCTAAAAAATTCTGCCTCCTAAAAGTCCCAATTATGACTGCAGGGCAGCTGTCCCTTCCTCCAGTCCTTCTCCCCAAACTCCCCAAACACTTGTTGGCTCTTCTCTCTCCTCCCCACCTTCCTGGGTCTAATCTGTGCTGCCTCTCTTGTGCAAATAGCCCCTGCCAGCCCATGCTTGTCTTGTGGTCCCTTTCAGTTCTCGTCTCCCTGCTCAATCTAACAGTAGTCCTGAGAATGGAAACACAGAGCCCCTACAAGGTGTGTGTGCACATCAGAAAGCGGACACTGTGCGTGGGACATTCCGTTTTGTCCTGTTTCTCTGCACCCCGGTGCCTGGTGGCGTTCCCAGTAAACAGCAGGTGCTTGGTAAACACACGTTGCAGTGGAGAGTGGAAGGGACGAGACTGGAAGTAGGACGGCCACGTTGGTGCCGTTGCAGGCAGCCACGCGAGTCTGGGGCGTGCCCGGTGCCTACGGGAGGAGGAATGGGAGGCAGTGACAGCTGTAGGGGAGACCAAGGAGGGTCGGGCAGAAAAGACCAGAGCACTGGGGGCTTGAGCCCTAGGCGGGCAGGATGTCTGGCCTGGAGGTATGGTATTGGCTAGGAGGAGGAACTAGAGGTGACGTGCGCGGTCCTGCAGTTTCTGGCTGGATGAGTTAGTTCTTGACCCTCTCCGTACCTCATTTGAAGGGTGGCACTAACTAGCTACATCATGTGGGATAATATATGTAAAGTGCTTAGCACGGTGTATTTGGGCTGCTGTCGTGAATGGGGATGGCTGCTCACAATGCTCTGGGAAACCCCCTTGGGAGGAACCCCCTTGGGAAGCACCCACCGGCTTTGTCAGGTAGGGACAGCGCTGCTGCTGGGGGGCAGGGCAGGGCCCAGGACCCCGAGGCAGAGGCTCCTGGAGTTGCACCAAGTATCAAGCACTCAGCCAGGCTGGCCCTACAGCGCTGGATCAGGCGCACACATAGATTGCATGGTAGGAAGTGAGACCACAGAGGTTTAGGTTGTGGCAGACTCTGATGCTGTGCTTATTTCCCCCCTGACTGGCTCCTCAACATTTGGCTAGGGGGTGGATTACTCAGGATTGAGTCTGGGGCATCCTGTCTCCAAGCTACATCCCCAGCCCTCTTTTCATTGTTTATTTTAAAACAGGGTCTCACTAAATTAACTACTGAGGCTGGCCTGGAACCTGCGATCCTGTGATCCTCCTGCCTCAGCCTTCGCAGTGCTGGGAACACAGGCCTGCACCCCCGTGGCTGCTCTCCTCAACATCTCTACTCAGGGCTGTCAGAGCGCGCAGCTCTCCTGCCCCCGGACCCGAAGCAATGGCGCGTTGGTGTAGGGGTGAACGCTCTGCTCCCTTGGCCTGAGCCAGCCAGGGCTGATGTATGGTCACGCCGGCTCCAGAACTCCCCTGGGAGGCAGAGCCCAAGTTACCTGCAGTGGCCATAGCCTGACAGGTCACCCTGACCCCTGTAAGGGCACCTCGGTAGGTTGAGATGGTATCAGACCCTGTCAGAGTGGTCAGAAAGTGAGCACCTACCTGCATCACACTATCCCTCTGGCCGATGAGAGCCCACAGTTGGTCAGAGTTCTTGGACCGCCAGCAACAGCAACAGACTGCGGAGAACTTAAGTGAAAGTAAATGGGTGTGTTGGGTGATATGAGAAACTTCACAGAACAGGCAGGGAGGTGGGGGAATCGGTCTGGGAAAGAAGGGTGTTAGGAATTGAATTGGCTCCCCCAAAAGTTTCTGTGTTGAATTTGTGACCTCTGGTTTCACAGAATGTGACCTTATTTAGAAATAAAGTTATTGGTGATACGGTTAGGATGAGGTCAGTAGAGTGGGCGCTAATTCAATATGACTGGTGTCCTTATAAAAAGCAGAAATTTGGACAGGTCTGGTGGCACATGGCTCTGACCACAGCTACTGGGAGGCTGAGGCAGGAGGATGGCAAGTTCAAGGCCAGCCTGGGCAACTGAATGAGGCTGTGCCTCAAAATAAATGTGACAAGAAAAAGGGTGTAGCTCAGAGGTGGAGTGCTTGCCTAATGTGTGAAGTACTGGGTTCAGTCTCTAGTACCTCAAAAGTCAATCAATCAATCAGAGATTTGAATGCAGACAGCAGTAGAGTTGCCAGGGGGCCATGAATAAGCCACCTGAAAGCAAGAAGAGGCCTCAGAAGGAACCTCTGACCTCAGACTTCTAGACAATACATTTTCTTTCTTCTTTTTTTTTTTTTTTTTTTTTTTTTGGTGGTACTGGGGGTGGAACCAGTACCAGGCTATACTCCCAGACATATTTTATATTTTATTTGGAAACAGGGTCTCACTAAGTTACTGAAAGCCTCACTCAGTAGCTGAGGCTGGCTTTGAACCTGTGCGATCCTCCTGTCTCAGCCTCCCAAGCGCGGGGATTACAAGCGTGTGCCACCACACCCGGCTAGACAGTACATTTTCTGTTGTTTACAATGTTCAGTTGGTGCTTTGTTAAGGCGGCCTCCGAACCAAATACCAAGGGAATCCAAGGAACTGAGGTTGAGGGCTGGATTTCCTCAGGGGCTAGAATTCAATTTTTTATTTTAATTTTTGGTACTGGGAATTCAAATGCCAGAGAGAGGGGGGAAGGGGAGGGGAGGGGAGGGGAGGGGAGGAGAGGGGAGGGGAGGGGAGGGGAGGGGAGGAGAGGAGAGGAGAGGAGAGGAGAGGAGAGGAGAGGAGAGGAGAGGAGAGGAGAGGAGAGACACCACATGGAGTTAATTGTCCCACCAGGATGTGCTTTAGGTCGTGTCAGCTGAATGGCATCAGGCGCTGGTTGGTTTCTGTTTTGGACGTGGACAGCACAATACAACAGAGGGGCCCACCCGCTGCCCTGCTGTGGGCTCTATGGCTCTTCTGAGGCTAACAGTCTGACCCCCAGGGGGTCTTGGGGCTTCCAGGTGGAGGAGGCGCAGCCCTGGGGCCGGAGGGTGCTGGCTGTGGAGACCAGCATCCGTCTACACTGGGCTGGGCTGGGCTGGTCAGCCCCTTGCAGACTTTGCCTCAGCAGCCTCCCCACAACTCTTTTGGTTTTTAGGGGGAGCAGCCAGGAGTCGCCAAAGTCCCCCCAAATGTAAATTGTGGAGGATGGGAGATTGCCCACCATTTGTGTTCTCTTGGGTTTGAAGGCAAGCCAGGGCTCACAGAGTGAATTTTCTGGCCTAAGGCGCTGCAGTAGATCCCCGGCTGCCCCTCCCCTGTCCTGTCCTCTGAGCTGGAAGGTGCAGACGGGAGGGGTGACTGCAATAGTGTCACTTCACCTTAGAGAAACACCAGGCCTGCTGCCCAGAGGCCTTCCCAGAGAGAGCAGACTAACATCCAGTCAGAGCAGGCTTGGCTCTGGGGGCGTCCACAGAGCGGCGGCTCTTAGCAGAGTCACGAATTTCACCTGGGATCAAATAGACATTTCCCTCCCCACAAAGTGAGTTTAATTTAAGAAGCTTTATTTTGACTCGGGGATAGCATGACAAATCAGGCTGAGATCAGCTGACTCGGGAACGGCTCACAGGGGATTTTTATCGAGCACTTACTCTTCCTGCAAAGCAGAGGCTCCCCCAGTCCGGGCTCTGTGGTGGCCATAACCCTCCAGCAGGAGGGCTGAGCAGGGAGCTGGGGAGCCCGGGGCTGCGCCAGCTACGCCAGGCCTGGGGTCAGTCGAGGTAAACCGTTGTCTCTACTGCGGAATAAAGTGACTACACAGCGAGATGGAGCCTGAAAGGGACAGTTTATTTAAAAATAAACTTTTGCCTGAAAAGAAAAGAAAAGCAAGCAGCTCACATTTCCATCAACCTGTAGATAAAAACCTGCATTCCCAGGGAAGGCTGAGAGGCAGGCCCCGAGGGCGCAGGGGAAGGGGGCGCAGTCTCTCCCCTCCACCTGGCGTCCTGGGGCATTCAGCAAAATTCTCTCCGGCCTGAGATGGCAAAATTAACAAAAGGGCAACCCCATGCAGCAGGTGATGAGCCCTTCAACTGACAATATCGTGTGATACAACCAAAACCATTCATGAGACACCAGCCTCCTCCTGCATGAGCCTCGGAATAAATCCAGGAGATGGCTGCTACTGTAATTGTGTCCATTTTACAGGCTGAAAACAAGTACACAAACAAACCAACACCTGTGACAACATCTTCCAATAGGTGAACAGATAAGTGAACTATGCAGAGCCCAAACAATGAAATAGTATTCAGCACCAAAAAGACCCGTCAACCCACAAAAAGCCATGGGTTTAAATGGACATCACTAAGTGGAAGAAACCCATCTTAAAAGGCTGCACGCTGTATGATTCCAACAACAGGACATGCTGGAGAAGGTGAAATTATGGAGCCAATAGCCAGGCATAGTGGTGCACACCTGTCACCCCAGCGCTGGGGCAGTTGAGACAGAAGGATCGCAGGTTTGAGGAGAGTTTGGGGAAGTAGCAAGACTCTCGGAAACCTAGTGAGATCTTGTTTCAAAACAAAGAATTAAAAAGGGGTAGGGATGTTGCTAGGAGGTAGGATGCCCTGGGTTCAATCCCCAGTACAAAAAATAAATAAATAATAAATAAATAAATAAATAAATAAATAAATAAGAAAGACAATAAAAAGGCCAGCAGTTTCCAGGCTGATGGGTGAATGATTGGAACACAGAAGGGTTTTAGGACAGTGAAACTCTTCTGTGTGGTACTATTATGTCATTTTGCTTCTGGCAAAACCCATAGACTGTCTCCCCCCCCCCAAAGTGAACCCAAATGTAAACTCTAAATGAATACCTCTAGACCAGAGATGTTCTCTCTCCAAGCTATACCACTTGCTCTTTTTTTTTTTTTTGAAACAGGGTCTCATTGGTTTCAAATCTTTGATCCTCCTGCCTCAGACTCCCAGATACTGGGACTATAGGTGTGCACCACCACAGCGGCTCAACTCTAGACACTTTATTAAATAAGACAATTAAGTATCTTATAGAAGCCTTGATCAATTGGCTTTTTGTTATTTGTAGCTATACTCAAGTTCAAAGGGCTAGGTAATAATAATGACGATGACAGAGTGCTACATGTTACTGTGTTAAATAATTTGTGCCTACCTTTTTTTTTTTTAGTGGTGGTACTGGGGATGAAACCCTTCTACCTTTGGGCTACACTCCCAGATCTATTTTTATATTTTTTATTTGGAAACAGGGTCTCTTAAGCCAGCGAGGCTGGCTTGAACCTGTGCGATCCTCCTGTCTCTACCTCCCAGGCGCAGGGATTACAAGCGTGCGCCACCACGCCCAGCTTACCATCTTTGTTTTTTTCTATAAACTTAGAAGGAGGTTCTTTATGATCTCTGATTTTCAGATAAGGAAACCAAAGATTGAGAAGTTTAAAGAAGTTACAAAAGTCTGTGAAACTAACAAGTAGTAAAGTTAGGGCTTAAACTCAGCAATATAAATGATACAATCATAATTATAAATATAAATTGTTTCATTCCCAGCCCTGTCTTTGTATGAGTCCTGACTGTGTACTACTGTTAGTGGTCTCTGTATCAGTTAGCTTTGCATCACTGTAACAGAATGCCGGACACTTGCTACTTATGAAGTCAAGAGCAGTTTATTTTGGCTGACAGTTGTAGAGACTCAAGTCCAAGACTGGCAGCCTTATTGGCTTGGGCCTATGGCAAGAGCGGCCCATCAGAGCAGGAGCACATGTTAGAACAAGTGCTCACATAAGGACCCGCGGAGAGAGACTAGAATCCTACAGTCCCTCGAGGGGATGTCCCCATAACAAGAACCTCCCAGGGGGACTTCTGGGAAGATGGCGACCGAGAAAAGCGGGGCTTAAGAGCCCTGCTAACAAACAATCTCCATTACCACAAAATCAGTGCCTTTCATAGCCAGAAAACACCATCACCAGAGGAACAAAAAAAATCACCAGGCTCCAGAGAGAAAGCGGACTGAGAACAGAGCTCAGAGCCACAGAGGAGACACACCAGCCTCATGCCCGAGGACGCGGCAGCAGCGCCATACTGCTGGCGGCAGCGGCGAGTTCACCGGACGGCTACAGCAAGTCGAGGTGAGCCGCTGCGGAACAGCCAGGCGGGATTTTTCGGCGCAGGGAGCATCTAAAGCTCCCAGTGGCTGAGCTCAGCACACGCTGCAGGGACTCAGAGTGGAACTCAAAACCAAGAAGAAATAAGCCAGCCTCACGGCCGAGGGCGTAGCAGCGGCGCCATATTGCCACCGGTGGCAACAGCAGCGAATTCACCGAGTCCAGTACAGCTACATCTGCGAACTCAAGAACAATGAGTCAAATTGCGGGCCACAGAGGATAAATCCCATTCTGTACTCCCTGGGACTTGACCCAGTGGGGGAGGGCGGTGGCAGAGATATCACACCATAGGAGAACATGCAACCTGGCACCCCCCATAGTTTAAAGCAGCCTCTATCAACTCCCTGGATCAGAGAATCTGTGATACAACCCAGTAAAGGAGTAGTGGGGTCAGAGATACTACAGACTCGAGATCCAGAGCACCTTAAGCGAAGTCATAGTGACCCAAGGGAAGAACCCAGAGAAGGCACAAACTTCCGAAATCATGGGAAAGAGGAATAACACTGCAGCAATGAATGCCCACAACCCCACAACATCAGAACCCGATAAAACAGAAAATCAGAGATTGCTAGAAGATCAAATCAGGAAAATAACTGTAGAAATAATAGAGGTGCTTCGAAAAGAACTCAGAGAGAGCCAAAAAGAGATAAAGGATGCATTTAATGAAGTAAAGGCCTCAATTCAAAGCATGAACAACCGATTAGACCACATGGAAAACAGAATCTCGCTCTTAGAAGATGATCATTCCAAAAATGAATGCAAAGTTTCTAATCTATAAAAAAATATCCAACAGCAGGAATCTGACATTAAAGAAATATGGGCCCATTTTAAGAGAGCTAACCTAAGAATAATTGGAATAGAAGAGGGAAAAGAAAGTGAAACCAAAGGGATCAACAATCTCTTCAAGGAAGTAATAGCAGAAAATTTTCCAAACATAGAGCAAGATGTTGATACACAGGTCCAGGAAACTTATAGAACTCCCTTTAGACAGGATCAGAGAAGAGGATCCCCACGCCACATAATTGTCAAAATGACCAATGTGGAAGCCAAGCAGAGAATCTTAAAGGCAACGAAAACAAAGGGCCAACTGACATTCAGAGGCAAACCAATTAGAATCACTCCAGACTTCCCAAACCAAGTCATGAGAGCCAGAAGGGCTTGGAGTAACATATTCCAAACTCTGAAAGAAAACAACTTCCAGCCAAAAATTTTCTACCCAGCAAAACTTTCTATCAAATTAGATGGAGAAATAAGAAGCTTCCATGACAAACAGAAACTGAAGGAATTTATGTCTTCAAAACCAGCGCTAGAGAAAATACTCAAAGAGATTAACTACAAAGAAGAAATAGGTAACACACACCAGAACCAGAGAAACAAGAGTTTCCATCCAACAGACAACTAAGATTGGTTATCTGTGGAGATTCATTATTTATGTTAGTCTTTTACCTATCTCTAAATGGTATTGTTTGCCTTTATTGTTGTTAATTTTTAGGATTTCTAGTTGGAATATTAATATACCTTCAGATATAGCATTTGGAAATATTTTATCCCATTCTATTAGTAACTTTTAACTCTGTTTACATAGTCTTTGGATATACAATATTTTTTTATTTTTTAGGGAGTTTGTATACTCTTCTGTTGCCAGTGCCATTGAAATCATATCCAAGAAATCACTGCCAATTTCAATGTTGTGAGGTTTTATGACCCACATTTTCTTCTAAAAGTTTATAGTCTTAAGATTTATATTTAGGTCTTTTATCTATTTTGAGTTAATACTTGTATATGGGATTAGGTAAGGGTCCAATTTTATTCTTTTCCATGTAATTATTATTTTTCAACAATATTTAGTTAAAACATTATTATTTCCACCACCAAAGGTTTGTGGAAACCTTGTCACAAATAACTTGATAATATAGGGAAGAATTTAGCTCTAGGCTTGTATTTAACTCCAATGGTTTATATATCTGCCTTTAGAATAGTACTACACTGTTTCAATTATTGTAGCTTTATATGGTTTGAAATCAGAAAATATATATCTTCAAGCTTTGTTCTTTTTCAAGATCATTTTGGGTATCTAGAATCCATATTCCATATTAGGATAGATTTTTTTCTGAAAAATAAATATATAAATATATGATAGTTTCACCTAAAAAAATAGAAAAAAGTATTCTCTGGTAAGAAAGAAAGCAAAAAGAAATATTGAAATGTTATCTTTAAGTCATCAAAAGCTTGGTGTCAGACAAATGAAACTGTAATGTGAGATTATCATTTTTAATTTTGGATAAATTGCTATAATACTAGATGTCAACCACTAAGCCAAGCATGGGAAGGAGGGATGGGGAGAGAATGGGGTGGGGATCAGGTGGGGGCTGACTGGGTGATGTGTGCATGTATGTCTACAAAAGTTTGTATCCCAATATGATGTATGAATACAGTGCACCAATAAAAGAAAAAAAAAACAAGGACCTCCCACAACTCTGTATGTGTGTGTGTGTGTGTGTGTGTGTGTGTGTGTGTGTGTTACTGGGGATTTAACTCAGGGGCAATCTAACTCTGAGCTACACTCTCAGCCCTTTTTATTTTTTCTTCTGAAACAGGGGCTTACTAGGTTGCTGAGAATCTCACTAAACTACTTAGGCTGGTCTTGAACCTATGATCCTCCTGTCTCAGCCTCCCAAGTACTGGGAGTACAAGCATGGGCCACCACGCCCGGCTTCCCACTACTTCTTAAAGGTTCCACAGCACCTCCCAGTACTGTGACCCTGGGGACCAATCCTTTAACCCATGGACCTACTCATATTCCAAGCATAATTAAAAGGCAGGGCTGCCAAAGGACCCTTGCTTTCCATCACCACAGCCACAGAGGGTTGGAATGCCTGCATTCCCTAAATACCCAGAACAGATCCTTTACTGAGTAACTTATCTAAACCTTTACTCAAGCTATTTTTATTTTAAGCTTCTTATGGAAATGAGTTTCACCGCTCAGGGCTTTGCTTTAGATCTTCATTGGGAAAGTATGTAAAGATGGCCAGACACAATGGAAAGAACCTGACATTCAACAGGCCTGGATCAGAGCTCCGGCTCTACCCCTCTGAGCATGCGCCCCACACTCCCAGCCTCCGTGTCTCCATTGTAAAAGGAGAATCCTGACGTTGGCCTTATGGGGTTGCAGCATGGAGAGCAGGTCTTTATTCACTGAGTGGTAATGCCCATAATTGTTTGTATTATTCATCTTCATATCGTATATCTATCACATTTCAAGGGTGCCACTTAGCTCTACTGTCCTGGGAGATGATGGGGAATCTATGTTCACACTACTGACTCCTGGTCGACTCTCTGTACAGTTGACTGTCACCCTTTTGCAGACCGCTAGATTCCACCTAAAAGAAAGATCCCTTTTCCCCTTAAATTCTATATCTTTTAAAGAAACAAACAAAAGCTGGGCATGGTGGCGCACACTTGTAACTCCAGCCTTCGGGAGGCTAAGACCGGAGGATTGTGGTTCACGGACAGCCTCAGCTACTTAGTGAGGCCCTTTGCAACTCAGTGAGACTCTGTTTCAAAAAATTAAAAAAAGAATAAAAAATAGGGCTGGGGGAATAGCTCAGAGGTACAATGCCCCTGGGTTCCATTCCCAGTGCTGAAAAGAAAGAAGGAAAGAAGGAAAGGAAGGAAGGAAGAGAGAGAGAAAGAAAGAAAAGAAAGAAGGAAAGAAAGAAAGAAAGAAAGCCAGCCAGCCGGGCATGGTAGCACACATTTGTCATCCCAGTACTTGGGAGGCTGAGACAGCAGGATCTCAGGCTTGGGGCCAGCTTCAGCTACTTAGTGAGGACCTCTACAACTTTGTGAGACCCTTTTTAAAAATTAAAAATAAAAACAGGATTGGGGGTGTTAGCTCAGAGGTAGAATGCTTCTGGGTTCAATCCCCAGCACCACACACACACACACACACACAGAGAGAGAGAGAGAGAGAGAGAGAGAGAGAGAGAGAGAGAGAGAGAGAGAGAGAAACAAGCAAAGCACCCCTGTCAGGTTGCACATGTATCCCTGACATCATTCCTCTCCATCCTTCCCCAGAAGGGCCCTCTGTCCTGAAGCCAGTGTCTCTTCTGCCTTCGTGCATCTGTATAGATTTGTCACTTGGCTATGATTCTATAAACAATGGATGACTTGAGTATTTACACATTCACTTGACATTTGCTTGTCATACGTTTTTAATCTGTTTTCATTTAGAAATTCAGTGTCTCCACACCAATGTCTATCTCACCTGTTTTCCCTTTGCTGAGCCTTTGTGGTTTTCTTTCTTTCTTTCTTTCTTTCTTTCTTTCTTTCTTTCTTTCTTTTTCAGTATTAGTGATTGAACCCAGGGGCATTCTACCTCTGAGCTATACCCCCATCCCTTTTTATTTTTTGTTTTGAAACAGGGTCTTGCCTGGTTGTCAAGAGTCTCACTAAGTTGCCGAGGCTGTTCTCCAACCTGTGATCCTCTTGTCTCAGCCTCCCAAGTGCTGGAATTACAGTTGTGCGCCACCAAACCTGGATTACTGTGGTATTGTGGTATTCTTTCTTTTCTTTTCTTTTCTTTTTTTTTTTTTCAGTATTAGGGATTGAATCCAGGGGCATTCTACCTCTACCTCTGAGTTACAACCCCAGACCTATTTTATATTCTTTATTTTGAAACAGGGCCTCACTAAGTTGCAGAGGTCCTCACTAAGTGGCTGAGGTTAGCTGTGAACCTGGATCCTCCTATCTCAGCCTCCCAAGTACTGGGATCACAAGTGTGCGCCACCACACCCAACAACTGTGGCATTCTTGACAAGTGGTGTTGCTCAGGGTTTGTGACCCTACAGCTGTTCTGTGGCTCACATAAAGGGAATGGTAGGTGGGTTTTACGGCACATACTTTTTCCTGATGGGAGCCAGCATTTCTTGATCCTTTTGGCTGTGGCAGGCAGATTAAAAGTCAAACTCAGCTAACAGATATCGAGCACCTGTGTGTGTCAGGCACTAGTGGCTCTTTCACAAATATTCACTCACCGAATTGCTGCTAAAACGGTGGCTGTGATTTGTTAGTGGCAAACTCCAATGTCCAGGGGCTCTCAAAGCTCCCCTCTGTCACTCTGCCCCAGAGAGTGGCTCTAAAAGGGCGCCATGCCAAGGACACTTTTTTCTTCTTGGTACTAGAAATTGAATTCAGGGGATGTCTGCCTCTGAGTTATACCCCAGCCTTTCTTTCTCTTTCTTTCTTTCTTTCTTTCTTTCTTTCTTTCTTTCTTTCTTTCTTTCTTTCTTGTGGTCTGAGATGGAACCCAGGGGCATTCTACCTTTGAGCTACACCCCCTGCCCTGTTTTTTATTCTTTATTTTTGAAACAGGGTCTCACTAAGTTACAGAGGGCCTCACTAAGTAGCTGAGGCTGTCCGCGAACCGCGATCCTCTTGTCTTAGCTTCCCAAGTGCTGGGATTACAAGTGTTTGCCACCACGCCCGGCTTCTTATTTTTTATTTTGAAGCAGGGTCTCGCCAAGTTGCTGAGAATCTTGCTGAATTGCTGTGACTGGCCTTGAACCTTCAATCCTCCTAGCTCAGCCTCCCACTTGCTGGGATTACAGGTGTGAGCCACTGCGCCCAGTTCCTAGGGCACTATTTAAAGGCTGGTGAGGAAGGGAGCCTGTGTTGGGAGATAAAGTTCTATAACACGTTCCACAGTGAGACCTAGCTCTAGCCCATGTTCAGGGGCTCCCTGCTAAGCACTGCTTAGCCCGCACCAGCCTCCCTAATGCGTACTGAGCCGCATACAGATGCCCCATGATTTATCTGCCTCCTCCATCCTTACCCACTCCAGGTTCTTGCTATGGTAATTAGTGGGGTTCTAAACATCCTGGTACATGAGCCTTGGATGCTTTGACTTTTATGGGGCAGATTTTCAGTAGAACTTTTGAGTCAAAAATTAAAATTTTTTGTAATTGACGGCACTTGGCTCGGGCAACACTCGGGTAGTGATCTGAAGACAGCTACTGGACAACAGAGACCTGACAGCCCTTTTGGGGTGTTCGGCCGCTTTTCTCTATTCCCTGCTGGCAGATCGTGTGGACTCTGGAAGAAAGCAGCCTGCACCTGAAGGCAATTCGGCTTGGGCTACTCTCAAGTGTTGTCCTGAAGGCAGCTGCTGGACCCAGAGTTCCAGCCCCTTTGGGGTGTTCAGCCACCCTCCCCCCATTCCCTGCTGCTTCCAATAAACCTTTTACTCCCTTTCCAAAAAAATTAAAATTTTTTACCAGGCATGGTGGCGCAGACTTGTAATCCCCGCACTTGGGAGGCGGAGACAGGAGGATCGTACAGGTTCGAAGCCAGCTGTGCTGGCTTAAGAGACCCTGTTTCCAAATTAAATATAAAATAGGTTTAGGGTTCCATCCCCAGTACCAAAAAAAAAAAAAAAAAAAAAAAAAAAAAAAAAAAAAAGCCTGTCTTGGCCACAGGGAGTGACAGAAACTTCCAGCCATCTCTCAAGCCCTTTTACCACAAAGCAAGCTGGCTGTCAACAGGGCCCGGGGATATCTGCTTCCCTCCCAGCATTTTGTATCTTCTGGCCTCCTGCTCAGCAGCTCTTCGCTCTTGCTTGCACCAGCTCCAGCTGTTCCCAAGAACTGGAATAAATGAAGCCAGTGTGGGGGAACGTGCCTGTAATCCCAGTTCCTGGGAGGCTGAGGCAGGAGGAAGGCAGGTTTGAGGCTAGACTCAGCAACTTAGCAAGACTCTGTCTCAAAATAAAAAGTAAATTAAAAAGGACTCTGGGGGTATAGCTCAGAGGTATAATGCCCCTCTGTTCAATCCCTAACACTGCACCGCACCAAACCAAAGAACTGGAGTAGATGAGGGTTCCTTAGTCCCTCCCAGGAGCCAGGGCCCGGGGCTCACAGGTTTCCGGTTCCTGAGTCCTACCCCGGGACTCTGTGTGCATTGTGCGGCAGATCGCGGTGCCCTTCTCTGATCCCCAGACCCCTGGATGGGCACTGGAACTTCCAACCAGACCCTATGCCAGGAACCTCACGGCCCAGGGAGAAACCTGGCTAAGGGAGGCCCTTGGGTCCCAAGGTAAACTTGGACGTGCCTCAGAATCTCCCGAGGGCTTGTTACCCAAGCCACAGGCCCAGAGCTGCGCATTCAGTGGGGCTGGGGTGGGGCCAGAGAATCTGCATTCATGAGGAGCCCCAGGCTGCTGCCTCTGCTGGGGGGGTGCGCGTTGATGACCACTGCCTTCCCTGCTGCCTCTGCTGAGGGGGTGCGCGTTGATGACCACTGCCTTCCCTGCTGCCTCTGCTGGGGGGGGGGGTGCGCTTTGATGACCACTGCCTTCCCTGAGGCCTCGGGAGCATGGCGCTGTTCCAATACTGACTGCTAAATGTTTGCCACCAGCCAGACTGGGAGCACCCAGGGGCCATCCATTCCCCTTCCTGCACTGAGCCCCCAGTGTCAGCAAAAGCCTCAGAGAGCCAGGAGACAGACATTCCCACACAAAGGCTTTGTGCTGCAGACTTGCTGACAAGCACAAGCCTGTGTTTGGGGATGAACTCAGCAGGGCAGACAGAAAGATTCCTGGCTGGAAACTCAGGCAAGAGCTCCCGCCACTCCCCACAAGCCCACCTTGTGGACACCCTCTTGTGGACATTTCAGGGAAGTCCCTGAAATGAGGTCTGGCCGGGCAGGGAATGAAGAAGGGCCTGGAAGCTGAAGCCTGGATCAAGAGGCTCCTGGGCTCCCTTGGAGTGGTCTAGGCCCTCTCCACCCTAAAGAGCCTGTGCCTGCCTGGAATTCAAAGTCAGACAAGCCAGGCGTGGTGGCGCACCCTTGTAATCCCAGTACTTGGAAGGCTGAGACAGGAGGATTGCAGGTTTGCAGCCAGCCTCAGCAACTTGTGAGGTCCTCCCCAACTTAGTGAGACTCTTGTATTTTTTTCAAAACAAATCAAAAGAGGGCTGGAGGTATAACTCAGAGGCAGAATACCCCTGAGTTCAATCCCCAGTACCAATAAACAAAAAATAGACAAGTGCTCTGACTGGAGAATGAGGCCAGGCCAGGTATCCAGGGGCTTCAGCACTCTGGAAAACCCACCAAGGCACAGGAGAGCCCCAATCATCCCCTCACAGAGCCTACTGGGCCCTTGGGCCCCAGGTCATTGTGTTTCCTGTTGCCTTTGGTCCTCCTTGAAACCCTTTCCCATCACAGAGCACTCTGGGTGCAGACGGAAGCACCTGTGTGCACAAAGAGCTGCTCCAAGCCTCCTTGTTGCTTAAACCTGGATTGTTCAATCCCTGTGCCTTTGCCTGGACCCTAAACCTAGAAATGACTTGAAGCCTGGGTAGATCAGCAGGTGCTGAGGTGCTCATGCATAAAGTGCCCCCAGTGGCACTGAGTACGTCAGAAAAATTGTACCAGCTAACTAAGGTTCCTACATGCATCCTTATCTAAGTGAGAAACCTGAATTGCCCTTCTTGTCCGCCTCCAGTGAGACAAAAGAGGCCACCCCTTCCTGGAGCTCTTTCTGTCAAGGACTTTTACATAGTGGCCAGCCAGGGACAGCTACTTACAGTCACAGTCAGTGGAATAATTTGTGGGGTTGAGGTTGCTGTCAGAAAGCAGTCAGCTACTTAACTCTTAGATGTGTTCAGGAAGTCAGAAAACTAGATGTATTTGATGAATTCAAACCTTAAACACAAAGAGGTGATTGATTTTTATTAATATAAAATTGGTGTCTCTCTGAAATTACAATTACCAAATACTGGTTTTAAAAAATGATTTTGAGGCCGGGCTTGGTGGCGCACGCTTGTAGTCCCCGCGCTTGGGAGGCGGAGACAGGAGGATCGCACAGGTTCGAAGCCAGCCTCAGCTACTTAGTGAGGATCTCAGCAACTCAGTGAGACCCTGTTTCCAAATAAAATATAAAATAGGTCTGGGAGTATAGCCCAGAGGTAGAAAGCCTCTGGGTTCCACCCCCAGTACCACCAAAAAAAAAAAAAAAAAGATTTTGAAAGAGCTGAGCTTATAGCTTGCTGCAGATCTCAGTCTGACCTGGTATACACTCTATGAAGACGGCGTTTGAATGCGCAGTTTTCTGGGTCAGTATTCATAGCTTTTGATGCATTTTTAGGAGGTCACCAGCGAGAGAAAAGGCTTGGAGCCAGTCCTGATTCTCCTGCCAGCTCTCTTGCCCCCGCCTGAGTGCGCCCACTTTTCGTGGCCTCCCCGGCTGGGCTGACACTGGGGTATCCTGAGAATCACTTGTTTCACTAAACACCATCAGCCTTAGGATTAAAATGAGCCTGAAGGGCTTTATGACACAAGGGGAAATAATAAGTGTAAAATGTTTTCTAAAATTATACAAAAGTAAGGTTTTAAAAGTGGGGGTCATCCCTCCCTGCCTGTAGGGGACTGATTCTAAGACTGTGGGTACCAAAACTGTAGATGTTCAAATCCCTTATATAAAGGGTACAGTATTCGCATGCAACCTATGCATCTTCCCTCACTTTAAATCAGCTCTAAGTTACTTGTGATACATAATACAGTGCAGATGTTATATGAATCGCTATACTGTCTTGTTTAGGGAATCAAGACAAGGAAAACCCTATGCATGCTCACTACAGGCACAACCACCGTGGACCTGGCCGTAGGTGTGGTTCGGTTGAATCTGTACATGCAGAGCTGGTGTGTGGAGAGTCAAGTGCATTAAGAAAGTTAGTATAGCGACTGACTCCTGAGCGTCCCACGTCTGCCCGGGCTGATTACTTCATGCTGCATGTGCTAAAGGGCCACGTCGATAGTATACAATCTGTATTGGTCCTTCCTATCTCGTTTATTCTCCATACTAACTTGATGAGGTAAATAATACAATCCCCACTGCACCAGTACTGGGAAGAAGTTTCAAAATGTATTAATGTACCAGTATTGGGAAAGATTTCCAATTTTAAAATATATCTTTGGTAGTCAGGCCCTTCAAGGAAAAGGGCCTTTTTACATTTCTAAAGAGAGGCAAGGTTCCTCAAGGAGGTGAGGAAATCCCAGATCCTGGAGGAGCAACTTAACCCATTTTGGAGTGTAACAAAAGGTGTGGGGGTCACCTCTGTGCCTGAGACAGAGCTGCCCCCCCCCTCAGAGGGGGGATCTGGCTGGGGTGGAGACACAGCAGATACCTGAGCTAAAGATCTGGCAGCACATCTGCATATCAAAGGACCTGCCCAGATCTGGTCAGGCTGCCTATAAGAAAGCTCCACATGTTGTTTCATAGGGCTTTAACTATCTTCTGTATTTCTATCTTTTTTTTTTTTTTTTTTGCGGGTCTGGGGGTGGAACCCAGGGGCATTTGACCTCCAAACTACACCCCCTGCCCTATTTTTAATTCTTTATTTTGAAACCAGGTCTCACTGAGTTGCAGAGGGCCTCACTAAGTAGCTGAGGCTGTCCGCGAACCGCGATCCTCCGGTCTCAGTCTCCCGAATGCTGGGATTACAAACATGCGCCACTGCGCCCGGCTTGTATTTCTATCTTTTTAATAAACTTCTTTAAATCTTCAGCAAGAGTCCGGCTAATGTGTATTTATCCTCAGCTCAGGACAAGAACCCGGGGGGTTTTCTGTTTGGGTTTTTCTTTTGTGTTTTGAGGGAAATTGTGTCCGGAACCCTAACAGGGGTCCTTGGGGACATGGTCCAAAACCATATCAACTCAAACCGTAACACCCGCATCACAGATGAGGAAAGTGAGTGCTGGAGAGTTTAAGTAGCTTGTCTGAGTTCTGCAGAGGGCGAGGACTAGCGATGCCCTTGTGTGGACCCTAACTTGTATCCACTATTGAACTCCTACCATGCCCCAGGAGCTGTGCTAAGCATTGCCGAGAATTAACTTATTTAATCTTCACAACAAGCCCGTGAACTAAGTCCTAAAATTGTTTCCACTGTACAGAAGCCAAAACTAAGATGGAGATTCACTCTTTTTTTTTTTTTTTTTTTTTTTTGGTGGTACTGGGGGTGGAACCCAGGGGCTTTCTACCTCTGGGCTACACTCCAGACCTATTTTATATTTTATTTAGAAACAGGGTCTCACTAATTTGCTGAGAGCCTCACTAAGTAGCTGAGGCTGGCTTCAAACCTGTGCGATCCCCCTGTCTCAGCCTCCCAAGTGCTGGAATTACAAGCGTGCGCCACCACGCCCGGCGAAAGATTCACTCTTTTGCCAGAGTTGCACAGCCAATAGGCATTAGAGCTGGGATTTAACCCAGACATCTTCCTTCAGAGTCCACACTCTTAACCTTTCCTCTGAAACGGGCAAGATTTAAGGAGCTGGGTAGACCAGCCGTTAGACAAGCACTTGGAGCCATTGATTAGGGGAGACTTCTGTTATGGGAGCACATGAGCTGTTTTGGGTGACCATTCACCAGCCTTCCAGCTGTAAGGCTCCCCATCAGTCCCACAATGGCTTCCTCAGACACTGCCCACCTGCCCTGTGCATTGTCCTGAATGAAGTGTGGTGTGGGCTGCAGACACCAACAAGAAATGGTTTGTGACCTCCAGGAGTCCCTTCAGAAAATGAAACTGTAGGAAACATGTATGCCCTGGCAATGGTTCCGGGGTGGAGTATCCTGGGGTTTTGCTGGCCCTGGGGGTCCCTGGTGCAGAGGGGTGGCTGTGACTTGCATAGGTGTTTTAAGTGGGGTCGGCATCCAGGGCAGAACTGCAGGGCTGAAGTATTCCTCGGACCACTGGCTCCTCTGCTGGATCCGAACTGTAAAACCAGGATGATTTGGTGTCTGCATCCTACTGGTCACGTGTTGCAGGCAGCTAGCTCTGTTTTCTGTGGCTCGCAGGCATCTCCAAGGACAGATGCCAGGGTGGTGGGGTTCTGCTTGGCCACACAGGGGCTCTGTGTTGGGGTATCGCGTCGTGGGGAACTCTCTTCCCATCTCCCGAATGATCAGGAACTGCAGCTGGCAAGCCAGGATTACATAAGAGGATTATGAAACTGCCTCGGTAGGGTCCAGGATGTCTGTATAGACAAACACCTCGTCCTGCGCCACTGTGGGGAATGGCGCCATCTAGTGGCAGAAAATATATCTGCAGTCCTAGCCGACAGGCTCTGAAAGTTTTTAATTGTGAAACTTTTATACAGTATACATCCATGTTGGGAGCCCTGGATTAAATTACTTCGAAAGAAAGTAAATGTGCAGTTTAGAAGTACAGTATTATATTTAATAAAATATACATAAGTCAATCTTAATCCCATGGTCCCCAAAGTTTTGAATGTACACAATTAGAGTGCATGACCGAAAAAATCCAGAAAATCTATCAGCCTCCTCTACACATTCATCTGTCCTGATGTGGAACTCTTTGATATGATCAGGTTTGCCAGAAATTTCATAACTTGTAAATTAATGTTACAGGTGAGCATATATTGGTCAAGCAAGAGAATATTCTTTAAAAATTCACCAGCTCTTTCCTTCTACTCCCTCACTCACATCGCTGTTTTCTTTTCTTTCTGCCCTTGTCCCATAAGTCAGGGGACTGTTTGGGGTTCAGAACCTTAGAGGAGAAGAGTAACAGAGGAGATAAAAGAAATCTGTTTCTGCTTTTTGAGTTTTGATACCTTGATCTTGTAGGGTAAATATAAGCATTCGGAACATAAACTAAACGTGTGTGTGTGAATTTTTTTGAAGCGCATAGCACAATTTCAGAGAACTGCAGATGGTAAGACTCGTACAGTGCAATGCCACTGCAGGCGAGCCCACCCGTGCAACCATCCATCAGTTCAAGTCTTAGGCTGTCCAGTACCTCCCTCACCTCCTGGGCTTGCTGTGCTTCCTGTCTCCCTGCTGCCCACCACCGCCCTGACTTCCGCTGCTGTAGAAGAGCTCTCACTGCTTGGTTAACGTGTGTATGAATGGAGTTACCCAGCATGCGTCCTGCCCTGCTTGTCTTCTTTTGCTGCACGTTATGTTCTTGAGGTCCATCCATGTTTAAAATGTGTAAAATACAGTGAATACAGAATGCATTAGTTTACCTCAATGGAGACCGAGTCGTTTCTAGTTTGGCGTTGTTAAGAATGATGTCACAAGCCGGGTGTGGTGGCGCATGCTTGTAATCCTAGAATTTGGAAGGCTGAGACCGGAGGATCGTGGTTTGCGGACAACCTCAGCTACTTAGTGAAGCCCTCTGCAACTTAGTGAGAACTTGTCTCAAAATAAAGAATAAATAATAGGGCAGGGGGTGTAGATCGGAGGTCGAATGCCCCTGGGTTCAATCCCCAGACCCGCAAAAAAAAAAAAAAAAAAAAAAGAATGATGAATGATGTCACAAAGCCAGGCGTGGTGGCGCACACTTTTAATCCCAGCATTTGGGAGGCTGAGAAAGGGGGATCGTGGTTTGCAGACAGCCCCAGCTATTTAGTAGGTTGTTTGCAACTCAGTGAGACTCTGTTTCCAAATAAAGAAGAAAAAATAGGGCTGGGGGTGTAGCTCAGAGGTAGAAAGCCCCTGAGTACAATCATATAATCCCCAGTACTGCAAAAAAAAAAAAAAAGTCACAAACATTTTTCCTTTGTGCATTTGGATTCATTTCCTAGAGGATCTAAGGAGGGTGCACTGGCTGGATCATAGCTGTTTGTTCAACTTTGATAGATCCTGGAAAACTGTTTCCAAAGAAGCAGTGCTACTCTACACTTCCACCAGCAAAGCATGTGGGTTGCAGTTGTTCTCATGTCCCGCCCACCTGTGCTTGGCACTGGGAAAGCTCGCTGCTTAGTCACAGCACTGGTGGAAGTGGGCAGGGGAGTAAGTCACAGCCTGAGTGACTCTAAGTTATGCTTTCCAATGGGATAAAGATACAAAATCAAATTAAGTTGTTGAACTACAGAAAATTATGAAAATAGTTTTAAGTGCTTATATTTGTGGACTGACATAGGCAATACACACTTGCTACATCCTCATTAAAAATGAGATTTTTATCTGGGAGTGTGGTGCACACCTGTATTCCCAGGACTTGGGAGACTGAGACAGGAGGATCACAGGTTCAAAGCCAGCCTCAGCAACTTAGTGAGAACGTAAGCAACTTAGTAAGACCCTGTTTCAAAATAAAAACTAAAAAGGGCTGGTGGTGTAGCTTGCAGGTAGAATACCCTGAGTTCAATCCCTAGTACCAAAAAAAGAAAAGCCTTTTAAATAAGTCTAAAATATTGTGAAGAGAAGCACATAGTACACACACACACACACACACACACACACACACACACACACACACACACACATTTAGTCAGAATCCTAGCTGGAAATAGATGACAGACTCAAAACAGCTAATTTTAAAAGCTATGTATAGCCGGGCGTGGTGGCGCACGCTTGTAATCCCCGCGCTTGGGAGGCAGAGACAGGAGGATCGCGCAGGCTCGAAGCCAGCCACGCTGGCTTAAGAGACCCTGTTTCCAAAAATAAAAAAAGTATAAAATAGGTCTGGGAGTGTAGCCCAAGGTACAAGGGCTTCCAGGAACCCCAGTACCACAAAAATTTAAAAAATAAAAAAAAATAAAAGCTATGTATAGAATTTGCAAAAAGTAACAAGGAAGGGTCATGCAGTACCCAGAGGTAACCACAGCAAGAGACTGCACTAGAACTGATGGTGGCGAGGAGGGACCCTTACAGCGAGCCCGGGGCCAGGGCTCTGGAGAGACCAGCAACTCTCACTGGGGGGACACCGTAGTCTGCAGCACAGCCTTGGAGGGGGCTTGGAGATAGAGCCCAGCACAGCCCCCAGCTCTGCCAGCCCACCTCCATAGAAACCCAACCAGAAGCCGAGACGCAAGGGGTGGTTGACAGGGTGCAGATGGGTCCACCTCCCCAGGCCCAGAGCCAGAAAGAAGTCGGAGAAACTGGAGTTAGGGCCAAGGGAAGATATGTTTACATCTCACCCACCAACTGTCTAAACACATAAAGATACATTTTTTGCTTCTTTTCTATTTTCTCTCACACACATACACACACAGTTTAGCCACTCCTTTATTTATTATTCATTTATCATTCATGAAATAATCAGCATTTTACAGTTCTAAGAGAAATTTCTATTTATTTTTTTTTTCGGGTCTGGGGATGGAACCCAGGGGCATTCGACCTCCGAGCTACACCCCCAGCCCTATTTTTTTTATTCTTTATTTGGAAACAGGGTCTCACTAAGTTTCAGAGGGCCTCACTAAGTAGCTGAGGCTGTCTACGAACTGCAATCCTCTGGTCTCAGCCTCCCAAATGCTGGGATTACAAGCGTGCGCCACCACGCCCGGCTTCTATTTATTTTTTAAATACATGAAAGTGAAAAGGAGAAAGTAAAAACATCTTAATTTTACCACCAAGAGATAATTATTGTCAATGCTCTGATCCATAACCCTTTATGTACCTTTTCTTTACATGTTTGTAAATATACTTAAGAACTATCATACCATGCAAAGATGTTTTACAGCCTATTTTCCCATTCAATAAATTATATAATTCTGTCCATGTGAGTATAAAAATAAATCATTACTATTTAATGAGTGCATAGTATTCTATTTTATGAGCAAACTATAACAAGTATCTTTCTTAACATCTTTATTACAGTATAGTTGACAAATCCGTTTTATGTGTATGTCCTTGGTAAAATGGTTAAATCAAGCCAAGTAACATATCAATCACCTCACATACTTATCACTTTTAATTGTGGGAATATTTAAGATCTAGCCTCTTAGCAACTTTCACATATATAGTACATTACTATCAACTATGGTCACCAGGCTATAAAACAGCTCTCCCAAACATATTTCTCCTATCTTAATGAAACTTTGGATGCTTCGACTAACATCTATCTCTCCGTTTTCCTCATCCCAGGCCCTGGCAACACCCGGTCTACTCTCTGATACAATGAGTTCGACTGTTTAAGGTTCTACATGTAAGATCATGTGGTGTTTGTCTTTCTGTGCCTGGCTTGTTTCACTTAGCATAATGTCCTCCAGGCTCAACCATGTTGTCACAGATGACAAGATTTTCTTCTTTTCAAAAACTGGAGAGCTTTGGGGGGGGGGCACAAGCCTGGGTTCCTGAGGCTCATGGGACCTTCTGGAGCCCTTTCCTCCACTTGGCAGGTCCTGAGAGTATGATGTGTCTGGCTGGAGCAGTGTGAGTCCGAGTAACACAACGAACATCTGGTCTACCACCAAAGAGGCCGACTATACAAAGATGAAAATACCCAGTTCACATCACTTAGACTTTAGTGGGGAGCCAAAGAGTCAACCAACCACACGTGAAAACTAATGATAAAGGCAACTGCACAATCCAAGGGCACTCGAAGGCTGGGGAAACGCCTGCAAGGGGGATGAAGAATTAAGGAAGAAAACTTATATATGGGAGCCTGTGGAGTACTTTCGATATTGCAGATTTGCAGGTGAGGAAATTGAGACTATGGCGGTGAAGTCACGTGCCCCGACATGAATGCTGAGCGACGATGCAGGCATGGTGGTTGGTGAGACAGGATCTCCATCCATCACCAGCGAATCCAGCGTCAGCATTTGGAAGCAGCTTTGATTGGGTGTGGCCCAGAGATCAAGATCATTGATAAGAAATGCTCTCGCCAGCCAGTTGAAAGCAAAGTGTAATGTGGGATATGTCAAGGTCAAGCAGGTAGGGGTCAAGCCCCCCAGCACTGACTCAGTCATACGTGGGAAGGACCAAAAGATGAAGCTGCAGCCTGGCTAGGTTCTCCACATGCTGAATGAACTTACCCATTGGTGTAGAGTTTGAGGTAGAGGCAGAGCCCTGACCTAGAAACGCACAGGGAGGGAGAGAGAAAGAGAGAGGTCAGGCAACAGTGCGTCTGCAGAAAAGGAGGCTGCCCAGAAAGCAGAGCCCACTGGAGTCAAGATCTGGAGATTTCTGAGCAGGACTCCAACATGCAGGTGTGCAAAGATGAGCAGGTGGTCATGATTAAGGATAAATACCCACAAAGTCTGTCACCCCTGGCTGGTCTTACAATGGGCCTGCCTTTCCAGTCTCAAAGTTGTGACCAGGGATCACTTTGAACTCCTTAAACATATGCATACTATCCAGGAAAAGCTGATTGCTCATTTTACCAGATCCAGCAAACTCTGCTTCTGATGGGATATCATGCCATTCCCAGCATGAGCCAGGTACACCTTCATGTGATCAGCCAGGATTTTGATTCTTTTTGTCTTAAAAACTAAAAGCATGGGGATTCTTTCAATACAGAATATGCCCTAGAATCACAAGCCGTGGTCGACATGGTATGAGTCTGGCAGAGTGACTGTCTGAGACGGGATGTCTGAGTGCTTGAAGTTGCCCCTTGGTGTCATGAGTGCCAGCAGCCGCTGCCTTCCATTCCTCCTCTGGAAGGGCATCTCAGGAAGCGCTGGACAGTGATTCCGCGGAGCCTGAACTCCCATCCCAAGCGTGGCTGACTGGAGTGAACTTGCTAGCCCCTGTTCTGGGTTCCTTGTGAACTTCTGCTCATTTCCTGAATTAAAACATACAGCTTAGCTGGGCGTGGTGGCGCACGCTTGTAATCCCAACGCTTGGGAGGCTGAGACAGGAGGATCTCAGGGTTCGAAGCCAGCTTCAGCTACTTAGTGAAGCCCTGTTTCCAAATAAAATATAAAATAGGTCTGGGAGTATTGCCTGGAGGCAGAAAGCCCCTGGGTCCCACCCCAGTACCACAAAAACAAACAACAACAACAACAACAAAAACATAGTTTAGTAGTGCACTGCTTGTAATCCCAGTACTTGGGAGGCTGAGATAGGAGGATCGCGTCTACAACTTAGTGAGACTCTGTTTCCAAACAACAACAACAAAAAAATAGGGTTGGGAGTGTAGTTTGAAGTTAGAATGCCCCTGGGTTTCATCCCCAGTAACATAAAAAAGTAGTTATTTTTTGTTTTACAAAAATCATATTAGTCTTGAACAGCCACAGGAGAGGGAGACTCTAGATGGTTCAGAGGTGTGTTCTCTGGCGGTGACTGGGACGTGCCTGAGGCCTTCTGTAGGACCCACGTCTGGTTTGGCTAATGGGAGGGAGAGCAAAGCTGTGTTCAGATTCTATGTATTTTGGGTTATGTATTTTTGTTCCTCACATTTATTCTTCCTCCCTGGAGGCCTGTGGCACCATGCCTTCGTCAAAGCAGCTAGAATGGCCTCTTGTTTATTCTGAGGACTCTGAAGGGGTCTAATTCTCAGATCTTAATATGTTTTGAAAAAGTCTTCCTTCTTCCTTCCAGGGGAAGCTCTGTTTATTCTGCCCCTTCCACACCCTTCTCTCCAAGACCTTCTGAATGCTCCCTCTCGGAAGCCCGGCTCATCAGTCCCTCTCTGAGCAGAGGCAAGTTGAGGGGGTGGAGGGCGGGGTCTTCTAGCTGGGGGTCCTTGCGGGGGAGGAAACACTCGGACATGTTCATTGCAGTTTAGCAGGCAAGGCTTTTTGCTGACCTGCTTGGACCTGTTGTCTGAAAATAAAGTCCATTTGTTTGAGACAAAAAATAAAGACAGAATAGTATTTTATTGTGTCCGTATATGTATATGTACGCTGTGCCTGCCCGTGTGTGTGTGTGCGCGCGCACGCACACACACACACACACTTCTTTATCTATTCATCCACTGTTATTTAGGTTGATTCCTAATCTTTTTTTTTTTTTTTGTGTGTGTGTGTGTGTGTGTGTGTGTGTGTGCCACTGTATCTTTTTTTTATTGGTGCACTGTATTCATACATCATAGTGGAATACAAACTTTTGTAGACATACATGCACACATCGCCCAGTCAGCCCCCACCCGATCCCCACCCCATTCTCTCCCCATCCCTCCTTCCCATGCTTGGCTTAGTGTTTGACATCTAGTATTATAGAAATTTATCCAAAATTAAAAATGATAATTTCACATAACAGTTTCATTTGTCTGATACCAAGCTTTTGATGACTTAAAGATAACATTTCAATATTTCTTTTTACTTTCTTTCTTACCAGAGAATTTTTTTTTCTATTTTTTAGGTGAAACTATCATATATTTATATATTTATTTTCAGAAAAAAAATCTATCCTAATATGGAATGTGGACTCTAGATACCCAAAACGATCTTGAAAAAAACAAAGCTAGAAGATATATATTTTCTGATTTCAAACCATATAAAGCTACAATAATTGAAACAGTGTAGTACTGTTCTAAAGGCAGATATATAAACCATTGGAGTTAAATAAAAGCCTAGAGCTAAATTCTTCCCTATATTGTCAATTTATTTTTGACAAGGTTTCCACAAACATTTGGTGGTGGAAATAATAATCTTTTAACTAAATATTGTTGAAAAATAATACTTACATGGAAAAGAATAAAATTGGACCCTTACCTAATCCCATATACAAATATTAACTCAAAATAGATAAAAGACCTAAATAAAAATCTTAAGACTATAAACTTTTAGAAGAAAATCTGGGTCATAAAACCTCACAACATTGAAATTGGCAGTGTTTTCTTGGATATGATTTCTATGGCACAGGTAACAGAAGAGTATACAAACTCCCTAAAAAATAAAAAAAAATGTATATCCAAAGACAATGTAAACAGAGTTAAAAGTTACTAATAGAATGGGATAAAATATTTCCAAATGCTATATCTGAAGGTATATTATTATTCCAACTAGACATCCTAAAAATTAACAACAATAAAGGCAAACAATACAATTTAGAGATAGGTAAAAGACTAACATAAATAGTGAATCTCCACAGATAACCAATCTTAGTTGTCTGTTGGATGGAAACTCTTGTTTCTCTGGTTCTGGTGTGTGTTACCTATTTCTTCTTTGTAGTTAATCTCTTTGAGTATTTTCTCTAGCGCTGGTTTTGAAGACATAAATTCCTTCAGTTTCTGTTTGTCATGGAAGCTTCTTATTTTTCCATCTAATTTGATAGAAAGTTTTGCTGGGTAGGAAATTTTTGGCTGGAAGTTGTTTTCTTTCAAAATTGGGAATATGTTACTCCAAGCCCTTCTGGCTCTCATGACTTGGTTTGGGAAGTCTGGAGTGATTCTAATTGGTTTGCCTCTGAATGTCACTTGGCCCTTTGTTTTTGTTGCCTTTAAGATTCTCTGCTTGGCTTCCACATTGGTCATTTTGACAATTATGTGGCGTGGGGATCCTCTTCTCTGATCCTGTCTAAAGGGAGTTCTATAAGTTTCCTGGATCTGTGTATCGACCTCTTGCTCTATGTTTGGAAAATTTTCTTCTATTACTTCCTTGAAGAGATTGTTGATCCCTTTGGTTTCACTTTCTTTTCCCTCCTCTATTCCAATTATTCTTAGGTTAGCTCTCTTAAAATGGGCCCATATTTCTTCAATGTCAGATTCCTGCTGTCGGATATTTTTTTCTAGATTAGAAACTATGAGTTCATTTTTGGATTGCTCATTTTCTAAGAGCGAGATTCCGTTCTCCATGTGGTCTAATCAGTTGTTTGTGCTTTGAATTGAGCCCTTTATTTTATTGATTGCATCCTTTATCTCTTTTTGGCTCTCTCTGAATTCTTTTCGAAGCACCTCTATTATTTCTACAGTTATTTTCCTGATTTGATCTTCTAGAAATCTGATTTTCTGTTTTATCGGGTTCTGATGTTGTGGGGTTGTGGGCATTCATTGCTCCAGTGTTATTCCTCTTTCCCATGATTTCGGAAGTTTGTGCCTTCTCTGGGTTCTTCCCTTGGGTCACTATGACTTCGCTTAAGGTGCTCTGGATCTCGAGTCTGTAGTATCTCTGACCCCACTACTCCTTTACTGGGTTGTATCACAGATTCTCCGACCCAGGGAGTCGATAGAGGCTGCTTTAGACTATGGGGGGGGGGGGTGCCAGGTTGCACGTTCTCCTATGGTGTGATATTTCTGCCACCGCCACTCCCCCACTGGGTCAAGTCCCAGGGAGTACAGTACTGAGATTTCTCCTCTGTGGCCCGCAATTTGACTCACTGTTCTTGAGTACGCAGATGTAGCTGTACTGGACTCAGTGAATTCACTGCTGCTGCCACCGGTGGCAATATGGCGCCGCTGCCACGCCCTCGGCCATGAGGCTGGCGTATTTTTTCTTCTCTGGTTTTGAGTTCCACTCTGAGTCCCTGCAGCGTGTGCTGAGCTCAGCCACTGGGAGCTTTAGATGCTCCCTGCGCCGAAAGATCCCGCCTGGCTGTTCCGCAGCGGCTCACCTCGGCTTGCTGTAGCCATCCGGTGAAGTCCCCGCTGCCACCGGCAGTATGGCACTGCTGCCGCGTCCTCGGGCGTGAGGCCAGTGTATCTCCTCTGTGGCTCTGAGCTCTGTTCTCAGTCCGCTTTCTCTCTGGAGACTGGTGATTTTTTTGTTTCTCTGGTGATGGTGTTTTCTGGCTATGAAAGGTGCTGATTTTGTGGCAATGGAGATTGGTTGTTAGCGGGGCTCTTAAGCCCCGCTTTTCTCGGTCGCCATCTTCCCGGAAGTCCTGATTCCTAATCTTGACTGTTGTGAAGAATGCTGTAATGAACGTGGGGCACAGGTGTCCCTTCTACAGACCAATTTCAGTTCCCTTGAAATATATACACAGTAGTGGGATCACTGAATTATATGGGGGCGGCAGGGCCGGGTAGACAGACAGACAGACAGACAGACAAGGCAAAGTGACCCAGGGCTGGTAGGAAGGGGCGGGGCTTCCGCGCAAGGGGCGGGGCTTCCAGGTTCACCCGGGCCTCCAGCTGCTGCCCCCGCTGAGGAGCAACCCTCCCAGGCTGTACCCATCTCCCGACCTGGGCAAAGGGACGGTCCTCCAACAGGACGGTCCTCCCCTTTCCTCACGGCTAGCGACACCTCCCTCCAGTGCAGGTTCGGCCGGTGGGGAATTAATTCTGCCCCTGCCTGGCCACTGCCTCGCCCCAGGCCCATGCTCACCGGTTACCTGGGATGGGCCCGAGCCCTGGGAGATGGACTGCTACCTGGCATGGCTTTGAGGCTGGCTGATGTATGCGCTAAGCCCTCCAGGAGAACTTGGGCAAGGTCCTTGTTCCTTGGAAGTCTCAGTTTCTCCTTGAAAGCCTTGTGTCAGGGGCCACTTCCTAGCGGTGCTGGGCTAGTGAGCCACTGTAGGTGGGGTGTGGCGGGCTACCTGGCCTTGGTCACCGGGAGGTGCTGCACCTGTAGTGCTAACCCTAGAACTGGCCCCCAGGGTGTCCAGGGGGTGGATGCTGGGACGAGTGGGCATGGTAGAGGAGAAGGGCAGGAGGTTGGAGGACAAGAGGAGACTAGCTTTCCTCAGGGACCCTGCCCAACTATGGTTTTTGTCTTGTTTTGTTTTGGTTTTGCGGTACTGGGGATGGAACCCAGGGGTATTCTACCTCCAAGCTACACCCCCAGCCCTGTTTTTTAAAAATCTTTTTATATTTTATTTTTTAATTTAGTTTTTATTTTTTGGTGGTACTGGGGGTGGAACCCAGAGGCTTTCTACCTCTGGGATATACTCCCAGGCCTATTTTTTAAAAATACATTTTATTTGGAAACAGGGTCTGCCGGGGTCCAGCCCTAGCAGGAGTCGGGGGTCTTCAAGCGGTGGGGTGAGGAGTCAGTGAAGTACAGTGGAGAAACGGCACACAGACGCAGTGGAGGGTGAAGTCACTCTCTTTATTCTACATTTTTGCTCTTACTTTTGGTTTTGGCAAGCATTTTATACTTTCTTTTTTGGCTACATTCTACTCTTAAAATATTTTCTCAGAATTAGTACAGTGGTAAATATACAAAGAACTAATACATCAAGGCAAGGTGGCAGATGGCCAGTTTCTTTTCCTAAGGGAACATTTCCTCTTACAAGCAACCAAGGAAAAGGTCTGAAGTTTATTATGAACTACTAATGCAATCTCATAATAATATCCTATAATAAGCATTAAATTGTCTGATTGATGTACATCATTGTTTTTTTAATCAATAGGCACTACTGAGGAGAGGAATGTTTCATACTTTCCCATGTCCCAAGGCTGTGCCTGGTACCCATCTATTCTGCTGCCATCCACGTACCCAGTGTACAACCAAGGGGGTAGGGTTACTGGGGGGGGGTCAGTAGCCACTCTACCCTAGCCTACCTCTGATTACATATGCTGGCCGCCCAGAACTCATGACAGTGGGAACAACTTGTCTTGGCTCTGTTTTAGGTTTACTGTTAATATCTGCTTGGAAAAGCCTGGGCAGGATCAGTTGCCTTTAAGGCTTGATTTGATTGTGACTGAGTCTTTATAGATTTTTTTGTTAGCTCGGTCATTAACAACATAAGTCTCAAGTACCTTTTTGGTAACAAGACCAATTTCAAAAAATCCTAAAATACCCATGCCTGATACTGTTCCCCAGAAGGAGATGCCGCGCGCATCTCCTAAGGCTGGCTTCCAACCCGTGCGATCCTCCTGTGTCAGCCTCCCAAGCACAGGGATTACAAGCGTGCACCACCACGCCCGGCTTAATCTTTTTAATTTTTGAAACAGGGTCTCACTGAGTTGTGAAGGGCCTCGCTAAGTAGCTGAGGCTGTCTAAAAACCACCATCCTCCAGTCTCCACCTCCCAAACACTGTGGCCAACTATGGTTTTTCTGGTAAGAATGGCAGGGTGGCTGCCCTTGGAAGGCTCTCACAGGCTGTCAGGACCTTCCTGAAGCCGGAGCCAAGAGGGCCAGTCTGATTCCTCAACCCTGGTGGGGACAGAGACCACAGTTGCCTGCCTTACCCTCTCATGGTCCTTTTGGTACTGGAGATTGAACCCAGGGGTGTTCTACCTCTGACCTATACCCCAGCCAGGATCTCACTAAGTTGCTGAGGGCCTTGCTAAGTAGTGAAGCTGGCATGGAACCTCCTGTCTCAGCCTCCCAAGCACTGGGATTACAGGCGTGCGCCACCAGGCCCATCCTCATGGCCCTCTTGCTGGGGTGCCTGTTCTCCACCAGGATACAGCTCCTTGCCTTCCCACCTGAATTGCCTCAGTATCCCCATGTACCCACCTTTCAGGGACTTTGTAAAGAGGAGGAGGTGGGCTTGCAGTCAAAGGAAGGGGGGACATTTGGGAGCCCCTTGAAGGTGGGATCAGGAAGTGGGGGCTGGGGCCGGAGGCAAGGGCAGAAGATAAAAAGAACAGGGGGAGGAGTCAGTGCTGGGCCTGAATCCATTTGGGACACGCTGACTCTGGGAACTCATGACATCCAGGCAGAGAAGTCTGGGAGGAGCAGGACATAGAGGACCCACAGGTGACCCAGGAGAGGTGGGGAGGGCGTGGGAGGGAAGGCCCAAGGGAAGACCTGGAGGAGGCTCATTCGCCAGCTGTGGGAGGTTTCCATTTGGAGACCCCAAGCCAATGCACCAGGGAGAGCGTGGAAGCAAGAGAGCCGTTCTAACCCAGCCCCGTCCCTTGTACTCCCGTCTCTCCGGCCTCCCTCTGCCCAGAGTCCTGCTCTTTCTTTCCTGGGGTCACACCCAGGCCTGGGCCCCCTCCTTCAGAAGCCGCCTGATACCTGCAGGAGCAGGTGGGTGTGCGTGGCACCGTGTCCTCCCTGTGCCTGTGACCATGTGACTCTGTTCCGCAGATGGTTAGGCCCGTCTCATCTTCCCAGCTGGACAAGGCTTCCACAGAAGCTCCACGTCTGATCCACCTTGAAGCCCAGCGGAGCTTGGCCGGGCACCTGGCACATGGAAACAGCATGTGCAGAGGCATGGTGACGAGTGGTCCCTGGGGCAAAGGGGCAGCCTGGGATGGGCTTAGGGAAAGGGCCAAGCCAGGCTCTTATTAGCTATGAGGCAGCCATGCTCCCCTACAGCCCTGCAAGTTCGGTCCTAACACCCAAGAAAAAAAGTTACCCGGGACTTGAAGTAGAAAGAGGGGACTCTGCCACCTACAAATAAGTACCATGCTTGATACAAATCCAGATTCTGAAATTACCTCTAGATTTTGTGTGATGAGATACAGAAAAGCATAATCCCACCACCTGGAAGAAATAATCATTGTCATAGTTTCATGATTCACTCACAAACTTGGTTTCCTACCCATTTGTTGCTGTAATAGAAATAGTGTAGTTGATGTCATTCTGTGCCAGCCTTATTTAACATTGTTTATTTTTTCTTTCTTTATATTTATTTACTTATTTATTTTGCAGTACTAGGGACTAAACCGAGGGGCATTCTACCTCTAAGCTACACCCCTAGCCCCATTTTTTTATTCTTTATCTTGAAACACGGTCTCACTGAGTTGTAAAGGGCCTCACTAAGTAGCTGAGGCTGTCCACGAACCTTCAATCCTCCTGTCTCAGCCTCCCAAATGCTGGGATTACAAACGTGCACCACCACGCCAGGCTAACATGGTTTAAAATAGTAAACCCGTTAAGACACCTTGTCCATGAGGCCTTCAGTGGTTCCTACACTAAGGCAGGCTCTTCTCCATCCACTCTGGAGTTTTCCATTCTGAGAACACAGTCCAAACTCCACCCAGAACCCTGGAGGCCTTGGAGTCGGCCCTGCTGTCCTCTACGACTCCTTGGTTCCCTGTGCCAACTGCATGCCTTCATTCCACTCCACACACAGCAGCTTGGAAATTACTGTCTCCTCTATCTGAAATATTTGTCCCTGGCTGTGGATTTTCTAGCCCCCTTCCACAGTTCACATTCCCTTTGAATGCCCCTTCTGGACCGGCTTTCTCTGTATCCCCTTCTAAACAGCCCTCAGACACTTGCGATCCTCTACCACACTACCCATCCATACCCGTGTGCATGCACCACGGGCGGGAACTGTCTGACTGTCTGTTTGCTTATTGTCTGTCTTTCTAGTAGAATCCCAGGTCCAAGAGAGCAGGCACTTGTTTGGCGTGATAGTCCCTGAAGACTCCTTCCAAAAATTTCTTAAAGCAACATTTACAATGGCAATATAGTAGTCTATGGTAAGCCATGCCTGTTTACCCTTTTATATTTAAGGATATGTATGTTTTTGATTATACATAATACTGAACGGAACATCTTTATACATAACCATCTCTGTTCCTTTTCTCCAGTGTGTCAATCTTTTTCTTGATACATTTTCACATCAAAGATATGTTCAGTCTGGGTGTGGTGGCTCACACTGTAATCCCAGTGCATGGGAGGCTGAGTTAGAAGGACCTATCCCAAGTTTGAGGTCAGCCTCAACACCTTAGCAGGACTCTTAGTAACTTAATGAGAACCTGTTTCAAAATAAAAAGGGCTGAGGATGTAGGTCAGAGGTAGAATGTCCCTAGGTTTAATCCCCAGTTCCAAAAAAGAAGGAAAAGAGAGAGAGGGAGAGAGGGAGAGAGGGAGAGAGGGAGAGGGAGAGGGAGAGGGAGAGGGAGAGGGAGAGGGAGAGAGAGAGAGAGAGAGAGAGAGAGAGAGAGAGAGAGAGAGAGAGAGAGATTGATTTAGCTTAGCAAGGCTTCCTTAATCCAAGATTCATAAGCATACACATACACTTTTTTTTTACTTTTTAAATATATTTTTTAGTTTACATACAAGTTTTAATCACTCTGGCATCTAATTTGGGGTTAAGTTCTGACTCCTTTTGTATTCATATAAAGTACTCTAGTTACCACATTATTTTTCTTTAAATACAACTTTAAGTGGTATCTAAGCACTGCGGCCTTTCACCAAAGGCTGGAATCCTGGATTTACCATCATCTTAGTATTGGCCTGCAGCAACCTATTTTATTTTTTCCCTTTCTATAAAAGTTGTAGAAAACTATTTTTTGGCTATCTGGAAAATCCATTCATTCAGTAGAAACCAACAACCAAAGCCAACTTTTTTTTCCCTTTTTTTAAGGAAACAGCAAGTTTCTTTAATATTTCAGACTTGAGCATCTTTCCTTGTAAAGCAATTTACAATCAGCTTATTTGAATGTGTATTTATGACTTTCATGTTCTTTGAATCCTAAAGTTACTTGATTCTCAAAAGAAATGAAGCGTCAGGATAGTCTCTAAACCACAGAAAGCCAAGTTCTAAATGTTGAGACTCAAACTCAATAATTAATATCTCTATGAGATACTGGTATATAACGCATGGATAATGATAAAATAACATAAAGTAGAGTGTATAATAACAGAACAACAAACATAGGTTTAAGATGATCTTTAATGATTAAATAATTCAATTGGATTAAAACTTCCATTGAACCCAGTAAGTCTTTCATAGCTCTTTTTTTTGTATCTCAGCCTCAGGTTTCCAGAGACTATAAAGTGTGCAGGGCAACAAAACAAATAATTGTGATATGAATAACTTCAAGATGCAAGACTAACTTGTTGAGTTAATACAACGATGTGTGTGTTGTAGATAATACAATGCTGTAGTTAATACGATGATGTGTGTGTTGTAGATATTGTGTGACGTTACAGCTCCGTGCAGGAGTAGCTTGTGACATCAACCCTTTGGCGGTGCTGAGGACTGAACCCGAATCTTTTGCATGCTAAGCACACTGCTTTGTGTACGCTAAGCGCACTTCTAGCAAGCTACACTCCCAGCCCTGTCAAACCTTGCAGATAAGCGATTTCCAAACCACAGGTGTGTTGGACTTCAAAAACGTGCTTCTAAGCCGGGCGTGGTGGCGCACGCTTGTAATCCCCGCGCTTGGGAGGCGGAGACAGGAGGATCGCGCAGGTTCGAAGCCAGCCGTGCGCGCTGGCTTAGGAGACCCTGTTTCCAAATAAAAATGTAAAAATAGGTCTGGGAGTGTAGCCCGGAGGTGGAAGGGCTTCCAGGAACCCCAGTTCCACCAAAACAAAAACAAAAACAAAACAAAAAAACGTGCTTCTGAGTCAGTTGTTCAAAGCTCTGAACTGTGTTGCTGTAAATGTAAGATTCTCGGTAGCAGTGGAAGCCAGCCTACCTATAGGTTTGCGTTTTGTTGGAATTATATGAATTATTTGAGAGGTTATTGAAAATGACATATGTTTCTATGAGAAACACTTTTCACCTATAACACTAGTAATTAAAAGAGAAAAGCAGCTGGGCGTGGTGGCTTCTGCTTGTAATCCCAGTACTTGGGAGACTGAGACAGGAGGATCACAGGTTCATGGCCGGCATCAGCTACTTAGTGAGGCCCTCTGTAACTTAGTGAGACCCTGTTTCAAAATAAAAGATAAAAAATAGAGCTGGATCCGGACATGGTGACACACACTTGTAATCCCAGCATTTGGGAGTCTGAGACAGGAGGATCATGGTTCGTGGATGTTAGGTTCTGGACCCCCCATACGGGGCAGGGGCGGGGCTGACCCGCCTACCCTGCGAGGCCCAGTATGTTCCCACGGAAAGCCACTCCCCTTTGATAAAAAGGGGACGGCGCGATCCAGGATCAGAAGAAGCTTGTGGGACAGAGAAATTCCTACACTCATGGAAGGCTCTCTTCCACACATCTCCCCCACCCCCACCCCGCACCCGCGACACGGGGGTGGGGGAGGGAGCTGCCCGGGACAAGTGGACTAATAAAGACTTATGACACCTGCATGGATGATCTCGTGTGTCTGTGGAACTCACAAACCTTACAGTGGACAGCCTCAGCTACTTAGTGAGACCCTCCACAACTCAGTGGGATCCTATTTCACAAAGAAGAATAAAAAATAGGACTGGTGGTGTAGCTCTGAGGTTGAATGCCTCTGAGTCCCATCCACAGTACTGCAAAAAGAAGAAGAAGAAGAAGAAGAAGAAGAAGAAGAAGAAGAAGAAGAAGGAGGAGGAGGAGGAGGAGGAGGAGGAGGAGGAGGAGGAGGAGGAGGAGGAGGAGGAGGAGAAGGAGGAGGAGGAGGAGAAGAAGAAGAAGAAAAAAGAGCCAGGCATGGTGGCACATGCTTGTAATCCCAGCATCGGGGAGGCTAATACAGGATGATCATGGTTTGTGGACACCCTCAGCTACTTAATGAGGCCCTTTACAACTCAGTGAGAACCTGTTTCAAAATAAAGACTAAAAACAAATAGGGTTAGAGATGTAGCTTGGAGGTAGAATGCCCCTGGGTTCCATCCCCAGTACTACACACAAACACACACACACAGAAAAAAGATTTAAAAAAAAATAGGGCTAGAGCCAGGCATGGTGGCGCACGCTTGTAATCCCAGCATTCGGGAGGCTGAGACCTGGAGGATCGCGGTTCATGGACAGCCTCAGCTACTTAGTGAGGCCCTCCGCAACTCAGCGAGACCCGGTTTCAAAATAAAGAATACAAAATAGGGCAGGGGTGTAGCTTGGAGGTAGAATGCCCCTGGGTTCTCGAAAAGAACAAGGTCAATTATTACTACAAAAGAAGATAAGTAGTTAAGTAGAGATGAGAAGTATAATACACGAATCATCTCTGCATAACATTTATAACAGCCAAAGGCAAGCTTTTTGTGCCAAGCATCAATATGCTGCCTCTTCAATTTGCTCCAAATTCTCTGGGCATGGCCTGGCCTGTGAAAGCAGATCTGAGTCCCTAGAATAGCTCCCCTTTGCAGGCGGCATGATGTTAAAAATCTTTGCCAGTAGAGGGCACTGGAGGGACACTGCAGGAGGAGGGGCTTCTCTTCTGGTTCCAGTGTTGGCTGCTTTTTTTTGCCAGTGCTTTTTGGTTGCCGGCCCTTGCGGACATGTAGAGGCAGGATATTGATCCCCAGGGGTTTTCAGCAACATCCCGGGACAGTTTCCTGTTGATTTTTTGCAACACTCTCATGAATGGATTCCAGGGGTTGGCTTCCCGGCCTTGGCCGCCAGCTCTCCAGAGACAGTCTTGGCCTTGGTTTTCTGATTCTCTGTACCCAGGAGTGGTGTTTCTTGCTTTTCCAGGGGTGGTGGCCCAGCTGTGGCCTGGAGCAACCCAGCAAAGCTCTCTGCCACATTCCTTCCTGAGTGTCCTGGCACCCCTCTAAGGGATTCTTTAGAGTTTCCTTTCTCCTGAGATACGTATAGGGTGACTATAGTAATCCCATATTGTAATTCTCTATACTAAACTTACTCTGTACTGTGTGACTTCTGTCTCCAGATTGGACCCTGTGCAGTACAGTGCTGAACACCTATCTGACCAAAACTGATGCCATTATTTGGGAAGGAAGGGGATAGAGGAGAAAAGAAATATCATTTCTTCATATTTTAGTTCATGACTGAGAGTTTTATGTGACACAGACCTCTGGAAATGAAGACTCAGAGAAACAAGGAAACCACTGGTATACCTTTGATAAAAATTGAGCTGTCATGCAGAAGCATAATTGAACAGAAAAAGGCTTGATCAATGGTAATAAGTGGGGTCGTGGTAATAACTGGGGGCGATAGCTGGGCATGGTGGCACACACTTGTAATCCTAGGAGTAACTAGCTCAGCAACTTAGCAAAACCCTAAGCAACTTAGCACGACCTTGTTTCAAAATAAAAAATAAAAAGGACGCCGGGCGTGGTGGCGCATGCTTGCAATCCCAGCATTCGGGAGGCTGAGACTGGAGGATCGCGGTTTGTGGACAGCCTCAGCTACTTAGTGAGGCTCTCTGCAACTTAGTGAGACCCTGTTTCAAAATAAAGAAGAAAAAATTGGGCAGGGGGTGTAGCTCGGAGCTCAAATGCCTCTGGGTTCCATCCCCAGACCCGCAAAAAAATTAAAAATTTAAAATTAAGCCAGGCGTGGTGGTGCACGCTTGTAATCCCTGCACTTGGGAGGCGGAGACAGGAGGATCACACAGGTTTGAAGCCAGCCATGCTGGCTTAAGAGACCCTGTTTCCAAATATAAAAAAGTATAAAATAGGTCTGGGAGTGTAGCCTGGAGGTAGAAGGGCTTCCAGGAACACCAGTACCACCAAAAAAAATTTTTTTAATTAAAAATAAAAGTGTTTGGGGGGGGCTAGAATGCCCCTGAGTTCAATCCCCAGTGTCAAAACAAAACAAAAACAACTGAGGTTAGTAAATGCCCAAGAAACTCAGCCATGGCAAAACTCTCACATAAATCTGAAAGGAAGTCTGTGATTATATAACTCCCACTGTCGCTTATTTCCCTATCTATCACATGGGGCTATAAACACCATTATTTTGTGAGAATTAGAGACAATCTGTGGGTATATTTCTGGCATGGTATCTGCCTTGTAGAAGCTTTAAATACCTGATCATTAGTAGCCAGGCGTGGTGGCGCACTCTTATAATCCCAGCATTTGGGAGGTGGAGACCGGAGGATGTGGTTCGCAGACAGCCTCAGCTACCTAGCAAGGCCCTTTGCAACTCAGTGAGACACTGTTTCAAAAATAAAAAGACTAAGCTGGGCATGGTGGCCCACGCTTGTAATCCCCGCGCTTGGGAGGCTGAGACAGGAGGATTGCACAGTTCGAAGCCAGTGTCAGCTACTTAGTGAGGCTCTCAGCAACTTAGTGAGACCCTGCTTCCAAATAAAATATAAAATAGGTCTGGGAGTATAGCCTGGAAGTAGAAAGCCTCTGGGTTCCACACCCAGTACCACACACACACACACACACAAAAAAGACTAAAGAAAAATAGGGCTGGGGGTGTAGCTCGAAGGTAAAATGCCCCCTGGTTCCATCTCCAGAACTGCAAAAAAAATTGATTATTACTAATATTTCCGTTATTTTTATCCTTGTTTTAATATTCTCATTAGTACTTGAAAGTGGAGTCCCAACCTCAGTCAGGACCATAATTGAAGTAAGTGGTCCTCCGGGGCTTGAGGGATTGGGGTTGGCACACCCTGCCTGGCGGAGCTGCCTCCTCACCCTTGTATCCTTATTCCTCTCCTTACTTTTTTTTTTTTAAGAAAAAGCCAGAATTCAGATTATGGGTCTTTCTTTCCTAGCATCATAGCATTTCCCATGCTGCTTCAGGTCATCTGGCCCCTGAGGTCTTATCCAGCTCCTGCAGCTGCGGTGAAGGAGGGTAACTTGCAGGGGGCAAAGCTCTTACCAGGGGGTCCTCCCTGAGCCTCCTGGCCCTAGACAATAGAAAGATCACATCAGAGGCCCTCTCCTCCCACTTGGGGCCCTTTCCTTAGCCCCCCTCCCCAGACTCTCTAGGAGCCCTGAGTCCCTACTGAGGAAAGTAGCTAAGACAGTCATTCACAGGACAGTGCTAATGATTTAACAGCCTGCCCCTCACAATGGGTGTGTTCAAGTGAACTCTCAGAAAGGAAATAGAAGGGATTACGACCACAGGGATTTTAGGGTACTTGGCACTTCTGAGGAAGGAGTGTGTTGACTTCAAAGTCTTCCTTGACTTTTCAGATCTCACCAACAGAAGCAAAACCAAACTCTGCCTTTGGAGACAGCCAGCCCCAGCTTCTCGCTGCTGATGCCCATTTGAAAGCCTCCAGGGAGCCAGGAGGAGACCTGTGAGGCCATTCCCCCTGTTGACCTTTATTCCACATCCATCATCAAACAGGGTCCACCAGGTGTTAATGAAAAACACACCGAAATACGCCAGAGAAGAGAGGTGCTCTCCATTCAGCCAAAGGAAGGCTCCCTGACTTCTTCAGGAGCAGGCCTTGCAGTTTGAGAGTGTGGTCACCAGGTGGAGGAAGCACACCGCTACAAAGTCAGTGGTGAGAGGGGCTGGGCTCACCTTGCATCAGATTACCTTAAAAATAGAGAAGGCTCTGACTGACTTCCCTTGCACCGTATCCAGCCTGGAATCCATCAAAAGGTGTTTTCCTTTCTAGCAACTCTTGACTAAAAAGGTTTGAATCTGAACCCCGAGCATTTTTTAGGACAAGTTTCATCTTCCTGTCTACTGTTGAGAAAGTGAAGACTTTCGAACATGTCAAAGCCTCAGACCGTCCCTTTCTCAATACTAACCCATCTCTGCCATTAGCTACTCCATTTCTCTCTGTCTTCCTCCCTCTGCCCTTACTGGGATTCTCTTGCCCTCTTACCTTCCTAGGAAGAAATAAGTATGCAGCTTGAAGAAGCCTCTAGACATTGTTGTTGTTGTTGTTGTTGTTATTACTATTATTATTATTATTATTATTATTATTATTATCACCATCATCATCATTATTACAGAGATGGTCAGAAGTCTAGGAGGAACTTATCTGGGCAGGTGGACAGGGCTCCCCCAGTGCTGGGCTGGGAGACCAGCACCTCCCCTGCTGTGTCCAACTAATTGACCCTTTCTCTCTTCTCACTCTACTGTGTCTGTCCTTCACCAATTCCCTTCCTCTCCCCTCCTTTAAGTACAGCTGATTCTCCTCTTAAAGGCAGTTTTGCTCTGTGACGTTGTTGCAAATACTGAACTGGCGAATCCTGGACTCCCAGGGGAATTGAGCTCATAGGGGACTTAAAAGTCAATGAGCCTCTGGCCATAGATTTGTCAATGAATTGATACATCACCTTGTTCTACATGTGTCTCTGTTTAAAGATGCCTTATTTAATATGTATTGATCAATGTCAAACTCATGGCCAACAGCACTGTAACTCATATCTGAATTAAGCTTTTCCAACACACGTATTAGACAAAATGAGGCACATAGCTGCCTTCTTGTGTAGGACACTCTATGGTACTTCATCATTAGGCTCGGGGGCCATTTAATCAGAAGAAAAAAATCATCAGAATTATTTTTAAAAAGCAACACCAAATAGACTTGTGAAAAAGAGACCTGCTTATAGTTTGAAACAAGAAGTCAGAGCTGCACCTTGTTGGAGCTGTAGGAGTGGAAAGGCGGTGATTTCTTTCTTACCTATCATAAAGGCTCAAGGCTGGCACCCCTATATCAAAGGACAGGTTAATAAGAGAAAAGGAAAGCTAATGGATTTGATCATAGTTTCAGGTGACAGGGGCCTTCAGACTGATTGGAAGCCCCAGGGTTAAACTTCCAATTTTATTTCTTTGAAGCAGAGGTGGCATAGGAAATGGGGCTGGACGGAGAGAGACTGACTGAGCTGCTGGAAAGAGATCGAGTGGGGACACCAGCAAGGCTCGTCTGTCCAGACTCTTCTTGGCTTCCCTGCAGTAGCATCTCTTCCTTCTGAGCATGGGTCAGGATCCTCTGGAACGAGGGTCTTCATTTCTTTTGGTCACTCGTTAAATAGAAAGGTGGAGAAAATGTTAAAGTAATGTTTTAAGGTTCTGTGGCTGACTTTATGGGAAATGACTCTGCTTTGTATGACCTTCTGGGGAAAAGGAATTCCAGTTTCTATGGCTTGCCTCGCAAGAAGAATGAAGGTGAGAACCAGGGGGTAGCGGACAGTTGGAGAAAATCCTTGCTTCCAAGGCCATCAGTATCATTTTGAAACTGTTTTTGCCGGTCCTGGGCTGGGGGCGGGCGGCCTGGCCAGCTCCCGGGAAAGCCCGGAGCTGGGCGGGAGGCCCAGCTGCGGGTACAGAGGTATTCAGCACTGCTGTGCTGCACCAGGCCGTGATGCGCTTACAACAGCAGATCCTGCTCTGCGCGGTGAGGCTGTGGGACTCTGCTCTTGGAAGGGATAAAAAATTCATTGCTACCGAGTGCCTGATCCCACAGCCTTCTCTTATTCAAAAAAAAAAAAAAAAGAAAGAAAAAGAAAAAGAAAAAAAGAAAAAGGAAAAAGAAAATAAAAAACATTGGAGAGGGGTTAAGATGGCTGCGGCGGCAGCCAGGATTCTGGAGATGCAGACAAAACATATCCAACTAACCTGGAACTTAGGGAAAAATGCCCCGTGAAGGGGGGACTGTTTCTTCCTTACATGCTTAAGAATCCTGGACATCATCTGTAAGGAGGGAGCTCAGCGGAGACCTAGGAGGAAGGTGGTGTTGGCAGTGGCGGTTGCGGGGGCAGTGGAGGCTTGTGTTTGGGAGAGGCAGAGACCTGATCCAACCCATCCTGATCTTCTGAAGAAATTGCCCCAAAGGTGGAATGCTACTGCTCAGGAATGCATGCTCAGGAATACTGGACAACATGCAGTGTGGGAAAAGAGTTTGGGAAAGAATTGAGATGGTGGAGTCAGCGGCAACGGCAGCGACCAGTACTTAGGAGAGGCAGAGATCTGATGCAACACACCTGGATCTTTTGAAGAAACAACCCCAGAGGCAGAACGCTACCACCGGGCACACTTGGGAACTTGGGACAACATGCTGTGTGAAGAGGGTGCTCGGATTAAAGCCTGCCAAGGTATGAGGCCGATGCCGGGAACAGTGAGGCCGGGATCGGAGCCTGCCATGAGGCAAGGTCAATGCAGGGGCCTCTGAGGCCAGGATTGGAGCCTGCCGAGGGGTTAGGCCGGTGTTGTGACCAGTGAGGCCAGGACTGGGGCCTGCCATGAGGCAAGGCTGGTGCTGGGGCCTCCAAGGCCGGGATCAGAGCCTGCTGAGGGGTGAGGCCAGTGCCAGGGCCAGCCTGGTCGGGATTGGGGCCTGCCAGCATGAGGGGAAAGGCCGGTGCTGGGGCCTCCGAGGCTGCAGTTTCTGGGGCCTCTGAGGCTGGGACTGGACCCTGCCGAGGGATGAGGCCAGTGCCGGGGCCACTGAGGCTGGGATCGGAGCCTGCCGTGAGGCAAGGCCGGTGCTGGGGCCTCCGAGGCTGGGATAGGAGCCTGCCGAGGGGTGAGGCCAGTGCCGGGGCCACCGAGGCTGGGATAGGAGCCTGCCGAGGGGTGAGGCTGGTGCCGGGACCAGCAAGGCCGGGATCGGAGCCCGTTGTGAGGCAAGGCTGGTGCTGGGGCCTCCAAGGCTGGAATGAGAACCTGCCAAGGGGTTAGGCCAGTGTCAGGGCCAGGAAGACCGGAATCGGAGCCTGCCATGAGGCAAGGCCGGTGCTGGGGCCTCCAAAGCCAGGATCAGAGCCTGCCGAGGGGTTAGGCTGGTGCCGAGGCCAGCAAGGCTGGGATCGGAGCCTGCCATGAGGCAAGGCCAGTGCTGGGGCCTCTGAGGCCAGGATCAGAGCCTGCCGAGGAGTGAGGCTGGTGCTGGGGCCAGCGAGGCCGGGATCGGGGCCTGCCATGAGGCAAGGCCAGTGCTGGAGCCAGCAAGGCCGGCATCAGAGTCTGCCAGGTGGCCAGATCAGTGCCAAGGCTGTCAAGAGTGGGATTGGAACTTGCAATGCAGCATACACAGAGAAATATCACAGAAAATAAAAAACCAGATGCTTTCCCTAATATGCAAAAACTAGGAAGAAATAGGTAATAGGAGATCTAGTTGAAGAAAGGGCCCTATAGAGGAGCAATTAAGGTGACCAATCAAAGGGGATGGGATGGGGGAGGATGGAGTCTCTTTAAAACTCATGATGTATATAAACAAGTGTATCAAAGTTAATCACCAATCAAGCACGGGATCAAGGGAGGGGGAGGGAATGGGATAGGGATTGGATAAAGGCTAATTGGATGATGTGTGCTTGTATATCCTCACAAGTCTTGTATTCCATTGTGATGTATGACTACAATGCACAAATAAATAAATATATATATTTAAAAAAAAGAAAAAGAAAAACAAAAAAATAAATTTCCATTTAATAAAGCCATTTTACCTAGGCAAAAAAAAAGAAGAAAAAAAAAAGAAAAGAAAGAAAGAAACTGCTTCTGAGCCCAGGAAGACCTAAGCTAAAAATGTGGGATCAGGTGAAACAAGTTTATCACCTACCTATGTATATCTACACATGACCACCAAGGTGGGCCATGAGTATTGATCTTGGGTTTACAAATACATGTAACAAGTAGACAAAAATAAATTTTTGTGGTACTGGGGAATGAATTCAGAGGTATTCTACTTCTGAGCTACATCTAGGCCCTTTTCATTTTTTACATTTTGAAAGAGCCTCGCTAACTTGCTGAGGCTGGCCTCAAACTGACAATCCTTCTGTCTTAGTGTCCCAAGCACTGGGATTACAAGGTGCGTGCAGCTGTGCCCACGTGCAAGTAGGCAAATTTGCAAATACAGAATTCATGAATAAAGAGGATCAACTGTACAAGTGTGCCCAATCTTCATATCTTGGCTCTCTGCATGTTCCTCTTTCTCTCTTCTCCCAATAAGAGTTCTTTCACTCTCAAATCAACTCTCATCTCTAGACAGATTATTTCAAAACATTTATCTAAAGTAGTGACTTTTCTTTGAACCAGCAGTTCTCAAAGTATGGCTCCAAGATCCCTTCCTAGAAGGAACCATTAGATCTACTCTCACCCAACTACCTATAAGTTTGCATCTGGGGTTTTTTTTTCCCATAAACTTCAACTAAAACAACATATTTTATAGCAAATAGAATATAAAAGAATATCTGAGAACCTAGGTGTCTTTTGTTAAACTAGACATTATAGAGAAGTGCAAAACCATAAAATGATCACTAACTTTTTTTTTCGGACAACTTTGTAGCATTATTGATGTTCACCTATAATAGATTTGCTGTTGTTACTTTTATACCTTAGTAATAATTTCTAATGCAATTAACACTGACTGATAAAAACCCATTCAATCACAAGTTCTTTGAATCAATAAATACTTAAAAGTACACAAGTCTTGAGAGCAAAAGTAAGAGAAGTATCGTTCTAGACCCATAATCCCATTTCCAGTAGTACACCTGGCATTTGGACTTAGACATCCCATCAGCACTTTAGCTTGACCGAAAAGGAGCTCGCCAGCCCCCTCACCTTATGCCACTCCCCTACATCATCATTCCCTAGCCATCTGAGCTCAGATCCCATCTCTCTAATTGCTCCCTTCCGCTATGATTCCCCATCATTTTTATTCAGAAATGTTTATAAAATTCATTTGTTGCTTCTCCTCCTCCTTCCTCTTCTCCTCCTTTTCTTTTTCTTCTTCTATATGCATGTGTGGCACTGGGGATTGAACCCAGGATGGGGAAGGTGGGGTTCTACCTCTGAGCTACCCCCGCCAACCCCCGCCACATTTTATTTTAAAACAGTGTCTCACAAAGTTACCACACATGCTGGCCTCGAACCCGTGATCCTCCTGTCTCAGCCCCAGTGCGAGATGACAGGATGCCTGGCCCATCTCTCCTTTTCCATTTCCACTCCACCTGCCGCTCAGTCGTCTGCTTCAATGACCATCCTGCCTCTGCACTCATCAAGCTGCTCTCTTGTATTCATCTGTTTTTTGTTGCTGTAACAGAATGACAGAAACGGGATCATTTGTAAAGAAAGGAGGTTTGTTTCGCTCACAGTTCTAGATGCAGGGGAGTTGGAGTGGGGGGTCACATCTGGCAAGGTCTCTAGGCTGTGTCACACACAGTGGAGGGCACCGTGTGTAGGAGTGTGAGTGGGAGGGTGTACTGGGTGGGGGGACAACAGCTGGCCTTCTCTATAGCACCCCTTTTTCAGGAGAATGAGTCCCGGTATGTATTAATATCACTCTCTTGCAGGAAGGATGTTAATCCCCCTTAAAGAGCCCACGTCCCAACACACTACATGGGCAACCCACTTTCAACATGCGTTTTGGCAGGGAAAAACCACAATCCGAGCAACATACCACTGTACTCTGCCAGCAAGCCCATCATGGGTCAGCCACCACTGTGCCAGCCGCCTGCCCAGATACCCACAGAGGCCCCCCGAGGCGAGGTCCACCCAGCCTTTTGTGCTTTCCAGCAGTGCCCACCATTCTTCAGATCAGACTTCTGTCCTTGCCTCAAGGACAGAAGGGTGTTAGAGAAGGGCGGGGTGAGGCCCTGCGGGGGGGCGGGGGGGGGATGTCAGCCACATGCCAAAAGTTCTGTGTCTCTGTTCATTTCTGCCAGGACAAACCTTTACAGATGTAGGAGGTATTAATGTTTTCTAACTGTAAGCACAGGGATTTTCCTTCTCTTCCTTCCCCCTGGCGTGAGTTCTACAGCTCAGGGCTGTGCCTCGGACGGCTCTGGTCTGTCCTGCGTTGGCCCCCGCTGCAGTGGGAGTCCCCTGGGGTCTCCAGTCTGACTCTCAGTGGGGAGGTCCTCCTGCAGCCTTTGCTTCCAGAAAGGTCCCAGTGCCAGCAGGTGCAACAGACTGCTCTGCCCCAGTGCTAGTTACTGAGGATTAAACCACCAAAAAAATCACAGTAGCCATTAGTTATTGCCTTCCTACCATGTGCCAGCCTCCAAGCTGGACGCTTGCTGAGTTTTATCTCAGTTAATTATCACAAGACCCCTGTGAACTAGGTACTCATATTACCTCCACATTTTAGACAACCCTCAGGAAACAAGCAATTTGCCGAAAATGAAGCTCAGTAGCAGAGTTGGACTTGGTACCCCGGAGCCCTGGGTCGACCTTCTTGGCCACTCTAGGAAACCCTTTCTCCTCAGGGTTCCTCCCGTGTCCCACTTTGCTTAAAGACTCTTGTGTCTGGTACCGTCAGGGGTTAAAACAAAATAGCTGTGTGTACTCCGCCGTGATTCCATCAACCATTAATGTGTTTCATCATCCAGGCTGGAGAGAGAAAGCAGGCCCGGAGCCTGCCCTCCAACGGGCACATGGCCCTGCCCTGAGTGGTTAGCTCAGAGGTGATTCTGAGCTGCCAGGGCGGATGCTCTCTGGTTATTGCAAACAAAGAACGCCACTGTTGCTTCAGGCCACCAAGCCTGGGAGCCCAGCTAAGAGCCGAGGGGAAGGGCTGTGTTGACCCTGACCTGGGAAGTTCCTAGAGCCGTCCCCAGAGCTGCTGCCCTGCAGGGGGAAACCTCTGTCTTCCAAAGGCAGGTGACTAATGAGAGTCAGCGGGCTCCATCACCAGTACACCCAGAAAAGCAGAAATAGAGACTGGAAGAGGGGGGACAAGGGAGGGGAGGCGAAGACGGAGTGCCAGCCGCGGGTGAGCTATCTGACCTTCCCAATGACAGTTCCCGGAGATGCCGCCTCCCAGAGACCTTCTCAGTGCTGCAAATGTCATCCAACTGGGAGTCCCGTGTCTAGCCATTTTGTGCCAATTTCGCCCAAAGGTCACCTGCTGTCGGAGGGAGGCCAGGTGGAAAGCGAGGTGGGAGGGATTCCAGGAGGCTAATTTCATTCTGGTTTAGCTGGTTTTCTGTTTAAGTAAATAGATATTGGTAGAGTTTCAGCTCTTCTCCAAAAGGCAGTGAAATGTGCTCTGTCATCCCAGAGAGATAGCAGGTTTTAATATGAACAGGGCGGTGCTGGAACTTCCAAAGAAATGGGATTCACAGGAGCACGGGTGTTTGGAAAGAGGCTGGCGAGGGGGCATTTAGAGATTAACGATCTGGTGGCCAAGGCTTGAGGATCCACAGTGATCCACGGAGCACTGACCTGTGCGGCAGCAGAAGAGAGTCTTGGAGACGGCCCAAGGAAGAAACGGGGTGTTCTCAAATAACTGCAAACAGTACTATCACTGAGGGTTGCAAATAACAAAGGAGCTCTGGATAACTGAAGACAATATATATATATATATATATATATATATATATATATATATATATATATCCCCAGTAGTGCATATATATACATATGTATATATATTGCAGTACTGGGGATGGAACCCAGGGGCATTCTATCTCCAAATACACCCCAGCCCTATTTTTTATTCTTTATTTTGAAACAGGGTCTCACTGAGTTGCAAAGGGCCTTTCACTAAGTAGCTGAGGCTGTCCGCGAACCATGACCCTCCTTTCTCAGCCTCCCAAATGCAAAAAGAAGTATATGGTAGCCACAGAATCGCAGGCAGAGGACTCGGTAAGGACAGGATCCAGGGAGGCTCCGAGGGCTGGGGAACAGGAGCTAACGGGCAGTCCTGCCCTCGGGGATGAGTTTGCTTTGCCACTTGGGGCTTTTCTTCATCTGTTCAGGCACCTATAACAAAATATCTTAAACTGGATGATTTATTAACAACATAATTTTATGGGTCACAGTCCTGGAGGCTGGGAAGTCGGAGGTCAAGGTACCAGCAGATGTCTGGGGAGGCTCTACTTGTAGTTGGAGCCATCGACCTGTCATCCCAAGGTGGAAGGCGAGAGCACACTCCTTCTATATCCTTTTAGAAGGGCGCTAATTCCAGTTGACCTAGTGACGTAGTCACCTTCTGAAGGCCCATCTTTAAGATTCTTCTTATGAGCGGGGCATGGTAGCACATGCCTGCAATGCTAGTACTTGGGAGGCTGAGACGGGAGGATCATAGGTTTGAGGCTAGCCTGAGCAACTTAGAGAGACTGTTTGAAAAGAAAAACATAAAATAGGGATGGGTTATAACTTATAGATAGAATGCCCCTAGATTTAATAATCACCTGTATCGCCGGGCGTGGTGGCGCACGCTTGTAATCCCCGCGCTTGGGAGGCTGACACAGGAGGATCGCACAGGTTCGAAGCCAGCCTCAGCTACTTAGTGAGGCTCTCAGCAACTTTGTGAGACCCTGTTTCCAAATAAAATATAAAAAATAGGCCTGGGAGTATAGCCTGGAAGTAGAAAGCCTCTGGGTTCCACCCCCAGTACCACCAAAAAAATAAAAAATAATCACCAGTATCAAAAAAATTCCACATATGAATTTGGGGTGGGGTGGGAGGGACAAATATTCAGGCCATAGTAGGTTCTCTTGTCACATGGCTTGAGATCTAGTATCGTGTGTGTGTGTGTGTGTGTGTGTGTGTGTACATACATGCTTTGTTTTGTGGTGCTGAGGATTGAATCCAGGGAGGGGCATACTGTCTCTGAGCCTCTTCAGACCTATTTTTTTTTTTCCTTTTGAAACAGGGTCTCACTAAGTTCCTGAGGCTGGTGGCGAATCTGTGATCTTCCAGTTTCAGCATCCCAAGTACTGGGATTATAGGCATGTTTCACCTTGCCTGGCTTGAAATCTGATTTTCACAGAACAAGATTTAGATCACATGCTCACCTTTAACTAGGGGTCAGGCACCCTGATTGACAGACAAGATATCTGACATCCTGGTGAAAGGGCTCAGAGACCACCTCACAGGCTCGCTCTGTGCTAAGAACACAGTGGATGGGAGGCAGTGTTACAGTGTAAAACAGAGACACGCGTGCTGCACAAAGGGCATCCGCACAGCACACTCATCCACGGGGGCTTTGCCTCCAGGGCTAGGGGAAGCATCTTATGGGAATGGAGCATTTTGTTTATTTGTTGTGATACTGGGAATTGAAGCCAGGGGCATTCTGAGCTACATCCCAGCTCCTTTTATTTTTTATTTTGAAATAGAGTCTTACTGGGTGACAATGCACTGGCCTCAAACCTGCACTTGTCTAGGAGGATCTTGAAGCCCAGCAACTTAGCAGGACTCTCAGCAACATAGTGAGACCCTGTTTCAAAATAAATAAATTAAGTAATTAATTAAAATGAAATAAAATATGGCTGGTGTAGCTTGGAGGTAGAATGTCCCTGGGTTCAGTTCCCAGTAACCACACACACACACACACACACACACACACACATATACACACACGAGCAACTTGAAGGCTCAGGTGTGACAGGGCTGGAGGCGGGACGCGAGAACAGTCTCTTGTTCTCTGCTGCTCAGCGTTCCCATCGATGGTTTTGGGAAAATATGTCAATTACCAACCAAGAGAAGACACTGGTATTAGTCAGAGATAAATAGGGAAGAAATAAATTGAATAAATTTAATGAGTAAAACTTTGAGCCAAAGCATGGACACTAGCAATATTTAGGTGACTGAAAAAAAGATAAATTTCTCCGCTTATACACAGTCCTTCTTTATTCTTGTACCTATGTTTTTTTTGTTATTTGTTTTTTTTGCAGTACTGGGGATGGAACCCAGGGACATTCTACCTGCGAGCTACACCCCCAGCCCTAGTTTTTATTCTTTATTTTGAAACAGGGTCTCACTGAGTTGCAAAGGGTCTAAGTAGCTGAGGCTGTCCATGAACCAAGATCCTCCTGTCTCAGCCTCCCAAATGCTGGGATTACAAGCGTGCGCCACCACGTCCGGCTTCTTGTACCTATGTTTATTTTATTTTATTTTATTTTATTTCATTTTATTTTATTTTTGTGGTACTGGGAACAGAACCCAGAGGCATTCTACCTCTGAGCTACACCCACAGCCCTATTTTTTTATTCTTTTTTTTTTTTAAACAGGGTCTCACTGAGTTGCAAAGGACCTCACTAAGTAGCTGAGGCTTGCAGAGAACTCGATCCTCCTGTCTCAGTCTCCTGAATGTTGGATTACAAGCGTTCACCACCATGCCTAACTTTGTACCTATGTTTAAAAGTACAAAACTCTGAGCTAGGCGTGGTGGCGCACGCTTGTAATCCCAGCATCTGGGAGGCTGAGACAGGAGGATCGCAGTTCACAGACAGCCTCAGCTCTTAGTGAGGTCCTTTGCAACTCAGTGAGACCCTGTTTCAAAATAAAGAATAAAACTTAGGGCTGGGAGTGGAGGTTGGAGATAGAATGCCCCTGGGTTCAATCCCCAGTACAGCAAAAAATAAAAAAATAAAATGTACACAACTCCAAGTAAGAAAAAAATTAACTTAGAAGCTTCTAATGAAGAGAGATAAGATCATATCAGAGATAAAAAAAAATTCAGAAAAATCTTATGCACATACCAACTCTTGTGATGAATTAAGAAGTTGGGAAGAAAATAGAAAATGAATAATACAGATAGCCACAAGGAATGGGAGAAAGGGTCACAAATACAAAGAGAGACAGACCCCAAGACAGTGTGGGAGCACAAGGGCGCAGGAGAGAACGCACAGCACAGTTAGGCCTAGGAAACCGAAAGGACTGAACTGAGGAAATACGGCCACCAACACCGAGGGCCAGCAAAGCAAACAGCCCTCAGCCTCCCCTTGGGTTCATTCACTCAGCAAGTGGATGCTGAGCTCCAGATGTTGTGCCAGTTCCCAAGGAGATGCTGCGTTTGACTCATGGACCCTGTGTTACTGCTGCCCTACCCATCCTGAAATGCCTTGAAGACCCGCCAGTGCAAACACAGGACTGTGATGACCACCAAATAAAAAACTTTTTTTTTTTCCTGTTTAGTTGCTTGAATTCATCACTTTAAAAAAGGAACACAAAAGGCCGGGCGTGGTGGCGCACGCTTGTAATCCCCGCGCTTGGGAGGCAGAGACTTGGGAGGCGGAGACAGGAGGATTGTGCAGGTTCGAAGCCAGCCGCGCTGGCGTAAGAGACCCTGTTTCAAAAATATAAAATAGGTCTGGGAGTGTAGCCCGGAGGAAGAAGGGCTTCCAGGAACCCCAGTACCACCAAAAAAAAAAAAAAAAAAGGAACACAAAAACAAAAATAGGGTATGGAACTTCAGTTTCATAGCAGTTTCTTAAATTTTTCCAATAAAAACTCTTGAAGCCACCAACTCCATTTTATCATTATTATTAGTGTGTGTGTGTGTGTGTGTGTGTGTGCGCGCGCGCGCGCGCACTCATGCACGTATGGCACCCTCAACCATATTTCATTTTGTTTTAAAATAGGGTCTTGCTAAATTGCTGAGGAACTTGTTAAATAGCGGAGGCTGGACTCGAATCTGTGATTCTCCTGTCTCTGCCTCCCAAGTACTTGGTTTACAGGTGTGCGCCACCACACCTGAACACTTATTAGTCTTTCAAGGGCAAAGATAATCCGTATTTAAGAGGTCATGCTTCGATCATGGTAGCAAGAAGGTTTTTAGGAAAAATTATCTGGCATATGACTCTACTCAGGTGGAAAAATATAACAAAAAACAAAAAGCAGTTTCAGAATTCTGAAAGATCACGGTTGGTCCTGTGGGCTGTTTTTTGGAGAGAAGAAATAGAGTAAGAAATTCTCTGGGTTTTGTCCAGGTCAGATGCAGTTCAAGCTTCAAAGAGAGAATGATATTGTTATTTGGATTTGGTTTCCATTCAAATTAAAATATCAGTTTCCTACTGTAGGTGCAGTTCAGCCCCCTGCGGAGAGCTGAGAATGTCACTTAGTGAAGAAAAGATGCCAGGGTAGTTATTTTCTTTTAACTCATTTTGCATCTTCTCGCCCCAGTGAAACTGAGCACAGGCGACAGCTCTCTGATCCACAGAGCATGGAGGAAACACAGCGGAAGTCTTCCGAGCCAAGGCATTCCCGGCGTCCTGGACACGGGGCAGCGAGCCTGGGGAGCTCACGGCCTCCTCTGGGGAGAGGCAGGAGGTCTTTGGGGACCCTTGTCTCGGGTTGGCCAGGACGAGACAAGGCGGCTCTGGGGAACTGACCCTTACCACGGAGAAGGACGCCAGGGGCTCACGGGCTGGCACTACCCTTGGAGAAAGGCTGAGTTCTGTGTTGTGCTCCTCATTCCCAGAGACTCCAGCAGAGAAACTCAGCGTCCAAAGGAACAGCTGGATGCAGGGGCAAAGTGACACAGAAAGGGAAGCTCCTGCTCTTTCTCCTCCCTGGGTCCGCATGCTAATGCGTGCACCATCGCCTAGCTGAGAGGAAGCCCCAGGCTCCTGCCAGCCCACCACCCACAGCTCTCACCACCAGCACCCACGCCACCGCTCCGCCCAGCCCGCCACCTGGCTTCCTGTGGCGGACCCAAACACATTCAAAGTGACAGCCACTCACGCTCCTCCTGCGCCCACCCGCCTTCAGACAGCAACTCAAGACTTCGTGGGAAAGAGTGTAAGGAAAGCAGTGTAGTCAGTTCAGGACTGCACCAGATCCCATCCTGAAGCCTGGTCCCTGCTGCATCTGGGCATTTGCTGTCCATGCCCTATTTACAATCACTGTGGAGGGTTAAAATAACAATAATAATAATAACAACAACAACAACAATAATAATAATAATAGTAATAATATCTAAACGCAAGGTTACATTAAACATTCTGGACTTGTTGCAATCTTACAGTAGCGTAGAATTAAAAGTAATACACAATACAGTTTTTATTTTAGTAAAATAGCACACAATTTACCTTTGTGTGTGTGTGTGGCACTGGTGTTAGAACACAGGGGCCTTCTACCTCCAAGCTACATCTCCAGACCTATTTTATACATTTTTGGGAACAGGATCTCGCTAAGTTGCTGAGAGCCTCACTAAGCTGCTGAGGCTGGCTTTGAACCTGTGTGATCCTCCTGTCTCAGCCTCCTAAGCACGGGGATTACAAGTGCGTGCCACCACACCCAGCCAGAGTTTATCATTTTAACCATGTTTAAGTGTATTGGTCAGGGCATTAAGTACAATCACATTACCATGCAACTGCTGACACCATCCATCTCTAGAACTCTCTTCTTCCTGCAAGACTGACCAGAAACTCTACACCCATCAAGTGCTGACTCCCACTTCTCCTACCCCAGCCCCAGTGACCACCAGTCTCCTTTGTTTCCATGAAGCTGATTGCTTTCTGTGCCTCATATAATGGAATCATATGACATTCACCTTTTCGGTGACTGGCTTATTTAACTTAGCCTAATATCCTCAGGATTTATTAAAAATTCTTTCTTTCCTTCCTTTTTTTTTTTTTAAAAAAAAATAGTACTGGAAATTGAATCCAGGGACATTCTACCTCTAAGCTACACCCCAGCCCTATTTTATTTTTTTTATTTTTGAAATAGGGTCTCACTAAATTGTTGACAACCTCACTAAGTTGCTGAGACTAGCTGCAACCTGTAACCCTCATGCCTCAGAGTCCCGAATACAGACATGTCCCACCACACTAGGCTAATTTCTTCCTTTTGAAGGCTGAAAATATTTCATAATCCTTCCAAGACTCCTCTGAAGCTGGTAGCTCTACTTTACAGAAAGGGAACTGAGAGGCTCAATGTTTATTTAATAATTTATTATTATACCCATTGCTTTAAAGTGCAATTTCCTCATAAAATAAATTGCCATATACAGATGACTATTTTTTAACTCTATTCTAATTCATTAGGGTTCAACTATTTCTGCCTCAGCAACTAAGCCTTTAATTAATTGTGGCTTGATTATCTTTTCCTATTTGATATTATTACTTTTTTCAAAATAGTGGGGTTTTTTCCCCAAATAGATTTTGTCCACATAAGAGTGTGTGCGTGTGCATGTGCATGTGTGCGTGTGTGTGTGTGTGTGTGTGTGTGTGTGTTTCTATTCAGGGAAATTCCGCCTCTGAGCTATACTTCCAACCCTATTTTATTTTATTATTATTATTATTTATTTATTTATTTATTTGGTGGTACTGGGGTTCCTGGAAGCCCTTCTACCTCCGGGCTACACTCCCAGACCTATTTTTTTTTTTTTAATTTGGAAACAGGGTCTCTTAAGCCAGCGAGGCTGGCTTTGAACCTGTGCGATCCTCCTGTCTCCGCCTCCCAAGAGCAGGGATTACAAGCGTGCGTCACCATGCCTGGCAGAATTGTTTTCTTGTGTAAGGAACACACACGGTACAAAATACAGGGGCACAGGAGGGTACACTGCCTAAGTCTTACCTCTGTATTCAATAATTCAGTTACTATCAGTAGTTAGACTTTCTACTTCTTTTGTGTTTTAAATTTTTTTATAATTTTATTTATATAGATCTGCATATAGTATATTATTATAATACTATATATTATACATAATATCTACATATATATTATTGGTGATAGTTGGGAATGAACACAGAAGCATTCTACCTCCAAGCCTCACCCTAGCCCTGTTTTACTTTTATTTTGAAACAAGGTCTCACTAGGTTGATAAGAGTCTCACTACTTGCTGAAGATGTCCTCAAACCTGTGATTCTCATGTCTCACCTCCCAAGTACTGGGATTACAAGTGTGTGCCACCACACCCAGTTTAGGTTTCCCATATTTTTTAGAATATTTGTGCCTAAGTATTTTTTTGGTGGTTTTCTGACAGGTTGATTTTATATCTTTCTTATAAGTTTAATAATTTCTAATTTTTCTTTGCATTTTCTTTTTTTTTTTGAGGGTGCTCAATCAGAAGGAATTGGGTCCCTTTCTTTGCATTTTCTATGTTTTTTATTGTTTTGTTTTGTTTTGTTTTTGGTGGTTGGGGTTCCTGGAAGCCCTTCTACCTCCAGGCTACACTCCCAGACCTATTTTTCTATTTTTATTTGGAAACAGAGTCTCTTAAGCCAAGAGAGGCTGGCTTCGAACCTGCGCTATCCTCCTGTCTCCACCTCCCAAGCGCAGGGATTACAAGCGTGCACCACCACGCCCGGCTTGCATTTTCTATCTGGACAGTGGTAATGTTTACAAATAGTGACAGCTGGTGTGTGTGTGTGTGTGTGTGTGTGTGTGTGTGTGTGTGTGTGTTACTGAGAATTGAACCTAGGCACATTCTGCCTCTGAGCTGCACCCCCAACCCTATTTTATTCTTAATTTTGAAACAGGATCTCACCAAGTTGTAAGGGGCTTGCTAAGTTGCTGAGGCTGGCCTCAAACCAGTGATCTTCCTGTCTCAGCCTTCCAATAGTGGGGTTACAGGTGTGCACCACCAGGCCTGGCTCCTTTCAATTTTTATATTATTTTTCTTATATCTATTAGTTTGGATTACTTACTAAGATATTTAGTGGATACCAATGACTAGTAGCAATGGTGGTGGCAACACTATCCTCTTCCTGTTTTGGGGGGAATCACTACTGTTACTCCATTAAGCGTGATTCTGGTTGTGTGTTAATAGTGGCTGCATCTATCTCTTTCATCTCCTAAGGCTTTAGTAGCAATGTGTGCTGAATTTAATTAAACGCTTTTCAGCATCTACTGAGATACTCAAATGGATTTCCTCCTTTATTTTATTAACACAGAGAATTACACTAATAGACTTCCTAATGTCAAACCACTTTTGCTTCCCTAAAACTAACCTTACTTGTTCATAATGCACCATTTAAAAATATTTTATTTAAACTGGGGTAGTGGCACATGCTTGTAATCCCAGTACTTGGGAGGCTGAGACAGGAGGATCACAGGTTCACAGCCAGCCTCAGCTACTTAGTGAGACCCTCTGAAACTTAGTGAGACCTTGTTTCAAAATAAAGAATTTTAAAAATATGGCTAGGGGCATATTTTTTATATTGGAGATAGAAGGCCCATGGGTTCAATCCCTACTACTGAAAAGAATATTTTATTTAGTAACTTAGCATCTATATTCATAAAGGAGATTAAGACCTTAATTCTGAAGTCCTGAATGTCAGGCTAAGCAATCTCAATTTCTTTGCTGAGCAAGGATGGGAAACAATGAAGATTTGATTAATATTTTTTACCACCTGGAAAATTTTATCACAGGCAGTGATAAGAATTTATCTTCAGTTAATTGTCTGGGTCTCTTCTCTCTTCTGGATTGTGAAATGTCTCCGACTTTGTCCTGTTCTCGATGGTGTTGTTTAATGACTATTGTGGAGACACTGCTGCACAATCTTTCCTTTTCTCTTAATTGGAAATCAGTCTATTTTGGGTAACTAGTGCTTCTTTTGATGCTTTCATGCCATCGTGTTTTTGCGATACACTGTCTTGCCAAGAAGGGGTGTGGCGCTGTGTGAATAACAACTCTGCTGGGGAGGAAGACGTGCGGCCTCTTCAAGGACTGCCGCTGGAGTGGACCTCATGGCAGAGGAGCGCAAGCAGGCTGCTCAGGTCGGCTAAAATTTTCCAGACATTTTTAGGTGTCCTGCTCCACCGTCAAGCCATGTGTCCCCAGTGTGCATGTCTTTCTCTGTTGTTCTGAAAACAGGGTTACTGTAGTCCGAGGGAGGGCAGCTAAAATCCATCTAATGTGCTAGAAAGCCTAAGACAAGCTGAAGAATTTAAATCCTCAAAAACCTCTCGGTGGGAAACATGTTTGTTGGCCCACTTAGACTCCTGCAAATAATCCTGCAGCAGCCTCCGAGGCCACAGGATGCCACTGAGAGGCAAAGTGGAAGAGAGGGTGGCAGGTGTGCGGGGTGTTTGTCTGACTTCCAGCTCCCTCCTCGGGCTCTGCCTCCTGGATGTCAGGTTCTTAATTCCCCTCGGGAATGGTCAGGATGCCTGTGGCTGACAGCTGGTTGTCCTTCAGGCCTGTCTCCCCTTCTTTCCATGATAACAGGGTTTGGCTGCATCCTCTGCTCAGGCAAAGACTACATTTCCCACCCCCCCTTGCTGCAAAGTGTCCACTTCCAGGTTTAAGCTCCTCCCAGGAGTCTGTGAGCCTAGTAATGTGTGCCACTTGCAAATATTCCCCTCGAAACAACTGGGCACACATTTTGCCGATGTATGTCCTACTTCCCCAGAAGTAGAAGCTAGTGGTGGGAAAGAAAGACCATGGGCAGCTTGCTGCCCCTCAGTCTCCTGTTGTAAAGGTGCTAGGTTAGAAGCCTTGCCTAACTGTTGGGGATGGTCACACTTTGGACCACAGGACCTCCCATGCTTGGGACCATGTGCTGTGCTAGTGGGATACAGGTCCCACTTCCAACTAGGGAAGTCTTAGAGGCCCATTACGCGCGGGTGAGGGAGGCCAAAGCTCAGGTGCCGTCAGCTCCAGAGCAGGAGACCTGGAGGGCAGGGGCAGATTAATGTAAGTTAAGGGATGAATCATAATGGTATAGCAGTTAAGTGGATATTGGTTCAAAACACAAAGAAAGGCTGATACATTAAGCAATGCTGATTACAGCAGACAATCAGGCAGAATGAAATTAAGTTGAGGGAAAAATCTAAAACTATAAACATGAAGAAAAAATCTAATATCAAGCTAACAAGATTATTACAGAACATTTAAAAAATTCCAGTGGGGCTCTTGCCTCTCTGTAAGGCAGATTAAACAACACATTTTTAATTTTAATTATAGCAAGAACACCTAAATGTTGGTTCAAGCTTAAAGGGTAGACTCCCCGAGGTTGGCACACTCACAAAAAGCTCCAGGGAGAAATTACATTCAGAGGCACAAGTTGAAATATATAAGTAAATGAAATAAAATTTTAAACTGATGAAACACATAAATTTTAACAAGTTAACAGAAAGGGCAGAATGACTGAGGGCAAACTTTCAGAAAGTTGAATTCGCTGCTCTGGATCAAGGCCCAGCAAATCAGAAAGGCCAAAGGAGACCTGAGACTTAGCAAACCTATATTAACACACAAAACACAGATTTATCGATTGATCTAGAAAGCAGGCAAGATGGCTCCACGTTCCCAGAGAAAATGTGTGGAGAGCAAAACTCCATTTCAAAAGACAAGTCGAGCTAGGGCATGGTGGTGCATGCCTGTAACCTCCATACTTGGGAGGCTGAGACAGGAGGATCACAGGTTTGAAGACACCCTCAGCAATGTCATGAGACTGTCAGCAACTCAGTGAGACTCTCTTTCCAAATAAAAAATAAAATAGGGCTGGGGGTATAGCTCGGAAGTAGAATGCCCCTGGGTTTAGTTCCTAGTACCAAAAAAAAAAAAAAAAAAAGAAAAAAGTATAAGGGTTTAAGACTGAAACAGAAGATAAACTCCATAGGCTAAAACCTGAAAGTGGATAGTGGATGGTGGTTATCAAAAATAAATTATGTAGCCCCTCCCTTACCATCATCAGCACTCTGTGGACTTTTTTAATATACCAGAAGTCCAAGACTGTTGTTTTAGTGAAGTTGCTAACCACTGCTTACCACTCAACTCTACTGTTAGCTCTCAGTGGCTAACATATCTTGTAAGTAGTATGTCAATAAACAGCTATTCATACTTGAAGCAGTTCCCCATATTTACAGCTCCTCATCCCTGCATCCTTGGTACCAAGTAAACTCTAAATGCTCTATAAACGTTGAACATAATGTCTATACAGCACTGCTGCCTTCCAGTTTTACCTGAACTCTCTTTTTCCACTTGCTCCCCATTCTAAACACTCACCCCCAAGCCCTCTGCCACATGCCAAGTATTTCCATTCTAGTTGTATTCTGGGGTTTGATATATTTCTTACTCTAGGCTACAGTTGGGAGAGTTTAGAAAAATAATCTTCTATCAAGTTCTGAATGGTAAATAGGAGTCAGCCAGTGAACAGGAAAGGTGAGGGAGAAGAGAGAAGCCAGCAATCAGAGCTCTGCACAAGCCCTCTGTGGGGGGAGTTCAGGACAAGGGTGCTCCAGCAGCTGGCAGGTGCAGGGAGCAGGAGGGAGCTGAGGCCAGAGGGGCTGATAAAGGCCCATCACGGGGGCCTCTCTTCACCTAGGTCAAGCTTACATTGCGGTTGGGGCTACATCCAGCTTGCAGATGGCTTTCATTGGGCCTACAGAGGGATTATATTCTCCAGATAAAGTTTAAAAACTGGAATATTTCACATAAAACCCAGATTTCTTATTTCTCCTGAGAAGTCAAATCTGCAACACGTTTTTGCTACATTCCGTTACTGAAAAAACCTGCTGGAACAGCTTCGTGGCTTCCTGCTTAGGCACGAGATATTCTCATTCTCTCTCTCTCTCTCTCTCTCTCTCTCTCTCTCTCTCTCTCTCTCTCTCTCTCTCACGGGGCGCCTCTCCAGGGACAACCCAAGGTGCCAGGAGACTGAAGTAGGGGGTTGACAGATCCAGAATTGCACAGATGCAATTGACTTGGAAACTGGCGGACAGACGCATGGTTCTGGGCAGCAGCAGGACCAGGTGGATCCCCACAGTGTGGGTCAGAAGCAGGCAGCTTTTAAAGTGGTCAGGACAAAAGTAATTTCATCTGTACCTAAATGTACTTGGCTTATCTTAGCTAATATCAAGAACATCAGGCACATTCCTAATGCGGATGGCGCCAGGGTCTGATCTTAGAACTCCACATACCACTCTGCTGGGGTTTTAAATTTTACTCTATGTTGGGAAACCCTGCCGGGAAAACTGACCAGAGTTACCTGGGGCAATGAAGGTGGTTATGACTCAAGACGGCTTCAGATATGTCCAGTGGAGTCCTCACCACCCACATGTCACCTGTCCTGGCCACGTGGCCTCTCTGGGCCCAGCTCTCTCAGTCCCCGGGGTCGCTCTGCTGCCGACTCACTATGGTCAGGCCAGACAAAGCCAGGCACTGACTCCGGCAGTGCGCCTGCGCCTGCGCCTGCGCTCTCGCTTTTTTTTTTTTTTTTTTTTTTTTGCGGGTCTGGGGATGGAACCCAGGGGCATTCGACCTCCGAGCTACACCCCCTGCCCTATTTTTTATTCTTCATTTTGAAACCGGGTCTCACTGAGTTGCAGAGGGCCTCACTAAGTAGCTGAGGCTGTCCATGAACCGCGATCCTCTGGTCTCAGCCTCCCAAATGCAGGAATTACAAGAGTGCGCCACCACGCCCGGCTGCTGCGGGCTCTCGCTTCTGAGAATGGACCCCAGGTCGTCCTCGCCCTTCAATTCCACAGACCCATCAGCGAGCCTTCAGGCACCCAAAGTGCCTGAAATGTTCTTATTTGTTTACCTGTGTGTTTTCTGTCTTAGGGATGGAGACTCGGTCTGCTTTTTGTGTTGGAAGCCCAGCACCTAGAGAGGTGTCTAGCACGTGTGCCAGGTCGTCAGTATAATTCCATGGTGTGGCAGACCCTGCCACATCCTTTATAGGAACCTAGAAGGACCCTCGCTTTCCTGCCGCTCCAAGCATTCCTTGCCCTTGGGAGATGGAGTGGCTGGAGATCCCCCCTCTACCACCAGGGAGAATTCTCCTGCTGCTTCTGCCTTTGCAAGAATGCTTCCTCTTCCCCAGAGCTCAAACGCTTGAAGCTTAAAGGTCAAAAAAGATTCCTTCCCTCCTAGTCCCAGAGGTAGTTAGCTGAGGACTGGCAGGCTGAGCCGCCTGGAGGGGGAGAGCTGCCTGGAGCAGTAACATCCAGGGAAATTTCATTGCAAGCCAAGTTTCCCAGTACTTTCATTTAAAAATGTAAAGAGAAACAGGTGACATTGACTTCAATCATATTTTATTTAACCTAATATACCCCATATATTATCATTTCAATGTGCCATCGTTGAAGAGTGATTAATGAGATAATATGCCTTTGCTTTGAATTTGCCTTCAAATTTTAGCATGTGTTTTGTGTTGACGGCACTGGCCACTCTTCAGATCCTCAGTGGCCACACGTGGCTGATGGTTTCCTGTGGGACAGCAAGACAGGAGCCAGGAAGTGGGCGAGGAAAGCTTCCATGGCAGCCTCCACCTGCCCGCTCTTGTCTTCATGTCTCTCAGATCTAATATTTTGCCACCAAGTGGGAGGTGAAAGGGTAGGAGAGGTGGGGGGGCAGGGTGGGAACCTTGACCTCTAGGATGCCTCCCCCACATCTCCAGGGTTTCTGTAGCCTGCTTTGCCGGACCCTAAGCTAGAAGGGCCTTTTGTGGCCCTTCCTGTTCCCTTTGTGGGCATGGGGGCTGGGATAAGAAGCTGACAAGTGGTCAGTGGGACCCTGCCCCTCTCAATGGTCCCGGCCTTAGGAAGGGCTGGGCTCAGAGGATCGGCCATGCATGGCGTCTGCCTCTCGTGCCCACCTCCCCCGCTCCTGCAGGCTTTCTGGTTCTCCTGGGTGTTGGAGTTTTATAGCCAAACACCTCGTACCACTTTGTCTGTGTTCCAGAGAGGTGGTTTACAGCGTCTCTGCACGGGTCAGTCTGAAGGGTAATTGCCCTATTACGAAGCTGGGCCTTGCTTCAGAACCTGCCATCAAAGGCCTCCAAGGCTCCCTGCCAAGCCCTCATGAGCTTCTTCCCCCTTTTTACTGGAGGGGAAGCTCCAGAGAAGCCAGAAGCTGTCTCTAAAAAGTGAGTCAGGGCGGAAGCCAGTGCCACTCCCACTCCAGGTGCCTGGCAGCCAAGGATGTCCTGAGCACCTTCCTGGTTGAACAACATCACATTCTGCCAAGGGGACATTGGCTCGGAGGCCAAGCTGCTGGCATTTTGGCCCCAAAGCCACTTTCCAGTAGAAGACCTAAAGGAGATCGCGTCAATGCCTGCTTACGCTGCGGAGGATTGTGAGCAGGAGCTAACAGTTTCTCCACGAATCATGCTCATGGTTATGGCTAATAAACCTTTTTGAAGCTTTATTTTATTTTTAATTGACACACAATAATTGTACATCAATAATTCTTAAATGATGCTTTTAAGGTCCCTCTATTTTTCTAGACATTATCTGACCCCAGCCTGTTCTGCCCTCCCTATTTCAAATGCTCTGGTTTCTTTTGGCTGGGGCTGAAAAGTCAGATAATGATGTCTTGCAACAATCTGTGTAAACCAAGAATCAGTCGGCCCCAGGAAGGGCTTCGCTCTTAGTGGCAGTGCTCACTGCCTGGGCTTTGTTGCAAATATTTTAATTCCTCCGAGATTTGTTTTCTGAATGTTTCTGCAGTTACCTGCAAATAATAGAAGAGTCCCTTTACTTACTAGTGAGCATTATTTTCCTAGATTATACCAGGTGTCTCTGCCTTCTATTTTACATAATCTTTTAGGATATTGGAGAAAAGGATTCCAGCTTAGAATCCACATTCTGGGAACTTCCGGGAGAGCACACAAAGCTGATATTATTTGCTGCATCAAATGTTCTCATTTTTCACTAACCTTTGGGCACATTTACAAATATTCTTAAAGAAAGCATTCATAGCTTGCTATCTACCAAAGGAAAGATGGAAAACAAATCCGCTTTTGCTCACACCTACCTCTTAAAAAACGCTCACACAGCTTCTTACCGTGAACACCAGCCAGCAAGAGAAGCGATTCCTTTGGACTCTAACATAATGATCAAATTTTGATGGAACTGTAGGCCCTTCTATTTCCTTATCTTTGGGAACATTTCTCCTTTACCTTTATAAAACCCTAAATTCTGTGTGGTCTTCACAGACTTAAATCTCATTCTTAATGGAGAAAGAAGTGTGACTGTTTTGAATCCTTCCCTTGGATTAGAGCAGAGCGAAGAGCTTCACCAGGAAGGAAAATCCAGGGAGAAAACTTTGCCAGGCATGGTGGAGCATGCCTACGATCCCAGGAATCAGGAGCCTGAGACAGGAGCATAGTAGATTTGAGGCCAGCCTCGGTGACAAGTGGCATCATGGTAAGTTCCCAAAGCTGGCCTTTGTGAAATGAACAGCCTGGCGGTAGGTGAAACAGATGGCCTGGATACCCCGGCTAGTTCTGCTGCCCTGACCGGGGTAGGAGGTGGGAGGAGAAAGGGCCATGACACCAGGACTTCCAAAGGAGGAATTCTGCTTTTAATTGGACAAAGTTTACTTCCTGCCCAGAGGCACAGCCAGGCAGGCATGGAGACGCTCACAGGCTCACACCTTCCCAGGAAGTCAGGGAGGCAGGGGAGGGAGCAGGCGTGCCAGGTGCCGCCCTGCTCCTGCCCCATTTCTGACTCACCCTCTGACGGGATTCCTCTGGTCTCATGGTGCCTCAGCTTCTCCACCTGGCAGTGTGTGTGTGTGTGGGGGGGGTTGTTTGGTAAGTTTTCCTGGTATCTTTTGCTGAAAGGTTCTTCAAAAGGGTAAAAGAGTCTAATTATCTCCTCAGCTACGAGGTCAGGGGTTGCTATCCAAAGGATTTGGAATAGGGTCACAATGTCATATAAGCTGTTTACCACAGTAAATGGGCACGAAGGATTCAGGGAAAGCTTGTGAGGATTCTTTGGTAGGAAATGCATTCAAGGAAAGTGAGGCTCCGCCCTCCCAAGAGCCAAATAGCCCCTTGCGCGTGCGCACGCGCGCATGCACGCACGCACTCACCCGCTCTGTCTCAGGGGTCTCTCATATCTTTTCCTACCAAAGGCAGAGTCGGTCTCTCATGGGAAAAATTGGCACTCTGCCTGGAAAGGCAGAGCAGAAGCCTCATAGCCTGTGCCCTGCACTGTCCACAAAGATGGCCCCCATCCCAGAGCACCGCTTCCCATGTGTGACCTGCCATGACAGCTGTCAACTAGAACCATTCCCGGTGATCTAGGGGACTGGGCCAAAATATATTTTATACCAAAGTATATTTACCTGGGTATGTGTGCTTGTGCAGGCACATCCTTGCCAAATCTAAATTTGCCTTAAAATTCACAAAAATATTAAATATAGAATCGTAGCCTACGCAAACCCCCACTATGGCAGTCCCAGGTTAGGAATGTGTGGGTCCCATTACCATTATACCAAGTGATTCCCGAGTCTTTAAGCTCTCACACACTAAAATATAAGGTACTGATCCAAGTGCAGGCAACTCCCTGGATAATCACTTAAATAGGAAAACTAATCACATCATCATCATCTCCTCCTCCTCCTTCTCCTTTTCTTCCCCCTCCTTCTTTTTGCAGTGCTAGGGATTGAACCCAGGGTCAATCTACCTCTGAGCTACAGCACTATTTTATTTTTTATTTGGAAACGGTGTCTCACTAAGTTGCTGCGGGCCTCACTAAGTAGCTGAGGCTGGTCACAAACCTGTGATCCTCCTGTCTCAGCCTCCCAAGTACTAGGATTTCAGGCGTGTGCCACCACACTTGGCTGCCAAGTCTTCTTTGTTGAGCACCTGAATTGAAATTGTCTGGTTACTGTTGCTGCATCACACATGATGCCCAAATTCAGGATCATTTTGATCATGTTCTGGCTGTCATCCAGAAAAGGTGGACTGTGCTTTGTTTTCTCCTCTACTGAACAGTAATCATGGTAAGAGTAGCAATTTCTATCTCACAGGGCTGTTGAGACCAGGCAGGAAGGCTCCTTAACTCTACAGCACCCCTTCAGTGACTAGTCATCAGAGCTGGGGTGTGGCCTTCCTACCCCCTCTGCAGCCTGCCATGAGGGTGAGGAAAAGCCTTTCTTAAGCCAAGGACATCCCAGGCGGGCCTGGGCTCTGACCCCAGTTGCTGGAACAGTAGCCATGAAGGAGCTGCAGTTTCTGGGGCTATTCAGGCTGTGGCAGCTGGTGGAAGAGCAGGCTGTAGCCTGTCTGAGGCTCCTGCAGCTTTGGAACATAAAAGCACTGGGCCTCTCCTTTTTTTGACCTAGATGACCACAAGACGCCCCTCCCTGGCCCCTGCAGCTCGCCAGCACCTCCGTGCCCTCAAAGGGGCCAGGCTGAGCCATTGAACCTGAGCCGTAGGCCGGGTCTTACCGTCCTCAGGACCCTGCTCGCCTTGTCAAGACTCTTTGTTGCCCCAGATCTACCCTGAGAAGGGCAGGCTGGACCAGGAGTGTGACTTCTGGGGCAAGAGTAGGTTAGTAAGAGCTGGCGACACACGCGCGCACGCACACACACACGCACGCACACACGCACGTTAACTAGTCACTCTTCCGGGACATTGTTCTTGCCAAACAGTGGCTCAGCTAGTGTGGCTGGTTATCGGAGGCCTCCTGGGAACACTGTCATATGATCATCACTGAGAAGTTTACTCTGACGCTATGGCTCAGGCTGGAGACAGGGCTGGCACAAGATAGACCCACACACACAGCCCTCTGCCTGAGGCAGACTGTGCAGCCTCCAGAAGGTACTCCAGTTTCCCTCTCGTCAAGACCCAATCAGCCAGGGCCTCACTTGAAGATGAGGTAGTTCAAGGGTAAACTAGATCCCTGGATGAGAGGCAGGATATCGCTGGGATTTCCATCCAGAGATAATCACCAAACATAAATGATGTTTATGTTCATATTTATAACTGAGTATCTATGTATATTCAACTTGTGTACAAACCACAACAAGAACCATTACAATGGGATTCCTTATCCCCCTCCCTCTGCCAGTTATTAGGGACTGAAACCACTGTGCCACTTCAGAGCAAAGCATAAATAAACAAAATCCCATCACCTGTTAAGTATAGGTTCTCTTTTCTTTCTTTATTTTTTTGAAGTACTATGGATGGAACCCAGGTGTGCCAGTATTGGGAATGGCTTAGGAAGATTTGGGAAAGCTCTGATTATTAATATATTTCAAAAATAATTGTGTCAAAATGACGGCAGACCTGGAGAGAGAAAGGCTTGGCTTTGGTCAGGAAGCAAACAGCTATTGAAACTTAGATTGACTTAGCTAAAAGTAATTAGCAAGTCAATAGGAGAGGAGAACTAGGCCTTTCTCTATCTAAAGACAGATCTACATGATAAGCCAGCTAAGATGGTAGGAGAATTCGACCTTCATGAAAGTAGACACCTCACCACACCTTATTGGGGGAGCTACCTTACAGGGCAAGGGGAGGTACCTTACAGGGACGTTCACTATGTCAGAGTCACGCAAACAAGATAGAGGTCATGGGTATAAAAAGTCCAGTCCAGGTGTAATCCCTTTGGTGTATTCATTTCGAGTCACCCCCTCATGCCATTTTGGCATGGGGCTGTATTTCTATTTTCTGTATTTCTATCTTTTCCTCTTTTTCTGTTTTTTTGTTTCTTTGAGAGTTTTTGGGAAATTATTCCCAGAGGTCTAACAAAGATCTCTGGGGACAATTTCCCAAACCGTAACACCAGGGGCAGTATTTTATTCTTTAATTTTGAAACATAGTCTCACTAAATTGCAGAGGCTGGCCATGAACCTACAATCCTCCCGTCTCAGCCTCCAAAGTACTGGGATTACAAGCGTGTGCCACCAGACCTGGCTATAAATTCTCTTTATGTCTACCTTTAAATCATATAATTGTTACAGATTGGGAAAATATGGTTTGAGGAAACTGTTCCCCGGGAACCCCTTCTAGGGTCCCGGACACACTTACCCTCAACCCCTAACAAAAGCCAAAACGACCCCAAACAGAAGAAAATTACCGCGGGTTCTTGTACTAAGCTAAGAATAAATATGCATAGCTTGGACAGTTGCTGAAGATTTAAAGAAGTTTATTAGAAAGATAGAAATACAGAAAATAGAAATACAACCCCATGCCAAAATGGCACGAGGGGATGACTCAAATGAGTACACCAAAGGGCTTACACGTGGACAGGACTTTTTATACCCATGACCTCCATCTTGTTTGCACGACTCTGACGTAGTGAACGTCCCTGTAAGGTACCTCCCCTAGCAAGGTGTGGTGAGGTGTTTCCTTTCATGAAGGTCAACCCCTCCTACCATCTTAGCTAGCTTATCCAATCATGTAGATCTGTCTTTAGAGAAAGGCCTAGTTCTCCTCTCTTAAGATCTGTCTTTAGATAGAGACAGGCCTAGTTCTTCTTTCCTATTGACTGGTTAATTATTTTGGGCTAGGTTAATTTACATTGGAATAGCTGCCTGTTTTAGGCAGAAATCAAGTCCTTTCTTTACCCATGTCTGCCGCCATTTTGACACAACTATTTTGAAATATATTAATAATCATAGCTTTCCCAAATCTTCCTAGGCCATTCCCAATACTGGTACAATAATAATCCTATTACTGGGAAATTTGAAGGTGGTTAACTGAACTATATATTAATATCTGAATTCAAAAACCCAATTTTGTTTTTTATTTATTTATTTATTTATTTTTTAAATGCACGTGAGGTTTATTGTGCTGCAGCCGTCCCGGCTAGCCAGGGGTCGAGACCAAGACACTATAGCCGAGGTTCGACCCCTCCCTTATTTTTTGTTTTTTAACCCCAGAGAATTCTACCTCCAAGCTACATCCCAACCCTTTTTTAATTTTTTTTTTATTTTGAAACAGGTTCCTGCTAAGTTGCTGAGAGTCTGGCCAAATTGCTGAGACCGTCCTCAAACCTGCAACCCTCCTGTCTCAGCCTCCCAAGTACTGGGAATACAGGCATGTGCCACCATGCCTGGTTTGTATTTTAAATTTTTAATGAATTCCAAACATTTACTTTGCTTATTCTTTTTAAAAAAATTTTAATTGGTGCATTGTAGTCGTACATCTTAAAGGGGTACAAGATGGTGAAGGCACACATGCACACATCACCCAGTTAGCCCTTACCCCATCCCCCTCCTTCCCCCTCCCTCCTCCTCATGTTTGGCTTAGTGATTGTCACCTTGCCTCTTCTTGCCCAAATTTGTTCTTATCATATGATCAAAAACTATTTTGTAGACACAAACCGCCTATAATCCCAGCTACTCAAGAGGCTTAGGCAGAAAGATCACAAGTTCAAGGCCAGCCTGGGTAATTTAGCAAATCCTATCTCAAAACAAAAAATAAAAAGGCTGCTGATACAGCTCAGTGATAGAGCTGTTGTCTAGCATGTGGGAGGCACAGGGTTCAATCCCCAATACCATAAAACAAAATAAAAGCTATTTTGCATTTATAGTTGGCAAAACATTACACTAGTATCATCAACTGCCAATATAGACATCTGGATATTAATACTCATATTGTCTTGGGTATGGTGAGTGCTCAGGAGAGAGGCTCAGGACAGGAAAATACCTCATTAACAAATAACTCCTTTGGGGGTATTCTCTTAGAATACTAATTTTTTTTGTAACTTTAAGATTGTTATTCAGGAGACTTCCGGGAAGATGGCGACCGAGAAAAGCGGGGCTTAAGAGTCCCGCTAACAACCAATCTCCATTACCACAAAAAGAGCGCCTTTCATAGCCAGAAAACACCATCACCAGAAAAACAAAAAAAACCACCAGGCTCCAGAGAGAAAGCGGACTGAGAACAGAGCTCAGGGCCACAGAGGAGACACACGCGCCCGAGGACGCAGCAGCAGCGCCATACTGCCGGCGGCAGCGGCGAACTCAGCGGACGGCTACAGCAAGCTGAGGTGAGCCGATGCGGAACAGCCAGGCGGGATCTTTCGGCGCAGACAGCATTTAAAGCTCCCAGTGGCTGAGCTCAGCACACGCTGCAGGGATTCAGAGTGGAAATCAAAACCAGAGAAGAAAAAATACGTCAGCCTCATGGCCGAGGGCGTGGCAGAGGCGCCATATTGCCACCGGCGGCGGCAGCAGCAGTGAATTCACCGAGTCCAGTACAGCTACATCTACGTACTCAAGAACAGTGAGTCAAATTGCGGGCCACAGAGGAGAAATCCCAGTATTGTGCCTCCTGGGACTTGACCCAGTGAGGGAGTGGTGGTGGCAGAGATATCACACCATAGGAGAGCGTGCAACCTGGCACCCCCCATAGTTTAAAGCAGCCTCTATCGACTCCCTGGGTCGGAGACTCTGTGATACAACCCAGTAAAGGAGTAGTAGGGTCTGAGATAATACAGACCCGAGATCCAGAGCACCTTAAGTGAAGCCATAGTGACCCAAGGGAAGAACCCAGAGAAGGCACAAACCTCCGAAATCATGGGAAAGAGGAATAACACTGAAGTAATGAATGTGCACAACCCCACAACATCAGAACCCGATAAAACAGAAAATCAGAGATTTCTAGAAGATCAAATCAGGAAAATAACTGTAGAAATAATAGAGGTGCTTCGAAAAGAACTCAGAGAGAGCCAAAAAGAGATAAAGGATGCAATTAATGAAGTAAAGGCCTCAATTCAAAGCACAAACAACCGATTAGACCACATGGAGAACAGAATCTCGCTCTTAGAAGATGAGCAATCCAAAAATGAATGCATAGTTTCTAATCTAGAAAAAGATATCCAACAGCAGGAATCTGACATTGAAGAAATATGGGCCCATCTTAAGAGAGCTAACCTAAGAATAATTGGAATAGAGGAGGGAAAAGAAAGTGATACCAAAGGGATCAACAATCTCTTCAAGGAAGTAATAGCAGAAAATTTTCCAAATATAGAGCAAGAGGTTGATACACAGATCCAGGAAACTTATAGAACTCCCTTTAGACAGGATCGGAGAAGAGGATCCCCACGCCATATAATTGTCAAAATGACCAATGTGGAAGCCAAGCAGAGAATCTTAAAGGCAACAAAAACAAAGGGCCAACTGACATTCAGAGGCAAACCAATTAGAATCACTCCAGACTTCCCAAACCAAGTCATGAGAGCCAGAAGGGCTTGGAGTAACATATTCCAAACTCTGAAAGAAAACAACTTCCAGCCAAAAATTTCCTATCCAGCAAAACTTTCTATCAAATTAGATGGAGAAATAAGAAGCTTCCATGACAAACAGAAACTGAAGGAATTTATGTCTTCAAAACCAGCGCTAGAGAAAATACTCAAAGAGATTAACTACAAAGAAGAAATAGGTAACATTCACCAGAACCAGAGAAACAAGAGTTTCCATCCAACAGACAACTAAGATTGGTTATCTGTGGAGATTCATTATTTATGTTAGTCTTTTACCTATCTCTAAATTGTATTGTTTGCCTTTATTGTTGTTAATTTTTAGGATTTCTAGTTGGAATATTAATATACCTTCAGATATAGCATTTGGAAATATTTTATCCAATTCTATTAACTGTTAACTCTGTTTACATTGTCTTTGGATATACAATATTTTTTTTTATTTTTTAGGGAGTTTGTATATTCTTCTGATGCCTGTGCCATTGAAATCATATCCAAGAAATCACTGCCAATTTCAATGTTGTGAGGTTTTATGACCCAGATTTTCTCCTAAAAGTTTATAGTCTTAAGATTTATATTTAGGTCTTTTATCTAGTTTGAGTTAATACTTGTATGTGGGATTAGGTAAGGGTCCAATTTTATTCTTTTCCATGTAATTATTATTTTTCAACAATATTTAGTTAAAAGATTAGTATTTCCTCCACCAAATGTTCGTGGAAACCTTGTCAAAAATAACTTGACAATATAGGGAAGAAGTTAGCTCTAGGCTTGTATTAGAACAGTACTACACTGTTTCAATTATTGTAGCTTTATATGGTTTGAAATCAGAAAATATACATCTTCTAGCTTTGTTTTTGCTTCGAGATTGTTTTGGGTATCTAGAGTCCATATTCCATATCAGGATAGATTTTTTTTCTGAAAAATAAATATATGATAGTTTCACCTAAAAAAAAGAAAAAAATATTCTCTGGTAAGAAAGAAAGCAAAAAGAAATATTGAAATGTTATCTTTAAGTCATCAAAAGCTTGGTATCAGACAAATGAAACTGTTATGTGAGATTATCATTTTTAATTTTGGATAAATTGCTATAATACTAGATGTCAACCACTAAGCCAAGCATGGGAGGGAGGGATGGGGAGAGAATGGGGTGGGGATCGGGTGGGGGCTGACTGGGCAATGTGTGCATGTATGTCTACAAAAATTTGTATCCCACTATGATGTATGAATACAGTGCACCAATAAAAAAAAATAGTTTGCAAAAAAAAAAAAAAAAAAAAAAAAAAAAAAAAGATTGTTATTCTAAGACCTTCTCTCAAGATTAATCAGCTCAATGGAATTTGCAACCAAAAATCCCCTGAGAGGTCATCTAGATGGTCCCTCATTTTACATATAAGTAAACAAGAGCTATACCAGCACTAAATTAGAAAAACAAAATGTTCCAGAAAACAAGCTTGGTTTTATACTTGCTCTTTTCTTGGTGATGGTGGGTGGGGGTTAAATCCTGGGACAGTCTATCTCTGAGATTCACCTTGAGCCATTTTTAAAAATTATTATTATTACTATTACTATTATTATTATTTTGGTGGTACTGGGGTTTCTGGAAGCCCTTCTACCTCCGAGCTACACTCCCAGACCTATTTTTTAATATATATTATTTATTTGGAAACAGGGTCTCTTAAGCCAGCGCGGCTAGCTTCGAACCTGTGGGATCCTCCTGTCTCCGTCTCCCAAGTGAGGGGATTACAAGCGTGCGCCACCACGCCTGGCCTTAAATAAATTTTTGAAACAGGGTCTTGCTAATTTGGTAAGGGTCTCGCTAAACTGTAGAGGCTGGCCTTGAACTTTCAGTCATCCAAAGTAATGGGATTGTAGGAGTGGGCCACCACGCCCAGCTGATACTTTTTTTTTTTTTTTTCGGGTCTGGGGATGGAACCCAGGGGCATTTGACCTCCGGGCTATACCCCCTGCCCTATTTTTATTCTTTATTTTTGAAACCGGGTCTCACTGAGTTGCAGAGGGCCTCACTAAGTAGCTGAGGCTGTCCGCGAACCGCGATCCTCCAGGTCTCAGCCTCCCGAATGCTGGGATTACAAGCGTGCGCCACCACGCCCAGCTCCCAGCTGATACTTTTTAAGGACACTTTGATTGCCATTCATTCAGCTCAAGGCCACTGAGCGCCTTCCCTGTGGAGACCTGGTGCTAGGCCTGAAGTGTCCCAGGGAAAGATATGACTCCTACCTTTAAGAGACTGACTTTTGGAGGAGCACTCTGATATTTCCTGCATTTACCCCTTACAGATGTACTATCAGGTAGATATTACATTCCCATATTACAGATGAAGAAACAAATTCAGAGCATTTAGTCCAAGATCACATAGGTAGCAACTAGTGAACAGGAATTAAAAGGTTCTATTTTCTTTTGTTGCCATATAACAGTTTTTCACAAATTTGTTATATTTTGTGAAATTTCACAAAATTAGTGGCTTAAAATAGTACCCATTAGAGCCAGGTGTGGTGGCGCACGCTTGTAATCCCAGCATTCGGGACGCTAAGACCAGAGGATCGCGGTTCATGAACAGCCTTGGCTACTTAGTGAGGCCTTCTGCAACTTAGTGAGACCCTGTTTCAAAATAAAGAATAAAAATTGGGCAGGGGGTGTAGCTTGGAGGTCGAATGCCCCTGGGTTCTATACACACACACACACACACACACACACGCACACACACACACACACAGAGTACCCATTGCCAGGCACAATACTGCATACTCATAGTCTCAGCTACTTAGCAGGCCGAGCCAGAAGGATCCCTTGAGCATAGGAGTTCAAGGCCAGCCTGAGCAACACAGCAAGACCTTGTCCCAAAGTAACAGCACCCTCTATTTATCTCACAGGCTTGCGGGTCAGAAGTCAGTCCAGGCGTAGTGTAACTGGGCTCTCCGCTGGAAGTTTTGTGAGGCAGAAGTGAGGATGTCAGGCAGGACTACGACTGCAACAGGGTGGGGGGGCCTCTTCTGCACTTGCCATTTGGTGGCAGAATCCAGCACCTTGTAGTTGTATTACTGAGGTCCTCAGCTCCCAGAGCCCTGTGGTCCTAGCCATATGGCCTTCTCCATGACATGACAGAGTGCGTCTTTGTGGCCAACGGGAGGACTCCTCTGCTGCTTGAGATCCCTCCTCCCGGGGCAGCCCATAGGTCAGCCCACCCAGGATAGTCTCTCTTTAGGTTAATTCAAAGCCAGCCTTAGTTAACCTGTGAAACATCTTTCACCTTTTCTATATCATATAACCTACGATGAGCAGAAGAAGCACATCATAGTCACGGGTCCTGCCCACATTCAAAGGGAAGGCTTGTTCACCAGGGGACAGAGGTCTTGAGGATTGTTCTACACACCACACAGATGTCAATGCCTACATATTCTTAAACTGTGCACTTCTTCCCTTTAAAATTACAGACATTGGTTCTGGGTCTAGGCAGACAAAAAGTTACATCATGTAAGTGCAGTGAAGGAAGTATCCACACAGTCAAAAGAAAGAGAGAAAAAAATAAAAGGGCTACTCTGCATAGGTAGTGGGGTTCTGGAGGGATGCTTGCAGGGAGCTTTGAGAAGAGATGGATCAACTGGATGGTCAGGAAGAGGACCATGCCTTCTCCTTTGTGCCTCCACTGACTACACTGCCTTGAGGCCCACAGTAGACCCTGGACAGATGTCTGTTCACGTGAACACGAGCACGGGTGTCTTCTAGGCAGAGGAGGGGAAAGAGCATTCTAAGTAGAAGGAACTTTGTGTCTCGAAGTTCAGATGATACCACATCCTAGAAACGTCTGATAATATTTAAGCGTGCACAGCAAGAAGTGACAAAAGAAAAGACAGGTAATAGGGGTAGAATGTGGAGTGCCTTCAGTGGAGTGCTAAGAAAATAGGACTTCATTTAAAATGTAAATGAAGGATATACTTAGAGACTTTTAAGGAAGAAGGAAAAGATTAGATTTGTCTTTGTAAACATTGGCTCCAGTGAAAATGAAGAATGAAAGCTGGTTTGGGGTGAGGTTAGGAGGGGTGGCATGAGAAATGTCCTGGGCGCCACGAGTCAGTGCCCAGAAGCCACTCAGTCCAGGTAAGCAGGACCCGAACCAAGACGACGACAGTGGCGCAGGTAATGGCTTCCAAACCTGCTCTGGAAGCAGCATTGATGGAATAGCACGCTGGACAGGACTGGAGGAGGGAGGAGTCATGGAGGATGGGCACTGAGGACGCTGGCATCAGTTGAGCTGAAGATAAATAGGGCTGAGGAAGAGACCAGTGAACTGTGGGTGGAGGGGTGGGAAGGGTGTGATGGCGGGAGGGAGAGGGGCAAGGGGCGTGGGCTCTTTGGGGCATCTGGGTTTGGGGTGTCTGTGAAATATCCCAAAGGAGAAGCCAAGGGAGCTGAGTCATCAGCTCTGGAGCTCCACTAGGGTCTCCAGCTTATAGGTGGCCATGGAGTCCAGCAGAGATAGGCAAAGAGGGCCAGTGTGCAGTGCAAGGGAAGAGCGAAGCTGAGGATAAAACTGTGTCACCTGATCAGGGACTTGGAATCGGAGGTGGGAGGAAAGGGGGTCTGCAGGGACAGTGAGCCTGCGAGTGCACGGTTCCCCTAGAACACACCAGAAGAGAGGGACTCCTTCAGATTCAGAAGCAATGGTGCCCCTCAAAACCCCTGTTGGTATTTCACTGGCTAAGGACGACAGGGAGGACAGGCCCCTGACACCACGGCTGATGTAACAGACGCAAAACTCTGAGTTAGCTAGTAGAATAGATTGTTGCAGATTTCTTTATTGGGTTAGGAAATGTTTTCATTGAGGTCTGTCCTTTTGAAGAAAAAGAGAACTTTGAGTTAAAATACATCATTCTCCTTTGATTTCTAGAATTGAGAGATTAGACCCATGTATTCATTAGTTTTAAATGAAGATCAGTGGTACTCCCTTTATTTTCTGTGGTCTGCTTTCTCATGACTTGAAAAACGAAAGAGTAGTTTCCATAACCTCATCAGGGTTAAAGCAAGATTTCACAAGAAAAAGATGACTGGGAAAGACAAAATGTTAAAAGAGGACAGATCCACTTTCTATTCATTTTTCTTTCCTCGTCCTCAGACTCCACCAAATAAACTGAACAAATACCAGCGACCGCTCTGCCCCACCAAAGCCTGGATGTGTTTCAAGCCTGCTTAAGATGAACATAACTGGAAAAATATAAAGACAAAGTTAACCACATCAATTTATCCCCATCTCAGAACTCATTATCCAGATCAGATAGCCAGTAACAAAGCCTCAGCGGAGACCCGGATCAATTGAAACGCAGAGATTCAAGGGCCAAACAGTAAATCTCTCCCTGCTTTTCCCTTCTGCTTCCTGGAAGCTGATGTCTTGCTGAGTAGCTGGCCAGGTATTCACATTTTTGGTGACTTGGAAAGACAGGAATCTTGGGAAAGGATCTCCTCTCTCTCCTCTCTCTCTCTCTCTCTCTCTCTCTCTCTCTCTCTCTCCTCTCTCTCTCTCTCTTTCCTCTCTCTCTCTCTTTCCTCTCTCTCTCTCTTTCCTCTCTCTCTCTCTCTCTCTTTCCTCTCTCTCTCTCTCTCTTTCCTCTCTCTCTCTCTCTCTCTCTCTTTCCTCTCTCTCTCTCTCTTTCCTCTCTCTCTCTCTCTTTCCTCTCTCTCTCTCTCTCTCTCTCTCTCTCTCTCTCTCTCTCTCTCTGTTTCTCTCTGCTTTTGTCCTCTAAGATCCTCTGAAACAGGCTTTTCTACTTCATATGGAATGGCAAGCTTTCCAGTCCTAGAACAAAGCTGAGCTGTTTGTGTGAAATTATCTCATCTTTCTAGTTTTCAATCAGCTGGTGGCTTTTGAGACCAGATTCACCTATTAAAATCAATGGGTGATAGAAGGATGTTTCAGAACCTTCAACAATGGGGCTGACCAAATGGCAAAGAGAGACCCAAGGGTCGAGAAGAAGAGGATGAGGCCAGAAAGAAATGACAGCCGCAAGGACAGCCAGAGGCTCCTCGCCTGTCAGTCAAAGCAGAAATGGAACCAAAGAAAAAAGCACAAGGAGGTGGAAAGAGCAGTAAAAGACAAAGTATTAGCCGGGGACGTGGCGCACCTTGTAATCCCAGTTCTTGGAAGGCTGATACAAGAGGATTGCAGGTTCGCAGCCAGCCTCAGCAACTTAGCGCGGCCCTCTGCAACTTAGTGAGACTCTGTTTCAAAATAAAAAAGTAAAATAAAATAGGGCTGGGGTTGTAGCTCAGAGGTAGAATGCCCCTGGGTTCAGTCCCCAGTAACACACACACACACACACACACGATATTTTCTTACTGACAATGGGAGTTAACACATTCATCCCTTCCCCCTCCCCAAACATATGTGCTTTGTATTGTTAACTTCTTTGAGCATGTGTTTCAGAGATGGAAATGCTCTCTAGCCTATCAATTTAGAAGAAAATCTATTACTCTTTCTCCAGTGAAAATGTACTGGAATGCCAGCCATACATGGTCCCTCTGCAGAAATGAAGTAGGTGGGGTCTGATTATCTTTGTCTCCCACTTTGTGAAGCTTTGGAGCTAAAGCAGAGATAAAAATATGCAGTGCAATCAGACCAGGAAAGAGTCCAGCATGCAACACCTAACACATGACCTTAATGACCCTAACTAAACCCAGTTTTCTCATCTATTAGTGGGAAAAATGATATTCCAGACTCATAACCCCCCTTATCAGCAATTCTGAGATCCAAAGGACTGTGAAAAACAGATTATTTTTCTAAGTTGGTAGGGATTCATTTGATGGCAAAACCTGACCTGAACTCTTATGAGACGTTACATAGTTTGAATTTATCCAGGGAAGCATGACCATTATATATTTGCTGAAAAGTGTTAATGTGTCTCATAATGGACGCTGCCCCAGGCTTGCAGGGGAGTTATAAAAATACAGTGTCTGCACAGATTTCTTTCTCGGCTATATAAACAGTTCTGAAGCATAACTGAATCTGTAGGGAACTGGGTAAGGGAGTGGAGACCTGTGCCTTGGAGGGTGTTGGGAGTATTGGTGAGAGGGTGTGTGAAGTGACTGGAATAATGTCTGATGTTCTGTAAGTGCTCAAGAAGTACAAACTGTAAAGACGTGTATTGAAATAATCATGCTACCCCATGGATATATATAATTACTATATATCAGTTAAAATTTTAAAAATATTAAGCCGGGCATGGTGGCACACACTTGTAATCCCAGCATTTGGGAGGCTGAGACTGGAGGATCACGGTTTGCGGACAGCCTCAGCTACTTAGTGAGGCCCTCTGCATCTCAGTGAGTCCTGGTTTCAAAATAAAGAATACAAAATAGAGCAGGAGGTGTAGCTCAGAGGTCGAATGCCCCTGGGTTCCATCCCCAGACCTGAAAAAAAATTTTTTAATATTATTAAATTTTTATTAAAAACCCTCAAGTAGTGGTTCTTGTTCTTGTCATTCTGGAATTTTCCCAGGGAAAATGACTCTGAAGCTCTGATTCTCCTATGATGGGCCCTGTTACCCCAAGAGCTCACATCCTGGGGGGAAGGACTCTCCCTAGCCGGAAGCTTATGCTGGGGCCATGGAAACCCAGAGTCTAAGGCCAAGGAAAAAAGTCCAAAGAGCACAACATCTGAGAGTAAGCAGGATGGGGAGCTGCTGATGGTGGAGATGCCCCTCCAAGGTGGCGTGGCATGGTGGCTGAAGGTTAAGAACCTTAAGAAGGTCTTAACGGGGGAGACCACAGTCTTAGCTCTGCCCTCCCTTGTAGTGCAAATCTCTTGAGTCCCCGTTGGTTTTTTTTTTTTTTTTATGTGTGTAAAATGGGCTAATAAAATATATCTGAAAGTTCCATCGTGGCAGTAAAGAACTTTGGGTAGAGCCTGGTACTTAGAAGGTGCTCCGAGTGAATTCAGGCAGGTATTTGCACACACACACACTGAATGCCAAAGATAACAGTTTTCCCTGGCCCTAAACCAGCCAGGGGCCAAAGCCTTACCTTTCCTGCAAAGGTGGAGGATAGGAGACCAAGCAGGAGGGTTCTAGGACTTGTAAATCCCCCGTGGCAGGACCTGAGCCTGAGTTCTTTCTCTCCCTATAGCGTGGCCACCCTCTGCCACCTTTGGGGGCTTCTGATGAGATAGGATAAGCTTGCATAATGTCAGGGTGGGGAATTACAAGGTGATGTGTGGATCCACTGAGAGTCAATGAGGCTCATTCACACCCTCCTCCCAGTTTTTGGCCAGATTACCAAATCCCAGTTTGACTCTAACCTTTATAAAAGGAACAATTTTAAAGTGTACCAAGAAGAGGTTGTTTACTGCCATTCAAAGTGATTCCTTTCACAAAGGAGACCTTTCACCTAAATTATCACCTTGTCCTCATATGCCTGAATCAGCCCTAAGACAAAAAGTAAACAGCTATTCATTACAGAGAATGGCCTTGAGCTTAACCCCAGCTAATTCGTGGTTTTCTACAGTTGAAGACTTTGACCTACATAATCACCTTTTCTTCGGACATGAGCCACAAGACTTGAGAAATGCCAGGTGTGAGATATCATCAAACCCCTCAGCCCCTCTCCCTTCCTCTTTCCCACTGATGCTGAGTGTGTGGATCCCCCTGAATTAGTCGGGGTTGTCCAGAGAAACAGAACCAATAGAACATATATATTAAAAAGGGAATTTATTACGGGATTGGCTCCTCTGATTGTAAAGGCTAAATAACTCCACAGTGGGCCGGTAGGGCTGGAGAGCCCAAGAGTGTGGCTCAGTCCTACAAGCTAAAAGCCCCGAAACCAGGGAAGCCAGTGCTGTAGCCCCAGTCTGAGTCCAAAAGCCTCAAGAGCCCCCAAAGGCCTGGGTGCAAGCCCCCAGGCCCAAAGGCCAAGGAACCTGCAGTCGTGTCCAAGGGCAGCAGCAGCTCGAGCAACGTGTCCTACAGCAGAAGGAAGAGCCAGCGAGAGGAGAACTTCCTCCTTCCCTTTCTTGTTCTGTTGGGACCACCAGCATGTTAGAAGCTGCTGCTGCACGAGGACAGGCCTTGCCCACTCACTCACTGCACACGCCAGGCTTCTCTGGGGACACCCCTTCCAGCTCTCTCTGCATCCATTCACCCAGCTAAGCTGACACCTCAAATTAACCCCTTCCTGCCTCCTAGGGGCCGGCCTCAGGTGTTCCACCCCTCATTCCTGGTGAATCACAGCAGCTTCTAGAACACACCTCCCCCGTTTTTGTCCCCTGTCCCAGTGGGAGCAGCCTTTCAGGACTTTTTTTCCCCCCAATACTAGGGATGGAACCCAGGGGCATTCTACCTCCCAGTGACACCCCAGCCCTATTTTTTATTCTTTATTATTATTATTATTATTTTTGGTGTGATGCTGGGGGTAAAACCCAGGGGCTTTTCTACCTCTGGGATATACTCCCAGACCTATTTATACTTTATTTGGAAAACAGGGTCTCACTAAGTAGCTGAGGCTGGCTTTGAACCTGTGTGATCCTCCTGTCTCAGCCTCCCAAGTGCTGGGATTATAAGCATGAGCCACCATGCCTGGCTATTCTTTGTTTTGAAGCAGAGTCTCACTGAGTTGCAAAAGGCCTCACTAAGTAGCTGAGGCTGGCTTAGAATCTGCGCAATCAATCCTCCTGTCTCAGCCTCCCAAATGCTGGAATGACAAGCATGCACCACCATGCCCAGCTAGGATCCTTCTTGTTCTTGAACAGCGGCTTCCCCTGAATTCATCCCTCTTTCTTTAGGCTCAGCAGGCAGGCCAGTAAGACAAGACAGAGAAGAGACATGAGAAGGAGAAAAAGAAAACTTCTTAAAATTAATTTGACATTTGATTAATTTTTAATGCATCAGAGTACAAAATAAATGTTCATGCATCCATACTGAAATGTAAACTAACAAATAAACAAGGCTGGGAGAAAAGAGTGTTCTTCTTTATGATAGAATTCCAGTGAATAAGTATAGAAAGAGTTAAGGGAATAGAAAAACTATTATTAAAACACTACAATAATAGTTGCTACAGGCAAGATCCATTGATGGATGCTAATATCTGTGGGTGAAAGTTTGAGGAGAAACAGGATACTTGCATAGTCTCAAAGTATTTTTTTCATTGTACTTATTAACTACAAAGGAAAAATAATAACTTTATAGTGAAGAAATCCCAGACATCATTCTAATTTAATAATCAAGGTTAATATCATCAGCATTATGGCACATCAACAAGTGTACTCCTTGATTTTTTTCACTAATAAGAATATTCTTGCTCAAAATGCATAATGAGAAAATACTACACAGACACAAATCAATGGACTTCTTTTTTTTTTTGGGGGGGGTACTAGTGTTTAAACCCAAAGGCAATATATCTCTGAGCTAGATCCCAGCTTTATTTTATTTTTTATTTTGAAACAGGGTCTCCCTAGGTTGATGAGAATCTCACTATGTTGCTGAGGCTATCCTTGAACCTGTGATCCTCCTATTTCAGCATCTCAAATATAGGATTACAGGCATACACTACCACACCCAGCTTGTGAATATACTTAAAGCCACTGAATTGATTCTTAAAAATAATAACATGGTGAATTGGGGGTACTGGAGATTGAACTCATGACCATTCTACCTCTGAGCTACACCCCCAGTTCTTTTTGTTTTTTATTTTGAAACAGGGTCTCTTTAAATTGCTGTGGCTGGTCTCAAACCTGTAATCCTCCCATCTCAGCCTTTAAATACTGGAATTACAGGTGTATACCTCCACACCGACTAACAAGGTAAATTTTAAGTTACATAATATATATTACTACAATAAAAAAATACTAAAGATTTTCTAATTAAATGATTGATAAAAAGCTCCTATAAAGGACCTGACCCCTGATGGACACTGAAATACCATTAGCATTTTTTTCACTAAAGTTTTAGAAAATAAAGCTATTACATAGTTGTCTAGGCCATAGTAGCTACATATGATTTCTTACAATTAACCATATTCTTAATCCCTAACATCCTGGTTTTTCAACATTTGTTTTTTACTCAATGCAACATTAAGACTGAATTACAATTTTGGTGTTTTTTTTTGGGTGGTACTGGGGTGGAACCCAGAGGCTTTCTACCTCCGGGCTATACTCCCAGACCTTTTTTCTATTTTATTTGGAAACAGGGTCTCACTAAGTTGCTGAGAGCCTCACTAAGTAGCTGAGGCTGGCTTCGAACCTGTGCGATCCTCCTGTCTCAGCCTCCCAAGCGTGGGGATTACAAGTGTGTGCCACCACACCCGGCCTGAATTACAATTAAAAGAACATTAACCACAAATGTCCTATGAATGCATTTCTGTTCAGAATGACAGGTGAGACTGGTACTGACCCCGTGATTCCCAATGCTGCACAAGGAGGCTGGGCAGGGCTATAGCTGGGCCTTTACAAACTTGCCTGCAGATATACTCCATCCGGTTCCATTGGCTAATGGATTCCTCCCTGGATTTGCCAAATCCCTATAACCCTCTCCCCACACCACTGACTCTGTGCCACCCCCCAGCCCCTCCACTCCCAGCTGTAAGGCTCTGAGCTGCCTGGGAGGTAATTTCGGACTGAAGCTCACAGCTGTGTTACCATTGCAGCCAGTGCAGCCAAACTTGAAAATCACTCCTACAGTAGTAATTCTGATATGACATCTTACTACTGCTGAGCGTGTGGCCAAGCTCTGCTAATATGCTGAGACACCGCTGGCATCTCCTCGCTGTTTTTGCATAAGTCTTCCTGCTGCATGGGGGAGACTTCAATGCTCAGAACACTCAGCCTCCTGTTGAAAGAGGCTGGCATGAAGTATCCTGGCCTTAGACGCTGGGCAAGACACTGTCTTGCAAAATCTCTTTTTTATGGTTTTCTGTGATGTCATATTTTATTGTTCCACAATTAAACTTTGGTTTTCATTATATAATCATTGCTTCTGTGCCCACAAAATCTGGTCTGCACTGTTAAAGACAAAGGAGAGGTCACAGCTGCTGCAGCACATGCAGAGCTGGCCGCCGCTGCCTCTGTCCCTCCGCTGCCTCCTCCTCCGCCACCAGGCTTGCCGATCCTGTGAAAGATCAGCCTCACATTTAACTAAGGTTTTTGGAAAGGGGGATGGGAGTGGCACAGCAAAAACTTCCTTCACTTTGACACAAAGAATAGCAGGTTCCAGGATGATTTGAAATATGCAGTTTTGTACGACATCAGCTGTCATTAGCAGGGCTAACTCTGGTGCCTGGCTGATCTGTAAATGATCGAAAATCTGTGTCCTTAGCAGGGCTCAGTGGTACACACCTGTAATCCTAGTACCTGGGAGGCCGAGATAGAAGGATTGCAGGTTTGAGGCTAGCCTCAGCAATTTGGGGTGAGCCTGTTTCAAAATTTAAAAAAATAGAAAATAGGGCTATGGGTATAGCTCAGAGGTAGTAATCCCCCAGGTTCAATCTCCAGCACCAAAATAATAATAATAATAATAATAATAATAATAATAATAGTAATAATAAATCTGTGTTACTTACCTGAAAATTAAGGTTGCCAAGTAAAATGCGTGACTTTCAGGGAAATTCAAATTGCAGATAAATGATTATGTGTTTTAGTATAAGTATGCCCCAAACATCACATGGTACATACTTATGCTAGAAGATTGTCTGTTGTTGTTTCAAATTTGAATGGGCATCTACTATTTTTACTTGCTAAATGTGGCAACCCTACCTGAGATCAGACTCATTGTCCTATCCTCTGGATCTTCCTGGTGAGACTCCAGTAATGCGTTCTGCCAAGAAGCCTGGGTCAGAAGAAGGTGAAGGGAAAATCTTAACCATGCCTGGCTTTCTGTTCTTATTCAACTTCATGCATATCTCCACCAAGTGACAGAGAAATGTATTAAGTTCATAAATAAATCAAACCCTGTCATTTGGATGGCTGAATTGTAGTTAATCTTTACCCTGAAACTGTAGCAAGATTGGATTCCATTGAGAGGAAGAATGGTGGGTAGGGGAAAGAATAACCTAAGATCAGGAGAAGGTAACATATCCCAGACAGTGGACATGCAATATGTGTTCATTAGTCTCTGAGTTTCCATTGGAGAGGATTGGACCCAAATGACCTCTAAGTTCTCCTTCAGGGCTAAAAGTTCTATGATTCCACTTTCAAATGATCTGAAACTTTGAAGATATGTTAGGAACATCGCAATATTAGATGAAAAAAAATTTTGACATCAGGGATTATTTTTATTTGTGCTGAAAATTTTTAATGAGTTGCTTAACAAATTCCCATCTGAGAAGAGTACAAATCCTGACATCCTCAGAACTCTTGCTGTTATATTTAATGTTTTGTGCAAACTTGTCACTTAATTAGCAGCCAGATACAAGATTTACCTACTAGAATAGCCAGATACAATGTTCTGCTTGTCTCTTGTTCCTGAACAGATTTTGGTAAAATCCAATGTTCTAAATTTAAGCTGTAATGTGGACCAAGTTATTTGCCGGGGTCCAGCCCTAGCAAGAGTCGGGGGTCCGCAAGCGGTGGAATGAGGAGTCGGCGAAGTACGGCGGAGAAACAGCACACAGACGCAATGGAGAGTGAAGCTGCTCTCTTTACTTTCTGTTTAGGCAAGCATTTTATACTTTCTTTTTGGCCACATTCTACTCTTACAATTTTTTCTAGAATTAATCCATCAGTAAGTATACAAAGAACTAATACATCAAGGCAAGATGACAGACAGCCAGTTTCTTTTTTAAGGGAACATTTCCTCTTACAAGCAACCATGGAAAAGATAAAAGTTTATTATTAACTACTAATATAATATCAAAATAATATCCTATGCTAACATTTTACTCTCTGATTAATATACATCATTGTTTTTCAATCAATAGACACTACTAAAAAGAGGAACATTTCACACTTTCCCATGTCCCAAGGCTGTGCCTGGGTACCCTTCTATTCTGCCGCTGTCCACATACCCATTGTACAACCAAAAGGGGGTAGTGTTACTGGGGGGTCAGTAGCCACTCTACCATAGCCTACCTCTGATTACATATGCTGGCCGCTGACTTTTTAGAATTCATGATGATGGGAACAACTTGTTTTGGCTGTGTTTTAGGTGTATTGTTAATATTTGCTTGGGAAAACCCTGGGGAGGATCGGTTGCCTTTAAGGCTTGTTCTGCTTGTTATCGTCTGAGTCTTTATAGAATTCTTGTTAGATCGGTCATTCGGAAATTTAGGTGCAACTCATACATAAATATTACAATTTCAGGGAATAAATCTTGAATTATTTTAAACAATTTGAAGCCATTAATAACATAAGTCTCAGGTATCTTTTTTGGTAGCAAAGCCAATTCCAAAAAATCCCCAAATCCCCATGCCTAATACTATTCCCCAGAAGGAGATGCCGCGTGCCTGTTCCAGGGAATGTCTGCCGTGCAGCGTTCCTGCTAAAACGAGCCGTGCTCAGTTTGAGACTGGGAAGAAGGTGCGGCAGTTATTAGCTGCTGCTCTATGCAAAGATGAAAATGATCTTTGGTAAAGGAAGATACTCAATGGAAATCTTTTGGAGGGTATGCTGGTATTAAACCTGGGCCTTGCACTGTTCCATTAGTCTCTGAGTATCTATTGAAATTTTTTGTTGTGGTGGTGGTGGTACTGGGGATGGAACCCAGGGACATTCTACCTCCAGGCTACACATCCAGACCTATTTTATATTTTATTTGAAAATAGGGTCTCACTAAGTTGCTGAGAGCCTCACTAGGCTACTGAGGCTGGCTTTGAACCTGTGACCTCCTGTCTCATCCTCCCAAGTATTGGGATTATAAGCATGTGCCACCATGCCTAAGTATTGGAAAATTTAATGCTAGGTGAGTGCTCTGCCACTGAGCTATATGTCTCCCCTTCTTTTTGGCCAGGGGAAGGGGGTCTCATCCTGTTGCTTAGGTTCACCTCCAAATCCTAGGTTCAGGTGATCCCCCACCTCAGCCTCCCAAGTAGCTGGGACTATAGGTGTGCACCACCACACCCGGGTGAAAACATTCTCAATCCAGGTCCAAAGTACTTGTTAAGGAAGAAAGCTCTTGGGTGAGCATGCTGGGCATTCTTTTCAAGTGATTCAACAAACACCGATGGCTTGGCCCACACATTCCTCTGCTTGTAACTGCCACTTATATGTTGATGGTTTCCAAATCTCCATGTTCACATTTATTTTTGATCCTGAGTTTCCAAACCCAATTTCAAACTCTCTAGGAGAACTCTCCATCTGGATGCCCCGCGGGCTTCTCAAACTCAGTAAATCCCAAAGTAACTTACTATTGTCTTCACCCTACAGTCTGCTGTGTTGATTTCCTCAAACTTAATGTATAGTTTTATTAGCCATCCTCATAATTAGTACAAGCTAAAATCTAAAATCACCCCACTTGGAGCCAGTGGGTCACCAAGTCCACTCAGTTCTACCAGGTAAATGGCTCTGTGTCTGTGTCTCCTTGACACCTTGGTTCATGCTCTCTCATGTGCACTATTGCAAGTAGCAGTCTTAATTCTGTGTGTGTGTGTGTGTGTGTGTGTGTGTGTGTGTGTTATTTGTGATTGAACCCAGGAGCATTCTATGTCTGAGCCAGGTACCCCCAGGTCCATTCTTTTTTATTTTGAAATAGGATCTCACTAAGTTGCAGAAGGCCTCGCTGAATTGCTGAGTGCTGAGGCTGTCTGTGAACCCGCAATCCTCCTGTTTCAGCCTCCCAAGTACTGGGGTTTCAGGCAGGTGCCACCATGCCTGGCAAGTCTTAATTTCCATCCATCCATCCATCCATCCATCCATCCATCCATCCATCCATCCAGAATGGTAGTTTTCAGATACAGCCCTGATGCCCAACTCCTGCTTATAGAGCTCCTCACTGCCTGGGGAGGAAGGTCCAAATTCCTTCACATGATTTCTGGCCACTGCTGATTACTCCAACTTCGTGTCCTTCCTGACTCTAACACCCAACCCCCTGCCATTTACCCATTCTGTTATCTCCTTTCAGCGTTGCTTAGACTCATCGTTTCATGGAGATATCCCCCCTCCACCTCCCTCTCTCCTTTTTCTCCAGATGGAGAATTCCTACCCATCCTTCTAGACCTCCTTCACCTGTCACTCCTGGGCAGGCTTCTCTGACCAGTCCCCTGCCTCCCCACCCCATTCTTGATGGTTTATTTTTTGCAGGGTTAATGACTTCCTCTGGAATGCCTCAGCCCAGTGTTTAGACCTTAATTGAGCCACTAGCCCTTTGCATTACAATTACAGAGCTGTTGGTCTGCTTCCTCTACTAAACTATGGACACTTTGAAGATGGGCTCATGGTTTATTTGGCTTTGCATCTCTAGGGCCTGACACAAGTGTTCCATAAACATTTGGTGGAAGAGACAGGAGAGATAGATAAGTGAAATTTAAAATGAAGTGGCATCCCTAGATAGGCATTGTTGTAAATGCTTTATCTCATTTATTTCCTATAATAACTTTATAGAGGAAAACACCATTAACTAGCTACAGTTTATAGATCAAGAGACCAGGAGCTCAAGTAACTTGCCCAAGTCCACATAGTTAGTTGGTAACAGAAGCTACACGTAGCGTTTGTGCCTCCAGACTCTTTCTATTCTCAAATATGAAAGGGGGATTCATGTATGTTGCCTTTCTTTGCTTACCTTCTTGAATCATTTGAATTCTTCTCATTCCATTTTTCCCCTGTTACTCACACGGAAGGTTTATTTTTTATTTTTTTATTTTTTTATTTTTTTGCGGGTCTGGGGATGGAACCCAGGGGCATTTGACCTCCGAGCTACACCCCCTGTCCTATTTTTTATTCTTTATTTTGAAACCGGGTCTCACTGAGTTGCAGAGGGCCTCACTAAGTAGCTGAGGCTGTCCGCGAACCGCGATCCTCCAGGTCTCAGCCTCCCGAATGCTGGGATTACAAGCGTGCGCCACCACACCTAACTTAAAGTCTGAAATTAACCAATGCCTTTGCCCTTTTCCCATACAATCCAAAGACTTTAGAACATTTTAATTCCATTTACCCTTCCGGACATGTTATTGTTGTAAAGCACTTTAGTTCTATTTTGCTTTTGGCATCATTTATTATTGTCCTTCAATATATTATCATTGCTGCTTTACACAATTTGTATTCAGTTATATATTTATATACTTACCACCTTCTTTGTTCTTTCTTCCTTTTTCCACTCAGAACTTTCTTATGAGGTCATTTTTATTCTACCTGAAAGAAAAAAGTCTGAAGTCAGAGTGTGCTAGTCGCAAACATTATCAGTATTGGTCAATCTAAAAATAATTTGATTTCCCCCTCATTCTTGAAAGATACTTGAGCTGGGTGTAGAATCCTAGCTAGGCCACTACTTCATTTCAGGAATGGTTTTATTCCATTGGCTTCTGGCTTCTTTTGTTACTATTGAAAATCTAGTTATTGTCTAGTTGTCACTAGCTTGAAAACCATGTTTTTCTTTGGTCAATTTTCAGATTTTATTTATCTTCAGTTTGTCATAATTTAACAATAATGATACCAGGCATAAATTTCTTTTTATTTTTCCTGCCTACCATGCTAGGATCTGTGGATAGAAGTTTTTAATCAGTTCTGAAACATTTCAGCCATTATCTCTTCAAATGTTATTCTTTCTCCAAATCCCTCTTACCTCTTTTTCAGGGAGTTTGATTAAAGGAATGTTTGACCTTTTCATTTTATTCTCCAAATTTCTAGATTTTCTTTCATAGTTTCCATATTATTGTCTCTTTGCACCATACTCTGGATACTTCTTTTTATCTATATTTCAGCTTTCTAATTTGTTCTTCATTTGTGCCTAAACTGCTATTAAACACTTGTATCATGTTTTTTATTTGGGTTATCATATTTTTTATTTTGGGAAGTTCTGTTTGGCTCTTTCCCAAATTTTCCAGATCACTTTTATAGTTTTCTGTTCCATATAGTTTTTTTTCTACTATTTTTTTTGAACTGAGTTGTTTTCATACTCCACCTCATCATCTCAAAATCAGAAGTCTTTGCAGGTCTCTCCTGGCTCTCATTCTTGGCGGTTTATTTCCTGCAGAGATAACTTCCATTTGCTTATGCCAGGCACCTTGGGGTACTTTAAGTAAGTTTAAGTTCAATTTATAATTTAAGATGTTTTTATGGTTTCTTTTGCTTGCTTGTTTGTATTTATTTATTGACTAGGAAGGTGACATGAAATTGGATCTGTAGAAGTACTAACTTGCAGTTATAAAATCTCAGAGCACTTTCTACCACTACCACCTGCCCTTCTCTGCTCATCAGGAAAGAAAGGTATCCTGCTATTTCCAGGGCCTGATGGTGAAGGCACGTTTACTTTTGTTTCACGCTTGCCCTGTGGAGTTGACCCATATTAGTAAGAGGGGAGGGAGAGGCCCTGGGCCGCAATTCTGTCTTCCTTGTGCTGAAACACTCTTAGAACCAAAGTTCAAGCTTGCCCAAACTGGCAAATGCCTTTAGTACAAAAAAAAAAAAAAAAAAAAAAAAAAAAAAAAAAGCTTAGGGCACCACTTAATTTTCAGAGTTCTTGTTTGCTCTTTGAGTTTGGACTTTAATTTTATTATTATCTTGTCCGATTTTTTAGCACCTTTTTTTTTTTTTTTTTTTTTTTTTTTTGCCGTACTGGGGATGGAACCCAGGAGCATTCTATCTCCGAACTACACCCCCAGCCCTACTTTTTATTCTTTGTTTTGAAACAGGGTCTCACTGAGTTGCAAAGAGCCTCACTAAGTATCTGAGGCTGTTCCCAAACTGCGATCTTCCTGTCTCAGCCTCCCAAATACTGGGATTACACGCATGTGCTACCACGCTGGGCACTTGGACACTTTTAAGAAGAGAAGTTTGTTATTTCTTTAAAAATATTTTTTTCTTTTTCTTTTTCTTTTTATTGAGCGTTTATTTTTAATTGTTTTCAATAGGAATTTAATGTGAATACTTATCCTGCCTTATTCCTGAATACAGAAATCCCTTCCTTATCTTCCTAGACCTTTTTGGACTGCACCCTTAGACACTAACAAACCAGCGTGACCTGCTCTCAGCAAGATAACATATGGCAAAAGCAAGCATATGTTTTTTTCAGTCTTCCGTACTTCAGGAAAAGATCATGGCAAGTTTTCCTTAAATAGACTATAAAAATTGAATTATATAAAACTTTTCTGGAGCATATTTAAAATTTTCTAAGAAGTGGGTCTTTTTTTTTTACAAAATTTAATAATTTAATGTTCTAACTACTATTAAGTTATTTTAAAATTTTAATACTGTATCCAGAAATTACTTTTCCAGAAAACTCAGCCATCCAAGAATCCAGGAGTGCATGAAAACTGACTCTACCTAGTACATTTAGATGGCCCAAGGTATGTACTTTATTCATCAGAAAATTTCTCAGACATCATTCATAGACTATTAATTTCTTATTTTCTATACACTTAGAAGAAACCTGGTTCTCTGGTTTTCCAGTCCATACCCTTTAGAAACAATAATTTCAAATAGACCCTCATTTTGAAAGATGGGCTCATTATAAGAGCCAAGAATGGCACCTTGTAGGGAGAATATAGACAAGACTTAAAAAAAAAAAAATCCATCCCAAAAGCCCAAGCAGAGGCATAAAGGAAACATTTATCCCAAGAAGACATAAAAGATTCGGAAGGCTCACCGCCCTACTCCACACTGTAGTAAATAAACATTTTTGTTCTAAGTGCTGAACCTGAGGCTTCAAACCTGTTGGGCTGTTTCTGAAGGCAGAGCGGTATGTAATGCCTTAATTTATTTTCTATATTTGTATGGAGTAAAATTTCTAAAGTACTTTTATGGTGAAATTCTTTCTGGTTTGGAGAGTCTCACTCACTAGTAGGGGCCAGTAAACACACATTTCCACTTTATAGCTTCTTAAAATCCAATTTTCCTCTGATACTGACTCCAGAAAATTCAAAGCTTATAAATCCCCTAAATGTGCCGATAAGTCCTTTTGCCTCCGATCTGGGAGTTAAAGAGGGAGTCTTTTCTCGGTATCCCTGAGAAGTTCTGAAGCATGGATTTAATGGAAAACAACTGTAGTGGCCACATTTGAGAGGAGTCAGAAGCAGAGGGCCTGGCTTTCCTTCAGAGCTGCCCACTTAGGGCAGGATATGCAAATATACAAACGAGAACTCTATCAGTGTGAAAATGGAAACTGTTCAGTGGTAGATAACTATTGGGTTCAGAGGGTGCAGGGGAAAGGAGAATGCAGGCAGTCATAGGAAAGAAAATGCTTGCAGCCTGCCTGTCTCTTGTTTACCTCCCTGCCCACACTAATATAGATAGCATCCTTGCCTCCTGCTGTGTTACAAGCCAGGAGTCCCAAGTTACACATTGAACTTGGACCCAATTGAAGTGTGCACCCTGTTTTCATGGCCTTGGGGCTAGGAGTGTGGCTCAATGGTAGAGCACCTGCCTAGGATGAGCAAGGCTCTGGATTCCAATCATCCTATCACAAAAGAGAAAAAAAGGAGAAGGAGAAGGAGGAAGAGGAGGAAAAGGAGGAGGGGGAGGAGGAGGAGGAGGAGGAAGAGGGGAGTGGAAGAGAGTTTTTGGGTTTTTTTCTTTTTCTTTTTTGCTGTCCTGGGGATAGAACCCGGGGGCATCTACCTCTGAGCAATACCCCCAGCCCTATTTTTTATTCTTTATTTTGGTGTTTTTTTTGTTTTTTGTTTTTTTTTTTTTTTTTTTTTTTTTTTGGTGGTACTGGGGTTCCTGGAAGCCCTTCTACCTCCGGGCTATACTCCCAGACCTATTTTATATTTTTGAAACAGGGTCTCTTAAGCCAGCGCGGCTGGCTTCGAACCTGCGCGATCCTCCTGTCTCCGCCTCCCAAGCGCGGGGATTACAAGCGTGCACCACCACGCCTGGTTTATTCTTTATTTTGAAACAGAGTCTCACTGTGTTGCAAAGGGCCTCACTAAGTAGCTGAGGCTGGCCACAAACCACGGTCCTCCTGTCTCAGCCTTCCAAATGCTGGGATTACAATTCTTACTTGAAGGGTTTCAGCTCTTGTGGGTCCCCTGAGTTTTAGGATTGTTGGGGCTCAGAACACAATAACCCAAAGTATGGTGCCTTGGCGTGCTGAATGCAGTTGTCCCATGATAGCCATATAGGATTAGTTCCAGGACTTCATGGATACCCACCCCACAAATGCTCGAGTCCCTTATTTGAAATGGCCCACTGTTTGCTTAACCCATGCACACTCTCTATGTGCTTTAAATCATCTCTCCATTATTTGTCATTTCTAACGCAATATAAATGCTATATAAGTAACAATACTGTAGTCTATAATAAGTTGTCTATAATAAGTAGTCTAGGAAATAACGAAAAGGAGAAAAGTCTGCACATGTACAGCACAGATACAATTTTATTTCAAATATTTTCTGTTTGCGCACAGTCAGATCCATGGGAGCGAAATCCATCAGCATGGGGGGCCCGCTGTACTATGAGCTAAAGGAAAGGCGCTCAGAAGCGAGGCCTTTCTGACCTTCCCCTGCCCTTCTTTCTCTTCTCCCCTTTCCACCAAGTCAGGCCATGAAAACTAGAACCCTCTCTCCCAAAGCCAGCCATAAAACCTAGAACTAGTATTCCCTGCCTTTCTGTGCAAGACCTGGAGGTAAAAAAATTCTCTGCCCTACCTCATCTGCTAGTAGGTCAAAATCCCCTCAATCCAGACGAATCTTGTCCTGTACCCACAGAAATGACTATTGCCCAGAGAAGCCACATGATACCTGAGCTGACAGGCCTGCTGAGACTCCCCACTCAGAGTCTGACTGTCAGATCCAGCCCTTTTGTACAATCACATTTCTTCAGAGCTGTCTATTCTTATCAAAACTAAGCATGACAATGGACATTTTCCCCTGAGTCTTTATTGCTGATGGTGCACATGAAGCTTTGTTTAAATATATGCGTTGTGCTTTGCTCCAGTTAATCTGTCTTTTGTCGGTCTTTATTTCAGATTCTGTCCAGGAATCCTGGCGGGGGGAGGGGAGGTTTGAGAAAACTTCCTCTTCTATTAGTGTGTCCTCATTATTATATTATTAATATTATTGCAGAATTTCAAAAGTTGGAAAACCCAGCCCTCTGGGTGTGTTAGATGCTTGTTATTCCAGCCCACTCATTCTGATACAATTTCTTGTCTTTCCCCCTTAGTACTTACCATGCCAACTTGAAATGATGCTTTAAGTGCTACATTTATATCTGTAAATTTTTTCTCTTTTTATTTCATAAATAGAGTTAACAACTAAACTGTAGTCAGTGTCTTCCATTTTGTTTAGAATTGGCAAGTCAGAATCCTTTTCTAAGCCAGTTTTGGTTGACTTGATGAAAAACCATTTTTGAAGGATATGGAGGCTGTTTCTAGGCTCAGGAGGAGCAGGCTCTAAGGTTCATTAGCAACGTCCACCTCGATATAGGAGAGGGAGGTAAACACATGCACATGAAATATCTGCCTTCCTTGGTTGAGTTCAGCAAATATTTATTGAGTGTCTATTGTATAGAAAGTTGTGCAAAAAGTGAAGGCATTTTTGTTGCTTGGCTTGTATAGTTTTTTTTTTTTAATTTTATTTTATTGGTGCACTGTATTCATACATCATAGTGGGATACAAACTTTTGTAGACATACATGCACACATCGCCCAGTCAGCCCCCACCCGATCCCCACCCCATTCTCTCCCCATCCCTCCCTCCCATGCTTGGCTTAGTGGTTGACATCTAGTATTATAGCAATTTATCCAAAATTAAAAATGATAATCTCACATAACAGTTTCATTTGTCTGATACCAAGCTTTTGATGACTTAAAGATAACATTTCAATATTTCTTTTTGCCTTCTTTCTTACCAGAGAATATTTTTTTCTTTTTTTTAGGTGAAACTATCATATATTTATTTTTCAGAAAAAAATCTATCCTGATATGGAATATGGACTCTAGATACCCAAAACAATCTCGAAGCAAAAACAAAGCTAGAAGATGTATATTTTCTGATTTCAAACCATATAAAGCTACAATAATTGAAACAGTGTAGTACTGTTCTAAAGGCAGATATATAGACCATTGGAGTTAAATACAAGCCTAGAGCTAACTTCTTCCCTATATTGTCAAGTTATTTTTGACAAGGTTTCCACGAAGATTTGGTGGTGGAAATAATAATCTTTTAACTAAATATTGTTGAAAAATAATAATTACATGGAAAAGAATAAAATTGGACCCTTACCTAATCCCACATACAAGTATTAACTCAAACTAGATAAAAGACCTAAATATAAATCTTAAGACTATAAACTTTTAGGAGAAAATCTGGGTCATAAAACCTCTCAACATTGAAGTTAGCAGTGATTTCTTGGATATGATTTCAATGGCACAGGCAACAGAAAAATATACAAACTCCCTAAAAAATAAAAGAAAATATTATATATCCAAAGACAATGTAAACAGAGTTAAAAGTTACTAATAGAATTGGATAAAATATTTCCAAATGCTATATCTGAAGGTATATTAATATTCCAACTAGAAATCCTAAAAATTAACAACAATAAAGGCAAACAATACAATTTAGAGATAGGTAAAAGACTAACATAAATAATGAATCTCCACAGATAACCAATCTTAGTTGTCTGTTGGATGGAAACTCTTGTTTCTCTGGTTCTGGTGAGTGTTACCTATTTCTTCTTTGTAGTTAATCTCTTTGAGTATTTTCTCTAGCGCTGGTTTTGAAGACATAAATTCCTTCAGTTTCTGTTTGTCATGGAAGCTTCTTATTTCTCCATCTAATTTGATAGAAAGTTTTGCTGGATAGGAAATTTTTGGCTGGAAGTTGTTTTCTTTCAGAGTTTGGAATATGTTACTCCAAGCCCTTCTGGCTCTCATGACTTGGTTTGGGAAGTCTGGAGTGATTCTAATTGGTTTGCCTCTGAATGTCACTTGGCCCTTTGTTTTTGTTGCCTTTAAGATTCTCTGCTTGGCTTCCACATTGGTCATTTTGACAATTATATGGCGTGGGGATCCTCTTCTCGGATCCTGTCTAAAGGGAGTTCTATAAGTTTCCTGGATCTGTGTATCAACCTCTTGCTCTATATTTGGAAAATTTTCTGCTATTACTTCCTTGAAGAGATTGTTGATCCCTTTGGTATCACTTTCTTTTCCCTCCTCTATTCCAATTATTCTTAGGTTAGCTCTCTTAAGATGGGCCCATATTTCTTCAATGTCAGATTCCTGCTGTTGGATATCTTTTTCTAGATTAGAAACTATGCATTCATTTTTGGAATGATCATCTTCTAAGAGCGAGATTCTGTTCTCCATGTGGTCTAATCGGTTGTTTGTGCTTTGAATTGAGGCCTTTACTTCATTAATTGCATCCTTTATCTCTTTTTGGCTCTCTCTGAGTTCTTTTCGAAGCACCTCTATTATTTCTACAGTTATTTTCCTGATTTGATCTTCTAGAAATCTCTGATTTTCTGTTTTATCAGGTTCTGATGTTGTGGGGTTGTACACATTCATTACTTCAGTGTTATTCCTCTTTCCCATGATTTCGGAGGTTTGTGCCTTCTCTGGGTTCTTCCCTTGGGTCACTATGGCTTCACTTAAGGTGCTCTGGATCTCGAGTCTGTATTATCTCAGACCCTACTACTCCTTTACTGGGTTGTATCATAGAGTCTCCGACCCAGGGAGTCGATAGAGGCTGCTTTAAACTATGGGGGGTGCCAGGTTGCACGCTCTCCTATGGTGTGATATCTCTGCCACCACCACTCCCTCACTGGGTCAAGTCCCAGGAGGCACAATACTGGGATTTCTCCTCTGTGGCCCGCAATTTGACTCACTGTTCTTGAGTACGTAGATGTAGCTGTACTGGACTCGGTGAATTCACTGCTGCTGCCGCCGCTGGTGGCAATATAGCGCCTCTGCCACGCCCTCGGCCATGAGGCTGGCGTATTTTTTCTTCTCTGGTTTTGATTTTCACTCTGAATCCCTGCAGCGTGTGCTGAGCTCAGCCACTGGGAGCTTTAAATGCTGTCTGCGCCGAAAGATCCCGCCTGGCTGTTCCGCATCGGCTCACCTCGGCTTGCTGTAGCCGTCCGCTGAGTTCGCCGCTGCTGCCGGCAGTATGGCGCTGCTGCCGCGTCCTCGGGCGCGTGTGTCTCCTCTGTGGCCCTGCGCTCTGTTCTCAGTCCGCTTTCTCTCTGGAGCCTGGTGGTTTTTTTGTTTTTCTGGTGATGGTGTTTTCTGGCTATGAAAGGCGCTCTTTTTGTGGTAATGGAGATTGGTTGTTAGCGGGACTCTTAAGCCCCGCTTTTCTCGGTCGCCATCTTCCCGGAAGTCCTCGGCTTGTATAGTTTTTATTTAAATAAAGGAAGCATTTTTCCTGCCTTTAAGAAGCTGTGATAAATGGCAGATGTACAAATAATTAAAATGCAGTACAGAATATATAATAAAAGTGTATACAGGGTCTGGAGGGTCAGAGAGGAAGGAGTGGAATGAGGGCATCAGAGAAAGGGTTGAAGAGAAGATCAGACACCAGCTGTTCCAGACGGCTGGACGGCCGCAACTTTGGGCTGGATCCGCTCCCTTCTCTCCTCAACCATTTCCAGATGGCAGGGCTCCAGCATATTACCCACTTCTGGGCATCTTTCCTAGGGCATCCTAATAAATAGTCCACAGTCACTTCTCCCTGTCATCCTCAGCCTACATCACACCATCAATGAGCCTTGCTGATGTCACTGAGTAGCCACTGCCCTGTGGACCCCTGGAGAAGCCAAGGTAGGCTACACCATGCACCATGGGCCCTGTCAGTGGCTCTGGTTTTTTTCTTTTTTCTTTCTTTCTTTCCTTCTTTCTTTCTTTCTTTCTTTCTTTCTTTCTTTCTTTTTTTTTTTTTTTTTTTTTTGTGTGTGTGTGTTGTGGTACTGGGGTTCCTGGAAACGCTTCTACCTCCGAGCTATACTCCCAGACCTATTTTTATATATTTTTTAAATTTGGAAACAGGGTCTCTTAAGCCAGCATGGCTGGCTTCAAACCAGCATGATCCTCCTGTCTCTGACTCCCAAGTGCTGGGATTACAAGCGTGCGCCACCACGCCCAGCTGTGGCTCTGGTTTTAAAGCATCCATGCTAACCATGACAGGAATGGCTCGTAACCAGAGTAATTATCTTAAAAAGGTACAAGTTTTGTGAGTAGTTCAAGAAGGATAAAATTAAGAATAATTCCATCTGGGTGTGATGGCGCATGCTTGTAATTCCAGTACTTGGAAGGCTGATACAGGAGAATTACAGGTTCACGGCCAGCCTAAGCTACTTAGTGAGACCTTGTTTCAAAATAAAGAATAAAAAAATAGGGCCAGGCCTGTAGCCCAGACGTAAAATGTCTCTAGGGTTAATCTCCAGTACCGCAAAATCATCATCATCATCATCATCATCATCATCCTAGGCTTGTGAACAATACTAAGCAAAATGACATTGTGTGTGTGTGTGTGTGTTTTACTGGGGATTTAACCCAGGGGCAGTCTACTTCTGAGCTATACCCTCAGCCTTATTTAATTTTTTGTTTTGAAACAGGGTCTCACTAGGTTGTTGAGAGTCCCATTCCTGGCTGAAGCTGGCTTCAAACTTGCCATCCTCCTGTCTCAGTCTCCCAAGTACTGAGATTACAGAACTGGGATTAAGACATGGGTCACTACGCCTGGCTATAGAATGATATTTTACAAATTTGGTTTAGATAAAAAAGAAAAATCCAGTAAGACTATGATCCATTACTTGAGAGAAATACACAAAGCTAGCAGATCATAGGATAAGTCATGAACCAAGTTATTGTTTCCCATCATTTTCCTCAGTATAAGGTATTTCTCACAGAGTGGTGCATCAGAAGACTGGAACCGAGAGAGAGAGGGGGAGGGGGGGGAATCTCTAGGGGAATTCTACCTCTGAGCTATAACCCCAGCCTTTTTAAAAAAAATTTTTTTGTGTGTGTTTAAACAATCTCCCTAGGTTACTGAGAGTCTTTTTTTTTTTTTTTTTTTTTTGGTGGTACTGGGGGTGGAACCCAGGGGCCTTCTACCTCTGGGCTACACTCCCAGACCTATTTTTTATATTTTATTTGGAAACAGGGTCTCTTAAGCTAGCTGAGGCTGGCTTCAAACCTGCACAATCCTCCTGTCTTTCAGCATCCCAAGCACAGGGATTACAAGCGTGCCCCACCACGCCCGGCACTGAGAGTCTTAGTAAGGTTTTTTTTTTCTTTTTTTTTTATTAATTTATTTTTTAAATTGGTGCATTGTAGTCATATATCAATCACATTGGAGTACAAGACTTGAGAGGATATACAAGCACACATCATCCAATTAGCCCTCCTCCAGCCCCCATCCCATTCCCTTCCCCTCCCTCCATCCCACGCTTCTTTGGTGATTTACTTTGATACATTTGTTTATGTACCTCCTGCGTTTTAAAGAGGCTCCGTCCTCCAGTATTACATACCCTCTGATTGGTCACATTAGTTGCTTCACTATAGGGCCCTTTCTATAGCTTAACCTCTTCCTGTTGCCCTTTTCTTCCTAGTTATTGCTGATTAAGAGAAGCGTCTGATTTATATTTTCTGCCATATTTCTCTGTGCATGCTGCGTTGCAAGTACCAATCCCACTCTTGATGGTCCCAGTAGTGGCCTGGCTACTCAGTGGACTGATCCAGACCTCGCTGGCTCAAGCAGCGGCCTTGCCTCATGGGAGGCCCCAGTTCTGGTCTCGCTGGCCCCTGCACCGGTCTAACCCCTAAGCTGGCTTTGGTCCCGGCCTTGGAGGCCGCAGGAGTGAACTTGCCTTACGCCAGGCTCCGATGCTGGCCATTGGCCCCTGCACCGGTCTAACCCCTTGGCAGGATTCCAATCCCGGCCTCGGAGGCCCCAGCACCGGCCTAGCCTCACGGCAGGCTCCGATGCCGGCCTCGCTGGCCCCAGCACCGGCCTAACCCCTCGGCAGGCTCTTATCCTGGCCTCGGAGGCCCCAGTACCGGCCTTGCCTCAAGGCAGGCTCCGATGCCGGCCTCACTGGCCCCAGCACCGGCCTAACCCCTCGGCAGGCTCCGATCCCAGCCTCGGAGGCCCCAGCACCGGTCATGCCTCACAGCAGGCTCCAATGCCGGCCTCGCTGGCCCCAGCACCGGCCTAACCCCTCAGCAGGCTCTTATCCTGGCCTCGGAGGCCCCAGTACCGGCCTTAACTCAAGGCAGGCTCTGATGCCGGCCTCACTGGCCCCAGCATCGGCCTAACCCCTCGGCAGGCTCCGATCCCGGCCTTGGAAGCCCCAGCACTGGTCATGCCTCAAGGCAGGCTCCGATGCCGGCCTCGCTGGCCCCAGCACCAGCCTAACCCCTCGGCAGGCTCTTATCCTGGCCTCGGAGGCCCCAGTACCTGCCTTGCCTCATGGCAGGCTCCTATGCCGGCCTCACTGGCCCCAGCACCGGCCTAACCCCTCAGCAGGCTCCGATCCTGGCCTCGGAGGCCCCAGCACTGGTCATGCCTCACGGCAGGCTCCGATGCCGGCCTCGCTGGCCCCAGCACCGGCCTAACCCCTCGGCAGGCTCTTATCCTGGCCTCGAGGCCCCAGTACCGGCCTTGCCTCAAGGCAGGCTCCGATGCCGGCCTCACTGGCCCCAGCACCGGCCTAACCCCTCGGCAGGCTCCGATCCCGGCCTCGGAGGCCCCAGCACTGGTTATGCCTCACGGCAGGCTCCAATGCTGGCCTCGCTGGCCCCAGCACCGGCCTAACCCCTTGGCAGGCTCCGATCCCGGCCTTGGAGGCCCCAGCACTGGTCATGCCTCAAGGCAGGATCCGATGCCGGCCTCGCTGGCCCCAGCATCGGTCTAACCCCTCTGCAGGTTCCAATCCCGGCCACGTAGGCCTCAGTAGTGGCCTTGCCTCACAGCAAGCTCCGATGTCGGCCACTGGCCCCAGTTCCTGCCTAACCCCTCAGCAGGTTCCGATCACTGTCTCTGTGGTTATTATTTCAAAGGTTCCAGGTGTAATGTAGCAGATCTCTGCCTCCCCTGAGTATTGGCCACTGGCATTGCCACTGCCTCCACCGTTTCAAATCCTTCCCAGGCTCTTTTTCCACTCTGAATGTTGTCCAGTGTTCCTAAGCATGCGTGATGGTAGCATTCGACATTTGGTGTAATTTCTCCAAAAAAAATAAAGTAGGTAAGATCCGGTTTCTGCTTCTCCTGAATACAAGTCTCCACCACCATCGCGGAGAACTCTTTCAACACCGCATTTCTCCTTGGTCTCCGCTAAACTCTCTCCTTATATGTGATGTCTGAGATTCTTAACAATATAGAGAAATAGCAGTCCTCTTTCACGGCGAATTTTTCCATAAGTTCCAGTGCATTTAGATAAGTTTTGTCTGCATCTCCAGTGTCCTGGCATCCATAACGGCTTTCTTACCTCCTCTCCGATATTTTTCTTTATCTTTTTCTGTTCTGGGCCTGGTTTCTCCAGGGGTCTGGCGTGCTACTCGCAGTTCGGCCTGGGGCCCAGAGTCCCGCAACCCGGGCCCCAGCTGGCGTGCCCCGCGCGCAACCCCTGCCCAGAACCCAGCTTCTTACTGGGCCCAGTTTCTCCAGGGGTCTGGCGTGCTACTCGCAGTTCGGCCTGGGGCCCAGAGTCCCGCGACCCGGGCCCCATCTGGTGTGCCCCGCGCGCGACCCCCACCCAGAACCCAGCGTCTTACTGGGCCTGGTTTCTCCAGGGGTCTGGCGTGCTACTCGCAGTTCGGCCTGGGGCCCAGGGTCCCGTGACCCGGGCCCCGGCTTTTGTGTGCCGCGCGCGACCCCCGCCCAGAACCCAGCGTCTTACTGGGCCCGGTTTCTCCAGGGGTCTCCTTAGTAAGGTTTTGAGACTGGTCTCGAACCTGTGATTCTCCTGTCTCAGCCTCCTAAGTACTGAGATTACATGTGTGCACCACAAGGCCCAGTGGTGGTCTACGTTTAAAAAAAAAAAACCTACATTTTTAACAGGCTTTGCCCCCTCCAAGACATTTTTTTCTTTTTTTTTCTTTTTTTTTTTTTTTGTTTGTTTTTTGGTGGTACTGGGGTTCCTGGAAACCCTTCTACCTCTGGGCTATGCTCCCAGACCTATTTTTATACTTTTTTATTTGGAGACAGGGTCTTTTAAGCCAGCGCGGCTGGCTTAGAACCTGCGTGATCCTCCTGTCTCAGCCTCCCAAGTGCGGGGATTACAAGCGTGCGCCACCACGCCTGGTGACATTTTAATGTACTCTAAAGATTGAAAACCACAGTTTATAATGACAGAAACAATAATTATAAGAAAATTGAAGCCCAAGCTGAACAAGGAAATGGCAAGACAGCACCAGGTGATTCAAATGAGTTTAATTCTGCAAACTTTATAAAATATATTTAAGTTTATGAAATAATTCACAGATTTGATCACACAAACATGAACATCAATCTTTAGAAAATCATGAATAATGGCAGAAATACTAGAAGCTTGGGGAAGGCAAATAAAATTGTCAATAAGTGGTAAAAAGAAAGAATCAAGAAAATATAGAACTATATAAAAATATATGGATTCCTAGCCTAACTTTGGAAAGAGTTAATAAACAGGTTTGTATGTTCTTAATAATGGCTTCCTGGTCATTAAAAGTCAGCTTGGAGTCACCACAAGTAAACCTTTATGTTTCTTCTAAGTCACATAAACTTGTTGAAAGTAGTCAAGTTATAAATTATAAATTAAAAAATTATACATGCTAAACTAATCTCATTTTTCTTTTCTTGATAAGTTTGCCCAAAGTAGAATAATGAAATTATCTTAGGCAAAATGCAGAATCTAAAAGAGTTTAAAAGACTAGTCATTAATATTTATTGAGATCCTAGTATATGTCAGAGACTATGCTAAGCATTTTGTTAAGTACTAATTGACTCATTCCTCATCCCATCCTTATAAAGTAAAAATGATGGTCTCATTTTACAGATGGGAAAACTAAGCAGAGACTCGTCCAGAGTCAAGGAACTAACATCATGAACTAGGGTTGAATTGGGGTCTACTCTGAAATAAAAACTGAGGTGCCTAACAATTGCACTATTTCAGAGGGATAGATGGAGTCACTGTTGGATAAAATGCCATGTCCAGAAAGAGTTAATCTATAAATTCGTCCCAACCAGAGAGAACTCACTAATGGCTTCCATGGGTCTCCAAAATTGGCCTAGGGCTGCTTCACATTTTTTTTTTTTTTTAGCAACTTGGATGAAGACCTAGAAGTTAAGCTTATCAAATTTACAGATGGCTGGAAACTAGAGGGGAGGAATAGTTAATACAGCAAATGAAAGAAACATGATTCAGAATGATCTCGCCAGATGGGAATAACAGGCCAGAGTCAACAGGATGAAGTTTAATAAGGACCATGGTAAAATCCCATTTCAATGGGTTTCAACAGTAAGTACAATTAGGGAGACCAGCGTATGAACAAAAGAAAAAAATGTAGATATCTACAAAAATAATTAGATCCAGTGATACCATTTCCTATAGATTGAGTTAAAAATTACATACATGCAACAATAACCATAAACTAACACAGGTACTTTTTTTTTTTTTTTTGGTGGTACTGGGGTTCCTGGAAGCCCTTCTACCTCCGGGCTACACTCCCAGACCTATTTTTATACTTTTGTATTTGGAAACAGGGTCTCTTAAGCCAGCGCGGCTGGCTTCGAACCTGCGCGATCCTCCTGTCTCTGCCTCCCAAGCGCGGGGATTACAAGCGTGCGCCACCACGCCCGGCTAACACAGGTACTTTATAATTCATACCCTTTCAAAGCTGAAGTGACCTTATCCCATCAAATCTGAGGCACCATTGATTGCAAGATACACCAGTAGTTTAGTATCACTGAGGAAGGAGGAAAAAATGCCATCTATTACACAAAGGTGAAATGTATTAGCATTTTTATTTTACAATGCTTGAATGAACTTTTTAAACTTTAATAGCTCTCTGAGGAAGACAGGTCGGCACTATGGTGGAGTTAGCCCATGCCTGAGCCTGACTCACAACCAATGAACAATTTACTCAGCCTAGGAACAGGTCGCTCAGGAAGTTTCTCCATGGCCTGACCTTTTTTTTTTTCCCCTGTATTGAGGAATGAACCCAGAAATTTTACTTCCAAATTCCCTCAGCCTCCCTTCCCTTTATTATTTTTTCCTTTTTTTTTTTCTTTTTTTTCTTTTTGGTGGTACTGCAGTTCCTGGAAGCCCTTCTACCTCCGGGCTACACTCCCAGACCTATTTTATATCTTTTATTTGGAAACAGGGTCTCTTAAGCCAGCGCTGCTGACTTTGAACCTGCGTGATCCTCCTGTCTCCGCCTCCCAAGCACAGGGATTACAAGCGTGCACCACCACGCCCGGCCTCCCTTCCCTTTAAAAAAAAAAATTTTTTTTTTTTTTTGATACAGGTCTTTGTAAATTGTTGAGGATCTCGCTAAATTGCTAAGGCTGGCATCCATCCTGTGATCCTTAGGTCTTGGCCCCTCCTCACTGAGATTACAGGTGTGTACCACCACACTCGAGCTGGCCTTTGCCCTGCAGCATACCAGAAAGACAACTTTGGAGCCAGAAACAGCCAGCCTCTAAATGTGAGTCACACAACAAGCCGCCAAGAAAAACCCCTGGAGAAGGTGGAGGCTGACTTAATCAGAGGCAAAGAAGAAATGAATCTCATAGTAAAAGACCTGTCTGCTGCCTACAGAGCCCTCTAAGAATGCCTAGAAAGAAAACTTGTGCTAAGGATCTGAGGTGTGGGCTCACTTCCAGATGCTAATCCCCAGGCATTCACTGGTCCCCACGGCCCTTCTCAGACAGGGAAGCAGACACCTTCCATTGATGCTAGACCACCGACCCAGGCTACAGTCACTATTACTGATGCTTCAACTGAGAACTGGTTATCAGTTGCTAAAAATTAGTTAATAGACATGAATTTTGATCAAATACCAAATGTGCATAAAACAAAAAGAAAATATAAGAGAAATGAACGAATTATGGTATTCCTCAAGTTCTCATTTGGAGTCAATATTTTTAAAACTAGGGATTGAACCCAGGGACATTCTACCTCCAAGCTAAATACCCAGATCTTTAAAAAAAATTTTTTTTTGAAGATTTAAAGAAATTTATTTAAAAGATAGAAATACAGAAGATGGTTACAGCCTCATGTTATCCAAGGGTAACATGAGGGGGTGCTTCGAAATAAATCACCCCTTCTCAAAATTTTTATTTGAAAACAGGTGTCATTAAGTTGCTGATGATCTCCCTGAACTGCTGAGGCTGTCCTCAACCCTGAGATTCTCTGGTCTCAGCCTCCCAGGTACTGCAGGCCTGGGCCACCACACCTGGCTCAGAGTCCAATCTTCTGAAATGCATTTCACATCAGAGTTGCATATGAATGGCTTCTTTTTCTAAACACAGTCATCCTCGGACTATCAGGAAGGTCAGTTACACAGTCTTGTCAGTATCTCTCTCTCTCTCTCTCTCTCTCTCTCTCTCTCTCCTAGCCCCTCACCACCACCCGCTGCAACTTTTTTTTTAAGTTTTAGAAAAGCTTTTCTTCCAAGTCAATGAATGATTTGGCCGCACCTTTCTTGATCTTTTAAGAAAATGTCAACAAGCCAGGTATAGTGGCACACACCTATAATCCTAGTACTTGGAAGGCTGAGACAGGAGGGTCAGGTCCAAAGAGAAGACTCAGCAACCTAGTGAGAACCTGTTTCAAAACAAAAAATAAAATAGGGCTGGGAGTATAGCTCAGAGGTGGAGTGCCCCTAGGTTCAAATCTCAGTAAAACACACACACACACACACACACACACACACACACACAAAAAAAAAAAAAAAAAAAAAAAAAAAAACAAACTTCAGAAAACAACTAACTTCCTGAAGTGGACCTTCAGTTATTTGTGGAATAAAAATGTGATGGGTTGCAGCTCTCCATGTATGCCCTCAGAAATACAAAGCAAGTTGACACAAACGTAGGCAGGGATTCCTACCTCATGCTATCACCTGGCCAACAGCACTTGTAAGACTCCATTTCTCTAATTTCAGAGACCTTAAATGTAAAGTTGTTTGTACGTAAGAATCAATACAACTCAGTATTTATGCTTTGTTGCAGGTCGAACCTCCTCCAAACTTTGGTATCCATCCTGTCTCGTGATAAGGGATGTTCCAAAGACTCATATTCATGGATTGATGGTCGTAGATCTGTCTGGTGTAACTCAGTCTAATAACTCACTTTTGCTAAGAGGAGTCTGAACCCTCAGCTCCCAGGCAGGGGCAGGACTCAGCTGCCGAGCCACAGGGCTCAGTCACCTCCCGCAGCCCACCTCACGGCATCTCCAAGATTCTTCACACCTCATGGGACCCGCAGCAGTCATTGAGGATGCAACAGTCTTTCTTCAAATGTGCAGATGTAAAATTGGAGATTTCCAAGCAACAAAGAGCATTTATCAGATAAATATAAAATTGGATTCAGGCCAACTGGAGTTCTGTCCTGACATTAGATATAATATGGTGGTTGAGTTAGCCTCCTTGTGCTTTAGTGTACCCATTGGTATAACAGAGGTTGCCATAATTATTACTTTTAAATTAGATATGGTGCATATCTTGCCTGGTACACAAAATAAATGAATAATAAATTATGGTACACCACTTAAAGGCAACAAAAACAAAGGGCCAAGTGACATTCAGAGGCAAACCAATTAGAATCACTCCAGACTTCCCAAACCAAGTCATGAGAGCCAGAAGGGCTTGGAGTAACATATTCCAAACTCTGAAAGAAAACAACTTCCAGCCAAAAATTTCCTACCCAGCAAAACTTTCTATCAAATTAGATGGAGAAATAAGAAGCTTCCATGACAAACAGAAACTGAAGGAATTTATGTCTTCAAAACCAGCACTAGAGAAAATACTCAAAGAGATTAACTACAAAGAAGAAATAGGTAACACACACCAGAACCAGAGAAACAAGAGTTTCCATCCAATAGTCAACTAAGATTGGTTATCTGTGGAGATTCATTACCTATGTTAGTCTTTTACCTATCTCTAAATGGTATTGTTTGCCTTTATTGTTGTTAATTTTTAGGATTTCTAGTTGGAATATTAATATACCTTCAGATATAGCAATTGGAAATATTTTATCCCATTCTATTAGTAACTGTTAACTCTGTTTACATTGTCTTTGGATATACAATATTTTTTTTTATTTTTTAGGGAGTTTGTATACTCTTCTGTTGCCTGTGCCATTGAAATCATATCCAAGAAATCACTGCCAATTTCAATGTTGTGAGGTTTTATGACCCAGATTTTCTCCTAAAAGTTTGTAGTCTTAAGATTTATATTTAGGTCTTTTATCTATTTTGAGTTAATACTTGTATATGGGATTAGGTAAGGGTCCAACTTTATTCTTTTCCATGTAATTATTATGTTTCAACAATATTTAGTTAAAAGATTATTATTTCCACCACCAAATGTTCGTGGAAACCTTGTCAAAAATAACTTGACAATATAGGGAAGAATTTAGCTCTAGGCTTTTATTTAACTCCAATGGTTTATATATCTGCCTTTAGAATAGTACTACACTGTTTCAATTATTGTAGCTTTATATGGTTTGAAATCAGAAAATATATATCTTCTAGCTTTGTTCTTTTTCAAGATCGTTTTGGGTATCTAGAGTCCATATTCCATATTAGGATAGATTTTTTTTCTGAAAAATAAATATATAAATATATGATAGTTTCATCTAAAAAAATAGAAAAAAAATATTCTCTGGTAAGAAAGAAAGCAAAAAGAAATATTGAAATGTTATCTTTAAGTCATCAAAAGCTTGGTATCAGACAAATGAAACTGTTATGTGAGATTATCATTTTTAATTTAGGATAAATTGCTATAATACTAGATGTCAACCACTAAGCCAAGCATGGGAGGGAGGAATGGGGAGAGAATGGGGTGGGGATCGGGTGGGGGCTGCCTGGGCGATGTGTGCATGTATGTCTACAAAAGTTTGTATCCCACTATGATATATGAATACAGTGCACCAATAAAAAAAATTAAAAAATTAAAAAATTAAAATTAAAATTAAAAAAAATAAATTATGGTACACCAAAATGAACTTCAGATGAATCAAAGATTAAATGTCAAAAGTGAAGTCATATGATATATATGAAGAAGGAGGTTGAATTAAAACCCAAATTAAAAGGTTGAAAAATAAAATTTACCTACATAGAAAAATATATAAAGTAAACAAATGACAAACTGGAAAAAAGTAATTGTGCTGTATATCACACAGGGTATATTTCCTTAACATATATAAAAATCTTCTAGAGATCAACAAGAAAAGACCATTAAACTAATTGGAAAATTTGTGCAGCCTGCTTAGAAAAAATATATAAGTTGTTCTTAGACATATAAAGGAATGACCTTACTTACAAGAAAAGAAGTCAAGCAGACAAGTCAGAATACAAGGTACTTGGCTTTAAACCCTTTCTTCAATATGACACCTTCCTGTCAGGACCTCTACTTACTGACAATTACAAACTCATTTTCTTCCTTCCTTCCTTCCTTTTTTTTTTTTTTTTTGTGGTACTGGGATTCCTGGAAACCCTTCTACCTCCAGGTTACACTCCCAGACCTATTTTATATTTTTATTTGGAAACCAGGTCTCTTAAGCCAGCGTGGCTGGCTTCAAACCTGCGTGATCCTCCTGTCTCCGCCTCCCAAGTGCGGGGATTACAAGAGTGCGCCACCACGCCTGGCCCTTCCTTCCTTCCTTCCTTCTTTCCTTCCTTCCTTCTTCCCTCCCTCCCTCCCTCCTTCTTTCCTTCCTCCCTCTTTCTTTTCTTTCTCCCTTTCTTTCTCTCTCTCTTTCTTTCTTTCTTTCTTTCTTTCTTTCTTTCTTTCTTTCTTTCTTTCTTTCTTTCTTTCTTTCTTTCTTTCTTCCTGGCACTGGATGTTGAACCCTGGGGGGAGCATTCTACCTCTGAGCTATGTCCCTAGCCAATTTTTATCTTTTAATTTGAAACAGTGTCTCACTAAGTTGTAGAGGGCCTCACTATGTTGCTGAGGCTGGCTGCAAATCTGTGATCCTTCTGTCTCAGCCTCCCAGATACTGGGACTCCCTCTTTTCACCCTGGACTTCCTTTCTTGCCTTCTTCTAGGAACCTCCTCTGAATGGAAGCCCACTGAGGGCTGTGTCTTCCCCTTGTATTGGCACCAGTCTTTCAAACTGGTTTCCAGGTTCTAAAGATTCTAGACTGAGCCCTGAGAAGGACAGAGCTTAAAAACATATCATTTATTAGATGGGCCTGATGGTGCACATTTGTAATCCCAATAGTTGGTAGGCTGAGACAAGGAGAATCACAGATTCAAAGACAGCCTCAGCAAGTAGTGAGACTTTCATTAACCTAGTGAGACCTTTTTTCAAAATAAGAATAAAATAGGGCTGGGGGTGTAATTGAGAGGTAGAATGTCTTTGAGTTCAATCCCCAGAACCACAAAAGCAAACAAACATGTTTTTGCTTTTATAGAAGCATTAAATCCTATATAACTTAGTGATCTATTACTATTACAAAATTCCTGAAGCTCTGTACTTGTGAAGAAAAGAGGTTTATGTAGCTCAATGTGTTGGAGACTGAGAATCCAGAATTGGGCCTCCCATTTGGTTTGGGCTCTGGTAAGGGGCTGAAGGAAGATGGTATCATGGCAGATGGTACCTGAGAGGGGAGATGACGTCACCAGGCAGAGGAGCTCCGAAGTCACCAGGCTCATCCTTTAATAATAATAATCCCTTTTCTAGAACTGACTCAGGATGTCATGAGAACTGTCTTCATCTTTTCTAAGCACAGTGCCACCAGAAAAACCTAACATAACCACTCCCTGGACCCCACTCTTAAAAGTCCCATCACCTCTTCACTTGGATGCACCGGGGACTGGACTCCAAGACGAGAACTGTTGGGGACGCACCACATCCACGCCACAGGAGGTCCACGGACACAGACCAGTACTCAGAAGAGTTCTGCACTTACACTGTAGAGTAAAAGTCCAGTTTTTGAGATAAAGGCATGCAGCCACCATGGTGACAGGCACTGAAATCTGACCCCTTGAGAAAAGAGCTGAAGGGTGGAGGATGTCAGCCTGGTGGGAGACCAGCTGAAGGGCGCGCAGCGACGCTCCTCAGCCAGGTGGGGGCAGCGCTGAGAACGGCTGTGTGTTCATCGACAGCCACTGAAGGGAGGGATTGTCCCCCACACAGAAGCCCTGGGAGGGAGAGTCTGTGGGCTGTCATAGAACCAGAGCTTGTGAAAAGTGTGACGATGACTTCTAGGGAATGTGCTCTCTGTAGCTGGACATATTCAAGCCAACAGAGGACGATGGACTTCGAGGGAGAGATCCTTCTCAGAGAGGCTACCACTCCTGTGCACTTGTTCTCTCTCTCTCTTACACACACACACACACACACACACACACACACACACACACACCACTCTCTCTTCCCACTTCTTATCTTTATTATTTTCTCCCAACATCGCATATATTTTACTTTTTCTCTTGCTTATTATTGGCTTCCCTCAACTAGAATGGAACCTTCTAGACATGCGGAATTTGGCCTGTTTTAGTACTATCCTCGTTTTATTACTATCCTCAGGGCTTAGGATGTTTAGCACCTAGCAGGCATTTGTTGCTGAATGAACAAATGATCAGGGATTACTGTAGGATGGGTAGTGGGCCTCGTTACTTATAGGTGCTTTCCAGCATTAAAACACGAGGATTTTATAAGACCTATCAAGTGTGTCTCTGGTTCCTGACACTTGGAGCTACACCCTGGCTGGGGAGATGTATGACTAAGAGGCCTGTCGAGGTCATGTGTGTACATTTCTAAATCAGTGGAGAATGGATGCAGCCAGGGCAGAGCAGAAGGAGAGGTAGATGGGTGGGGCTGGGGTGGGAGGAAGGCTTCAGTGAGAGGAGGGATCTGAAAACAGGCCACACAGGGGAGGGCTCAGGTTGAGGTGGGAGTCTCAGCCTTCAAAGCAAGTTACTCAATGTCTCTGAGCTTCAATTTCCTCATTTATAAAAACCACACAGAATTGTTGTGAAAATTAAATGTGAACCCCTGTGCCCAGGGCCAGTCACAGAGGTTTGTTAAAAAATATTGATGGCATGGGATTATATAAAAATAGGTAAGAAGCATTTGCAAAGTAGAAGACAGAGCCTCAACAAAAACTCAGACGCAGGGAAACCAAACTTATTTTAGATACATAATCCAGCCCAGAGCTTAAGGACAGAGACTAGACCCAAACTTCCTGGACTCGAATTCCGGCTCTCAGCCTCACTTGCTGGGTGACCTTCCAGCAAGCTGCACGGCCTCTCTGTACTTTGACACCATCATCTGTGAAATGGGACAGATCAGAGTGCCTATGTTTTAGAGCTGCTGTCAGAAGCAAGCAAGTTTCCATCTGCAAAGTGCTTAAAGTAGTAACTTGCACAATCCGAGGATCACTGTGCTAGTCAGCTTTTCATTGCTGGGACCAAGGCACCTGACAAGAACAATTTACAGAGGAAAGATTTATTTTGGCTCATGGTTTCAGAGTCCCTGGTCGGGTGACTCCAGGCAGAAACATCATGATGGAAGAGGTTGGTAGAGGCTGGTTGCTCAGCTCACAGCAGCAGAAAATGAGAGAGAGAGGAGCTGGGAAGAAAATAAAGCCTCTCAGGGCACGCCACAGTGACCTACTTCCTCCAACTAGCCCACTTTCCAGTAGTCCATCCGGCCACCCATGGATTAATCCGCTGAGAAGGTCGGAGCCCTCACTATCCGATCACTGCTTAAAGCCCCTTCTCTGAGCCTGGCTGCCTGGGGGCTGTGCTTTCAAAGCAGGAGCTTTGGGCGGGGAAAGGGGGGACATCCCCAATCCAAACCATCACGATCACAGAGTCTTAGCAGCGACTTTGGATTCTGCTTTTTATGAGGATGGAAGCTATCCAAGGGTTTGAATAAGGAACTGAAATGATTAAACTTAGATTTTAAAAAGCACCTCTGTAGCCGGGCGTGGTGGCACACGCTTGTAATCCCCGCGCTTGGGAGGCAGAGACAGGAGGATCGCGCAGGTTTGAAGCCAGCCACGCTGGCTTAAGAGACCCTGTTTCCAATATATATATATATATATATATGGGTCTGGGAGTGTAGCCCGGAGGTAGAAGGGTTTCCAGGAACCTCAGTACCACCAAAAAAAAATTTTTTTTAAATTAAAAAAAGCGCACCTCTTTGTTGAGAATAAATTGGGGTGGTGTGAGGGGAGGCAGGGGCAGGATGAGGGCAGAGTAGGCTGGATGGTTTGGCGGTGTTGCAGGAATTCAGGTTGAAAGATGGTGGCCTGGACTGGCAGACGGTTGTGGCGTAGTGAAAGGTGGTCAGCATCAAGGGAGTTTCAGAAGAGAGTTCCCAGGATTTGCTGATGGATTAGATGCGGAGTATTAAGCAAGAGGGATCAAGATATTTGGCCAGAGTCACTGGTAGAGTGAAGCTGCCACTTTCTGAGGGGAAGAGATGGGGAGGAGGAAAGATCAGGTGGGGGCGTTGGAGACTCCTGCTAGAAAACAAGGGGAGGTCGAGCAGGCAGCTGTACATCCATCACTTTGGAATTTAGCAAAGGGACCAGGGCCAGAGTTATAAATTCTGAAGTTGCAGCAAAGAAGTGACCTTTCTGGTCACGTGACTGGATGGGCTCACCCAGGGAATGACTGTTGACAGGGAGAGACGAGGAACAAGGACCAATGCCTCGCAGTGGGAAAGATGAGGAAGAGCCAGCAAAAGACACAGAGAAGCCCTGCAGCGAGGCAGGAGGAGACAAAGGGGTCTCAGAGCAGAGCAGAAAGCCTGCTAGGGAGGAGGAAGGGACCACTAGACCAAATGAAGCCAGCCGCGTGAGGACAGAGGAAGGACCTGCGTCCTGGCAGCAGGATGGTCCCCAGTGGCCTCCACAGGACCCGTTTAGGTGGAGGTCTGGGGTGAACACCTTATTAGACTGGGTTTAAAAGAGCCAGCTAAATGCAAGGTGGTAGCCTGGTTTAGATCAAACAGAAAAGTACATTAGTGGAAAAACTGATGAAATCCAAAATCTGGAGTTTAGTGACCAGCAATGTTCCATTGTTAGGTTCTTAGTTTTGACAAATGTGCCTTGGTAACAAGATGCTAGCATTAGGGAGAGACCGGGAGAGGAGTGTATGGGAGTTCTCTGAACCATCTCTGCCCCTTTTCTGTAAAGCTAAAAGTATTCCAAAATGAAAAAGAGAGAGAGAAAGAATGAATTACAAGAGATTAAAATGGGACCAGCAAGTACAATTTTCCCAAGATAAAATAACTTCTCTATGAATGATTTGGGGTCTCTGCTGAAATTCTACCATTAAAACTTTCAGTTTGGCCAGGCGTGGTGGCACACGCTTGTAATCCCCGCGCTTGGGAGGCGGAGACAGGAGGATCGCGCTGGTTTAAAGCCAGTCTTGCTGGTTTAAGAGACCGTTTCCAAATAAAAAAATATACATAAAATGGGTCTGGGAGTGTAGCCCGGAGGAAGAAGGGTTTCCAGGAACCCCAGCACCACACACACTCACACACACACACACACACACACACACACACACACACACACACAGAAAAAAAAAAACTTTCAGTTTAGCTGGGATTGGTGGCGCATACTTGAAATCACAGTACTTGGGAGGCTGAGACAGGAATGATGGTGCAGGTTCAAAGCCAGCCTCACTTAGTGAGCCTCTCAGAAACTTAGTGAGACCCTGTTTCCAAATAAAATATAAAATTGGTCTGAGAGTGTAGCCTGGAGGTAGAAAGCCCCTGGGTTCTATCCTCAGTACCACACACAAAAAAACCCCTTTTAGTTTAGCTGGGGGTGCAGCTCAGTGGGAGAGCCCTTGTCTAGCAAGCACAAGGCCCTGAATTTTATCCCCAGCACTAGAAAATAACAACAAAAACTTTCAACTCATTCTGTTGTACGAATTGTATTCATAAATTATGATGTCATTTTGCACCCCATAAGTGTACACAATTATGAATTATCAATTTACAGTAAAAGATCTTTCAGCTCTTTGGCAGCAGTTATTTTTCCCTGCTCTACAGTAAACTCCTGTACAAGGTAATTCATGGATTCTTTCTCTTTTTTTGGGGGGGTCTGGGGATGGAACCCAGGGGCATTTCACCTCCAAACTACACCCCCTGCCCTATTTTTATTCTTTATTTTGAAACAGGGTCTCACTAAGTTGTGGAGGGCTTCACTAAGTAGCTGTGAACTGCGATCCTCCGGTCTCAGCCTACCGAATGCTGGGGTTACAAGCGTGTGCCACCACACCCGGCTTGGATTCTTATTTGTCATGTGTACCTTAATACGGATGGCCGGGCCTATCAGCTGCTTCCCTGACTGCAGGTGCCCTGAGAGAACAGAAGTCAGGCTTGCTTACTCAGTAAGTCAGCCCAGGACTAGAGCTCTTTAGTGAGGTAGCTCAGGGGAGCTTTGCGGTAGCTTTGGTTCTTTACATTACACAAATGTAAACACATATAGTTTTTTGGCCTGTTTCGTTTCCCTTTCTTTCTTAATGGTTGATTACAAAATTAACAAAATTGGGACAGAAACAGGTTTTCTTCCTTGGTTGGTTACAGGTTCTTTCAGGATGTTTGCATTTTTATACCTACTTCCTGGCAGTACCCCAAGAGTAATCCACTACACAGAGCCCTATCTGAGCCCCCAGACGGAGTGAGCTAGCCCGAGAGGCCTGCGGCGTGCCGCTCCCTCCCTCTGAAATGACACGTTCCTGCCTTATCTCAGCGTCCCAGATCCTTGAACTTTCCGCCTCTCTTGTTGTTATTTAGACTGAGAGTATTAGATTCCTAGGAGCAGAAGAGGAACCCATAGGTAAGTGAGATTTTACATTTAAAGAAGCTGTTGTATGCACTTTTTTTTTGAGTCAAATACCATATGGGAGCTTTCTAATCCAATATTTATAAATGTCTTATGAATGAAAGCACTGATAGTTTGAGCCAACTATATGTTAAATAAAAACTTTACAGTGTGCCAAAACAACAAAACTTTGACTCTTGAAGAATGAAATCATACTTCAATCAATTTTTAGTCCACCAAAAACAAACACTAACTTCCCAAAGCATAGGGAAATGTATGCTAGCCAATTGTTAAACATGTAATTTCTAAACTTTAAAATACAATTGAGTTCATTAATAAACATGAAATCCTTAGTTCCATAAAATACACACTTTTTTAAAAAAAAGGCAAATCCAGCCACAGTGCCCTTTTCAGATTTATAATGTTGTGATGGGGCCCTTTTGATCTCTGTACACCAATGTTCTCCTCAGCTCACAAGGCCTGTCACTGCCTTCAAGGCAAATTTATAGAAAAATGAAAACCTGTCCAAGACCTCATTAAAAAGAAACACAAAACCTTTTAAGTTGGTTGGATGGTCTGCCTAAAAACTCAGTGGAAGTGGAATCCTCCACAGACCTTTGTTTTTTTTGCAACCCAAAATGCGGCAATGTCACCTGGAATGGAGACGGGGCTTCGCTGTTGCCTGTGCAGAATGATCAGAAGGCTGCCTGGTTTAGCTGGTTAAGAAAAAAGGGCTTCAGCAGGGCGTGGTGGTGCACAGCTTTCAAGTACTGGGGAGTCTGAAGCCAGCCTAGGCAACTTAGCGAGATCCTCAACAACTTAGTGATTACTTAGAACCGTAATCATCAAGAATAAAAATAATAATAAATGCTGGTAAAGATGTGAGAAATAGGAACTCCTATACACTCTTGATGAGATTGTAAATTAGCAAACCACTATGGAAAACAGGGTAGAAGTTCCTCACAAAATTAAGAATGGAACCACCATGACCCAGCTATAGCACTCCCCCTGGTATCTTTCCAAAAGAACTAGTCAGAATACTACAATAATACATGCATACTCGTGTTTACGGCAGCATAACTCACAAGAGTCAAATTACGGAACCAATCTCGGTGTTCATCAACAGATGAATGGATAAAGAAAAGGTGTTATACACATACAATAAAGTTTTATTAGCCATAAAGAAGAACAAAATTTCTGGGCATGGTGGCACACTCTTGTAATCCCAGTACTTGGAAGACCGAGATAGGACGATCACAGGTTCGCAGCCAGCCTCAGCGACTTAGTGAGGCTTTCCACAACTTAGTAGGAACTTGTTTTAAAATAAAGAATAAGAATCACGTAAACAAGATGGAGGTTATGGGTATAAAAAGTCCGGTCCAAGTCCTATAACGGGATTGGGTCTCTTGACTTCCGGGAAGATGGCGACCGAGAAAAGCGGGGCTTAAGAGTCCCGCTAACAACCAATCTCCATTACCACAAAAAGAGCGCCTTTCATAGCCAGAAAACACCATCACCAGAAAAACAAAAAAAACCACCAGGCTCCAGAGAGAAAGCGGACTGAGAACAGAGCTCAGGGCCACAGAGGAGACACACGAGCCCGAGGACGCGGCAGCAGCGCCATACTGCCGGCGGCAGCGGTGAACTCAACGGACGGCTACAGCAAGCCAGGTGAGCCGCTGCGGAACAGCCAGGCGGGATCTTTCGGCGCAGACAGCATTTAAAGCTCCCAGTGGCTGAGCTCAGCACACGCTGCAGGGATTCAGAGTGGAAATCAAAACCAGAGAAGAAAAAATACGCCAGCCTCATGGCCGAGGGCGTGGCAGAGGCGCCATATTGCCACCGGCGGCGGCAGCAGCAGTGAATTCACCGAGTCCAGTACAGCTACATCTGCGTACTCAAGAACAGTGAGTCAAATTGCGGGCCACAGAGGAGAAATCGCAGTATTGGGCCTCCTGGGACTTGACCCAGTGAGGGAGTGGTGGTGGCAGAGATATCACACCATAGGAGAACGCCCAACCTGGCACCCCCCACAGTCTAAAGCAGCCTCTATCGACTCCCTGGGTCGGAGACTCTGTGATACAACCCAGTAAAGGAGTAGTGGGGTCTGAGATACTACTGACTCAAGATCCAGAGCACCTTAAGTGAAGCCATAGTGACCCAAGGGAAGAACCCAGAGAAGGCACAAACCTCCGAAATCATGGGAAAGAGGAATAACACTGGAGTAATGAATGTGCACAACCCCACAACATCAGAACCTGATAAAACAGAAAATCAGAGATTTCTAGAAGATCAAATCAGGAAAATAACTGTAGAAATAATAGAGGTGCTTCGAAAAGAACTCAGAGAGAGCCAAAAAGAGATAAAGGATGCAATTAATGAAGTAAAGGCCTCAATTCAAAGCACAAACAACCGATTAGAACACATGGAGAACAGAATCTCGCTCTTAGAAGATGAGCAATCCAAAAATGAATGCATAGTTTCTAATCTAGAAAAAAATATCCAACAGCAGGAATCTGACATTGAAGAAATATGGGCCCATCTTAAGAGAGCTAACCTAAGAATAATTGGAATAGAGGAGGGAAAAGAAAGTGATACCAAAGGGATCAACAATCTCTTCAAGGAAGTAATAGCAGAAAATTTTCCAAATATAGAGCAAGAGGTTGATACACAGATCCAGGAAACTTATAGAACTCCCTTTAGACAGGATCGGAGAAGAGGATCCCCACGCCATATAATTGTCAAAATGACCAATGTGGAAGCCAAGCAGAGAATCTTAAAGGCAACAAAAACAAAGGGCCAACTGACATTCAGAGGCAAACCAATTAGAATCACTCCAGACTTCCCAAACCAAGTCATGAGAGCCAGAAGGGCTTGGAGTAACATATTCCAAACTCTGAAAGAAAACAACTTCCAGCCAAAAATTTCCTATCCAGCAAAACTTTCTATCAAATTAGATGGAGAAATAAGAAGCTTCCATGACAAACAGAAACTGAAGGAATTTATGTCTTCAAAACCAGCGCTAGAGAAAATACTCAAAGAGATTAACTACAAAGAAGAAATAGGTAACACTCACCAGAACCAGAGAAACAAGAGTTTCCATCCAACAGACAACTAAGATTGGTTATCTGTGGAGATTCATTATTTATGTTAGTCTTTTACCTATCTCTAAGTTGTATTGTTTGCCTTTATTGTTGTTAATTTTTAGGATTTCTAGTTGGAATATTAATATACCTTCAGATATAGCATTTGGAAATATTTTATCCAATTCTATTAGTAACTTTTAACTCTGTTTACATTGTCTTTGGATATACAATATTTTCTTTTATTTTTTAGGGAGTTTGTATATTCTTCTGTTGCCTGTGCCATTGAAATCATATCCAAGAAATCACTGCCAATTTCAATGTTGTGAGGTTTTATGACCCAGATTTTCTCCTAAAAGTTTATAGTCTTAAGATTTATATTTAGGTCTTTTATCTATTTTGAGTTAATACTTGTATATGGGATTAGGTAAAGGTCCAATTTTATTCTTTTCCATGTAATTATTATTTTTCAACAATATTTAGTTAAAAGATTATTATTTCCACCACCAAATGTTCGTGGAAACCTTGTCAAAAATAACTTGACAATATAGGGAAGAATTTAGCTCTAGGCTTGTATTTAACTCCAATGGTCTATATATCTGCCTTTAGAACAGTACTACACTGTTTCAATTATTGTAGCTTTATATGGTTTGAAATCAGAAAATATATATCTGCTAGCTTTGTTCTTTTTCAAGATCGTTTTGGGTATCTAGAATTCATATTCCATATTAGGATAGATTTTTTCTGAAAAATAAATATATAAATATATGATAGTTTCACCTAAAAAAACAGAAAAAAAATATGCTCTAGTAAGAAAGAAAGCAAAAAGAAATATTGAAATGCTATCTTTAAATCATCAAACGCTTGGTATCAGACAAATGAAACTGTTATGTGAGATTATCATTTTTAATTTTGGATAAATTGCTATAATACTAGATGTCAACCACTAAGCCAAGCATGGGAAGGAGGGATGGGGAGGGAATGGGGTGGGGATCGGGTGGGGGCTGACTGGGCGATGTGTGCATGTATGTCTACAAAAGTTTGTATCCCACTATGATGTATGAATACAGTGCACCAATAAAATAAAATTAAAAAAAAAAAATAATAAAATAAAAAAAAAATAAAAAATAAAATAAAGAATAAAAAATAGGGCTGCAGAGTAGCCTGGAGGTGGAATGACCCTGGGTTCAAACCCAAGTTCCTAAAACAAAAAAAGGAGAGCAAAATTATATCATTTGCAGGGATATAGAATTGAAGGGGTTGGGGGAGGGAGTTGGGGAGGGGAAAAGGATAATTTATGGAGAAAACAGTTCAAATAATACTATGGTAATATATGAAATCATTGCTACTAATCTCACTAAATGTGGACAGGGAGAAGGAAGGGAAAGAGGGGAGGGATGGAGAAGGAAATACATCATATGCTGTGTGCGTGTATGTTTGTATCACTTTGAACCTCACTATGAGGTGTAATTACAATGCACTAATAAAAGTATAAGCAAAAAAACAAAGGAAGAAAGAGCCTTTCTGGAAAAATAACATTTAAATTAAGACTGAAGCCAGTGCCTGCATCGTGGGGATGTGACCGTTGTGGTTGCATAGGGCCCCATACTCAGAAGGGCATTTTTACACCATTTTTACACAGCTTTGTGCTATGTAATGCTCTACCTAATACCTTTTTTTTTTTTTCAGTATTGGGGATGGAACCCAGGGGCATTCTACCTCCAAGCTATTCCCCCAGCCCTATTTTCTATTCTTTATTTTAAAACAGGGTCTCAGCTGGGTGTGGTGGCACACACTTGTAATCCTCGCGTTTGGGAGGCTAAAACAGGAGCATCACACAGGTTCAAATTCAGCCTCAGGTACTTAGTGAGGCTCTCAGCAACTTAATGAGACCCTGTTTCCAAATAAAAAATATATAATAGGTCTGGGAGTATTGCATGGAAGTAGAAATCCCCTGGGTTCCAACCTCAGTACCACCAAAAATAATTAAAAAATAAATAAATAAAACAGGGTCTCACTGAGTTGCAAAGGGCCTCACTAAGTAGCTGAGGCTGTCTTCGTACCTGAGATCCTCCTGTCTTAACCCCTCAAATGCTAGGATTACAAGTGTGGACCACCATGCCCAGCTTACCTACTACTTTTTGAACAAGGGATCCTGATTTTCATTTTGCACTAGGCCCTGGAAAGTATATAGCAACTTCTGACTGATTTACAGTAGTGCTCTGTGGAATATTTGTTGAGGGGATGACAAGGAGCCATGAAAGGATCTGCAGATGAGTGTTCCAAGGCCTTGTGGTGGGAAAGGGCATGGGTGAGCGAGCAGGGTCGCCACACTGCACGTCTCCAGGACAGCCTTCACTCTGCAGCCTACTATTGAATGTCCTTTCTGGAGAGCTGCAGAACACAGAAAAGTCATCGCGGACAGATAACAAGAGAGATGAGAGAGAATGACAAGAAATGGAGAGCAGGAAGGCCAGATAGACAGGACCTCAAAGCCTCTAGTGATGAGCCTGGATTTTATTCGGAGATGAGATGGGAAGCAGATGAGCTTCAAGCAGATGAATAACATGACCTGAGTTGTCATTAATAGTATTAATTGTGAATAACAGGATAAGATGACACTAGGGGCTGGGGTTACAGCTCACTGTCTACTGTGCTTACCTAGCATGCACTAGGCCCTGGGTGCAAATCCCAGAAGTGCAGAAACAACAATAACAACAATAACAACAAAAAGACACGCTTCAGTGTGGAAAGTGGGTAGAGTGGTAAGAACAAAAGCAAGGAGACTGTTTAGTTGTGCAAGTTAGCAATAATGTCCTGATGTTTTGAACTTGGATGGTAGCAGCAGAAAGTGAAGTGTAAGCTGACTGAATATTTGAGGACCATTAGTAGTACTCAGTAGGAGTTATCTATGCCTGGTTTCTGCTGGCAGCTGCTAACTGTGTTTACCGTGCTTCATAAGTGATCACTAAACTCTTAAAGTCATGTGACATGTCAGAGCTGATGGAGTTCTGTGTGACTCACTTGTCATGAGAGTACACAGTTGCATAAGAGGTCCAGCCTCATCCAATTTAGGTTATGAAGTCATGCTCGTAAATGAGACAAGCAACCTGAAATTTGCGCATATATTTATTTTTGGTTATCAAGAGTCTCTTTCATATCCATAGGAAATGAAACCATAAAAAAATAAAACTATCAAAAGTACTCAAGACAAGAACTGCTGTATCATAATGACTGTGTTCCCATAGTGATCTCACAAGATATGCAAAAGACTGGGGCCACTTTGCAGTCAGCACACGGCTGTGGATTGACAATAAGCCTGGTGGTGGATGAGTCTGCCTGTACCTGCAAAGTCCTTCCAACAGGCAAAAACATTCCCTGGTTGCAGAGTGCCTGAAGGTGGTTGTGGACTTCAGCTACCTTGAAAACACCTTGATGAAGAAGCATCAGAGATTTGGGATAGAAAATAAATTCCCAAACTGACCATTCTACCAATAAACCACTTCATGTGGTGCCAAGTCCCAGATCGAGCTCCAGGGCTGGGGCAGCCTTGACACTAATGGGATTTGCCCTTGACCTCTGTGTCATCTTCAGCAATTTCAAGCTGTCTGCACTTTAAAGTGCACAGAGGTAAGAGGAGTAGTGTCATGGCTGGAACGTGAGTCCTGCTTTACAGTCATGGCATTGCTCTTCCTGGCACCCGGTGGGGAGAAGCGCATGACAAGGACGACTTACCTGCTCTGAAGCTGGGCTGCTGGGCCAGACGCTCCTCTGGACCAAAGGTAGCATGGCTCTGGAATGCTCAGAAGGAAGAAGAAGCCCATAAACCAACCTGGTGTGTCACCGCAGACTCAGGGCGGGTCCCCTCACACAAACAGGAAATAGGAGAAAGACAGACACGATCATTTTGGAAACAAGTCCTCCGGATGGACAGAGAGCCACTGACCAGAACAGTTGCAGACTGATGTAGAGAGAAGGCAAGAGACTCCTGCACAGGCACTGTGTCCCAGGAAGAGCAACAGAGGCCCCTTCACAGCAACTCATGGAAAGACCGGAACCAGAGGGCAGAGCTAATCCCAGCTGCGCCACCTCTGGGCTGCAGAACCCTGGCCATCTCCCTTACACTGTCTAGGCCTTTCTGTTGCATTCACCACCAAAGGCCACTTCTGAGTGGCTGACCTTTTCTCTTTGCCACACTTGACGCCGGTGCCCTATGCCTTCGCCCATGGACTTCTCTGGCCCACATTCTTTGGCTCTCACACCGGACTGTCCTCTCTCACCTCCCTCATCAGTGCCCCTCTTAAATGCCATCCTCCAGCACTTCTTCCCTTTTGCACCCCGGCAGGGCAATGTGTTGTCATCTGATTTCATGGTTTCCAAATCTCTGTCTCAAACCTCTGCCTTTCTCTGGGTCCTTGGACAGGCATCACCAACTGCCCACAGGATAGGACATTTTTTTCCTTTTCTTTTTCTTTTTTTGCAGTACTAGGGATGGAACCCAGGGACACTGTACCTCCAAGCTATAGTCCTAGCCCTATTTTTTATTCTTTATTTTGAAACTGACTGTCTCACTGAGTTGCAAAGGGCCTCACTAAGTAGCTGAGGCTCTCTGAGAACTGGGATCCTCCTGTCTCAGCCTCCCAAATGCTGGGATTACAAGTGTACGCCACAAACCTGGCAAACTGTGTGTGTGTGTGTGTGTGTGTGTGAGAGAGAGAGAGAGAGACTGGGGATTGAACCCAGAGGCATTCTACCTCTGAGCTAAACCTCCAGCCCAATTTTATTTCTTATTTGGAAACAGGGTCTTACTGAGTTGTGGAGAGCCTCACTAAATTGTGGAGGCTGGCTTCGACCTGCAATCTCTTATCTCAGCCTCCCTTCTCTTTTTTTTAATGTGCTTTTACTGGTTATAATAGTCTCACATCATAATGTAAATCATAAGCCAGGCATGGTAGCACACGCTTGTAATCCCAGTACTTGGGAGGCTGAGACAGGAGGACTGCAGGTTCAGCTACTTAGTGAGGCCATCTGCAACTTAGTGAGACTCTGTTTCAAATTTTTTAAAAAAATGGCTGGGGGTATAGCTCAGAGGTAGAATGGTCCTGGGTTCAATCACCAGTACTGCAAATAATAATAATAATAATAATAATAATAATAATAATAATATAAATCATGTTGACAATGACCAATGACATACAGGCACCTAGTGCCCCCCCATTTCCTGATACAGAGTACTGAGATTGACACTGGTATATTCACATATGTACACACAGTCAAGGGTAGTATTGCCATTAATGAACCTCAGTCTAGGACTGGACACTTCTCTCTGGGTGTTTTTTTTCCATCAACACAATTTCTCTGAGTCTAGGATCGAGCGCTTGCTCTTTTTCCTCCTCCTCTGGCATCTTTGCCACAGTTGTCACCAGCACTGTCCACTTGCCTAGGAACCTAGGACTTCTCCATTCCTTTTCCTCTCCTTCACCACACAATCAATCATTCATCAGAACAGAATTTACCTCTGTTTTTCATCTGTTCTATTATAATAGTCACAGAGGCTGTGGAATCTCTGACAGTATTAGATCCCTTGATTTTTCTTTTAAAAGAGGATCTCACATTTTAGCTGTGTAGAAGGCATCCCCTATAGGGACTATGTGTCCCAAGGTTCTTACAGCTGGGTAAGCCTCATAACTAGGTTCTAAGCAAGCAACAGAATGTCAGTACAGGTGGTACATTTGGCTTCTATGCACTGTATTTAAAAAAGAAATAGTGTGAGCCAGGCATGGTGCTGTACACTTGTAATCCCAGTACTTGGGAAGCTGAGACAGGAGGATTATACAGGTTTGAAGCCAGCCTCAGCTACTTAGTGAGCCTTTCAGCAATTAGTGAGGCCTTGTTTCCAAAAAATATATATAAAATAGGTCTGGGGGTATAGCCTGGAGGTAAAAGGCCACTGGGTTCCATCCCCACTACCACAACAAAAGGAAATAGTGAGGCCTCTTCATGCTTTCTTTCTACCTTTCCACGGGCTGGTCCCACAATTTTGAAATGAGGAATGAAGACAATATCCTTGGTCAGTGTTTCTCGAATATAAGTGTGCATCCGGATCCATTGCTAGACTTTCTTCTCAAAGCCTCTAATTTAGTAGGGCTGGATGGGGCCTGAAAATTGCATCTCTGTTAAGTTCCCAGATGATGCTGATGCTGCAGGTCTGGTGGCTGCACCTTGAAGACCACTGTCTTAGAGGATAATAGAGCAACAAGCAAGAGGGACCTGCCCCCTCGAGTGGCCTCACAGAGCGATGCTCCGTCTCTGGCTGACAAGACTCAGCTGAGACTGTCACATGATGTGGTTTGGAACTAGAGTATCCCCCAAAGTCTCATGTGTTCAGAGGTGGGGCTTTTAGGAAGTGATTGGATCATAATGGCTCAGACTTCAACAGTGGATAAACCACTGATGGCCGAAGGTTGCTGAGGTAGTACCTAGAAGGGTCTATCATCTCCTTTTTCTCTCCTCTCCTCTGTTCTCTGCGTCCTGGCTGCCATGAGCTCCACAATCCCTTGTGCCACGCACATCCATCATGATAGTCTGCCTCATCTTTGGCCCAAAGCAACAGTGTCAGCCAGCTATGGACTAGAACCTCTTATCACCGGGAACCAAATCGAAGCTTCCGCTAAATCGTCTTCCTCGGTTATTTGTTGCAACAACAAAAAGATGACTAACACAAGTGAGAAAGAAATAAATTCCTGTTTGGGTCTTATTTTAAGTCTCTTTGTGTTATAGAAGACAACATCCAAATAATGCACCCTTTAGTTCATCTTTTACCACTCAACTTGCATTATTATTGTTGTTGTTGTTGTTGTTATTGTTTTTTTTATAAGGAATTGAGCCCAGGGGCACTTTTCTTCTGAGCTACACCCCTAGGCATATTTTATTTTTTTATTTTTAAACAGGGACTCATTATGTTGCTAAATTGTTGAGGGTCTAGCTAAGTTGCTGAGACTGGCCTTGAACCTGCGATCCTCCTGTCTCAGCCTCCCAGGTGCAGGAATTATAAGCATGTACCACGATACCTGTCTTGCACTATCTTTTTAAACCATTGACCTGACTGACACATCCTTTCCTTCTTTAAGTTCTTCAAAGTCTTTCCTATCACCTGGCACAACTGAACTAAGCCGTACTGAAGGTGAGAGCTGGAACATTTTAAGGAAGGGGAGGAATTCAGGAGCCAGGCTGGAAATGGGGCATGATCCTCTTCTATTCCTTGAGCTACAATGAGAGACTTCTAAAAATCTGAGAACTCCCAAGGGAAGAAATATTCAATAAATTCCTCACCTAGGTAATAATAATAACAACCAATATCTATTGAGTTATGTGGCAGGAATAGACTTCCCCAACCGCCCTATTAGGAACTGGCTGCTAATTCCCGTTTGCCAACCAAGAGGCAGAAGTAAGCAAGGTCCCTGTGGGAGATACAGAGATGCTCCCTGTGGGAGATACAGAGATGCTCCCTCCACACGAGGCCTCACCTCCAGCTCTGAGGCATGCAGTTACTTAGCAGACAAAACCCTTCTGGGTGTGCCTCAACTGTAGACAGCCACATCCCCAGGCCACGCCCCAAGTGAGGCAGCCTGCCTGGGTGACTGAAAATTGCATGGATATAAAGGCCTGGCCATTTCACCCTGCAGGTCAGCCCTGACAGGCCACGCTCACTCCAGAACTTCCTGCCAGGTCGGATTCACCATTTGACTTCTTCCTGCTCCCCACCCTGCTTCTTCTCATAAGTGTTGCTTCCTAATAAGCATCTTTCACTCCGAAGCCCGCCTCCATGTCTGCTTCCGGAGATCCCAAGCTGCAGCTCGGCCTGGACTCCTGACAAGCAAGCTGCTCAGGTCACCTGGTCCTCAGCATGTTGGGAAATCTCCTCAAAGCATAAATTCAAGTTCCTCAGCATAGCATTCACGGCCTTTTAGAATGTGACTCCAATCTTCTCGCCTCATACCCCGCTCCCTTGACAAGCCCTGTTCCCCAGCCATGTGGAGCATTCCCTTACGAGGCATCTTGACTAGAACACCTGTTCCTCCTCACGAGGGCCTTCCAAGTACGGCACAGAGGCCCCTGGAGAGGAATGAATGGAACCTGGGAGTCTGTCAGGCCCAAGTTCAAATTCCCCCTCCATGACCTAGCTGTGCGACATACAGAGAACTATGCAACATCACCCCATCTTTAATATGGGGAATTAAATAAAATCTGCCAATCGCCTCATCCAGTGCTTCTCAAACCCTAATATGCAGAGATGCCCTGTACATCTTATTAAAATGCAAATTCTGAGTCAGCAGGTCTAGGATGGGGCGTGAGCCTCTGCATTTCTGATGAGTTCCTAGGTGGTTCCTGCTGGGAATCCATGGGCCACATAGCGAGCGAGTGAGGCCTTAGCCCGGAGCCTGGCACAGGTAGACGTTCCTGACATGGGCTCCCACCCCTGTCGTTCCTCCTTCCTCTTGGCACCCACACATTTTACTCATCTGTCTTGCACAGGGCTCTCTGCATCATGCCTTAGTTAGCTGCTGTGTCTGTATCTCCCACTAGACCGTATTGAGAACAGAAATCATATTAACTTCCTCTCCACCTCACAGTGCCCAGCAGAGGGCCAGGTATATATAAAAGGGGATCGGCAAATGCTTGATGAGCTGAGCCTATAAAACGGAAATAAAAAAAAAAGCAGCTCTGCCTGTCTCGATGAGTCGTCGGAATGAGCAAATGTGATCATTCAGGAGAGAGTGGAAGCTTGTGTCGTGTGGCACAGATATGAAGTATTATTATCCACAGCTCGCCACTCTGCAGCGGTGCAGACGTATGCAGCTGGGGCGTGTTTAATTGTGGCAGTGGTTCAGACTCTGGTGATTATAAGAACTCAGATTCATCTACAGTTTAAAAATAAACCAAATCCTTCCCAGGATAACAACTGTGACACTCTTTACCTATGATAAGAAAATGATTAGTGATTCCAATGGAAAGGGTGAATCTTTCCACCCATAGTCAATCAATCAATCTACCAGTCACAGAACAGACACCAAGTACCTCTCTCCAGGTGGCACTGGGCTCTAAGAGACATTCAGTTACCTTCCTCCCTCCAATGAGCATGAAATATCAGCCTCATTATCTCATGTCTGTTTGAAGGGTATAATTTTCTGAGACGTCCCAGAGATGGGGAGAAGGAAGGAGAATTAGTACAAAATTTAAATACAGTAAGTCAGAGAGTGCTCTTCTTACCTGGCTTACCAGTCATGCACTCTGAGTTCATGTAGGCACTAAAAATTTCAGACATAGTAGGAGTCAGGTGACCTGCTCGGCTGGGATGTAAAGAGAGAGGGTTGCTGGGCTCAAGTGAGCCTCCTGCTTCAGCCTCCTGAGTGGCCAGGACTAAAGGCGTATACCACTGCACCTAGCACTGTAAATAGATTTTTAATGAAAACACTAATGTGGGCAGCAAGTGTCCACGTGCTCCCCCCCTTCAGATTTGCTGCTGCACCGTAAGTAAGCAAAGCAGGTTGACCTCTGATCTTGAGTCCCTTAGCAGGTCACCACGGCCATGTGTGCAGATGGTCGGCTTCTGGAGAGCAGGAATTGCTGGGTCCGTCAGATTGGGAAGGCAAGGGCAGGATGAAGGTGGCCAGATGAGCAGGGGTAGGGCTCAGAAGCAGGTGCATATGTGAGCAGCTTAGAAAGTTCAGACCAGACTGGGGTGTGGGGACCAAACACGCAAGTTCCTCTTGTCCATGAGGCTCGGGCTCTGTCTTGAGGCTGATTCAAGTGACTCGAGTGAGTTTTGTGAGGCTGCTTAGCATTGTGTGGCGAGTGGGCAAGACCTAGCTGTGCTATCAGCACTGGCCCCAGGAGTGCGTCACCTCAGAATCAGCCACCTGGAACCCATTCCTGGAAGGTTCTGGTGATAGAAGCCTTCATCTGAGGCTCATTCAGGACTTGACGCATTCATTATTTTACTACTTTATTTTATTGTATTTTTGTGGTACTGGGAGCTAAACCCAAGAGCAGTCTACCACTGAGCTACATCCCTGACCCCTTTCATTTTAGTACTAGGCAGGGTCCCTTTAAGTTGCCCAGGCTGACTTTGAACTTGCGATCCTCTTGCCTCAGTCTTCCAAATCTCTGGTATTACAGCCAAAGCACCCAGCTATGAGTTTTCTTTTTGCTTTGCAAAAGATGATGCCAGACAGGCAAACACCAAGAGCCTTGCACAGCTGGCCTTCTGTGTTGGTGGAGATGGTAGGTGGTGGCTTGAGGAGCTGAGGCCAAGGGAAGACAGTCCTATTGGTCTGGGGGACCCTGGGACTGCAGAGCCAAGTCATGGGAAGACCCTGCATAATACTGAGGTAGCTGGACAGTGTAAACTGAGCCAGAGCTTACTAATCAAGCAGGGAATGTGGGAGGGAAGGTGGTTAATATGAAGGCGAAGTTCCTAAAACCTAGCAGAATGTCATGACAACATTTTTTAAAAGGCAAAATCCAAAGCCATATATTAAGAATGTCTGAAATGATCTGAATATATGTACATGTCATTCACCTTAAAATATTAATTCTGGCTAAAGCTGGGTAATTTTAATTCCATGTTTAACTTTTCTAGATTTTTTTCTAATCAATAGTATTATTAAGTTACCTGGGAAATTTTTTTTTCTTAAAGAAAAGATCAGAAGTAAATGAGCCCAGAGATTAGTAGAGGTTCCCTGTGAAATATAGAATCCTGAATATCTAACATTTTTAATTGTACTTTTGTATATTCTAGATGTTTTATGCCAATGTATATTGCTTTTACAATAAAAAAAAAAACTTTTAAGTTTGCATAAGGGACATAATAGCAGTAGAAAATAAAGGCAAATCAACTTATCCAGTTCCAAACCTAGAAATGATCCCTGGTCCCACCCCCCTCTCGCTCTCTCTCTCTCTATCTCTCTCTCTCTCCCTCCCTCCCTCCCTCCCTCCCTCCTCCCCCCCCTCTCTCTCTTGCACCCACTTTGCCAGCAAGCTCTGGTGACCCCACCTCAGGACCCAGCCACAATCTCACTGTTCACTCTTCTCCTCCACAGCTCCCTTGCTCAGGCCTCCCAGCTGGTTATACCACAGTAACCGTGCTGCTGGCATCTCGGATGCCAGCCTCTGCCCTAAGAGAGATTTTGACACACAAACACAGCCACTTTGGTCCCTTGCCTTAGAACCTTCAGAAGTTTCCAATTGCTTTTATAATAAAATTGAAATACTTCGCCCCACCTAGAGCCCATCTCTTTACCCTCCCGTCAACACCTCCCCTCTCTGCTTCCTGACACCAGCCAGGTTGACCTGCTTTTTTATTTCTCAAACATGTCAAGCTCTGTCACACCTTAGGGAGAGATGGCATTAGCTATTTTCTCAGCCTTAGAACGAATGTTCAATCCCAGACTGTTAACTGCTTTTTCCCAGGTGGGGCTCAGCGTGAGCATCACCTCCGCAGAGGCCTCTGATGGCCATCTTCATGCGAAGCAGCCTGCCAGCCTCTACCTCATCTCTCTGATTTTCATTTCATTTTTTATAACACTTGATATTTTCTCTATCTAATTGCTTGTATCACGAAGTAAGGATGAGCCACCCTGTTCTACACAACAGCCCTGTGTTTCTAGAACCAACAACAAGCCCAGCACACAGAAGGTGCCCAATTCTTTTTTTAATAAATTCAAGATTAATGTAAGGGTGGGTGATGGAAATCTAAGTCTAGACTCATCAAGGCAAAATAAAGCAAAATCCTTTACGTTCTTTCTTTCTTTTCTCTTTGTGGCACCCAGGATTAAACCCCAATGCATTCTGCCTTTGAACTATACCCCCAGCCCAATTTTATTTCTTATTTCGAAAGAGGCTCTCACTACGTTAATAAGAGTCTCACTACTTGCTGAGACTGTCCTTGAACTTGCGATCCTCCTGTCTCTGCCTCCCCGGTACTGGGATTACAGGCGTGCACCAACACGCTCAGCTCTAGCAAAATCCTTTTCTCTGGACAACCTCATGAGGCTTCAAGCAGTAGGTGAGAGGTTTTTGTTTTTGTTTTTGTAGTACTGGGGATGGAACCCAGGGGCATTCTACCTCCAAGCTACTCCTCCAGTCTTACTTTTTGTTCTTTATTTTGAAACAGGGTTTCACTAAGTTGCAGAGGGCCTCAGTAAGTAGCTAAGGCTGCCCTTGAACCTGAGATTCTCCTGCCTCAGCCTTCCAAGTACAGGGATTACAGGCATGTGCCACCATGCCCAGCTTAGGTGAGAGGTTTTGGGAGTCACAATCCCCCCACCTGGCCTGTACGTTTCAGCCATCTTTCTCAATATTTCTGGACACTTTCTGGTAGTGGTACAAGGGATTGGACCCAGGGGCTACTTCCGAGCTGTACCTATAGCCCAATTTTTTTTTTTTTTTTTTGCTTATTTGGAAACAAGTTCTCACTAGGTTGATGATGAGAGTCTTAACTACTTTCTGAGGCTGACCTTGAACCTGTAGTCTTCCTGTCTCAGCTTCCCAAGTACTAAGATCACAGGCATATGCCACCATACCTGGCTATGGACTCTCTTTAAAAGCCTTCTGTAGCCAGACCTGGTGGCACACACTGCAACTGAGACCTGTTTCAAAGTAAAGACTAGGGCTGCAGGTCTAGCTTGGAGGTAGAATGCCTTGGGTTCAATCCCCAGTACCACCATAAATAAATAAATACATAATAAATAAATAAATGCCTTTCCCCATAGTATCCTGGACCTCTTCACTCCTATCTCTAAATTCCTGATTCCCTCTGTTTTCAACCCTTTAATCACAGATCTCTAATCCAACTTCAGAAAAGAGTCATGTAACCACCACATATGCCCTGGAATCTGCTTTTCTCCTCCCAGCAGGAATTCCTGGAATACTCAGGGCTTCAAGAAGAAAGCTCTGGTTTCTTCATAGTGCTGCCTTCCCCCCTGCCTCACATGAGAAATGTTGACATAGGGGAGAGATGTTTTGGCAGAAGGATACCGTAGGGATCTTCACACACCAATCCAAAGACTTTGCAGGCTTTGGAGTGTAGAGCCCAGGGAGCCGTATCTGACTACTCTCCTCTAACTACACTTAAGAACTGCTATGGGCTCAAGGGCAATTTGTTGGCAGAGTTACCTGGGGACTTTGCATTTAACATATGAATTTATGCCATCACCTTGCGCTGCGATTTTAAGTGTATTTGATTCAATGCATATGTACATAAGCCAATATTCCCTGAAAGGTCCCCTGGGTTCCTTTCCTTACAGGTAACCACAGTTACCATTTTGATAGATGATCATTTCATTCATAGGACTTACTCGTGGTTATTGGTTAAGGAGCTTCAGTACTATAAATATTTCTCACCTGTCATCCTGTCTTCTTAATGAATATAAGATAAAATATCAGAGAAGTTTTTACCAATTTTTAATTCAAAATCATACTATGCTATTACCTAATGCATTGAGACTGGTTAAAGAACAAATTATTCAATGATACTTGTTAATGCATGATAAGGGAGACTTTATTCAGGACCATAGTGATAGGTATAGGAACAGCTGAAGCAGGGTCTTGCAGGAGGGGAGAGATTGGGCTCAAATGAAAATACAGCATGGGCAAGTGGAGCCTACAGCCAAGGAGCAGTGTGAGGTCATTGGATGGAAATTGCCAAGAGGAAGCCTCAGGGATAAGGGGGATTCTGGCTAAACCAACCTAACAGGATTCTTCTGAAGTCAGGCCAGGAGATCAGACATCACCTGTGGTGAGGACAGTGGAGAAGGAATTCGATCCGATATTGAAGATGATCACGTCTGCAGGATTAAAAGTAGGGTCCTGCTAAATTGACTTAAGTACATTCTTTGTTAAAACTAGGTTTTACAAGGAAGGGCCCTGAAGGACCTAGCAAAAAATTCAGAGCCTAACTAAAGTTTGGACAAGCAAAGAATCTTTATCAGGCCTTTGGTGGGCCTGAGTTATTTGCTGCATTTGGACAGATTTCTAGACAAACTAGAAAATCTGGAACCCTGGACAAGCTGGGCTCCTAGAGAAATAATGCCCTGTGGTGATTGCAGGGATGAAAAGATTCACTACCCCTAACACCACTCACATGGTCTCTCCATCTCCTCTGTGCTAAGGCTGCATGGTGTAATTGGGGGTCATACAAAGACCGCGTGCTAAACAGGCCTAGGTTCAAACCTAGGTCGGCTTCTCGCAAGCCTTGTGGCATAGGGCATGTTGTGTAACTTCTCTGAGCTCTTTCCTCTATTATAAAACCAAAACAAATTCTACCTTATGGATTAAGTATAATATGCACAACGGCTCTTATCCAGTAGTTACTGCATAGCTTATTAAATGACTTTGTATACACTTAAAATAACCTTCTCAAGAGTGTCTCCTGTGACCGGCTCCAGTTGACTCTGTGAGGCATCGGCAACTGCTAGTCTCCGAGAAGGAGTCTCTTTCTGTAGGGAGCCTGCCCCTCCACTGTGGACCTCCTCATATTCATCATCCTGTCTTCTCTGGATCTGCGCCATCATTAACATATGTGTGCATGCGTGCATGCATGTATGTGTATGTGTGTGTGTGTTACTAGGGACTGAGCCCAGGGGCATCAGATGCATTCTACTTCCAAGATATACCCCTGGTTCTTTTTGTTTCTTGTTTGGAAACAGAGGCTCACTAGGTTGCTAAGAGTCTTGCTAAGTTGCTGATGCTACCCTCGAACCTGCAATCTTCCTGTCTCAGCCTCCCAAGTATTGGAATTATCGGCTTGTACCATTACACCCGGCCCACTGCTAACTTCTCTCTTATGCCTCGAATCTTTGTCCATTGGCTCCTTTCTTGCAGGCTTGCTCAAACCTTTCATGCTTTAAAACAATAGGCTGAGGGTGGGGCTTAGTGGTAGAGTATCTGCCTAGCCTGAGTGGGCCTTCAGTTCAGCTCCAGCACTGCACACACACACACACACACACACACACACACACACACACACACACACACACCTTCGACGATATTTTTGTTCTCTGTCTCCCATGCTTTCACTATCTCTCATAGTAAGGTTTGGGGATGGAACCAAGAGGCATTTGACCTCCGAGCTACTCCCCTTGCCCCATTTTTTATTCTTTATTTTGAAACAGGGTCTCACTGAGTTGCAGAGGGCCTCACTAAGTAGCTGAGGCTGTCCGCAAACTGCAATCCTCCTGTCTCAGCCTCCCAAATGCTGGGATTACAAGCGTGCGCCACCACGCCCGGTGAGTTTGAATTATTTTAATATTTCAAACTTAATTTCTTAAAGAGCCAGTGTGACTGTACAGCTCTTGAGTTGGGACAAAACTTCCAAGAGCACCTCAAGACTGCAGGCTAAGGACCACCCCCCTGCCCCGTCCTAAGAGCTGGCTTCCCTGATGGTGGCCTTCGACTTCACATCCTGGCTGAGGCCTGGTGTACGGTGGGAAGGACCCACCAGTCACAAAGGGAAGGACCCTAATTTTTAACTCGGCTGAAGCTTGACCTGGGAGGGAAAGAAGTCCTGGCACTTCCTTCCACCCAGCAATTAGAGGATTGTATTCTAAATATGTCCAATTCACATTCTCAGTCTCCTCCAGAAAGCCAGTGTCCACTAAGGGCAGAGCGGGAACATGCCCAGGTCCCTGGGAATGCTGGGGAAATCTCATACGCTATAACATGCTGGCTCTCCAGGCTCAGAAACTGGGGTCTGGACAGTGTCTGAGGAATTCAGAGCAGGGGTACCACCTTAGCGTTCTCTCCTGCAATGAAGGAGAAGGGGCTCAAGAAAGTGTGCCAGTTCTAAGGGTCCACAGAGGGGCTTGGACCCGCCTCTTCTTCCTAGCCAGATTGGATCACTGAGAGCTGTCCACAATCCTTTGGAGCCCCTTGGGTGGCTGCTCCCCCTTGCTGGAATGAGAGACTGGAACCCTTCACCCACCCGTGGAAGGAAGTAAAGAGATGGGGAAGTGTAGAGGCATCTAGAAAAGGTGGAGTGACATTGGAGAAAGGACTCACCCTCACTTCTCCGCTGATGTCGGCCTCAAGGGTTCTTCCTGACCACTTTAGGGGTCTTGTTCCTAATCACTTTATAGGTAAGAGGATGGCGGAGAGAAAGAGAGCCCATGGAAATGACTGCACCAGCATCTCAGCAAGTTTAACCAAAGGATGGTCCACAGGTACTGTCCCCACTTTCTCCACTCCCAGCAGTCCTCAGCCCACTGCTTCCACCAAAGCCTGGAGACCACCATTCTCAGGGTTGCCAAAGATCCCCTGTGTGCAGAAGCCAGTGTGCATTCCCAGGACTGTAGTTCCTGATTTCTCCTTGCAATGGTTTCTATAGCCACTGCGGTCTTCCACTCTGCTTCCCCTCTGGTGTCCCTCTGCCTACCCCTTACGGCATATTGCTCTGTGACTTTTCTCTGGACCACTGTCCTTCTCTGTCTTACCTGGTTAACCTCATCCAGTCTCAGATTTTTAACATTCTGTGTGGATAACTTACAAAATCTTTATATCTAGCGCCGACTTTTCCCTCTGAGCACCCCAAAACTGTATATAACTGAATACTGAACATCTCCACTTAGAAATCCCACAGACCTTAAAAATTAACATTTTCAAAACTAACCTCCTTATTTTCACTCCACCTAACAGTCCTTGCTCCTGTTAAGTTGGGTCCTGCACTCATGTGACTTTGTGTCACATGACCTCTGCAGGGCAAGGGAGGGGCTGAAACCCCCGCGAGAATTGGGCGTTCCCACGAGTAAACCCCCATCTCGCGAGATGCATGCCTTTAAAAGGAGAGCCCGCGTCCTCTAGCTTCGGACAGGCGCGCGGGCCCCACAGTGCCTCGCCCTGATCCCCGGGAGAGCCGTGCCATTAAAACTTTACATGCCACGTGTACCGGACCTCTCTCGTGTTTTTCACACTCCGCCGTACGCACATTATTTTTATTTTACTCGCATTTAATTTTTTATTTTACTTATCATTTGGTGCCGAACCGGGAGAACTCTTGGGTCCCTCCCCATTTTTTTCCTTTTTTTTTTCTGTTTTCTCTTTTTATTTTTACTCTCTTTTTGAGCCCCGGACTCTCCGACCCGCCAGCAGCTCGACTGTGAGGTCCCACACCAGCGCTCCGCTTGCAGGCGTTGCTCCCACCACTGCCGCTGCTGCCGCCCCGTGCCTGCCCGGACCGTAAGCCTTCTTCCCCAGCCCCGCGCTCTCCGGGAGAGCCGGCGGCCTTCTTCCCGCCCCGGGCTCTGCTGAGAGCTCGCGACCATCTTTCCAGCCCCGAGCTCTGCTGAGAGCCGGCGGCCTTCTTTCCGCCTCCGAGCTCTGCTGAGAGCTCGCGGCCATCTTTTCGGCCCCACACTCTGCTGAGAGTCTGCGGCCATCATTCCAGCCCTGCGCTCTGCTGAGAGCCAGTGGCCATCTTTTCCTGCCCACGTGCTCTCTTCTGGAGCGCCGATGGCAATCTTCCACTGCCACTGCGGCCGCAGCCACCACTGCCAGGGCGTGCAGGCTCCGCCGGCCGCCAGGCTGCCAGTTCCACCCGCCCAGAGCCAGGCTCCTTGGGTGATGCTGGCACCTGCTCTGCTCCTGCCTGCCGCTTGGACCTCCTAAAACCGCCGTTCCCGCCTGCCCACGCTGCCCGCAGCTGGAATGGGACCGCGCCGCCCGCGGACTGCGCCACACCGCGCGCCTATGTCTTCTCCGTGCCTGGCGTTGCTTAGACCCGCCTGCCGGGGCCGCCTGCCTCCTCCATCTAGGTGGCCACCACTCAGCTAAACAGCCCCCAGCCCGCCAAGTCCAGCCCGCGCTCCAGCTGGTTCCGCCACTCGGACTCGCGCCCTGGCGCCCTTCACCCTGTGCCTGCCCACCCCAGCTGCCTGGGCCTGGCCATTCCGGTAAGCAGCCACATGGAATTACTGGGGGGGGGGGTCGCCAGCTTTGGCCCGCCATCTTGGACACGTGGAATCACTGGGGGGCCGCCATCTTGGCCCCACCATCTTTAACCCCTCCCACCCATGGCCTCACTGGAGGCCTCGCCATCTTTAACCCCTCCCACCTCATGGCCTCACCGGAGGCCTCGCCATCCTTAACCCCTCCCACCTCATGGCCTCACTGGAGGCCTCGCCATCCTTAACCCCTCCCACCTCATGGCCTCACTGGAGGCCTCGCCATCCTTAACCCCTCCCACCTCATGGCCTCACTGGAGGCCTCGCCATCTTTAACCCCTCCCACCTCATGGCCTCACTGGAGGCCTCGCCATCCTTAACCCCTCCCACCTCATGGCCTCACTGGAGGCCTCGCCATCTTTAACCCCTCCCACCTCATGGCCTCACTGGAGGCCTCACAATCTTTAATCCCTCCCACTTTCCACTCCTAACCAATCCTAGGAGTCGGCGGCCATCTTTCTGGCCCGAGCCAGGCAGCTTGGCACTTGCTCTGCCTGCCAACCGCCTGCGCGGGCCAGGACCTCTGCCTGCCGCTTGTACCTCCTAAAGCACCGTTCCAGCTTGGTTCTCCGGTCACCGCCGGGACCTCTGGCCGGTTTGCCCCACCCGCCCCGAGCCAGGCTCACTGGCGGTGCTCCTTGGGGCCCAGCCTCAGCGTCTGGCGTGTGCCTGGAAGCCATTTTGTCTCCATGCCGCGGGCCCGGCAAGCCATGCCGCCTGCACACCCCCACTGATCCCACCTGCGCCAGCCACCAGTGCCGTCCACACCAGCCACCGGCATCCGCGCGCCCTGGCTCCACCGCGCCCCCAGCAGCTTCTCAGCGCTTCTCTCACAGCCAGCGCTGGCCGACATCACTATACTCCGGTAAACTGCCTCCTTCCCTTGGTTAGCGGGTTCCGGACTTGGGTCTTCCGGTCCACTGGGACCCCAAAATCCAAGCGCTTGGTGACCCATTGTCCCATGGTCCACTGGGACCACCCTGCGGATGACCAGGTCATCCTCCGGTTTTGAGAAGGAATGAAGACGTTCTTCCCTATCTCTTAACCTCTGTTTCCGAACGATTGAGCAGGGAAATCGGGGACGCCCATTTCCTGTTCTTCGTTTCCGCCCGCGAACCAATTATGGGGAGTCGAACCTTTATACTAGCAGATGCCCTGAGAGCCTGTCTGCCTTGATACGAGTTGGGAAATAGGTTGCGGTGGCCCAGGAACAGTTAGGAACTTTTATAAGCGGTCTGGTATCCCTCCAAATGCTCTCCCCCATCAGCTTCCATTTATTTTCCCGCCAGCTGCCATTTTGTGATGGCGCGTAGTCACTGCCTGGTGATGTCACAGTCACCATCTTGGCCTGCGCCAGACTGCAATTTTGCTGGGTGGCCCGCTCGGGCGCGCCCTAGGTGCTGCGGGAAACGACAGGCCGGGGCTGGGGCGACACTCTCTGTCTGCCCGTGCGGAGTCCGCGTTGCCATTCTTGCTGGACACCCGTCTCGGGACGTGCTCTTTGTGAGTATAGGTCCTTCGCAGCTGACAGAACCTTAACATGGCATCTGCATCTAAGTTTTAATTCCAGAGAGGAACAGGCGGAAATGGAGTGTACACTCCGACTTTGCCAAAAAGCAGATCCCTGGTAGCTGCCCTTCAGCTGGCGGTGGTGGCTCAGCCCCCTGGAGCGCCACCTAGGTGTGGAGGACTGCAATGACGACTACCTCCAGGAGCCTGCCTGAAGTGGGGCGAAGCCACGCCCACCAATCAGACTGTGCCCGGTGTGCGGCCAGGAGGGCCACTGGAACAGTGCCCTTGGAAAAGGATGAGCCGCAGCCCTTTCCTGTTCAAGCCTCCTCAAGCGCACATCACTAAGCTGTCCAGGGTAACCTCCAATTCGCACTGCAGCTATGCACCCACCTGCACCCCCTTCTGGGGGACTGAACTCCCGACTCCTCCCGGCCTGGGGCCCCTGACGACGCCCCTTGACAGCAGGAAGAAGCTAGAGGGTCCAATCGTCATCCATTATCCCTACCATCAAAAGGCCGGAATGTTAAGTTGGGTCCTGCACTCATGTGACTTTGTGTCACATGACCTCTGCAGGGCAAGGGAGGGGCTTGAATTGAACCCCCGCGAGAATTGGGCGTTCCCACGAGTAAACCCCCATCTCGCGAGATGCATGCCTTTAAAAGGAGAGCCCGCGTCCTCTAGCTTCGGACAGGCGCACGGGCCCCACGGTGCCTCGCCCTGATCCCCGGGAGAGCCGTGCCATTAAAACTTTACATGCCATGTGTACCGGACCTCTCTCGTGTTTTTCACACTCCGCCGTACGCACATTATTTTTATTTTACTCGCATTTAATTTTTTATTTTACTTATCAGCTCCCTTCCCCCACTTCTACAAAACAAACTCTGGGATATTTGCCTCTTCAGTCCACTTTGTTATGGATTGGGAGAGTATGGTTGTGGGGAAACTTCCCGGGAACCCCTGTTAGGGTCCCAGACACACTTTCCCTCACACCACAACAAAACCCAAAATGACCAAAAGCAGGGGAAAAAAAACCCACAGGTTCTTGTCCTGAGCTAAGGATAAATATACATAGCTTAGACAGTTGCTGAAGGTTTAAAAAAGTTTATTAAAAAGACAGAAATACAGAAGATAGTTACAGCCCCATGCCAGAGTGGCATGGAGGGGTGACTCGAATGAATACACCAAAGGGATCACATGTGGACTCAACCTTTTTAATACCCATGACCTCTGTCTTGTTCACGTAATCCTGACGTAGTAAACGTCCCTGTAAGGTACGTCCCCTTAACCCTGTAAGGTACCTCCCCCAGCCAGGTGTGGCAAGGTGTCTCCTTTCATGAAGGACAAATCAAATCCTGCTCCATCCTTCCTAGATTATCATAGATCTGTCTTTAGAAAGAGGAAGCCCTAGCTCTCCTCTATTGACTTGTTAATTACTTTTAGCTAGGTCAATTTACATTGGAATAGCTGTCTGCTTTTAGGCAGAAGTCCTTTCTTTATCCCTGTTTGCTGCCATTTTGACACAACTATTTTTGAAATATATCAATTATTTTAAAAATATATTAATAATCAGAGCTTTCCCAAATCTTCCTAGGCCGTTCCCAATACTGGTACACACTTATGAGTTTGTGACACCACCATCCACTCACCCATCCAAACCAGAGCCTGGGTGTTCTCTTAGATGTCTCAGCCTTCTTTATCTTTCCTTTTAATATTAAATTAAATATTAAATCCTGCTGGTGTTTGATTCCTAAATATGCTTCCTACACTAAAATAGTTCAGAACACACCATCTCTCTGGATTATGACCTCCTGAGAGATAAATCCAAGTTTTCCCTGCCATTCTCCCGCCTTAAAACACTTGAAGGGTTCCTTCTTGCCCATAGGACTCCTAACTCTCCTTGATTTGACCTCTGCCTATTTTTCAGCCACCCCAACCCCCAACTTGAATTTGTCCCTCTCAGGAGTCTAATTAGCCATGCTAATCCTCTTCTCCCTGCCCTGGATTAGGCTGGGAATGCCCTGCACACCTCTCTTTACTTGCAAATTATTACTCATGCTTTAAGATATAATTCAGATGTCATCAACTCCAAGAATCCTCTGAACCCCCAGGAGGATCATGGCTACCTGCCATCCTGCCCTGTGATTATATGTTCTAAGAAATAACTGGGAAGATGAGCAATTGGTCTTCTAAAATGTTCCCTGGATGAATTTACTAATCTGGGGCCTGGTGGTTGGTCTGGCAGATTCCAGAAGCCTCATCTCATTAGCATAGTAAGAACAGACCATTTCTTAGTGGTAGGCTCAAGATAAGTAATTTCTTGAGATATTTATAAAGTCAGAATATGACAAGACTGTACCAGTATTGGGAACGGCCTAGGAAGATTTGGGAAAGCTCTGATTATTAATATATCTCAAAAGAAAATAATTGGTATATTTCAAAATAGTTGTGTCAAAATGGCGGCAGACATGGGTAAGGAAAGGACTTGATTTCTGCCTAAAACAGGCAGCTATTCCAATGTAAATTAACCTAGCTCAAAGTAATTAACCAGTCAATAGGAGAGGAGAACTAGGCCTTTCTCTATCTAAAGAAAGATCTTAAGAGAGGAGAACTAGGCTTTTATCTAAAGACAGATCTACATGATGATCTAGGGAGGATGGAGCAGGTTTTGACCTTGCCCTTCATGAAAGGGGACACCTTGCCACACCTTGCTGGGGGAGGTACCTTCCAGGGTTAAGGGGAGGTACCTTCCAGGGTAAGGGGAGGTACAGGGTAAGGGGAGGTACCTTACAGGGACATTCACTAAGTCAGAATTACATAAACAAGATGGAGGCCATGGGTATAAAAGGCCAAGTCCACGTATAATCCCTTTTGTGTATTCATTTCAAGTCACCCCCCCATGCCATTTTGGCATGGGCTGTATTTCTATTTTCTGTATTTCTGTCTAATAAACTTTAAATCTTCAGCAACTGTCCAAGCTATGCATATTTATTCTTAGCTTAGGACAAGAACCCGTGGTTTTTTCTGGTTTTTGGTTGTTTTTGGCTTTTGTTATGGGTTGGGGGAAAGTGTGTCCGGGACCTTCGCAGGGGTTCCCGGAGAACAGTTTCCTCAAACCATATTCTCCCAAAACCGTAACAAAGACTAATTTCTTTCTTTTTTCTTTCTTTTTTTTGGGGGGGGGGCTGTTACTGGGGGTGGAACCTAGGGGCTTTTCTATCTCTGGGCTACACTCCCAGACCTATATTTTATTTGGAAACAGGGTCTAAGTTGCTGAGAGCCTCACTCAGTAGCGGAGGCTGGTTTCGTACCCGTGCGACCCTCCTGTCTCAGCCTCCCAAGCATGGAGATTATAAGCGTGCGCTACCATGCCTGGCCCCTACAAGATTAATTTCAATACTGGAAGGCAAAGACCAGTGTATTCTTTCCCTGAAAACAGATCTACCCATGGAATGAATGAAAATCAGAATAGGTACTAGATAAATCAAACAACTGCTAGAAGCAAGATTAAAAAGTGCAGTGCCTCTATCTCCACGTCAGGAAATGGCTTGTCAATGGAAGCGTGTTATGAGAAGGCTGCTCGTTAGTATAACCTCTCTCCTGGCTAAAGCCTAGATATTCAGTGCCAGTGTGGGCCTCTGTGATTCCCTTTTTATGTCCCTGGCCAACCAAACGTTCCTCCCCCGCCCCTGACCTGGGTGCTTCTGTCTCATTAATCCTCTGCTGTAGTTACTGAAAAGGCCTGTTAGCAAAGGCCATCCTTTTGGCTTCTGCTTTGATTCTTTGAGTGCAGATTTCATAGTTTAAGAGGTGAACCTTGGGGCAGGGGGTACAGCTCAGTGGTTGCACAAGGCTTGGGTTCAATTTCTAGCACAAGAAAGAAAGAAAGAAAGAAAGAAAGAAAGAAAGAGAGCGAGCGAGCGAGCGCGAGCGAGCGCGAGAGAGCGAGAGAGCGAGAGCGAGAGAGAGAGAGAGAGAGAGAGAGAGAGAGAGAGAGAGAAAGCTGAGTCTGATTTTCAAGTTTTTTTTTTTTTTTTTTTTTTTTTTTGCGTGTCTGGGGATGGAACCCAGAGGCATTTGACCTCCGAGCTGCACCCCCTGCCCAATTTTTTATTCTTTATTTTGAAACAGGGTCTCACTGAGTTGCAGAGGGCCTCACTCAGTAGCTGAGGCTGACCCCGAACCGCAATCCTCCAGTCTCAGCCTCCCAAATGCTGGGATTACAAGGGTATGCCACCACACCTGGCAATTTTCAAGTTCTTGATGGAGGGCTTTCTATAACAGCCAAACAGAAACTAGAAATTTCAACATTTTATGCAAGTAAAGGGAACAGAGGCTGTGAAGGGGAGGTGGGATAAGAAAATGGTAGAATTGGGGGTGGTAGAATTGGGGAGAAATGTAAGCAATGATTCCTCTCCTGCACCTCCATTTCAAACATTTCAAAAGTCATGCAGTTTAAATAATTTTTTAGTACCAAAAGTTGCCACAGCAGTCATTCAAATTGTGATAAAAATAAAAGACTGTAGCAGAAGTGAAGGAACATTGGTGATCAGACACTGGGACCATAGAGAAGGAAGGCAAAGGATAATGAGTCTTATTTGGTCCTGCACTTTCCCACCCAGCCCTACCATGACCATGATCCCAACACAGTGGATACCGAGTGCAGTCCCTGGACCAGCAGCAGTACAGTATCACCTGGGATCTTGGTAGAAGTGCATAGTCTCAGGCCCTGCCTCTGCCCTTCTGAATCAAAAACCCTGGGTCCCGGGCCAGTTTTCACAAGCCCTCAGAGTTATCCCAAGTAAAATTTGAGCGCCACTGACCTCGGGCGCAACCTGTGGCCCTCCCGCAATGCACACCCTCACCCCCACCCAGTGGTTAGAAAGTGACTTGACCCTGGTCAGCCTCAGGGACTTTGATCTATATCTGCACTATCTCAACCAAGCACACAGGAGTTTATGAGTGCTTAATAAATTGCATGGTGTATACATGGTGGGATAAGTTCATGTATTTTGCTCCTTGGGTCTCTATGATTTGGCAACATCCAAGCTACTTCTCTTTCACACCTTTCTTTTCCGTAGGCTCCTTTCCCACCTCATCTCCCTAATGCTGGTGCATAGAGCTCTCAACCATCCTGTTTTGCACAGACTGATCTTTGCTCTCTAAATTCAGCCCCTCAGAAACTGACTCCATCGCATTAGTCCGAATATCACAGCTCGGGTATAATTTCCAGCTACAGATTCTAGGCATACTGTGTTCAACATGGCTACCCCCATGCTCCCCACTTCTTTCCCTCCTGCCTGACCACCCTGCCCCAATTTTATGACTCTCTCCTTCCTGTGAATGTCTACCAGTCCCTGCTGCTGGGGTCCTCTTACTCTCCCCAAGGTCCTTGGTCTTTCCTCCCTTTGTGGCTTCCATTCCACTCCAGCCAGTGCCATTGTAGAGCCCTTGTCGCTGGTCAGTGTCGCTGGTCAGTGGAGAGCGGGAAGAGAGCTCTGACAGCTCTCTTCCCGCTCTGACCAACCACAGCACATCACTCAGATTCATCTCCATCGGACACCACCACAGTCAGACAGGGAGAAGAATGCAGAACACACAGTCACAGACAGCACCATTCCTGTCCCCAGAGAGCAGGCAAGGTCCTCCCGAGGAGTCCATCCTCCTGCTCGCGTTTGGTTCTCCCCTCCCCTCTCAGTGACCTCCTCTCCCTTTCCCTCTCAGGCTGTTTTCTGGAACTCGAAATGTTTACTTCACTATGTGAAACCATTTGACTGCTGACATTCCTGCCATCCTCGAAGGCCTGCCCTTTGACAGTCAAAATGGCCCCAGAAAGGGCTTTGCTAAGTTGTTCTTCAGCTAGAGACAGTTCTATTTCCTAAGAGGAGTTGTGCTGACTGATTTTAATCTTAACAATATATTTTTCTCCCCACAACAGGGTGAAGACAGATCAAAGAGGGTCAGGCTGCAGTGCGTCCTCAACCAGAGCCAGCCAAGAAGAGTCCTTTGGGTGGGAGGCCAGGCCCCCACGGCTCCTCCAGGGCCCCAGAATCCTGAGAGGGAAGAACAAGCTTGGAGAGGGCCGTGGGAAGACGTACATATCTGGGGCCTACATTCTACTTGTGTGGAGAGAGCCGCACCCCCCTTGCACAGGCAGGAGAGATCAGGCAAGCATCCAAGCATCGGAAACACAGCCATCTGACCACTGGAAAACTTCCTAGCCTAAAAGGTAAGCCCAAATGCTTCTCAGGAGGTGTTCCTAAACTTGCTTGGGATGACATAATTATTTTTAGTGGTTATGCATCTCAGTCCTGGGAAGTTTTACAATTAAATATATAATGAAGAAATTCAAACCTCATGGTATTATAAGGAATCTATATATACTTTTTTATATATAAGGAATCTATACTTTTTTAAAAAAGTGCTTCCAGTGTTTGGTATTTTAAATACTTATGTTTAATAGTATTTTTAGAAATACTTTTAATGTTTAATAAAATGTTTACGAATGAACCTTGTAAGGCTGGCTTAAAGTGTATGAGTAATCTAGACTTTTGATTTGAAGTTTAAAATCAGTTTTATACACTATTTTGGAACTTATTTTTCTCTTTTTGGTACTGGGGTTGGACCCAAGGGTGTTTCTACCTCTGAGCCAGACACAGACACAGAGCCATATTTTATTTTATTATTTAACTTTTTTTGTGGTACTGAGGATTGAACCCAGAAGCATTCTACCTCTGAGCTATACCCCCAGGCCTATTTTTTATTTTTATTTTTATTTATTTTATTATTATTATTTTATTTTGGTGGTACTGGGGTTCCTGGAAACCCTTCTACCTCTGGGCTACACTCACAGACCTATTTTATACTTTTATTTGGAAACACGGTCTCTTAAGCCAGCGTGGCTGGCTTCAAACCTGCAGCATCCTCTTGTCTCCGCCTCCGAAGTGCAGGGATTACAAGTGTGCACCACCAATCCCAGCTATTTTTTATTTTAAAACAGGGTCTCACTAAGTTGCAGAGGGCCTCACTAAGTAGCTGAAGCTGGCCTTGAATCTGTGATCCTCCTGTCTCAGCCTCCCAAATACTAGGATTACAAAGGTGTGCCATCATACCCAGCTTTTATTTTTTATTTTGAAACAGTTTCACTGAGTTGCTGAGGGTCAAACTAAGTTGCTGAGGCTGGCTTCCAGCCTCATTCTCTTGTCTCAGCCTCCCTAGTTCTGGGATTATAGGCATTCACAGCATGCTCAGCTTATTTTGGAACTTTTAAGAGAAATTACAACTCAATACATGTATTAGTTTATTAGTTTAATGAGAATTATTTAAGATTGGAAGGTTTGTTAATCAGAAAACTGATGTGTTCGAAAAATCAGTCAAATTAATAAATTAATAAATTAAGTTTAAAATGATTAAGCAAGTTGACCAGCTACCAATTTGTCAGATTTATCAAGGGAATAATAAAGTAGGTATATTTAATATAAAAGCCTAAGATTTTTAAATTTCAAAACATGAATATTAATATTTTAAAACCAAAGTAACTTCTAAATAATTGTTTGAGGATGAAAGGTCTTTAATTCCTTTTTAACAAATTTTAAAAATGTATTAAGGATTATGCACTTTTAAAAGATTAAAAATCCTTGTCTTTTTTTTTTCTACCATGGAGAAGTTCAAGGGAAACATCCAAATCTACCCATATGAGTTCTTCTCATGAGGAGGTAGCCAAGCACACTCAGCAGTGAGCGGGCAACAGCGAGCAGGGTTGGGAGCCAGGGTCGGGGGCTGAGGAAAATGACAGGGTCTGAACCCTGCCTTCTTCCCTTCTTTCCAGGCTCGTTTCCCCAGCTGCCTCCAGGCCTGTAACTGGTCATCCTTGCACCATCTCCAACTCTGCATTTCACAAACTTAGCTCAGCATTTCCTTCTCCCCGGCTCTCTACTCTTGGCCTCAGTCACAAGGCTTCCTTTCAGAAATAATGTGTTGATTGCACCACAGTCGCCCAGCCCAGCATGCTGGAAACTGTGTAGATATTTTTCACTCTTTCTTCCCTTTTCTCCTACATTGGGTGTGGGGGGATTACTGGAGATTGAACCCAGGGGCCTTCTACCTCTGATCTATACCCCTGAGCCCTTTTTATTTTTTACTTTGAAACAGGGTCTCACTAAGTTGCTGAGGGTCTCACTAATTTTCTGAGGTTGGCCTTGAACCTGTCCTCCTGTCTCATAAATACTGGGATTACAGAAGTGCACCAGCCTGTCCAGCTTTCCCCTGTCCAGTGCTGAGTAGCCTTACTCGGCTAGGTCCACTTTCTTCCAACTTCCTAGGTCACCACCATCTATGACTACATGGCCTTACACCAGAGATGTTGCAGCCTATCACTGTAATAGTTCTTTATCAGTCTCTCCTGTACCTCATCAGACTGTGTCTATCACTATTTTATTTGCATGAGCTTTTATTGACTTCCTAATGTCTGTCAAATAAAACCCAAGCTCCCCTCCACATCCAAGGTCTTTCACTAACTAGGAGCATTCCGAATCTTAGCATCCTTCTTTCATTACTTTTTGATGGCAGCCCTCTATTTCTGTGAAGCTAACTTGCTGGCTACCTTCTCCACCTCACTCATCCACACACATGTACCTTTTATAGCCCATTTCCTCTCTCAAGAAATCTTTGACCCTCTTTTTTTGAGCCCTCAAATCTGGTTATGTCCTCTTCTTCCAAATCTTTCTTCCAAACCCAACACCCATTCATACTATGCTTTACTGTAGATATCATTGACTCTATACAACTCACAATCTCCTTGGCATCCACATATATTTCTATAATTTAATTTTGCATGTGTATTGTTTCCTGAAAGAGATGACATATTTTATGAAAGAATTTTACCCACTTTTCCAACCAGAGGGGTCGTAAAAAGGACCAAGTTGATGTGGAAGTACTGTGTAAGCTACAAGGTTTTATTCAAACACGATGTGACTATCTGTGGCTTGATTGAAAAAGCTAAGGATTGGGACTTGGAAGTTGAACTTGGAAGAGTTGAATAAATTTACTAGGTTCTGTTTCTTACCAGTAGTGTTGTTTTTATACAAAATTTAATCTCTTCTGAGCTTCAGGAACCTTATCAGCAAAAGGGCCATAAAATGCTTTACAGAGTAGAGGGGGTTGGGGAGATCAAATGAATTGGCATCAATAAAAACTTTTTATAAACTTTAAAGCACCCATAAATGTATATTTCTCCGTAAAAATGAGGTAAGCACTTGACTAGTAAATGTTGGTATAGATACCCATACGTGTTGGCTTAGTAACTCAAAAAGATTACACAGTGAAGAGCACACAGTGTTATGGCATAAGGGCGGCATCATTTCCCCAGTGCGAATCATAGCAGAAGCAGGCAGTGCTAGTGATTTGATACTGAATGTGTCTGACTTATGAAAGATGTAAACAGGATTCCAGATAGATGTTAATAAAATCCTCATACAAATTCGGTTATGAGGGACTACTTGAAAGGCATGGCATTTGTTCAAATTATCTCAAGTTCTCAAATGATCTCAAATTCAATGTATTCAAATCTGAATCCATTCATTAGTTTCCTATTCAATATTTGCTTGTTGTAGTCGATTTTTAATTGCATACCAACTGTATGCCAGGCACTGTTTTAGGCACTAGAGATACACCAGTGAAGACAATTTAAGTTCCAGTTCTCAGGGGTCTCATATTCCAAAGGGAGAGAGATAACATGTAAATAAATGAAATAGTAACAAATTACACTAGGTACTAGGAAAAAGTGTTAGTGAGAGTAGGGTGGTAGTGTGGGTAGGGGAGCACATGGCTGGTACATTCAAGGAAGACATCGATAAGGAGGTGACATTTAAGCTGAGGTTGGAGAAAGAAGTCGAAAGCCACCGAAAAAGCCCAGAAAGAACATGCCAGACCAAAAGGAAGTGAGTGCAAAGCCCTGAGGCAGGAGCGAGCTGGCTTATTAAGGCCTGTGTAGCTGGTGCCTAGTGATTATGACATCTGTAGCCAGATCGCGCAGTCTGATGCGCCTTGGTGAGGAGTCTGGGTTTTATTATGTGCAAGAAAAACCACTAAATGGGCGTACATATTAATTGAAATCAAAATGGTGCTACTTCATATTCAGTGTTATCATGATATAATATCCTGGATCACTTCACAAAGCTTACCTAGATTTGGTTCAAAATATAAGTTTAAAAAAAAAAGAACTAAGTGTTTTGAAATTGAGTCTCCTTCTTGTGGGCAGGGTGCAGTGAGCCGCCATAAATTTAACTTAACTGTTGTCAGTACATCACATAGTTGCTGATGCTGGCCTCACACTTGCAATCCCCCTGCCTCGGCCTAGGGAGCTGGTATTACTAGTATGTGCTACACCGCTGGGCAGAGATTAGGATTCTTAACATTCCAAATGCCTGTTGTCTCCTCAGCCACCAACATATCAGACTAGCCACCCTCAGGAATCCTTCAGAAAAGATTCTTAAGACTCTAGTGTCATGGAAAGGAGACTGTTAAAGAACTGATAAGGTGTTCAATATAGATCCTTATCTGAAAGGAAATGAATAATGTTTTAAAATTGGTGAGAGGGGATTTGCCTCAGTGGGTAAACCTAAAGTCATTCTAATTAAAAAGAGGTCTAAAATCGCCCGGCGTGGTCGCACACGCTTGTAATCCCAGCATTCGGGAGGCTGAGACGGGAGGATCACAGTTCGCAGACAGCCTCAGCTACTTAGTGAGGCCCTCTGCAACTCAGTGAGACCTGGTTTCAAAATAAAAAATAAAAACTAGGGCAGGGGCTGTAGCTCGGAGGTCTAATGCCCCTGGGTTCTATCCCCAGACCTGCAAAAAAAAAAAAAAAGTCTAAAATCTATACTGTTCAATACAGTAGTCCCTAGCCACATATATCTATTTTACTTAAAAAAAAATCGGGGGGGGGGGGTGGTTGTAGGTATTGAACCCAGGAGACTTCTACCTCAGACCAGTTTACTTTTTGTTTTTGAAACAGGGTCTCACTCCATTGCTGAGAGTCTTGCTAAGTTGCTGAGTATGGCCTTAAAACTACTATCCTCCTGTCTCAGCCTCCCAAGTACTGACTGGGATTATAGGTGTGCCCCATGATGACTAGTTTACCTTAAATTTAAATGAGAAATTCAGTCTGAGTGTGATGGCACATATTTATAGTCCCAGTACTTGGGAGGCTGAGACAGGAGGATCTCAGGTTCTCAGCCAGCCTCAGCTACTTAGTGAGGCTCTTCGAAACTTAGTAAGAAACTGTTTCAAAATAAAGAATAAAAAATAGGGCTGGGGGTATATAGCTCAGAGGTAAAATGATTCCACAAAAAGAAAAAGAAGGAAAGAAGGAAGGAAGGAAGGAAGGAAGGAAGGAAGGAAGGAAGGAAGGAAGGAAGGAAAAGAGATCAGTCCCTTGGTTGCACTGGTCACATTTCCAGTGCTCAGTAGCCTCATGTGACTAAAGGCTGCCATACTGGGGAGCAGAGGTAGTGAACATGTCCATCATCCTGGAAAGTTCTGTTGGCCAGCCTGCTGTAGCCTTAGGCACCTAGGCAACACATCATGAATTATGAACTGGCTTTTAAAACTTAGGATAATCAATGCATAGAAACACATGGGTACAATATTTCAAATATATTCCAACACTAATTTTCCTAAGGTGACTCATTAGAACAACATTTTGAAATGCAATAAAAACTCTCAGTATTAGATTTCTATGTCAGGCAGGGATGTGTTGGCTAGATGCCTACACAAACAATTTTGTCACTATGAAAAAATCAGTTTGCACTAGTAGAGACATAGGTAGTTGGAGTTTAAGAGTTATTTTTCTAAATGTAAACCTAGATTAAATAAAATAAATGTGCCTAATATTCAGTGACTTTGATATTCTGCACTGATACAAGAGTCAATAGCACCAACCATGATAACAGGTGAGTAATAAGATTCAACTAGAGTAAAAGTCTTTAGTACAATTTCTCAACTTTTCTCATTTTTGCTGTCATTGTGAACTCAGCTTTTCACAAATTAGTGCATTTTAGTTAACCATAGTCATCATTTTCCTATTGATAATCAGGCTGACAGAATTAGTCAATATGCATCTCTTTAAACTGGCTTCTATATTCTGCCATGTAACACCATTAATTAATTAATTAATTAATTAATTTTTGCGGGTCTGGGGATGGAACCCAGGGGCATTTGACCTCCAAGCTACACCCCCTGCCCTATTTTTTATTGTTTATTTTGAAACAGGGTCTCACTAAGTTGCGGAGGGCCTTATTAAGTAGCTGAGGCTACCTGCCAACCACGATCCTCCGGTTTCAGCCTCCCGAATGCTGGGATCACAAGCATGCAACACCACACCAGGCAACACACCATTATTTTTAGAAAACATATGTGCATTTTGGCCAAGAAAATGTTTCAAGTCTCATCTTCCCAAACCCTGACATGGAATCAAACATCTTTCTAAGGCATGTTGGTTCCTTTAAGTGAAAAGTTAGACAGAAATACCCAGCATCAGGTTCAGGTTCATTCCTTGGTTATTTCATTGAACAGACCTAGGGAAAATGTATTTTATTAAATATTATTAGTTTACATTACTATTTCCAACTTAGTCTCACTAAGTAGCTGAGGCTGTCCGCGAACTGCCATCTTCCAGGTCTCAGCCTCCCGAATGCGGGATTACAAGCGTGCGCAACCACGCCAGCAGTTTTTTGAATCTAGACTCTACAACTGTAGACCTCCAAGATAGAAATACACTGGACACATACTTACAAACATAATTCTGCCAATGTAATCATCTGACATACACTTGTGAGAATGAGTCAGCATAAATATATGTTCTTGCTCAGCTGATGAATGAACCAAAAGGAAGATTTCTAGAGGTAAGTTGTTCATACCTTGTTGGTTTCCTAGAAGAAAACAAAATAAAGCAGTGAAGCATAGTTAGAGAAGCTTCATAATAGGCCGGAACTAATATCTTCATTTACCCTGACAGGCAGGTCACTTGTTGCTCACAGGAGCTGCCTTGGCGCTCCAGTGGGGCCCAGCCCAGGGGAGGCAGCCCTACCACTGAGCACATTACGTGGCTCCCATGAGCGGCTATTTCGAGTAGGAGGGCTTCCGTAAATGGTGGCTACTATTAAATTGAGGGAACTCAACCAGTTGCTCCTCATGCCCAACCCCAAGCCCTTCTCAAGCAGATCTCCAGGTGCCTGTTTGTGTTCCCACAATACCTTGAACTCACCTTACCAGTACACTGTCTACTGCACCACGTTGAAATTGTTGACAATCAAATATGTCACACCTTTAGAGATGGCTTCCTTCATATATTTTACCTTCATAGAGGTCTCCTGAAAGTATACCTCCTCAGTTGGGAGTTATACTCTCCCATAAGTCATATAAGCCTCCTGATGTTAGACTTAAATACCTCATGAAACTAGTCAATCCTGATTTATCTTACATAATATATATATATATATATATATATATATATATATATTCCAGAGAATTGTGGCTCAAGCATTATTTATAAATTGCTAAGGACGTTTGAGTAGTCAAATTTTCTAGGGAACTTTGCAATCTATTTTCTATAATTAAAAGAGAAAGAAAAAAAAGAAAAAACTAGGTAGCTGGGCATGGTGGTACATACTAGTAATCCCAGCATTTGGGAGGTTGAGACAGGAGGATCTGAGTTCACAGATAGTCTCAGCTATTTAGTGAGGCCCTTAGCAATTCCATGAGACCCTATTTTAAAATAAAGAATAAAAAATAGGACTGGGGGTGTAGTTTGGAGGTAGAATGCCCCTGGGTTCCATCCCCATTACCACACACACACAAAAAGGTAAATTCTATGATGTTAATGTTATTATGATTCTTCAAGATAGGATTCTCTTGCCTATTTCTGTATCTGCAATGTTTGAGGGTGCTTAATCTGTGACTCAGTAAATACATATTGTGTGAGTAAAGTATGTATATATGTGTGTGGCGATACACACCTCTTTTTAATCACCAACCCAGGATCATTGTCCTTTGGTCACCTACCGGGGACCTTAAATTGAAAGCCACTTCTACCCAGCCGTTTACAAAAGCCCAGATGATGCCACTGAAAATTGAGACACGGTGCTTGGAGACTGCAGTTGTTTTCTAGAGATTTGGTAGCTTCATGTCAAACTCAGCTCTCAACAAAAATGCTTTGACTCGCTAGGCATGGTGGTGCACACTTGTGATCCCAGCATTCTGGAGGCGGAGACAGGAGGATTACAGTTTGCAGATAGGCTCAGCTACTTAGTGAGGCCCTTTGCAACTCAGTGAGAATCTGTTTCAAAATAAAGAATAAAAAATAGGGTTGGGGGCGTTGCTTGGAGGTAGAATGCCTCTGGGTTCCATCCCCATCCAGTACCACGCCAAAAAAAAAAAAAAAAATCTTTGATTGAATTATAGTCAGTCACTATTGAGAACTGACAAAAAATCCACGTGAAAAGTGCCCCTGCATTTTATTTTATTTATTTTTGTGGTACTGGGGTAGAACCCAGGGGTTTTTCTACCTCTGGCTATACTCCCAGACCTATTTTATACTTTATTTGGAAACAGGGTCTCACTAAGTTGCTGAGAGCCTCACTCAGTAGCTGAGGCTGGCTTTGAACCTATGCGATCCTCCTGTCTAGCCTCCCAAGTGCTGGGATTACAAGTGTGTGTCACCACGCCCGGCTTCCTCCCTGCATTTTAATTAAAACCCCACTACTTATGACAAATGTCCAAGTAAGCTCCATGGGCAGAAACTTTACCAGCTTTAGTATTTTATAGGCAGTGCCTTAAACAGCCCACACTGTAGGCCTAAATAAATGTGATTTATAACTGAAAGAATTATACCACTCACTATTCTTTATATAAACAGCTACACAATAGTTTTAAGTTTTAGTATAAGAAAATAAGTTAGTCTTTCTGAATAAACTTGGCATCCTTCTTCTCATTGGACTATAAGAACTTGTTTTCTTTCCTTCACTTCCAGGAAGATCAAAGTGACAGGTTCCAAGAATATCTTAATTGGTCTCCCTTTGTCTCGCTTTCAGATCCAGCACTTTCACACTGCCACCAGAATTACCTTGTGGAAAAAACCCATGAGGACATAAGAGGCGACCTGCGCCCCTTCCCGCTAGCCCGCAGTCTCTCCCTGGCCAAGCCTAGTCTGTTTCCTTCTGCTTCCCCTCCTCCCGCCGCCTTTGGCCCTACTGTCCTCCACTTTCAGCCATGACATTCGGTCCTTCCCCTTCATGCAGCTGCTTATTCTCACCTCCCTGACATCCCTGATGTTATTTCCTCTACCTTACAATGCCCTTTCCTCTCATTATTCCAAGTCCTGGCCCCTCCTTGACTTCTAGATCAAAGGCTTCATCCTTGGAAACTTGCACTTGCCTGTATTTGCATCAAAGTGGTTCTGAGCCTGTTTATTCATTGGCTGTACTGCAGCTTCCTGCTTGATAGGGCTGTGTGAGGAGGCAATAAAAGGACCCACGTTGAGTAAATATCCATGCTTGGGCAATATTAGCTCTTAGAAGTTTTTCTATTTACCTCAAGTGTATCTTTGTTACTCTTTGTATCATAAACTATGTACTTGAGTTGTTTGTGCCAGAGAACAGTGGTCTCAGAATATAATTCATCTCAGAGTATTCTCACATTGACCTTTCTTTGCATAATAGGCAATTAAATTAGTTTTTTGTGCATCTAGTATTTAACACTGTCTCATTGTGGTCATTGTATTTTTCCCTACTTTCATATAGTTTAAGACAGCAACAGTTATGTCTTGTGTATATCTCATGTATATCTTTGGTTAATACTGCTGCCACGAATTTGAATTGTGCTATCAGCCAAATCAACTGATGTGTGGTTTTATTTAAAGAAATGGGAGATACTTGATAAACCGTAGCATTGTACATTATGCCACTTAATTTTACACACATTATCTTACTCCAGTCTTACAATAATCCTATTAGGGAGGTAGTAGTATCCCCATGGTATTAAGCGATCTGTTAGACAAGTGCACTGGTTAACTCTGATGGTTACATCCTTAGAAGATCACTTTGTAAGGAATCTGAGAATTCTGAGATTTTTCTGAATTTTTATTCTCTTCTACAGTAAAGCCACTAATCACTTTTTTCTCTCAAGCCATTAATTACTTTTTTCTCTCTTTTGAGTCTGTGTTTATGACCTTAAGTGGTTCTTGTGTTGCAGCTATATTATAACTAATGTCAGGTTACAGCATCTGATACACAATGTAGGGACAGGATTCAGTTTCAATTTCTTTTATAAATTTCTTAATTCTAAGTTTGTATGAGGAAAATATATATTGAAGATAAAAAGAAAATATAAAATCTGAAGGGAACTTATTATAGGAAATCCTTCTGACTGTAGGCATGACAATTTATAAATCTGAGTAGGTATTATATTCCTCAGCAACTCAGCTGACCAATGAATCCAGGTAGCTGATCTTTAGAAACACTGTATAAGTAGGGTCTATATTTTTCTATTTTGAGGGTCAACAGAAAGTATATACCCCTTCAGTTGGAAGGGCGCTGTTACATTCACTCATTATCTACCTACCTCAAACCTCTCTCTGAGTATTACCTAAAGATTTTATAAGGCCAGCCAACGTTAAATTTGTTAAATTACATACAAGATACTCTAAATTTGTCTGGATGTATTCTGGATATATCCTGGCTATAACTGGAAAATTATTTACAAATCTCTAGTGAAAGTCAAGTGAACAAGTTTTCTAGAGCTCAGCATGGTGGCGCAGGCTTGTAATCCCAGCATTTGGGAGACTGAGACAGGAGGATCACAGTTCGCGGCCAGCCTCAGCTAGGTAGTGAGATCTTCTACAACTTAGGGAGACCTTGTTTCAAAATAAAGAGTAAGAAAATAGGTCTGGGGGTGTAGCTTGGCAGTAGAATGCCCCTGGGTTCCATCCCCAGTACCACAAAAAAAAAAAAAAAGAAAGAAAAAGAAAGAAAGAGTTCTCTAGAGAGCCCTAGAACTTATTCACTACGTAAAAACAGGCTGTTGAATGGTGCTGATGCCATTAGGCATTCTTAGGCACCCACACTGCACATACAGAGACATTACTATACCCCACATCTTGCAATCTAAAATTAGATAAACATAAGCAAGGCAGATAAACATAGCACAAAAGACCAAAAAGAAATAGGAGAGAAAAATGAGAGTAGTGAAACAAAAGGCAAACGGAATTGGCAGATATTCCATCTATTGCCTTTTACTTGCAGCCCTCATTGCCTTTATCAGAAGCAATCATTCTGTTAAAGTCAAAGAAGTTATCCGCTGGCCCCCGAAAGGTGGAGGAGCACAGTAGGATGCCATTTAAGAGTGACCTCAGTTTTAGAGGTCCAGAAACTCTGCCCAGTAGTCTCTGCTTGCCCGACGGTGATACCAAAACTCTACTACCTCGAGGCTCAGTCCCAGCAATGAGAGCCCGACCCGCAATGCTAGGAAATACTGTCTGCAGTAAGTGCTTTGGGTACAGACAGCCCTAGGCACCCATGAGGACAACAGGTTGAAGAGACCTATTAACCATTTTAAAAACTCTTGCTCTCCAAAGAAATAGTCTAGACTCCAAGCAGATGACAACACCGCCTCCTCTTCTTTTTTTTCCTGGCATTGGGGGATTGAATCTGAGGTGCACTACAAGTTAGCTACATCTGTGGCCTTTTTCTTTCTTTCTTCTTTCTGAGACAACTCACTAAATTGCCCACACAGGCCTGGAACTTGCAACCCTGTCTCAGTCTCCCACATGGCTGATGAGAGGTGTGTACCACTCACCCAGCCAAGCAGACCATTCTTTTCACCTGTTATTTTACAGTCATGGTTTAGTGAAACACATCAGAAAATGGACCCTCATCTTCTAACATATTCGAAAAGCCACGGATAACTAAATTTAACGATTATTGTGGGTTTTGGTAATTCTAATTCTTACTGTAACCTTTTCCAAGTTATTGGAGGTAACCTCCTTTCATTCCCTTTTTGCCATACTAGAGATGGGACCCAGGGGCACTCTACCTCTGAGCTACACCCCCATTATTATTTTATTTTTTTTTTTGAAGGAGGGCTTCATTAAATCACGCATGGCTTAAATGCTGAGGCTGTCCTTGAACCTGTGATTCTCCTGTCTCAGCCTACCAAGTACTGGGATTACAAGTGTGTCCCACTATGTCTGACTCACCTCCCCATCCCTTTAAAAAAAATAAAACTGAGTATACCTCTTCTATCATGCCTGTTTAGTTTTTTTGTTTGTTTCGTGGTACTGGGGGTGGTACTGGGGATGGAACCCGGGGGGCATTCTACCTCTGAGCTACACTCCTAGCCCTATTTTTGTTTATTTTGAAACAGGGTCTCACTGAGTTGCAAAGGGCCTTGCTAAGTAGCGAGGCTATCCTTGAACTGAGATCCTCCTGTCTCAGCCTCCCAAATGCGGGGATTACAAGTGTGCGCAGCCACACCCAGCTGCCTGTTTAATGTTGCCTTTTCTCAGTAATTTAATGTAAATACTAAAACGAAGTCGTTTTCTTTTAAACCATAATAATGGAATTTTTCACTTGCTTATTTTGAGAAAAACCAATTTAGATTCTAATAGAATATTGTCACAACCTGATAAAATGCTAGCATTGGATGTTTATTGTTCTAACTTTAATGCTTATATTTATATGGTCACTGGAGAACTCATCAGAAGCATTTTGAGGACAAGAATTTGTTTTTGTCTGTCTTCTGCCTTATAGATATATGCACTTCACACAGGGAAGGCATTCAGTGAATATACTGATGGATCGATTTTTAGCCAGTAATAGATTGAACACTGATTTATTGTTTAGAATGTGTCTTCCCAGAGCACAGTCCTAAGTTTTGCTCTTTTGCCTAATGAAGCGCATGAGGCAACATGTTTTTCAAATATATTATCCTCTTCCTACTAAGATGGGGGAAATAGCACTTGTGTAGGCTTCTCTTGGTTTAAATTCCAATTAAATGAAAACAGATATAAAGTACCTAGTCCACACCAGACACTAATAGTAGGCATGCATTAAAGTTTATTGAATTAAGGAATGAATTGGGCAATCATTTAACTTCTTTGAGACTGTTCCCTTAACAGTAAAATAAAATTATTACTACTTGCTCCACCTCCCACACAAGATTGCTGTCAAATGATAGGATGTTTATGCAAGGGCTTTAAAAACTGTAAAAGCACATTACTACTCTAAAACGGAATTTATATGTTGACTTAATGTCATTTCTATCGCTGGTACTTTTATGGCTATCAATTCATTAAACTTAACATTTTTATTTAATCCCACAGCTAATACACAAAATTGTTTTAAACGTATAATTGTGTTGTTCCAGATCATCCCGAATTCTGTCTGGTCGCAGTGACTGGTCCCTATACCAATGACTGGGAGCAATTACTTTAGGGAAGAACATTTATTTTTCTAGAGTCGCGTTATCGACTGCAAAATGTCGGGCAGAAATAGCACGAAGTCAAAGATCCCAGCCGGGCACCCTAAGGACCCAGCGCCCAACCCCGCGCTCCAGCTCTCCCCGATTAAAGCCACTGACCGGCGGCCGTTGGCCCCGCGCCGGGCCGGGCCGGTTGGGGTCGGCGAGCCCGCGGCCGTTGGGGACTCCAGCTCCCAGCAGGCACCGCTTCTGCGGCGACGCGCGCGGCGGCGCTGCCCGCTGGGACTCGTAGTGCGGTCCGGGTAGGAGAAAGGGGCGGCCGCCCGGCTCCCTCCACGCACGTTTCGCACCCGGGGCCTGCCGGGGATCACGCCGGCCCCCGGCAGCCCGGCGCCCCTCGGGGTGGGGGCCGGCGGGGCCGCGCAGGCCGGCCGCGGCGGGAAGAGGCCGCCGCCGGCCGCGCACGTGGGGGAGGTTGGCGCTGAGGAACCCGGAAGCCCCGCGCGCCGCCCACCTCCGCGGTGACGGGTTAACGCTCCTCCGGGTGGAGGAGGGGGCGGGGCGTGCGCGAGCCGGGCCGGCCCGGCCACTGGGCGGAGCGCCGCCCGCGAGCGCCCGCCCTTCCCCAGCGGCCTACGCGGCGCGGGCCCCGCCCCCGGCGCGGCGCGTGCGCAGAAGCCCCGCCCCCGCCCCGCCCCGCCCCCACACCCGCCGCAGCGGCCGCCGCCGCCACCTCTCCCTTCCTCTCTGCTCTTTCCTCCTCCTGTTTTCTCTTCCCTCCGCCCCCTCGCCTCCTCCTCTCCTCCTCCTCCGGCGCTGACGCTCGCGTAGGGCCCGGCGTCAGACGCGCGGGGGCGGGGCGAGTGCGGCGGGGGGTATAAGTAGAGGGTGCAGGAGGCGGTGCTTCCCCTTCTCCCCGGCGGTTAGTGCTGAGAGTGCGGAGTGTGTGCTCCGGGCTCGGAACACACATTTATTATTAAAAAATCCAAAAAAAATCTAAAAAAATCTTTTAAAAAACCCAAAAAAAATTTACAAAAAATCCGCGTCTCCCCCGCCGGAGACTTTTATTTTTTTTCTTCCTCTTTTATAAAATAACCCGGTGAAGCAGCCGAGACCGACCCGCCCGCCCGCCCGCGGCCCCGCAGCAGCTCCAAGAAGGAACCCAGAGACCGAGGCCTTCCCGCCGCCCGGACCCGACACCGCCAGCCTCGCTCCCCGCCGGCAGCCGCCCGCCGCCCGCCCGCGGCAGCCGATCGACCCGGTTCCGCGGCCGTTGAGTAGTTTTCGATTCCGGTTGATTTTTGTCCCTCTGCGCTTGCCCCCGCTCCCCTCCCCCCGGCGCCGGCCCCCGGCCCCAGCACTCGCTCTCCTCCTCTCCGGGAAAGGTCGCGGCCTGTGGCCCCGCGGGCAGCCGTGCCGAGATGAACCCCAGCGCCCCCAGCTACCCCATGGCCTCGCTCTACGTGGGGGACCTCCACCCCGACGTGACCGAGGCGATGCTCTACGAGAAGTTCAGCCCGGCCGGGCCCATCCTCTCCATCCGGGTCTGCAGGGACATGATCACCCGCCGCTCCTTGGGCTACGCGTATGTGAACTTCCAGCAGCCGGCGGACGGTAAGAGCCAGGCCCGAGGGCGGCGGGCCGCGGCCATGAGGCTCGGGCGCGGCGGGCGCTAGGCCGGGGCGGGGGGCGGGGGCGGTGTCAGCCCCCGAGGGCCGGCGGGCAGGCGCTCGGCCGCCGGGACCCCCGCCGGGGTCGCGGTGTCCTGCCTGGGCGCCCGCGTAGCCGGCGGCCGCACGCCCCTCGCATGCCTGGCCACTTCCTCTTTTGCGACCATTTTCTCGTTCCCAGCCGCTCTCAAACTTTAGGGTGATGACGCGCCGGGAGGGTGGGTGAGATTTGCTTCTAACACCACGCTCCTGCCAGGGGCCGCGGGATTCTGGGGCATTGGGCTTCGCGCCCCCTGACCGGGCGGGAGACGCAGGCGCTCCCACCTACCCGGGGCTCCGGCCGGCGCCGGGGTCTGGGGAGGAAGTGCCATTCAGTGCTCAGATACCACGTGTTGAACCCTGTAACCTCGCAGGCCCGAGGCCTGTTCTGCTCCCGGCCCAAACGCCGGGGGGAGCCACAAGGCCTTATAATAAAGTTCATAGATTGCTGTGTGATGTGGTGGTCCTCAGGCTTGCGATTCCACTCTTAATAATGCATCAGTGACTGATGGAACTAAAATGCACAAATTACTAGTGAGGCATGCGTTTGGGGTTTTCCCCGATATAAGCATTGCTTTTGCATTACCAGTAGGGCAATGGAAAGAGGGGACTTGGGAAGATGATTCTGTTGAAGGCTAGTTTTCCTAGACAATTAGACAGTTTTGATCAAATTACACCCTACTTTAATAATGCTGGTGATCTGTTCAGTATATGTTTGTATATATATTTTTCCTGAAATGCCTCCTTTTTTGAGAGGCCTTTAAGGCTGCATATGTTATTCGTAGTTTAACCTTGACTGGACCATTATATTTATCCATAGCACTCTAATAGTTCCAAGTTTCTCTTTTATTTCTAAAATTGGTACATATCCGTGAATCTTGTAAATGACTGAGTACAAGTCAGCAGATTACATTGATTTTGTATTTTTATTTTCTAGTTAAGCTAAACAAAATTAGACAAACATAAGATCTTTGGCCTCTTAAGTCGCTAGGATTTTTACATCTGGATCAGTTGACTTCCAGAAGTCAGCCTCACTCAATGAGCTAGTTTTGCCGCCCCCACCCCTTTCATTCTTTGCCCCTGGCTGCTGGAATACATATCACGTATTCTAGACTATAGTTTATTGCCATGATGGTTGAAAGGGACTTAAGGTTGGAATAAACTTAAAGCTCATTGAGTTAATTGTTAATAATGAGTTTTTCTCTAGGTAAAATTGATACTGAGATTTTGGTTAAGCAAAATATTGAGTGACAGGAGCAAAACTGCACTGCAGATTTCCTGCCCTTTGCTCTGTAGGCACTAATTTACAGGTTTTTAACTCTGGATAATATGGATCACTGGATGTTAAGATTAGGGAAGATAAATTTGGGGAAACTATCCAAAAAACATTTGTAGAGAAAACTCAATTCTAGAAGCCATAAAATGGTAACTCAAAAGTGTCATTCTTTTTAAACTTAGGTTTTTAAATCCAGTGAAACCAATTTATAAATTTCTTGGGATTTGTAAAGTTGAACTTCAGGTTGCCATAGTAACAGTACACTATATATTATCGGTTCATATCAGTACTATAACTGATCAAGAGAATACAGCATTTTCAAAATTTTTTTTATTTGGTTTATGTACAGTTTATGATCTTTCCAAATATTTTTTTTGTGATTTTTTTTTCCCCTATTTTGAACTTTTTAAAAAAATTTATTGCTGCATTGGTGGGACTTGTGGAATACCTTCTGAAAGTGAACAGTATTCAGTTTGGTTAAGAAGAGGTGACTCGTTCAAAAGAAGCTCAAGCAAAGTCAGCTAAAAAACCTGGGGGGAGCTGAGTGGGTGTGGTCAACTGGTAATGAGCTGACAGCTGATTATCACTATATTCTAGAAACTGGAACTTTTCATTTATAAAAGAAGTGGCTGGAAATTTTGTCCTGTTGATAACAGTTCATAGAATTTGTGGAAATTGCTTCAAGACTTCAGTTTATTAAGGTTATATCATTCCATTTAGTTTCAATTTCACTGTTTGATGGTACATCTAATTTAGACCCTGAAATTAATTGTAGATTTTCAAATTTTCTAGCACTGTCCAACTCATAAGTTAGGTGAACCAGTAAAATTAGTTTTGTGCATCCAGAAAACATTGAGTGAAATATCGCAGATACATTTCACAAACTCAGATTATGTGCAGCCAGCATGTCTCCTCTCTTTGGAGGCATTGTTTAAATCTTGTATAGCCTAGTTGTACCATGAAAATCCCCCCCCCAGTAATTCAGAAACTTTTGTTAAGAAAATAGGCCATTGGCAGTGATGCGCCAGTGAAATGACCAATTTCAATAAATAGGAAGAAGCCCTGGTTTCTATATTGTTCATTAAACTGATTGTATGTGAAGGAATTTTGGTCTTATGTGAGTAGGAACAAAATGATGCTTTGAAACTTAACGGCAATTAAGGAAAGAAATTGTTTCAGAAATGCATTAATAGCAATATGCCATTTTTTAATGTATGGGGAATTTGAGGCCTCTGATAATTTTTCTCTTTTTTGCATTATACAACATAAATCCAGACTAATGTGTTGTTTGAAAGGTACAACCATATTGGAAGTTTGAGAAGGAAGAGTTCGAGAACTCCGTGAGACCGTTTGCCCACCTATTCTATGCACCATATATATTTTCAGCACTGAGGATGAAACATCAGGGACATTCTACCTCCGAGCCAAACCCCCAACTCTTTTTTTATTCTTTATTTTGAAAACAGGATCTCACTGAGTTTCAAAGGGACTTATTACTAAGTAGCTAGTCTGTCTGAGAATTGTGATCCTCCTGTCTCAGCCTCCCAAATTCTGGGATTACAAATGTGCGCTGTCATGCCTGGCTCTGTACCATAGTTTTGATAAACTTTATAGTGGCCTTTATAAAAGTTTTGATGTTATAGTCACTCTGGTAATGTCCTTCTTGCAGCGGAGCGTGCTTTGGACACCATGAATTTTGATGTTATAAAGGGCAAACCAGTACGCATCATGTGGTCTCAGCGTGATCCATCTCTTCGCAAAAGTGGAGTAGGCAACATATTCATTAAAAATTTGGACAAATCCATTGATAATAAAGCACTCTATGATACGTTTTCTGCTTTTGGTAACATCCTTTCATGTAAGGTAAGCAAAGGTGTGACAGGAAACACCATTTAGTGTTTAGTTACTTTTAGTTTAGTTCTTAAAATAGCAACTGTGCTGTTAATGGGCATCTTTATTTCTGAAATAACCCTAGAGTTGGGTAGCTGGCAAGTTATCTGTGAACACTGGAAAAATGTTAAGCCAATAGCAAGTAGTGAAAAGTTGGCTCTATTTTTTTCTTAGGTGGTTTGTGATGAAAATGGTTCCAAGGGCTATGGATTTGTACATTTTGAGACACAGGAAGCAGCTGAAAGAGCTATTGAGAAAATGAATGGTATGCTTCTAAATGATCGTAAAGTGTAAGTATAAAAATTTAGTTGATATTCCAAATCTGTTCTTAATAGTTCCCAGTAAACATGGATTTAAAGCTTTTTCAAAATATGTTCCTAAACAACCAGGAGTGCAGACAAACTTTCTGAGGCACTAATTTTAAATTGGTCCATTTTATACATGAGGAAGGTACATCTGAATTTGCTTTTATATGGTGTTTTGGTGGAGAGCTGACCTTACACACCTGGTGGTCTGCATTCAGAACCCATTCTCTTGCCATACTGCTTGATACTGTCACAGTTTACTGATGGGAGTGTAAAAATGAAGCTAAAGTTAAATCAGTTTTTGCGATTAATCTTTCCTGAAATTGTGTCTGTCAGAAAACTAAATTATCTATGAGACTAGTAATTCTATTGCATTTGTTAAAATATAGACTTAAGATTTGCCTAATAAGAAATGACAAATCTTAAATTTCTTATTAAGTGCCAGTAGATTCCTCTTAATCATCTGTGCAGATTTAGCAATAAGATTATTTTCTCATTGCTCAATAAACTATAATTCTATGCAAGTTGGATTTAATTTTTTTTATTTATTTATTTTTTAGTACTGGGAGTGGAACCCAGAGGATTTCTACCTCCGGGCTATACTCCCAGACCTATTTTTTTGTATTTTATTTGGAAACAGGGTCTCACTAAGTTGCCGAGAGCCTCACTAAGTAGCTGAGGCTGGCTTCAAACCTGTGCGATCCTCCTGTCTCAGCCTCCCAAGCGCGGGGATTACAAGCGTGCGCCGCCACGCCCAGCTTGGGTTTAATTTTTATAAGGCAACTGCATCACTCCTTATAACTGCAAGGATGGAAGAAAGCCTTGGTATTTAAGGAACCCACACAAGTCTTTAAGATGACCAGCAACTCCTCAGTAATAAACATTGATTATAAAGGCTAATGCTTAGAAATAGTTAATATATGTATGACTTAACTATTTTGTAAAGTCTTGTGTATTCCCTTTCTACTCTGATGTGTGTGTGTCTTTATTCTAAGACAAATATAAAGTTGTAGCAGTATTCATAGCAGAAGATTTGGGTGCTTACAGTGAAAAGTTATGCTCTTGTTGAGAACATTTATGAAACTAGCAAGGGAAAGCCCTACCATAGTTTTCTAGGAGGATAAAGAAACCACATTTGTCTCCATAAAGAAATGTTCTTGAATAGATGAAGAACAAAAAGACCTTAAGTCTGTCATGATTTGAGTGGGATTATAGGAGGGTTTTTAAATTTTACTTTGTTTTATATTGCAGTATCCCATGACATGTACTGTTTTTATATTAGAAAAATAATGTTTCTGAAAGTCATGCTGTTGATATTACGGTTGTGACAGACTCTTGTACGCTAGAGTACAGAATTAAGTTTAAATTTCTATTTTAGGAGATGGCAAATAACATGCAAGAGTCAGTTTGAAATGGTAATGATGAAAGCATTTTTTAATGGCCTGTTACACAATTATTTGTGTTGATAAGAGAGATCTTTAACCCTTGCTTAGAGAGAAGTATGTTAAGAGTATTTCTTCATTGTACTTTGTAGTTAAGAGGTTTATTTCTTATTTTCAAATTTTTAGTTAAAGCCCTATTTCAGATTTATATGCTTGAGGTTCTGAAAATTGTCAGTAACAGGAAGTCACCAGTGGCTTAATTAATCTAAACTTTATAAAATAGAACCTAATGACATAGTCTTCACATATTTTATTAGATTTGTTGGACGATTTAAATCTCGTAAAGAACGAGAAGCAGAACTTGGAGCTAGGGCAAAAGAGTTCACCAATGTTTACATCAAGAATTTTGGAGAAGACATGGACGATGAGCGCCTTAAGGATCTCTTTGGCAAGTTTGGTAATGTGTCTGAATTAAATTTTTACACTTGGCGTTTTGAGTAATTGCTCAACATTTGATTTTTGACCAATATGTAATTTTTGTTTTGTTTTTTTAGGGGTTTTTTTGGTGGTACTGGGGATCCTGGAAGCCCTTCTACCTCCGGGTTACACTCCCAGACCTATTTTTATACCTTTTTTTAAAATTCGGAAACAGGGTCTCTTAAGCCAGCAGGGCTGGCTTTGAGTGTGCACATCCTCCTGTCTCTGCTTCAAGCATGTGCCACCACGCCTGGCTGACCAATATGTAATTTAAAGGAAACAAGATTGAACCAAAATGCTTAAAAATACTTGGAGTTATTTGGATTATACTGTAGACCATTGTAGTACAAATAGGATATAAGTGGAATTCTATCCAATTGGACTAGCAGAGTAAGGTAACTGAACAATAAGAACAATTTTGAAAAGTTTTGCAATATTAAGATACTGGATTTAGGTGCTTAACAGATCTCATCAGAAGCATGCATTTGACACAGCCATCTTACAGTGGGATGCAATTTAGTTATGGGACAGTGAAGCTGGCCAGCTTTATGATATTTGGCAAGTCTCAACCACATTGTGTGTAGGCAGTTTAAAACAATGACTTTCCGAGATAAGCCAGAGATAACCGTCAGATTTCATGGAATCTTAAAATATTTTTCCTTGCTTTTCAAAGTAGTGTCATTAAGTTTGAAATTAAATGAAGTATAGATTAGGTTTACTGTAGGTGATAGTAAAGTTAACAGGGCAGGGCAGAAAATAATTTTTGTGTGTATTTACAGATGACTTGCATGATACAAAAGTTTTTTGTTTTTTAAGAGGAAATCTAGCTGAGCTTGGTGATATATGCCTATAATCCCAATACTTGGGAGGCTGAGACAAGAGGATTGCGGGTTTGAGGCCAGCCTCAGTAATTTAGTGTGAGACTCTGTTTCAGTATGAAAGGGCTGAGGATGTGTAGTTCAGGTTGCAGGTTGAATGCTCTTACATTCAATCCCCAATACTACCACACAACAAAAAAAAATTAGGGAATCTAACACTTTTTTTATTGCCAGGCTGGCATGCTATATTGAAACTCTTCCTTTGAGCAAAAAATTATCATTTTGCACAAAGGTAAATCTTGTAAGATATAGAAAATAAATGTAATGGTTCATATCTTTAAGTTCTTCAAAGTCTTTTTTTGTATACCTTATTTGTGTCATTTCTGAAGTCGGATTATGTTTACCACTTGTCCCAAATGAATAATGCTGAGTTGTATGTAACACCAGTATGTAACAATATCAGTACTTTTTTGCTTTGCTTTATATATAGCAGAGATTTGAAGTATGGCTCAGAGAGGCACATAAAGAGATGTCTGTCTGTGCTCATACATTCTTTCTACTCCAAAGGGATAATCCCCCCCACCCCCCTGGCCTCAGATACCACCCATCTCAGTTAAAAGTCTCTTCCACTTGAAAGGGGTAAGAGAGACAGTCCTTGGAAACATGCCTTCTCTGGGTAATTCAGTTACTTTCTCACTAGAGGGTCCAGCTGTGTATTCGATGCCTTCACTCCATATTGAAAAGGAGATAGGCCAAGAAAGGACAGATTCTTAATTCGGGAGATCAAGGAAATAATAATATTGGCTAGGAAAAGCAACTGTTTTCTACTACAGCTAAGAATAAAATTATCTATTGGTACTGGGGATTGAACCCAGGGTGCTGTACCTCTGAGCTACACATGCCAGCCATTTTTATTTTTTTATTTGGAAACAGGGTCTCGCTAAGTTCCTGAGGCTGGTCTCTAACATGTGATCCTCCTGTCTCGGTCTCTCAATACTGGGATTACAGGCCAGGCTCCCTACTCCCTGCTTAAAATAAAACTTTTCTAATTGTGTAAAGCACACCTTAAAAGGGAGAGACTTAGAGTAGAAAGTAGACTTTCTGGAGCTGGGTGTGGTAGAGCACACTTGTAATCCTAGCACTTGGGGGACTGAGACAGGAGGATCGCATGGGTTCGAAGCCAGCCTCAGCTACTTAGTGAGACCCTGTTTTCAAATAAAATATAAGATAGGTCTGGGAGTATATCTTAGAGGTGAGGTAGAAAAGCCACTGAGTTCCACCCTCAGTACCACAAAAAAAAAAAATATATATATATATATATATATATATATATATACACACACATACATACATACATGCATGCATGCATGCATACATACACACACACACTTTCTTAGTAGAAGAGTCTTTGAAGAGGTTATAAAATGCCTAGAACCTAGGAGATATGGAGGAGTGTCTGGGGTCTTGAAATTATTCCCCCCCCCTTGCATGGTCTTGTTTTTGTGTCTTGGGATGTTAAATGTATAAACTAAATATATGAAATATCTTTGAATTATTTAAAAACTTTTTTTAGGGCCTGCCTTAAGTGTGAAAGTAATGACTGATGAAAGTGGAAAATCCAAAGGATTTGGATTTGTAAGCTTCGAAAGGCACGAAGACGCACAGAAAGTAAGGCTTAGATATAGTAATTTGTAATAATTAACTGTAGATAGAGTAGTCCTTGTTTAAGGGGGAATATAATGTTGAGTTGCTTTTGTTGTTAAAGTTTCATATTTATATACCAATGGCTGTTTTACATATTTTTATAACAGTTTGAGAACATAAATTGAGACCCAGCATTGTCTCCACATCTCAAGATTTGGGGATAGGTCTATCTTTATCTTTTGTAATTTAACATTTTTCTTATTAAAGAGGAACTTATACAAGTTATTGATTAAAATATTTGATTTCTATAAGGCTGTGGACGAGATGAATGGAAAGGAGCTCAACGGAAAACAAATTTACGTTGGTCGAGCTCAGAAAAAAGTGGAACGGCAGACGGAACTTAAACGCAAATTTGAACAGATGAAGCAAGATAGGATCACCAGATACCAGGTTCATTTTTAATTGAACAAGCAAATAAGACAGGGACCAGGAACCCTATTTTACATTCATTTCAGTTACTACCAGGTAACTGAGGGTTTGAGAGGGGAAAGAAGAAACATGGGATAAAGTAGTAGGAGGTGTGCTTAGATGCCACTATGGTTTTCTTTTTTCTTTTCCTAACAGCTTTTTTTTCCCTTAGGGTGTTAACCTTTATGTGAAAAACCTCGATGATGGTATTGATGACGAACGTCTCCGGAAAGAGTTTTCTCCATTTGGTACAATCACTAGTGCAAAGGTAAAATATGTGATGTATCTTAGTCTTTTTGTGTGTGTGTGTGTGTGCACGCATGCGCACTAGGATTTAACCCAAGGGCATTGCACCTTCAAACCACCTTCTCAGCCTTGTTTTATGTTTTGTTTGGAAGCAGTGTCTCACTAAGTTGCAGAGGACTTTACTAAGTAGCTGAGACTGGCTGAGAACCAGGTCATCCTGCCTCAGCCTCCCAAGTACTAGGATTAAAGGTGTGTGCCACCACGCTCAGCTGATTTATATTTATTCATTTTCATAATTTATTCTAGTTAACCCCTGGCCCCTCCTCTCCCCCAGGGAGTAAAGATAGAGATCATATTTTCTTTTAATTCAGATTTTATATTATAATAAGTAGGACTCTATAATCCAAACTTTTGGGTTTTTGAAATTTTGATTTAACAACCTTAAGTCTAGGTGTTTCTGTCTAGTGTCCTTGGTCCCAAGAATCCCTCTGCATGCAAAGTTTTGTGTTGCTGTTGTTTTTCCCTGGGCTGGGGGAAGGGTATTCAGGGAATTTTTCAATTCACTGAACTAAAATGATCTGTGACTGAATACAAATGAAAAATGCAAGTGCCATGGTTGCCTTGTGTTTCCGCTTGTGGATTTCTCTGTGTGTCACCCACAGATGCTGTGGATTTAACCCAGGGTTTTGCCTGGCCAGCCTTGTGCATTTCTACTTGGAACTCATACTTAGAGTATTTGTCTGTGTCTGTCTGCAGTATGGTTCCTGAAACCATATACTGTGTGCATCAGTTTACTTTAATAGATTATATGAAGCATGCATGTTTTTCAAAGGAGAATTTTTCATTAAGTCCATTTCTAGAAGCCTTTTGTGGATTATATCACTCTTCAGGGAGGTGAAAAGGTTAGCAAGAATTCATTCTGGTGGGAGGTCATTTTTGGATTTAGTTACTTACTAAAAAGTATTTACCAAGCAGGACAAAGTAAAATGTAAAGGATTACCATCTCCTATTTTCAGTACAAAAAAGGATCTGCCATGGTTTGGGTATTTTCTAGTGTACAGGATTTTTGTATATATGTAAATTGTTTTTAGAAGATAGGGTCATAATTATCACTATACAAGTCACATTCTGCAATTTGTCTCTTCACTTAATATAGATTTATATTTATTTCAGGTATTTCTCAGGTTTAGTTTTTTTTTTTTTTTTTGCTGAGGATTAAATATTCATGTTGAAGATATACACCATCATATATAAACCTTTGGGTTACTTTGGGCATATTTCCACTGTTGTAGACCCATTGCTCTAATAAACCTTGCATCTAAATTTTTAGAAATGGAATTGCTGATGAGTAGTAATGTATACCAGATAATTTCCAAAAGGTTGAGCAAATTTTTATTGGTCTTAACAGATAGGTCAATTGAATAGAAAGTGGCATCTCATCTTGTAAAATGAATATTTTTATTTAATGATGTATGCTTCTATGTGTTTAGTTTTGTCTTTGCCTTTTTCGTATTTTTATTGAGGAAACCTTTTATGTCAGTCTCTATTTTGCAAATATTTTTTTGTTACCACTAAATATATTAAGTAATTTTGGAAATATATAAAATCTTGAAAACCTGTTGTACCTCAGCCCCTTTACTACCTCCACCTTCCCTACTTGACTAAGATAAAAAACATGTGTAGCTTAGCCGGGCGTGGTGGCGCACTGTAATCCCAGCGCTTGGGAGGCTGAGACAGGAGGATCGCACAGGTTTGAAGCCAGCCTCAGCTACTTAGTGAGGCTCTCAGCAACTTCAACCCTGTTTCCAAATAAAAAATATAAAATAGGTCTGGGAGTATATAGCTCAGAGGTAGAAAAGCCCCTGGGTTCCACCCCCAATACCACCAAGAAAAAAAGTGTAGCTGGCTTTTAATATTTGGATATTTAAAAAGAATTCATGAATTCAAGGGGTTAACACAAGATGATTACATCCTTAACAAGACTTATTCAATTCAGTGACTGTAATTGACCATTTTGTTAATTATTTTTTGCCTCTTTCTGCTATCATTAATTTCATTTTTTTCTTTTAATAGGTTATGATGGAGGGTGGTCGCAGCAAAGGGTTTGGCTTTGTATGTTTCTCCTCCCCAGAAGAAGCCACTAAAGCAGTCACAGAAATGAATGGTAGAATTGTGGCCACCAAGCCACTGTATGTAGCTTTAGCTCAGCGCAAGGAAGAGCGCCAGGCTCACCTCACTAACCAGTACATGCAGAGAATGGCAAGTGTACGAGCTGTGCCCAACCCCGTGATCAATCCCTATCAGCCAGCACCTCCTTCAGGTTACTTCATGGCAGCTATTCCACAGGTATGTTTTAGGTTTTCATATTGGTCATTGCTAATGTGCTTTTTGTGCCCTCCAAAGTAATAAAGCCTAATAATAAATTGTGATTAAGTTGTAAAAACTGCTTGAGTATGAGTTCTGGTAATGTTTTGAGAGCATAAAACTAGTTGTATTATTTGTGTTTTTTCTAAAGCTGACATACTCATTTGCTTCCTTTCTACAGACTCAGAACCGTGCTGCGTACTATCCTCCTAGCCAAATTGCTCAACTAAGACCAAGTCCTCGCTGGACTGCTCAGGGTGCCAGACCTCATCGTAAGCCTTTTAATTAAGATTGGGGATTGGATTAAGATATATATAAGGCGAATTAGCCTTTCTGTTTTAGTACTATATTATAATTTATGGCTAAATAACATTAAAATGCTTTATCATTCTTGTCTTCATGTGAGGTCATAATACCTATACAGGTTTATTTTTCCTTTATGAAAACTTTGGAAATGAATATGTGATTAGGCATTAGTTTTAAGAGATGTCATTCCATCTACTCATTCTTGAGCATCATCCAGGTTCTGATAAATTAAACCTTGCCCTGTTGAATAAAGACCTGAATTGTAGGAATACTTGGGATTCTATTATGCTGCAAATCTGGGAAAGAGCAAGTTTGAAGCTCAGCTTTAAATTTAATTTTGTGAGGCATGGTGGTACATGCTTGTAATCACAGTATTTGTGAGACTGAGAGGATTGTAAGACTGTCTCAGCAACATAGGGAGACTCCTAGCAACCTAGTGAGACCCTGTTTCAAAACAAATTAAAGGGGCTGGGATTGTATAGCTCAGAGGGAATAAAACTCCTAGGATCAATGCCCAGTACCACAAAAAAAAAAAACTAAACTTTTTGGTCACTTTTTAGCCTTATGAGCTTTATACTAAGTTCTGAAATGGCAGCATAACATTTTCATTGAGATTTTCCAGTTAATGTTTGCTCATATCTTTAATGTAGCATTCCAAAATATGCCCGGTGCTATCCGCCCAGCCGCTCCTAGACCACCATTTAGTACTATGAGACCAGCTTCTTCACAGGTTCCACGAGTCATGTCAACACAACGTGTTGGTGAGTGTTAACCTTTTCTGTAAAAATTGATCTTCGACTTCAAATAGTAAGGTAAACCTAAAAAAAATGTTTGTTTTTTTAGCTAACACATCCACACAGACAATGGGTCCACGTCCTGCAGCTGCTGCTGCTGCAGCTACTCCTGCTGTCCGCACCGTTCCGCAGTATAAATACGCTGCAGGAGTCCGCAATCCTCAGCAACATCTTAATGCACAGCCACAAGTTACCATGCAACAGGTGGGGATTTTCTTCATAAAAATAATCCTTTATTGAAATCGTAGGTGAGGGTAACTGCATGATTAATGAAAACTGAACTATCTGGAACATCTTGCTAACTGATTATATGTAAAAGTGCTTTTATGGGTTTTTTTTTTTTTTTTGTGGTACTGGGGGTGGAACCCAGAGGCTTTCTACTTCCGGGCTATACTCCCAGACCTTTTTATATTTTATTTGGAAACAGGGTCTCTAAGTTGCTGAAAGCTGCTCTAAGTAGCTGAGGCTGGCTTTGAACCTGCGCAATCCTCCTGTCTCAGCCTCCCAAGCATGGGGATTACAAGCATGCACCACCATGCCCAGCTGCTTTTCTGTTTTATAGTAAGAAATTAGGAAAAGCCAGGTGTGGCACATGCTTGTTACCCCAGTACTTGGGAGGCTAAAACAGGATCCACATCACAGCCAGCCTCAGCTACTTAGTGAGGCCCTCTGCAACTTAGTGAGACCTTGTTTCAAAATAAAGAATAAAAATATTGGGCTAGGGGTTTAGCTTGAAGGTAGAATGCCCATGGGTTCAATCCCCAGCACCACTGCAAACACACACAAAAAGAAATTAGGCAGCCAGCATTTCCCATCCTGAATTACTTGTGTAGTTGTGTGGTTTGAAAGTTTTGTTTGGTATAGATAGGTACAAGGAAGAAGTGAAAAAAATTTATTAGACTTCTAGAATGGGGTCTAACCTTTTTCCTGACTCTGGAGCCAAAGCTGTTGCTAACAGATTATTTTGGGTACAAAAATTAGAATTTCCAATGTGATTAAATAGCTTTAAGCAAATAGGGTGATAATAACTACCTTGGCCAGTATTTCTAATTCTCATATAGCTTCTCCTGATCATGTGTAGATAGCAAGCTTTTGATCACATCAGCAATTACTGTTGATTGCAGTCTTGTATATGCTGTCATTTCTTTATTAACAACTGTTCCTATTTCATGGTTAGCCTGCTGTTCATGTACAAGGTCAGGAACCTTTGACTGCTTCCATGTTGGCATCTGCCCCCCCTCAAGAACAAAAGCAAATGTTGGGTAAGAATCCCCTCTTTTCAGTTAAGAGACTAGAACATAAAAGATCACTTAGATACTTTGCACGTAGAAGTGGTGGTAGGGCAGAGGAATGAGAGGAATGAGTACGATGTTGTCTAACTATAATGCCGGAAAGCTAGTTGTGTTACTTGTAACGGTTAAGATCCATTTTTGGAAGAAAAATCTGAATATAATGAGATGACAGCTTTAGCACAGATTTGACAACTTAGTAACATTTGATACTGCTAGGAATTATGAAATTAATGAAATGGGTTATGTATTAGCAAATATACTATATACAAAAATAAGGTTTTAATATAAGGGCCATTAATATTTTTGGATGAAAAGATTTTGAATATTTTTGTTCCTAGGTGAACGGCTGTTTCCTCTTATTCAAGCCATGCACCCTACTCTTGCTGGTAAAATCACTGGCATGTTATTGGAAATTGATAATTCGGAACTTCTTCATATGCTTGAGTCTCCAGAGTCTCTCCGTTCTAAGGTAATACAAATTTTATCATGTCTAGTTGCCTCTTGCTCTGTGTTTCCCAAGGCTTTCTATAGGAACTAAATTCTATAGAACATTTATATTGGGCTTTATAAATGTAAGTCCTCAAAATAACCTTTGGTGCTTGTTATCTTCATTTTATAAATAATGAGACTGAAACAGAGAAGTTGATAATTGTGACCCAATGCTCACCCCACTAGTAGATGGCAGAACTTGTATTCAGATCCAGTCAGTTTAGCTTCAGCATCCATGCTCTCAACCGTTGCTGTTTACAACAGTTCTTTTTCAATTTTCATCATAGAATAAAAGTGTGTCTTAATCTAGTCTTTATTTTCGTTTGATTCTTTAGCTAAGTTAGTTTGGCTCTTTGTTTAGGTTGATGAAGCTGTAGCTGTACTACAAGCCCACCAAGCTAAAGAGGCTGCCCAGAAAGCAGTGAACAGTGCCACTGGTGTTCCAACTGTTTAAAGTGAGTTTTCTCTCTTGTTCTTTATCGTTTTCAAAAAGCTGGTTTCTTTTACTAAATCTCAGCACTTTGAGATTTTGTATAGTAATATGTCTTGAATGGCCCATAGGTGATTGACTTTAATACTTTTATTGGGTGATGGCTCCAACAGTTGACCTTGGACCTCAATTATATGCTTTTTATTCCCAGGAAACAGTAATATCACTGCACAACTGTGCCTAGTATCAGGACCAGGGATTGGTAAACCTCTTTTGTAAAGGACTAGTTATGTCTGTAAGAATTACCTCCATTCTAGCCAGGTGTGGTGGCCCATGATTGTAATCCCAGCACTTGGGAGGGAGGCTAGCCTCAGCTATTTAGTGAGGACCTCTGCAACTTAGACCCTGTTTCAAAATAAAGAATAAAAAAAAAATAGGGCTGGGGTTGTAGCTTGGAAGTAGAATGCCCCTGGGTTCCATCCCCAGTACTGCAAAAAAGAAATAAATTCCACTCTGATGCAGCAGTGTAAAAGTAGCCAAGAGTGAGTTCACGTATTTAAGGGAGAAGTGTCTAGAGAGGAGGTTGTGTACAGTGTATAAAAGATGAATATAGTTATTTTCAAAAAATATTTAATAGAAACAGGCAGCAGACGGAATTCAGACAGGGACTTTAATTTGCTGACAAGTGCCAGTATTGATCTTCTAAATTTTTTCATTATTATTTACAGATTGATCAGGGACCATGAAAAGAAACTCGTGCTTCACCGAAGAAAAATATCTAAACATCGAAAAACTTAAATATTATGGAAAAAAAACATTGCAAAATATAAAATAAATAAAAAAAGGAAAGGAAACTTTGAACCTTATGTACCGAGCAAATGCCAGGTCTAGCAAACAATGCTAGTCCTAGATACTTGATTTAAAAACAACAAAAAAAAACACAAAAAAATAGTAAAATATAAAAACAAATTAATGTTTTATAGACCCTGGGAAAAAGAATTTTCAGCAAAGTACAAAAATTTAAAGCATTCCTTTTCTTTAATTTTGTAATTCTTTACTGTGGAATAGCTCAAATTGTCAGTTCTGTTTTAAGTAACAGAATTGATAACTGAGCAAGGAAACGTAATTTGGATTATAAAATTCTTGCTTTAATAAAAATTCCTTAAACAGTGCATTGTTGTGCTTATTTTAAATTACTTTTTTTGGTAATTGAACTGTGTAAATAAGCAATATCTTAATGGTGCCAAGATGGAAGTGGGTATGACATGCGGAGATCCTCCCCCATAAGCTGAGCATGGTGGGGCACCCCAGAACTTAAAAGGCTGAGAGTAGAATTGCAGATTTGAGGCTGGCTTTGGCCACTATTAGACCATATTTCAAAATAAAACCTAAAAAGAGGTTGGAGGTACAGCTTAGTAGAACTCCCTTAGTGTCCATCTTCAATGCCATCATTCTCCCTCCCATCAATCTCTTCCATTTAAAAAGGTGCTACTATTTTAAAAGGATATCAGGTTTGAAAAGTTACAAGATAGCCGGGCATGGTGGCTCATGCTTGTAATTTCAGTACTTGGGAGGCTGAGACAGAAAGATCACAAGTTCTTGGCCAGCCTCAGCTATGTAGGTCCTCCACAACTTAGTTGAGACCCTGTTTCAAAATAAAAGAATGAGAAAATAGGGCTGGGGGGGGGGTTATATCTTGGGGGGGTAGATTCCCCTGGGTTCAGTCCCCAGTACTGCAAAAAAAAAAGTTACAAAGATAATTTTAATGCATATCATGAATTTAGATTGGGTCGACCTATGTTAAATGTGGATCATAACACTTTTAACACCCATTAGCTTTTGAAATTATCAGCATGTGACTTGGTTTCTTTACTGGATCATTAAACTGAGCTGGGTATGACAGGAATGGTGGTGCACACCTGTAATCCCAGTACTTGGGAGACTAAAATGGGAGGATTATGGGTTTGTGGCCAGCCTCAGCTACTTAAACCCTCTACTTAAGCCTCAGCTACTTAAGGGCTGGGGGAGTAGCTTGGAGGTACTTGCCCCTGGGCTCAATCCCTAGTACTGAAAAAAAAAAAATTGGATAAAATAGTAACTGTTGGAGAGGAGGGCATAGATGACATTAAAAACTTTTATGTTGAAAATTTCAGAAAAACAAGGTTTAGTTTTAAACCTTATTTGTATGTGGGATGAGGGTTGAGCCCAGGTCCTTGATGCATGTTAGGCATGCCTACCACTAGGCTACGCCCACAGCTCCCAAGCCTCTTGTAAGGCTTTTAGTTTGGTCATTCATGATAGTTGTCCAGAGGGCTCTTTAAAATGAAGATGTAGGGAAGTCTTGTCAGAATAGGCTTAGATCTAACTCCAGGCCATCTGCATAAAAGTAGTATTCCATACAGTTTGCAGTTTTTTTTTAACCCATTCTATTTTACGTAGTGCCAACAATAGCTTTCTAAGATGCATATTTCCCTTAATAGTTCACTGAAACATTTTTTCCTGATTCTGAGATTTTTTTTTAAATATCTAGGGAAGGCAGAAAGTATATACCATCTTTCTCAAGGTAATGTCAAATTTTAAGGGTGTGTGTGTGTGTGTGTGTGTGTGTGTGTGGTATTGGGGGTGGAACCCAGGGGCTTTTCTACCTCCAGGCTATACTCTCAGACCTATTTTTATTTGGAAACAGGGTCTCACTAAGTTGCTGAAAGCCTCACTCAGTAGCTGAGGCTGGCCTTGTTTGAACCTGTGTGATCCTCCTGTTAGCCTCCCAAGCACAGGATTACAAGCGTGTGCTACTGCACCTGGCCAATTTTGAGTTTTTAGAGAAACAGACCTTAGTTTGAGTCACTTGGAGAAGCTGTATCTATAAAGGTCCCCACTAGTCCCAAAACCTAGTGTTACAGGTAAAGTTTGCACAGAAGGACCTTTAAACATTGGATAGATGGAATTAAATCTCTTCTTGAAATGGCTGTTTATTAGATACAGCAAATTTACATGACTATTGGACAGGAGCCAACAAATCTGCAAAGTGGGCCTTTGTGATCTTGCAGGAATTTGGAGGAGAAAGTGACAAGTAATGGTGGATGCTATATTTGCAAATTTGCCCACTCAAGCTGGAATTGAGTAATAACCCCAAAATTGATGCTAATGTTTTTAGTCATTTGTGAACCTGTACAAAAAATTGGAGCTGCCTGACATGCACACACTCTGATGAGATTGAGCTACCACTATGCCCCAAGCAAGTGTGTATTTATGATCTGTTCAGTGCTTTGTTCTTTCCAGGTTTTTTGATGATTTTAAGTTTAAAATAGCCCCCAAATGTAATGCAGAAGTGGTATCCTAAGCACAGGAATATAATGTGTTTTATGGAGAAATAGGCAAATGTTTTATGAAATAAAATGCTCTTGGCTTTGAGTTCAGTGCTAAAATACATGTTAAGTACCGTGTCTTAAACACAGCAAGTCTATATATTGATGAATTGTCAAATACAGGACAGACTCACAGGAACCTAACCCTGTTCTCTGGGGGCAGTGATTCTGTTTACTCAGTGTTGACAGTGACTTCATAGAAATACCTGCAATGAATAATGAGAATTGGCTTTATATTTGGTAAATACATAGTTTGTAATTTATAATGGTTCCTTTTAAACTGCCTAGTTTCATAGTGCAATTTTGAGGTGGAAGGGCTAACATCAATTGGAAGTTTTGATACAAAGTAGATAAGTGACATTTTTTTCTATGGGTGCTAGACATAAGGGCTAGCTAGAAACTTCTAGAAGCTTCTGCATTTTGACATGTATACTAAGATTTGTGTAGATAAGGAATGTGCCATGTATGTTATCTGTGATTATGTATTTTTTATTGTGTTTTAGTATGTTATCTTTGATTATGCTCCTTCCAGCTCTAATTAATAGACCACAAATGAGAGAGATTATAGAGAGTACTTTGAAAATTTTTTTACTTGGTGTAAACCCATGGCCCCCAAAGTAGACCTAGGGCCCCACTGAAGAGATCCTAGATAGTTACATTCAAAGATTGTATTAGACTAGTTCTCATGTAAGCAAAGTAAACTAGTTCTCACGTAAGCAAAGTAAAATTGTGAGTTTGATTTCAAGTTGGAAGCTAATGGGTAGAGCTGGTTGATCTATTGGTGAATACTGTCAAAACATTACATTCTGATGTATACCTTTTCTAGCAGATCAGTCCAGTCATGAGACTACTGGAAGAGACCACTAAGGCAGGCACACCTTTGGAGAATACCAGAGCTATGCAGATGAATTCTTTCTCTCTTTTCGGCTCTCTTGTAAATACAATCTGTCCTCAATTAAGCAAACTCATAGGTTAGAGGCTTCAGAGTTATCACTTTTTACTATGCTACAATTGGATACATCTCTAGTATTGCTGTATCTTTGTTTTTTAGGTACAGGGGATTGAATTCGGGCAATCTACCTCCAAGCTGTACCCCCAGACCAATTTTATTTGGAAACAGGGTCTTGCTAAGTTTCTGAGAGCCTCACTGAGTTACTGAGGCTGACTTCAAACTGCAGTCCTGTTTCAGCCTTCCAAGTATTGGAATTACAGACATGTGCCACTGTGTCCGGCTTTCCGTATCTTTTCAATCATTTAATTTCGAGTGCTGTGCGTCTCTATGGCAGAGTGATACGGTGATCTAATTTCACATTGTAGGTAGGACCTTCTTTTTCCTTTTATTCAGCCACCACAGTTGGGAAAGATTGTATTCTCTATAAAGATAAGAAAAACCAGTTTACTTATTTTGTTAAAATATTCCCCCCAAACTGGAAACAATAAGATATTAACTAGTTCAGACTATGTTTTATCTGTAGAGAAAAAGCTCTTCAATTTGGAAGTCAAGAATATTTTTAATTTTCAGGAAGACTCCACAAAATCCATAATCATTGATAAAGCATATATGAGCAGATAGATTTATGGTTGGTGATGGATTTTTGTTTCTATACATACCTCTCAAGCAAAAAAAAAAAAAAAGCATCGTACATGTCAAATATTTTTACTATGCTGATTTCAGATTGCCAACTAGATGTGCCAGCCCGATATTTAAAAGTGCTTCATTAGCTTTTGAATGTTAAATGTCTCCCAAACTATTTAAATTCATAGATAATATTTTGATCATTTTCTTAAGCATAGAAAATTATAAAAGGAATCAAATGCTAGATTGTATGCTAAATACATGTCTTTATTTTTTCACTTTTAAATCTAATTTTGCTTAGGTAAATAATTTACAAATATGATGCACTTATACCTTGGTGTCATCACAGTTAAATAAGTATAGGGACCAGGCTCATATGTCCTTTTATTTATTTATTTTATTTTTGTTACTGGAGATTGAACCCAGGGGCATTAGCTATACCTGTAGCCAATTTTATTTTTGTTTTGAAACACAGGGTCTTGCTAGATTGATAAGAGTCCACTTGCTGAGGTTGTCTTCAAACCGATCCTCCAGTCTCAGCCTCCCAAGTACTGGGATGACAGGCATACTCCACCTGACCTTAAAAACTCAGCAATCAAGGATACCTATGTAGAGCTGTGATTTGGGGGGGGGGGGGTACTGGGGATGGAACCCAAGGGCCTTCTACCTCTGAGCTATACCCCAGCCCTATTTTTTATTCTATATTTTGAAACAGGGTCTCACTGAGTTGCAAAGGGCCTCAGTAAGTAGCTGAGGCTGTTCACAAACCCGGATCCTCCTGTCTCAGCCTCCCAAAGGCTGGGATTACAAGCGTGTGCCACCACGTCCGGCGAGAGCCATGATTCTTGATGGCGGTGTTGTAGTTTGAAAAATCGTGGAATCATATTTTGTAACAAAGGAATGTCAAATTTTGAATCAATCATGGTACTGTTGATATTAAGCTCTTACTACATATTAATCAAGTTTTTCTTTTTTATTTTTTGCCATGGTAGGGATTGGGGACGGAACCCAGAGCTTATTGCAATCTAGGCAAGTGCTGTACCACTGAGCCACACCCCAGCCTCCCTCAAGTGAGCTGTTTATACGTGCTGCCTCACTCATGCTTATAATCACCCTCTCAGATTGGTTCAGTAAGAGAGTCTTATTTTCCAGATGAGGAAATGGAAGCGTCAGAAAGTGACTTGCCCTGAGTCACATCCTAAGTGGTGATGGAGCTGGGATTTTCATCCAGGTCCAAATGGTTCTGGAGTTCATGCTCTTGGGCTCAGTGTTAACTGCCTGTGAACTACAAACAAGTAGACCTCCAATTTACACCATGCACTTGGGTCATCTTTGGCCCGGGAATGGGAGGTAGAGTGACATATATAGGTAACAAAGTTTTATATTCATCAAAATGCAATGATAAACCAGGCGTGGTGGCGCACGCTTGTAATCCCAGGATTCGGGAGGCTGAGACTGGAGGATCGCGGTTCGCGGACAGCCTCAGCTACTTAGTGAGGCCCTCTGCAACTTAGTAAGACCCTGTTTCAAAATAAAGAATAAAAAATAGGGTAGGGGGTGTAGCTCGGAGGTCAAATGCCCCTGGGTTCCATCCCAGACCTGGGGGAAAAAAACAAAAACAGCCAAGAAAAAAAAAAACAAACAAACAATGCGATGATAAGCCCAAACAAGATTTTCTTCTGTTTCACATTTTGAGGCATTCAAGTTGGAATGAGAAAGTTGTTTAGAAGAAAAAGGTCTTTAACTAGGCTGGCGTAAAAATTCTAAATTAGAAGGGTTTTTTTGTTTTGTTTTGTTTTCTTTGAACATCTTGAACTGCCTGGGAACATCAAACATTCCTCTGGTGACTTTATGGTCATTTTTTTCCATTCTAGGTTCCTTTGGAATTGATAAGACTTAAACTCTCAATTTTCATAAGAGTTTTTCTTTAATATAAAACCTGTAGAATTATCGTTCTGATCCTGAGTTACGATTCTGTGCCAGTTTGGAAGAGTCAGCTTTTTCTCAACTGTTATTAAGAAATATGTTGGATCAAATACTAATTGCTGCTGCTAAAGAAGAAATTTCTGAAGCCAGGTGTGGTGGCGCACACTTGTAACCCCAGTACTTGGGAAGCTGAGACAGGAGGATCACAGGTTCACAGCCAGCCTCAGTTACTTAGTGAGGCCCTCTGCAACTTAGTGAGACCTTGCTTCAAAATAAAGAAAAGATAGGGCTGGAGGTGTAGCTCGGGGTAGAATGCCCCTGAGTTAGTTCAATCTCCAGTACCACCAAAAAAAAAAAAAAAAAAAAATCCAGAAAATGGGGAATCTTTTCTTTTGAATAAGTTACATATTTATAGTAAAGGAACAAAGCCTGGTCTGGAGCTCCTAGCTTTCTGACTCCAAGGTCTGTGAAATTAACTGTTAATTTAATTTAGCTTTTATTTTTCTTCCTAAGCAAGATTTTTAATGGTAATTACTAGTTATATCAGTGGATAATAACTCTGTAGGGTTTGGGATGGGCTTATTGGAAGTTGAGCTAGGGGTACTCTACCACTGAACTATATCCCCAGCTCTTTTGCATTCTGAGACATGGTCCTGCTAAGCTGCTAAGGCTGCCTTCTAGATTTGCCATCCTTCTGCCTCAGCCTCCCAAGTAGCTAGGATAAATTTTTTTTTCTTTTTTTTTTTGGTGGTACTGGGGGTGGAACCCAGAGGCTTTCTATCTCCAAGCTATATCCCAGACCTATTTTATATTTTATTTGGAAACAGGGTCTCACTAAGTTGCTGAGAGCCTCACTAAAGTAGCTGAGGCTGGCTTCGAACCTGCGCGATCCTCCTGTCTCAGCCTCCCAAGCACGGGGATTACAAGCATGCGCCACCACACCCGGTTAGCTAGGATAAATTTTTGAAAGAAAAAAAAATTTATTTTGGGGGGGGGGATGGAACCCTTCTCCAGGCTACACTCCCGGACCTATTTTATATTTTTATGTGGAAACAGGGTCTCTTAATCCAGAGAGGCTGGCTTCGAACCTGTGCAATACTCCTGTCTCCGCCTCCCAAGTGCGGGAATTACAAGCGTGTGCCACCACACTTGGCTTGAAAGAAATCTTTTGATCATTTAAACTTTATTCTCTTCTGATACCAAATGGAGATGATTGATAATTTTTTGTGTTGCATGTAATTGTAAACATGGGTACTGTCCCAGCTCTCCCCTCAACATGGGTCCCATCCCAGCTCTCCCTATGGAAAAACAGACCAGAAGACTTGTGAAGAAATGATACCATGTACCATTTGCAGTGGAAGTGTAGCTAGAAGACTTAGCATTCGTAACAAGCTGCACTTGGAGTATTTCCTTCCAGTGACATCTTTGATACATGACAATTTGGTATTATTACCACTTGCCTTGCTTTGAGTTTTTTTCAGTTGTTCTTTGGTTTCACTACACCCAGATTTTATATTTGCATACATTTAACTTATTTTCTTGTTTTTATTGAGATTATTTAAGTTTAGTTGAGTAAAAACATAAAGAGTACATCTTCATGATTTTTTTTCCTGTGGTACTGGGAATTGAACTCAGGTATTCTACCTCCAAGTTACACCCCCAGGCCTATTTTATTTTTTATTTTGAAACAGTCTCGCTAAGTGACTGTGAGTTGCTAAACTGCTGAGGTTGATTTCAAATAATCCTGCAATCCTCCTGTCTCAGCATCCCAAGTACTGAGATTACAGGTGTACACCACCACACTTGACTCCATCTTTATAATTTTTGACCAATATTTATACTTGCACAATCACCACCCATATAAAAATATAGACCATTTCTAACACCTCAAAGTCTCCCTTGTGCCTCCACTCATTTATTTAATTCCCTTCTCCAAAGGTAAACATTCTTCTTATTTCTATTATCACACATTTGTGTAGCTGTTTTTGACCTTTATTTAAATAAATTCACAAAATATGGATTTGTGTTTTGGCTTCTTTTGTCCAACATTATGCCTATAAGATTCATACTGTGTAGCAGTGGTTAACTCTTTTTGTTGCTATGTTTGAATATACCAGAATTCATCTATTCTTGCAGAAGGAAATGAGTTTTTAGTCATTGGCTATTAAGAAAAAAAGGAAGTTTGGAGCTGGGCGTGGTGGCACAGGCTTTTAATCCCAGTACCTTAGGAGGCTGAGACAGGAGGATTGGGGTTCATGAACAGCCTCATCTACTTAGTGAGCCCCTCTGCAACTCAGTGAGACTCTGTTTCAAAATAAAGAATAAAAATAGGGCTGGGGTATAGCTCAGAGGTAGAATGCCCCTGGGATCAATCCCCAGGACCGCAAAAAAAAAAAAAAAAAAAAAAAAAAAATTGAAGAAAAAAGGAATTGGAACTGGACCACTGAATCACAGCACAGCAGTCAATGGGATACTGTGTACTATAGTGCACCAGCAAATTACAACTTGATTTATTGCAATGAAGCAAGGCCCAAATCTCTGGAGACAATGTCACATTGATCCCTGCAGAACAATTAGTGTTTCATATTGATTTCCAAACAAAGGGAAAAGGTCTTAAAATTTTTGCAAAGTCGAAATGCAAATCCAAACGTGGACTAGTACTGTATTATAAAATGAGATGTCTTGAAATGCATACTATTACTTTGTGACTTTAGAATGAAGCTACATCCAGTAGCTTCCTTTCTCTTTAGGCACCCTTCCTTAAGCTTTAGGAAGGCGTTTGCTACTGAAGAGGAGGACAGCAGTGACTGACGCCGTGGCAAAGACAACCATCACCGACTGGAGGCTTTGGCTGAACTCCCCCCGATGTTAGGATCCGAGGTGAGGGTGACTAGGTGAGCAAAATGGAAAAAGGAGACGGAGCCAGCCCCGCCTCTGCCCAGGCCATGGCCCAGAAGCTCTCCAGCTTCAGTGCCCGGCACACAGTAGGTATTTAGTAAAAACACATGGAGTGAAGCCAGGCGTGGTGGCGCACACTTGTCATCCCAGCATCTGGGAGGCTGACACAGGAGGATCGCAGTTCACGCACAGCCTCAGCTCCCACTTAGGCCCTTCGCAACTCAGTGAGACCCTGTTTCAAAAGAATAAAAAATAGGACTGGGGGTTTACCTTGGAGGTAGAATGCCCCTGGCTTCCATCCCCAGTACTGCAAAAACAGAAAACATGTCAAGTGAATGGTTCAAGCAACAAATACCATTTCTTCTCAGGTTACAAATTTCTGAAGCTAAAAGTTAATTGAATGATAGTGGTTTTTGTTTGTTTGTTTTGTGGTACCAGGAATAGAACCCAGAGGCATTCTACTTCTAAGCTACACCCTCAGCCTTCATTTTTATTCTTTATTTTGAAACAGGGTCTCGCTGAGTTGTGGAGGGCCTCACAAGTTGTTGAGGCTGACTGCAAACCTGCCATCCTCCTGTCTCAGCCTCCCAAGTACTGGGATTACAGGTGTGCGCCACCACGCCTGGCTGATAGTATATTTTTTTTTTATCACTGAAATCATTTAAAAATTATGGAAAATTGCAGGGATTGAGATTCTTCACATTCTCTTTGTCCAAATTCACCAATGTGGCATTTTGACACATTTGCTTTTTTTTATTTATTCTAAACCATTTTAGAATAGGTTGCATATATCATTTCCCTTTGCCTCTTAATGCTTACCTGTGTGTTTTCTACAGACAAAAGTAGTTCTCACATAAATACTGTATGGTTAGTAGATTCAGGATTTTAACACTGATATAAAACTTAACAGTCGTACGTCAGTTTTGTCAGCTGCTCTGATACTGTCCATGATGGTCTTCCCCCCAGCACTCTAGGATCATGCTTTGTGTACCAGTATTGGGAAAGATTTCCAATTTTAAAATATATCTTTGGTAGTAAAGAAAGCCAGGATGTAAATGTAAATGTAAATGTAAAAAAAGGGCCTTTTTATATTTCTAAAAAGAGGCAAACTTCCTCAAGGATGTGAGGAAATCCCAGATTCTGTATAAGCAACTTAACACATTTTGGAGTGTAACAAAAGGTGTGGGGGTCTGTGCCAGAGACAGAGCTTCCTCCACCCCCGTGCCCCATAGGGGGCGGATCTGGCTGGGGTGGACACCGAGCAGGGGGCCTGGGCTAGAGATAGGGCAGCACATCTACATATCAAAGGATCTGCCCCAGACCTGGTCAGGCTGGCTATAGGAATACTGTGCACCCAGGGATTTTTGGTGAATTTGTTTGAACCCCCCCCCCCCATGCCACTCCTGAATGGCATGGGGCTGTGACTGTCTTCTGTATTTCTATCTTTTTAATAAACTCCTTTAAATCTTCAGCAAGAGTCCGGGTTATTGCATATCTATCGTTAGCTCAGGACAGGAACCCGTGCCTTTTTATCTTTTTGTGCTATATTTGGGGAATTATTCCCAGGGGTCTAACAAAGGTTCCTGGGGACAGTTTCCCAAACCATAACATCTTCCCTTTAAATCGTAACATTTTGCATTTTGTTTCTTTTGGTTTCTTGTGCAATTGTTCCTTAGCCATTTCTTGGCTTTCATGAAATTGACCCTTATTTCATAAATGCTTTTCAATTTGGGTTTGTTGTGTCTCCTTAAGATTAGGTTTCATGTAATGCATTCCCAATCCGAATAATGGCTGTGTTCTTCAGAGAGTCCCATCCAGAGGCACCTGTGTCCATCTGCTTCTCCCTGGGGCCGGATCTGATCAAGGTGTCATCTCTCTTCTGTGAATTGTCTACGTGTACCTCTTGCCCATTTTTCTGTTGGGCTTTTGGTCTTTGGTTTTTTTTTTCCTCTTTAATCATATTTTAGGGATGTTAACCACTTATCTGTGATATAGGTTGGAAATACTTTCAATTTGTATTTTCTTTCTTTTTTATTATTATTATTATTATTATTATTTTTTTTTTTTTTTTTTTTTTTTTTTGGTGGTGCTGGGGTTCCTGGAAGCCCTTCTACCTCTGGGATACACTCCCACGGGCTACACTCCCAGACCTATTTTTTAACTTTTTTATGTGGAAACAGGGTCTCTTAAGCCAGCACGGCTGGCTCCGAACCAGCACGATCCTCCTGTCTCCGCCTCCCAAGCGCGGGGATTACAAGCGTGCGCCACCATGCCCGGCTTGTATTTTCTTTTAACTTTGTTTATCGTGGGGGTTTTTACCATGCAAAAGTTACTTTTAAAATGTAATCAAATATATCACTCTTTTATTTCACTTGGATTTTGAGACATAGTGGAAAAACTTTTCCTACATCTATTTTAAGGAGAAATTCATCCTTTTTTTGTTGCTATTTTTAGAGCTTTTTTTTTTTTTTAATTTAAATCTCTGATCTATCTGGGGTTTACTCCTATGTATGGTGTGAGGAATCAGTCTAATTTTACCTCTTCCAAATGGCTGTAAACTTGTTTTGTTGTGGTTTGTTTTGGCTCTCGGGACTGACCCAGGGGTATTTTACCTTCAAGCGAAACTCCCAGCCTCTTTTTTTGTTTGTTTCTGTTTTGAAACAGGGTCTTGCGAAATTGCTGGGAGCCTAGCTAAGTTTCTGAGGCTGGCTTCAAACCTGTGATCCTCCTGTTTCAGCCTCCCAAGTACTGGGATTACAGTTTTTTTTAACATCAGTTATTTAGAAGTCCACCTTTGTCCTTGTGACTTGAGATATTTTTCCCATACACTAAGCTTCCGTTTGTTTTTGCATCTCGTTCTGATCTCTCTATTCCTTCAGTCTGTCTGCCTGGTCACACTCCAGTGTAATACTCTTTATTGTAGCAGCTTTGGAATATGATTTTATATCTTACAGGACTAGTATCTCCTCAGATCCCTTATTTTATAACATTTTCTTAACTATCCTTGTAGGTTTTTTTTCTCTATGATCTTTTCAATTTGTCTAGCTCCAGGGGAAAAAAAGGCTAAAGGCAATTTCATTGGGTCACATTAAATGTATATATTAACTTATAAATGAAGTCTTTTTTTGTGTGTGTGTGGAGCCCAGGGGCATTCTAACTTCAAGCTACACCTCCAGCCCTATTTTTTATTCTTTATTTTGAAACAGGGTCTCACTGAGTTGCAAAGGGCCTTCCTTGCTAAGGAGCTAAGGCTCCCCATGAACCAAGATCCTCTTGTCTCAGCCTCCCAAATGCTGGGATTACAAGTGTGGCCACCACACTCAGCTCATGTGGGTTTCTGAATATATCTTATGAAGTTTTTCTCTTTCTTTTTGTGGTGCTGAAAAACCCTGAGCTTTGTACAGACTAGACAACCACACTGAACCTGAGTCAAAACTTCAGCCCCTTGTTAAGTTCTATCCTAAGTATTTTAGCTTTTTGTTGCTTTTGCAAAGGAGTTTTTCATTATATATTTGAACTGCCTATTATCTGTGTATATGGGCGCTATTGATTTTTGTGTGTTAACTTTCTATCCTGCTACATTGATTTTTTAAAATTGAGTTTATTTTTTCCCCTCTCGGGTTTCTCAGGTATACTATCCTGTGTCCAGATAGAGTTAGTTTCATTTGTTTCTAATTGTTATGCCTTTGCTATATTTAATTGTATTGCTTAAATATCTCCCATGTACTGCTAAAAAATAGTAGAAATCTTTGTTTTGTTTTTGACTTAAGTCTAAATACCTTTAGTGTTCACCATTAAATAAGATGCTGACTTTAGGATAAAGAGATATGTCTGTCTGTCTGTCTGTCTGTCTCTCTCTCTCTCTCCATATATATATATATATATATATATATATATATATGCATATATACACCTATCCAGACATAATTCATACAGGATTTATGTACACATAAATATACTACATATCTATATATTAATATCATAGGTGATTATGCACTTATTTATATTGTGTATATAGTAAATTGTGTCTTTGGAATAATACAAGTGTCCTTTGACTTATTAGAGTCTTTACAAACCAATTAGAAAATATTTTTCTTTTAGTAGCTGAATGAAGCCTAGTCACATCTACTGATAGGACTACTATGTTTTTGTCATCTCTCTCAAACTAATTTGTATTATAATTACTAGATATGTAATGTGACATCTGTTTTCCTTTAGGTGGCATATCATCTTTGCTATTTAAAATTTTTCCTTTTGATATTTAGAAAGATTGTATATTTTATTATGTTACCTTTTTCTTGTTAAACCTTTTATTCTGTGATCTATCAATTTTTAATGTTATCTTTTGACTTTTATGAAGTAACTAACAATCTTATTCTGTTTTCCTTTCCTTTTTCTCTCTTTTTCTTAATTTTTATTTTTGTTGATTTTCATTTTTCTTTCTGGTGAAATTTGTAAATGTACATGAAAGAGAAAATGATGTAATAAACCCACTCTTCCCTTCACTCACTTTCAATAACTATCAACATTCAGTCGATTTTCTTCCATCAATGTCCCCCCAACTCACATGTGCCTGGATTATTTTGAAGCAAATTTCAAACATGATATCTTTTTTTTCTGTAACTATTTTAGAAGAGACTCATAAAATTAATCTATAAGAGATAGAGACTCTTAAAATTATTGCCACAATACTATTATCCCAGCTAAAGGAAATTGACAAGAATTCTTTAATGTCATAAAATATCCAGTCAGCCGGGCGTGGTGGCGCACACTTGTAATCCCCGCGCTTGGGAGTCGGAGACAGGAAGATCGCGCTGGTCCGGAGCCAGCCGCGCTGGCTTAAGAGACCCTGTTTCCACATAAAAAGTAAAAAAAATGGGTCTGGGAGTGTAGCCTGTGGGAGTGTATCCCGGAGGTAGAAGGGCTTCCAGGAACCCCAGTACCACAAAAATAATAATAATAATAATAATAATAATAATAATAATAATAATAATAAAATATCCAGTCAGTGCTCATATTTTTCCAATTGTTTTATAATTTTTGAATTCTGCTTTTCTAAATCAGGATTTGAATAAGTCCTAATTGCTGGTGTTAGTTGGCATATCTTTTAAGGTCCCCTTAAAGTTTCCTGCCACTGATGGCTCGAGAGAATGAACACTCTTTCCTTGCTTTTTAGGCATTTGTACATCTTGTTTTGTGAAGTATCTTCAAGACTTTTGCCCAATTCTTTCAAATTGAGTTTTTTGTCTCCTTACTGTTGAGATGTAAAGTTCCTTACCTGTCCTGGACACAAACCCTCTATCTAATACGTGTCTCAGTTATTCTCATCCATGCTGTGACTTGCCTGTTCATTCTCCAAATGATGTCTATCATTTGATGAGCAGGTTTCCATTTTGGTAAAGTCCAGTGTGTCAGTTTTCAAAACATGGTTCATGCTATGTATCTTCTCTCTTGAGGTACTCTATAACATAAGGGTATTTTACCTAATGTCAATAAACTCTTATATGATTATGGAAGGCAGGGTGTGGAGGGGCCCTAAACAGCACAACTGTAGGAGATAACCCAGCTATAAGGTATCTTATTGTTTCATTTCTCTTAACAAATCAAAGTTCCTTTTACAGAAAGTGAAAGTCCCAAATTGGAAGTAGAAAGATAGCTGGGACAGGGAATTAAGTATGAAGTAAAATTCAGAAATGTTTGTGATATCCTGAAAAATGATTTTGCCTTTTTGTGTATGTGTGGTACTGGGGATGGAACCCAGGGGCATTCTACCCCCAAGCTACACCCCCCAGCCCTATTTTTTATTCTTTGTTTTGAAATAGGGTCTCACTAAGTTGCAGAGGGCCTCACTAAGTAGCTGAGGCTGGCCACAAAGCTGTGATCCTCCTGTCTCAGCCTCCCAAGTACTGGGATTATAAGCGTGGACCACTACACCAGCTTGATTTTGCTTTTTTTTTTTTTTTTTTTGGTGGTACTGTGGTTCCTGGAAACCCTTCTACCTCCGGACTACACTCCCAGACCTATTTTTATACTTTTTTATTTGGAAAAAGGGTCTCTTAAGCCAGCACAGCTAGCTTCAAACCTGCATGATCCTCCTGTCTCCGCCTCCCAAGCGCAGGGATTACAAGCATGGGCTACTATGCCCAGCTTGATTTTGCCTTTTTAAAAGAGATTTTGACATGACCAAGTTAAAACATCCATGTCCATCCTCAGACCTCAAATCCTCTGCAACAGAGTTGCAGAATCGAACTGTGTTGCTTTAGTTGAGCATGCTATTTTTAAAACTTAATTTACTTTGAAACTACCATAAAAGGTGTAAAAAGAATTGGAAACACAGTACAGAGAATTTTTCTAAGCCATTTTAGATTAAGTTGTCAACCTGGTGTTCATTCCCTAAACACTTCTCTTTCCTTTAAATAAGGACATTCTCCTACATAACCCATAATCCACTGTTCAAACCACTGTCACCATCTAGTCCTCAGACCCCGTTTAATTTCTCCAGTTGCGGCAGTAATGTCCTCTCTAAGAAAGGGCCTAGTTCACAGTCAGGAGGTACATTTGATTGTCACACCCTTTTGTCTCATTCAATTGGGAACAATTTTTCAGTCTCTCCTTGATTTTCATGACCTTGACACTTTTGGACAATAGGGACCAGTTATTCTGCTAAATATCCCTCGACTGGGGTTTGGTGTTCCCTCATTATTAGACTGGGATTACACTTTTTGGGGGGTGACTATCACCAATCTGATGCCTGGTCTCCTCAGTACATCCTGTCAGTCGGCCCCACAATTCCATTTGATCCCATTGCCGGTGAGGTTCATCTTGAGCGTTTGATCTCATTGTCGTCCGCCAGTGGAAAGTTGCTATTTTTCTCTTGGAAATTAACAAACATTTTGTAGGGAGATATTTTAAAACTATATAACTACTGGTTCCTCATCAAACATTTAGGATATTCATTGCTTTACTTCTATCTGTGTGGGTCCATAGCTTCTTATTTTATTCACTGAGTTATGATCTGTTGCTGTCATTTATTTTAGTGCTCAAACTGACCTTGGTGTGACGACGGGCAATTCCTTCACACTGGCTTCTGTGTCCTTTTGACATGATCACCATCATTCTCTGGATGTATGGCATAAGATGTTCCAGTGCTTCTTCACATGATGTCTCTCCAGCCCTGGATTTGGCCATTTCCAGAGGAGCCATGGCTTCTTTCTTTTCTTTTCTTTTCTTTTCTTTCCTTTTCTTTTCTTTTCTTTTTTTTTCTCGGTACTGGGGATCGGACCCAGGCCCAGGGGCATTCTACCTCCGAGCTACACCCTCAGGCCTACTTTTTATTCTTTGTTTTTTTTGGTTTTTTTTTTGCGGGTCTGGGAGTGGAACCCAGGGGCATTCTACCTCTGAGCTACACCCCCTGCCCTATTTTTTATTCTTTATTTTGAAACCGGGTCTCACTGAGTTGCAGAGGGCCTCACTAAGTAGCTGAGGCTGTCCGCGAACCGTGATCCTCCTGTCTCAGCCTCCCGAATGCTGGGATTACAAGCGTGCGCCACCACGCCCGGCCTTTATTCTTTGTTTTTGAAACACCGTCTCACTAAGTTATGGAAGGCCTCACCAAGTAGCTGAGGCTGGCTTCAAACCTGAGATCCTCCTGTCTGAGCCTCCCAAGAACTGGGATTACAAGTGTGTGCCCCCACAACTGGCTAGGAGCCATGGTTTCCATTAGTGGAAAATGTCAGTGAGAAGCCAAGATCTGAGTGTGGGGTGTGCTTGCATATATTTGGGGGTTATCAAACCTAAGCTTCCTCTGTGAACAGAGCTGGGGATAAGACCTACTGAAGCAGAGTCTGCAGCTTTGAGCAAATCCCTAGACAATTCACAAGCACGTTGAATTTGGAGAAGCCCAGCTTACCTGCATAGCGATCCTCACTGTCTAAGACAGCTGTCAGAGCATCAGCCATCACAGCTGTATTGAGGAGAGCAGGCAAAATGATTCACTTTCTTTTGAGAGAGAGAGAGAGAGAGAGAGAGAGAGAGAGAGAGAGAAAGAGAGAGTGTGTGTGTGTGTGTGTGTGTGTGTGTGTGTGTGTGTGTGTGTGTTATTGGGGACTTGAACTCAAGGGCACTCGACTGCCTAGCTATACTCCCAGCCCTATTTTATTTTTATTTTCTGGAATAGTCTTGCTAGGTTGATTAAGATCTCACTACTTGCTGAGGCTGTCCTCAACCTGCAAAACTCCTGTCTCAGCCTCTCAAGTACTGGGAGGCCTGGCATCCATCTTCCATTTAGTTTAAAAGTCTCAGAACAATTCTGTTCATCTGTCATTGCTTAGAACGTAGTCACATGACTCCACGCAAAGGAGGCAGAGAAATCTAGTCTTTTGGTTGGGCCCATTGCCCAACACAGTTCCTAAGAACGAGGGGTATAAAAGCTGTTGGGTGTTCTCTCAGTAGGCTCAGGGAAGTTGTCAGTGGCAGCAGCTAACACTGAGCAAAACAACCACTCACCGATATGCAGACAGCAGGAAGGCCACCGGGGTCAACCCAGTTGAATCACTGATGTAAAACTCTAACCAAGTTCCCCCTTTTATGTCAACTTCTGTGACCATCATACCCACCAACCATACCTTCTGCCCAATCTCAGACTGAGTGAGGCCCAGAACTCAAGAAGCAGCAAGGTTTGCAAAGTTGAAAGGCACCGTTTAGCACAGTAGCTCAGCCAGAGGACTTAAAACAAACAGCCAGCACTCAAATCCCAATGCCACTGCTCATCAGCTGTAGGGCTTTTGGGAAGTTCTGCCTGCTCTAAAGCTCAGTGCGCTTGTGTTGAATGGGGAACAGTATAGGGTATCTCCCAGATTGTAATATAGATGTAATGGAAGGACATTATGCAAGCTCTTGAGACACCTGGCCCTCAGTGAGCCTTCCATAAACATCAGTTACTATGGGCTAGTTATTAGCTGTTAGTGCTTCCACAAGCAAAGATGGAACTTTTTTGGAGGTGGCTGTCATCCCTGATGGTGGGCTGGGTGCAGAGACCTGTTCCTGAGGAAGTATAAAAACCACCAACTTGGAAGCACTATCGATTTGCTTAATACCTTAAGCCCCCAATTTCCACCAGTTTAGAGACAATTGCAGCCAGCTCCATTTAGGATTCTATGTCCTTATGACTCATTACCAAGACTTCTGATTTGTGATTTTGTGGGGTGGCGTCTTTTTTTTCCCCGAGTTTGGTTTCCCTTCTTGGCCATTTGAACTCTTTTTAACATATTTTATAAACAGTACTTAAAAAAAAAAAGCAAGCAAACAGACTGATGTGGCTAGATGTGACATTCACCTTTGCACACGTCTGTTCTGAGATAAAACCTGCAGCCTCCACAGAATCTTTACCAGGGTTGAGCAAACCCTGGCAAGTCCGTATCTGTCACTGGATATGCAAAAGGCGGCACTATCACTTTCTTGGACAAACATCCTGGGAAATTTAGCTTCTTTTACTTTGTCATGAATACAACTGGTTTGGCTGAGTACCTTAGGAGACCTTGAAAGACCAGTTCTTGTTTTTTTTTTAACCTCCTCCCTGGCTTATCATTTTTGAATTATAATCCTATTATAATATCCAGTGGCTTGTAGGTGCCACTGAAAAGAAGTGACTAAGCTAAACAAAGAGAATTTTTTTTCTTCTGGAGATCCACATCTACATGACAGGACAGGGAAACATTTCAAGCTTGCAGAGAGAGAGAGAGAGAGAGAGAGAGAGAGAGAGAGAGAGAGAGAGAGAGAGAGAGAGAGAGAGAGAGAGAGAATATGAAAATAGGATTAAATGCTCCAGTCCTGTACTGTTTCATCTACTTCTGCCATTTTCCAGGTTTGGTGGAGACTGCTGGAACTGATCCCTCTTCCCTTTTGACCTCTGTTTAACTGGGGCCAAGATGTCACTTGGGTGTCCACTCAGGGGCCAGGCTGAGAAGGCTAAGAGTGCCCATGCAGGTGTGTGCCATGACAGTGAGCTTGGCCTCAGGAAACCTCGCCCAAGGCCTCATAAAGCTGCAGGATCATGTCTCTCAGTGATGACACATGCAAACGAGGGATGAGTGAAGATGTAAAGATGACACTTGTTGCTGGTCTCTCGTGGAGGCCAGAGACTGGTCCCCTCTGTATCATCTCTGCATTGAGCTATGATTGCTGCACAAATTGCCTGTCAGCCAGTTTTCCCATGGCTCTTTTCCTGGTAACAGTACCCCTTTCTCTTTTTCTTCAGGAAGTTTCTCCCCAGCTCCAGGTGAATCCAGGGAGTTTGATAAGCTACGGTTTCTGGTCCTGATAATGTGACCCAGCCAGGTTTTTTTTTTTTTTTTTTGGTACTAGGGATTGAACCCAGGAATATTCATTTTTGAAACAGGGTCTAACTAAGTGACTAAGGATCTTGCTGAGTTGCTAAAGCCAGCTTCAAACCTGTGACCCTCCTGTCTCAGTCTCCCCGGTACGGGGCCACCGTACCAGGCTTCAGCCAGGCCAATCTCCATCCTGCATCCCTTTGGGCATTGTTGAGTAAGCTGGAAAGATGGAGGTCATCCTCGACAACAGCTTCCCCCTTGTCTGCCAAGCTTCAGGCTCTGCTGAGTCTACCTCCTTGGTTTCTGGCCTGTCTACCTCTCCTACCAGCCTGGTCACAGCCATTATCATCCCTCTCCTCATCTCTGTGGCCTCCTAGCAGATGGTCCTAGTCATTCTGGGCCACCTCTGGAATCATTCTTTCAAAGGATAAATATGACCGCATCCCCCACTCATATCCTACTTCTACCCTGGCTTCCTATGGCCTTAGGAAAAAGACAAAATTCCTTAGCGTGGCCCACAAGCCCGTGGACTGCTCCCTCCCCATTCCCCCATCCCACCTCGCACTACGCTCTGTTGCTTCTTTGCCTGCGAGCTACATGAGCCTCCTGCAGCCCAGGCCTGCTGCTTTTTGAGCTTTATGCCTGCTCCTTCCATCCAAAATGCCCTTCCCACCTCTTCCCCGAGGTGACTCATCCTTTGGGTTTTAGCCCCACATCACCTCCGTGGGGAAGCCTTCCTGACCCCTTGCACCCTCGCAGGTCCCTCTCTTTCCTCGCAGCACTGCCCTTGTGCAAGTCTGTACCTACTGGCCAATTCTTTCTTGGCCATCTCCCCCACTGACTGTGAGTTCCAGGAAACTAGGGACACTATCGTTTTTGCTCCTAATATAGAGGGGCTGTCAATGAATTAGTCCAAGCTGTGGGCATCCAACAAAGACCAGGCCACCTGGGACCCTTCCCTGGAATTTCTTCCTTTAAAAATTTTTTTTATCTTGATTTTTAGTACTGGGGATTTAATCCAGGTTCACTCTACCTCTGAGCTAGATCCCCAGCCCTAATTTATTTTTTATTTGGAAACAGTCTTGCTAAGTTGCTGAGGCTGAGTTTGAACCTCTGTTCCTCCTGTCTGAGCTTCCCAAGGGCTGAGGGTCTAGACATACAACACCACGCCCAGCTCAGTATTCCTCAAATCAAAGGTGGGGAAGACATGCTCTCTTTTGCTCTGGGTTCACAAGATACAGGGACGCCATCTCTGTGGTGTAGATGACCATCTTCCCTGACTTATGATTTTTATCCTCTGCAAAATGAAAACTAGTAAGTGGAGAGGAGAAAAGGTCCTGCTGGGGTGGATTCCTCATCCAGGCTTGGAAGCTTTTCCTTCAGTTCTCCAAGCCTCCCAAGCCGGTGTGAAAGCTGATAGATTCCCAGTTTGTGTGACCTTATTAGAGTTGGTGTTTTCAAACTTGCAACAGAGAGATCCTTGGAAAGGCAAGTTAACTCAAGTGGCCCAGGGCTAGAGACCCAGGACTGGAGAGGCAATTGGCTGACCTAAAGGCAAGTTACTAATTGTATTTTATATGGTCAACTTTGCCTACTATGATGAAACTACATGGATACATTGCTATTTGCCATTGAAAAGGTGCCTTTCAGCTGGGCGTGGTGGCACACGCTTGTAATCCCAGCATTTGGGAGGCTGAGACCTGGAGGATCACGGTTCGTGGACAGCCTCAGCTACTTAGTGAGGCCCTCTGCAACTCAGTGAGACCCGGTTTCAAATAAAGGATAAAAAAAATAGGGCAGGGGGTGTAGCTCGGAGGTCAAATGCCCCTGGGTTCCATCCCCAGACCCGCAAAAAAAAAAAAAAAAAAAAAAAAAAAAGAAAAAAAAAGGTGCCTTTCATCCGCCGGCAAGAATTTGAGGCATGGTTAAAATATTTGACTTAAATGTTGATTGCATCTCTGCATCAAACAAGCATCTACACAACTAGACAGCTACCCATCCATGCAACAAGCATGCATTTCACACCCACTATGAACAATATAGATGCTACAGAAAACACATGAGTGAATGGAATTCAGCTCCCTTGAGAGGTTTACAGAACACTTTATTGGGGAATGTAGTATAGACATAAGTCATATAGGAAATACTCGGGACTACTGTCAGTAAGCTAATCTTATTTATTTATTTATTTATTTATTTATTTATTTATTTATTTATGTGTGTGTGTGCATGCGCACTACTGGGAATTGGACCCAGGGTCATTTTATCTCCAAGCTACACTCACAGTCCTTGACATTTTTTTTTAATTTTTGAGACAGAAACTCAGTAGGTTGCTGAGAATTTTGCTAGTTTGCGGAAACTCCTCAAACCTGCAATTCTCCTGTCTCGCCCTCCCAAGCACTGGGATTACAGGTATGCGCCACCCTGCCCAGCCAAAGGCAGTGCACTGGCAGGCGCACAGGCTCCTGGACAGAGCGGCCTGCAGGGGAAGGGCCCTGCTGCTTGCTGTCACTCAGCCTCACCTGGCTTCCTCTGCTGCTCAAAGAGGATGATAATACCTTTCGGATTATCAGGAGGATTAAAGGAGATGGAGTACGTAAACTGCCCAGCAGAGATGCATTCAGAAAATGGGAGTCAATGTTATTAGATGCCCAGTTCCATTTGAAAACCACCTGGAAAGAGCCCCTGCCCCCAAATTATACCCTCTTGCCACCATGTAAGCCATGGCACTTGAAATCCCAGCATCTGAGATTCTGCATTGGGGTTGATGGCTTGATTCCTAGGAAACCCCTGTTAAAATGCAAATGTGTTATTTGAAAGTGCAAGCCGTTACAGCCAGTCATTACCATGGATCATTCAATTGATCAGCAAAGAACAGGACCTAGCGAATGAGGCAAATGATAATAGGCCTAGCTGAGTGCTGGGCAAGGCGACATGGGCTTCTCATGTCCAGCTGACCTTGGCCACTCGACCCCAGGGCTTCAGATCTAAGGATGGCATCTCTCTCACAGAAGTGGTTTGATAACTAAGGTAATACATGAAGAGCACATATTCCTGGGCAAGGTGACTTGGGACCCGGGCCTGTCTGGGTGTTAGGAACACTTGAAGCCCTGGTGCGTCTTGTGAGGGAGCACACCAAAGAGGGAGGCGTGAGGCAGGAGACCACACAGCCCATGCACTGCCTCATCAACTCAAATGGCCAGCGATGCCGCTGGGCCCCTCTATGGGGGCAATCTGAAGACACAGCGGGGCCGATCTCACTTACCCTGAGGAGGTCTGCTCCTGAACGTCCATCAGGTCTGGGAACATCACCTGTTAAGGCATCTTCTCTCCTCGTGCACCAGCCTGGGCCTTGGATATACTCAGATCTAAGACAGATGAAATGGTATAGACAGGAAAGATATTTAGTTTTAAAACCTGAAAAGAAAATCCTATGGAGGAGCAAACAAGACAACCTAAAGGAGGAGAAAGGAGGGGGGAAGAGGAAAATCTCTAAAACACACAATGTACTTAAACATATCGAAGTCAACCACTAAGCCGAGCAAGGAAGGGAGGGTGGGAATTGGGTAGAGGTTAAATCAGTGATGTGTACATGTCTGTACACACAAGTTTTTTACCCAATATGATGTATGAATATAATACACCAATAAAAATTAAAAAAATAAATAAAAAATTAAACCTGAAAGGAATGTCAACGCTTCTTATTACAGTAGTCCACAGGGGGGCATTGCATGACAATTCTTAATTTGTGGAACTTTCATTCCTTCACTCGATTACAGAATATCAGAAACAACTGCCCAGGGACCAGCGATGACTCTGCTATTTATTGCCATGGGGTTCCCGTTTTTATTTATTTAATTTTTAATTTTTATTTATTTTTAATTTTAATTTTTTCTGGTACCAGGGATGGAACCCAGGGGCATTCTACATCTGAGCTACACCTCTAGCTATTCTATTGTTTTATTTTGAAATAGGGTTTCACTAAGTTGCAGAGGGCCTTATTAAGTAGCTGAGGCTGGCCGCGAATTTGGATCTTCCTGTCTCAGCCTCCCGGGTACTGGGATTACAAGTGTGTACCACCCCCCAGGGCTCGTGTCTTGTCTTCACTGGTTCATGCTCCTCTTCTAAACTAGAAGACAAAAATCAGTCACTTGGCCTGAGATTTGGAGAGAACCCTGGGGCTGGTGGAGATTCCCAAACAAGGGCCAGGCAGCCAGCTGTGTCAACAGCCAGCTGTGTCAACCTCCAGGGAGCTGTTGACACCTGCCCATTCCTTGGGGCCTGCCCAAGAGTAAGAGGCTGGGGGAGCAGGAGAGGCTGAGGACTTAGAATTATTTTTTCTTCCACATTACGCTCAGGGCAGCCCCCACGGCAGCCACCATGCCCAGGGCAGGGGTGTCTGCCCCAGGTGACTCAGGTGCAGAGCTAGGAGCTTTAGAAAGCACTGCAGGCCTCTTCTCCCTTCTCCCACTCCATCAACATCTAGACCCTTTTAATCTTGGGGGAAAAAACCCTTATTTTGCAAAACTCCTTCAAAGAAAGAGGTTCCTTAGAACTCTTTTCAGGGTCTAATGTATTCAACTTTAAGCACTGCAAAGTGCTAGATTAACAGATGAACCCTTTACCTAATACGCAGACAACCGTAGGAAAATCTAATGAATAAAATGAGCGATGACAGCGATTTGCCAGTTATCTTGCATGTTACAGTACTGTTAATCACCCCGTATAAATTCTATTTTACATTCAACTTTAAATCTTAAGTCTACAATTGATTACTTAATTACACATTCAACACTGAAATCTTGAGGCTTCCCTCATGCATGTCCTACCCTGCAAGTCCTCTTACATGTTACATTGTAGATACCAATAGATAAATATTTCATAGGGCAATTCTAAATTGAATGCAAAAATATTAATATGATAGATTTAACACCGTTATCTTTAAGATTAAGCCTTAGACATTCCTGGGGTAAAATCACACACCTGGTAATTAAATGACATTATCCCACAGGGACCTTCAATCGCCTGGGCTGACACTGTTGACCCATCAGATAGTTTTGGTGGGAATCCAAGTTCTGAAGATGCAGTGATTTCTGTGTTTGAGTGTGTTTTGTTTAACAAGGAAGAACAAGTTGAGCCTACAGGGAAGGATTTTTTGCTCTCTCAGCGGCTTTTGGTGGGTTTGGGGGTCTAATACCGTTCCTACCAATTCAAATTACCCAAACTTCTCGTTGTCCAGCTCTTGTAATCTCTATCGACCCTGTCCCCGGATTTGAGGAGACACTATTTTGTAATTTCCACCCAGGTTGCTTCACTACTAGATTCAGCTATGGGATGTGGTTTTCAAACTGGGCTGCGCAGTGGAACCCACGGCAGAGCTTTGTGAGGGTGTGAGGCCAGCGTCCCACCCAGGCACCCTGGTCTAATTGGTGTAGGCTGAGGACAAGGAGCTAGCGTTTATTTTTTAATCACTTAGCTGTCATCTCAATTAAAAGAATGACTGTTACAGGAACTTGGTGCTTGTGTTTAAGAAACCTTTATTTCACTTAATAATGGCCCCCAAAGCCAACAGTAGCAATTCAGATATGCCAAAGAGGAGCCCGAGTTCCTCCCTTTAAGTGAGAAGGCGAAAGTACAATCTTTAGAGAAAAAAGAGAGGCATGTAAATATTTTTATTATACATTATTGTACCTGTCCTACTTTATGATTAGCTATTGTTTTAATTTCTTATTGTGAGCCGGGCGTGGTGACGCACGCTTGTAATCCCAGCATTTGGGAGGCTGAGACAGGAGGATCACAGTTCGAGGACAGACTCAGCTACTTAATGAAGCTCTTTACAACTCAGTGAGACCCTGTTTCAAAATAAAGAATATAAAATATGGCTGGGACTGTAGCTTGGAGGTAGAATGCCCCTGGGTTTCATCCTCAGTACTGCAAAAAAAAAAAAAATCCTATTATGTCTAACTTATAAATGAAATATTATCACAGATAGATATGTGTAGGGAAAATATAGAATATAAATATAAGGCTAGGTACTATCCATAGTTTCAGGCATCCACGGGGGTGGGGCTGGTGGTGTCTTGGAATAGTACCCTCTGAGAACATGAGGGGCAACTCTCACCTCCACTGTATAGAAAATAGCAGAGGTTCAGAGAACGTAAGTATGTTCCTTACAGTATCCCAGCTGAGCTTCAACAAGTTCACATAATGTGATTCTAAGTTTGACAAATATTATTCACTGAACCACATGACCTTCGTAAAGGGTTTAGAAATGTAGCATGGATATTCTCTCCCTCCCTCCCTCCCTCCCTCCCTTTCTTTCTTTCTTTCTTTCTTTCCTTTTTTCTTTCTCTTTCTCTTTTCTTTTTTTTATTTTGAAACAGGGTCTCATTAATTGCTGAGGGCCTCGCTAAGTTGCTGAGGCCGGCCTCATGCCTGCAATACTCCTGTCTCAGCTTCCCTAATACTAGGATTAGTTATGCGCCACTGTTTATTTCTAAAAGTAAACATAGGTTCCAGCACAGCTCAGGACAATGGTGGGAGGAAGTACACTTGTACTTCTGAAAGAAAAGGAATGCCTTTTTCATTTTTCTGATAAGGAGACCTTAGACTTCTAACAGGGTTGAGATGCTGGTCTGTGATGCCCGTTAAGTGGGGCTATTGACCACAGCGTCTCAAGCCTTTCTAAACCAGTTCAGAGACCTCTTTGGAGGATGCCCTGACTTGGGCAGGGGAGTCTACCTCCAGCATTCCCCCCGAGCGTGTTTGTGGAGGCCAACTCAGTGCAGCTTTGGCTCTGCACAGCCACAGACCAGACAGACCTCTGCCTGATGGAGCTTCCAGCCCAAGGGGAGGCAGTGGGCGCCACTGGAGAGGCCTGCCGCGCTGCGGCAGTGTGAGGGCAGCTGTGCAGCCTGGCGGGGAGGCCTCACTCTGCTGGAGTCCCTGGCCAGCAAGCCGCTTAGCTCCTCTGGCCTCTGTTTCCTCATCTATAGAAAGAGGAAGACAAATGTTCAACTCCCAAAGTGAACTCTACTCTGAACTCGGGGTCACAGCGGCGTGTCAATGGAGGTTCAGTGATTATAACAAAAGTACCACCATGGTGTGGTATTGATGGTGGGGAAGGAAGAGGAACTCTCTTTGCTTATGCTCAGCTTTTTTGTGAGCCTAACGGCTCTAAAAATAGAGTTTCTTTTTTTTAAGAAAATGGCAATAGCAAGTAAAAGTGCATAGAATTATTGGGAGAATTAAGAGTTAACATGTGAGGCATTTCAAAAATCTTCAGATAAATAGAAATATCCACTAAGAAGTAGCCATTATTTTTAGCATCAAATCTAGAGAATGTTTTTTCCCCTCAAAATTTATTAGTAAGAATGTTTTGGAAAAAAATTGAATTGGGTTAGCAGAAGAGGTGGGAGTGAGCTAGGCACAGTCATGTCTGCCTGTCATCCCAGTACTTCGGAGGCTGAGATAGGAGGATTCCAAGTCTGAAGCCAGCCTCAGCAATTTAGTGATACTCTTAGCAACAAAGACCCTGTTTCAATGGGGGTGAGAGAAGAGGTGGGGAGGAGGAGGGAGCAGGTCACTTGAGCTGGGTGTGAGGGCAGGGCAGGGGGCCAGAGGAGGTGACAACGGGGGGGTGGGGGGGAGACCTGAATGAAGCAAGGGATGGATCCATCAAATGTCTTGGGATGAGAGAACAGCAGGAAACCAAGGTCCTGAGGCTGGAGTCTGCTTGGTGGGTTGGGTAAGTAGAGGCGGGGAAGGCAACGGAGGGGCACGGGGGAGGGAAGGGCCTGGCCTGTCCCTCAGCACATCTGTTGGTACATTCGGGTCTCCCTCCAGACTCAAGCCTTTGAACGCTGGGAACTGTATCTCCAGGTCGGGAAACAAGCTCTCTAAATGTTCATGTGATAAAGGAAAATTAGTTATTCACCATGCTTGGCCCCATCCATCCGCAAATTAGAATATCAATATTCTAGGCTCAATTCTTCACTCCCTCGTTTTATTAAAAAAAACCGACTGCGAGAGCCAGTATTGATGGAGCTCTCCTCAGGCTTTGTTTTTATAAAAACTAGAGTCTGCAGCCCACCGGAAGAGTGTCCAGATGGGCCACCAATTGATCAGAACAACGCAAGTCCTTTGCTTGGTCCTTGGAAGTAAGTGGATGCAGCCCCCTGGAGGGCCATGATTATGTATAATGCTTATAGGCAGCCAGGGGTTACCAAAATTAGCGCTTAGCTAGCATTTCCTGGGGACAGTTGCAACATCCATCAGGCCAGCAGCGTGACTGACAAACCTGCTGGTGCTGCCGCCCGCCCGGCCGCCTGCCCTGCCGCCCGAGCCGAGGCCGCCAGCTCTGGGCTGGAAGCTTTGCTCCTAGCATCATCGGTGTTGTTTACTGGGATCCTGGCTTTCCCTTGCAGGTTTTCTTGCATTTTAATGCTATCTTTCTGCTTTGGTTCATGCTCAGCAGTCTGGTTTGTAAGCCCTGCAGGCTGCTGCAGGGAATGTTTGGACACTTTCACATTACTTGGGCTTCTAAGTCCTGTGTGGGGATAGCTGTTGCTTTGATCCATCCGGCTTCCCTCCTGCTCTCATGTAGGAACAGCACCCCACTTTCCTTTTGAGTCCTGTCCCCCAACTCCCTGTGGCCTCAGTGCGCTGTGCAGCCTGGGGTCTGGCCTCTGCCCCCCACCCTACCTGCCCCAAGGATGGCCCCACTAGCTCAAGAAGAGCACTTGCTTCTCCTGGTCACTGAGACCCCTGCATGCGGGAATGGTGTGACCCTGCTAGACCCTCAGGGTCCTCACTTACAGGTAGCAAAATTGATGCTCATTAAGAGACAGTGTAGCCAGGTGTGGTGGCGCACGCTCGTAATCCCAGCATTCAGGAGGCTCAGACAGGAGGATCGCGGTTCACTGACAGCTTCAGCTACTTAGTGAAGCTCTCTACACCTCAGTGAGACCTGGTTTCAAAATAAAAAATAAAAAAATAGGGGCAGGGGTGTAGTTCAGAGGTCGAATGCCCCTAGGTTCCATCCCCAGGCCCTCAAAAAAAAAAAAAAAAAAAAAGAGAGAGACGGTCAGATCTGAGCGAGGTGACACATTCCTGCAATCCCAGGACTTGGGAGGCAGAGACAGGAGAATCCCAGATTTAAGGCCAGAGTATGATAACTTGGTGAGATTCTATTCAAAGTAAAAAATAAAATGGAAGGACTGGGACACAGCCCAGCGGCAGAACTGCCCTGGGTTCAATCTTCAGTGCCACAAAAAAAGGAGGGGTGGGGGTGAACAGGAGCAGTGGCACACATCTGTAGTTCTAGCCACTCAGGAGGCCGAGGCAGGAGGATTACAAGTTCAAGGCCAGCCCAGACAATTTAATGAGACCCTGTCTCAAAATAAAAAGGGGCTGGGGTGTAGTTCAGTGGTAGGGCACTTGCCTAGCAGGCATGAGGCCCTGGCTTCAATCCCCAATACCACACACACAAAAAGAGAAAGAAAGAAAGAAAGAAAGAAAGAAAGAAAGAAAGAAAGAAAGAAAGAAGAAAGAGAGAGAGAGGGAGAGAGAAAGAGAGTAGGCTGCACTCTGCCTCTTAGACAGTGGTTCTCAAATCCAACGCTTCCTTTTTTAATTATCCATTTAATATACTGAAAGAGAAATCACTGATCATGTGCATGCCATTTGAAATTTAATATAATGCCTTCATTACGAGATAAATAAAAGCTTATACAACATAAAAATAATTTATGAAAATGGTATATAGTAAGACAATAGTGCATCAATATGTAAATGCAGGCCTCCCCGGAGACAGTGCAGAGCCGTGCAGAGGCACCGAGTGTGGCGAGCAGATGAGGCTTATGCAGGTGTGCCGCGCGACTCCTCCAGTACCAGGAGCAGCACGGCCATCAGTGCTATGGCTTCTGAAACAGGAGATCAGCAAACACCCCTTGCTAAAATTTCAGACAAAAAGAAATACAGTTTTCCATCACTTTATACATCATGGTATTCACGGACAATTCAGTGTATATTAAAACTGTGCAAGGGAGCCAGGCACAGTGGTGCTCATCTTTAATACCAGCACCTGGGAGGCTGAGACAGGAGGATCCAGCAGAGGGTAACTTAACACAACCCTGTTTTCAAATAAACATTAACAAGAGGCTGGCATGTAGCTCAGAAGTAGAGCACCCTGGGCTCAATGCCTAGTACCGAAACATTTTTTAAAAACTGCAAAGAACTTTATTTATATATAAAATTGAGTTACATCTAGACTCAATTATAAAAAGGCTTTCCACCCAAATAAAATCCAATGAGGAATTAGCAATTTATCTGGGACACAGGACAGCTCTTTGTAGCATGTCAAGCATTAAATTCAATCAGTAGCTCCCCGCCATTGTGTCAATCAAAACCATCCTCACTTCCCGGCGTGGTGGCGCACGCTTGTAATCCCCGCGCTTGGGAGGCAGACAGGAGGATCGCGCAGGTCCGAAGCCAGCTGCGCAGGCTTAAGAGACCCTGTTTCCAAAAAAAAAAAAAAAAAACCTCACAAATTTCCAAGATGCTCCCTAGGGGGCGCTACTATCCACCCATTGCTCCCACTGGGAAGCTTGTCCTAGGTCTTTGAGCTATAACCACCGCAGGCAGGGGCTGCAGCTGTAGTCCTCTTTCCAAGCCTGGTGGAGGCAGCCATCTGTAGAAGAAATGAATGAAACCAACATGGGGAGAAAGGCAGAACTGAGAGGTGGCAAGAGGGGCAGTGCCTGGATCCGTGAATGCCCGGAGTCAGATAACATCTCTATTTCATGAACATTGAACTTCCTTTTTATTTGAATTATATGGAGTTTAGTTGCTGACATATACAACAATAACAACAACAACAAAAGCAAAACCCCCAAATAACACTAATACATAGTTCAAAAGGCAGCTGCAAATAATGATGCTTTATAAAAAATAAAAAGCAAAAGTAACTGATAAGAAGTGTGATTCCCCTCACTTTATCCATAGTAGCCTTTATGGACAATTCAGTATGTATTGAAACTGTACAAGAAATACCTTGTTCATATGGAGGAGGGGGAGAACTGTGACTTGTCTGTGTTCTGCCAGGTGATTTAGGGAAATCAGGAAAGCTGCTAAGTAGATATACAAGAAGAAAACATGAGTTTCAGAAATTTACCATTTCTAGCCGGGCGTGTGGCACACGCTTGTAATCCCAACATTTGGGAGGCTGAGACGGGAGGATCACGGTTCGAGGACAGCCTCAGCTATTACTTAGTGAGGCCCTTTGGAACTCAACCCTGTTTCAAAATAAAGAATAAAAAAATAGGGCTGGGGGGTGTAGCCCAGAGGTAGAAAGCCCCTGCATTCCATCCCTAACACTGGGAAAAAAAAAAAAAAAAAAAAAAAAAAAAAAAAAAGAAAGAAAGAAAGAAAGAAAAGAAAAAAATTCCAATTTCTGTGACTTATCCCTTCTCTAGACTAAGCTATAGTCTGACATCAGCTCTTCAGGAACCCCTGTGTCATGGACACGCCTTCCCTTTTTTATAACTCCAGTGGGTTTCTATGACTTGTCTCTAAAGCATCCTAAGGGAATACCTTTATTTCTATTAGGTGTCCTAAATTCTTTCTTCCCATTAAACTAGGTCAAATTAGATCAGAGGGGACCAGAAAGTCACAGAGCGCAGGGAGCCGAGCTCCGATGTGCCCTGTGGTTAACCAGCTCTCCCAGAAGTATTGACACAGCAGACAGGACTCTTGGATTTGAATTTGAATCGGAAATTTGGACAAAGAACAGATGATAGAGGAGGGGGAGAGGATATCTTAGAGCTTATCAAGCCAATTCTCTTATTTTATTTTTAAAAAATTTTATCAAGGTTAGCCGGGCGTGGTGGCGCACGCGTGTAATCCCCGCGCATGGGAGGCTGAGACAGGAGGATCACACAGGTTCGAAGCCAGCCTCAGCTATTTAGTGAGGCTCTCAGCAACTTAGTGAGACCTGTTTCCTAATAAAATAGAAAATAGGGCTGGGAGTATAGCCTAGAGGTAGAAAGCCTCTGGTTTCTACCCCCATTACCCCCCCAAAAATTATCAAGGTTAGAATTTTTTTTGGTTAAAGAATCAACTAGTTCTACCGGGTTTGGGAGATAAATGCAAGTCTCAGGCCTCATCCCGTAGTCCCTACCCTGACCGCCATGCTACCAAAAGCCACGCTTGTAGGGCCACTTCTGACTTCCTGGCTTAGGCTCCACCCACTGACCTCCCCAGGGACAATGAATATGTGGGAGCCAAAGTGGTCTGGGCAGGAAGCAGGTCATCTGGGTGGAGCCGGAGCCCCTGCCCTTTCTAAAAAGCTCCTTAGTATTTTCTTATACTCGAGTTTGAAAGCCATTGTTGGGAGAGGGAGAGACAGATGGTCATAGTCGTAGTAAGAAACAGAGGTGGAGACCGAGGGAGTGAGAGGGGTAAGGGGAGGGAGGATGCTTTGGGGCAGAACCTCAGGACTCGTGTGGATCAGGTGCTTCCTGACTGTGTCGCCTGAAGCAAAACTTTTCTGAGCCTCAATTTCTTAAAAAACGGGCACATTTCCGGGCATGGTGGTGTACCACCTATAATCTTCGTACTTGGGAGCCTGAGACAAGAGGATCATAGGTTCAAGGCTAGCCTCAGTAACTTAGGAAGACCCTCAGCAACCTAGCAAGACCCTGTTACAAAATTAAAAGGAAATAAAATAGGGCTGTGGGCTAAATAAAATAGCTCAGAGATAGAATAACCCCAGGCTCAATCCCCACTACCACAATAAACAAACAAACTATAAAGGACAGGGGGTACAGCTCGGAGGCAGAACGCCCCTGGGTTCAATCACCAAAAATAACATAAGAGGCACATTTCAAGGGTTTTGCAGAGATTCCATGGAATTCCACAGTCAAGGCTCCATGAAAACGCCCTCACTCCCAGTGACACGGGGGAAAAGTACAGGAGGTCGCGTTTGTAAAGTGGAATACAGCAAAACAGACCCCGGGCTGGCCCCACTGCGCCTCGCTCTTCCCCTCAGGCTCCTGGGCTGTCTTCAGTGTTTCCCACACTTGCTCTTCTGCCTCAGCCCCCGGGCCCTCCACAGCCTCTTCACCTAGCCAATCCAGACTCTACCGAGGGAGCCAGGTCAGTGTCCCCGGGCCAGGTACACGTTTCCTGTCCTCAGAGTCACACACACCTCTGCACCTGTCCTTCACAGGACAGAGCTGGCCTGCCATGCCTTCCACTTGTCTTCATTCTTGCTGAACATCTGGCTTCCCCTTGAGACTGTGGGAGCAGAGGAACAACATCTGGCATATCCGCGGCAGTCCCCACAGTCCAGGCACCGCGCCAGACCCGCAGGAGGTATCCCCGTGAATAGGCCTCCCCTCCCGCAGTCTTGGCTGCAGACCAGGCCGCCTTGCTCGGCGGGCTCCCTGCCCAGCCACCAGCTCGACCTCGCTCCTACTGCTCCCTGAGGAGACATGCAGAAAAGCTGGTTGTCCTCAAGTTCATGTTTGTTTAACCAAAATCAAAGTCTGATAGCTAAATGGTAAGACAGGCTCAGCAGGAGGGACAGACCCAAGCCCGTTATTATTTACAGGGCATCCTGGTGTGCCTGAAAATGCCCTTCCTTCTTCCCCAGCCACCGGGCCCTGGCTCTCCTGTCTGTTGGAGAAAAAAAAAAATCTTATAGAAACTTTAAACAATGGGGTTTCCAGGGCAGGGAGGCCCTGCTTCAGAGCTGTGGGGCTTTGCTGTAATTTACAGGCTACCCTCGAAACTGAGGGAGAGAAAGGGAAGCCAGAGGAACCAAGAGCAGAATCCGGACAGCTTCTCTGAAAAGGCGTTCTGCGAAAGCCCGTGCCCTCAGAAACGGGCTTGGTTGGGTCGTCTCCAGTGGTACTGCGCAGAAAAGAGTTATGTTGGTCTTTGACCCTCAAACACAAAAATGGGACTCTTCGACAATCCTGTGCACCGATTTTCACCCATTTATTTTCAGAAGCCAAAAACATATTTTTTTAAAAAAAATTAAGCCAGATATGTGTGTTATTTAACTTTATTGTTAGAATTGAAAACAAAGTTTTACCTAGAAGTGCTCTTCGGTCAACAGTGGGAAGGGGTGTGGAGTAGAGCTGAACGCCTGGCAGGACTGTTTAGGGGAAAGGATGGTGTTTAGACATGGATGCTACAGACACAAGGGACAAGGGCCACCCCCGGACGCCCGTGGATGGGTGGCGCTAAGTAATTATAGCAGTTTAGCAGAGCACTTGACAATGCTGGCCCTAAAACCATTCTGTCTGGGGTTTTAATCCTGGCCCTACCACTTAGATGCATGACCCTGGGCAGGTTCCTCAACCCCGCCAGGCCTCAGTCAGCTCATTGATAAAGGAGGAATAGAAGCGTACCTGCCTCGAGCCACATGGCTGGACGAGTGATTCAATGATTTCATATACAGACCGTGCCTTAGGGACTTAGGACAGTTCAACTTAACGATTCTTGACTTTACCATGATGCAAGAGTGATATGCATTCAGTAGAAACCACACTTGAAATGTGTGAGCTTTGGTCTTCTCATTGGTTAGCAATATGCCATGCCATCATCTCTTGAGATGCAAGTTGGAAGCCCTGAGCTGCAGCCCCAGTCAGCAAGGAGATCTGGAGGATGAAGAGTCGATACTCTAATGATACAGGTGCTGTGTTGCTAAGCTGCAGTGCTTAGAGGTAAGGTGCATTCAATGCATTGTCCACTGTTGCCGGGCGTGGTGGCACACGCTTGTAATCCCAGCGCTTGGGAGACTGAGACAGGAGGATCGCGCAGGTTCGAAGCCAGCCTCAGCTACTTAGTGAGGCTCTCAGCAACTTAGTGAAACCCTGTTTCCAAATAAAGTATAAAATAGGTCTGGGAGTATAGCCCGGAGGTAGAAAAGCCCCTGGGTTCCACCCCCAGTACCACAAAAGACAGAACAATGCATTACCCACTGCTTTCAGTTTCTCTATATTTTCAAATAATTAAGCCAGGCGTGGTGGCGCACGCTTGTAATCCCCGCGCTTGGGAGGCTGAGACAGAAGGATCGCGTGGGTTCGAAGCCAGCCTCAGCTACTTAGTGAGGCTCTCAGCAACTTAGTGAGACCCTGTTTCCAAATAATATATATATATATATATATATATATATATATATATATATATATATATATGATATAGGTCTGGGAGTATAGCCCGGAGGTAGAAAGCTTCTGGGTTCCACCCCCAGTACCACCAAATTATTATGGGTTTATTAGGATATAAACTCATGTTTAGTTTAGTAGTATCCATCTATAGTGCTCTTAGAAAAGTGTTTGATCAAAAGTAAATATGGAGAAATATGAACTCTTATACCAAACTATGGATATAACCAAATATGCCTTTCAATGGGTGAATAAATAAATTGTGGTACAGATATACAATGGCATAAATAGGATAAACAAATAAATTTTAGTATAGACATACAATTACTCAGCAATGAAAAGAGATGAAAACTATTAAAAATAAATGGAATACTACTCAACAAAAAAAAAGAAGGGGGGAAAAAACTATGCATAACAGTCTGCGTGAGTTTCAAAATAACTATGCTGAGAAAAAGAAGATAAATAATAAATTATATATTGTGTGGTTTCATTTTATAGAACTGAAAATGCAACCTGGTCAGTAGTGCAGAAGGCAAATGAGTGGCTGCTTGGATGGGGGCAGGAGGCCGAGGGAAGGAAGACAGAGAGGAAGGCAGTTGCTTTGCGGGCGATGATGGGTATGCTCACTATCTTTTTTTTTTTTATGGGTCTGGGGATGGAACCCAGGGGCATTTGACCTCCGAGCTACACCCCCTGCCCTATTTTTTATTCTTTATTTTGAAACCGGGTCTCACTGAGTTGCAGAGGGCCTCACTAAGTAGCTGAGGCTGTCCGCAAACCACGATCCTCCGGTCTCAGCCTCCCGAATGCTGGAATTATAAGCGTGTGCCACCACGCCTGGCTGTTCACTCTCTTGATTGCGATGATGGTTTCACAGGTGTACCTAGGTGTCAAAATCAAACTATACACTTTACCCATGTTTAATTCACTGTGCTAAATATAACTTCATAACTACTTACGAAAATGAAATATTAGCTGTTCCTATTTCCTATGAACCCCATCCTTTTTCTGTGGTACTGAGGATTGAACCCAGGGGCATTCTACCTCCAAGCTACACCTCCAGCCCTATTTTTTATCCTTTATCTTGAAACAGGGTCTCACTAAGTTGTGGAGGGCCTCACTAAGTAGCTGAGGCTGGCTGTGAACCTGCGATCCTCCTTTCTCTGCCTCCTACATTCTAAGATTATAAGCCTGTGCCATCACACCAGGCTAACCCCATCCTGCTTAACATGGTGTCCCCAGGTGGTTGTCACCTGGGTCTGAGTCAACACTCAGTATTCCAGGGATATTGGTTGTCCTGGTAAAGAGAAACTTTAATCCCAAGTATTGGGATAATAGGTATGTCACTATGCCCGACTAAATCAATTTTTTTGTCTATTGCTTATTGTTAATTCTTTGATCATACTGAGAAATTATAAAGTTGAGATGTCAATAGATCGGAAAGGTTGCCTTGTTTTACCTATTAACTCTGAATATGGGGAAGAAGAAGAGGAAGAGGATTTTTTTTTTTTTTTTTTGGCAGTACTGGGGATGGAACCCAGGGGCATTCTACCTCCAAGCTATACCCTTCGTCTTGTTTTTTTATGCTTTATTTTAAAACAGGGTCTCACTGAGTTACAAAGGGTCTCACTAAGTAGCTGAGGCTGTCTGCAAACCACGATCCTCCTGTCTCAGCCTCTTGAATGCTGGGATCACAAGAGTATACCACCACGCCCAGCAGAGGATTCTTAAGTAAAACAAAAGACAAAGCTCTAAATTCAAGACCCCAATCTAGGGGTGGGAGGGAGTTTATAAACATAGAGACAACATAACATTGTACCAAAAACTGGGTGTGGTGGCGCACCCCTGTAATCCCAGTACTTGGGAGGCTCAAACAGGAGGATCGCAGGTTTGAGGACAGCCTCAGCAAGTAGTGAGACTCTCGTCAACCTAGTGAGACCTTCTTTCCAAATGAGAAATAAAAAATTGGGCTGCAAGCCGGGCGTGGTGTCGCACGCTTGTAATCCCCACGTTTGGGAGGCGGAGACAGGAGGATTGCACAGGTTCGGAGCCAACCTTGCTGGCTTAAGAGACCCTGTTTCCAAATAAAAAAGTATAAAATAAGTCTGGGAGTGTAGCCTGAAGGTAGAAGGGTTTCCAGGAACCCCAGTACCACACACACACACACACACACACACACACACACACACACACACACAATTGTACCAAAACTGCACCAAAGGTACAAACCATTAATAGTAGTTTCTCTTCATCTTAGAGCCAGGGAAGTTTCCACTTTCATCTCTTGGCTTATGTGTATTTTCTAAACTTTCTGTGAGGCTAGGGATGTAGGTCAGTGGTAGGTGCTTGCTTAGTACCCACAAGCCCTGGGTTCTAAGCTTTATCTAAATGTATGGATATTGCTTTTGCAATAAAAATCTTTTTTTTAAAGCCCCAAATATTTCTGACATATGTGGAATTGCTACCTTTGTTCAGAAAAGCAAGACACACCTGTTCCTGATAACTGACAAAGATAACATCAGCGGTAAACAAATAGAAAATAATTAAAGTGCCTCAGGCCCAAGATCTGGCCTTCATGGGCAACTGAGCGCCATCCCAGGATAGTTTTAGGGGGGTCCTGTTGTACGCCCTTGATGCCCAAATAAAAGGAAGGGTGATGCCCCTCCAAGTCTCTTTATGTTCTTAACTCCTGATCCTGCTCTCATGCAATCTAAATTCTTCTTAAGTTGATGTTTCCTGCCTGTATGGCTCCTCGAGAAACCACAGTGTTGACTTTCCCCAAGCCTATGGACAGTGAGTATAGAATAGATCCCACCAAGAGTGGCTAGATAAATAGCTGTCACTGGTTCATGCTCAACTGTGACCGTGACCCATTAAAAAGAACCTCTTAGCCAGGTGAGGTGGCGCAGGCTTGTCATCCCAGTACTTGGGAGCCTGAGTACTTGGGAGGAGGATCACACAGGTTCGAAGCCAGCTTCGGCTACTTAGTGAGGCTCTCAGCAACTTAGTGAGACCTTGTTTCCAAATAAAATATAAAATAGGTCTGGGAGTGTAGCCCAGAGGTAGAAGGCCCCTGGGTTTCATCCCTAGTACCATATAAATAAATATAAATAAATAAATAAATAAATAAATAAATAAGAACCTCTTACAAGTATGGCAGTGCCCAGAAGCATCCTGTAGGCTCACACAAGTCCACTCTGCCCCCTGCCCCCACATGCCTTCCTAGTGTCCCCCATATCACTGAGTTTTTAATCTCAGCTGTGGGATTTACCAGCTGTGCAACTTGGGGGGAGATTGTCAGTCTCTCTGTATCTCGGTTTTCTTATCAGTCAAATGGATACAATAGTGTCTATTTTACAGGGTTGATGTGAGATTTACGTGAATTGGTACTATGAAGTGCTCTGCGGAGTACCCAGCACATAGCCGGTGCTCACCACATTACATGATTTTTATTACTGCCTGATTTTATTAATGCCTCTGCTCAGAAGCTGAGCAGAGGCACTCGCTGCCTCTCATGAGGGTCCAGCAGTCCATAAAATAAATCTTTACTGCACAGTTGGAAAAGATTTTGAATACATCTGGGCGATGGTCTACATACTTCAGTCATGTCCCAGTGGGCTGCTTGGCTAAAATTCTCATGCAGTTCCCAAGCAAAGCGTTTTTCCAAGGCTAGTCCTCAGCTCCCATGGAGCAGGCTGGAGCCAGGAATTCAGCCTGCAGAGTTCTAAGAGCAGCGAGGGGCTCTGGCCATGGTGGGCTTTCATCACTCTCCAGTAGACTTCACACCTGGGAGTATTAAAATTAGGATGCCCACGAGTTCTCCAAACCTATTAAACCAAAAGCCCTGAAGGTGGGACCCAGGCATTGGTATTTTTAAAGCTCTCCAGGCGATTCCGACAGAGCCTCAAAGCTGAGCAGCCTTGCTGAGGCCTGCACAAAATGCCAGGACTTGTGAGCATTTGCACAGCAGTAGTGGATCACAGGTGTGCTAGTGTTAATATTGAAAAACAAGCAGATGCTAATAAACCGGCAAGGCTGGGGGAGGAGGCTCAGGTACCCTGGAGCTTCCGCTGTGCTTCTGGTACTCCTTTCTTTCTTTTCTTTCTTTCTTTCTTTCTTTCTTTCTTTCTTTCTTTCTTTCTTTCTTTCTTTCTTTTTTTGCGGTAACGGGATGAAACCCAGGGGCATTGTATCTCTGAGCTACACCCCAGAGCTATTTTTTTTTTAGTCTTTTTATTTTTGAAACAGGGTCTCACTGAGTTGCAAAGGGCCTCACTAAGTAGTGAGGCTGTCCACAAACCACGATCCTCCAGTCTCAGCCTCCCGAATCCTGGGATTACAAACGTGCGCTGCCACGCCCGGCTTGCTTCTAGTATGTTTTAACCTGCCCCTTTCTGCACAGCCTCAGCCCAGGCTTCTCCTGCACAATGACAGCTTTCCTGGGTCACCATCTCCCATGTAATGACCTAAACTGGAAGTCCAGTTTTCTTTGCTGCAGACAACTCAACTCAGAGCCCTTGCTATGCTAAGGCACTCAGTGAACGTCCACGTGAGGACTGCCGCAGTGCCTGGGCTGCCTACACCAGGGCACCCTGCTTTTTTGAGAGGCACCTTCTAGGACTTGGATTCTGCAAATCTTTTGGAGGTGAGCATCCTTGCTGAGTAGATGCCTGTAGCTATGCTCGGCCCCCATTCACTCTGCACACTCGCGGGATGATCCACGTAGAACACATGGCCCACCCCTTAAATCTTTAATCACCAGACAAGCTCCAAGCTTCTTGAGCCAGCAGCTACAGCCTTCAAACTATGAGGCTGCCTCCACCTCCAGCCTCATCACCCACCTCTTCAGGCTTTACCTCTATTTCCCATAACAGCACACTCCTTGTTTGGGTTTGTTTAACCATCCTTGGTCCTGACTTTCTGGAATGCTCTTACCAGTTAAGTTCTACTTATCCTGAAGGATCCGTATCAAACATCACCTTCTCCAGAAAGCCCTTCCTGCCTCCCTCTTCCCCCATGCTGGCAGGATCAATGTCCCTCCCGGCGGTGCCTGGCACCCTGGATATCACTTGGTCCAGGACTTTTCCATGGCACCAGCAGCTGGCAGCTGGCATATGAGCTGACAGTGGGCAGTATGGCAGACCCCCCCTTCCACCTAAGCTTTCCAGTCCCGCCTTGACTGCGGTGTCTGCGCAGAGGCCTTCCACTGGACTGAGCTCAGCACAGTCACAGTCCCCTCCAGGGCTCACTTCTGCAGTGGCTCATCCCCTGCAGTTTCTCTTCCACAGCGTGATCTCTTCCTGCCATCACCCCCCATGCCTGGGACCCTGATTTTCTAGACTTGGACCCTTGGTAAATAGGGACTGAAAATTTACTTTCACTTAGAGAAGTGAAAAGGAGCAAGGAGGACTTTGTAGCCAGTCTGCCTGGATCTGAAGCCCGACTCCTTTCAAGATGTGTTGTTGGGCCTGTAGTTAATTTCCCTTTGCCTCATTTCATCTGTAAAGCAGGAGTACCAGTCGCTTCAGGGCCCTGTGGTTGTTGCAAGGATGAAATGAGCTATGAGTGTTTATGTGTATAGTCGTGTCCAGCCATGGTGCACACAGGGTGAGCCAGCCTGCTCCCTCAGCGGCAGGTCTCCTTTCCTTTGGGCTGCCCTCTCCGTCTTACTCCTCTCAGGCACACATGGCCCGAGCTCAGCCCTCTCCACTCTAGCTTAAGCCGATTGTGGCCATAGGGTCAGTATAGGTGCTTCCTGTGGCTACCATGGCAAAGTTCCACAATCTGGGTGGCTTACAACCACAGAAACAAATTCCTCCTAGTTCTGGAGGCTGGAGGTCTGAATCTAAGAGAACAGAATCTAAGAGGGCTGCACTCTCTGAGGGTCCTCAGGGAGACTCCCCGGGGCCTCTTCCTGGCTTTGGGTGGCCCAGCATGTTCCTTGGCTTGCAGAGCCAAACTCCAGGGTCTGCCTTGCTCCTTTTCTTTTCTTTTCCTTTCTTTCTTTCCTTCTTTCTTTCTTTCTCCTCCCTCTCTCCCTTTCTTTTTTCCTTCCTTCCTTCCTTCCTTCCTCTTGCTTGCTTGCTTCCCCCAGCCCTTTTTAGTTTTCGTTTTGAAACAGAATCTCACTAAATTACTGTATGCTGGCCTCCAACCTGTGAATCCTCTCATCTCAGCTTTCCAAGTACTGGGATTACAGGTGTGTGCCAATGTGCCAGACTTTCAGTGTCTTATAAGGACATCTTTATTGGCTTTAGACTTACTCTAATCCAATAGGATCTCTCTCTCTCTCTCTCTCTCTCTCTCTCTCTCTCTCTCTCTCTCTCTCTCTCTCTTACTGGGGGTTGAACCCAAGGGCATTCTACCTCTAAACTAGACCTCCAACCCCATTTTTTTTTAAATTTTGAAACAGAATCTCACTAAATTGCTGAGGCTAGTCTTGAACCTGTGATCCTCTGGTCTCAGCCTCCCAAGTGCTGAGATTACAGGTTAGCACCACCATGCCCAGCTCAACAGGATCTCATTTTGAGTCTTACTTTAATTATATTTGCAAAAACTCTAATTCCAAATAAAATCATGTTATCCAGGTGTGGTGGCGCACGTTTGTAATCCCAGCATTTGGGAGGCTAAGACAGGAGGATGTCAGGTCACGGACAGCCTCAGCTACTACTTAGTGAGGGCCTTTGCAACTTAGTGAGACCCTGTTTCAAAATAAAGAATAACAAATAGGGCTGGGGCTGTAGCCCAGAAGTAGAATGTCCCTGGGTTCCATCCCCAGTACCACAAAATAAATAAATAAAGTCATGTTATGAGGTTCCAAGTAGACATGAATATTTGTAGGACACTATTCGATCAACTACAGTCCATCTCCAGACCAGATGGTCATCCCAGAACCAAGGGCCTTTAGAACTGCAATTTTGTAACTCTCTTATATATCCTATTTTTTTTTTTTCATATTCCTTCAAATTTCTTTGGATCCTAGAGTATGCCACACAGCCCAATACAGGTAGAGTCAAGACAAAGAGAGATATGCAGCCCAAGTTTGGGAGCCTCACCTTTTTGACTCACCTCTCTGAGCCTCAAGGGAATGAAGGGGACCCTGGCAGATGAAGAAAGATTCCCGGGGTGAGAACACTTACCTCTAGCACCTAGTGTTGCAGTTCCTCTTCCTGCGTGTGTGCTCAATAATTGTCCATCAACTATTTGCTCTGCTATGTTTGCTCGAGTCCCTTTAATCATATACTCCATAGCTTTGACAATTGGTATGATGCACCCAAATCCTGGGCTATAGGAAAAGAGGGAGCAAAGAATATCCAGGCCGCAGGTGGAGAGGCCCCTGCAGCATGCACGAGGAACCGGCCATTAGGAACCACCCTACTGGCTGCGCATCCCAGAGACCCCAGACGGTAAGAGATTTCCATAGCAAGACAGGCACACCTCCCTGTCCACACCCCCAAAAGAGTGCACCCCCAAAGGACTGCAAAAATTATACACTAAGTAGATGAAAAGCTACATGAAAATAATACCTAGAAGGCTTCAGAGGCAGGAGATTGTGTACTTGCTCTGTAGTGCCTGTGACACAATATGGAAATTGCCTCTTTCTCATCTGCAAACTAGGCCATAGGTTCTGTAGAGTCAGGTGCCGAGACTGTCGTGTCCACCAATGCCACTGTACTGCCTGGCCCATAGAGGCGCTCAGCGGGTCCTCCCTGAATGCACACAGTTGAGTTTTACTGAATGCTGACCATGTGCCAGGCACAGAGTAAGTTAAAATAGTCCTTGAACACCATATAGAATTGATTCAGAAATTGAGCACCACAAAAATTCATTCCAACCTTCATTAAGAATTAAAAATTGCTACTTAGTGAGGCCCTTTGCAAATCAGGGAGACCCTGTTTCAAAATAAAGAATAAAAATTAGGGCTGGGGGGTGTAGTTCAGAGATAGAATGGCCCTGGGTGCCATCCCCAGCACTACACACACACACACACACACACACACACACACACACACACACACACAGAATTAAAAATTGAAAGCTGGGCATGATGGTACACACCTGTAATCCCAGTACACAGGAGGCATAGACAGGAGGATTGTAGGTTTGAGACCAGCCTCAGCAACTTCACAAGATCCTTAGCAACTTATCAAAATAAAAAACTTAAAGTAGGGCTGGTAGTGTAGGACAGAGGTAGAATTCCCCCTGGGTTCAGTTCCATGTACCATCACCACCAACAACAACAACAAAAAATTAAAAACTGAAGCCAGGTGCAGCAGTGCACAGCTGTATTCCCAACTACTCAGGAGACTGAGGCAGGAGAATCTCAAGTTTTAGGCAACAGTGAGGCCCTGTCTCAAAATTAAAAAAAAGAAGGGTTTGGGCTGTATCTCAGTGATGGAGCATGCCTGGGTTCAATCCCAAGTATTGCTAGAAAAAAATAAAAAGAAGAATTAAAAACCAAGCTGGATGGGGTGGTGCATACCTGTAGTCCCAGCTACTTGAGAGGCTGAGGCTCGAGGATCACTTGTGCCCAGGAGGTCAAGACCAGCCTGGGCAACACAGTAAGACTCTATCTAAAACAAACAGACAGACAGACAAACATTGTAAAAGGCATGCCTATACAGTCATGGTTCAGATTTCACAAGGCATCTTGAAAGCACCTTCACAAGGCATTGACTTAGAGAGGTTCCCAAGCCTCAGCTTTCCCTGGGAATCTACCTTTTTTTTTTTTTTTTGGTGGTACTGGGGTTCCTGGAAGCCCTTCTACCTCCAGGCTACACTCCCAGACCTATTTTTTTTTTAATATATTTTTATTTGGAAACAGGGTCTCTTAAGCCAGCACGGCTGGCTTCGAACCTGCGCGATCCTCCTGTCTCCACCTCCCAAGCGCGGGGATTACAAGTGTGCACCACCACGCCCGGCTGGAATCTACCTTCTTTTTTTTTTTAATTTTTTATTGGTGCACTGTATTCATACATCATAGTGGGATACAAAAAAAAAACTTTTGTAGACTTAAATGCACACATCGCCAGTCAACCCCCACCCAATCCCCACCCCATTCCCTCCCCGTCCCTCCTTCCCATGCTTGGCTTAGTGGTTGACATCTAGTATTATAGCAATTTATCCAAAATTAAAAATGATAATCTCTCACATAACAGTTTCATTTGTCTGATACCAAGCTTTTGATAACTTAAAGATAACATTTCAATATTTCTTTTTGCTTTCTTTCTTACCAGAGAATATTTTTTTCTTTTTTTTTTTTTTAGGTGAAACTATCATATATTTATATATTTATTTTTCAGAAAAAAAATCTATCCTAATATGTAATATGGACTCTAGATACCCAAAACAATCTCGAAAAAGAACAAAGTTAGAAGATGTATATTTGGAATCTACCTTCTTTAAGCACACAAACTCAAAGGTGCAGTGACACATTTGAGCTCTTTTGTTTATCACTAGTGCATTTCAGCATCCCTTGGATTTCACAGTTACCCACTTTGGGAGCCTCTCCAAAAGTCGGACCACTTGCTTCAAATCCCCGCTCCATCACTTGCAAATTCTGCAATCTGGAGCAAATTCCTTAGTTGCCGTATGCCTCGGTTTCCTCATCTGGAGATTCAGGCAGTTGTGGGAACCAAACGACTTCAGAACAGTGTTTAGAACAGTGGCTGAAAAGTGTCCGCTCATTACTGTACTGAACTCTTGGTTCAAGTACTGTACCCCAGTAAACAGGAAGCGCTCCATAGCGTCCACCGACTGCATGAGTGAAGAAGAGCCGATTGGTCGGAGCAGAGGTCAGGGATGCAGGACAGGGATTTGCATGGAGGCCTGTCCTGTTCCAGTTCTGCCTGGGGGTGGTGTGCACAGTGAGAGAGAGAGACGATGGCAGAGCCAGAGCCCAGGCCATCCACAGGTGGAAGAAAGTTTCAGGAAGGCCGGGGCCACTTCTGGGTTCAATCAAGGTGCTCTGCTTTAGTACCCTGAAGACAGATCCCAGGGGCTCCCTGACTGGTCTCTGCCCTAGGAGGAACTAAGGGACAGTTCTGACCTTGATGGCTGCAGATCAGAGATGACCCACAGGCAAGAAAAAGCCCCAAATCCCTTCCACTCTGGTCTGAAAATTCCCTTAAGTGAGTACAGGTATAAATACGAGTTTGCAGAAGAGGAAACCGTAGTTTACAGAATCCACTAACTTGCTCAAGGCTCCTTAACTAAAAGCCACAAAGCAGGGAGGTGAACCTTGCTGCCAATTCCTTAACCACTGAGTTACATGCTTCCCACATCTACCGGCCCTTAGTCTCAATTCCCTTCTCTGTATAGCTGGATCCTTTGATGGTTCCCAGCTACAGTTCTTGTGCAAATTCAATGGCACAATGTAGGCCGGGGCCTGGAAGATGGTAAGTAGGTCTTGGATACCCACAGCAACCATCCTCCGGGACGACATGCGTCTTGAAGGACTTCGAATGGTTGTCACCAAAGCCTGGAGTAAACCACTCAGATGTAAGAGAAAAGGTCCTGTGACCCTGGAAAAGCTACTCCATCCTGTCTTCTGTCTCTTCATTTCTAAAGTTTTTTTTTTTTTTTTTTTTTCCTTTCTGGGAACTAGGGATGAAACCCAGGGGCATTCTACCTCTGAGCCACACCCCCAGTCCTATTTTTTTATTTTTTACTTTGAAACAGGGTCTCGTGGAGTTGCAAAGGGCCTCACTAAGTAGGCGAGGCTGTCCCTGTGTTTTTATTCTTTATTTTGCAACAGGGGCTCACTGAGTTGCAAGGGCCTCATTAAGTAGCTGAGGCTGGCCCAGAACCTCCATCCTCTTGTCTCAGCCTCCCAAATGCTGGGATTACAAGCCACCACTCCCAGCTCTTCATTTCTAAAATTTACCAAGAAGGTTTAGGAGCTGAGGAAGCGAGGAGGATGAGGAAGGATAATGGTCAGTCCAATGTGTGCTTAGAGCCCTGCACAGCGGTGTCCCTCTGCCACCAGGACCCCGGCAAGGCTGGAGGCATTCTATCCCGACTTAATCAAAAAAGGGGAATTAAGAGGATTCTTTTCCACAGAAACTAAAAATGAGAGACTGTTTAAAGAATTTGGGCTGGGCAGACCAGGGGACAAAGCATTTATGTGAACCCAGCTAACAGGGTGTGGCACCTGTTTGAAACCAAGGCTTCTCCAGAATCCAAAAAAGGTTCAAGCCACTTCCTTTTTTTTTTTTTTAATTTTTTGAGGTTTCTAAAATATTAAGGAGAAAAAGCTTAAAAACAACAGTAAAGTGGGTTTACTATTTTGTGGCACGCCCTAAGTGCTGTTTAACAAAGTAAACGTTAAAGAAAGTGAAGCTCAATGCAATTGTGTAAGTCATAGGATACGCACTACTCACTGGATTCATACATATTCAAAAAAAAATCTTAATTCATAGTTTACCGCAGCCAGTGTAGGTGGATAATGGGACAGAAACTTTTTGCAGGCCGTCAGAGCACCCACTGGAGGAAATGTCAGCAGCTGCAGTCAGAGGGGGGCCTGACCGCCATCACACACACCCTCCTGATCCGTGCGGGGGGGCTCGGGGGAGGAAATGGGCGCGGCCAGAGTGGACCCTCGGAGAAGGACGAGTGGCGGCTGGGAGAGCGTGGCCCCTCCTGCAGGCGCTGGGTGGGTGTGGGTGGTGGAAGAATGGCTCCTCCGGCACCTGCACAGAATGTGCACGCAGCTGGGGCCACGATTCGTGACTTCTGTGGGATTCAGGAACTCTCTGATAATCTGATGAAACCCACCCGGATGGTTTCGCCAGGAGATTCGTCTCCCGATGATTCTCCCATCTTACCCCTCAAGGGACCTTCCAAGGTCCAGACTCCAGGGTAGAACCCCTCGCTCCCCAAGGTCTCTCGGACCTGATTGCATCCCCACCTGACCCCGGGAAGCCTGCCTTGGGCGCGGGGCGCCGCGGGCCGGGCAGGGTAGAAGTGGGGGTCATGGAGATGCGCCCCGCCTGTGGGGGACCCCGGCAAACCCACGGAGGCGCTGCCCGCCCCGCCCCCCTGCGGACTGCCCGGCCAGCTGGCCCCGCCCAGGACCCGCCTCCGAGGCGAGGCCCGCCCAGGAGGCCAGCTGGGTCCCGCTCAGAGCCCAGGACCAGAGGGCCAGAGGACCGCCTTAGGGACCGCTCCCCGCGCTGCTGCAGCCATGAAGATGCACTTCTGTATCCCGGTGTCCCAGCAGCTGCCAGACGCGCTGGGGGGCCGCTATGTGGTGCGCCTGGGGCTGGGGTCCGGCAGAGCAGTTAGGGGAGGGGGGCCGTGCTCACCTGCCCCTCGGTGACGCGGCCCCGGCGTCTGTGTGTTTGCAGCTATACTCCGTGTTCCTGGACGGGTTCCTCTTCTGCAGGGTGCGCTACAGCCAGCTGCAGCGCTGGAACGAACAGGTGAGCGCTCGCCCGAACACCTGAGGCATGGGGAGAAAGGTCCCCGAAGGGCTCTGGTCCTGTGATCTTACAAGGCATTGAACTTTGTTGGGGGGGGGGGCTTAGGCTCCTAATCCCTGAAACTGAGTTGTGAATTGATTCACACACACACACACACACACACACACACACACACACACACACATAGATGAATACTTGTTAGGCTCCTACTGAGCTGCAGGTGCAGGCGATTTTTCCAACCCCGTTTCTGCCCATGATGCCCACCAGCCCCACCTGGTAGGGTGCTGGATCCGTGGTGGGTCAGTTCAGTGCCAGCTGTGTCCCAGAGCCATGTCTCCCTTCAAAATGAGCAAATCAAATCAAGACAAAAGTGTAATCTTAGTACATGGGTATTTCATTTCCTTTCCTCCAGTGGTTTTCAGTTAACCCTCTTTTAAAAAAATGTGTCTCCACGGGAAGTGGTGGCTCACACCCTTAATCACAGTACTTGGGAGCCCAAGACAGGAGGATTGCAGATATGAGGCCAACCTCAGCAATTTAGACCTTGGGCAATTTAGTGAGTCCCTGTTCCAAAATAAAATAGGATTGGGGGTGGAGGTTGGAGGTAGACTGCCCCTGGGTTTGATCCCCAGAACAAACAAACAAAAACCTAAAAACAAAAAGCCCAAAATAAACAAAAAACCTGTGTGTCTCTATTTTGGTTTCCAATAGCCATTTTCATGGGTTTCAAGTCCTGGGAAGCTGGGAACCCAGGAAATTTATCTCCATAAATCACCTGTACAGAGGGTCATTTCCCACTGTAGTGTCTCACCCTGGTGTCCGGTCTGTTTTCTCTGAGAGTCAGATGGATTTATTAGGGTGCTCTAGTGGATTTTATTGTTCTTATAAGGAAGTGTTGTAAGACTTAGGATGGATTAGGGAAGTAAACGGAAATTTGGAAATAAAGTTCAAGTCATCTTTCCACGATTAGTTTTTCTTTCTTTTCAGATTTTAAAGAGTACATACTTCAAGTTTAAAAAAAAATCTAGAGAAGACAAAAACACTTTCCCAGAGGCAACAGCTATTAGCATTCAGTGCAGGTGGGGGGAGGGGAATCCTTGGGTTACTAGTTTATAAAATGTCATGTTTTATTGAACCATCTTCTCGTGGTGGACAATTCAGTTGAATTTTTCTGCTGTTGAAAACCTCACTGCAGCAAACCTTGTTCATGCGTCTTAGCAGATCGGAAAAGTCCATTTTAAATGTATGATCAAGTGTCTTTGTCTTTGAAATTAACAAGGTAACAGTGATGACGTGATTACTAGCTTATGTGAGTGATCATCTTTTTATTACTAGCACCTACCACCCAGTAGGTCCTCGGGAATGATTGTCAAATGACTATATGAAGGGCATGGATCAGAATTCTGAAAGAAAGATGAGAAGAAATAACCAAAATACACACAGGCGAGGGGATTTGTGAGAATTGGAATAGAGAGAAGGGATAGGCGTTTTAGATGTGGGGAGGAGGCGGGCAGGGTACCATTTTCCTCCCTTAGATGTCCCTGTCAAGGAGTTGGGAATGAGGAAGTGTCCTCCACAGGCCGCAGAGCAGAGTGTGGGGCTGTTTGCTGCCAGGTTGGTCACCTCTTTTCTGACCTTCAATTTTCTCACCAGAGGCAAGTACATGGTTATGGATGTCAACCTTCCAGGGTTCTCGTGACTCTGAGGGGTTGGTTTCTCAAAGTGCCTGACACATAATGCATGTTTAGTAAACATTTGCCAATGCAGAGCCCCTAGAATTCCTGCATCTGGCCCCTCCTTAACTAACAGGCTCAGTTGAATGCTTATTTCCAGGCAAAATCCAAGCAAAGACTTGAGGGGAGTAAACTCATAAAAGTAAACTATTCTGGATCATCTTCTGATTGGAAAGTTAAGAGCAAGAAACTACTTGCTATTCAGTGCCCTGAAATATTGAATTGCCAAAGCTCAGTGCCTTGGTGAAATATATAGTAGATGTTAGTGAATATTCTGTGTTTATTCCAGACTTTTCAACGCCTTAAAGTGGAGATTCCTTTGTCCAGTTTCCTTTAGCCTTTTCCCTATCACTTTCCACTTTCTCTATGAACAACTTACTCTAAAGAAATGACTAGATTTTAATGGGATCTTGACATTTATTAATTTAAAGCAATAACTAGTAATTCGGCGATTACTTTATACCAAGGTTGGTGACAGTACTTTACATGTAAGTTGCTTCATTTAAGTGATTTTAACCACAGAAAGAATGACAAGCTAGGATTAGAGTTAGCCCCATTAATAGATGAAGACTGAGGTACTATTTGTGCCAAGATTTGTTTGTTTTTTTTTTTTTTTTTGGTGGTACTGGGGTTCCTGGAAGCCCTTCTACCTCCGGGCTACACTCCCAGACCTATTTTTACATTTTTATTCGGAAACAGGGTCTCCTAAGCCAGCGCGCGCGGCTGGCTTCGAACCTGCGCGATCCTCCTGTCTCTGCCTCCCAGGCGCGGGGATTACAAGCGTGCGCCACCACGCCCGGCAAGTTTTGGTTTTCTGAACCAGCTCTGACCCATTACATCATGTAGCTTCTTACCAAACTTGACAAAATAAATTGTTTCAGTAAAAAAAAATAATAATAATTCTAGCCAGGCGTGGTGGCGCACGCTTGTAATCCCCATGCTTGGGAGGCGGAGACAGGAGGATTGCTCAGGTTGGAAGCCAGCCGCGCTGGTTCAGGAGACCCTGTTTCCAAATAAAAAAATATAAAAAATAGGTCTGGGAGTGTAGCCTGGAATTAGAAGTGTTTCCAGGAACCACAGTACCACACACAAAAAATAAATAATAATAATTCTGTGATTGAATCTTAATCTGACTTCTGTGTTTTTGGAATAACATAATGATATTTCCCAATTTTAGGTGTTTGTGTGATGAATTTCAGTAAATGTATGCAAGTCTCACCACCACAGTCAAGATAAAGAACAGTTTCTCCACTCTAAAAGTCCCCTTGTTTCTCTCTGCCTTCATCCCCTTCCCCCAACCCTGGTCCCCAGGCCAACAATACCTACTTTCTGTCCTCAGAGTTCCTGCATCTTGTTGGAGCTGTTCAGCAAGCCCCTGTAAGGACAGCAGGACTTCCACGTTATTATTCTCATTTCATAAAGATCTGAAAAGGGTTGCCAATTTTAATAAATAGAAATGCAGGACCCCCAGTTCTTTTTTTTATCTTTTTGTTTTTTGGTACTGAGGATTGAACCATGAGCATTCTATCTCTGAGCTATACCCTCAGCCCTTTTTATTTTTTATTTTGAAACAGGGTCTGGCTAAGTTGCTGAGGGTCTCACTAAATTACTGAGGCTGACCTCGAACCTGCGATCCTCCTATCTCAGCTTCCCAATGACTAGGACTTCAGCACATATGATTTTGGCTGTAAGAATTGGACTTCTGGTCTGTTATGTTAGGTACCTTATGTCATGTTAGGAATTACAGGCAGAGCCACCATGCTCAACTCCCAGTTAAATTTGAATTTCAGGCTAATACATTTTTTAGTATACAAATGTCCTATGCACTCTTTGGGACATACTTAATTGGAAATCCTATATTTTATTGGCCACCCTAAGACGGGCATTAAAAGTTTGAGTGACTTTTCTAGCTGATTCTTGATGGTTTTTATTCTTCCTGGTCTATGTAGGATGTGAAACAGCTCTACATTCTTAATCTGATTCAATACAAAGCACAATAAAACAAGAAATAGTAGGAAGGCCCAATCTCTCTCCCCCTTTCTCTCTCTCCCCCTCCCCCTTCCTGCCCGTGTGTGTGTGTGTGTGTGTGTGTGTGTGTGTGTGTGTGTGTGTGTAGGAAATACATTTATTTCCAATATAGTAAAAATATTTAGCCGGGCGTGGTGATGCACACTTGTAATCCCAGCATTGGGAGGCTGAGACAGGAGGATTGGAGGATCCCAGTTCGCGGACACCCTCAGTTACTTAGTGAAGCCCTTTGCAACTCAGTGAGACCCTGTTTCAAAATAAAGAATAAAAAATAGGGCTGAGGGTGTAGCTCAAAAGTAAAATGCCCTTGGGTTCCATTCCCAGTATCACAAAAAAATAAAAATAAAAAATAGGGCTAGGTGTGTAATTCAGAGGTAGACTACCCTGGGGTTCAATCCCCAGCACCACACACACACACACATATATATATATTTACCAACTTCCAATTATATGCTGTGCACTGTGTTTAATTAAGTGATGACTAGGACTTTAGCACATGCCCTCCCCTGCTCCTTAACAGGCTGTCCCTCACTGTCTCTGCCTGGCCCACTTCCCCTGCATGGGAAGACTCTGTCAGGAACCAGCCCTTCCTTAGGCCCCACCTCTTCCAGGAAGCCTCCCTGAATGCTCGGAATGCCTCTCTGTTTCTTGGGCCACTTTCCATTTAGATGCATCACCCAGACCTCTTTGAGCTGCATCCTTTACCTGGTGAGTCTGGAACCTGGGAAGGCGGATGCTCAACACTAGAGACTATAAAGGAACAGTGTTCACATCTCTGATTCCGCTCTGGGGGAGGTATGGGAGCGGGGAGTGCGGGTCAGCAGAGGCCCATTGTGTTAAAAGGCAGCATGATGGAGAAGTTGGTATAGGAAATTATTCTGGGATTTAAGTCCACCAGAAAGAAAAGAACACTTAAATGCCTCGGAATAAAAGAGCAGAAGAGATGTATTTTCCTTTTGATCTCCTTAAATATGTTTTTGCAAGAGGACTAAGCTGAACTTGAGTACCAGATACTCTCAGTGAGCTAGCGGTTTCAGCACCCAGATGTGCTATCTGAAACGATTCAAAGGCTCTATGTTGGTATACCGAGTTGAACTTGGAGTTGATGGTTGACTTTTGGCAGATTTAACTACTATTTGCTGTTTCCCTTCCTCCTTAGACAGTACTAGGAGAGGGAGAAAAGATTCATTGAGAAGTCATCTCAGGTTGCAAACCTGCTGGGAGGTCTTTTGCTCTGTGATGGGCATTGGACACTTAATCTTTGTTGACTTGTCCCCAGCCCTTGGCCCCAGGCTTCCCAAGACACCCTCCTACAGATGAGTCACCCAGGCAGCCCTGTTATCTTAAGGCTGCATTGATTAGAACCAATTTGGGAGCATCTGTGGCATTTATGAACACATGCCAAAGAAGACAATTGCCTTTTAAAGATCACTTAATCAGGAAATAATTGCATGCAAAGAAGACAAATTTCTGCTTCTATTTAATGGAACTAGCTGAGCTTGGGTAAATGTCCAGGTTGTTTGAACAGTCTTGCCTGGGTTGGAGTTCCAACAAGGGTGCTGTTTGACAGGCTCTGGCATGGCAGGGTCATTTCCTTTAGTTTAAAAGAAACACCACTATCATTAGGCCCAGTGGCAAATCCATGTAATCCCAGTTCCTGGGAGGCCGAGAAGGGGAATTGCAGTTTTGACCATAGTTTTGATCCTGTTTGAAAATGAAAATAAAGGCTAGGGTTGTGATTCAGAGGTTGCATACCCCTGGATTCAATCTCCAGTAACCTCCTCAACACCATTATCACTATAATTTTTTATACTAGGGTCATATGAAAGGTTGCAAACTTGAATGGCTACAGGGTCATGCAAGATATTTAAATGAGGGGAGAATTCCTGAGAGGTGATGGAGTGTGGTGGGAATTGCTTATATTTCTAACAGATGGTTGCCTGAGAATGTGAATCTGTTGATTCCTTATCTTTATGATTTTTTCAAGAGAAATTAGTCTAACTACTTTTTAAAAATTAAACTATTCTGGGGGGAACAATTCTAGTTAACAGAGACTATAGTATGAAGAATTCCTGCAATACTATGTATCCAGCTTCCTCTATTACTAACATCTTCATTAGTGAGGTACCTTCATTATAATTAATCAGTCAGCATTGACATATTATTATTATTAGCTGTGGTCCATAATTTATTCGGACTTCCTTAGTTTCTGCCTACTGTCCCCTGGCAGTTCTGTGGTGTTTACTGAAGCTCCTTTGACTGTGATAGTTTCTCTGACTTTCCTTGTTCTGATGACCCTGACAGTTTTGAGAAGAACTGGTCAGATATTTTTTTGGAATGCCCCTCTACTGGAACCCCATGCTTTTCATGTGATGGGAGTGGGACTGTGGGTTTCAGGGGTGAAGACCCCAGAGATGAAGCACCATTCTAATCACATCCTGTCAAAGCCACCTCCTGTCAACATGACTTCCCAAGGTTGACGTTGCCATGACCTGGCAGAGGTAGTGTGGGTCAGAACCTCCTCCCTTTCCGTGGTGTTCTCTTTGAAAGGGAGTGACTGTGCACTCCCACACTTATAGAGCAATGACTATGAGGAATGAGTGATAGGTTGAAACCCTCCCTTCCCCCACCGGACCCCGCAGCAGGGACAGGAGGTGGAACCGCAGAAGCCAGAGCAGAGATGCCGAGAGACTCCCGACATCGCGCAGACTCCAGAGGTCGTGAGACTCCAGATGTCGCGAGAGGACCAGCATTCCTATGCCAATAGCTCCACCCACCCCAAGACCCAGGCTGTGTAAATCTCCTCACTTCCTCTCTGCCGCGTGACTCTGCCGACTGCATGACTCTGTTGCTCGGTCATCAATCCCTTCCTTCACAGTTGGCAGACCTTGACTGGAGGTGCTATGGATTCAAGATGCCATTAATAACTTGGCTGGTGTTTGCCTCCTTCATGAACCCCCCCAACTCAATTTCAACATTATAATGAGGATCTACATAATTACCTGGAATTATTCTGCACAAATTTCTCTATTCTCTCCTATTCGTTTACTCAATTGTTTATGTCTGAATGGAATGATGAATATTTGCTTTAGACTTTGGGTTATATGTCAATACTGGTTTAATTTTTTTTTAACAAATTTGCCCCGCTTTGGCCTGGGCTAATTTGTGTCTGTGTTTGCCCCTGTGTCTGCTCAGTTTGCCCGTGACTCTCTGACACACTCCCGTTGTTGATTTTGTTTTGAGTACTTCCTTACTTCCTGGTGCTACAAGATGCTCAGAGCTTATGGTGCCTGTTTCTGGCCTCAGTCCTGGAGTCTGCCATTTCTCCATGAATCCTTGGCTGCTTTTATCGCAGAATGGCCCTAGAAACCAAGATCTGTGTGATGGATGTGTTCAGTGTCATTGCTTCTAGGCCTCTTTACCTGCGAAGCAAGGAAATAGATGGGTGTGCGGTAACCCATGTGTGTGGGCTTATCTATAAGTATTTCTGTGTGTATCCTTCTGTATTTATATTAAGCTAAACATGAGTGCATATCAAAGCCTCTGACTCTAAAGTGTTACCACACAGGTCATGTTAGCCTCCTTCTCTTATCTGTAAACTCCCACAACAGTGAGAACCTGACTCCCACTATCTGCCATTTATTTGCTAAATGTGTAGACACAGTGAGCAGTAGTAGGAAGGTTAACCCACGCTCCCACGGGAAACAAGTTGATCATCTCCAGCACAGTGCTTATGAACAGTTAGTTTCTGTGTCATTCATTTTTATAGGCTCCACTCATTTCCAAAGTGCCTTGGGTTAGTATTTGTTTTCTCTCATCTCTTTTGGTGAGGATGCTTTATACATTTGTAAAACAGTTAGAGTGCTTTTGGTGTATTCTGTGTTCCATCCTGAGATTCTCCCAACTTCATAAGTGATTATTAAAATATTTACATATGTTAAGCTCATGCTGTAAAGCTCAATGGGTTTTTTTTTTTTTGTTTGTTTTGTTTTGTTTTTTGGTGGTACTGGGGTTCCTGGAAACCCTTCTACCTCCGGGCTACACTCCACGACATATTTTTATACTTTTTTAAATTTGGAAACAGGGTCTCTTAGCCAGGGTGGCTGGCTTTGAACCTGCGCGATCCTCCTGTCTCCGCCTCCCAAGCGCGGGGATTACAAGCGTGCGCCACCACGCCCGGCTTTCAATGGGTTTGAGAAATGTATAATGTCATATAGTCCCAATTATAGTATTATACAAAATAACTTTATTTCCTCCCCAAATTCCACATGCTTCACCTCTTTAATACCTCTTTCTTCAAGCCCCTCATGACTGTTGATCATTTTACTGTCTCTATATTTTTGCCTCTTCCAGTATATCATATAATTGAAATCATCCAGTTGGTAGCTTTTTTAGACTGATTCTTTCACTTAGCAATATACATTTAAGGTTCATTCATGTCTTTTGTGGTTTGCTAGCTCATTTCTTTTTATTGCTGAATAAACTTCTATTGTATGGATATTTCACAGTTAATTTCTCCATTCACACATTGAAGAACATCTTTGTTGCTTTCAGTTTGAGGAAGTTATGAACCAAACTGCTATAAATGGTCACATACAGGTTTTTGACTGGGTAAATACTTAGGAGTCTGATAACTGGATTATATCGCAGGGCGATATTTAGCTTTGTAAAAAAAAAATTTACCAAAGTGTCTTCCAGAATGGTTTTAATATTTGCATTCTCTCCAGGAAATAAATTTTAAAAATTTTAAATCTGGAAAAATAAATGTTGGCATCAAATTCAAATTCCCTAAAAATCGAACAACAAAATGCTTCAAAGAGCTGTATTTTGTTCATAGACAATTAATAACCTTTCTAGATGTTTTTCTGTGCTGATGGAAATGCTCTAAACCTACTTTTTCCAATTCAACAGCAGCCTTCCATGTTTTCATGTGGCAGTGCACCACTTGGAATTATGGTATGACTGAGGAACTGAATTTAAAAGTTTTATTTAATTTTAATTGAGTTTAAACTCACACACAGGCAGCTAATGGGCCACCATAGTGGACGGCACAGTTTGAGGCCACTAAAAAGATTTTGGCTTTTGCTCAAATGAGAGAGGAAGCCGCAGAGGATTTTGAGCAGGGCAGTGCAGTGATCTGACTTACATTTTTGAAGTCTCTCTTTAGATGCTATGTTAGAAGTAGACTGAAGGAGGCCAAGGGGTGAAGCAGAGGAGCCCTTTAGAAGGCTACTGCAATAATCTAGAAAACAAATGACAGTGGCTTGGACCAGCATGGTGGCATTGGGGGTGGAGAGGAGAGAGTTTTCAGAATCATGATGTGTTTTGAAGTTACGGATTGTGTAAGGTAAGTATTTGCCAGATATACACTGTCATTGTGCCAAAGGAGCATGAAATTAAATTATAGTGTGAATTTTTGATGGTTCGCAGTCTCATTTCTCTTACATCTGTCTTGTTTTCTTTAATCCACACACATAAGTGTAACAGTTAAGCTTTTCTACCTCAGAAGCACCAACAACTGAGTTGCTTACTGGTTTCTTTTCCCTTGTTGTAAAGAGATGGATGCAGGCTAACCTTCAAGCTGCCAGCTCAAGTGTCGGACTAAAACAGGGAAGGCACACTTTGGGTCCTTAATTTTAAAATTATTTTTATGTACCTTTTGGGTGTCTGGGAGGGAGGGGCCCGGTTGGGTTTCTGTTGCAGTTAATATGTCAGCCTTATAGGAATTCCATAGCCAGCATTATACAATAGAAATATCATAGGAGCCACACATGTCACTTAAAATTTTTCTGGTAGTCATATTTAAAAGAGTAAAAATAAACAGGTGGAATTAATTGTAGTAACACTTAATATATCTAAAATATTATTATTTCAACATGTATCAATACAAAAGCTAATAGTGAGATATTTTACAATTCCTTTGCTTTACACTAAGTCTTTGAAATTTGGACTGTATTTTGCCCCAGTAGCACATGTCAGTCCATTCTACCTGCATTTCAAGTGTTCATAGCCACAGGTGGCTAGTCCGGTAGTTATCAGCACAGTTGTAAACATTTGTCCGTCAAGTTCAGATCTGATAAAGGTGGGTCTAAGAGTTAAATTCCTAATTGTAATAATTGATATCACAGATATTATGTGATATCATAAGAAAATATGACATGATGTGAGTGGTGGGCAGTCTTATAAACAAATGGAAAAAATAAAAATATACCTAAAGTCTACCAAAGTTAGGCTGGATTAATCAGTCTGTAATATGTCTAATATAACATCTTAAGAACATGTACTGAAATATATTCCCTCTTAAGAAAATAAAAGTGTCCTCTTTTTCTCCTTCTGTCTAGTAGTAAGAGTCAGTTTAAATAAAGTACTAGGATTTTCTCTTAGAGGAGACTTTAGGGTCTCAGTAGCCTTGGGTTGAAGGTTTGCTTGCCTTGACTGTGTTTTCTGGATCTTTCAGCTGAGACGAGTCTTTGGAAATTGCCTGCCACCCTTCCCACCAAAGTACTATCTGGCAATGACTGCATCCATGGCTGAGGAGAGGAGGGACCAGTTGGAACAATATTTGCAAAATGGTATGTATTTGGATTTTGCCTGTTATATGGGTCCTGAAATTCTGTGTATAGCAAGGCTGGTTGGCAAGACCAGAGATTGCAAAATTGGTGTTAAAATATTTAAATTTTCTAAAATTAGAAGTCAGGAGCCAGGCATGGTGGCGCATGCTTGTAATCCCATCACTTGGGAGGCTGAGACAGGAGGATCACACAGGTTCAAAGTTAGCCTCAGCTACTTAGTGAGGTTCTCAGCAACTTCACTAAATAGGGCTGGGGTGTAGCTCAGAAGTAGAAAGCCCCTGAGTTCCATCCTCAGTACCGCAAAACAAACAAACAAACAAACAAACAAACAAACAAACAAACCAAAACTAAGTAAGTATAAAATAGGTCTGGGCAGCCGGGCGTGGTGGCCCACGCTTGTAATCCCAGCATTTGGGAGGCTGAGACCCCAGGATCGTGGTTCTCAGACAGCCTCAGGTACTTAGCGAGGCTCTTTGCAACTCAGTGAGACTCTGTTTCAAAATAAAGAATAAAAGCCTCAAAATAAAGAATAAAAGCCGGGCATGCGGGCATGGTGGTGCATGCTTGTAATCTCAGTGCTTGGGAGGTGGAGACAGGAGGATCATGAAGGTTTGAAGTCAGCCACTCTGGCTTAAGAGACCCTGTCTCCAAATAAAAAAAATATAAAATAGGTCTGGGAATGTAGCTTGGAAAAGGGTTTCCAGGAACCCCAGTACCACCAAAATAAATAAATAAATAAATAAAAAGAAAAAAAGAAAGAAAGAATAAAAATAGGGCAGTGGGTGTAGCTCAGAGGTAGAATGCCCCTGGGTTCCATTCCATTCCCAGACCCACAAAAAAAAAAAAAAAAAAAAAAAAAAAAAATAGGTCTGAGAATATAGCCCAGAGATAGGAAAGCCCCTGGGTTCCACCCTTAGTACCACAAAAAACAATTAAAAATTAAAAAAAAAATAAAATTAGAAGTCAGCCTATACACATAATATTTTTGAATATATAAAGTATACAAATGAGTAAACAATGAAAAGTCTCTTTTCTACCCCAAGGCTGCTAGAAGTAAACACTATGACCAGTGCGTTTCTTTTTTATTTCCCAGAAGTGATCTATGAATATTCTAGAGTGTGTATAGATCTCTTTGTTCAACATGAATTCAACTTTACACACTTTCCTCTACCTGATTTTTTTTTTTTTTTTTTTTTTTTTTGCGGTACTAAGGATAGAACTCAGGGGCTTTCTACTTCCGAGCTACACCCCAGCCCTATTTTTTATTCATTATTTCGAAACAGGGTCTCACTGAGTTGCAAAGGGTCTCACTAAGTAGTAGCTGAGGCTGTCCATGAACCTCTATCCTCCCATTTCAGCCTCCCAAATGCTGGAATTACAAGCATGTGCCATCACGCCCAGCTTCTGTACCCAATTTTTTTTTTGCTACTATTTATTATTTTTTTAAAGCAGCACAATTAGTCAAATTGCCACACAACAATGATAACAAAGCAAATGCCAACAAAGATTTTCTTTTTTTTACTCCATGATGGTTCATGGTATTATTCTATCTTCCAAAGAGAACTAAGAATTATCATAATAATAATGAGGATAACAATATGTCCCAAAAGTGAAACTCACGCAGTGAACTTGGTATTTGCTCATTTGACCCTTGACAGTGCTGGCTTCTGGGATTCCATGAGGACTAACACAAACATGGTCTCTGAGGGGCTAACAAACCAGAAGAATTGATTATTCATTGATTGGACGTATATTTATTGGTTAGCTACTATGTGCCAGATATTCCACAGCAGTTCTACTGCTTTTTCTACAACAGACAAAGGGGGAGCCTGTTATGTTCCAGGAACAGAAAGCAGGTCAGCGCAGTCATGTATTGGAGAGGCTCATGTGGAGGCAGAGGGGAGGCCGTGGCAGGCATTCAGCTGTATACCCAATTTTTAAAAACGTTCTTCTGAAAGTCTAATTTACAGAAAAAATACAACAATAATGCAAAGAATTTTTGTATATTTTTTACCAAATTTCCCAGTTGTTAACATTTACATATGCTTTATCATTCTCTTTCCTGTGTGTATGTACATATTATGTGTGTATGTGTGTGTGTGTGTGTGTGTGTGTGTATTTTAAATGCTTGAACAATACACACCTAAGTCATTTTATCCTTAATAGCTTTGTGTGTCTTTCCTCAGATCAAGGACACTGTTTTATATAACACAGTTCTCAAAATAAAAAAATCAACATTGGTACAACCATGTTATCTAGAGAACGTATTTAAATTTCACCAGCTACCACACGAATGCCCTTCATTGCAAAGTAAAAAGGCTTGCTTCTTTATATTGACTTTTTAAATCTTAAACATATATTAGATATCATTCTATATGAGTTATTATAGATTTATGTCATCGTTTTCATGACTACATGTTTTTCTTAAACATAGAATTTCTGGAAACCATTTATTTCCCATTTGATTTTCATAATGCAATCTCTTTTTAGACCTGTTGAATAAGCCATTTCAGGCTTAGTAGCATCTCTTTTGAATTTTCATTCTCTAGTCATTTCTTTTCTCAGGTCTTAGCCAAACATGCCTTTGATAACACCTGGCCTTTCCACAGATAAGGGCCACTGTTCCAGGCTGACCATCATTCATGTCATCAGGACGTCTTGCCTCCTCTATGACAAGTCAAGAAGGAGCCGGTGCAGCTGGGTGTCAGCACTGAGAGCACCAGCTTTAGAGTCAAATCCAAAGGCAAATCCCGCATCTGCTCCCCACTGGCCGTGACCTGCAGCAGGATACTCACCTCTGAACCTCAGAGGCTTTATCAGTAGACTGGCCATAATAGTTGCCATGAAAATTAAATGAAGTAGCCAGGCGTGGTGGCCCATGCCTGCAATCCTAGTACTTGGGAGGCTGAGACAGAGCATCACATGTTTGAAGATAGAGTGAGCAACTAACTTAGTGAGACTCTGTTTCCAAATCAAAAATAAAATAGGGCTGGGGTATAGGCCAGAGGTAGAAGGCCCCTGGTTTTCCACCTACACACCACACACACACACACACACACACACACACACACTCACACACAAAATGAATGAATTAATTAAATGAGCTAAAACATGCAAAGTGCTTAGCCTAGTAACTGGTATTTAATTGTCATACTAGTTGGATGAATAATTTTTTTCAACGGCTTTTCTCATCCATAGGAATCTATGCTAAAGAACATAGTTAGTTTGCCTGTCTGCCACCTCTATTCTGGAAAAGAAGGCAAGCTCCACCTACTTCAAACTATCCCTCAGAACAGAGTACCATCTTAGCTGGTCGTGGTGGCGCACGCCTTTAATCCCAATACTAGGGAGGCTGAGACAGGAGGATCTCAGGTTCAAGGCCAGCCTTAGCTATATAGTGAGGTCCTCAGCAACTTAGTGAGACCCTGTTTCAAAATAAAAAATAAAATCAGGCTGGGGTGTATCTTGAAGGTACAATGCCCCCAGGGTCAATCCCTAGTACCACAACAACAACAAAAAAAAAAAAAAAAAGGAAAGAAAAGAAAAGAAAGAGGTATGGAAGGAAGGAAGAAGGAAGGGAGGGAGAAGGAAAGATAAGAAGAAAAAGAATGTTTCTAGTGTTGCCAAGACTCTTTTTTAGTTTACTTTAAAAAATATATCATTGTTTCAGAGGGTACATCCCATAGAGTCAGTGCTAGTTTTGAATGGTGGTTAAGGTTATTTGATGAAATCAGAATAGTAACAGCAAAAAGAAGAAAGAAAAAAGTGTGTGTGTGTGTGTGTGTGTGTGTGTGTGTGTGTGTGTGTGTGTGCTTTCCAGTACTGGGGCAGTCTACCTCCGAGCTACACCAGCCCTATTTTTTATTCTTTTACAGTTCAGCCCAGCCCTGCTTCTTCATGCTAATCCCATCAGCACCCCAGTAGGGCAGTATGGGTCTGCATGAGTAAAGTGAGATTCCTTGGAACGCAGTCTCCCTGGGCTGGCGCACAGGGTTCGGGTCAATGCCAAGGGTGTCCAGAGGAGGAGAGCCTTGTGGATTTCCCTGCATTGGAGAGGTCACTACCTCCGTGGCCTTCAGGAAGGCTGCAGTTCTGGCTGGCAGGGCATGGGGGCCCCTCGGGGACAGAGCAGTCCACGGCCAAGGCTCGGGCCAGCCCATGCTAACACAGCTTGTGTTTGTGTCTTTTAGTAACCTCAGACCCAGACGTGTTGAGAAGTGACGTCTTTGTTGAGTTCTTAAAAGTGGTGCAGCTGGTAAGTGAGCTTTGTCAAGCATGTGTGAATTCTCTGTGCCCGGACTTAGGTAAAACATTCATTTCAAGTTCATTGGAGGATGGCTCCTGTTTGGGAGGTCCTGATCCTAGATATAGAACGAAGTGTGTCGCTCAACCTTTGGCTTGTTTTAAAAAGCAGATACCTTTTTCTGTAGCCTAAGTATTGTCTATCTTTAAACTGGCCCCAGGAAGACAGCCTTCCCATGCAGAGAAAGAACCACAGCTCTGTGACTAATGGGGTATTGAGTCTGTGAACTTAGTTCTGTAGTGGAGATTTTCAAGAGCGCTGTGATGAAGACATCGGGACGGCGGCCCTGTCAGCTGTTCTGCGGTGTCTCGGCTCCTGATGTCATAGTAAGTGGAGAAAATTCAGCCCGTACAGACTGATGTACAGAAACTTCCTCTCCTTGGATGGTCTACATATTTGAGTAGCTGGACAAGCTCTGAGAAGATTGAAGTTATGTAATAATTTACTTGAATTGGTCCCAAGAGAGGGGAGGAATGATACATGGATCAGATTTGCAAAGACTAATGAATAAATTTCATTTAGACAGGAGCCCAGGTGTCTGACTGACCCACTCAACCTGAGAGATACCCCTAGAGCCTTCTATTGGGTAGAGTAGTGGTTTGTTTTTACCTACTCTTTTTTTGGGGGGGGGGGCAGGTATGAAGATGGAACCCAGGGGCATTTGACCTCCAAGCTATATTCCCTGCCCTCTTTTTTTTATTCTTTATTTTGAAACAGGGTCTCACTAAGTTGCAGAGGGCCTCACTAAGTAGCTGAAGCTGTCCTCGAACCGTGATCCTCCAGTCTCAGCCTCCCAAATGCTGGGAGTACAAGCATGTGCCACCACGCCCGGCCTTCTTCTTTTTTTAAATTTTGATACAGGGTCTCACTGAGTTGCCGAGGACCTAAGTTGCTGAAACTGGCTGTGAACTTGCAACGCTCCTGCTCAGCCTTCCAAGTACTCGGATTACAAGTGTGCACCACCACACCTGGCTAGGGCCTTATTTTTCAAACTTGAAATCTTTGTAGATCATTCAAACTCAGGACATACACAAGTGAGTTTAACATTAGTTCTTTGGGGGGAGTACAATAAAGATTTTAATTTCCATGCTTTAAAAAACATTCATAGAATATCAATGTTGTAGAGCTTTGTTTTGACTGTGTTTTTTTTTTCTGATAATTTCAGAGGCTTTTCCTGATTTTAATTCTCTCAGCACATTGCTTTTTTAACTTTATACAAAAGCTTGTGTGTCCAGCTGCATTTTGCAACGTCTCTTCTCGCTTCTTCTGAGGTGGTTTTCACTTTTCAATGGCTTCGTTTTCTGTTCCATTTTCCCCATGAACTTTGCCGGCTCTCTTTTTATCCTTTTGTTCTCTTACCTATTCACAGAGGCCTTTCTCTCCTCTTTGAGATCCTCATCCAGAGATGCTGTATTCTTATTAATACATCCATCATTTTCATTTTCTTAGTGGTATAATTTTTCAAGCACACATTTTTTTTGCCTATGGTTTCTTTCCATCTCTCTTGCAGGATTTTTGTATGGGTCCCTTGACGCTTTTTTATTTTGTTTTGTTTGTAGTGCTGTGGATTGGACCCAGGGATATTCTACCGCTGAGCTATACCCTCAACCCTATTTTACTTTTTATTTGGAAACAGCGTCTCGCGAAGTTGCAGAGAGCCTTGCTAAATGGTTGAGGCTGGCTTTGAACTTACCATCTTCCTGTCTCAGCCTCCCAAGGAGTAGGATTATAAGCTCGTACCACCGCGCTTGTCTCCTTGGCAGTTCTTTGCAGGTCACCGTTCAACTTGAGAAGCGCTGTCCTTTGTGTCTAGCTATTTGCTGACGCACACCATTGTGGAGGAACTTGAGTCGAATCACTTGGACCTTTGGTGTTTCTGGATCCTGCCTGTTGTTCCTGAGCATTTTCTCATGAATTCTCCTCCACCATGAGGCTCAAGTCGTCTGTCTAGCAATGAAGCATAAACTACAGCCTCTCGTGTCCTCATCTAACATCTTAAATCCTTCTGTTGACTCGGATCAGAACTGCGGTGGTGATTGAGAGGTCAGGCTCAGGAGCGAGATGGTCCAAGTTCAGATTTTGGCTGTCACACTTTTGAGTGTGAAAACTTGGAGCAATTTATTTAGCCTCTTTGTATCGAAGTTTATCTGTAAAATGGGGAGAAGAGCTCCTGCCCCTTGGGGTGGCTTTGAGAATTAAATGATCAAGTATCCTTTGAGCACTTAAATACCGTCCAGCACAATATTAACACTGAGTCACTACCCTGGCTAATGATGGTCCCTTTTTTGTCTTCCCAGTCATGATGAGAGTTGCTTTTAGCAAGGTGGATGTCTGCCCTTCTCTTCCTGCTCCCACAGCACCTGGGCTGGAGGACGAAAAACAGCTCAGAACTCTGCTCCTCTTCCTGCTGGGCCCTAGTGATTAACCACTGTGTTTGTTTGTTTGTTTGTTTGTTTATTATTTAGGTATTGAGGATTGAACCCATTTTACTTCTGAGTGACATTTCTAGTCCTTTTTATATTTTGTTTTGAAACAGGGAGGCATCTTCACTTTCCATTGAGTCTGAGATAAGTGGGGATGTGGATTCAGCTTTCTTCTATCACCTCTTTTATTTCTACCCTATCCCCAGTTTTGTTATGCTGCAATTTAGAAAATAAATCCTTAAGCCGGGCGTTGTGGCTCACGCTTATAATCCCAGCACTTGGGAGGCTGAGACAAGAGGATCGCACAGGTTCGAAGCCAGCCTCAGCTACTTAGTGAGGCTCTCAGCAAATTTGTGAGACCCTGTTTCCAAACAAAATACAAAATAGATCTGGGAGTGTAGCCCAGAGGTAGAGAAGCCCCTGGGTTTCATCCCCAGTACCACACACAAAAAAAAAAAGAAAGAAAGAAAAGAAATCCTTAATCAGTATGTTCACTGTTATGTAATAGTGAGATTTTTTTTTCTACAGAGTCAAACAATATCTATGATTACATTTACTTTCCTGAATAACAATTATTTTTTCCTGAATCACTTAAAAATATGCGTGGTTGTCTTTAAGCCTATGACTACCTTTAAAAGTGCTGGAAACAAAGCCTGGTGTGGTGATGCACCCTTGTAATCCCAGCATTTGGGAGGCTGAGACAGGAGGATCCAGGTTCAAGGACAGCTTCAGCTACTTAGTGAGGCCCTTTGCAATTCATTGAGAACATGTTTCAAAATAAATAATACAGAATAAGGCTGCGGGTTTAGCTCAGAGGTAGAATGCCCCTGGGTTCCAGCCCCAATACTGGAAAAAAAGTGCTGAAAACAAATCTTCCCCCATGGTCAAACAGATCAGGTTCCCTTTCTTGGGGTTGATCTACCCAGAGCCTCTGTCTTTCTGCTTTTAAAGATGAGAGAGACTTGAGTGAGTTTGCCTTGGTGTGGGGGGAGCCAGTGCAGGAGGACAGTGGGAGCGGGGAGTGGGCAGGAGGGCCAGAATGGTCAGTGGCTCCAAGTCCTTGTGAAAGGAAGGTTGAGCATCATCTGGAATCAGGAGAAGGAGGAGGAGGAGAAAAGGCACCACTTAAACTGATGTGAGATGGAGACCAGCCCATAGACACATTCCAAGGTTTGCACTGTGCGTGTGAGTGGAGGTCTCTTAAGTTTCCATCTGAATGTTTTCTCTATTACTTATAGGAAATGGAATTAACTGGGGGGAACGAGGAAGGAAAGGTGTGGCTGAGTCTTGGGGGAAGTGGAGAGGGCTGAAATAGAATGAGTCAGAATCCCCTCTGGTGGGGCAGCCCGCAGGAGAAAGAAAGGGAGGGGCTGCTCCCATCGGTTTGCTCCTCCCACCAATGGCAAAGAGCTGGGGATCCCTTTAACTTACCTCCCTCCATCTGGAAATTGTCCATGGAGACGACGGCACTGTCAACCCTTAAACTCGTGGGATCTCAAACTGATGTCAGGTAAACATGACAGAACTAAATTAAATTGTTGGACCTCACTTGGTGTCTAAAACTGGAGGCTCACCAGCTGAGAGGAGAGGGCCCACAATTCAGTGTTAGAAGAAACAATGAAGAGGCATGAGCTTTTAGGGATGTCTGGAAATATTCAAAACTGTGAGAGTTAGTTCTGAGACTACCAAGGACGTGAATGACGTTATTACATTTTTTTCCTCCAAAATAGATGCTCTGTTGTTCTGAAATTACTCAAGTTTTGTGTTACCACTTGTCTTCGCCTCTCCACACACCTCTTTCCACCCCCACTCTGCCCTTCAAAAGGACTGCACTGAATGTCCTCACCGGGCTCCTGTGGACTTTGGGGCACGCCTGCCGGAGCGCACCGCAGAAGGCAGCCTGGTGGGTCCCTCGCCGCGGTGAGGGTGGAAGCTGACTCTCCTCTCCTTTCGCTTACAGAACACGTTTGACATCACTACCCAGAAAGCTGCTCTGGATATAGTTCTGCCTGGTGGGAGGAGCATTAAAGTGGACATTCTAACATCAGATACTGCAGAAAGAGTCTTGGAGGTAAACTTTGTTTAAGCTCCAGCTCCAGAGCTGAATTTAGGAATGCCTCTGCGGGAGAAGCAGGAACTAGGGCATGGTTATCTTCCAGAAGTTCCCTACCTATTTGTAGGAAGTGGTGGGATTTCCTAGGCGATTAACCAAAGAAACTGCGCATAGCCATCCTTCAGAGGTAAAACCCTCCCTGTAGGCTGAAGGAATTTCTGAGGCTGCTGTCACTTTCTTGGAATTTAGCTAGGATGTGGCCTGGAAATATGCAAAATGCTTCGTTATGGGATGCTCCAGAGCAGGGAGCAGGCAGGAGGGCACTGCTCCCCTCCCTGCTGGAACAGACCTTATTGAGGTTGGTGGTGACAGGTCCTGGCAGAGGATGGCAGGGGATTTCTCAAAGGCCCTTCCTCCTCCACTTGGATAACCCCTACAATCAACACTACATGGGGTCTGATTTTGGGTGCAGAGGCCTGGACCTGTGTTTGAGTCCGCTTTCTGAGACCACTGAGACTGTCTATCAAGAAGGTTTCCTAGGCTCCTCCTCCCCTCCCAAGGCCTTCTTATCTGAGCCCCTGCATCCCTTCCCCTTCTTCATTGCCTTGGGGGACAGTCCCAGCTTCCATCACTTCTCTCTGTTTCTAGTTTTGCTAATCTTCTGTACAGAATTCCAGAATGATCTTTTTGAAAAGCATGTCAAAGGTCCCTGATGCCTGATACTTGAAGGGATTTGTACTGAAAACCAAAATAGCTCAAAACCATAGTTCTCTGGATTGCCCTCCCAAGACCTACAAGGTGGAAGACAGACACATAAGTGGAGAAGGGTGGAAATAGTAAAAGGGGGACATAAATTCAGATGCAACAGGGTGAAGCAGGTGACACTAGGGTATAGCTTCAGGGTGGGAGATATTTTGAAAATAGTTGGGAAGTGCAGTGGTTTTCACACCCTAGACTCACTGACCAAACCAGACATAGCTGTAGCTGAAGCTGGGCCAGGGTGAGGTGTTTTGAAGTCTCCCACCTGCTTGAGAGTCTCCTATTTCTTATCTCCTGGTGAGCCTGGGATTCAAACTATACTGTGGCCACATAGTAGCTGTATGAGTTTGGGGCAGTTATTTCACATCTTAAGCTAATGTCTACATAATTATAAGATAAGTCATGCTCCATAAACACTGGTAATTGGTCAGTATTTGCATTATTCTTGATATTAGAGAGTGCTGAGGAAAGCAGTAAGTCTAGGGCTCTGCAAGGCAGGTTGAACATCTCAGACCCCCACATTTGAAATGCTCCACAAGCTGAAATTTTTGATCGCCAACACGACACCACGAGTAGAAAACGCTATACCTGACCTATGTGACAAATTTCAGTCAAAACACAGGTGTATTAAAAATAGTGAATAAAATCACCTCCAGGCTATGTGATAAAGTGTGTATGGCCATAAGTAAGTTTGCATGCTTAGACTTGGGTCCCATCCCCCAATATCTTATATATACATATATATACATACATATATATGTGTGTGTGTATGTGTGTATATATATATCATATATATATATATATATATATATATATATATATGGCACATGAAATCACTTGTTACTGACAAATCCAGGCCATTTTAATTCTCCACATCACAGGTCAAAAGTGTGGTTATGTATATATATATATATATATATATATATATATATATATATATGTAAATATTCCAAACTCTGAAAAAAATCTAAAATGTCCCTAGAAACTGTCACACGTTTGATAAGGCACATTTGTGGTCTCAGGAAAATCTGCTTTTTCTTATCTGATCACACTAGCCTGTGAGAAATGCAAATCCTTGAAAATGCAGAGAATTTCATTACAAATTTTAAATTGCTGTTTTATGCAAGCTAGAGAATTTCCCAGCCCCTGGAAGGGAATTCCATCTCAGTGTGGCCAGGCCCACTTTGCCTCATTTGAGGGTGAAGCCTGTAGTTATGCTGACCTGATGTAATGATATTGATCATTCGATTCAAGTCTAATGATAAGCCATGCCTAGGACACTCATGCCAGCCACTTAATCAGACTGTCTCACAAGGTAATTTACAGATGTCCAATAAGGAAAGTCCCTCTTTGAGGCTGGTATTTGTCCTACAGCATCTGAGCCATGTTCGGAGCATCAGTGTGCACGCAGTGCTGGGTATGCAGGTCCTCCAGTGTGTAGAGGGATCTGGAGAATGGAGTCCAAGGTCATGGTTAGGAGTAAGTTCTGGTGCTCTAATGCACAGTGGGGTGACTATAGATAATGATAGCATGCTATATGTTTCCAAAAAGGCTGGAAGAGAGGATTTTAAATGTATCTGAACTGAGATAGGTTGGATACAAGAGGAAGAACAGTTACTAGAGTGACCCAAGGTCTTATGCCTAAGAGTGCTGCCTCCTGGGATGCTTGTATCAGCTTTAAATTAATTAATTAATTAATTAATTAATTAAAAGAGCCAGGGGGCCGGGCGTGGTGGCGCACGCTTGTAATCCCTGCACTTGGGAGGCGGAGACAGGAGGATTGCGCAGGTTCAAAGCCAGCTGCGCTGGCTTAAGAGACCCTGTTTCCAAATAAAAATATTAAAAAATAATAGGTCTGGGAGTGTAGCCCGGAGGTAGAAGGGCTTCCAGGTACCCCAGTACCACCAATAAAATAAAATAAATAGAAGAGCCAGGGGTATAGCTCAGAGGTAGAATGCTTCTGGGTTCAATCCCCCATACTAAATAAAATAAATAAAATAAAATATGGATCACACACATGCATGAACACGTGTGTATGCACACACACATACACACATATACACACAGAGATAAATTTTTGAGAAAATAAAGTTGCTTACCCTGATTTGAACATCATACAATGTATACATGTATTTAAAAATCACCTGGCTCCCCATAAATATGTATAATGTGTGTGTATCAATTAAAACAAAACGACTGGGAGTTAAAGGAAGGAAATCACCTTCAAACTCAGACTTAAAGTGGGTGTCCAGCTGGTGGGGACGGGGAGACGGCCCGCGGTGTATGAAAGTTCTTGCTACGGGCAGAGGAGTAGATGTACAGTATTGGGAAGTCGCAGCCTAGTGACCCAGTGATAAAGATGGAATGATTGATTGACATAAATGTCAAAGAGGAATTTGAAATGTGGGCGGCCTGTGCCTGAGATTGGAGGCTTCCACTGAGCAAGTTACCCTTGACCATCCCAGGCAGCATCACATAGAAGTAGGCCTCCTGTGTCAGCGTGGATGGGAGCACGAGCGCTTTTGTGGGCCACCTGAGTGGAAGCAAGTACCCTTTTCCTAGTGTCTGCTGCCCTCGGAGGGTATACTGGTGTGCAGGCCCAAGGGGCAGGTATCACAGAGAACAGCTGCTGCCCTCAAGGGGACAATAGACACTAAAATAATCCAAGACATGTGTCCACCTCTGAGATAGGACAGCCAGGCTTTTCTTTTCTTCACTCTAAATCTTTATATTTCTGAGTTTTCTAATACAAATAGATGCCATTTTTAAGTCCCAAAAAGATTTCTTTGAATGTCCACTGGCCCACGAAATCACTTGTTACTGCCGGGCGTGGTGGCGCACGCTTGTAATCCCTGCGCTTGGGAGGCAGAGACAGGAGGATCGCGCAGGTTCGAAGCCAGCCGCGCGTGCTGGCTTAGGAGACCCTGTTTCCAAATGAAAATGTAAAAAAATAGGTCTGGGAGTGTAGCCTGGAGGTAGAAGAGCTTCCAGGAACCCCAGTACCACAAAAAAAAAAAAAAAAAAAAAAAAAAACTGACAAATCCAGGCCATTTTAATTCTCCACATCGCAGGTCAAAAGTGTGGTTGGCATCTTAACGTTCCTCCTTCTGCTTGTCTCTGGTTAAAGGTGGTGTCGTACAAGCTTGGACTGTGTCGGGAGCTCTTGGGCTACTTTGGCCTCTTTCTCACTCGGTTTCCCAAGGAGGGCAAGGTGTCAGGTAAGAAGGAATGAGGGCAGCCAGGAGGTGGGAGGGCAGGGATGGGCAGGGCTCAGCCCAAGGGATGCAAGGATGCAGCTGGGGCCCAGGTTGTGGCCCGTGGACCACTGTTTGCAGCTTCGGATCAGGTCGTGTCCTTGTTCAGAGTGAGCTGATACAAGCAGCCCTGGAGGCAGCGACAGGCACACAGCTTGGGTGGCTCTAGAAACTGCTTCCTCTCTATCTGCCCCATCCCAGTCCCCATGCCCTGCCCTTCATCCCTGGGCCTGGCCTGGCCCCTGACACCAGCCATGCACAACCTCTTTGTGCATGGAGCACAGGACTCCGAGTATCGGGACATTCTACCACCCGTCTTCTTGCCAGGGAATAAATTGTAATAGACTGTGGATGAACCAGGCACAGTGGCACACCCTTGTAATCCCAGTCCTTGGGAGGCTGAGGCAGGGCAGTTGCAGATTCATGACCAGCCTCAGCAATTCTAGTGAAATAGAATAAATTAATTAATTTAAAGAGCCAGGGATATAGCTCAGAGGTAGAATGCCCCTGGGTTCTAAGTAAAATAAAATATGGATGGTACAAAAGTGCTTAGATCCTTTAAAAGAAAGAGTGGGAGTTCTAGTGTGATAATGAAAAATGACAGTCCACCTCCATGACCGTTGCTTTTCTCTCGGGGCATTCTGAATATAACAGGGCTTGTTAGGTTGTGAAACGGTATGGATCATCTTAAAGCAGTTTGTGCATATCCTCAAGAGCAGAAGGTAGTTTTGCTTTGGAAGTCAGGGTCTTTGCAGCGGGGGTGGGAGGGCTAGGAGCTGTGGTGTCTGCCCTAGTGCTGGGCATCTCTGGTCTTATCTCTTCATCTGTATCCCAGGGTAAATATCCTACCTAAGGGGCCGGGATATGATGAGAATCAAATAATATTTATTTATTTATTTATTTAGGTGGTACTGGGGTTCCTGGAAGCCCTTCTACCTCAGGGCTACACTCCCAGACCTATCTTTTATATTTTTATTTGGAAACAGGGTCTCTTAAGCCAGCACGGCTGGCTTCGAACCTGCGCGATCCTCCTGTCTCCACCTCCCAAGCGTGGAGATTACAAGCGTGCACCACCACGCCTGGCCCCAATATTTATTTTTTGAATGAACTTCAGAAAGTTAAAAATTACAGACAAGAGAATATCCTTATTGTGTTTTTTTTTTTTTCATTTGAAAGTGGCTGTGTGTGTGAATTCTGTGTGTTGTTTTACCCAGCAAGACCTCCTTTCCCTTTTCTCTAGTTGTAAAGAAGTTGGTGGACTTTGAACTCCCTTATGTGAGTCTTCGAAGCTCTGAAGTGGAAAACTGTAAGGTTGAACTCAGAAAGTGGTGAGTAAATACTTGCATAGCTTCCCAAACTTGCTACTTACCACCTCCTTAAAAAAAAAAAAAAGGCTCAGCACTCTAAGCTGCTACTGTCCCCTTATTCTGTGTGACACCTCCCGATTGTACCAGAGACCAGAGGCTATTACCACTTCCTGGGTCAGTCCTGTGGGCCCCCGAGGGCGGCATTGCTCAATTTGGGAATCTATAAGTGACAGAAACTATTGCTGATGGGGACTGAGTTTCAGTGCACCCCACCTACACACCAGTCACTGCAGATAGACCAGAAACAGGGAGTGGGTTAGCAGGAGGGCAACAAGGAAGAAGAGTATTTGTTCTAAGGGCTAGGATGTTGAGAGCCGGGCATTGTGGCACACCACTGGAATCCCAGTACTTGGGAGTCTGAGACAGGAGGATCGCAGGTTCGAGGCCAGCTTCATACCCTGGAAAGACTCTGTTTCAAAATAAAAGGGAAGAGAGTGTGGCTAGGCGGTAGAATGCCCCTGGTTTTAAACCCCAATACAAAATAAATAAATAAATATATACATAAATAAATACATAAATAAGGAGGGGGGAGAAGGAGGAGACCTGAAGGATGACTTTCACTGATTTCAAGCACATTAAGTATGGGGACCTCTCATTTGCATCTCTGCTGAGAGGTAGACATGAAGGGAAGGCTTAAGAGATGGGTGGAAAGCTGGGCGTGGTGGTGCACTCTTGTAATCCAGCATTCCAGAGGCTGAGACAGAGGATCGAGGTTCGAGGACAGCCTTCGCTACTTAGTGAGGCCCTTTGCAACTCAGTGAGACTCTGTTTCAAAGTAAAGAATAAAAAATAGGGCTGGGGGTGCAGCTTGGAGGGAGCATGACCCTGAGTTCCATCCCCAGTACCACACACACACACACACACACACACACACACACACACACACACAAAGAGACAGGTGGAGTGGTGGGTTGAAGCAGGTAATGGGGAGATCACAGGCCATGCGTTGATTGGGAATGGATTACTGTCTGCATCAATTAAAGGGTTTGTTGATAATTACAAGCAGGTCTGTTGCACTGTGGTATTCCTTGAAGGCAAAGGTGAGCTCAGCCAATTGGCTATTCAACTTCCATTCTTAAAGGATAAGTACCTGGGTCATATGAACCAGGACCACTCATTCCTAGATTGATAGGACACAAGAGTCCCTCTGCAGAAAGTACTATTATTTTCCTAGCAACAGGGGGTCCCCTGGAGAACATAAAACAGAAAATTACAGTGAGAAGCAGGACAATTATCCACCCCCAAGCCTATATTCTGAAGTACCTGGCACTCATTGCCATGGTACTGTACTAAATTGCTACTTAGGATTGCCCTCTCCCAGTACTGTTATTCTTTAATTTGAGTACAGAGGCTTTAAAGAAAGACATTTTGAAATCTAGGAATGGTCATTCACTTGATCAAGTGATGTTTTGCTAGAACCCCAGTTTGTGGCTTTGAATTTTGAAAGGATCACCCCAGCAAGGCGAGAAGTTCACTCCTCAGAAGTATTCTGAGAAATGGTCAAAATCTTGTGGCAAAAACCCTGAGGAGGGGAGAGGCCTCGGGCCCACCTAAGGGTCTAGAGAATAATTGTGCAGGAAGCCGCTTTCTTCAGAGTGCTAGGCACGGTTGCTCCTGGATCACAGTGCATAAATCCAAGTCCCAGCTCTCTCAGGTCTTAGCCTCAAAACCTTAGGCAAGTAGGGCGTGGTGGCACATGCTTGTAATCCCAGCATTTGGGAGGCTGAGACTGGAGGATCGTGATTCGTGGACAGCCTCAGCTACTTAGTGATGCCCTTTGCAACTCAGTGAGACCCTGTTTCAAAATAAAGAATAAAAAATAGGGTTAAGGGTGTTGCTCAGAGGTAGAATGCCCCTGGGTTCCATCTCCAGACCCCCCCCCCACACACACCCTTAGGCAATTTTTTCTGTGTATTTTTATTGGTACATTATAGCCTCACATCATAATGTAAATCATGTTGACAATGACATACATGCTCACACTCTTGGTGCTTTTTTTTTTTTTTTGGTGGTACTGGGTGTGGAACCCAGAGGCTTTCTACCCCCAGGCTATACTCCCAGACCTCTTTTATATTTTATTTAGAAACAGGGTCTCACTAAGTTGCTGAGAGCCTCACTAAGTAGCTGAGGCTGGTTTCGAACCTGCGCGATCCTCCTGTCTCAGCCTCCCCAGCACGGGGATTACAAGTGTGTGTCACCACGCCCGGCTCTATTTAAACTTTAAGCATCAGCTTCTTTATCTGTAAGATAAGAAAAACAATAACAGCATCTACTTCCTAGATTATTGTTGAGTAATACCATATGCTCAAAAAGTTTGGTCGTATTTTTATTGTCATATTGATGATAATGATGATTACAGTCACCCAAAGGGAAAAAAAGCCCTGGGGCTTCGGCTTTTCACTTATGTACTCTCCTGAGAACTTGAGATCAAAGGAGAGACAAGAACTCTGTCTCTCACCTTGAAGCTGGAATTAAAAATTGGGCTTTGTCTATGTCTTCATTCAATAGGTAATTTCTAGAAGCTAAGTGCAAGATAAAACACCTGCCTGCATCTCCATCCTGGCAGATTGCCTTTGCTCATGGGACTGGAAGGAGAGAGGTGACTTGTGTTGCTGGAGCTGAGGGTCAGGTCTCTGGATGGCCACAGTGCATCATAGCACCCTGATGCCTCGCCCTCATGCAGAGGAGGTCTCAGCGGGTGGGATCAGGGAGGCCAGCTCTAAGAGCCGCAGGATTCTTGCAGTGAGGCCTCTCAGCAGAGCCTAGTCAGAGTTTTAAGAGGTTTTCTCTGTCCATGCCTTCTCTAAGTGCATCTCTTCAATGATAATATGGTCCCTTCTAGACCAGAGGGTGCCTGCTGTGGCCCTCGGAGCCCCAGCCTGGGGTGGGCCTGAGGTCCTCTGTTCCTCCATTTCCCAGCCTCTCCCAGCCAGGGGCCTCTGGGGCCTGTGGGGAATAAAGGGAATGCCAGTAGGAATGTTTCGGTTGCGTCTCATCTCCCAAAGGATGTTGACCTTCAAGCTGCACTTTTGTCCTTTCTCCATCAGTCTGGTTGGTCTCTGTCATTCTTAGCCTGCTGCTGTGCTTACACAGGAATGAACTTCAGCCCAGACTGGTGATTCTGAGTCTGGCCCAGTGGGACATCGCTAACCAGAGCTTGGGGCTCTGCATCTGGGGTCAGGAAAACTTGATCAGAACTGAGTCAGGATAGTCAGGGTGCTGGGGATGTACTGAGGATGGGTTGCTAACACAGCATTGGGGAGCAGGGGCCAGAGGCGGGGGGAGTCACTGAGAAAGGCAGCTAAGTCCGGGGAGGAGGGCAGTGATCGTGGTCTCTGGGCAGGAGGAGATAAGAGAAAGCAGGGTCAGAGCATAGAGCAGGCATGGGGGTGGATAGAGATGAGCGGAAGTGAAGCAGGGTGGTCCCACAAAGGGCCTTGGAGTGACCAGGAGAAAAGACTCCGCTCCTGCAGCTCCCAGAGTCTGGGGTTCACTCAGTGAAGACTCCCATTGGTGTGTAGAGTGTGAGGGTGGAAGCGGGAGGGAGGCTCCCTGGGCAGCTCAAGTGAGAGGCGAGGGCGGCCAGGACGGGATGGTGAGCATGGATGTGGGGGCCTGTGGGGACAGTTGGCCGTGCTTGGTGTTGTGGGGCGGGGAAAGGGAATCCAGGATGTGGTGGCCAAGAGTGAGCCAAGACTGAACAGGAAGGCAGACTCTCCCCTAGAGCGTTATTTTATTATTATTTTGCATCTTTACTCACCAGGTAAGAGCTTGCAACATAAAGAAAATAGGAAACAGAAGAAGCTGGGATGAAAGTGGAGGCAAGACTAGGGTGGAGAAATAGGCTGTGACCTTGTGGGAGAACTCTGGGCCACTCTTTCCAAGTGCACTGACCCCCAATCCCCGCTCTGGATGTACAGTGGCCAGGTCACATGAATTCACGCGTCACCCCTGAACCGTGCAGGTACATGGATCCAGCCCTTGACTCCATGCTGATGGACTGCAAAGCAGCCGTAGATCTGCTGTATATGCAGGTGAGAGAACCAGGCGCTGTAGGCCATGTGGATGGGAATCAGTAGGAACTTTTATAATAGTTAAGAATTCTGTCCCCATGCCTAGAATTGGCAGATTCATAGAGACAGAAGCTAGAATAGAGGTGATCAGGGACTAGGAGAAAGGAGAAGGGAAAATTATTGTCTAGTGGGTACAGAATTTTTGTTGGGGGATAATGAAAAGGTTTTGGTATAGATAGTGGTGGTGATTATAGAACATTGTAAATGGATGAACTACCACTGAATTGTACGCTTATGAATGGTTAAAGTGATGTGTTATATTGTATATATCGGATCACAATTTAAAAAATAAAAATAAAAAAGTAGAGCTTAAGGAAAGGAAATAATAAATGTAATGATAATTCTACAATTATCTTTAGATAAATGAAAATAATTTTAACATATAAAATTTCTATTTATATAAAAATTTTAGAAAAAAATTATAATAGAGGTACAGATTTTAACATCGCTCTGTGAATTTGCAGGTGATACTGTCCTCTAGGCTAATTAGATAAGCCTAAAGAATAATAAAGAATAAAGAATTATCTTGATGATAGAAGGTCACGGTATTCCCTAAATCTCACTTCAGCACAGCCTGCTTTTTCCTGAGCCAGCAAGCAGCACCGAGGCCCCTGGGCGGGCTGTGTGAACATGGGGCCTGGGGCCTGCGCTCAGAAGGCTTCTTTGATCTTTCACTCTTGCCCTCTTGAAATTCTTCATAATTTTTGAACAAGGGCATCCACATTTTCATTTGCTGGCTGTCCCTAAGTTTTCCCTCTCACCCAGTCCATGTCTTCAGAGGCCTGACGTGCGAATCTTCTTTTAAGGCATTTCCTGAGAGCATGGCACAGTCTCTTCTCAGGCAGCAGGTGGGCAGATCCCTGTCCATCCACTCTGCCAGGGCTTTCCAACCTGCTCTACCCAGCCCAGCCAGGGCTCTGCTCATGCTTCCTCCCTCACGTCTTCGCCATTTGACAGTGCATGTGTGGGGGCGTTTGCTGTCTCCTTCTCCACGAAAGCAGGTGTCTATGTGCTCATTGCTGCGCCCAGAAACTAGAACTGTTCCTGGTACGAGGTAGGCTCTAAGCCTCATGGTGGGTCCCACATTGTTTTCATTGTTTGAAGTGCATTGTGTCACCTAAGCTGAATAATAATACTGAGGCAGTAGGTACCATCCACGTTTTTAGAAGGTTGTTGACAAAGGATGGAGTACTAGAGGACGTGCAAGAGGAAGTTAGCAACACTGACTTGAACGGATGGACTTAACAGTGTAACTCCAAGCTGCTGCACTTGGACCTTTTCATAAAGTCAGTAGAACAGAAGAGAGGGGAGAAATGTTGGATCAGTCTCACTTTTGTGAGCTCTTCAAGGGGATGAGGAAACACCCATCAGACCCACCGTGGTACTGTGGCTAGAGCACAGAGTCAGTGGGCAGACTCTGAAGCTTCATGTAGTGGAGGGCAGAGGAAGGAAAGAACCCAAGCACATATTTCTTTGGTGACCTGGTAGAGCGCAAGACCTCTAATAAATCACCTCCACAAAGTTCTTCTGAATTCTAGGGAAGCAAATTGAAGTATCATACACTAATGTTTAATATTCACTATCATATTTTATGGCTAGATGATAGCTCTGAGTTCAGTTTCTATTAGACTTTGACCCATGTGGACTCATGTTCAGTGTATTTATATACATATTCTATGGGTTGGAGCAGAACCCACCATTTCAAATGTTTTCTAGAACTCATTACATTATATCCTTTGGATATACTATTGGTTGTGTCTGGTTTGTTTATTTATTTATTTGTTTGTTTGTTTCTTCGTTTATTTATTTTTGCAGTACTGGGGATAGAACCCAGGGACATTCTACCTCTGAGCTACACCTCCATCTGGTTTATTTGATAGCACATCCTTGGTTGAAAATGCATCACCTAATTCTAATTTTGTTCCAGTGAGAAATATAAGACTGTGTGGCATGGCTACCAGTCATCATTGTTATGAGAGATCAGAAATGCCGACGCCATGACACAATTTTTATCTGTCTTCATTAGCAGTTGTAAACCAGAGGAAAATGGATGATGCTGTTTCTTTTGCTCATAGCTGGAAAAAATGGCTTTATGGGAAACACACTGAACTGTGATTTCAGAATGAATTCTATGCCTTGTTTTTTCATTCTCCCTCTTTGTCTGTCTCTCTGTCTCTCTGTCTCCCTGTCTCTCTCTCTGGTCTTGGGCCAGCCACTTCATCTTCTGAACTAGTGTGTCCCTATTCAGCAATGAGGTTGAATTAATAATCTCTAAGTTTTTGTTCAGCTTTCATAAACTGTCATTCAACCCTTTGCACATGGCACTGGAAAAGTCTTCCCAAAATTGTAGTTGATGTCATAATCATCTTTATCATTGTCATCATCATCATGATTATTCCCTGGATCCAAGTAGAGGTACTAAGAAGTCAGAAGGTGGGCCCAGGCCAACAGGAGAGTCAGGATCACAATCCGCTGCCTCCTTTGGAAAGCCTTCCTTGGCTTCCACCAAAAACCAAAAACAACCAAAGCTTGCCTCGCTTCCTCTCTGCTCCCGTAGTATTAGCTTCTATCCTTACCATGGCGTTTCTCCCCAGTGTTGCCAGCAGGGTCTCCTTCCTCCTGTGTCCTAGGTGCTTATCCTAGATGAACAAGCGAGCAGTAGTCATCCTTTTAAAAGTGAGTACAAGATCTTATGAGCCCTGATAAATGATGGAGTTCCCACTGAACTAGCCAGGGATACCTGTTGGAGTTTTCTGAAACAGATGTGCCTGATGCTGTCTGAACAACCATGTGTCCACAACCTATTTCTTCTCTTCCTTTTAAACTTGAGTGGCCTTAACAAAATGAAAGATTGCGTATAAAAGTATAAATCTCTAGTTTGTTTTTTTTTTTTTTTTTTTTTTCAAAAATATCAAAGACCGCCGGGCGTGGTGGCTCACGCTTGTAATCCCCGCGCTTGGGAGGCGGAGACAGGAGGATCGCGCTGGTTCGGAGCCAGCCTCACTGGGTTAAGAGACCCTGTTTCCAAATAAAAAATATAAAATAGGTCTGGGAGTGTAGCCCCACCATCTTGGAGTAAGGTCCCATATATAATGAATTTGAGTGATGACCTGAGAATCTACAATCAGAATCAACTCTTCAAAGGTAGCCATACAACTCCAGTTATGTTGTTATTTCTTCTGTAGGACATTGCAATCTCAGTGTTTGAGACTCCCAAGCGCCCAAATGATAAATACGTCTTCGGTCAATACTCACTGCTGTGGCTGCAGTTTATTTTCATTATTTCGCCATGACTCCTCTCTGACTGTGTAGTACTGTGCTCACTGTCTTTAGGGTCTCTAACATCAGATGAAATTCAGGAAAGGAAAAAGGTGTTTAGTTCTTCAGGTCAGGCAGATTCCAAACTGGTATGGTATGTAGGTTCACATTTGAGAGCTGCTGGTGACAAGAAGGAACCTGGGATGGGCAGCTGCCTGCTCTATCGGCACTTAGCAGCTGCATAGTGAGTTTGGTGTAGTGGCCCGGCCTAGGTTTGATCTAAATCCTGCCATTACTTGCTGGGTCATCTTGAACAGCATAACTCCTCTGAAGCTCAATCTATTCATCTGTAAGATGGTGATAATAATTCCTACCCTGTTGAATCAATGGGGAAATGGGAAAAAAAATCAAATGGAAAGCCTATCTAAAGCAGACTCTCAACAAATATTGTTATTTTTCTTCTCCCTAAATCCCACAACTCCTGCCATTTACTTGCTGGGTCATCTGGAACAGCATAACCTCTCTGGATCTCAATTTATCCATCTGTACAATTGTGATAATTATTCTTAACCAATATAATAGTTGGAAAAAGTTAATGAAAAAAACATATCTAAAAAAATTCTCAATTCTATTATTTTTCTTCTTCTAAATTTTTTTTACCTTTCCTCACAACCCAAAGAGCAATGTCCAAAGTATATTCAGCTTGTCATTCTCTTGGAGATAAGGTATACCCTGCCAGCATCACCAAGGGACACAGCATAGCCTTATGTTCAGACTAAGGTATAAACAAGCACCTGGTAATTGCCCCCCCCCCAAAAAAAAAATCATTGTGTATGCTGGACACTGGGAAAAATATACCACAGTGAGGGGCACAAGGACTTTCCTTGAGGGAATGATAGCAAGGAATAATGACAAATGCTTTTCAATGAGAAGAAATCCAAGTGGCACAGGCTAAGGAGATGTATCTGGCTGGCACGGTGCAAGCCTCACCACAGAGCATCCCCTGGCCAGGATCGCTCAAGGGGAAGGGAGCTGGGCGACAAGGAGGGCCCTGGAGCAGGCTGTAGCCAGCAGGCTTGTTTTCATCTCTGTCACAGCAGTCCCGTGGAGCTTCTTCAGGGGCAGTTGTCCTGTAGGAGAATTTTGCTTTTGAGCCCAGTGTTGTTCTTAGTTGTCTTCGTTAGGAAACCCACGGGGGATCTGGACTTTGGAAACATTTGCTGATGGCAGTTACCCATCACTGAGCAGAGAGGGCCCAGCAATATATTCCATTTTAATTTTTTGACATAAAATTTGTCTTCATCCTATAAGAATTTTGCACATATGGAAGACTGAATGGGAAAAGTAAACGCTGTACCAATCCTTAAATAGCTACACACTTCAGGAGTTAAATTTTTGATGTGCTCATTTCATTTATATTTAAAATTTATCACATCCATTTCCTTGATTTAATTAGTATGCATAAAAGGTTTGTTTTGTTGTTTTATTTATTTGTGTTGTTTTATAAAAATTGGGATCTACTACAGTACTCTTACTTTGTAACTTGATATTCTTTTCATGCACCAATACCTTACAGATTTTCTTCATGCTGTTAAATATTCTATATAACTTGTAATGATAGCGTAGCCTATTATTTGATTATATGTAAACTCAATTGCCTATTTTGTGGCGTTTCATAACTGCTATATCTCACTGGGTAGCTCTGAGGATTAGCTTTTGTTTTAGAGTAATTAGAGCATTTTCTGATACATAATAAGGACTATACAGTCATCCCTCAGTACACACAAGGGATTGGTTCCAGAACCCCCCATTGAAGCCAAAATCTAAGGTTGCTTGAATTTCTTATATAAAATGTTGTAGGTTTTTTTTAATATAATCTACATGCATACTTTAAATAATCTGTATACTTTAAATAATCTCCAGATTACTTATAATACCTAGTACAATGAAAATTTTATTTAAATAGTTGTTATATGTTATATTTTCTCACTTAACAAATAGTGAGAAGGAAAAAAAAGTACATTTTCAGTACTGATGTTATTTTTTTCCCCCTGAATATGTATGATCCACAATTGGTTTAATCCATGACTGTGAAACCTATGGATATAAAGGGCAGACTGTGTGTGTATTTGCCACTATGAAAAAAGTTTTTATTATTACAAACAGTGGCAGTACTAGCTTTATCAATATATTTTTTCCACATCTATGTTCATGACTCTTATAGGTGATTTTGGATTTGTATTGCCAAATCTGCTCCTGAAAGTTGTACCAATTAAATTAATCATTGCTATATAGAATGTCCTGCTTATAAACCCTTTGTTGATTCTAATTATATAGGCTTTAGTTTTTCCCAGATTGGGCAGCAAAATATTCTTTGATTAGAAGTGAGGCTGAATATTGTCATTTGGAATTCCTTTTGGTCAACTGCCAATATGTATCTTTTGTCTATTTTCCTGTTGGAGATGTTTCCAGTTTTCCTATTGCTTTCTACAAACATTAACTCTTCTCCATATACAATATGGTCATTTTCCCTGGCTTATCATTTACTTCTTAGTCTTGACAGATGGAAATTTATATTTTATGTAATTATATACAATTGTTCATTCACGATATTTTTTGTCTCTATATCTTAAAAAGATAGTTTCTACTCAGGATCAGATAAACTTTAATACCCTTTTTTATTTTTCCCTTACACTTAGCTCTTTAATCTCTCTGAAAGTAAGTTAGTTAGGTGATATGGAAAAAGAACTAATCGTATTTTGTTGGTAAATATCATATGTTAGTAAATATCAGGACAAGGAATACACATCCGACAGCAGGAACAGATTTATTTGGGGATAAATATGGGAGGAGGCACCTGACCAGGAAAGAGAACCAGCAGGGCCTTTGTCTTACAGACTAGGGGCTTTTTATGGGGCATTAGAAGGGAGGGATAGTTACACAGTCATGGATTTTCCCTTGGAGGTCTTGACCGGAAGCCCAACAGGTAGGCTTGTGGGCTGGGGGATGGTTAGGGTGGTTTTCCTGCTCTGCTGGAGTTCTTTGTTTTCCACCTCCTCTGGCCAGGCTTCATTGCCAGACCACACAGAGCTCACATATTTTCTTTGCCAAATGTTGTCAATTGTCCCACATTATTGAACAATCTCTTCCTATCCACTAATTTAAAAGTAACCTTTCTAACACTCTGAATCCTTACATAGATCCACTTGGGTCTCTTTTTATAGTCCTTCATACCTGAGTATGTTTTTGTCAAATCAATTTGTTTCTGCTAAGGTCACTAATTGTATAATTTATGTTGTTTTAAGGCAGTACAGGACATTGAAAAAGAATGGGCCAAACCCACACAGGCACAGAGACAGAAATTAGAGGCTCTCCAGGAAGAATACAATCCAGTGCAGGTAAGTCAAATATTGTACCAGGAGACATCCTTGGAAGTATGTTCCAGAAACATATTAGAATTGAGTGGCTTCCATAATTTCTAAACCCATCAAGCTCTGAAAGGGAGGTGTAAGATTAAGTGAATTCGGGGTGTGCCCCATTAGCATAGAGACACGCCGAGATCCATAATAAGTTACGAGAGGCTTTATTCGTGGGGGGTCAACCCCAGCCCCCGCGTGGCCGCGGGGGCCGGTGGCCGGCGGGAGAGAGTGGCTCCCTCCCTCTCCCGGTCCTCTCTGAACTCTGCTCTGAACTCTCTTCTTCCGGGCCGGGAGGTCCCCGGAATCGCAGGCTCCACCTCCTAGCTCTCGGCCCTGCCCCCACTTTACATTCCGACCTCTTTGACTCAGGGGTGCAGAAGGGCTTTGACTAAGGGGTGCAGAAGGGCGTGGTTTTTGCTCATCTAGCGGCTTCATGCTGATACTGGGCGACGTCAATCAAGGGCCCCAGTCAAAGGCCCCAGGTCGGGAGAAGTCGGAATTTGAGCCGCCGGAAGGGAGCAGGTGGCTGTGGTTGGAGAGTTGGAGGTTACCCTGGAGAGCTCGGTGACTGGTTTGCTTTGAGGAGACTAACAGGCAAGGTGCTATTAAAGAAAAAGAAAATTGTGAGAACGGAACCCAGGCTGGGCAGAAGCCCTTTTAGACACAAGGCAGTCACTAGATCTACTAACTAAAATAGCAACATTTTCCTGAGGAGAACGTCTATCGCCCCTTTAGCAGTTTTTTTTATTAGATCAGAGTTATTAATAGCAGCAACTCCCGAAGCAGACCCACACCACTCTTTTTAGCATTGAGTGAGTATGTATATGTCTGGTTAAACACCTGTCACTGCCTTGGGAGCATCGGTTACCCATTTTAGAAGTTTAATACTTAGGCAATTTGGCATCTGAGGAGGGAGAGCACCATAGTACGTAAACAAGTGGACCTGCTAAAATATAAACATCAAAGAGAGTTATGTTAAAAGAAACAAAGTTTAATGGATCCCAACACCGTGTAAGAGAATTTGTCCCTGGAGCTGTTGTAACAGAGCCCTTTTAGATATGGCCTAAGCTGTGGGCAGAGGCTGGAGGGGTTGCCTCATCATCCTGAACCGAGACTTGAGAAGGAAACTAAGGCCTGAAAGATCGAGCAGGCCACCAAAGAGGAAACTGGCTTACCCTGTACCTGCAGTTACCCTGGGCCAGCAAGGAAGATGGAGGAAGGAGGACGAGGGATTCCAGGAGCTGTCAGTCCTTGGTCAGACCAGATAGGGCCAGTGGCGGGTCCTTGTCCAGAAGGGTAGACCCCCTGTAGTGAGGTACCTGAGGTCCACCGCTTTTTAAAGGACATTCGCCTTTCCATGGCCATATACTCCACACCTGAAACAGGCTCCTGGAGGTGGTTGTTTTTACTGTCGTCCTCTCCTGGGTGGCGCTTGCCACCCGGAGGGCTGACCTTCCTCCTCCGGCCTCAGGGCTGCAATCAGGGCCTGGGACTGTAAGTCCACCATCTGACGAAGATGGAGAGTACGCTCTGCTTCGGCCTGTTCCTCTCTGGAATTAAAGACTTTAAATGCCATGTTCATCAAGTCTCGAATAGGAGTCTGTGGGCCATCCTCAACTTTCTTTAGCTTTTTTCTTATATCAGGAGCCGCTTGCCCAATGAAATGGGTGGCCAATATGATCGAGCCTGCCTCAGAGGATGGATCTAGACGGGTATAGCGTGTAAGAGCCTCTTGCAACCGATTAAGAAAAACTGCTGGGTTTTCATTTGGACCCTGGGTGATTTCCCTGAGCTTATCATAATTAACCGCCTTATGGGAAGCATCTCGCATACCATCAAGAAGACATTGTATCATATAATTTCTCATTTCTATTCCCTCCTTTACATTATAATTCCAATGGGGCTCCTCAGATGGAATTGCAGCTGTACCAATAGGAAGCCCTGGATCTGTTAAATGACTCTGGTCAGCCCTCTCTCTGGCTGCCTTCAGGATCTGATCACGTTCGTCTGGAGTTAGAGAAGAGGTTAGAATGACATGCAAATCCCGCCAAGTTAGATCATATGCCTGCACAATATGCTGGAATTCCTTGATAAAACCAGAAGGATTGGAAGAAAAGGACCCCAGTCTCTTTTCCAGTTGAGTGAGGTCAGGAAGGGAAAAAGGAACATGGACCCGAATCATCCCTTCAGCCCCAGCCACTTCGCGAAGTGGGGCCAGGAGAGAGGAAGATGGGGCTTGTAACCCAGCTGGGTCAGACCCCGGCCCCCATGTTTTATCGCATGATGGCTGCTGTGGGTCCGCAGAATTGTAAGCCTGTGACCCAGAATGGCCACCAGGTGGCGCCTGTGAGTTGCCACGTGGTGTCCAAGATGGCGGCTGTGGCTGGCTGGATACTCCAGCCAGCATGCCCTGGGCAGCAGTAGAGCCGGTAGAGGGAGAAAACAGGAAATGCAGCCGCCAGAAGGGCTGTAAATATAACAGGTCAGACCATTTTGCTGACCGGGTGCAATATTCACTGAGAGCCATCAGCATCCTAGAGTCTAGCGTGCCCATGGCAGGCCATCGAATGTCATTGGCTAAATTATATGTCGGCCAGATCTTAGTACAAAGAGAAATAAGTCTCTCTGGGGACTGTTCCCCTGAGAATCCCAGAGCCTGCAGATTAGATAACACATGGCCCAGCGGGGATTGAGAATCGATCTCAATCTTAGATGGCTGACTTCCCCCCATGAGTTGTAAGTGGGCGAGCGAGAACAAAGGCAGGAAACTCCAGCGTCCCAGGGCCCTGCCTAGTTTGGTATAGAGTAGGTGTGACTGAGCAAAGACGTCTCTTTGTCTCTTTTTCACACCTCGCAATCGTCCTGGACGATTGGAGAACTGGAGGATACCGGTATACCGGATATTACAGCAGTCAGTCAGTCAGAATCCTCCGAGTTAGGCGGAACCCACTTATTCCCTTAAGAGGAAGCTTACCGCTGAGAGAGGCTGCTGTGGAGATCTGGCCTGAAGATGGCTGCGAAAAGTTTTTTTTAAAAATGGCCGCCGACTCCTAGGATTGGTTAGGAATGGAAAGTGGGCGGGAATAAAGATGGCGGGGCCTCCAGCGAGGCCATGAGGTGGGAGGGGTCAAATATGGCGGGGCCTCCAGTGAGGCCATGAGGGGGGAGGGGTTAAAGAAACATGGCGAACCTCCAGCGAGGCCGTGAGGGGGGAGGGGTTAAAGAAACATGGCGGCTCCTCAGTGATTACACATGGGCCAAAGATGGCGGGCCTCCCCCCCACAGTGATGCCCTGTGGGTGCTTACCGAAATGGCCGGGCCTGGGCAGAGGGGTGGGCGGGCAGAGGGTGAAGGGCGCAATCAGCAGAGAGCCGGCGCAGGGGCCTGCAGGGGCGGGCAGGTCTAAGCACGCCAGGCGCAGAGAAGGCAAGTACGGCACAGGCTGGACTTGGCGGGCCGGTGGGAGAGAGGTCCGCGGGGCCGCGGGCCTGCCCCGGTGATGGGAGCGTGCGCGCCGGCAGTGCGGCCCCATCCTGGGTCCGCGGGCGCAGCGGCGCGGTGGGCGCGGCGCCAGGTGCAGAGAAAGCCAAGGCGCGCCAAGTGGCACAGTCCGGTGGGGTCCGCGGACGCCGTGCGGGCGGGCGGCTGGCGGCTCGGGGCCGCAGGCGCGGGGCGGGCGGGCGGCGTGGGCGCCCATTACAGCAGAAGGGGCTCAAGCCGCGGGCGGGCGGGCGCCCCGGCCCATCCCAGCGGAGGCGGTGCCGGGTACCTTTTTTCAGCAGTTTGCAGAAGTCCGCGGGCCGGGTGGGCGGGCGCGCAGAGAGGGGATGGAAAGTCCGAGTCCAGTAAGCGCAGGTCCAAGCCAGGTCCCAAAAGTCCGGTACGAATTTCGGCACCAAAATGTAAGATTAAGTGAATTCGGGGTGTGCCCCATTAGCATAGAGACACGCCGAGATCCATAATAAGTTACGAGAGGCTTTATTCGTGGGGGGTCAACCCCCAGCCCCCGCGTGGCCGCGGGGGCCGGTGGCCGGCGGGAGAGAGTGGCTCCCTTCCTCTCCCGGTCCTCTCTGAACTCTGCTCTGAACTCTCTTCTTCCGGGCCGGGAGGTCCCCGGAATCGCAGGCTCCACCTCCTAGCTCTCGGCCCTGCCCCCACTTTACAGGAGGCTCTCTTTAAAAATGAGAATACCTCCATTGATTTTTCTGATTAAAGAATAAAAGGTTATTGTATAAAGATTCTAAAAATTACAGACAGTATGTTGTGAGTCCTTTGCCAAGTTAATTAATATGGATTCTCCACATTATTTTTAATGACTCTAGGGTATTTCACTGTATGGTTATGTTATCATTTAGCTAGCCAGCTTCCTATTATTAGAAGTCAGGTTGCTTCCAGCTTTTGCTGTTATAAATCATTTTGGCAGCGAGTGCTGTGAGGCCCAGGGCTGTGTCTAATTTATACATACTCTGTGTATTCTCAGCACCTGGTACAGGTCCTGGTGAAGGTCCCAGAACACTGTAGCCAGTGTCTCCATCTTTAAGTATGTGTTCTGCTAGTCTTTAGGATAGATTTTCAAATATCCATTTTTAAAACTTTCATAAAGGTGGTACCAACTCACACACCTCCTGCCCCTACTGCCCTTAAGTGACATTTATGAGTCTGTGTCAGACAAGACATATTTTAACAGAAGAAATTGTTATGGTTTGGGGGAACTGTTTCAGGGGACCTTTTTAGGCTCCCAGAAACTGTTCCAGAAGCCATGGGTTCTTGTTCTGAATTAGGTATAGATAAAACACTGGACTCTTGCTGAAAGCTTAAATGAATTTATTATTACAAAACAAAAATATAGAAGATAGTTTTAATACAACCCTACACTATCCTGGTATAGGAGGGTGGCTTGAAAAGAAGTCACTGGAGTTCAAAATACAAAACAGCTTTTATAGATACATAGTCCCCCATCTTGCTCTACCATGTAATCTTTTGACCTAGGTGTAAGTCCACTCACTCCTTAACTCTGTTCAGGTCCCTTTTGTTATAATTATGGGGATTTCTGGCCCCATAACCTAGGCAAAGTAAGCCTAGGTTTCTTTGTTAGGACCAGAATGATCTACAAGGTCAGGGGCCGTGGGGTATCTGCTCCCCTTTCACAAAGGTCAGTACTCTCCTCCTACACACTCTTGGGGCAGTCATAGCTTCCTGCTAGATATCATTTATTATGCAAACCTGTTTTTAGAATGTGAAAGTCCTAAGTCCCAACTCCTCTATCCACTTGCTAATTACTTTTAGTGAGGATACTTTGCATTATAACAGCTACCTGAGTGCCTGGCAGTAATCAGGCCCTAACTGCTTTTCTTTTTACAGATTTGAACTACATTTTTTTATAAACCTATTTTTGATATATATATTAGTACCCAAACTTCTTTTTCAAATATTTTTAGGCCATTTTCTAATACTGGTACAGAAACAGCCTTTGCTTTGTTGTGCTGTCTTGTTGTATTCTTTAGACTTTGCCAGTGCTTGTAAATACAGCATTGGTTTTGAACAAAATGTGACCAAAATTTAGAAGAGTCATTTATGCCTAGGTTGGTATTGAAAGTAACTCTTCAAAGGCCCAAACTCTGAACAAAATAAAACAGAAAAAAGAAAAAGGAAGCCAAGGGAGAAGGCACATACTGCCACAATTTAATGTCTACCCCTTGGTTTTCCACCTTAGTTTTGTCACAAAAATATTGGGGTTCAGTTTTTCTGTGTGTCTATAAATCTTGAAAAGTACAGCACCTATTCTGATGGTTAGACTAGCCCTACTCCTTTGGACACCGTTACAAACTGTGTAAACCACAGCCAGTTCCAAGTACATGTCTACCTTAACTCCTTGATTTATAAAAAATAACGTTTTGACCATGCTGTTGTGCTCTGCTAAAACATGTGTTTGTATGTTTCCACAAAACAAGTTTTATCTTTTATTAGACACATTTTACCTGAGTTTGTCATGTAATTTGTGATTATTGTTTTAAAAACTTTACTCTGAATACATGAGTTAGTTTTTAAAAACCAAGTCACTGTTGAAATTGATTTATTTCCTCTCACTGCTGACCCATAACCAGTAAGTGTTGGTAAAGTTCTTCTGCTAATGGAGTAAACATCATAACCACTACTTCTTTGCGCATGTAAACATGCGCAAAGTGAATAAATTTAGAAAAGAGTCATCTGGCTGGGCGTGGTGGCGCATGCTTGTAATCCCAGCATTCAGGAGGCTGAGACTGGAGGATCTCGGTTCGCGGACAGCCTCAGCTACTTAGTGAGGCCCTCTGCAACTCAGTGAGACCTGGTTTCAGAATAAAAAATAAAAAATAAAAAAATAGGGCAGGAGGTGTAGCTCAGAGGTTGAATGCCCCTGGGTTCCATCCTCAGACCCTCAAAAAAAAAAAAAAAAATTCATCAGTTGTGAATTAGAGAAGGTTAACATGGCCTTTGTAAATAAAGTTTTATTGGCACACAGCCATGTTTACTCACTTAGGTACTGTCTACGGTTGCTTTTGTGCTGCAGCAGTAGAGAGAAGTTGCTATAGAGCCGGGTGTGGTGGTGCATACTTATAATCCCCAAGCTTGGGAGTCTGAAACAGGAGGATCGTGCAGGTTCAAAGCCAGCCTCCGCTACTTAGTGAGGCTCTCAGCAATTTAGTGAGACCCTGTTTCCAAATAAAATGTAAAATAGATCTGGGAGTATATCCCAGAGGTAGAAAGCCCCTGGGTTCCATCCCAGTACCAAAAAATAAAAAATAAATGGCTGAGGGTATGTGTAGCTGACAGGTAGAACATCCCTGGGTTCAATCCTCAGTACTCTCTTTGCCCCCACATACACAAATCCTGGATAGACGTTAATGGGACAGGAAGCCAGGACCTTAAGCTTGAGCCTCAGTTCTTAAGCAGAAGGAAAAACGTAATGTTACAAGTAGCAAATGCTTATGTTTGGGAGCTGTCTGCGACTCTGCTTAGGACACAGACCCACTCTTGTCTCATTCTGTTGCCCCGTCTAACCCTGCCCCCCCCATCTCTCTCTCTTCTCTTCTCTTCTCTTCCCTTCTCTTCTTTCTCTCTCTCTCTCTCTCTCTCTCTCTCTCTCTCTCTCTCTCTCTCTCTCTCTCTCCTGTCTGTCTGTCTGTCTGTCTGTCTGTCTGTCTGTCTGTCTGTCTGTCAGTCAATACCGCCATCACACAGAGGATCTTGGAAAATTGAGCGCCTTTCCCTCCCACTTAGATCTCAGTTTCCTTGTTTAAAAACATGTCACAGGCATGCTGTTCTCTTTGGATAGCTGTTAGGATCTACTGAGGTCAAGTCATATCTACCCCTTCCTTTCACTCCACTCTGCTGTCTCCTTTGTTCACTCAGCCAATGCTTCTACACTCAACCTGTACCAAGGCCTGCTATGTGAGCAGGGACCCCGTGGGGAGCTGGGGAGGGAGGCAGGGCCAGCCCCTGCCCTGGCAGGACACACACTTCCCCGGGGGCTGGCTGACTGCATTCCTGGGGGCCAGAACAAGGGTGAAATGGCTGGGGTGGCAATTACGGTGTCCTGCGAGGCTTGCATCTGCTTCAAGTGGTCTTTTGCTCCCTCCCTCCCTTCACCCCTGGCCTCGGAGCAGTTTTTGGAGCTGTGCCGGGAGGTGCCGCACTATGGGTGCATGCAGCTGGATCCCTGCACCTGTGACCACCCAGAACCAGGCTGCGGGGTTCTTCTTTCTGTCGGCAATAACGAGATCAGCTGCTGCATAACCCTGCCAGATAGCCAGACCCAGGACGTCACATTCCAGATGGACAGGGTGAAGTGCTGGCAGGTGACTTTCCTTGTGAGTATCTGGGCACCTTGCTTTCCCACGATTTTTAAAATTCTTTCTGTCTGAGATGATGGAGTTGGTGCTGGGGAGACAGACCTGCCACTTGAATCCATACTTCGAGTGGAAAGGCATCTAAACCATGTTAAGCGTTACCTAGTTTATAGCCCGTACAGATTTCCACATCCAGAGTAATACACACCAATCTTTCTGGCAACAGGCAGCAGGCTTCCCTGCCTCTGGAAGGGAAGCTAAAGTAATAACAGCAAACAATAATAAAAGCTACCATTTATTAAGCACTTACTGTATGCTCTATGCTGACTAGAAAATGATGCTGACCAGGGAGCCCCTCTGAAGGAGCCCAGGCACCATGCCATTGCTATCTCCTTGCAAGACACACTTTTTAAAATTTATTAAAAATGTGTGCAATCCCAGCATTTGGGAGGCTGAGATAGGAGGATCGCAGTTCCCAGACAGCCTCAGCTACTTAGTGAGGCCCTTTACAACTCAGTGAGACCCTGTTTCAAAATAAAGAACAAAAAATAGGGCTGGGGATATAGCTCAGAAGTAGAATGCCCCTGGGTTCTATTCCCAGTACCACACACAAAAAAATTATTTGGTGGAAGTAGAATGCCCCTGGGTTCTATTCCCAGTACCACACAAAAAAAAATTATTTGGTGGCATTGGGGATTGAACCTAGGGGCATGCCTACCTCTGAGCTACTTGTTGTAGAATAGGGTCTCACTGAGTTGCAGAGGGCCTCACTAAGTTGCTAAAACTGGTCTCAAACTGGCAATCCTCCTGTTTCAGCCTCCCAAGTACTGGGATTATAAGCATGCACCACCATACCTGGCTGCAAGACAAACCTTTATTCAGGTTTATTGATGCCTACTTTGTGCCAGGTGCCGTGCTGGCCACTGCTACTTCTGATATTTAACTAAATTCTGAAAGTAGTCAGTGGGCTAATGATGACTCTCCTCTACACAGGAGAGAGACAAGCTCCAAGAGCGTTGGTGATACCTAATTTTAAATCCATGGGACCCTGGGGATGGTTTAGGAGCCTGTCACTTGCCCTCTCTGGAGCACTTGATGCCATCAGCATTTCCTCCGTTTTAAAACTCCCTTTCCTTCCTCCTCTGTTTCCGTGGGGCCCCTGCTTCCTCTGAACCTTTCTGAAATGCGGATGTTTCCTGGGATTGCATTTCTAGCATTTTCCTTTTGCAGAGTCACTAAAACCAATTCCTCAGTTCCCACTCAAAGGCCCAGTGTCTCCTGTTGCCTCCAAACACTTTCCCCGGTCCCTCTTGGACATCGCAAACGCAGCCTTTCCCCCAGCCGGCTCATCCTTCCCTCTCAGGACCATCCTGGGCCTCTTCCTCCCGACTTCTCTGTCTTGGCAAGTGGACATACCCCTGACTGCCAAGTCAGACATACTGAAATCCCTTGACTCTTCTCTCCCACCGACATACTTCATTGCTCCTGGAGGCCTGTCATCAGCCACCACCTCCCTAGCCCCTAACGGTGTCCCTTTCTCTCCAGGTTCACAGCTTGGTCTCAACATCCCCTACATGGACAGATCAGACAGCCTCCCAATCCTTCTCCTGCTCCCTCTCTTTCCCCTTTAGAGTCAAAGAAAATGCATGTATGATTTCAGTCCATTTAAACAATGGCAACTGCTTTTGTGGCCCCACATTTGATCTATCTTGGTAAATGTTCCTCGTGCACTTAAAAAGAGTGTTTTCTAGCCAGGCATGGTGGCACACACCTGTAATGCCAAGGCTTGGGAAACTGAGATAGGAAGATTGCAGATTCAAGGCTAGCTCAACCCTGTTTCAAAATAAGGAATAAAAAAGGCTGAGGGTAGCTGGGCATGGTGGCACACGCTTGTAATCCCCGTGCTTGGGAGGCAGAAACAGGAGGATCGTGCAGGTCTGAAGCCAGCCACGCTGGTTTAAGAGCCCCTGTTTCCAAATAAAAAGTATAAAAATACATCTGGGAGTGTAGCCCGGAGGTAGAAGGGTTTCCAGGAACCCCAGTACCACACACACACACACACACACACACACACACACACACACACACACACACACTGAGGGTGTAGCTTGGACGTAGAATGTGCCTGGATTCAATCCCCAGTACTAAAAAAATGAATAAATTAAAAGAGAAAATGTTCTGCTGGTGGGTGGTGTGTTGCATGTTCTATACTCATAAGTGGCACCCAGCACACATCTTTTGACATTCTTCTGGATTACTTAGATATCAGTAGTTTGTATCTTGGGATGGCTGAGCAGTAACCCATAGTATGGACATACTGAAGTTTAACTATTCATTCATTGAAGGACATCTGGATGTTTTCAGTTTTTAGCTATTATGAATATAGCTGCTCTAAATATTCACGCACTGGCTTTTATCTGAGCAGAAGTCTTCCTTCCTCTGGGATAAATGCCCAGGAGTGCAATTGTTGGCCTGTATGGTAATTGCATGTTTCTTTTTTGTTTGTTTTGGTTTTGGTTTTTGGTGTTTTTTTTGTTTTGTTTTGTTTTGTTTTTTTCCCTCAGTACTGGGGATGGAACCCAGGGACATTTTAACTCTGAGCTACACCTCCAGCCCTATTTTTTTTTTTTATTCTTTATTTTGAGACAGGGTCTCACTGAGTTGCAAAGGGCCTCACTAAGTAGCTGAGGCTGTCCACAAACCGCAATCCTCCTGTCTCAGCCTCCCAAATGCTGGGATTACAAGTGTGCACCACCATGCCCGGCTTGGATTTTTTTTTTTTTATATGAAGCTACCAGATGTCTTTGAGAGTAGCTATGTTATTTTATATTTCCACCAGCAATGTATGAGTAATCTGGTCTTTTTGCATCCTCACCAGCATCTTGTGTTGTCATTATTTTTGTTTTAGTCATTCTGATTGCTGTGTAATAGTATCTCATTTTTTTTAAAAGTTTGTATTTCCCTCATGGCTAATGATGTTGGACATCTTTTCTTGTGCTTATTTGCAATCTGTGTATCTTCTTTAGTGAAATATCTCTTGATTTATTTTGTTCATTTTTAAAATTAGATTGTTAAAAAAATAAAAATTAGATTGTTAGTCTCCTCTCCTGCTGGGGATTGAACTCAGGGCTTCACACATGCTAGGCAAGTGTTCTACCACTGGGCTACATTTCAAGTTCAATATTGTTTGCTTCTTTCTTTCTTTCTCTCTCTCTTTCTTTCTTTCTTTCTTTCTTTCCTTCTTTCTTTCCTTCCTTCTTCTTTTTTTGGTGGTACTGGGTTTCCCAGAAGCCCTTCTACCTCTGGGCTACACTCCCAGACCTATTTTATATTTTATTTGGAAACAGGGTCTCTTAAGCCAGCGCGGCTGGCTTCGAACCTGCGCGATCCTCCTGTCTCCACCTCCCAAGCGCAGGGATTACAAGCGTGCGCCACCACATCCGGCCTTCTTTCTTTTTTTAACGGTGGAGTTTTATAAATTTCTTATGTATTTTAGATGCTAGTCTTCTCTTGGCCATCTGGTTTGCAAATATTGTTTTTCTCTGTAGTTTTCCATCTTCTTAATGGGGTCTTTGGCAGGACAAACTTTTTAAATTTTAGTGAAATATAATTCATCGATTTTTTTTCTTTTATGGATTTTGCTTTTGGTGTTAAGTTCCAGAACTCTTAGCCAAACTCTAGATCATGAAGATTTTTTTCCTAAAAGTTTTACAGTTATAGGTTTTTTTTTTATGTAAGTCTCTGATCCATTATGAGTTCATTTTTACATGGGGTATGAAATGAAGGCTCAGATTCTCTTTTTGCACCCGGGAAGTTCAGATGCTCCAGCACCACCTCTTGAAGAGGCGGCCTTTTCTCAGTTGAGCTGCTTTTGCACTTTGTCACATGCACATGTCACTTTTGCACTTTGCCATGTCTGTGTCTGCTCCTCCACCAACACATCTATGTTATATTTCCTCTATTACAACACACATTTTCTTTCTTTTTGACAGTTTCCTTGAGAGATCATTTTTATATCATTATGATTCACCCATATAAATAATGGGCAATTCAGTGGTAGTTGGTGCACTCATAGAGTTATGCAGCATCAGCACTACCAACTTTAGTACACTTCCATCACCTCAGACTCTCCAGCACCCTACCCCTCATCCTAACCAGCCCTAAGAAACCCCTAATCTACATTCTGTCTCCACAGATTATATTTGCTGATTCTGGACGTGTCATGTTGATGGTATCATAATACGTGGTGACAAGCTTCTTATTTAGCATAATGTTTCCAAGGTTCATCCTCATCATAGTATTTATTAGCACCTTATTCTTTTATTTGTGACCAAATTATATTCTACTGTATGGATATACCACATTTTATTTATCCCTCCATCTATTGGTGGACATTTGGGTTGTTTCTTCCCTTTTACTATGGTGAATTCTGCTGCTATGAACATTTGTGTACAAACTTTGGGTAAGCAAATGTTTTCATTTCTCTTGGGTATATACGTAGGAGAGGGATGACTGGATCAAATGGTAATTCTGTGTTTAACTTTTAGAGGAGCTGCCAGCTTGTTTTCTAAATTGGCTATACCACTTTAGGTTCCACTAGTAGTGGTTGAGGGTTCTAGTTTCTCCATATTCATTGTCAATACTTATTATTATCTTATTTTTTTAAACAATTTTTTTAATTGAACATAAATGGTATACATTTAAACTATATTTGGTGCCCTCTCCCCCCCGCCCCCATTATCCTTTCCCCCCTCCCACCAGTGGTTGTCCAGGTTAACCATGTCTTATTCATAATTTTACACATGTTCAGATGTAGACCCTCATTAATCAAGATCAGCCTTCCTCCTCTCCTATCTTTCCATTCAAACTTTGCTGATATTTCCCCTCCATTATCTGGAGTCTCACTGGTATCCTCTGTGTTTCCTAGTCTGGGCATATTAGAGGAAACATATGTACCTTCTCCTTCTGTGCTTGGCTGATCTCACTTAACATAATGTTCTCCAGGGCTTTCCATCTTCTTGCAAATGATATAATTTTGTTCTTCTTTATGGCTGAATAGAATTCCATTGTGTGTATTTCCCAAAGTTTTGCTATCCATTCATCTGTTGATGGAGATCTGGGTTGGTTCCATATTTTGGCTATTACGTTATCTTATTTTTAAAGTCATCCTCAACCAAATGGTTACGAAGTGGCATTTCATTGCTGTTTTCCTTTTAGTCTTTTTTCTCTTGGTGCTTTATCTTGGGTACTCACTATTGCTATAGTTTCAAGATCATTGGGCTTTTCTTCTGTAGTGTCTTAACATGCTATTTATCCCATCCAATGTGTTTTTACCTTTAATATTATATTTTTATCTCTAGAAATTTTGTTTTTTTATGTCTACATTTTCCTCATTATGCTTATGTTTTTCTCTAAATTATCTAGTGTTTGAAAGATATTCTAAATGCATCCATGTACTCTATAATGACGATTTGGTCAATGACAGATTGCATGTACAGTAGTGGTCCTGTATGACTCGTGGAGCTAAAAGATTCCTGTTGCCTAGTGATGCTGTAGCCATCACAGCAACACAGTGCAATGCATTACTCACATGTTTGTGGTGATGTTGGTTTAAATAAACCTGCTGTACTGCCAGGTATATAAAAATATAATATATACAATTATGTATAGTGTATAATACTTGATAGTAATATTAATAAGTGACTATAGTACTGGCTTATTTATTGTATTTATTGTACTTGTTTTTTTACTGGAGATTAAATCAGGTCATTCAACCTCTGAGCTATACCTCCAGCCCTTTTATTTTTATTTTTTATGTTGAAATGGGATCTTGTTAAGTTGTTGAGGCTGGCCTCAAACTTGCAATCCTTCTGTCTTAGCTCCCCCGACCCAAGTACTGGAATTACAGGTATGTGCCGCCATGCCCATCTTATATATTATACTTTTTATTATTAGGGAATATTCCTTCTCTCTCTCTCTTTCTCTCTCTCTCTCTCTCTCTCTCTCTCTCTCTCTCTCATCTCTATCTCTGTCTCTCTCTCTTGATTTTGGTACTGGGGTTCCTGGAAGCCCTTCTACCTCTGGGCTATACTCCCAGACCTATTTTATTTTTGGAAACAGGGTCTCTTACGCCAGCAGGCTGGCTTTGAACCTATGAGATCCTCCTGTCTCCGCCTCCAAAGCTCGGGGATTATAAGCTTGTGCCACCACGCCTGGCATTCCTTCTCTTTATTAAAAAAACAAAACAAACAAACAAAAAACCTTTACTGTTACACAGTGTGCCCTGTTACACCAGCAGCAGCCTCATACATCTTCTGTTTACTGCATCTCCTGATTGCAACAAGAGAACATGGCAAGTGATGGACATGGGAAGTAGGGGTGCAGCACATAGAGCATGTGCGTAGCATACACAAGGCCCTGAGTTAAATCCCCAGCACATCTCCTATAAAAACCCCTCATGTCAAGTGATTACCTATACCACCTGGGTCTGTGTGCATACACTCCATGACGTTTACAGTGATAGAACTGCCTTACAACACATTGCTTAGAACACAGTTCCATCATTAAGGAACACCTGACTGTACCTGTTTTAATACTTTTGCCTACTAATTTCATCATTTGTGCCACTTTTGAGCCTGTTTCTATCGTTGATTTTTTTCCTTTCTATTTGGAACATATTTCCTCCTCCCTTGTACGCCAGGTAACATTTTGTGGCATGCTAAACACTGTGAAGTTCACACTGTTGAATGCTGCTGGAGTATGTGTGTGTGTGTGTGTGTGTGTGTGTGTGTGTGTGTGGTACTGGGGGTGGAACTCAGGGCTTTTCTACCTTCAGGTTACACTCCCAGACCTATTTTCTATTTTATTTGGAAACAGAGTCTCACTAAGTTGCTGAGAGCCTCACTAAGTAGCTGAGGCTGGCTTTGAACCTACACAATCTTCCTCTCTCAGCCTCCCAAGTACTGAGACCACAAGCATGTGCCACCATGCCCGGCTGCTATTGGATTTTATTATAGTCCCTTAGAGAGTATTAATCTTTGTTCTAGCATACAGTTGAGTTATTTGGTATTGGTTTTACTCTTTGGAGGCTTGCTGTTAAGCTTTCTTAGAATAGGTCCAGAGCAGATTTTAGCTTAGGGCTAGTTGAGCTCTTTACTCATTGGCTACCTTGCTTATAACCCTACCCAATAGCTTGCCCTCTTGCTCTGGCAGATGGAAACATAAACTCTTTGCATTCTTGTTTGCAAGCTTCTGGAGTTGTTCAACTTACTGATTTTCAGTGGTTCTTTCCTTAGCCTCAAAGAGTTTTGCTCCACATACGCAGCAGATCATTACTCAGCTGAAAGTCTGAGAGAAGCTCTCCGGGGCTCATGGTCTTCTGCCCTATAAATTCTAACCTCAACTTCTTCAAACATCTGTCTTTCTCCTCGGCTTAGCAAGGCCTCTGTGCTTTGTTTGGGTCCCCTCTCCTTGTGCTGTGTCCTGGAAATACCTCCAGGAGTGAGCTGGGATAATCATGGGGCTCACCCATTTGCTTTCCTTCTCTCTGGCATTATCTGCTGCTCAATGTTTGAAACAATTGTAGCTTAATTTCTTTTTTATGCTGATGCTATCAGACCAATATTTCTAAAACAACAAATCTAATGTTATTTTTCAGCTTTTAAAATCTCCTAATGAATGTCCATTTCCCTCAAGTTAAAGTCTAGGGTTCCTAACTTAGCTTATAAATCTTTTTGTTGGGAAGGATTGAACTCCAGTGAAAAAAGGGACTCATTGGAAGGATCTAGAATAACCTAAAGATTAAAAAAAAAAAAAAAAAAAAAAAAAGCTTAGTCAGAGGTTCAAGGAATTCAGGAAACAAAGCAGCTCTAGGAAACAGGAATTCTACCAAGAACTGCTCCTTGGGGCTCTTGACTTTAAGATCAAATGAGGGGCACAGAGCATAGTTGTCCAGTCAGTCTACACATAGATTCTATAGCACACTCTGACTTTTCATTCTCTGAAATTCCTATATAGATATCCTTTAGTTGAAGAGGGATGGTTTTTCCCAAGGGAATTTGAGACTCTGTTACTAGGAGAAAGAGGGATAGATGCTGTATAGCAAAAGTCATAGCCCTTCCCCACTAGGCTTTCAGGATCTGGTCCACCCTATCTCTGTAGGCTCCATGATTCAGAGCCGGTGCTGCAGCTGCCTTATCTCTCACAGTGTCTCCAACATTTCAGGCTCTTTCGGGTCTCAGTGATTTGCACTTGCTATGTCTTTTGCTAGGAGTCATCTCTCACTTTCCTCTCTAAGAACAAAACCACCACCACAAACCTGGATGGCTTCTATCTTTGTTCACACACACTCCCTCCGGAAGTTTCCTTTACCCTCCCAGCCTGGGCTGTGTGCCCAGTGTATTTCCTCCTTCAGACCCATGTTTGCTTCCTTTACAACAGTTATTGTATCACACAGTGTGATCTACTTTCATGACTTTTTCATGGACCGAACTCATAGCCTCATGGGTAAAGGAACAGTCTTACTCATTTTGATATTTTGCCCAGCAAATTAATAGAAACTTCCATTTTTATTGAATATCAAATAGTATCTTTTTCACCCTAGGGGACTCTGCTGGATACAGATGGGCCCCAGCGAACTCTCAACCAGAACTTAGAGCTCAGATTTCAATACAGTGAGGATAGTCACTGGCAATGGTTCGTTGTTTATACCAAGCAGGTGAGTTCTCCAGGTAGAGCATGGACACCCTTTGTGCTGAAATGCTTGTCTTACTGGCTAGAGTAGACAGAGCACATTACCTTAACCACCCTAAAGCAGGGCACTAGAGTGTGTCATGCATACTTTTTTGGGACTAAAATAACTTTTACTCTCTTTCTCTTTCTCTCTTTTTTTTACTTTTGCAGTATTTCACTAGTCAACATGAACTTCGTATCAATTTGAAATGAATTTAATTACTATGTTAGCGTTCCATCACTGTGACAAAATACTTGGGATAAATCCACTTAAAGTAAGAAAGGCAGCTGGGTATGGTGTTGCACATCTATGACCCCAATATTTGAGAGGTGAGACAAGAGGATTGTCGGGTTGAGGACAGCTTCAGCAAGTAGCAAGACTCTCAGCAACCTAGTGAGACCCTGTTTCAAAACAAACAAACAAACAAACAAACAAACAAATAAAGGGCTGGGGGAAGCTAACAGGTAGAATGCCCCTGAGTTCAACCCCTATTACCAGTATCATCCCCCAACACACACACACACACACACACACACACACACACACACACAGAAGGAGGAAGAAAAAAGGCTCATTTTGGCTCATTGTTACAGAGGTTTTAGTCTGTGGTCTCTTGTCTCTGTTGCTTTGGGCCTGGAGGGAGGCAGAAGATCATAGCAGGGAGCTCATGGTGGAGCTGTTCACCTGACGGTGACCAAGCAACAAAATGAGAAAGAGAAGATGAGGCTGGGGTCTCAACATACTCGGCAAGGGCATACTCCCAAAGACCTAATTTCCTTTAGCTAGGACCTACTGCCTAAAGTTTCTTCCACCTCCTTATAAGGCCATCAGCTGTGGACCAAGCCCTGAACACATGAGCATTTGGGAGACATTTAAGATCCAAATCATAACAATTAATAGAAGCTCAACTAACTGGCTTAGATCAGCACACTTCTTATTAAAATATTCACAGATGGTGAATATTTTATGATTTTAGTTCCACACAGTCTCTGTTACACCTACTGAACTCTGTTAACAGAGCCATAGACAATACATAAATAAATGGGCCTGGCTGTATTCCAGTGGGACTTTAGTTATAAAACACAGGTGGTAGGCTAGATTCTGTTTTCTGACTCCAGGCTTATACAATACAGATTTTCATTATCTCTCTTAATAATAATAGATGATTAGCATCGCTTTCATTCCCTTGGTCTTCTCTAAGCAGATAAAAAGCTGTCTCTTTTATCTGGAAAGCAAACATTTTGCTCCACATTCTTTCAGTAGAATCTTCATTTCTTTTCTTGGTCAGAACTGGGCCATACAACCACCGTTAGCTGCAAGGGAGTCTGGAAATCAACCACTAGGCAGAGGAACAGGATTCACAATAGACTTAGGAAAAGCATAGATCATTGCCTGGGACTGAACACTTATTATTCCAAACAAAATCAGAGTCTCTCAGGAGAGAATAAAAAGCAGTGACTTTTGGGTAACTATCTTATGTCTACCATAGACTTACAACTAAAATTGGAATAGAAGCACACATATACACACAGATTTTTAAACACCTAAACCAATTGAAGAGTTATTTTTACTGAATTAACAAGTTATTTCAAATTGAAATAAAATACTGCAGGTGTTCTAAAGTGGGGTAAAAATACTAAAGTAATATTTGCATTGATATTATACTCAACTCAAGTCCCACCAAGTTCCATAGACCATTTTGGTTTCAGGTAATGAAGCACCGTTTCAGTTCTACTTCCAGTACAGTTATGGTCATGATATCAAAGTCCTTTGAAAACATGAAGTACTAAACTACAGTCCTAGTAAAGAAATGGGTTCTCAGGTTCATTTACACATGAAACATCCCTTGGGAAATGGTAGGATGGTTGCTGAGGTAATATTTGCAGTCACATGCAGAGACAGAGAGATTTTGGGCAGTGAGACCACCCTTCTCTCTAACCCCCTCAGAATGCTAAGTGCGACTCAATTTTATTATGGCCTTTTAATCTAAACAGTAGCAAATGAGTTTGAGCCACTACAGAGAGGTGCAATAAACATCTTTTAAAGGATTCCTAGTAAGATCTTATTTCCTTGGAGTGTGAGTTTTATTGATCCGTACCCAAGGGCTACTTCTGCAAAAGCCAGAAATGTTACTTGTGTGCCTTGCAAATACAAATGAAGGCTTGGGCCCAAATCTTTTCTCTTTAATGAAAGCTCAGTTACATTTCCCTCCCTCCTTCCCTCCCTCCCTCCCTCTCTTCCTTTTTTCCTTTGCACATACTAGGCAAACATTCTACCACTGACCTACATCCCCAGCCCTTTTTATTTATCTCAAGTTTCCCAGGTTGGCTAGAACTTTCAATCCTCCTGCCTTACCTCCCCCCAAGTAGCTGGGACTAGAGGTGTACACAGTACCTAACAAAATCTGAGCTTACAGCAGAGTCCTAACCTATTTATATGTATATGTAGCATGGGAAAATGAAATTGGTCCACATCTTACACAATGTTATTAAAAATCATTCCTCACTGCATCAGCTAAGGGTTTTACTGTGGAACTATTTCATGCTCTGGATTTGTGTGGGATATATATAATCCCACACAAATACACACACACACACACACACACACACACACACACACACACAGTGCTAATTCTTAGCAAAGCTAGCAAATCAAATTTTGGATATATACACTATATATATATTCTTTTCCTATTGGCGATACCACTTTTTCTCTTTTCCCTCCTTTCCCCTTCAATAAATGTCATTCTTAAAATACTCTCTATCCCTGCGGGACGGTGTGGTATATGTCAACCATTGTCTCTCAGTTGTGCTATCTGTGTGTCTACCCTCTAAGAGATTTCCACTTTACCTACCACACTTGCCTGATTTCTCTCCTTCTCTCCAGTCCTCTCCTCTCCAGCATAGTTGACCATCCCCAAACACACCTCTATTAAAGCCCTAGAACCTTACATTTTAAGCTTCAGTTGTCCAAACCTATTATAGTAAAAAACAACAAACAAACAAACAAAAACCCAGCAAGCCAATAAATAAGAGCAGGGTAAGGGGAAAAAAAAAGTATTAGTGGAAAAGGAAGAAGTGGGAAAATCATAGGGAATTAAAGCCCCTGCCTTTGTGTAGCAGGATGTGTGGCTGGGATTGTCCTGATGATGAGGACAAGGCTCCAGGTGATGCTGGGTGAAGTTTTCCATCTTGCAAGTGAGTGAAAAAAGATATTGGGAAAATAAGAAAGAGAAGAAAAACAACTAGTTAAAATAATCTCAGCAAAAGCAGTAAAGTGCTAATATATTCTTTCAAACAGGTTATCATTTATGCCTAATAGTAGGTCTCTTGATAATTATATAAATAATTAAATACAAGATTCACTATCCTCAGCTTACATGATTATAATAATAGTTTGTGCTATTTATTGCTCATAAATATGACTGCTTATAAGATAATAGAAAATATGAGATGTAAGGGGAAAGTTTTAAGAGGAAAAAGATTAGTAATGAGATTCTGGCCATTTTTTACTTGTCTTTAAAGTTGACTGTAAATATGTCCATGTATTTGAGAATATTTATGTTTTCTTGCTAATTGCATTTTATGTAGAATTCTAAAAGTTAAAGGAGAAATCTAAATTCTTGAAAGCATGCTATGGTTTTTTAAACAGAACTCAAAATTTGTTCTGTGGCAGGAGGAGGGAAGGAAGAAAATAAAAATCTCTTTAATCTAGTGTTCTTTATTTCTGGATTTTGTAGGCTTTTTTGCTGAGTAGCTGCTTGAAAAAGATGATATCAGAGAAGATGGTGAAGCTAGCTGCTGAGAACCCAGAAATGGTAAGAGCTCTGATCGGTGTAAGTTGTCCTCTTAAAGCTCCCACTGTTGGCCAGTACTTAGAGATGATAAACTACACTCCTGAATTCCCAGGGTAGCAGGTCTGGTTTTCCAGGGAGGAATCCCTGCTCAGAAGAAGGATTTGTGGAAGAGAGAGAGAGAGAGAGAGAGAGAGAGAGAGAGAGAGAGAGAGAAAGAAGAAAAAGAAGAAGAAGAAGAAGAAGAAGGAGGAGGAGGAGGAGGAGGAGGAGGAGGAGGAGGAGGAGGAGGAGGAAGGGAGGGGAGGGGAGGAGGGGGGAGGGGAGGGGAGGAGAGGGGAGGGGAGGGGAGGGGAGGGAGAAAGAAGAAGACGAAGGAGGAGGAGGAGGAGGAGGAAGAGGAGGAGAGAGGGAAGGAGAGGGAGAGAGAGGGAGGGACAGGAAGAGGGAGAGGGAGAGGGAGAGGGAGAGGGAGAGGGAGAGGGAGAGGGAGAGGGAGAGGGAGAGGGAGATTAAGAAAGTCCATAACTCAGCTCAGGCCCAGTGGGGTCCTTGGCATACCTGATGGAAAAGAATTTCAGCACAAGCCAGTCAGAGGCATAGCCAGAGGTTTATTTAGGAAAGCAAGGGGTACATATTCAAGGGGAATATGGGCCATCTGTGGAAAGAAATGCCTTCTGGGGGTTTACAGCTCTTCTTGTAAAGGAAACTTGGGCAAGGGGTGGGTATGGGAAGGTCCATAAAGGTGACATCAGCCCATGATCACAGGACAGTTCATGGTGGTCTGGTCATTTTCTGCATCCTTAGGCAGATTATGATCTTTACTGTTTGATCAATAGTTAAACTGGAAAGTCCCCTAAATTATAGATTTCTTAATCTATATCAGATCTTTCTTACTTAAACTATTATTGGTAGAATAATTAACCACACACAAGGTAATTATCAGTGAGTGAATTTTCAGTAACTTTAAGATTGTGAATGAAGATTTGTTGATTTCCCAGAAATTTGGAAGAGACAGGCCTGGGAGGGAGAACTGGCTTTGGGAGTGAGGGTATGAAGAACCTTAGCACAATGCTTTTATAGTAAAGTTATATTTCCTCTTCCTTCCTTTATGTCTCCTTTCTATTTTTTTTTTTTTTTAATTTCTTCTTCCTCAAGGATGGCAGGGTGGGAGGAAGTCTGTCTTTAGAATTCAAACTGTATTCCCAGTGAGAAGTCCTCTTTGGATTACTGAGAACTCTATAACTATTTACTCTGTGTCATTTTATTTCTGCTTTCCCCTAAAAGGAGGCTTTTAGGTTTGTCCTACAAGCCACGCCATAAAGTCAGGATCTTGAGGGCATCTCCAAAAGAGCAGGCTTGATCTTAAGTAAGCTCCAGAGTTTTCTTTAGAAAGAATCCAGAACCTCTTGATATTTCCATTGTGCCGAATGGAAATACCTTTAACCTTTGGCAGAAGCCATGTTATGTAAGAAACTCTCAAAGATTATATATATATATATATATATATATATATATATATATATATATATTATGATGGTGTACACCTTTAATCCCAGCAACTCGGGGGGGGGGGGCTAAGGCAAGAGGATCACAAGTTTGAGGCCCACCTGGGCAAGTTAGAGAGATCCTGTCTCAAAATAAAAAAATAAAGCAGAACTGAGGATATAGTTCAGTGGCAGGGCACTTGCCTAACATACACAAGACCCTGGGTTTGATCTCCAATACCACAAGTAAATGAATAACTAAGTAATCTATCTTTATTTAAAAGTCCACATTTATTTGTTAAAGGCCTAGTAATGCTCTGAAAGGATTGTGGCTATAAAGTAAAAAAAAAATTACTTAGATTTAGAAAGAAATTGTCAAATTGTCATTATCTTCATAATGGTAACCCATCTGATTTGGGTATTTTTTTTTTTAACTTTTAAAAACAGATTACTTTTTTAAAATGATTACAAATAGCTGGGTATGATGGCACTTGCTATCAGGGAGGATTGCAAGTCCAAGATCAGCCTCAGCAATTTAGCAACCTAGTGAAACCCTGTTTTTAAAAAAAGGGCTGGGAGGTATAGCTTGGAGGTAGAATGCCCCTGAGTTCAATACCCAGTACCAAAAAAAAAAAAAAAAAAAAAAAAAAAAAAAAAAATTACAAATGCTAATGCCTGGTTGACATTTATAAACCTACTTCTTTTGCTACATAAAATGTTCAGAAACTTTCCCTAATGTTGTTATTGAAATTTAGTTCTTTATAAGAAATGGATGACATCTTTAGTTAAACATTAATCTTTATTTCACTTTATAGCTTTTTTCCTAAGAAAATAATTGCATTTTACACTTATTTCTCTTCTAGAACTGAAAATACCTTCTAGGGAAAGGAAATTCACTGCCTCTTGCTGATTGAACAATTCAAAATGTACTAAAGAGTGGTAAATGAAGGAGATTCTTTGTAAAAGAGTAATAAAAATCCAGCCTCTTAGGCAGGATGGACCCTCCTAGGCTTTGATTATTACATATATAAAAAAAGAAGGAAGAGAAAAGTAATTAACTGAAGGAGCCTAGTTAGAAGGGAGAAGTACCCTCAATATGGTTGAATACAATGTGAACTACTCGGTGCAGGAAATACTTGAACAATGAATAGCTAGAGAGTTCACTCAATAAAATAGAGAATAATCTATTTAAAGTTCTTAAGTAAAAACAACCCATTACAAGCTTTCCATTTGCACATGAATTGAAATCTACCCCTGCAACTAAGAGCCCCGAAAGCACATTATTCAGTGCTCTTGTATAGCTTTATCCAAATATTCCACAAGCTTTATTTCCACAAACTCTTCATTCTTTTACTCATTTTGATTCTTGGAAAGAAAAGTTAGGACCCTTCCTCTAGAGAACTGGAGTTTCAAGAGGGTGTTGGTGAGATATTCTGGAAGGTAGACAGAATAGAGAAGTGGGTCCTTTGAACACACTAAGCCAAGCCTCCTCCCCAAGGTCAGGGGACTAAAGTCATTTGTGGTTTAAAGTAGCTCTGTAAGACTGGAATGTTCAGCTGTTTTCTAGGCAAACACACAGTCTGATGCATTTAGCAGGCTGTAGGTCTGGGATGCAGAGGTCTCTATTTTACAAATCAGGCTCTGGATTCAAGATTTTGATAATATTGAAAGATCTGGGGTGGGAGAGACATTGAAGAAACTATAACCAAATGAGCCCCATAAGTAACATAGATGGTCCCTCAAAGCAGATTAAATAGTACTGGGTTTTCCTATTAAGATGGAATGAGGGGAAGAAGAAATTTAGTACTAACTTAATTGGCTGGGTTACCTTTAGGTCAAAACTAAGACTTGAACTGCTTATGAAGAGACTATTAAAATTTGAGTCAAGCCGAGCGTGGTGGCGCACACTTGTAATCCCCACGCTTGGGAGGCTGAGGCAGGAGGATCACACAGGTTCGGAGCCAGCCTCAGCTACTGAGATTCTCAGCAATTTAGTGAGACTCTGTTTCCAAATAAAATATAAAAATAGGTCTGGGAGTATAGTCCGGAGGTAGAAAGCCCCTGGGTTCCACCCAAAAAAAAAAAAAAAAAAAAACAACCAATCAAAAATAGGGCTGGGGACATTGTTGGGAGGAAGAATGCCCCTGGGTTCCATCCCCAGTACCGCCCAAAAAAAAGAACAGTTACTTACTCCGACTTTGTCATTACACCTGTGTTTACCATGCAATGTCTGGATATCAAGGACCCGGTGTCAAGGGCATTACGAGCTAGAAGAGAAAGGCATTAGTATAGAGAGGGACACACCCACGCCTTGCTGGGGAGAGGCTCAGAGAACATATCTTTGTTTAACATTCCTTTTCCTTCCCCGGGGAAAAGGCTAAGGACTCGGTTCCCCAACCCTGGCGAGAACATGACTCATATGCCAGGCACTTGTCTGTCCCTCCAGATTCACTGTCCCCTCCCTGCTCCATGCCCAAGACCCAGGGGTACGGAGGCCTTGCTTTCTGTGGGGCCACCCAGTAGAATCCCAGCAGGAGGTCCAAGGGTGGGCTGCTATTTCCCCAGCTCTGTCCCTCCGGAGTCCACAGTTTCACGTTCCTCTGGAAGGCTCCTGTCAGGCAGCCCTCCTCTGCAGCCAGAGCCACTCTGGTTCCAGGAACAGCTGTCGGTCCCCCTGACCCCTGCTGGCCCAGAGGTGTAAGAATCACCCCACTGATTCGCTTTAATCCTGCCCACACCTCCATTAAATGCTAAGTAGCTCCTGCTTAAAACCCTGCTCGTCTCCCCAGGGGTGCACCATCTGTTTCCTGACGGGTGTATTAAGTTTACCTCAGGTACAGGAGGTACAGTGAAGTGTCTTTGAACTTAAGTTTGATTCTTCATTTGATTAATGGTGCCCTTTGATTAAGCAAAGCTCCATTTGGCTTTGATTCAACATATGGATTGGAGCTCTGTGGATTATCTCAGGATTTGGAAGCACATTTCATTTCGTGTGAAGTTCTTTTAAACGCTGCGTCAAATCACAAAATCCAGAGACAGCCACTGGTGTTAAACACGGGGCTTCGCCTCACTTTGGGGGCCTTGGTTTTTGTTAACATTTAGACCCTGGCAGACAGGAGGGAATGCATCAGCGACAAGCATGTGTGCCTGGTGACAGGCAGCCTTGGGGACCATTAAGAGGATTATTGTGGAAGGGGAAATGTGCTAGTTAAATAGATTATTTGTGTGCTTGCTTCTCTGGGCTGTGCTGACTGACATTTTACTAATCTATTTAGCAGATTGAAGTTCTGGAACAAGGCAAGAGTAAAAAATGCCACGTTCAACAAAGCCAGGTCTGTGAGTAAAATTATTTAATTGATATATTATAATTTAGATCACTCTACCCCTTCTCCTGTTTTACCCAAAGTCATTCTACTCCCAAGAATAAGCAAAAGTTCCTCAGAACCTCTTCTGTGCAGGTTGGACCAATTTTGTTTTAGCATCCAGAAGGGCTAAGGGAATTTTCACATTAAAAGTTCCCAGAGGAACACAAAATTCCTTAGTAAATTTTTTTCCCTATACCCCATGTGCTCTCTCTCTCTCTCTCTCTCTCTCTCTCTCTCTCTCTCTCTCTCTCTCTCTCTTTCCCTCTTTCTTCTTCCTTCCTTTCTTTCTTTTTTTTTTAAAAATCCTCTTTTTAGCTTGTATATTTTAGTATACATAGCATGTTTTAGTTTCTAGCAGTTTACTCTGTATAAAACAATTTTTAAGTTTATAAAGTACTTCTTTGAGCCTTTAGTTTGGGGTAGAAACCCATAATAGAAAGAACCATCACAAATAACATTTTTAAACATTCATTGGTGACAGCTACTATTCTAAGCACTAGATGCAATAGATGGGGATGAGAGCACCTTGGAAATCAGCATTTGTAACAAACAGCCCACAGTGAAACACTGCACCAAGCTCCAGTTTCTTAAATTCATCTATCTCAGCAGTATAACAGCTAGGGACAAACGGCAGTTCTCAGCTGTGTCTGCACATCAGAATCACGTGCATAGCTCTATGACCTGAGGATGGCTGGCTCTGGCCTTAGAGGTTCTGACTTAATTGGTCTGAGGGCCTGGACAATGGAATTTTAAAAGTTTTCTAAGGGATTCTAACAACCAGGATGAAAAACACTGTCTTAGAACAGAGGTTCACAAAGTGTGGTCCCTAGCCCAGCGGCGTCAGCATCATCTGAATTCAAATCCTTAGGCCCCATACCTACTGGACTGGGATCAGTAAGGAAGAGCCCAGGGACTGTCTGCCAAGCCCTCAGGAGATGCACAGGCCAGAGCCACTGCCCCAGAACAGCAGACAGCATGGCACACAGCACAGCTGAAACAGGGATGCTGACCCAGCTGTCCTCTCATGTGAGCGGCAACAGGCAGATGCTGTCATGCTCTGAACAGGGTCAGCAGGTCAGAGGGGGCCTGGTGTCCCAATATAGTGAATTCCAAGTTATTTATTTATTTATTGCTTATTTATGTGGTACTGGGGATGAAACCCAGGGGCATTCTACCTCTAAGCAACACCCCCAGCCCTATTTTTTATTCTTTATTGTGAAACAGTCTTACTGAGTTGCAGAGAGTAAGTAGCTAAGTAGCTGAGGCCAGGATCCTCCTGTCTCAGCATCCCAAATGCTGGGATTACAAGTGTGTGCCACCATGCCCGGCTGTGAATTCCAATATTGAGCAAACCTTCATATAGAGTCTCTCCTGAGCCAGGCACCATTATAATCTCCATATCCATTTGTCCCTGGGTATCTGAGAGGAATTCTGAAATCTAATGCTCAGGTCTCTTCTATAAATAAAATATATTTACCCATAATCTATATACATCCCCCTGTATACTTTTAATCATCTCTAGATTTATCTAATATTGAATTGTTTAGGAAATAAATGAAGAAAGTCTGTACACGTTCAGTACAGATGCAAATTTTGAAAATATTTTCTATTCATAGTTGATTGGATCGTGGGTACAGAACACATGGATACAGAAATTCGACTGTAAAATTTATTTAATCTTCATAACAACCAAGTACTTTTTTTGTGTGTGTGGTACTGGGGTTCCTGGAAACCCTTCTACCTACGGGCTACACTCCCAGACCTATTTTATATTTTTATTTGGAAACAGGGTCTCTTAAGCCAGCGAGGCTGGCTTCGGACCTGAGCAATCCTCCTGTCTCCGCCTCCCAAGCGTGGGGATTACAAGCGTGCGCCACCACACCTGGCTTTACTTTTTTGTTGTTGTTGTTATCTTTGGTTTACCACCTAGGGATTAAAACATGGAAAAATTAAGTTACTCTCTCAAGGTCACAAAGCTAGAGCCAGTTCTAAGACTGCTTGATTCCAAGCAGTCTTTATTTGTTAACAGATAAAATTTGTTCCTTTAATCACTCTGCCACAGGGCCTGTCTGTCCAGGCAAATCTCTCATAGAAAAAATAAATTAGCCCATCTGCTTTATGAGGTAGGGTATTCCACATTTTTTTCCCACAAGACCAGAGCCCTCTCTCCTTTGCTGAAATCCAACTACACACTTACTAAAGGTTTATGGTGAGCATGACCACTTAAAACACTTGAAAATAAGCATAATGGTGTGTGTGTGTGTGTGTGTGTGTGTGTGTGTGTGTGTGTGTGTTGCTGGGGAACGAGTCCAGGAGAGTTCTACCTCCAATCTATACCACCAGCCCAATTATATATTTTTATTTGGAAACAGGGTCTTACTAATTTGCTAAGAGCCTCACTAAATTGCTCAGGCTGGCTTTGAACCTGCAGTCCTCCTGTCTCAGCCTCTCAAGTACCAGGATTATAGGCATGCATCACCACGCCCAGCTAGCATAATGCTTTTCAAAAGTTTGTGCGATGCACTAAAGATTTGAAAAGAAGTTAATAATTGACTCACAAGACTTTAAAAGAGGGATGAGGGACAAGACAGGCCTAGTTGAGTGTTGCCGGGGTGACAGGCCTGTTCAGGACATGGCCATCTCAGCATCTAGCAAGGGTGATGTCCCTACCTGCAAATAAAGCTTCTGAAGGTCAAAACCATTTAAAATAACCATTCCTTAAACACATGTAAATTTTCTGTCCCCCTTTTAATATTGTTTTAACTTCCTTGAAGTTTTTGTTACTGTTATTATAGAAATTATTTCCTCTCATTTACATTTCTGCCCTTTCTGTTTACTTTGCAACAGAGAAACTATTCTAGTTTTTTACCAAGAAAAAACAAGATTAAGAGACCAGAAGGTGACTGTGTTTTTGGAACCATAAAAGAAGAAGATCTTTGAAGAGAAATCTGACCTTTTAAGATGTCTTTTAATCCTGTCTCAAGACAATGAAAGAGATTGGGGGTGAAAATGGGCTTCCTAGCATCAGGACATTGCTTGACTTCTTCCCACTTTTTCTGACATTCAGATAGACTGTATTCATCAGGACTACTCCAGCACTCTGCAAATCTCAAATTTAAAAAGATATAGAAAATACAGTTAGAGTGTTTATTTTGAAAGGCTCCTAGATGACAAATGGCATGTTCAAATCCACTTATATGAAATTTATTGTTTTTCCCCCTAAAATAGATGTTTAACTGGTTTCATTAAATCTTCTGTATGTGCTGATATTACACGCCAGAAAGGCTTGTTCTAAAATGTTACACATGTATTTGGGGCCATTGTTCTGAGAATGTGATTAATCAGTTGAGGAAAATATGGCTCTGAGAAGTGAAATTATTGCAAAAGAAATCCAGACGCCTCTGGCCTCTGGCCTCCACATAGCTAGAGGTGGAGGGCCAATTGTTCCTTATATACGGGCCTACCAATATACATGACCTCAAAGTAATAGGCCAATCTGGTTTCCTCACTGGTATAGTTGCATGCCGCTCTTAGAATATAGAGTTCAGTTCAACAAATATTCTGCTATTCTGAATGCTTTTATTTTGGGCAGCAATAAGGTCCTGTACTTGATATCAAATACCTATGTCTCTTAGCTTTAAAATATCTATATATTTTTTCTCACTAGATTTTTATTTATCCAGTTTCAGTTATCTTTTTGTAATTAATAGAATTAAGACCACAAAAAAGAGGAACAGAGAAATCTATACAATGTAATTAGAAAAAGTACTATATTCTAATGTATTTTTCTAACTGGGCTGTATACTGATATGATAAATATGAAATATATTGAATACAGAATGTACTGATGAAAATTCTTTGGATAATCCTTTCAAAATGTAAACTCTATTTATTTATTTATTTATTTATTTATTTATTTATTTATTTTGGTAGTACTGGGGTTCCCAGAAACCCTTCTACCTCCGGGCTACACTCCCAGACCTATTTTATATTTTTATTTGGAAACAGGGTCTCTTAAGCCAGCGTGTCTGGCTTCCAACCAGCGCGATCCTCCTGTCTCCGCCTCCCAAGCGTGGGGATTACAAGCGTGCCCACCACGCCTGGCTTTGAAATGTAAAATCTATTAAAACTCTGCAGTATTTATAATGATAAATCAATGCCTAAAGTCACAGCTTCCAGGACCTTAAAACTTTTAGGCTGTAGTAGGATATTTTTGCAAAGGGAATCACACACATCCCAAATCAACCATGGTGAGTGTATTAATGGATTAGGATTATTTTCAGATTAAACTGGAAGTTTATCTACTATTTTGCCAATTTAAGAATAGTTAGCCGGGCGTGGTGGTGCACACTTGTAATCCCTGCGCTTGGGAGGCAGAGACAGGAGGATCGTGCTGGTTCGGAGCCAGCCACGTGCGCTGGTTTAAGAGACCCTGTTTCCAAATAAAAATATAAAATAGGTCTGGGAGTATAGCCCAGAGGTAGAAGGGCTTCCAGGAACCCCAGTACCACCAAAAAAAAAAAAAAAAAAAAAAAAAAGAATAGTTAAAGTCAGCTAGGTGTCAGATTTCACACATGTAATCTAGTACTGAGGAGGCTGAGACAGGAGGTTCTCAGGTGAGGTCAGCCTCAGAAATTTAGCAAAATACTGTTTCAAAATGAAAACTAAGAAGGGCTAGGGGTGTATCTTGGCAGTAGAATGCCCCTGGGTTCAATTTTCAGTGAAAAAAAACCAAAGGTATAGTCAAAGTGTATCACTTTTTAGTAGCAAACACCTACCCAGTATAAGGGGCTATTGTAGATACTAGGAACATGAAGAGAAGTTGTAGTGGGTTAAGGAGATGCATATAGTGCTAGAATGTAGTTGAGTGGTAGAGTTCTTCACTAGCATGCACGAGTCCCTGGGTGTGATTCCCAGCAGTGCCAAAACAATCAATCAAACAAACAAACAAAACTACATATAATAGATTGAACCGTACGCAACTGCTATCTTTGTAGGTAAAAACAAAATCATTTAATGTCCATTTCATATGTTTCAACTTGACAAATGAGAAGAGTAACCGCAGACAATGTGTGGTCTGTGTCAAAAGAACAGTGTGGACCTGTGTGTCAAGGAAGTTGGGGACCACTGGAAAAGCCCCAAGGGGAAGAGAGACTGAAGAAAGAGGGAGATGTGAGTGGTGTGGGGGACAGACTAGAAAATGGAAGGATAGACTGGGTGGGAGAGGAAGAGTGGTGTTTAGAAAGAATGAGTGGACCTGCTCTGTGCTGGTGGCCTCTGGTTCAGGGGGCAGTCAGAGCCATGAGAAGAGGGATTAGCATGCACGCATGTCCCAAGGCAGAGTCCCAGTAATGTGAGAGAGCTGTTTATCCCTTTGAGGATTGAGGATGGCAAGAGCAGAAGCATTTCTCAGAGCAGTGACATTATCATCTATATCAGAATATGAGGAAGAAAACGTAAGTAATGAGAGGCATTCCACAGTGTGTGCCAGGAAGAATGAAGGAACTGGGATAGCAGAAAACCAGATTCACAGCTCAATTTGTAAAATGACACACATACCTCTTGGTAGATATGTGAGTGAAGACGGTGTCATTTGCACATGTTGGGATTTCTGGGCCTGTTTTTCTGTTTTGTTTTGTTTTAATCTAGAAGGAGTTTAGGAGTTTGAATAGCTTCTGTATTGACACACTCAGTTGTCAGGTAAAAGTCTGAACTCCAGCTGCCAGAGCGGCCTGCAGCTGTAGGCCTGGGAGAATCCTGGAGGTAACCACCACCAGCAAGCCACCCTGGCCCTGGAGAAGACATCAGCCGGCAGGTGGCCTTTGTAAGGTAGGCCACTGTGAGTAGCCTCAAACTGCTTGCTCTTACCAGGTGTGGCGTGACTTTGGAAATGACCAGGACATACTTTCATCTGTGAGCTTCACTCCTCCTACACAGCTGGCCTTCTCTCTGTGGGTTTTGCACCTGTGGATTCAACCAACCATGAATCAGAAATGTAGTTAGGCTGGTTACAGTGGCACAAGCTGGCAATCTCAGTATTTAGGAGGCTGAGACAGGAGGAGCACAGGTTTGAGGCCAGTCTGAGCAACTTAGGCAAACCCTTAGCAACTTAGCCAGATCCTGTGTGTGTGTGTGTGTGTGTGTGTGTGTAGGTTACCTGCAAATACTACACCATTTTATATAAAGGACTTGGGTATCCATGGATTTTAGTATCCACGGGGAATCCTGGAACAGATTCCAAGGGACACCTGGGCCTGTAAGAATGGTCCCCAGTCTGCCGTATTTTCTCCTGATACACCTACATTCACCAACATCACTTCAAGAAACTAGACATCGCTGGGCGTGGTGGTGCACACTTGTAATCCCCGTGCTTGGGAGGCGGAGACAGGAGGATCGCGCAGGTTCGAAGCCAGCCGCACTTGCTTAAGAGACCCTGTTTCAAAAAAAAAAAAAATAGGTTTGGGAGTGTAGCCCGGAGGTAGAAAGGTTCCATCCTCAGTACCACAAAAAAAAAAAAGAAAGAAAGAAAGAAAGAAAGAAACTAGACATGCATGTTTTTACTGCTGTTTATATTCCAAAATAACTAGCATAAGCAATTTGTCCGCAGGCAAACACATTTGAATTTGAGAACATCATAAAAATCATAATGAGCAAAAGAGGCAGAGCTGACTAAATTGTGTTGAGAGAGGCAGCAGCCCCCATGGAGGGAAGCATGTACAGCCTTTGCTTTCAGAGTCCAGGCCTCCCCAGGCTGGGCCTCGGTCTGTATCAGTGAGTGGTGAGTTTACAGTCCCCCCCCACCCCCGCATGGACATCTGGGTTAGCCAGCTTTTTATCATTGTGCCAAAATACCTGAGAAAAATAACTTAAAGGAGGAAACACTTACTTGGGCTCAGCTTCTGAGGTGTCAGTCCATGGCAGCTGATTCCGTTGCTTTGTGTTTATGGTAAGGAAGAGCATCATTGCTAAAGGGGGTTGGGGGAAAGCTGCTCAGCTCCTGTCAGCCAGGGAGCACAGAGAGAGGAGGAGCCTGCCAGGGATGAGATAGTCCCCAAGGTATGTCCTCAAGGACACACTCCCTTCAGCCAGGTCCCACCTCCTGCATTTTCTTCTACCTCCACATAACCATCAAATGATGAATCCTTCAATGGATAATCTATCGATGAGGTCAAAGGACCCCATGATACTATCATTTCCAGGGCTCCTTCTCTGAACAGTGCTGGACTGGGGACCAAGCCTTCAACATGTGAGCTTGGGGCATTCTAGATCCAAATGATAACAAAAACTAAGAAAATTTTATGTTACACATATCAGTTAGAAATGACTTTAGAGCCGGGCATGGTGGTGCATGCTTATAATCCCTGCATTTGAGAGGCTGAGACAGGAGGATCACAGTTCATAGACAGCATCAGCTACTTAGTGAGGCTCTTTGCAACTCAGTGAGAATAAATAAAGAATGAGAGAGTAATAAAGTGAGACTAATAAATAATTAAAAAATAGGGCTGGGGGTATAGCTCAGAGGTAGAATGCCCCTGGGTTCCAACCTAAGTACTGTAAAAAGAAGAAGAAGAAGAAGAAGAAGAAGAAGAAGAAGAAGAAGAAGAAGAAGAAGAAGAAGAAGAAGAAGAAGAAGAAGAAGAGGAGGAGGAGGAGGAGGAGGAGGAGGAGGAGGAGGAGGAGGAGGAGGAGGAGGAGGAGGAGGAGGAGGAAGAGGAAGAAAAAGAGAGAAATGACTTTAGGATCACTCCCAAAGCAAATCTGAGAAGAGCTGAGTGATCAAATTTGTGGAAAACCAAAGAGATTCCAACTTTGGTGGGAAAACAATGACCCAAATTACCACACAAAACAAGAGAAATACAAAAGAGAAGACAGATACAGAGGCATCTCTACTCCCTCAGCCACTTTTCAGCTCCTCCTCCTCCCATGTGATGTGCGTAACAGTGGTCCACCAAACAGGAGGTGGGGGACCCAAAATTGTGGGAGATGGAGTGGAAAATACCTTTATGCATGGATGGTCTTAGTCCTGTCATCAGTGATGAGAAAAATGCCCTTCCGTAAAAGGTAGGTACATTTTGCTGTCACACAAAAATAAGACACGCTGAGTTAACTTAGAGAAAGCATGGCTAACCAACCATTCCTTACAAGATCACTTTTAAGCCTTATCATTGTCATTTTCCTTAATTTATGGAGTTATTACTTGTACTTTGCTTATAAGTATCTTTTTAAGTAGCTAATAGTTGTAGTCCTATGAAGTTGTTTGTATGACAGTTTTCTGGATGAGAAAAATCAGAGTTATAGAAAGTACATGATGTTGGTGGTGGGCTTGGATCTTTGGTACTTTGCTGTAGGGCTAAGTCTTTAGCTAAGCAGATGGCTTTGCTTGGTGATATCTTTAAAGAGGTTAGTCATTTGGATTAATAATGGTGCTGACACTAGTGATTTTGTACTGCTCTGCATTGACTGAATGTGGTTTCTTTCCCAGCAATGTGGGAACACAGAATTGGCTGTACCTCCTAATGGGCTTTTCATCTGTCCACATGAACACATACTTGATGGGTTCTGAGTTGCAGCAGTTGTCTGGGTGGAGGCTCTGGAGCAGCAAGCTGGAGCAGGTAAGTGTGAGCCAGCTTTGCTATGGACGTGCCTGCTCTTACTCCTGCTGGAAACTGCTCCCAGTAGAATTTCTGGGAGGCTCCCTTTTGTAATGGGGTCTAGTGTACAGAGGAAGAAACGTTAGAAATCCACTATATCTTGTTTCCAATTAAGGGAAGTTTAGAACTTGACCTCCGACAGAACAAAAAAAGAACAAAAACAAGTAAAAGAAGTCAAAGGGCAATTATTAAACTTTTTTTATATATTGTGAAAGTCAACTTTCTGGAGACAAGTTCTTTTAAAAAGTCAACTATTAGGTTGATGCTAGACACTGCCTCACATTTGCTGTTGAGCATCAGTTTCCAGAGGCACATATGCCAACAAGTATACCTACTGTGCACAAAGGAAAAGGGTTACACGTCCATGGTTTGTATAGCAACATGTTAGGTAAGGAAATAGTAAGACTGTAGAGCCGGGCGTGGTGGTGCATGCTTGTAATCCTCGCGCTTGGGAGGCTGAGACAGGAGGATCGAACGGGTTCGAAGCCAGCCTCAGCTACTTAGTGAGGCTCTCAGCAACTCAGTGAGACCCTGTTTCCAAATAAAATATTAAAAAGGTCTGGGTAGAAAGCCTCTGGGTTCCACCCCCAGTACCACCAAAAAAAAAAAAAAAAAAAAAAAGAAAGAAAGAAAGAAAGAAAGAAAGAAAATAGTAAGACTGTAGATCAAGGTTCATTTTAATGTATTGACTGAATATATATCACAGTGGTAAAACATAAGATTCTTATTTTTTTTAATTTTGCGGGTCTGGAGATGGAACCCAGGGGCATTCGACCTCCGAGCTACACCCCCTGCCCTATTTTTTATTCTTTATTTTGAGACAGGGTCTCACTAAGTTGCAGAGGGCCTCACTAAGTAGTAGCTGAGGCTGTCCGCGAACCACAATCTTCCGGTCTCAGCCTCCCAAATGCTGGGATTACAAGTGTGCGCCACCATGCCCAGCAAGATTCTTACAAGTAACTGTATTTATGTCAATTATGTCCTGTAATTTATTTTGCAATTAACTTATTAAAATTAAATTAATTAAATTAACTTATTAATTAAATTATTTTGCAATTAACTGTGGGTTGTTTGTGTTATGAATGTTTTTTCTCCTTTTTTTCCCCCTCATCTCTTTTCTCTTTTTGTTAATTAAGATTAAAACAGAGATGTGCAATCTTGGGATTCACAATGCAGATAGATCTTAAGCAGTGAATTAACTATAGGAAAATCCTAAAACCTTACTGTCCTATTGCAAATTACCTTATCTGAGACTTTAAAGAAAAATCCTGTTGGATGATTAGCAAAATAAAAACAAACACCAAAGGCAAATGTCTCACCCTGTGTGTGCTACTATAACAAAATACCTGAAACTGGAGGCTGAAAATAAGCTCAGTGGCAGAGCACTTGCCTAGCATGTGCAAAGGCCTACGTTCAATCCTTGGCATCAAATAAAAGCCCCAAGACTGGGAAATTTATAAACAACAAAAATGAATAATTGTTTTTCAAAGTCCTAGAGGCTGAGAAATCCAAGACCAAGGTGCTGGCAGGCTCAGTGTCTGGTGAGGACTCTTTCTGCTTCCAAGAGGGTGCGCTCTTGCTGCATCCTCACATGGCCTAAGAGACAAGAAATGGATTCACCTCCTCACGTCCTTCTTAAGGTGATAATCCCATCCAGGAGGACTCTGCCTTCATCACTGAATCACTCCCTAAAGGTCCCACCTCTCCATACTGTCACACTGGCAATTAAGTTCCAACATATGAATTTTGGTGGTCACACTCAAGCTCATAGCAGCAATGAATTCTATTCAGTGTGTGTGCATGTGTGTGTGTGTGTGTGTGTGTGTGTGTGTGTGTGTGTGCACGCGCACACATACATGTACATGCATTACTGGAGAATGAGCCCAGGGGCATTCTACCTCCAAATTGCACCCACAGCCCTATTTTATTTTGAAACAGGGTGTTGCTGTGTCACTGAGGCTGATCTCGAACCTGCAATCCTATTGTCTCGGTCTGTCATGTACTGGGATTAAAGGCATTTGCCAACATGCCTGGCTCGTTTTTCAGTTCTTTAAAAAAAAAATAGAAAGTATTTATAGTTAATCTTTTTCACTCTCTTTGCCTTAAAACAAATAAACAAGCTAAGAGCAGTTTTCATTGCTTCTCCATATATGTGTATGTGTATATATATACTTATATATATATACTTATATATGTATATATATGTGTATATATATGTATATATATACATGAAGGGAGGGAGGGAGGGAGGGAGGGAGGGAGGGAGGGAGGGAGAGAGAGAGAGAGAGAGAGAGAGAGAGAGAGAGAGAGAGGTGTCAAAAGTTCCCTTTCTTGTTGGCCAGGAACAAAAGATGCATTAATCCAGAAATAGTTGCAAAAAATAGTGGTCAGAGTTGGCTTCGTCCTCAGCCGTCAGAGCAGCATGGCCCAGGGCTGTGCCCCAACATTGGCACTGCCAACCTGTAAAGCAGGATCAGTGTTCGGAGAGAGGGTGGGCAGAACTGAGGCAAGGTCTCACTCGGGAACAAAATGTGCTTTGGCTTCCGTCTCAGTGATCACTGGGAGTTTGTTTTGCAGTCACGATGAGGGTTAAGATTCCTCTAAGCCTAAATTTTCAGTTCAGTTTGAGTCCCTGGAGTGAGCTAAACTTTGGTCCTAGGGTTGAAGTGAACCCCTTAACACAAACGACTGGGATCTTCTAAGCTGCTCATTATCTGGACAGAGCAGACATCCTGAGGCTTTTGGGGACCAGCAGGAACCCTTAGCTTTTCCTGTGCCCAGACTTAACGAGCCCTGAACTAGTATAGTTCTAAGGAGGGGGATTATGGAAAAGGAAGGGGATTATGGGTTAAAGAAGAAATTTGGGGCTAGAGAGAAATAGAGAAAAGACAAGAAGAGTAGCCTGGCCTGGGAGCTTTTCTGATCTTATCTCCTATTGCCATTTCTTGCCTGCTTCTGAGGAAACATATAAGCCTATTGACTCCCAGGGTTTCTCGGGCATCTTTTGAAGTATAAAATAAATGGTGAAACATATGGACATCATTTCTTTCTTTTTTGTGTGTGGGTGTGGGGATGGAACCCAGGGGCATTCAACCTCCAAGCTAACCCCCCAGCCCTATTTTTGTATTCTTTATTTTGAAACAGGGTCTCACTAAGTTGCAGAGGGCCTCACTAACCCTAACCCTAACCCTAACCCCTAACCCTAACCCTAATTGCCGCGAACCGCAATCCTCCTGTCTCAGCCTCCTGAATGCTGGGATTACAAGCATGCGCCACCACGCCTGGCTGACATTTATCATTTCTTGTGCACTTAGGAGAGGAGAGTATCTATTGACCTTTTTTTTTTGTGTGTGTGTGGTATTAGGGATGGAACCCAAGGGCATTCTACCTCTAAGCTACAGCTACACCCAAGCCCTATTTTTTATTCTTTATTTTGAAACAGGGTCTCACTGAGTTGCAAAGGGCCTCACTAAGTAGTAGCTGAGGCTGTCCACAAACCGAGATCCTCCTGTCTCAGACTCCCAAATGCTGGGATTACAAATGTGCACCCCCACGCCTGGCCCTATTGACATTTTTTATTTCATGCAACAGTACTGTTTGGGAAATCATTTCTAAGGAGCTTTGGAATCCAAGTTCTCACATATTCTTCATGTCAAGTAAAATTCTACTTTCAAACACCTAGTAGCTCATAGCTCATGGTTTCTTACCAAAACCCTCCATAATTCAGGGGTCCAGAGATTACAGAATCAAGGTGGTCTAGATTATGAGTAGTGACCATCTTCAGACTACTCACGGGCTCTTGGCCTAGGAAGGGAACTCAGAAGTGATGCACGGACCACTTCTACAGTTTCTGCTTGGAATGGAGTCAAGTTCTGCAGAGGTGAGAGGCCTGGCAGTGAGGTGGAAGTTGATCCCTCTTCCTTTGTTTCCTCCTGACCAGAATCCTGAGCTCCCTTCTGCCTCTAGTCGTCAAGGTGAGTTTAGGCAACTTACCTGACTTCAATAGCCTCATTTTTCTCTTCTGCAAAGTTAGTTGTAAGAACCTGTATGTGTCCTGCATTGTTTGCTGCTCCTCCGTTCTATCAACTTGGCTATGTTGGGAATCAAGTTTCCCCAGAATCCTCTCTCTTGATTGGTTCCAGTTTAGAACTGGCCCAAAGACGACCTTGCATGAAAGCTGGGAGACAGAGTATGGGAGGGGCCGCTACTCCCTGAGAGTCTTTTCGCAATCAGATAGTGGTATGCAGAGGCAGAGGTGCCAGGCAGTTTCCAGCTTGTCCTTGACCCCCTCTACCTCATATCCAGCTCTTCTTGACTACCAGCCCTGCTGGCCACCAGGGCCCCAGGTCCACCACAGACCCTTGGCTGAGGACTCTCAAAGCGATAGCTACAGAAGAAACCGCTCCCACTGCAGTGAGGCCCATGCCATGCTTGGCTTCCCAGAATTTCCCACAGAGACTATTCATGACTTCTTATCTGATCCTCCAACACTTGCTTCTAAGCCTTAATTTTCTGAACTCCTGTCACAATTGCATAAGGTAGAATTCTTCTAACAAATCTGTTATCCCTTAACAAGCACAATTATTCAGCCCCTTTGACTGAGCCCAACATTTCACCAGTCACCTTTAAAGGCTTAGCACACAGCCAGGTGTGTTGATGCACGCTTGTAATCCCAGTACTTGGGAGGCTGAGACAAGAGGATCTCAGTTCACTGACAGCCTCAGCTACTTAGTGGGGCTTTCAGCGGCTTAGTGAGACCTTGTTTCAAGAAAGAATAAAAAATAAGGCTGGGATGTAGCTTAGAGGTAGAATGCCCCTGGGTTCTATCTCCAGTACTGCAAACAAAGAAGAAGGAGGAGGAGGGAGGGGGAGGAGGAGGGGGGGAGGGGAAGAGGAGGAGGGAGGAGGAAAAGGAGGGAGGAGGAGGGGGGAGGGGGAGGAGGGAGGAGGAAAAGGAGGGAGGAGGAGGGGGGAGGGGGAGGAGGGAGGAGGAGGGGGAGGGAGGAGAAGGGGAAGGAGGAGGGGGAGGGAGGAGGGGGAGGGAGGAGGGGGGAAGAGGAGGAGGAGGAGGGGGGAAGAGGAGGAGGAAGGAAGTGGAGGGGGAGGGGAGGAGGGAAGAGGAGAAGAGAAAAAAAGAAAGAAGAATAAAATCAGTCTGGGGATGTAACCCAGAGGTAGAATGCCCCTGGGTTCAATCCCCAGTTCCAATAAATAAATAAATAAGTAAATAAATATGATTTGCACAGCATTTTCTTAAACATTTACAAGAGAGATTCCTTTCTAGTGATCAGTCATTTACCTCCTGGAAGGGCAGGTTAATTGGGCGAGGCACTGTGCATGCTCCTGTTGAATGTATCGTTTCGGCCTGGTGTGGCCTAGGTGTTTCTGGCATGTGTGGACAGGCAAAGGAGAACAACAAATGAGAGCTGTAACAAGGAGCCATGCTCTTTCCTATTTCCAGTGTTCCAGCTGTTACCTTTGCAGCTCCCGCAATTCAAGACCTTAGATGCTTACTTTACGATTAGCAAAGGCATAGAGCTCCCGTTCTGGAAGCTTCATTTGGTCCCTTTCTAGTCATGCTGGTGGCTGGAGGAAAATATTACTCTTCTGGGCTTCAAAATTTTCCTCAAGTCGGGCGTGGTGGCACACGCTTGTAATCCCTGCCTTGGAGTGGCTGAGACAGGAGGATCGTGGTTAGCGGACAGCCTCAGTTACTTAGGCCCTCTGCAACTCAGTGAGACCCTGTTTCAAAATAAAAAGTAAAAAATAGGGTTGGGGGTGTAGCTCAGAGGTAGAATGTCCCTGCATTCCATCTCCATTAGAGCAAAACAAAATTTTCCTCAGTTTCACAAAGACAGTGTCTGGCACACAAACATGCTTTATTTTTTTCTTCTGGTTTAAATATGTAAAACTGAGAACAGAATTAAATCTAACTCGAGTAGACAAGTTTGTGCTACTAGTCCAATACCCAGTGCTCAGTGGCTAACCCTGAAAACTCTCAGGGTTGTCTAAACACCTGATTCATGCTAGCTTGGAGGAGGGAGAGCTGTAAAAGCCACACTTCCCAGGAGCATGCCTCCCTCTCATGGCCACTCCTTAGAACTACGAGGAAACAAAATGCATTTCTAGAACATGGAAGCAAAGCTCAAAAACAAGAAATGCATGTTACTTTGCAGGTGCAGTGTATTTTTAAAAACACCTTCCCATTCTGAACATATGTCTTTTTTTAAAAACACATCTCTTTTCTGCAAAGACAACTGGTTACACTGGGATTGTTGATAGATGGTTTCCAGTCTCTTCTGGTAAGTGTACAGTTGCAATGTTTTTGAAATTCGTATGCATTTTCCAAACTGTATAGAAGCATACATTCAGTACAGCCAAAAGCTTTCTTTTCCTTAAGAAGAAGAAAGTTGCCGGGCGTGGTGGTGCACACTTGTAATCCCCGCGCTTGGGAGGCAGAGACAGGAGGATTGAGCAGGTTCGAAGCCTGCCTGGCTGACTTAAGAGACCCTGTTTCCAAATAAAATATAAAATAGGTCTGGGAGTGTATCCCAGAGTTAGAAGGGTTTCCAGGAACCCCAGTACCACCAAAAAAAAAAAAAAAAAAAAAGAAGAAGAAAAAAGAAGAAAGTTTACCAAATAAAAATTCTGTCCTGAGCAATTGTTTCATTTTTCTCTGCTCATTTACTCAACTTGGTTGTATCTAATACAACGATTCTCAACCCAGCCCTGGCTTCACATTAGAATTTCTTGAGCAACTTTTAAAACCACAGAGGTTGCCGGGCATGGTTGGGCATGCTTGTAATCCCCGTGCTTGGGAGGCGGGGACAGGAGGATTGAGCAGGTTCGAAGTCTGCCTTGCTGGCTTAAGAGACCCTGTTTCCAAATAAAAAATATATATGAAAATAGGTCTGGGAGTGTAACCTGGAGATAGAAGGGTTTCCAGGAACCCCAGTACCACCAAAAATAAAATAAATAAATAAGTAAATAAATAAATAAATAAAACCACAGAGGTTGGGCTAGGGATGTAGCTCTTTGATAGATAGAGCACTTCACTAGCATTCATAAGGTTCTGGGTTCAATCCTCAGCTCTGCAAAAATACACACACACACACACACACACACACACACACACACACACACGCACACCTGGGCCCTGTCTCTAAACAATTCTAAATTGGTCTTTGCTGGACTCTGGTACTTTTAAATACCTGTGGTGACTGTAATGTCCTGCCAGGTTCATGCCCATGTCCTGATCTGCAGAACCTATGAAAGTTACCTTGCATGCTAAAAGAGTCTCTGAGGATGTGATTTAAAATCTTAAAAATGCAGAGATTTTTAAAAAATATCCCAGTGTGCCCAATGTATGCACTTTTTGTAAGCATAAAGGGCCTTATAAGGAAGGAGAGTCAAGGTTAGGGAGGATGTAGGAATGGAATCAGAATCCAGAGAGACAAAAAGAGGCTATGTTGCTGGCTTTGAGTGTGAGTGAAGGGGCCAGGAGCTGGAGAATGGAGGTGGCCCCTAGGAGCTAGAAAAAGAAAGGAGTATGGCACTGCCCTCACTGAAATTTTAGTCCAGAGAAACTAATTTTGGGCTTCCAATCTACTGACCTATAAAATAAATAATGATTTTTTTTAAGTCATTCAGTTGGTGATAATTTGTTACAATGACAACAGGAAACTAATACACAATCCTCTCTTGTTCAGGACCTTTCTGAGACCCTGGAAGGGATTCTGGAAGTATCTTCACATGGCCTTATGGTTCTGTAAAATTTGCAGAGTTAAAGTATTGTCACTACACTTGATCAGGGCTGCTGTCTCTTTGCACTCAGACTTCCCAAGCCGTTCCTCTCCTCTGGCTGAGCACCACTGGGCAACTGCAGACAGGTGGGGGCTGTGGCTCAGCAGAAAAGCAGTTAGGGACGCTTTGATCCAGTGGGATAGTCTTCTGGTTCGTGGTCACTTCCATGCAGCAGTAAGTTATTGCCAGAGTGTAAGAATAGCTTCCAAGGACACTCTTAGTACCCACTGTGTTAAGTCCCCTGGGGCAGTGACATAAAGTATGTGCAGCTTGCAGCTCATTTCCTTAATCTCATCAGAGGAAAAATAAGCTATCGTCACAATCTCTATATGTTTTATGATTGAATCAAAGCTGTAATTCATGAAAAGGAAGAGATAAAATTGAATATAAGTAATGGCTAGGCTCTCAGACTGATTAAACAATTAATGAAGCCGAGGGAATTATATGAACACATTGCAGAAAGGCTTAAATTACTTTGTTGATCTGACACATCAATGAATATAGACTCAAGACCTGACTACAAGGAGGACAGCAGTAACTGTGCCCTCAATTCGAAGAGCAATATCTATTATGAGTCATCTCATAAGAAAACATGAAATGCTCTGAAATCTTAAAATTCTTGTATGAAAGGAATTTGATAGCAGTCTTCTGAAATTTGACAATAATCCTTAACATTTACATGATGTTTTAAGAACAAACTTAGACTTGTGTCCAAGGTCCTTGAATACACGGACCTGAGACATTCTACAGGGTGGCTTGGCTGTGCGAGTGGTGTCAGAATTCAAAGGAGAAGCAGTCACTGTATGGGAAAGCCATCTTGGCTGTAAGACTAGAATTGGTAAACTAAAAAAGACAGAAAAAATAGTTTTGCATGAAAGAATGTTTCAGTGAATGAACTTCCTGCCACACTATTAGTTTAGGCTGTATACATGTTGCAGTAAATTGAGGAATCCTACAAAGTGGGGTGAAAACATTTAATCCTTTTTTGGAAAACAAAAAAAAACCCACCACCACCAGAGTCATAGTTTAGAATAAAAGCACTTAGTCATTTGCTGCTATTGCTAACATGTCTTTCTGGGCTCTATAAAATCTGCCTAGGAGCCAGCAATTATTCATTGATGCTTATGCCACCCAATAAACCGTCCTTGCCTTTGAAATCGCCATTTAGCGGAGGGGGTGAGACGCTTATACAGAAGAGGAGGTGAAAGGGCAAAATGCTCTCAGGCACCAACCCATCAGTTAAACCTGTTAGATGGTCTTTCTCTTCTCCGCAGGTCCTTTGCTAATTGAGAGCGCGCCGAGCGGCTGCGCGGACTCCGGGCTGCAGGGGGCGCTCGTGCCGCCGCAGCGCCGGGCCGCTCTGGGCCAGCGCGGACTCCGCCCGCCTCTGTGGCTGGGAGCCCTCCGCCCGCCGCCGCCGCCGCCGGGAGTCCTGCGGCCTCTGCAGCTGTGCGACTCGCAGGTACCTGGGCCGGGGCCTCGGGCAGCACCGGGACGGGGTCCCTGAGCCTCCCCGCTGGCCCGCAGAGCGGGTCGGGGCCGGGGGCCGAGGGCGGAGGCGAGGCGGCGGGGGCCAGGCCGCGGCCCGCGGGGCAGGGGGAGTGACGCCGGGCGCCCCGCTGAGACGGGACTCGCGTGTGGTCCCAGTACTGCGAGCCGGCCCCGAGATCCCGAGACGCCAGCAGCCTGCCCGGACCTTGTTTCAGAATAAATAAATCAGATAGATACATTGGACTGGGGGTGTAGCTCGGAGGTACCGGGCCCTTGGGTTCTGTCTCCAGCAACACACACACACAGACACACAGGATCCCCAGCAACACACATACACACACAGGATCCCCAGCAAAACACACACACACACACACACACGCTCCCCAGCAAAACACACATACACACACACACACACACACACACACACAGGATCCCCAGCAAAACACACACACACACACAGGCTCTCCAGCAAAACACACATACACACACACACACACACACACACACGATCCCCAGCAAAACACACACACACACACAGGCTCCCCAGCAAAACACACACACACACACACACACACACACACACACACACACGATCCCCAGCAACACACATACACACACAGGATCCCCAGCAACACACACACACATACACACACACACACAGGATCCCCAACAAAACACACACACACACACACACACACACAGAGGATCACCAGCAACACACACACACATGATCCCCAGCAGCGCGCGCACACACACACACACACACACACACACACACACACACCACAGACACGATCCCCACACCTTCCATTTAGGCCTCAGGGGAATCACAAACTTCTGCTCATAATTAACATGCAATGCTAAGAAGCAGATCTTTTTATCCCTGTTTTTCAACACTGCCTCGAGAAAAAGGCATTTATTCTTTAGAATGTTTCACGGGGTTCAGAATTGGCAGCCGGACGTAATGATGTAAAAATATAGCATTGGTTAGTAACACTTCTCAAAAAATAACGGATATCTAGGAGGTTCTTGATTTGAAGAGCTGCACTATCAGTGTTGTGGGGATGGTTTTTATTTTACAGTAATAACTGTGCTTATTTTGTGTGGACATTGTGCCAGGTGCTTTAAATACTACTGTGTTTAATGTTTATAGCTACCATATCAGGTACTATTTCCAAATTGCAGATAAGGAAGCACAGAGAATCTCTTGTCAAAAGTTAGCTGGCAAAAGATAAGCAGGGTTGACCTTCATCTCCTTTATGCTTTTTTGGTAAACTTTACATCATACTGGGATATAGAGTGTCAGGCAGATGCCTGTGCGGAGCTCTTGGTCTCCTCCCCACCAGAACCAACCCCCCCCCCCACGCATGTCTTTGAAATTGGAATTGGTAGCTTTGTATACATTCATAGCATTTTTTTTTTCTACTACAATTGTATTTTATGACTTCATCTCCCATCCCTGGACCCCCTCAGTCACTCCCCTGGAGTCTTCTCTCATTCGTGTATTGGCTTCTCTGTTAGCTATCCAAACATGGTAATGTCTCAGAAAAATTTTGTTGTTGTTGTTTTTTAACCAGTTTTATTTGTAGGCCAAACAGATATCTCTCAGGCTTAATGTTCATGGCTATAAGCAATAATCTTGTACCAACTCTTTGTGTGTGTGTGTGTGTGTGTGTGTGTGTGTGTGTGATATACTGTGGTTCCTGGAAGCCCTTCTAACTACGGGCTATACTCCCAGACCTATTTTATACTTTTTTGTTTTTTTTAAACAGGGTCTCTTTTTTTTTTTTTTTTGACATGATTTTTTTTTTTATTGGTGCACTGTATTCATACATTATAGTGGGATACAAACTTTTGTAGACATACATGCACACATCACCCAGTCAGCCCCCACCTGATCCCCACCCCATTCTCTCCCCATCCCTCCTTCCCATGCTTGGCTTAGTGGTTGACATCTAGTATTATAGCAATTTATCCAAAATTAAAAATGATAATCTCACATAACAGTTTCATTTGTCTGATAACCAAGCTTTTGATGACTTAAAGATAACATTTCAATATTTCTTTTTGCTTTCTTTCTTACCAGAGAATATTTTTTTTCTATTTTTTTTAGGTGAAACTATCATATATTTATATATTTATTTTTCAGAAAAAAAATCTATCCTAATATGGAATATGGACTCTAGATACCCAAAACGATTTTGAAAAAGAACAAAGCTAGAAGATATATATTTTCTTATTTCAGACCATTTAAAGCTACAATAATTGAAACAGTGTAGTACTGTTCTAAAGGCAGATATATAAACCACTGGAGTTAAATAAAAGCCTAGAGCTAAATTCTTCCCTATATTGTCAAGTTATTTTTGACAAGGTTTCCGCGAACATTTGGTGGTGGAAATAATAATCTTTTAACTAAATATTGTTGAAAAATAATACTTACATGGAAAAGAATGAAATTGGACCCTTACCTAATCCCATATACAAATATTAGCTCAAAATAGATAAAAGACCTAAATATAAATCTTAAGACTATAAACTTTTAGAAGAAAATCTGGGTCATAAAACCTCACAACATTGAAATTGGCAGTGATTTCTTGGATATGATTTCAATGGCACAGGCAACAGAAGAGTATACAAACTCCCTAAAAAAAAAAAATTGTATATCCAAAGACAATGTAAACAGAGTTAAAAGTTACTGATAGAATGGGATAAAATATTTCCAAATGCTATATCTGAAGGTATATTAATATTCCAACTAGAAATACTAAAAATTAACAACAATAAAAGCAAACAATACGATTTAGAGATAGGTAAAAAACTAACATAAATAATGAATCTCCACAGATAACCAATCTTAGTTGTCTGTTGGATGGAAAATCTTGTTTCTCTGGTTCTGGTGTGTGTTACCTATTTCTTCTTTGTAGTTAATCTCTTTGAGTATTTTCTCTAGCGCTGGTTTTGAAGACATAAATTCCTTCAGTTTCTGTTTGTCATGGAAGCTTCTTATTTCTCCATCTAATTTGATAGAAAGTTTTTCTGGGTAGGAAAGTTTTGGCTGAAAGTTGTTTTCTTTCAGAGTTTGGAATATGTTACTCCAAGCCCTTCTGGCTCTCATGACTTGGTTTGGGAAGTCTGGAGTGATTCTAATTGGTTTGCCTCTGAATGTCACTTGGCCCTTTGTTTTTGTTGCCTTTAAGATTCTCTGCTTGGCTTCCACATTGGTCATTTTGACAATTATGTTGTGTGGGGATCCTCTTGTCCGATCCTGTCTAAAGGGAGTTCTATAAGTTTCCTGGACCTGTGTATCGACCTCTTGCTCTAAGTTTGGAAAATTTTCTGCTATTACTTCCTTGAAGAGATTGTTGATCCCTTTGGTTTCACTTTCTTTTCCCTCCTCTATTCCAATTATTCTTAGGTTAGCTCTCTTAAAATGGGCCCATATTTCTTCAATGTCAGATTCCTGCTGTTGGATATTTTTTTCTAGATTAGAAACTATGCGTTCATTTTTAGAATGATCATCTTCTAAGAGCGAGATTCTGTTCTCCATGTGTTCTAATCGGTTGTTCATGCTTTGAATTGAGGCCTTTACTTCATTAATTGCATCCTTTATCTCTTTTTGGCTCTCTCTGATTTCTTTTCGAAGCACCTCTATTATTTCTACAGTTATTTTCTTGATTTGATCTTCTAGCAATCTCTGATTTTCTGTTTTATCGGGTTCTGATGTTGTGGGGTTGTGGGCATTCATTGCTCCAGTGTTATTCCTCTTTCCCATGATTTAGGAAGTTTGTGCCTTCTCTAGGTTCTTCCCTTGGGTCACTATGACTTCACTTAAGGTGCTCTGGATCTCGAGTCAGTAGTATCTCAGACCCCACTACTCCTTTACTGGGTTGTATCACAGAGTCTCCGACCCAGGGAGTCGATAGAGGCTGCTTTAAACTATGGGGGGTTCCAGGTTGCATGTTCTCCTATGGTGTGATATCTCTGCCACCGCCACTCCCCCACTGGGTCAAGTCCCAGGGAGTACAGTACTGGGATTTCTCCTCTGTGGCCCGCAATTTGACTCACTGTTCTTGAGTACGCAGTTGTAGCTGTACTGGACTCAGTGAATTCACTGCTGCTGCCTCTGGTGGCAATATGGCGCTGTTGCCACGCCCTCGGCCGTGAGGCTGGCGTATTTTTTCTTCTCTTGTTTTGAGTTCCACTCAGTCCCTGCAGCGTGTGCTGAGCTCAGCCACTGGGAGCTTTAGATGCTCCCTGCGCTGAAAGATCCCGCCTGGCTGTTCCGCAGCGGCTCACCTCGGCTTGCTGTAGCCGTTCGGTGAACTCACCACCGCCACCGGCAGTATGGCGCTGCTGCTGCGTCCTCGGGTGTGAGGCCGGTGTATCTCCTCTGTGGCTCTGAGCTCTGTTCTCAGTCCGCTTTCTCTCTGGAGCCTGGTGATTTTTTTGTTTCTCTGGTGATGGTGTTTTCTGGCTATGAAAGGCGCTGATTTTGTTGTAATGGAGATTGGTTGTTAGCGGGGCTCTTAAGCCCCGCTTTTCTCGGTCGCCATCTTCCTAAACAGGGTCTCTTAAGCCAGCGCGGCTGGCTTTGAACCTGTGCGATCCTCCTGCCTCGCCTCCCAAGCACGGGGATTACAAGCATGCGCCACCACGTCCGGCTTGTACCAACTCTTTAAAGAGAAAAATGTTGCCGGGCATAGTGGCGCACGCTTGTTTGTGGACAGCCTCAGCTACTTAGTGAGGCCCTTTGCAACTTAGTGAGACCCTGTTTCAAAATAAAGAATAAAAAATAGGGCAGGGGTGTAGCTCGGAGGTTGAATGCCCCTGGGTTCCATCCCCAGACCCACACACAAAAAAATAAAAAATAAAAAAAAAAGAGAGAGAAATGTTTGCTAATTTAGGATCATAGTGATAATAAAGGTAATCATGTTGGATTCCTCACTACTTCAGTACAATTTGACTTGACATAGACACGAGTCTATTTTCTGTAAACAGGCTTTATTATTTGTATTTTCATACCAGTTTTAGTGACTTCATTTTGTCTTTGCAATATTATGTTAGCAATATCAGAAAAAAATCTAAGATTTTTTTAATGTCAGCAAGTTAATGTTTTATAGGATGTAGATTTGGGGCATGTCAAATAAAGAAAATTGGATTACTTACTATGGAGGGATTTTCACAGTTCCTATCATTGTTAGGATGGAAATTGTATTTTCCATTGTGGAAAGAGGTGGGTGGGACATTAGAGTGTCTCAAGTCTCTCTCAGCCTTCTGGGATTTAAGAGTTTGCATATTCAAGCTGGCGAGGCTGAAACTGGAGGATCCCAGGTTAGCATACAGCCTCAGCTACTTAGTAAGGCTCTCTGCAACTTAGGCCGTTTCAAAATAAAGAATAAAAAAATAGGGCTGGGGATGTAGTTTGGAGGTAGAATGCCAATGGGCTCAATCCCCAGTACCACACACACAAAAAGAAGTTTGCATATTCAGCTATTCAGCATTCTCACAAGTAAATACCCACAACCTTCCATGAACAGGTACAGTTCTAAACACTAGGCATGTAAAAGTGACCAACAAAGATTGGAAGCTATTCTCGCCATATTCTGTTTGGTAGATGTGAGTTCGTAAACCCATTCATTACAAACAGGAAGGAGATTTAAGTTCTACCTCTTCAATGGAGATGTATTAAAGAATTTATGGGCATATTTTAAAGCCCCGTATATACTTAATGTAATGATATTATTTCATGGGAAATTCAAGAGAAGCTATAGAGCTCATGAGAGTTCAACAGGTTGCTGATGTGCAATTACATACTTGCATTCATTTCATTCCTAGTATTAGTGATAGCCAAGTGAAGATTATAAGACAATCATAGCAGAAATAAAAGCAATAGTTTATTTTAGAATAAAATTTATAGTCGGGCGTGGTGGTGCACACTTGTAATCCCAGCATTCGGGAGGCTGAGACAGGAGGATCGTGCTTTGCGGCCAGCCTCAGCTACTTAGTGAAGCCCTTTGCAACTCAGTGAGACTCTGTTTCAAAATAAAGAATAAAAAATGGGGCAGGGGGTGTAGCTTGGAGGTTGAATGCCCCTGGGTTCCATCCCCAGACCCGCAAAAAAAAAAAAAAAAAAAAAAAAAAAAGTTGGGTATTTTTTTCTTTGACGCAAAAGCTAAAGTTCAATACCAACAAGGTTTCAGTTTCTGTGAAAAAGTAATGAGCGGGAAGTCTCAAAGAAAAGATAGAACATTTGAAGTTCTGAAGGACCCAGAAGATGTGGATTAAAACACCAGTATGTTGCCTCCAGTTAATATTGAGAGTTTTTTTTTTCAAGCAACTGAAAAAAATTTGTACAAAATCATGCTCACAAAAGTTTTTTTTTTTAAATAACTCATATGCTAAGAAAGGAAAGAAAATGAAAATTTAAAAATTCTCAAAACCACAAAAGGTATAAAAAGTGGAAGATAAAAATAGGAACAAAGAAAAGGGCAATAAGTAGAAAAGAGTAATAATTATGTAGGCTTATTAAGCCAACTCTCAATAATCGTCAAAGAAAAGATTGTCCAAAGGAAGACCAAAGAGCAAGACAGCTCCCCTTCATACATGAAGCTCCCCTGGAAGATCCTGAGGTAGTTGTTGACCAAGATGTGGGCGGTGAGACTAATTTCCAAGTATACAAAATCCAAGGTCAACTGAAGTGAAATAGGGGTAAAAGTGTTTGTCGATAAGTAGTTTGAGGAACTCTCGGTTTATCTGAATAAATTGATAAGTTACATACCTAAAATCATCCAACAGTATAATTAAAAATTAACATATTATAATATTTTAGATCGGTTTGGATTATTGCTTGAAGGAGACATGCTAAAAAGTCAGTGATAAATTTAACAGTTACTTTGAACCTTTAAGTTTTTCTTTGTTTTTTTGACTGCTCGTTCTTATACTTCTTCAGAACTTAGGTTTAAGGTACTAAACCTTTCATATTATAGATCATTTTGATCATTACAGATTATTCCTTATCCAAAACTTGTTAATTCTGAGAATACAGTTTGTCCATTTATTTAAAAATTAAAAACTTATTCTACTGTCTATTTTTGAAGACCAAAAAGTCTTTTTAAAGCATCTTAAAGAACAGTTTCCTATCATAATTATTTTAACAATGCAGTTCTCTTGACTGTCAGAACAAAAATTGAAAGTAGCAATCATCCAACTTAAAAATAATACTCAAGTTTTAGTTTTTCATGCCTTTAACTGCAGGTCATATAGAACATTAAAAAAAAGAAGATGACATTTACCATATTATTCCCAGCCTATTCTTAGTATTTATCAAAGAGCAAATGGCAAAAATGTTAGTTTTGAAAAAGTAAAAAGAACTAAAGGAAAGAGGTTATATTTGTCGAATCTAGCAAGCAATGTTTATTGACAGTATTCAAAAACACAGGACACTGTTTATTGAAAAGACATTTCCTGAAAAACAGCAAGCCTGGAAGAGTCATGTAGCTGTTAAAACCAAGATGCTTAGCCATTGACCACTCTTTCTTTCCCACATTGGCACAGTGGAGTCTCTGAGCCAGTTGGTAAAAATAGTTCCATGAGAAACTGATGGAGGGATTTGTCAGCCTTTTTCCCATCTCTGAAAGATTCCCCAGAACTCTTGGGTATATGGATGTAAACTAAGCCAACTCGGAGATCTGCCATTAAACAGGAGAGGCTACGGGGTTTGGGAGGGAGGCTCAATCAAACTGCTGTAATTCATTGCTCTTTCGCTCAAAAGTACTATTGCAGGCCAGGCATGGTGGGGCACACTTGTCATCCCAGCGCTTGGGAGGCTGAGACAGGAGGATCGTGCAGGTTCGAAGCCAGCCTCAGCTACTTAGTGAGGCTCTCAGCAACTTAGTGAGACCCTGTTTCCAAATAAAGTATAAAATAGGTCTTGGAATATAGCCTCGAGGTAAAAAAGCCCCTGGGTTCCACTCCTAGTACCACAAGAAAAAAAGCATTATTAGTATTATTTTTTTAAAGTATTATTAAAAAAGTATTAAAGTGTTATTTTAAAAAGCATTAAAGAGCCAGGCGTGGTGGTGCGTGCTTGTAAACCGCCCCCCTGCACTTGGGAGGCTGAGACAGGAGGATCGCACAAGTTCGAAGCCAGCCTCAGCTGGCTTCAGAGACCTTGTTTTCGAATAAAATATAAAATAGGTCTGGGAGTGTAGCCCAGAGGTAGAAGGACCTTGGGCTCCATCCCTAGTACCACAAAAAATAAAAAATAAAAATGAAAAAGTATTAAAGAAGCTATTGGAGCTACTAATTCAGCTCTCTCTTGGAATATCTGAATTTCCTACTTTTTGCCCCACCACTTAGGTTCCTAACTGACAGCACGAGAATAACTCTAGCCAAAAGATATACTTTTTGCCTGTAATCTTTTACTTATTTTTCCCCCATAATCTGAGCTAGGAAACCTGGGTGGGAGATTGTCTATTTTCTTTTTTGAACCTAGAGCAATCTCTAAGCAGATATTCCTGCTAATTTTTTTCTGGGCACCTAAGGATGCCTTCCCAAAATAGAATGCCCCTAGCCAAAAGAACCAGAGGTTCTCTTTAAAGCCTCAGGCATTCTTCAAGTCTTAAGTATTAAACAATTTATTCCCTTCCTGCCAAAGTTCTGATTTTAAACTATACCCTTAGCAGGAGTGGTTGTGGCGCATGCTTGTAATCCCAGGCCTTGGGAGGCTGAGGCAGGAGGATTGCAGGTTAGAGGACAGCCTCAACAATGTAGCAAGACCCTGTTCCAAACTAAAAAATAAAATAGGGCTGGGGGTATGACTCAGAGGCAGAACTTTCCTGGGTTCGATCCCTGGTACCACACACTAAAATAAAATAAAGTGTACCTTCTATAGTGGAGAGAGAGGAAATACTAATATCCCAGAGAGTGAGTCAGTCTACGAGTCCTTGGTCATTTTGGTCATTTGGGCATTACATGCTATTTTTAAAGGCCATTTGGCTAAGTTGGTTCCTTAGCCCACTCTTAGGTGTAGTAGCTGTTGTTTTGTCCTGCATATTTACAAGGACCCCTACAGGATAAGGTAGGATATAGATGTGGTAAGAATATAGGAGTTCCTAAACTTTACTGGTCTGCCTAGGCCATAAATGCAGTGAAGACTAGAGTGATGGGTGTAACTCTGCACACAGTCAGACCACACATCAGAGAAGCGCACTGGATCCTCGGGTGTACAGCTGGAAGGAGGGCCCAGCTCATCCTATGTTGCTAGAACGCTGCACTCAGGATACAGTGCACACGCGGGACACAGGACCATGTACCACGGCTTTAGGGTGTGGAAGGAGACAGACTACAATTAAGTGAAAAGTCGCATTGAAGGTGGTATATTTCTACTACGAATCAAGCAGAGTTAGGACCTTGAGGGTGAGGAATAGCGGGTACAGTAGCACATACGATTTTGGCTCACTGGTTCTCAGTATCTTTATTTGTAAAATGAAGAGATTGCGTTAGATGATCCTGGGTGACCCAGGTGTGACAGATATCTTAGAAATAGAGTTAGGTTTCTTGTAAGAACACAATGTCATGCCTTCAAACTGTTGAAGATGAATGAAGGCTGCTTTAAATTTTGTGAACTATTTAGAACACTTTCTATATTTTGGAACAACTCTGAGTAAATGAGTAAGAATGTCATTAGCAAGTACTTGGTATACATTAAATAGATAAAGTGTGCTTAATGAAGTTTGGATTTCAGAATAGTCATAGAATCACAATAGCTATTAATTTTCTTGGTAAACATTTTTAAAAGGAAAATTGGACTTCATTTCAAATCTGAATTTTTACAAATTTACAAATAGCGAGAATTAGAATGAAACAAAAACTACAGGGACGCTCCCCACGCCTTTATTCTGGTACCAGATGCTGAAGTTGAAGACTGGATAGGCCACAAGGTGGCACTGTTAGGCCATTTAATAAAGCGTAAGTAGAAAAAAACGGATTTAAAACACAACAAATCCCCAGCACCACAAAAATAAATAAGTAAGTAAATAAAATAAAAACAACAAAACAAAACACAAAAACCCAAATAACTGCTGGGTGTGGCGGCACACATTTGTAATCCCGCGATTTGGGAGACTGAGGCAGGAGGATTGCAAGCCTGAGGCCAGTGTGTTCGCTCTTTTGCCTCTGACCAGAGTACCTGACAAGAACAGCTTGGAAAAGGAAACCAGGCTCACGGTCTGGTGTAGTCTGGCTGGCTCCAAGGCAAAACAAGGCACTGGCACCTGGCAGAGGAACTGCGCAGCTAATGGCAGCCAGGAAGCAGAGGGAGAGAGGAGGAAGGCCTGGGGCAGGTGTGGTCCTTAAGGCCACGCCCCAGAGACCCTCCTCTTCCATGTGCCCTACTGCACAACCTTGCTGCACCGAGGACTGCGCTCTCTACACATGCGCTTTGGGGGGACCTTGCAGACCCAGACCCTCACAGCCAGCCTTGCAGCTTAGTGAGACCCTGTTTCAAAATGTAAAATTTAAGGAAAGGGCTAGGGATGTAGCTCAGTGGTAGAGCACCCCTGTATTCAATCCCCAGTACTGCCAAAAAGACAGCAGCACAACAAAAAAACATGTTTATAGTAGTGCAATTTACAATAGAGAGTCAAACAATACACACACTCGGTGGAGTTATACTCAGCCATGAAAAAATTTGAAATTACGTAATTTGCAGGAAAATGGGTAGAACTTAAGTGTTATGTTAAGCAAAATAAGCCAGACTCAAAAAGTTAAGGGTTGTGTATATTTTCTCAAATGTGGAAGCTCGACAGAAGAGGGAAAGGGGGGAGGGATCTCATGAAGTCAGAAGGGAAACCAGTAAAGTAGGAAAAGGGGACCAGGGGGAGGAAGGAAGTGAAAGGGGTCACTGGGGAATGCAGTTGACCAGGTTACGTATGTGCATGTGCAAATGATAACGGTGAAGTCCACTTTAAGTAGAATTATGTGCCAGTAACTTTTTTTTAATCTTAAAAGATTTTAAAAATCAAATAACTTCATGCAGCAGTAATACATATGCAGGTGGATCTCCCAGTGCTTAAACTTTCTAGGGAGGAAATTCCTTGCAATTCCATGGGAAAATTACATAGTAGAAGTCCTGGAAAATACTGAAAAGTATTAGAAGAAAACAAAATAGCCAAAGTAATCAGTTTCACTTGGAACAACCAGTTTTTTTTTTAATTTTAAGCTAATATTGTCTCTAAAAATTGAATAGTAACTAATTTTAGTAATTCAAGTAAATAATAGTTAAGCAATATAAATATTGCCAGAAATATATCAGAAATCCTTGGTTGGTGGTGTTTGATTTTTCTGATGGAGAAAGAAAAAAATTATGTAAGGCTTTTCTTGTTATCCCAACCAGTAAGAAATATATGAGAATAATGAATCACTTCCTGTAAAGTAGAAGAGATTTCCAAATATTTTATAGTTGTTTTTCCACACTTTAAAAAGCCTACTTTATATGAAATTATTACAAATAGTTACTTTAAAATGTATGCTAGGTTGTCCTGTAAAGTAAGAAGCATTCCAGTTTTCCTATAGTTTCAAAAGAAGTTCACTTTGAATGAAGTGATTGTAAGGAGTTAATTTAAAATGTGTCTGCTAGGCTAATGTTTCCTCTTATGTAATCTGACAAAAAGGTGTGCTAAACTAATTCATTATATTAAAGATCTCATATAACAAACATTATAACTTGTTTTTTTTCACTCATACAATGAAGATGATGACAGTACATACTTTTTAGGTCTTTCTGTAAGGATTAAATCATTTATTACAGGAGAAAAAGTGCCTGGAATAAAATAATTTAATAAATCTCAAATACTGTGTATCACAAATGTTATAAGCAAATGTTCACATAGTAATAGCAGACATACAAACAAAAAATATTTCTCTTGTTTTTAAGCTTAGTTCCTTAAGAACATCTACTTAGTAATTCCTGATTAACCTAGTTTTGATTAGCATATGAACCTAGTTTACTGCCTTTGAAAAAGTATCACGTAGATCTGAATGTGATGTCTCCTAGTACTTGGGAGGCTGAGAGAGGAGGATTGCAGGTTCTAGGACAGCTTCAGCAATGTAGCAAGACTCTCAACAACCTAGTGAGACAAGATTTTTTTTTAAAGGGCTAAGGGTGTAGCTCAGAGATAGGATGCTCCTAGGTCTAATCCCTAGTAACACACACACACACACACACACACACACACACACACACACACACCACTCAGTAATTTATACATCTCAAATTAACCTCCTTTACAGTTAATGAAGTTTTAGTTATGAAGTAATTTGATAGTATCTTCTCTTTGTTAGCTCTGAGCCATCAAGAATATGATCTTAAAGTTTTATAGATTGACCTAAGATTGTGGATCCAGAATTTGAGATATAAAAGAAAAAAATGCTAAATAAATCTTTTAAGTCAGTGACTCCCAGGCTTCCACCCAGACATCCTTGTTGGTTTATTTGGGTTCCGACAAGGTTGCTTGGCATTAGGAGCACCTGTGCTAAGGTCTGGGGCCCCTTCATTCCCAAGGGTGACGGACTTGATGAAGGCCGACAGGCAGTACCACAGAGCGTGCACTGAGGAGCGTCAGAATCTAGTGTATCAGCCCTGCCTCAGAAGCGAATCAGACCTACCCCACCCCAGTACTGTTTAATCCCAGTGTGTCTGCCTCTGAACTAGTTCTTGGACACTACCCCGTATGGACCTCATGCCTTAGGAACCAGAGTCCTTGATTCTAGGCAAGCTCTCACCAGCCTCCATCAGCAGGAACACTGCCTCTCTCTTGTACGGTCCTATGAGGAGTCAGGAAATACAGACTCTATCACATCTCTGTCCCTACTTCTTTCCCACCTCTAAAAGGAGCCTTCATTATGCTTAGGCTTTTTACCTACTCACAGGGAAACTGATCAGTTCTCAGTGAATTTTTAATGATACTAGTTTACTGTTCACACTCTTACTAGTGCCCCTAATTTTACTTAATGGGTGGTTCTCATTAAACACTCCCTTTGGTGAATTCTAGGGCGCCCATCTGTGCCCAGACAGATGACCCCAAGGATGTCCTTACATTCTTTGTTGCATCGGAGAAGGTAGGTACCTTCAGGCTCAATAGTCCTACTCAAAATCTTTAGACCTTCATACAACCCAGCAGTCATACTCCTAACTGCTTCCCAGAGAAATGAAGACTTAGGTTCACATTAAACCATAAAATCCAGTGTACAAATGTTGGTAGAAGCTTTGGCATAATAGCCAAAAACTGGAGACAACCAGATATCCTCCAGTAGGTGAACTGTTGAACCAGTGGTGACTCATCCTTACCATGGAACACTATTCAGCAACAAAACAGGAACACACTGTTGATACACGCAACGTTGATGAGTCTCCAGAGATTTGTGCTGAGTAAAAAAAGCCAATCCCAGAAGGTTCTGAGCATGGTATTGTGTGGTTCCATTTATACAGCATTCTTGAAATGAAAGCATCTTGGAAATGGAAGACTGAGCAGTGGTTTCCAGGAGTTATGGAGAGGTAGGAGTGGGAGGGAAAGGGCTTAACTATACAAGGGCAACTTGAGGAATCCTGTGATGATGGAAATGGTCTGTATCCTGATTACATTAGTGTCAATATCTTGGTCCTCGTGGTGTACTATAAATTTGCAAGATGTTACCACTTGGGGAAACTGGGTAAAGAGTGCACAGGACCTTTCCGTTGTTTCCTACATGTGAATCTACAATTATTTCAAAAAGTTTAATTAAAAAATCTTTAGTCCTTCTTCAGCTCTTGGATAATAGTGAACACATGTTCTGATTTTAATTCACTTTATGACTTCTTATGGAAAGCCGTTCATAGATTCTAGTGATTAAGATCTAACTGAGGGTGTCAGAGTTTTCTTGTCTGGTTTCTAGTAATTTAGTCTAATGTATTTGTCTAGTATTAAAAATAGAATCACATAAACGTAATTGGATCAAATGTATTATCAGGCCTTGGCATATCAAAGGAAAGTACCAGAAGCATCACCTTTCTTGTGGATTAAGGAAGTATTAGGATTATTTGGGGGTATAATTATATGGTCTACAGATTTACCTTCCAGTGAAAAGCAAAACGTTGTCTATTGTGGACTCAGTTACATTCAGAAAGACCTTGCACCATTTTAACATTAGTCCTCTGTTAGAGAAAGGTTGTGAAGGCTCTACTCCAGGGGCCAGGATGAGAGGGAAAGTTCTAGGCTTTGGATGAATTCAGGATACTTCTTCAAGAAAACTAAATTAAGTGGTTCAGGAGTATGAATTTGGTCTGAATTGATATTATGAATCCGTATCACCAAAAACTAGGCAACAATTAAAGGTAGATACTATTTTTTTTTAATTTCTTTTTATTTTTTGTGGTACTAGAGATTGAACCCAGGGGCATTCTACCTCAGAGTTATACCTCCAGCCTCATCTTTTCTTTTTCTTCTTCTTTTTTTTTTTTTTTTTTGTGGTGCTGGGATTGAACCCAGGGGCATTCTACCTTCAAGCTACACCCCCAGACCGATCTTTTATTCTTTATTTTGAAACAGGGTCCTACTAAATTGAGGAAGGCTCCACTAAGTAGCTGAGGCCAGCCTCCAGCCGCGATCCTCCTGTCTCATCCTCCCAAGTACTGGAATTCCAAGCGTGGCCACGATTATTTTCTTTATGATATTGGTGCCACTGTTCTGGGAGCGCTTCTCACAACCACTTTGTCAGCCATTGTCACCAGGTCCAGCTTGGCTCTAATAGCCTTTAAATGTATGTTACAACCTGATATACTATTGTAAACGGAGCTTCATAAAACACCATTTATTATTCCCTATATAAGTTTATTTGAAGATATTTGGTAACAGTGAGCGTGAATAATCAGTAAAAAGATAACATAAGTTTCAGCCTGAACTTGAATTTAAGATTTAGGCTTTATATCCCACTGCTTAGCATGACACATTTCAGCACATAGTAAATGTCTTTGGGGGGCGGGTACTAGGGATAGAACCCTGGGGCATTCTCCCTCCGAGCTACACCCCAACCCTATATTTTCTTTCTTTTTTTTTTTTTTGCGGATTTGGGGATGGAACCCAGAGGCATTTGACCTCTGAGGTACTCCCCCTGCCCAATTTTTTATTCTTTATTTTGAAACGGTCTCACTGAGTTGCAGAGGGCCTCACTAAGTAGCTGAGGCTGTCCTCGAACTGTGATCCTCCTGTCTCAGCCTCCCGAATGAATGAATGCTGGGATTACCAGCGTGCGCCACCACGCCCAGCTTATTTTTTTATTTTTGAAACAAGGTCTCACTGAGTTGTAAAGGACCTCACTAAGTAGTAGCTAAGGCTGTCCGCGAACCGTGTTCCTCATATCTCAGTCTCCCAAATGCTGGGATTATAAGGGTGTACCATGCCTGTGGCTAGTACATGTCTATATAATGGATTAATACTGCTTCTTTTTTTTTTTTTTATGGTTCATTCTGCCCGTTCATGACCCTGCTTCCATGATTCCTCCAGAGAAGAGTTGATTGGGCAGACAGGGTCCTCTCAGAGTCTCTCAGTGGACAGAGGGGATCTGAGGCCAGCCCCAGTGGAAGCATGAGGCAGGGTGCCACACAGAGTGAGAGCAAGGCCCAGCAGTGCTGAGAAGGCTGCAGCTGGGTGTGGACCAGATTCTCTTTCACACTGAAAAGAAGAGGAAGGACAATCCCAGGAAGCAACTTAAGTTTATTAGCATTCAAGGCAGATTAGATTAGGTGTATTTTTCTTAAATGTACCCTGTTGGTTTATATATAAATATTGGCTACTTTTAATCTTTTTTTCTCCCATTATGAGCAGTATTTTATTTCTAAAAATGCCTTTGTAAGGGTGTGTGATGTAGCTCAGTGGTAGATGCTTACCTACTATGTGCAAGGCAATGGATTTGATCTCCAGCACCTTAAAAGGAATTTAAAAAATGAAATAATGCTTTTGTGGACTAATTTGGGAGATAGGCTCCATTTACACAGTGGAAATACGCATTCTGAATTCCAAACAGTGACTGAGAATGAATTTTGAGAGCCTATCTTCTCTACCGCTGGTGTGTGTGTATATGTATCTTGATTCTTTTTCTTCTTCCTGTCCCTGCTTTCTTGTTTATGGGCAACAATGCAGCTCCACGTGAGCCCTTGCTTTCTCTTCACAGCTTTATTACTGGTCAGTTACTTCACTAGCCTGACGAGTCACTGCCTCACCACAGGTTTTCTGGAGAACTTCTCCAGCCCCCACCAGTCTTTCTGTATGGAATAGAAAAGCACTTTTCTTTTTCACAGCACACCTTGTTGTAACTTAATTTTTTTTTAATTGTAGAACCTTGCTGGCACATTACTGGATATTTTTGTTGAACCTTGTTAAGAATTCAGAGAAACTGCTGAGTGACCACTGGAAGAAGTCTTAGAGCTAACGTGAGTACTTTCTGCTGTGGACTCCTTTGCAGTATATGAAACCTTAGTGGTCTGCAACCTTGTGTTAGGGCAGATTCAGTTCTGTGTACAAGATGAAGAGCATTGTTCACCTGTCATCGAGCCTATTAAATGTGGGCGTGAGGTTAGCAAGTTTCTCAAGGACAAAGAAACTGGCAAACTCACTTTACTTATTCTTACCCAAAGAATAGACAAGAAAGGCTTATATTCTTACTGAGCCAACAGAAGAATCCCAGTCTGCAGACCACAAGAATTCTTATTATGTTTGAATCAAAACACCAGATAGATTCATTTGAGTATCTATTCTTACAAAATTAAATAATTATTTAAAAGTAAATAACATAAAGGGTTAAATAAACCAAATGAATGAAGTTATTATTTAGTATTGTAGCCTCAAGCATATTTTACGTCGACCCCTGTCATCCTTAGTCATCAGCAGATGTCCCTGTTTTGGAATTGTCCTCACCAGCTCCTACTTTCCCTTCACGCCCACTGAGCCCTGGCATTGAGCTCTCCATTCCTCTCCGGGATGCCCCTGCCTCTCTGCCACTGCCTCAGGCCAGGCTCTCCTCATTTCCCACTCAGGTTGCTGTACTGACCTACTGGGCAATCTCCCTGCCTTTGGTCTTTTTCTCTCCAATCCAACTCCTCCGTGTTGCCATCCAAGTCATCTTTCTGAAAGAATAAGACCGTGCCATTTCCTTGGCTTAAAATCTTACAGTGGCTCTCCCTGAAACTCAAGGTTAATAAACCTTACCATGGAGTGTCAGGAAGATGGGTAAACATCATTGAAACCCCTTGTTGAGACCTATCTCGAGCGGCTCCTCAGCACATTGTTACTGCCTCCACGAAGGGAAGCCTGGCAACAGAGCTCTGGAGTAGGCAGCCGGGACTGGAGGGATGGTGGCTCTGCCGCAAACTGCACTGAAAGGAGGAGGAGCCAACAATTCCGCGGGCTGTGCAGCATGCCTTCTGTCTTCTGAGTGCACAAGGGTCAGTGGTCTCACACCCAAGTCCTTTAGTGTTTCAAAAAAGAAAGACTTCACCTCAAGAACTGTACAAGCGGAGCCCATCTGTGACCAACCTTTAGTAACCTCAGAGTAAGAGAGATTTCTCTCTGAATGCCTTGGTCTCTGCTTTCCTATTTTCTTGCTTTGTTTTTTTTTTTTTTTTTTTTTTTTTCTTTTCAGTTTCCTAGTAAAGTTTCTTTTGACAGGTGTTTAACTTTTCCTTTAAATGAACCAAGGTGGGCATGGAGAGGGAGATTGAGATTGAGATTGATTAGATCTTGCTTGCACTCTGGTAAGGAGAATTCCTGAGGCTCAGGCACACCAGCGGGCAGGAGCATATCAGTGAAAGCGGTGTGGGTGAGCAGGTGAGCTGGCTTAGTCGGCGAGGTGGACTATTACAGTGCACGTGGTGGGGACTGCTGCTGTTTTCTGATGTTTTCCTACCTCTATTCCTAGAAGACCTACTTTCCCCATCTTTTCTATACATTGTGAGTTTGGCAAAAACTTATATCGAGATGATCACAGAACATAGCAGAATAGGGTTGATACTAAAAAAGAAGGAGAATATTTTGATTTCATGATACTTTTAAAATCCAGTTTGCCACTTTCCTTTTATTGTTGTTATCATCATCATCATCATTATTCATTTATGTAATTTTTGGTAATGGGTACCAAAGAAATTTACAAATTTTTGGTACTTCAAGCTATACCCCCAGCCTCATTTTATTTCTTATTTGGGAAGAGGGTCTCACAGGGTTATGAGAGTCTCCCTACTTGCTGAGACTATCCTCGAACCTGCAATCCTCTTGTCTCAGCCTCCTAAGTACTGGGATTGCAGGCATGCGTCACCATGCCTGGCTTTTCTTAGCTTTTGTTTTCTGTGAAAACTTGAAGTTTGTGCCATGAGCACAGCCTTCTAGCAGATCCTTATTGAGTGCATAGAATTGCATTGTTGTTGTTTTACATCTTATATATAAAGGACATCTTATATATAAAGCAAATATGAGTTACTTTGTAGTAAAATCAGAATGTCTACCTGCAGTAGCATATATATAGATAATGTAGGTTTTTGAAGTTTAAAGATCACATTATCTATGTCTTCTGACAGTGTAACAAAACATAAATCTAAGCAATTATATCTCTCTTAATTTTAAAACTATGTCTTTTTTTTTCAGTACTGGAGATGGAACCCAGGGGCATGTGCCTCTGAGCTACACCCCCAGCCCTATTTTTTATTCTTTATTTTGAAACAGGGTCTCACTGAATTGCAGAGAAGAGCCTCACTAAGTAGCTGAGGTTGTCCTCGAACTATGATCCTCCTGTCTCAGCCTCCTACATGCTGGGATTACAACCGTGTGCCACCATGCCTGGCTAAAATTATCTCATTAACTTTTTACATGGTGAAAAGCAAAACTGGGGTTTATAGTAATTTAATTGTAACTTTTATCCAGCAGATGTGAAGAAAATAAAATATTTAATAGAAAATAATGTAGTTGATAACCTTGCTATTATTTCTGTTTGGTAAGGTAATTTATTAAAGCCAAGAGGCCAGAAAGGATAAGAAATAGTGCTTTTTCTGATTGACTTCATTATCTTTTTTTTTTTTTTTTTGGTGGTACTGGGGATGGAACCCTTCTACCTCCGGCTACACTCCCAAACCTATTTTATATTTTATTTGGAAACAGGGTCTCTTAAGCCAGCACGGCTGGCTTCGAACCTGTGCGATCCTCCTGTCTGTCTCCGCCTCCCAAGCGCGGGGATTACAAGCGTGTGCCACCACGCCTGGCTGACTTCATTCTCTTGATTTAGTTTGACTTTATCAAATCTCACCCACTTCTTATTTTATTACAGGCATATTCCATCCACCACATCAGAGCAATGTCCTACGTTTTTGTAAATGATTCTTCTCAGACTAATGTGCCTTTGCTACAAGCCTGTATTGATGGAGACTTTAACTATTCCAAACGGCTTTTGGAAAGTGGCTTTGACCCAAATATCCGTGACAGCAGGGGCAGGACAGGCCTTCATCTTGCAGCAGCCCGAGGGAATGTAGACATCTGCCAGCTGTTGCATAAATTCGGTGCTGATCTGCTGGCCACAGATTATCAAGGAAACACAGCTCTTCACCTCTGTGGCCATGTGGATACCATCCAATTCTTAGTTTCCAATGGACTCAAAATTGATATTTGGTAAGTTCTTTGTGGTTTTTGAAGGTTAGCCATTTTCCACCAGTCTTTAAACCAGGGGTCTAATCTCAGAGTCTATTGACTATGTTTCTTCACTGATCACTTGTAATGATAAGTTCAGAAAAGAATCGAAAGCAGTGAAATTTTGTTAGGTGAGTGAGGCAATGAGGTTAACTTCTAGATTTATTTTTTCTACGAATATATTGGCCTATTTCTACTAGGTAATTGTGTAGTGTAAGACAAAGGGTAAAGGAGGAAAGAACTAACATTTGTTGAAATCTACTGTGAGTTGAGCTGTGTTTACTTACATTGGCTCGTTTCATCCTCAAAATGAATCGCTCTTCAGTAGTCTGTTACCTTCATTTTGCATATGAGATAGTTGAGACAAAAGGTCGCACAGCTTACAAGAGACATAGCTGGAATTTGAACTTCATTCCACTAACTCCAAAGCTCGTTTGCCTTCTGTCACACAATGTACCAGCGTCATAATCTTTGGGGCTCAAAGTCCTTTTTAGACTGAATGGTTTGAGGCAATCGTGGTTTGATTAGTCATGTTTTGAATTAGTGATACCCTGTGTCTTGAATGGGAAAGATGTAAGATCACCTCTGAAACTGACCTTGAGCGTTAAATTATACTTATTTGCTGCCCTAGATAATTGGTTTTGTAATAAACTTAAATCTGAGCAAGACAGTGAATGGTTGCATTGCTGTAGGCCAGAATGTTATGACTGTGGGGTCCATTGTGATTTGGGTTCTATCCTGATATTACTGTTAAATAGCTGAGTGAACCAAAGTAGCTTTTAAAAAAATTAATACTTTTTAAATATATACTCTTCGCATAAAATCTTCAAGCGTCCAGTAAAAGTGAGTCTAGAACTAGACTTTATAATTAATCTCCAAGAAGTTGTTTTCTTTTTTTCTTTTACTTACTGTGACACCCCCACCCTTGGCTTGTATTACCTCTTTTTCCTAGAAGGAAAAAAGGTTAATTCGAACATCAGCTTTTGGCTTGAACTTTGACTCTGCTCCAGGTTTGAATTTTGAGTTAATTGGTCTCATCTTTTTTTTTCACTGAGAGCTACACAAGATACTACTAACAAGATACTATAACTGTTTAATGGCTTCTATTTTTACAAACTTTTTTTTAAGCAATCATCAAGGTGCTACGCCTTTAGTTCTCGCAAAGCGCAGGGGAGTGAATAAAGATGTCATCCGATTGCTGGAATCTTTGGAAGAGCAGGAGGTAAAAGGATTTAACAGAGGAACCCACTCGAAACTGGAGACAATGCAGACAGCTGAGAGTGAAAGGTACTTGAGATACAGTTTTTAAGGGGCATTTAACTTATCACCTGGATCTTTTGTGATAATGTTATTTGTGACTTTATATTCCTTTGCTCTCAAGTGCAGAATTTTGATATTGCCTTTGAACTATATGTAGGTCTTTATGATTTCAGGTTTCAGTTGAGAAGTTATTAACAGAAGGAACTATGTGCCCACATGCACGTAATGTTCAGTGAGCCACCTGCTGCGTTGGCAGCACTGGGGAAAGAGGTAGTGAAGAGCTGAATCTGAGGGGAGGAAACAGGAGTTTTAAATGTTTAAGTATAGATCAGAAAAACAGAAGACATTTCAGAAAAGCAGGAGAACATAAGCCTGAACACTTGGACAGTGTTAGAAAGATCTAAACAGTAGTTTCAAGGATATGGAAGTGGAATGCTGGGAAATAAATAAGGAAAGTAAGACAAGATTTAACACATTCACAATTCAGTCATTGAAACTGGCCTTGCACATAAGTTGGAACTAATGAAATTGGACTCCTCTAAGTAACTGAAGCTAAGAGGTAGTGACTGACACAGTCCTAATATCTCTGCCCTTTTCATCTAGAGGCAGTGGAGAACATAGTTCAGTGTGTTCTGAAAAGGTGGCAAACCGTCTTTTCTGCTGGCCCTACTGGCTCAACAGGTAAAGTCAGTAGGCCCGATCTAGTCTTTAGTAACATCTAGGTTGGTGGACTGCCATGGAGTTTTAGCCTCTAGATTAAACAGTGAGATGAGAAGGATGAAGAGCTTACCATAGCCTGTTCCCAAATTTTGCAATAGAATATAGATGGAACAAAAGAACCCATGTCAGCTGTAGACATAGTATTTATGACCAGGATAGGATTTAGGATCACACAGACACTTAGGTCACTGGGATCACTGTTTCTGTAAGTTCTAAATGAAATACTCTTCATAGATCACCCTTCATCTGATTCCTTTATACCCACAGTTGCCTTCCTCCTTCATGTGATGGCTGACCTATTCCTGAAGACTATTAAATGTTCTTCTCAAGCTTAGGTCTATTTCATTTAGATACTTTTAAGCACTTATTATCCTGAAGAAATTAAGAGTTAGATTTACAAAAGGGTGCATGCTTCTAAGGTTACTACCAAAATCTGACAAATAAAAAATTGAAAATACATTTACAAGCCCTTTTTTCTTATCTGTACACTATGAATCAACAGTCAGAATGTCATTAGCACTTTAAAGGTGCCCAGTTGACTATTCTTTGTTAGTGTTCTTTCAAAACAACTTTAAATTATTTTCATCTTTCTGTATGGTAATCTTAAATTATTTTAAGCTTCTTTAATTTGAAAAATGTCCAAGAATGTTTTCGCTTGCTGTATTTTGGGTTCCTTTATTTTGCTAATAGCCAGTTTCTAGACCCCTACTGATCAGAAATACACTTTTAGCTTTAATTTGGCTCGGTTGTGATTATTTATTAACTAAGAAGTGATTAGTTGTTTGAGCAGCCTTAGTATCAAATATTTACTTCTGCTTTTTTTCACATACCTGTCATTTACTTCAGCACAAGAATTTGTCTTATTTACAGCTCTATATAAAACAATTTTCAAAAATTAAATTACGAGCCGAGCGTGGTGGCACACGCTTGTAATCCCTACGCTTGGGAGGCAGAGACAGGAGGATCGCGTAGGTTCGAAGCCAGCCGCGCTGGCTTAAGAGACCCTGTTTCCAAATTTAAAAAAGTAAAAAAAAAAAAAAGGTCTAGGAGTGTAGCCCAGGGGTAGAAGGGCTTCCAGGAACCCCAGTACCACCAAAAAAAAAAAAAAAAAAAATTAAATTATGAGCCAGGCGTGGTGGCCCATGTTTGTAATCCTAGCATTCGGGAGGTGGAGACCAGAGGATCACAGTTCGCGGACAGCCTCAGGTACTTAGTGAGGCCCTCTGCAACTTAGTGAGACTCTGTACCAAAAATAAAAGACTAAGCCGGGCAGCGTAGTGGCACATGCTTGTAATCCCAGCATTTGGGAGCCAGAAATGGGAAGATCATGGGTTCTCAGCCTCAGCTACTTAGTGAGGCCCTCTATTAATCAGTGAGACCTGTTTCCAAATAAAGGATAAAAAATAGGGCTGAGTGTGTAGTTTGGAGGTAGAATGCCCCTGGGTTCCATCCCTAGTACCGCAAAAAATAAAATAAAAATAAAAGACTAAAAAATAGGGCTGGGGGTGTCACTCAGAGGTAGAATGACCCTGGGTTCCATCCCCAGTACCACACAAAAAAATTAATTACGAATACTTTTATTATCTAGTTTTTCTTATTGCCCCTTAGTATCATGGTAGAAGTGTTATGGTTGAGGATTAAATTAAGTTTAGGGCATTGTCATTAGGAAGATGCAAATCAGAACCACAGTGGAATACTACTTCACAGCTACTAGGATGACCATATCCAAAAGACAGATAGTATGTTATGGAGGATATGGAGAAATTGGAACCCTTATACATTGCTGGAAGGAATGTAAACGATTGCACCACTTTGCAAAACAGCCTGGCAGTTCCTCAAAACATAACACATAGAGTTGCCATATGACCCAGGAATTCCACTGCTAGGTGCATACCAAAGAAATTTAAAATCATATGTCCACACAAAAAAGCCTAGTAGGAATGTTCATAGCAGCATTATTCATAATAGCCAAAGCAAGAAAACCACCCTAAATTCTACCAACTGATGAAAGAGCAAATAAATATCATCTTTATATAATAATAATATTCTGGAATATTATTCCACCATAAAAAGTAATAAAATATTGGTACATGCTACAACATGGGGAAATGTTGAAAACATGCTATATAGGAGAAACCAGGCACAGAAGACTACATGTTACAGTTCTACTTATGTCCAGAGTAGGTGAATCCTACTCTGAAACAGAAAGTAAACTTGTGATTACAAGGAGCTAGGGAAAGAGCAGTGAAACTGACTGATGGGCACAGTTTCTTAAACAGGGGAAGAAAGTGCATTGGAATAAGATAGTGCAGGTGGTTTACAGCTTTCTGAATAACTAAAGCCACTGGACTGCAAAGTTTAAAAAGATATGAATCATATCTTAATTAAAAAGTATTATATAAGACATTATTTAAGACTTAGCTATATGATAACTTTTTCTAGCAGAGAAGATAAAATAAGATTTTAAATGGATTTAACACCTTAGGGTTCTCAGAATTATAACTTCTGGGTAAAGGCCTATAAATGAAGTTGAAAATACTTCTCAACTCTTAAGTATTAAGAGTTTAGTTCCTTTGCATTATGTAGATATGAGATGACAAAGACAATGTAGATAGCATGTGTCTGAAGAGGAAGTGCACACACATACACACACCATTATGCCAGAGTTAGGTGCTTCCTGGACAGTAGAAAGCATTTCATTGGACAGTCTCTATCAAAAATTCTGATTGGGGCCAGGCGTGGTGGCGCATGCTTGTAATCCCCGCACTTGGGAGGCGGAGACAGGAGGATCGCGCAGGTTCGAAGCCAGCCGCACTGGCTTAAGAGACCCTGTTTCCAAATAAAATATAAAAATAGGTCTGTGAGTGTAGCCTGGAGGTAGAAGGGCTTCCAGGAACCCCAATACCACCCCCCCAAAAAAAAAAAAGAAAAAGAAAAATCTGATTGGCAGGACTTCATGAGCACCTAGAAAGTACTGATTGAATTCTCATTTGATACCCAATATCTTTGAGTATGAGAATGTATCCAGTTCACACATAGTCAATACATTTTACACAGGTCAAACTAACCCTGTTTTGACTTTATGATTATACTTGTTTAGGCCCTCTCAGCATTCTAATCTTCTTTTGGAACTCTGAGATTTCATAAATTTCTGTATTGGTGTAGATTGCTACCGAAAATGACTTCTTTTGTTCAGAGAATAAACACTATTAAAAGAAACAGAGCTTGAATGTGAACAGACTGGCCCATTAGGAAGTTAGATGGTGTGACTAGAAAATACCTAATACTGGTAAAGGCTAAAGTTGTCTGGTTGTCAGTGCCAAGAAGCAAATAAAGTTTTAGGATTAAAAAAACTGCCAGTTTTTCATGTGCTTATTAATAGTTCGTGTTAACAAACTCTTAGGACATTGTTTCATGCTGTTTTCATTGTTTTGTGCTAACATGATTAAAAGAATATTAAAAAGAAGGCCTAGGAAGGATATTAAATTTTGTAACCAGTAGGTACTTGATAAGGTGTTTATGGCTTTAATCTAAATGACACCCTGTCACTGGGCCTTTATGTTGTGACATAACTCTGAGCGCTAATCCCTTAAAGCTTTCAGTTTCTCATGGTGCATCCTTCCGAATACAGAAGGTAGAGATCCTGTTTTCTTTCTGTGGTAATCATGCTTCTCATTAAGAATGTTCTACAGTTGAGAATGTTTTTATTATAGTATTTGCTGTGCCTTATTTTCATGTAGACTCAGCCTTTTTGCAAAAGAGAAATAAATTTATTCTGTATTATTGTGCAGGATAAACCCAATAGAAACTATTTTTTTATTTTTTTATACACTGGAGATTAGAACCAGAGACATTTTATCTCTAAGCTACACTCCCAGCCCTATTTTATTTTTTATTTTGAAAAAGGGTCTCACTAAATTGCTGAAGGAATCACTAAGTTGCCAGGGCTGACTTCGAACCCCGTTATCTTCTTATCTCAGCCTCCCAAATACTGGGATTACAGACATGTGCCACCACACCCAGCTGAAGAAACTTTATACAAATTCCTAACGAACAGACCAGTCTGTATGTATAACAGACGGAGAAATAAGTTTGCATTATTAGAAGTTTGCCTTTGAAAAAGGAATTCCATCATTAGTCAGATTGTGAACTAAATTAAAATTCCCTTTTAACATTCACATACTACATATATTTTTTTATAATTTACCTATTTTTTAATTTTACTTATTTATTTTTTGCAGTACTGGGGATGGATCCCAGGAGCATTCTACCTCTGAGTTACAGCCCTAAACCTATTTTTTATTATTTATTTTGAAACAGGATCTCACTGAGTTGCAAAGGGCCTCACTAAGTAGCTGAGGCTGGCCGCGAACCACAATCCTCCTGTCTCAGCCTCCCAAATGCTGGGAGTACAAGCATAAACCACCATACCTGGCAAATTTACCTATTTTTGTTTGTTCTTGGTAACATGAATTCTCAAACTTAATTTTCTTTGTTTTGTTTTGTTTTGTTTTGCGGTACTGGGGATGGAACCCAGTAGCATTCTATCTCCGAGCTATACCCCCAGTCCTATTTTTTATTCTGTATTCTGAAACAGAATCTCACTGAGGTGCAAAGGGCCTCACTAAGTAGCTGAGGCTGTCCATGAATCACAATCCTCCTGTCTCAGCCTCCCAAATGCTGGGATTAACAAGTGTGTACCACCACACCCAACCTGAATTTTCATCTTTAATCTTCTAAATTTAAAATTATGTTTTGGCTGGGCGTGGTGGTGGACGCTTGTAATCCCCGCGCTTGGGAGGTGGAGACAGGAGGATCGCGCAGGTTCTAAGCCAGCCGTGCTGGCTTAAGAGGCACTGTTTCCAAATAAAAAAAAAAATAAAAATAGGTCTGGGAGTGTAGCCTGGAGGTAGAAGGGTTCCATCCCCAGTACCACTAAAATTATGCTTTGGTTTATATCTTGATGGGAAAAACCCATTTACTCTGTTTTAAGACTTCTGCTTGGGACTTCTTAATTCAGATTTTTTATTTGACTCTGCTAGATACTAAATCAAGAAACATAATCATTACAGTTTACCAATTTATACTTTAAGGTAGATTGTCCAGGTATCTATGGAGATGTAATTCAGCACATAGAGCATGTATATATAAGTCAATTTTTTCTTGTTTTCTTTTGTTATATTTTCTAATTAATATAGCTCCTCTTATTTTGTTTTTGAAGTGTATTGTTTCATGCCCCCCTCTCTTTCACAGCGCCATGGAAAGCCATTCTCTCCTCAATCCCAACCTTCAGCAAGGCGAAGGAGTCCTTTCCAGCTTTCGCACCACGTGGCAGGAGTTCGTGGAGGACCTGGGCTTCTGGAGGGTCTTGCTCTTGCTCTTTGTCATTGCTCTGCTGTCTCTTGGCATTGCCTACTACGTGAGTGGGGTGCTGCCCTTCGTGGAAAACCAGCCCGAACTGGTGCACTAAGGAGCTCGTGGGCGATGAGGCGAACGCCTATGTCTTGGCTCCCAGTATTGGTTCTCGGTCTCTCAGAATGTTTCTTGGCGCAAGGCAGTGAGGAGTGTACATTTGTCTTCATGCACTTTTACTTACTGTAATCCTTTTACAGTGGTGTTTTCAGTTGAACTTCATACTATAGTCAAGTACAGTGCACCCTAACACTACCTCTGACTCAGCCTGACTTCTTAAGAAAACCTACGCATGGCCTTGGTTGATAAAAACATGGAAACAACTAGCAAATGGAAACTAAAGGAAGAGTCTGGGAAGTCTGTGAGATAAAAACCTTTCCTTGGCCGGGCGTGGTGGTGCACGCTTGTAATCCCCGTACTTGGGAGGCCGAGATAGGAGGATCGCGCAGGTTCAAAGCCAGCCTTGCTGGCTTAAGAGACCCTGTTTCCAAATAAAAAAAATAGGTCTGGGAGTGTAGCCTGGAGGTAGAAGGGTTCCATCTCCAGTACCACCAAAAAAAAAAAAAAAAAAAAAAAAGAAAAGAAAAGAAAGAAAGAAAAGGAAAATCTTTCTGTCATGTAGGACCAATTGAAGTACCCCAAAAGAAAAAAGAATGTAACTTAGACGTTTTGGTTTTGGTGGTAGTTTTGTTTTTATTTTTTGCAAGAGCCCCTTTATTATTTAACATACTCTGGGGGAAAGAGTGAAACCTTTCAGCTTGAAACTTAAAGTGGTTTTTTTTTTTTTTTTGGTTTTTGGTTGTTTTTTTTCAAATCCAGTATGGTTGTTAGGATCGTTTGGCTTATCTTAACATTTTCAAGTCTAGTCACAAGCCAAACAGAACTTTTGAAAGTGAGCCATTTTCTTCAAAACTGATTGATTTTAATGTTATATTTGTTTTAGGGTAATTCTGATTTATTGCAAACTGCTTTTTTTGTTTGTATCTGTGAAAAATCATCTTGAAAGCCAGGCTTCATGGCTCATGCTTGTCAGCCCAGCGTTCTGGAGGCTGAGACTAGAGGATCACGGTTCGTGGCCAGCTTCAGCTACTTAGTGAGGCCCTTTGCAACTTAGTGGGACCCTGTTTCAAAATAAAGAATAAAAAATAGGGCTGGAGGTGTAGCTCAGAGGTAGAATGCCTGTGCATTTCATCCCCAGTACTGAAGGAAAAAAAAATTATCTTGAGTTCACTTCATTTACTTCCCAAGTTTCCTTTGTGAGTTTTTTATTTTTATTTTTTTAGAACTAGGATGGAACCCAGGGACATTTTACCTCTAGGCTACACCCCCAGCCCAGTTTTATTCTTTATTTTGAAACAGGGTCTCACTAATTTGTGAAGGGCCTCACAAAGTAGCTGAGGCTTGCTGTGAACTTGCAGTCATCCTGTCTCAGCCTCCCAAGTACTGGGACAACAGGGGTGTGCCACCACGCTCAGCTTCTCTGTGTTTATTTTAGAGATATCCTATTAAAAATGCAGTCAGAAAACCCTTTTTCTATTGAAAAGTTAAGGAAACATAATCCTGAGAGTTAACTTTCACTAGAATTCTGTAGTGCTAATACGGTGAAAACTCAGTTCTGTAAGCTAGACGTGTTATCACAGTTGTATCATAATTATTTAATGGGCAGCAGCCCTGTTTAGAGGCCTATCAGACTGTTTGTAACAATCCCCATCCACACGAGTAACTACTGCAGGAAGGAATGGAGTGCTCCTGAGTTAAGGGTCCTCATCCTTACTGTATCGGATGTCATGAGCTCTTTATGACTGGTAGCATTATGTAAATTGAAATATGACCCCCAAACTATATTACAGCTTTTAGCAGTGCACTTGAAGGCCTCTTTTGTTAATGATTCTGTAATATATAAATCATTTCTTAGGTTATTACAAAAGAATATGAAGGCTTAATTGTGCATTGAGTGAAGTCTGAAAATTGTAATGAAAGACCTAATGGTTTTATTTTCTATTCCAGTGGCATGTAAGCAACTGCTAATTGAATTGTTGCTAGAATTAGAAATTACTGTTAGAATAGAACTGGTACTTCTGTGATTCCTTTGCTTCTTGATATTCTCTCTTTTTTATGTGTCTGGCATTGAGGCACTTTTCTTTCATGTGATTTATACTCTTCTTAAAGAGCTGTTTTTAAATTCCTAATTAACTGGCTGCTTCAGGATCAGCTTGCAGAGTCTTGCTTTTAGATTAGATACAAACAGAATTAATCACATTATATAACTATAGCAAAAAACAGCTAGTTTTAGGATGGAGAATATTAGAACTTGAAATCAGAGTAAATTTAGAACAAAAGCTTTGGAATTAACTCTACATGTGCTTGTAAATCTAACCAGATATGTAAAACTGGTCAATATATGTAAATATATTGCATTTTTAAAGATTAATGTTTCATTTTAAATGTTGATTTTTTGACGTTTTGTTCTCTGCATTCATTATTCAGTAATATCATCAATAAATGTATGCTTAATTATGATCTGGTTTCTTAGTATATCACGTTTGTTTTTTTAATTTCAGAATTTTGTAATGGATAACTAGCTATTTAAAAAACAAAGCTTTTTTCAAATCTTATGCAGTAGATCCATAGACTTTTATATATGTTTGCCTTATTAATGCTCTGAAACTAATCAGTGTAAATTATCTGTGGATTTAAGAGTGCTAGTGACCACTATGGTTAAGCATGCCTCATCTTATTCATCCCTACTCCCTCTGGGCCCAACATGTCCCTATTTTAAAAGATGAGAAAACTGACATAGGAGAAAGTTCAGTAACTCCCGTCGCCCAAGGTCATTCAGCCAGGCCGGGGTGGAGCTAGGACTCCAGATTGAGGCTCTCTTCCCCCATTAAAAGTTGGCTCTTTCCTCTCAGCCCGCTGTCTTGTCACGAAACTGGCAACAGTACCGTGTTTATCCAGAGCCTCTCCTGCTGCCCTCTCCACAGGGCATTACTAAGTTTCCATTTCTGTTCCCCTTATGATGCACTGTTTTTATGCATCCTCCCAATGTTATAATCTTAAAACTCAAGCTCACACCGGGCATTTTCAGAAAACCTCCCATAGTTAACCATGGACTGCCTCCTCTTCCATCTGTCAGTTCTCACCATTTACCCCATTCCATGTGATTATGTTTATTTTGCTTTTTTTTTGGTCTATTCCTCTGTAAATGTATATGTGTGGGGTGTGTGTGTGTGTGTGTGTGTGTGTGTGTGTGTTTCATAAAAGATGCTTTTAGATAGGGCTTTTATCTATTTTTATATCCCTGCCTGTCCATGGTGCATCCTGTAGAGCTCTTTGTACACAATTACTGATAGCATTACTTTTTTGTATGTCACTATTTATTTTGCTTTTGATTAGTTTTTGCTTTCACATGTTTTCCTTAACGAGTTGTATGTATGAATTGTGTTGGTTTATGTCATGGGAAGTCCAGCAGTCGGGTACACCACAGGGTGACATATCTGGAGTCTTAGCATAGTGCCCTTGTGCTTTGGGCCCTACCTTCCTGTTGGCTACATCCCCCAGTTGGTGTGAGCTGTGGACAGAATTTTTAGGCATCATGCATTGATAGCCATGTGGAGAAGAAACCATTTTTCCTGTACTTTCTCCTAGGAGACTTTGCTGCAAAGCCCCTAATAAACTTCCTCTGTTTCATAGCTGACATTACATTAGGTGCCCTATTCCTACACCAACCAACCTTTGGTTGACCTAGGCCTGGATTGTGAACTAGTCATTTATAGTCATAGGGTTGGTAGAATTCATGTAATTGGCTTAGACCAGTTATATGACTTTAGAAATGATTGGGGCCACTGTTGGCAATTAGTGGGCAGGGTTCATAAATGTTTTATATCACATAGTACAAAGTACAGTTTGACACAACAAAGAATTGTTCTACGTACCACATGATTCTTGAGTGTTCTTCAGAACATTCATGTGTTAAAACAAAAATAAAACCTACTAGAGTTACCTGAGACTAAACCCCATCTCCATTTTACTTTTAAAACAAGTTATTTTTTATATAGTTTTAATGTACCGTGAATTTTCCAAGAATACAACCACCATAAAATTAAGGGAAGATTCCACTTCATTTTATTCAACACAGTGCTAACATAACCATATTACAGGTATTGATTGTTTCTTCTAATGTAGTTTGCCTGATCATTTACATATTGAAATACACATTTTTTAAATTTATTTTTATTGGTGCATTGTAATCATACATCACATTGGAATTTAAGACTTGAGAGGATATAAAAGCACACATCATCCAATTAGCCCTCATCCAGTCCCCATCCCATTCCCTCCCCCTCCCTCCATCCCATGCTTGTTTGGTGATTAACTTTGATACATTTGTTTATGTACCTCCTGCTTTTTAAAGAGGCTCCATCCTCCCCTATTCCATACCCTCTGATTGGTCACCTTAATTGCTTCACTATAGGGCCCTTTCTATAGCTCTACCACTTCCTGTTGCTCCTTTCCTCCTAGTTATTGCTGATTAGGGGAAGCATCTGGTTTTAATTTTCTGCGATATTTCTCTGTGCATGCCGCGTTGCAAATACCGATCCCACTCTTGACGGCCCCAGTTGTGGCCTGGCTACCCAGAGGACTGATCCAGACCTCGCTGGCTCAAGCAGTGGCGTTGCCTCATGGGAGGCCTCGGTTCTGGCCTCGCTGGCCCAACCCCTCAGCTGGCTCCGATCCCAGCCTCGGAGGCCCCAGCACCGGCCTTCCTCACGGCAGGCTCCAATGTTAGCCGATGGCCCCGGCATCGGCCTAACCCCTCGGCAGGCTCCGATCCAGGCCTCGAAGGCCTCAGTAGCGGCCTTGCCTCACAGAAGGCTCCGATGCCGGCCAGTGGCCCCGGCACCGGCCTAACCCCTTGGCAGGCTCTGATCCTGGCCTCGGAGGCCCCAGCACCGGCCTTGCCTTGCGGCAGGCTCCGATCCCGGCCTCGCTGGCCCCAGCATCAGCCTAACCCCTCGGCAGGATCCAATCCCGGCCTTAGAGGCCTCAATAGCGGCCTTGCCTCACGGAAGGCTCCGATCCCAGCTTTGCTGTGTCCATCGCCGGCCTCACCCCTCGGTAGGCTCTAATCTGAGCACCCTCTTCTCCCAACTATTTGTCCCACGTTCTTGAGGGTGGGTGGTGGTGGTAGCATTCTGCCTCTGGGGTCATTACTTCAAAGGTTCCAGGTATAATGTATCAGATCTCTGCCTCCCCTGAGTACTGGCCACTGCCATTGCCACTGCCTCCACCATTTCAAATCTTTCCCAAGCTCTTTTTCCACTCTGAATGTTGTCCAGTCTTCCTAAGCATGCGCGACGGTAGCATTCAACCTTTGGTGTAATTTCTCCAAAAAAAAAAAAAAGGTTGGTAGGCTCCGATTTCTGCTTCTCCTGAATACAATTCTCTGCCACCAACGCGGATACCGCTTTTAGCACCGCCTTTCTCCTTGGTCTCCGCTAAAGTCTCTCTCCTTGCAGGTGATGTCCAAGATTCTTAACAATGTAGAGAAGAAGCAGTCCTCCTTGGCGGGGAATTTTTCCAATAATTCCAGTTCATTTGGATAAGTTTTGTCTGCATCTCCAGTATCCTAGCATCCACCACCTCCTTGACTCCTCTCCGATATTTTCCTTTTATATTTTCCTTTTTTACAGGGTCCTTCTGGGTGGAGAGGAAGGTCACCTAGGGGCGCCCCGCCAGCGCCTGCCCACCTGCCCAGGGTCGGGGGCCCAGGGGCCCGGACCATGGGGTCCTTCCGGGTGGAGAGGGGGTTCACCTAGGGGCGCCCCGCCAGCGCCTGCCCACCCGGCCAGGGGCCCGGACCACGGGGTCCTTCCAGGTGGAGAGGGGGTCGCCTCGGGGCACCCCGCCAGCGCCTGCCCACCCGCCCAGGGTCGGGGGCCCAGGCTGAAATACACATTTTATTATTAATTATTTTCCCTTTATCTTGCCAGTAGCTGATTAAACCACCTTTTAAAATTGTTTAGGGTGATGCATATTTCTTTGTACTCACAAGTGGAATTCAGACAATTTTCTAGAGAGGATCTTGCCTTGCTGTGGGTACCCTCCTGGCTTCCCTAAAGCATGTCGGTGGCAGGCTGTTGAGTTGGTCACCCTTGGACTTTTCACATCACAACCAGGCTACTCTACAGCCCCAGGCATCAGGGTGGACGTTCATCTGGGAACAGAAATTTGGCTATACTTGAGGTACATGTCAAGAACTACAGTCTGGAGCTCCTCGGTACCTAATTCTCTTCAGTAACGGTATTTAGAGATGTTACTTAGAAAATGTTTTGGATTAGCAATGACCAAATTGCATGATAGTAATTTTCTGTATCTCTGCAGCAGTCAACTGTCAGTGTTACTTGCCACCTTTTGCCATTTAAATTAAATTAGAAATTCAGGTTTTTATTAATAATAGCCACATTTCTCATGGTCATTAGTTACATTAGCCATTGTATTGGACAGCACAAATAGCATTTATATGTTTGTATAAAGTTCTTTTTTTTTTTTTTTTTTGCGGTACTGGGGATGGAACCCAGGGGCATTCTACCTCCAAGCTACATCCCCAGCCCTATTTTTTTTTATTCTTTATTTTGAAACAGCATCTCACTGAGTTACAAAGGGCCTCACTAAGTAGCTGATCAGTGTAGCGCTAGTGCTTGAACTGCACAATGGCCATGTCCACCCCGATTGCGTTTCCAGAGCTCTTCATTAATAAGTGATAAGCTGTAGAGGGCCTATGCTCAATTATTGTCCTTCTATCACAGGGAAACCAAGGGCTGGAGGCAGGTTTAAATATCATCCAAGGTCACACAGCCAGTGAGTATCAGAGCAGGGATTTGCGCTCAGGCCGTCTGTGATGGGGTCTCTTCACTGCTGTGCTGTGATGATGCTTCTTAGTTGAGATGTCATCATCCTGAAGTGAAAATTGTCTCTGAGCCTGTGGACCTAACCGCTGAATCTATTCTAAGGAATGTCACCACTGAATCTATTCTAAGGAATGTCACTATTGGTACAACCCTGCAGATCCCTGAGAAGGAGCTTTGGCTTCTTACATCCACAGGCAACTGTATTTATGCTGAGTGGTTGCTTTGCTTTCACCTGATATTCTCTAAAAACTGTGTGATTCCTTTTTCACACTGGATGCCTCAAAGCTTAATGCCAAATTTTAACTTCTGCAAAAGCAACAGGTTCCCTCAGAAGCAATAGGTCATTATGGTAATATATTTATGTTTTTCAATATTTTCACTGCTGTAATACAAAACAGCTTAGAAAAAGGAAGATTTCTTTGCTCGTAGTTTTTTTGGAGATCTTAGTGTTTCAGTCCATGTGAGGCCAGGGTCTGCAGAGCTCAGGACCTGGGGGCAGGAAGCAGAGAGAGCGTGAGAGCAAGGGCTCTGCTCTCACATCATGAGGCTGAAAGCAACAGAGCGCATGCAAACAATGGGATTCAAAGAGCACAGTCTTGTAGGCCGTACCCCAGGGACCCAACTTCTCCAGCCACAACCACCTGCCTGGTTTCTACTTAGTAAGTCCATTACAATGAATTTTTCCACTGATGAGATCACAACCCTCATGTTTTAATTATAACAACTCTGAACATTAATAACATGAGCTCTTGAAAGGACATTCTACATCTGATTATAACAATTTATGGCTTCCACTGGTTAATCACAGTACTTTTCTTTTAAAAGAACAACTGTTTCCTCAACCTCATTGTGGTCAGCATACTTTTGATTTGAGTTAGGAGATCATTGGTTACAGGTTACATGCTATTCTTTGTAAACCCCCCCCCCCTTAAATCATTTTTAGATCATGATGGGAATAGATAATAGGTGTGTATTCTTTTTAGTATAAATGAATAGGATTACCACAAAACTGCCAGCTTTTTTCTGGAACCTAACAAGAGAAAACATATTGACCTTTTGCAGTTGGAAACAGTGCTTTGTTGCCTCCTATTCAGAATGCACTTATGGTTCCTGGCATACCTGCAAGTGTCAGTTAACCTTATTTATGTGTCTTTCTTTGTTCCAAAAAGGGATTTAGGTTCAGCTGAATAAGCAGGTATTTTAAACCATAGGAATCAAATGCCCTAGGTTGTTGTATTCTAGCCTTCTAATGAGTCATTTGAGTAAAGGCTGGAAAATGGACATTAAAAAGTTACCGTAAACATGGAATTTTAGAGCTAGAGGGAAATTAGAAGTCATGCATTCGAGGGTGGGGGACCCAAGAAGGAAGGATGGCTGATCCCACGGTTAGGAGAGGAGCAGAAACCTCACTGGACTCCGGATGCGCTCATTGCTCACACACTTCCATCCTGCCCCTTCCGTGTCTCCATCATCACCTGCTCCAATATGCTGTTCTAAATATTATCTTAAAATACAATATCTGCTGTTAGATATGTAAAGATAGGCTTTTTTAGTTGGTTAATTTGCCTGTGGTACTGGGATTGAACCTAAGGGCATTCTGCCTCTAAACTACACCACCAGCCTTAATTTATTTTTTATTTTGAAACAGGGTCTCAGTTGCAGAAGACCTCACCAAATTGCTGAGTCTGACCTTGAACCTACAATTCTCCTGTCCCAGCCTGACAATTCTCCTGTAATCCAAGTGTGTGCCACCATGCCTGGCTATGTTTTGTTTTTTGAAAAAGGGTCTTACCATGTAGCCCAGGCCAGCCTTGAACTTGTGATCCTCCTGCTTAGAATCCCCAGTAGCTAATAAAGACAGACTTTCTTGCCACGGTGTTCTCTGTACTTTAATAGCCTTGATGACCTTTTGGTCAAGCTGATAACCTGTAAGCCAAGGATGTGATTTTTGTAATCCAGTCTCCATTCCTTTATCCACCGTGTCCCTTTCTCTTAAGGCACCTGCCATCATGGAAATGATTTGAGGATGCTACCCAGGTGACTGCAGAGTCTTAATAGCTGGTTTCCACTGGTTAATCACAATACTTTTCTTATTTTTTATCACAGAATGAACATTTTTTTTTTGACTATCCAAACTTGAATCCCATGTGTGAGCTTGAGGAACCTCCCATCTTTCAGGCGAGGTGGGAAACAGTGCCCACCTCCCAGTAAGGTGCTGACAATGAGGGTACCTTTCCTCAATCTGCCCAGGGTTTGCACTCAATAGTGGAGAAATCATGGCAGGGCAGGTCATGGCAATTGCCGTGTGCAGTGTGCCGTGGATGCCCCAGTGTGTCTTTACCGGGTTGGTTCTTTGTGTGCTTTTGGTTCTGATTCTGGGTAGTGCAGAACCTGCACTTTCCTTGCCTGTATTTTGAGTGTACTTTTTCCAGCCTGCCCAGTGATTCTGTGAGCTACTTGCTATATTCCTTTCTGCTAAATCTGTCAGAGTTGGTCTTTGGTGCTTGCAGTTAAAAAGCCTGACTGATACCCTTTTAGATATTGAAATTAGAGGGACCCAATCATTGGTACAATGTGTACTGTACTCACTCCAAGTCACTCACTCAATTGAGGGTGGACTTCCTTTCAGAGCCATTTATGAAACATTACGGCAGTTCCAGGCTCTTCAATCCAGCCATTGTAAATGGAGCAAGGCGAGTCCCTCCAGTGTTGGGCAGAGCAGGCAAGCTGTGTTATTTTGGGAAGTAACACAGCTCATGCTCGGGGTTGACATGACATGCTGCTCTCTAGAACCTCTCATGGTCCATTTAATGCCTATCAGTATTAGAAATAGCCTTCCCTCCTTCCAGATTGGTGTAGCCCTGTGCCAGGGCACACTTGAGAAGTAGTTGTAGTGCTGGATTTTTGTTCTTTTTCCCTTCTTTTAAAAAAAAATTTTTTTTTATTGGTGCATTGTAATCATACATGACATTGGAATACAAGATTTGAGAGGATATAGAAGCACACATCATCCAATTTGCCTTCATCCAATCCCCATCCCATTCCCTCCCCTTCCTTCGATCCCATGTTTTATTGGTGATTATTTTTGATACATTTGTTTACGTACCTCCTGAGTTTTAAAAAGGTTCTATCCTCCCCCATCCCATCCCCTCTGATTGGTCACCTTAATTGCTTCTCTATAGGGCCCTTTCTGTAACTCGACCTCCTCCTGTTCACCCTTTCCTCCTAGATTTTGCTAGTTAGGGGAAGCATCTGGTTTTTACTTTCTGTGATATTTCTCTGTGCATGCTGCATTTCAAGTTCCAATTCCACTCTTGACATCCCTAGTAGTGGCCTGGCCACCCGGAGGACTCTGATCCCAACCTTGCTGGCTCCAGCACCGGCCTTGCCTCATGGGAGGTCCCAATCCTGGCCCCCACACCAGTTTAACCCCTTGGCTGGCTCTGATCCCGGCCTCGGAGGCCCAGCACTGGCCTTGCCTCACGGCTTGCTCCGATCTCGGCCTCACTGACCCCGGCACCAGCCTAACCCCTTGGCAGGCTCGAATCCAGGCCTCGGAGGCCCCAGCACCAGCCTTGCCTCATGGCAGGCTCCGATCCTGGCCTCACTGGCCCCGACACAGGCCTAACCCATCGGCAGGCTCCAATCCAGACCTCGAAGGCCCCAGCACTGGCCTTGCCTCACGGCAGACTCCAATCCTGGCCTCTCTGGCCCTGGCACCAGCCTCACCCCTCGGCAGGCTCCAGTCCCAGCCTCGGAGGCCCCAGAAACTGCGGCCTTGGAGGCCCCAGCACCAGCCTTGCCCCTTGTGCTGGCAGGCCCCAGTCCCGACCAGGCTGGCCCCAGCACTAGCCTCACCCCTTAGCAGGCTCTGATTCCGGCCTCGGAGGCCCCAGCACCAGCCTTGCCTCATGGTAGGCCCTGGTCCCGGCCTCACTGGTCACAACACCGGCCTAACGCCTCAGCAGGCTCCGATACAGGCCTCGGAGGCCCCAGCACCAGCCTTGCCTCGTGGCAGGCTCCGATCCCGGCCTCGCTGGCCCCAGCACTGGCCTAACCCCTCGGCAGGCTCCAATCCTGGCCTCAGAGGCCTCAGTAGTGGCCTTGCCTCACAGCAGGCTCTGATCCCTGCCTCGCTGACTCTGGCACTGGCCTAAACCCTCAGCAGGCTCCTATCCTGGCCTCGGAGGCCCCAGTACCGGCCTTTCCTCACGGCAGGCTCCGCTCCCGGGCTCGCTGCCCTAGCACCGGCCTTTCCCCTCGGTAGGCTCCGATCCCAGCCTCGCTAGCCCCAGAACAGGCCTAACCCATTAGCAGGCTCCAATCCAGACCTCGAAGGCCCCAGCACTGGCCTTGCCTCATGGCAGGCTCCAATCCCGGCCTCACTGGCCCCAGCACCAGCCTAAACTTTTGGCAGGCTCCAATCCCAGCCTCGGAGGCCTCAGTAGTGGCCTTGCCTCACGGCAGGCTCCGATCCCAGCCTTGCTGACTCTGGCACTGGCCTAACCCCTCGGCAGGCTACGATCCCGGGCTCACTGGCCCCGGCACCGGCCTTTCTCCTCGGTAGACTCCAATCCCAGCCTCTGAGACCCCAGCACTGGCCTTGCCTTGTGGCAGGCTCCAATCCCGGCCTCACTGGCTCCAGAACCGACCTAACCCATCGGGAGGCTCCAATCCAGGCCTCAGAAGCTCCAGTACCAGCCTTTCCTCATGGCAGGCTCCGATCCCAGCCTTGGAGGCCCCAGAACCGGCCTTGCCTCATGGCAGGCTCCAATCCCGGCCTCACTGGCTCCAGAACCAACCTAACCCATCGGGAGGCTCCAATCCAGGTCTCAGAGGCCCCAGCACCAGCCTTGCCTCATGGCAGGCTTCAATCCTGGCTTTGCTGTCCCCATCACCGGCCTCACCCCTTGGCAGGCTCCGATCCGAGCACCCTCTTTGCTCAGCAAGTTGTCCCACTTTCCCGAGGGTGCGTGGTAGTGGCATTCTGCCTCTGAGGTTGTTTCTTCAAAAGTTTCAGGTGTATTGCATCAGAACTCTGCCTCCCCTAAGTACTGTCCGCTGCTATTGGTGCTGCCTCCACCATTTCAAATCTTTCCCAAGCTATTTTCCCACACTGCATGTTGTCCAGTGTTCCTAAGCATGTGCGATGGTAGCATTCCCCCTTTGGGGTAATTTCTTCAGAAGATCAGGGTGGGTTGGATCCGATCTCTGCCTCTCCCAAATTCAAGCCTCCACCGCCATTGCGGCCACTGCTGCCCACACTGCCTTCCTCCTAGGTCTCAGCTAAACTCTCTCCTTACAGGTGATGTCCAGGATTCTTAAGGATGTAAAGGAGACACAGTCCTCTTTCGTGGGGATTTTTTCCAAAAGTTCTAGTCAGTTGGATATACTTCATCTGCATTTCCAGTATCCTGGCTGCCGTCGCGGCCATCTTGACCCCTCTCCAATATTTTTCTTTTCTTTTTTCTTTCCTTTTTTTTTTTTAAATAAGAGAAGACAGTATGTGTGGTTTGAGGAAGTTGTGGCTATCAGGCACTAGGTAGCAATGAATTTTTTTTCTTTCCTCGCTTCCAAAAGCGGAGTTCAACAGTCTCACCGTGCAGAGCAGATTCTGCTGTTCTAAGTGCACCACGGCCTGGTGTAGCACAGCAGAGCTGGATTCCTCTGTACCCGCGGTTAGGTCTCCTGTTTGGTACCGGGCCTCCCGGAACTTGGGCTTGGCCTCCTGCCCAACACCATGCCTTCTTGGGGGTAGGCCGGGCCGCCCGTCCCCCGCCCGGGTCCCAGGGCCTTGCGGCCTGAACCTCTGGACCTTACAGGGGCAGGCATGCCCCACTGGACCCCACCTGGGGCCCAGGGCCTTGGGGGGGGGCAGGCGTGCCCTGCTTGACCCCCGCCCCGGGGCTCAGGGCCCTGCGGCTGGTCTGGTCCTTCCAGGGGCCAGGCGTGCCCCAGTGGACCCCTGCCCGGGAGGCCCATGGGCCCTGCGGCCTGGCCGGGTCCTTCCGGGGGCCAGGTTTGCCCCCTCGACCCCCGCTCGGGGGCCCAGGGCCCTGTGACGTGGCCCGAACTTTCCCGGGGAACCATACTTTTTTATTATAAGAGCAACTATTTCCTCAAGCTCATTGTGGGCAGCATACTTTTGATTTGACTCTGGAGATCACTGGTTTCAGGGACATGTGTAAACTTAAAACCTAGGATTATAAAATGTCTTGTTTGATGGTGCTTAAAAATACCATTCATTGGACTTCCGGGAAGATGGCGACCGAGAAAAGCGGGGCTTAAGAGCCCCGCTAACAACAAATATCCATTACCACAAAATCAGCGCCTTTCAAAGCCAGAAAACAACATCACCAGAGAAACAAAAAATCACCAGGCTCCAGAGAGGAAGCGGACTGAGAACAGAGCCACAGAGGAGATCCTCACGCCAGAGGACGCGGCAGACGCGGCAGCAGCGCCATACTGCCGGCGAATTCACGGGACGGCCACAGCAAGCCGAGGGGAGCCGCTGCGGAACAGCCAGGCGGGATTTCTCGGCGCAGAGGACATCTAAAGCTCCCAGTATCTGAGCTCAGCACACGCTGCAGGGATTCAGAGTGGAAATCAAAACCAGGAAAAAAAAAAAAAAAAAAGCCAGCCCAACAGCCGAGGGCGTAGCAGCGGCGCCATATTGCCACCGGCGGCAGCAGCACGGAACTCACTACAGCTACATCTGCGTACTCAAGAACAGTGAGTCAAATTGCGGGCCACAGCGGAGAAATCCCAGTACTGTACTCACTGGGACTTGACCCAGTGGGAGAGGGGCGGTGGCAGTGATATCACACCATAGGAGAACGTGCAACCTGGCACCCCCCACGGTCTAAAGCAGCCTCTATCGACTCTCTGGGTCGGAGACTCTGTGATAAAACCCAGTAAAGGAGTAGTGGGGTCTGAGATACTACTGACTCGAGATCCAGAGCACCTTAAGTGAAGTCATAGTGACCCAAGGGAAGAACCCAGAGAAGGCACAAACTTCCGAAATCATGGGAAAGAGGAATAATACTGGAGCAATTAATGCTCACAACTCCACAACATCAGAACCCGATAAAACAGAAAATCAGAGATTTCTAGAAGATCAAATCAGGAAAATAACTGTAGAAATAATAGAGGTGCTTCGAAAAGAACTCAGAGAGAGCCAAAAAGAGATAAAGGATGCAATTAATGAAGTAAAGGCCTCAATTCAAAGCACAAACAACCGATTAGAACACATGGAGAACAGAATCTCGCTCTTAGAAGATGATCATTTCAAAAATGAACGCATAGTTTCTAATCTAGGAAAAAATATCCGACAGCAGGAATCTGATATTGAAGAAATATGGGCCCATTTTAAGAGAGCTAACCTAAGAATAATTGGAATAGAGGAGGGAAAAGAAAGTGAAACTAAAGGGATCAACAATCTCTTCAAGGAAGTAATAGCAGAAAATTTTCCAGACATAGAGCAAGAGGTCGATACGCAGGTCCAGGAAACTTATAGAACTCCCTTTAGACAGGATCGGAGAAGAGGATCCCCACACCACATAATTGTCAAAATGACCAATGTGGAAGCCAAGCAGAGAATCTTAAAGGCAACAAAAGCAAAGGGCCAAGTGACATTCAGAGGCAAACCAATTAGAATCACTCCAGACTTCCCAAACCAAGTCATGAGAGCCAGAAGGGCTTGGAGTAACATATTCCCAATTTTGAAAGAAAACAACTTCCAGCCAAAAATTTCCTACCCAGCAAAACTTTCTATCAAATTAGATGGAGAAATAAGAAGCTTCCATGACAAACAGAAACTGAAGGAATTTATGTCTTCAAAACCAGCACTAGAGAAAATACTCAAAGAGATTAACTACAAAGAAGAAATAGGTAACACACACCAGAACCAGAGAAACAAGATTTCCCATCCAACAGACAACTAAGACTGGTTATCTGTGGAGATTCATTATTTATGTTAGTCTGTTACCTATCTCTAAAGGGTATTGTTTGCCTTTATTGTTGTTAATTTTTAGGATTTCTAGTTGGAATATTAATATACCTTCAGATATAGCATTTGGAAATATTTTATCCCATTCTATTAGTAACTCTTAACTCTGTTTACATTGTCTTTGGATATACAATATGTTTTTTATTTTTTAGGGAGTTTGTATACTCTTCTGTTGCCTGTGCCATTGAAATCATAACCAAGAAATCACTGCCAATTTCAATGTTGTGAGGTTTTATGACCCAGATTTTCTCCTAAAAGTTTATAGTCTTAAGATTTATATTTAGGTCTTTTATCTATTTTGAGTTAATACTTGTATATGGGATTAGGTAAGGGTCCAATTTTATTCTTTTCCATGTAATTACTATGTTTCAACAATATTTAGTTAAAAGATTATTATTTCCACCACCAAATGTTCGTGGAAACCTTGTCAAAAATAACTTGACAATATAGGGAAGAATTTAGCTCTAGGCTTTTATTTAACTCCAATGGTTTATATATCTGCCTTTAGAATAGTACTACACTGTTTCAATTATTGTAGCTTTATATGGTTTGAAATCAGAAAATATATATCTTCTAGCTTTGTTCTTTTTCAAGATCGATGTGGGTACCTAGAGTCCATATTCCATATTAGGATAGATTTTTTTTTCTGAAAAATAAATATATAAATATATGATAGTTTCACCTAAAAAATAGAAAAAAATAGATTCTCTGGTAAGAAAGAAAGCAAAAAGAAATATTGAAATGTTATCTTTAAGTCATCAAAAGCTTGGTATCAGACAAATGAAACTGTTATGAGAAATTATCATTTTTAATTTTGGATAAATTGCTATAATACTAGATGTCAACTACTAAGCCAAGCATAGGAGGGGGGGATAAGGAGAGAACGGGGTGGGGATCGGGTGGGGGCTGACTGGGCAATGTGTGCATATATGTCTACAAAAGTATGTATCCCACTATGATGTATGAATACAGTGCACCAATTAAAAATAAATATGAAAAAAAAAAAAAAAATACCATTCATTGCCGGGCGTGGTGGCGCACGCTTGTAATCCCAGCATTCGGGAGGCTGAGACCTGGAGGATCGCGGTTCGCGGACAGCCTCAGCTACTTAGTGAGGCCCTCTGCAACTCAGTGAGACCCAGTTTCAAAATAAAGAATAAAAAATAGGGCAGGGGGTGTAGCCCGGAGGTCAAATGCCCCTGGGTTCCATCCCCAGAACCGCAAAAAAAAAAAAAAAAAAAAAAAAAAATACCATTCATTGTCTGTACCTCCAGCAGACCAGAGATGCCCTGCAGGTATTAACTGAGCCCTTCCTTATGTTTTTCTTTGTGTTCTTCCTCATATCTTTGCAAGTATCTCTGAAAAAAGCACAGATACAAGGTGAGATAGGTGAACCACCCACATTTAGGTTAAAACTCTTTGTATCTGCTTAGAAATCACTTATTCGGGGGTATTCAATAAGTTCTTATCCTTTTTTAGTAAATATTTTATATTTTTGTTGTTAAACTAGTCTTTTTCTTTTAAATATTATTATTATTATTATTATTATTATTATTATTATTATTATTATTTTGGTGGTACTGGGGATGGAACCCAGGGGCCTTCTACCTCTGGGGTATATTCCCAGACCTATTTTATATTTTATTTGGAAGCAGGGTCTCTTAAACCAGCTGAGGCTGTCTTCAAACCTGCACGATCCTGTCTCAGCCTCCCAAGGGTGGGGATTACAAGCGTGTGCCACCACACCCGGCTTTTTCTTTTTTTAATATGGATTTAAAAATAAGCCCCGACCTAGGGAAATTCTGACTTGAAATACACAATGATATATGTCCCCTGAGATGTTTTAAAGATAGATCATTTACTAGAATAATTACAAATTAATGTGTGCATGTACTGTTTTATAGATATATTTTAGAAAATGTAGTATGTAAAATTTCTTTTCTTTTTTTTCTGATGTTGGGGATTAAGTCCAGGGACAAGCTACAATCCCAGCCCTATTTTATGTTTTGGTGAAATGTGTTCAGTGTGTGAGGGGAGAAGTAATTCCCCCACCACAACCACACAAACAGAAAAACAGAAAAACCGTGGATTTTTGTCCTAAGTAAGAATAAATATGCATAGCTTGGACAGTGGCTGAAGATTTAAAGAAGTTTATTAAAAAGATAGTATAAGGTTTGCAAGTTCCACAGACATGCGAGATCATCCATGCAGGTGCCATAAGTCTTTATTGGGCAGCTCCCTCCCCCACCCCCGTGTCACGGGTGCGGGGTGGGGGTGGGGGAGATGTGTGGAAGAGAGCCTTCCACGAGTGTAGGAATCTCTCTGTCTCGCAAGCTTCTTCCTCTTCTAGATCGCTCTGTCCCCCTTTTTTTCAAAGGGGAGTGGCTTTACGTGGGAAAATCCTGGACCTTGCAGGGTAAGGAGGCGGGTCAGCCCCGCCCCTGCCCCGTATGGGGGGATCCAGAACCTAACATCCCAGCCTTTTTGGTCATAGGGGCGATGACTCTATTCGAACTACTTCCTGCTGTCAGAGGGGGCGTAGTCAGGGGCCCCAGGCCGGGAGTCAGGATCCAATCCCCCGGAGGGGCGGGGGCAGGTGGGTGTGGCCGCAGCGAGAGCTGGAGGTTACCTTGGTTAACAGGCAAGGTGCTATTAAAGAAAGAAAGAAAAATTGTGAGAGCAGATCCTGGGAGCCCTTTTAACTATGAGGTAGATTGTCACTAGATCTATTATTTTAAATAGCAGCGTTTTCCTGAGGAGAACGTCTTCTGCCCCTTCAGCAGCTTCTATTTGACCAGAGTTACAAATAGCAGCAACTCCCTGAGTGGGTATAGGTTTGTCTGGTCAAATGAACACCTGTTACTGCGTCAGAACCTAACAGATAGAAATACAGGAGATAGTTACAGCCCTGTGCCCAAGAGAGACGCACAGGGGGGCAATTCGAATGAAAATACCGAAGAACTCCAGTATACTGAGTGTTTTTATCCAGACCAATTCTGCGGCAGGTCCTTTGATCTGTAAATATCTCTAGCCCTACCTCTAGCCCAGTCTCTGCTGTCTCCAGCTGGATTTTTCTCGGAAGGCGGGGCTGTCCTGCCTCCAAACACAGCAGCCCTCTACACCTCTTGTTCCATCCCCTAAGATGTGTGAAATTGTTTCTCCAGGATCTGGGATTTCCTCCCATCCCTAGCTCCAGCTTTCTTTCCTTCTCTTTAGAAATGTAAATTACAAGTCCCTCCTTTCTGCCCGTCCTGGTTTTTCTAGTACAAACGATATATTTTTAAAATTGGAAATATTTCCCAATACATTACATTACATTAATTACAATACATTAATACATTTAAAACCTCTTCCTAATACTAGTACATTTTTTCATTATTTTAAAACCAGGGTCTCGTTAAGTTACCAGGTACTAACATCAAATCTGCAATCCTTCTGTCACTGCCTCCCAAGTATGGGGACTGTAGGTGTGTACCACCATACCTGGCTATGTATGCTTAAAATTTCATGATATGTAACATTAACTCTATAGCACACATAGTGTTTGTGTGTAGTCCATAGGCTGAATTCCTTTTTGGAGATTCAAGAATAATTGCTGACCTAATTTTCTCATATCTTTGTACTTGAAATTGCAGGTATTTATGGCATTGCAACATTACTTATTCTCTCCTATAAATGGTCTATGAGAAGGCTATTCTCTGATGCAAAAATCATTCTTTTCTGGGGGTGTAGATTAATTTCTGAATTTGGAGACTCTGGGTCAGTGTTGTTTGAACTGTGTTTTACTGAAATTTCAGCCCCTCAAAATAAAATAAGTTTTGAGTTTCTAGGTCACTGGCACAGAAAACTGGCAAAAAAAAAACAACAACTATAACTTAATTTTGGATAGCCCGACTTAGTACAATTCCACAAGCTCAGGCTGTTCTTTCAGACTGTGTTTCAAGTTTAAGAGAAAATAAAATGAAGGGATCCCCAAGTGTCACCTTATCCCAAAAGCCGTTTTGCATCCTCACTCTGTAAGCTTAGGCTTAGATGATTCTCCTTTATTTTAGTAGCTCTCCTGAGTTGAGAGAAGAGGCATATTTAGCCAGATACCAGTTCTATATTTCACCTTCTTGAAAAAGCCATTCTTATTTGCTATTTTAAGTAAGTTCTGATTTTGGATCAACCAGTAGAGGCTGCGGCTATGCTGGAAAGCATGTAGATTTGGTGCTGACAGTTCCCAGCTCTACCTAATATGAACTGTCCTTGATCTAATATTTTAAGTTTTTGAACATGTGTTTTTCTGTGTACAACAAGTAATAGTGATCTCACAGTTTAATTATAATTAATAAAATAATAGCTACCTCATTTTCAGTGTTGATGTGTGTACCAGGCTCTTTGAAAGATTGAGACTGCTATTATGCCCATCAAGAAAATGAGGCTTGCCGGGCGTGGTGGCACAAGCTTGTAATCCCTGCGTGTGAGAGGCTGAGACAGGAGGATAGCACAGGTTCAAAGCCAGCCTCAGCTACTTAGTGAGGCTCTCAGCAACTTAGTGAGACCCTGTTTCCAAATAAAGTATAAAATAGGTCTGGGAGTGTAGCCCTGATATAGAAAAGCCCCTGGGTTCCACTCCCAGTACCACCAAAAAAAAGAAAGAAAGAAAGAAAGAAAGAAAGAAAGAAAGAAAGAAAGAAAGAAAGAAAGAAAAGAAAAAATGAGGCTTAAAAAGTTTAAGTATGGCCAGATGGCCAGGTGTGGTGGTACATGCCTGTAATTCCAGTACTTGGAGGCAGAGACAGAGACAGAGGATCACAAGTTCAAAGACAGCCTCAGGGATGTAGTGAGACTCTCAGCAACCTCATAAGACCCTGTTTCGAAATAAAAATTAAGAAAAGGCTAGGGGTGTAGCTTGGAGGTTGAACTTCCCAGCTTCAATCTTGAGTACCACATACACACAAAGCACTATGTCTTCTAAAGTCACAGAATAGTCATTTTTCAACTTACTGGTGCTTTTGTGCTTAACTCTTACACCATCCATCCTACTTCTGTTGTGTCAGACATCACATCTAAAGGTACCTGGCACTTTATAGAGATGAAATGTGTGAATTTCTCCCTGCCTTGGCAGAACAGATTAGGTTTCTTATTGAGTGAAGTCAAGCATTTTATGCTTAATAGATTCACATAGTATCACAAAATTTCCAATTTTTTGAAGAAGTTTGAATAACTTAACTGCTTTATTATTTGTAAACCCTGTCCATGGTTTTTCATAGCAATGGCTTTATAAGAGCCCACAGAACCTTCCAGGCATCATTTTATTAACTCTCTCATCCTCTCCTCCATAAAGGAACCTCTTAATCGTGAATGAAGCTTAGAGGTCCCCCCAGTGTCAGGAGAAGGAAAGTGCCCAGGACTGGGTGATCTCAGGTTAACATTGAGTGAGGAAGCATATCCGTGTTTGTTTGTTTGTTTGTTTTTAATCAGTTTGAAGCTTCCAAATGCTAAATGTGTACCCCATAACACTCAAGAGGATGATTTTGATTGAGTTCTATAAGAAAATATTCAGATATTGGTAGCCAAGTTTGCTACAAAGATAATGGGACTACTTTTAGGGACATGTATTTTCTTTGTTTTTGAGCTTTTCTGTTTAGGAAGCATGCAGCTATTGGCTCATGAGTTTTCTATTTGGATAATGTTGCACCATAAGATCCCAGAGCTGTGATGACATCATCTTACCTAATTACAAGAATGTTTTAGTAAATGAGCTTAGACGCCCGCCATACATCTCGTGATCTTCAAGAAGTAGGTGTTGGTCATGTGAAATTGACTCCATCTCAATCAACCGGCTGAAAGCCATTGTCAGGACACCATTCTGGAATTCCCCATCCTGGTAAGTGGCAGCCTCAGGCCCCACTTCTCAGGAACTCCTATCTTATTTTTGTCTACCCTTTTCCAAGGCCTGCCCTGCCCTGTCCTTGAGTTAGAGTTAGAAGAGACTTGGAAGGTGAGCAGCTACCTTAGTCCCTGCCCCTGTCTCAGAGAATGCGATAAACAGAAGGGCCCTGGAGCTCCCTATTCCTGGAAATTATCATACCCTTTTACAGACTAAATTACCTGACCTGTCACAGAATGCAGCTTCCATTAAAAGGCATATGCTTATAAGAAAGAGGTAATTCCACTGCCGGGTTATGTAGCTGATTAAAATTTCTCCTGCTGATTAAAATTTTTCACTGTCTGTAGTGGAGTCCTAATGACTCAGACAGCCTAACTTTAGTTCTTTGGCTTACAACTGCTCAAACGTCACTCCCAGCTGTGGAATAAATTCACAGTCAGTTTCACTGTTAGCCTTTTAAAATGTATGTGGTTTTTCTTGATCATTGAATTTGGATAAAATTAGTTGTAACAGAGGGTCCACATAGTGCTCTGAGTTACAAGAATAGAAAAGAATGCGATAAGATGCTAACCTTCAGCTCCCCACAACACACACACACACACACACACACACACACACACACACACACACCTCGATCTCTCGTCCTTACTATACAGGATTCATGTGAAAACAAAGTGCACAAGGCATACCTTGTCACGCACTCTACTGCTGTGTCTGGGAGACAGAAGAGCTCGGTGACTGAGCGCTGGCCTTGAGGCCAGACAGGCCTGGACTTGGGCCCCAAGCCTCCAAGTATAATGGAGTGGCCTTGGGCAGGTGGCCACTGTCTTCTCCCCTGACCTCAGATTCATTATCTGACTAATGGAAATAGCAGTTCCAACCAGAGTATCAAGTGTGATACAGTTTGTAAAGTGTTCAACGCAGGGCTTGGTATGCAGTAACCCTCAATTATTTATGTAATTATCTGATCGCTTCCCCTTTTGAACAACTGCTACCTAGAACTCTGCTGGGCCCCGTGCTACATTAAGAAACATTTATTTGCAGAAGGACTAGATAAATTCTGTTCTCCTATAATTGGTCAGCCCCAGAGATCCTGGCTGATTGGGCTCCCAGATGGCTTTAGCTCTTCTTGGAGTTTCTATTAAATAACATCATAATTCTTAGAGGACACTGAACACAGTTCCTGCCAATCTTCCTGAATTTTGTTTTCAGGAAGCCAAAGACATGTGAGGAGTTCCAGAACCCTTCCCTGATGGGCATCCAGAGAGAGCCGAGGGTAAGAAGATCAGCAAGCCTGTGCTTTCTAGTTCTGTTTATTTGTCTTCTTTTCTGGTCCTGGCACATCTCTGCAGAAGAGCAGATCTGTGATTTCTTCCCCGTCTTTACAGAGAAGAAAACTGAGGCTTGGAAGTTTAGCAAGACCTGACAGAAGCTGAATCAGGCCGTCCAAACTCCAGGTCAGTGCTCTCTGCACCTGGCTGCTCTCACCTGAGCCTCAAGGCCAGGAGAGGGACACAGACGTCAGTGTCCTGCAGGGGGCAAGGCTGTCACCGTCACCACTTGGGTCAGGAGGTGTCGTCCCAGAGCTCCGCAGTTAGAGAGGAAGCAGACGGACCTTCCTGTGCAGTCCTGCCTTGCAGGTGGCCTGGCACCTGCCACCTGCTCCCTTCCCAGTTCCTCCTCTTCCCCGGGCAGGATGCCATCTCCACCAGGCAAATCACATCCCCTCGATCTGAAACAAAAAGCTGCAATGTGTCTGAAATGACAGCTCCCAGGCGGGTGATGTCATGTTGTTTTGTTTGTCTCCAAGGACAGTGGGGATCCGATTTCAGTTGTGAAGAAAATGGTCTGGGGAAAGAGGTTACTTCATTCGGAAAATTCCGCAAAGCCATAAATACAGTTTGTAGCTGATGAAAGCTCACTGGGGTGGACAATGGCTTCGGGGTGGAGGAAGAGCCCTCCCACCCCAGGCTGGGCCCAACACTGCACCCACCGCCAGGCAGAGCTGCCTGCCTCTCCCAGCAGCTGTGTGTGTGCCTAGCTCTAGCAAGATGGGGAGCGTTCCTTCCTCCTAGAGCGGCCTCTCCTTGGCCAGGCAGTGAGCTGGCCTCCTTGCTCACTGTTTTCCCTGTTTTTCATCCTAAGTGTCCCCAGCCCAGAATCTATCCCTGGAGCCACCAGCACAGCCACGCCTACTTTCCTCTGAAATGGTTGGCCTGCATTTCTGAGTTGCTGCTAAAACAAATTCAAAGTAACATTTTTGTTTTGTCCTGTTCATTTCTTACAGCCTTTAATCTCCTGTGAATGCTTTTTGTTTTCTCCCAACTGTCAACACAGTGAGAGAGAAAGGCAGAAACTGTGGTTAAGTTTATTATGTTTTCAATGAGAAGTCCCCACTGTAATGCCCAGCCCATATCTTCAGGCCTGAGTCAGGAAGGGACAATCTCCTCCCAGAAAGACTAGGGAAGGCAGAGGGCTGAGACCCAGGGGCAGCTCTTCAAAAGATGTTGGGTTTAATAACATTTTAAAAAGATATGGTAAGATGACAGAATTTTGGTAAATAGGATAAAGTCTCCCTAACCCAACCCTTTTCCATCGTGTCTTCCAGGCGCCAAGTCCGGGTAGGTCCCCAGCCCCTGGTAGGTCCCCAGCCCCTGTCCTTTAGTCTACCCTGTCACCTTGTGGCTCTGACGAAGGTAGTCGCTCGCCCCTGGACCTCACCTCCAGGAAGTCACAGCTCCCTTTTCCCTGGGCCCTCAGAGCTGGTCTTTCCTGAAACTCCCAAAGCTTTTTATTCCCACCCCACACCAGTTCCTGGAATCCCCTGTGTTTGGTCCTGAGAACACCAAGCCCCTTCTGCTGGGCCTACAAGATCCGCCCATGTGCAACATCCATGCCTGACTATTATTGAGGAGGGAACTTTTCCTCCACCCTCTTAGGTTCAGTCATTAGGAGTTTATAAATTTAAGAGGCAAAAGAAAAAGTAGTTTTATTCCCATAGGTATATTTGTAAGAGTTCACACACACACACACAAAAATGTGACTCAAAGAGGTAGATAGAACCTGGGCCTTATATGTTATCCTAACAAAGGGGAGGAAGAGGCAGAGGGACATTTCTGAGAAGACAAATGACTTAGGAAAAATAAATGGGCCCTTAGGAGAATAACCAGGAAATATGATAGTTTTACGGGACTGTCTGTTTAGGTGATTTCTTTTTAGTTTAGTTTTGTGGGGTTGTGTGTGTGTGTGTGTGTGTGTGTGTGTGTGTGTGCTGCAGATGGAACCCAGGGCCTCACTTGTGCTAGGCAAGAGCTCAGCTGCCACTTTCTGATGATTTCTTATCTAGTTGATGTCACAAGTGTTTACTTCAGTGATAAGCTGTCAATGTCTGGTTGTGAGATTCCCCACTCTGGTTGGGAAGGGATTTATGATAGCCACATTCTTTGAGGAGGTTTTGCTTGTAAGAAGATAAGAGAAGTTTAGAAAAACTCTCTTTTCCACAGCTATCGATTTTCAAATGATTGACAAATGTCTTCCACCCAAAATAATCCTGCAGCACTGGGGTGCTGGCTGAAGCCCTTTGCATATGGGGCTTCTCTTACAGCGTACCCCACAGTTTACCTGCAACCATCCTACAGGTCTGACCTCTGGCCCCTTACTGGTCTTCTATACTTAATTTTAGTAGTGCTTTGTTTTGTTTATGGCACTGGGGATTGAACCAAGGAGCATTATAGCTTTGAAGAGCTACACCCTCAGGCCTTTTTTTTTTTTTTTTTTTTTTTTTTGGTACTGGGGATTGAACTTGGGCATTCTAACTCCAAGCTCCACCCCCAGCCCTATTTTTTTATTCTTTATTTTGAAACAAGCTCTCACTAAATTGCAGAGAACCTCACTAAGTAGCTGAGGCTGGCGGAGAACCCGTGATCCTCCTGTCTCAGCCTCAGGGTCTCACTAAGTTGCGGAGGGCTTCGCGAGGTTGCTGAGATTGGCTACAAATCTTTGATCCTCCTGTCTCAGCCTCCCAAATACTGGGATCACAGGCTTGTGCCACTCTCCCAGGCTAATTTTAGTAATGTTTTATTTAACCCAATATATCCAAAATAGTATCATTCTAATGAAATGGGGGTATTTCTTCTAATAAGGGTTCTTATCCAGTGGATTTCAAAAATGGAGTCCAAGGAGTAGCGAAGGGTATAGAAATATGAAAGTTTATTTTAAGCCAGGGAAAGATAGAAGACAAGAGCAGCTGCCCCCACACCCTGACATGGTGTGTGTGTGTTGGGGGGTGGGGTGCTTCTGGACAGAGAGTAGCCACCAAAGCTCTTGGGAAGTGTGCTTTTAAACCTTCCTGATGTTTCCCATCTGTTCTTATATAATTGGTCAGAACTGGGTTTTGGGAAATCAGTGGCGTTTACACAATTCTGCCCCTTATTTTTATGTTACCTGTGGCTGTTGGACTCTGATCTCTGGCGCCCACTGGTCTCTCACCTCTCTGCTCACCTCCCCACCTCACAGAAGGTGATGCAGATGGACTTTTTTTTTTTCCCAGGTCTGGGGATGGAACCCAGGGGTATTCTACCTCCGAGCTGCACCCCCTGCCCTATTTTTTATTCTTTATTTTGAAACCGGGTCTCTCTGAGTTGCAGAGGACCTCACTAAGTAGCTGAGGCTGTCCGCGAACCATGATCCTCCAGGTCTCAGCCTCCCGAATGCTGGGATTACAAGTGTGCGCCACCACATCTGGCTTGTTATTAATTTTTTTACCAACTTTTTTTTTTTTGAAGTAGCTTTAGAGTCATAGAAAGGTTGAAAAGACAGTACCAAAAGCTCCAGTTTACCCTTTGCCCAGATTTTCCTCTCCATGGAACATTGCCAAAACAAAGAGATCAATCCAATACGAATGCCCAGCTATAGCCTCTAACCGGAGTTTTCCAATCTCCTCGCTAATGTCCTCTTTCAGGACTTCACAAAGCATTTTGTCACTATGTCTCTGTCTTCTCACTCTGTGACCATTTCTCAGTCTTCTGTTTTTCATGACCTTGACAGTTGTGAAGAGTAGCAGTCAGTATTTGGTAGAATGTCTCTCAGTTTAGGTCTAATGTTTTCTTAGGATTCAACTGGTGTTATGAGTTTGGGGGACGAAGGGAAGGTTTCTTCTCATTAGATGACATCAAGAGGCAGGTGATAGCAACATGACTGTTAGGCCAAGATGGTATCTGCCAGATTTATTCCCCATTAAAAATTATTTTTAAGCCAGGCATGGTGGCACACGCTTGTAATCCCAGCATTCAGGAGACTGAGACAGGAGGATCGTGGTTCGCAGACAGCCACAGCTACTTAGTGAGGCCCTATGCAACTTAGTGAGACCCTGTTTCAAAATAAAGAACGAAAAAATAGGGCAGAGGGTGTACCTCAGAGGTCGAATGCTGCTGGGTTCCATCCCCAGACCTGCAACAAAAAAAAAGTTATTTTTGCCGTTTCGTATTCTCCTCTTCAGAGGTGAGTCACTAAGTCCAGGCTACCCCCCAGGACAGGGGGCTTAAGCTCTACCTCCTAGAGTAAGTCGGAGGGCCTGCTGAGGTCACAGCCAGAGGCTTCACGGATGGCCCCATGGAACCAGGCCTCGGGTCAGGTGGTCCAGCAGGTACTTGTTGGTAGGGTACACCTCTCCCCCCCGGCCCTCACGTTCACACTGTCTCAGTCCCTCCACCATAGGAGTTGAGTGCAGAGTGAGGACTTCAGAGCTCTTCTGAGTGGGAAAGGACCTATTGTGATGAGCTGGGGCAGCCATGGCCCTCTGGCAGGGACTATGGGAGCTGATCATCTGAGTGGGAAAGGACCTATTGTGATGAGCTGGGGCAGCCATGGCCCTCTGGCAGGGACTATGGGAGCTGATCATCCTTGGGGGAGACACAGGGGAAGTGTGTAGCAGATGGAGTCCCTGGGCTCCAACTCAGAGTCCAGAAGAGCAAGCCCTGTGTTTCTTGGGTTGCTTGTTGGGAGGATGGAGTTTCCTTGGGGCCCAGGAAAGAGGTCAGTTTGAGCTTCCAGGGCAGGGAGATGAGATTAATCACCTTGGACACTCAGTTTGGAAACTTGATGATATCAGAGAGACCTGGGGCAGATGCTAAATGGGCACTACAACCAGGTGGCTCACCACACTGTCCCCGCCCTGATCCCTGCCACACAGGTACTTCTTCTTTTTTTTTTTTTTTTTCTTTTTGGTGGTACTGGGGTTCCTGGAAAACCTTCTATCTCGGGGCTACACTCCCAGACCTATTTTATACTTTTTTATTTTTGGAAACAGGGTCTCCTAAACCAGCGAGGCTGGCTTCGAACCTGCGCGATCCTCCTGTCTCCACCTCCCAAGCGCGGGGATTACAAGCGTGCGCCACCACGCCCGGCGCACAGGTACTTATTACTCAGCCTCCAACTGGGGAACTCCAGCTCCAGAGTGTGTGGGCGTGGAGGAGGGGTGGTTGCGATAAAGGTGATATACCCAGGGTGCAGACATGGTCTCCAGGCATGTGTTTTGCAGAGGCTCGTGGGATGGTGTCTATGGTGTCTACGCGAACTTATGTATTTGTAGATGAATCAGTCCTCACCCTGCAGTGACACCAGAAAACCTGTCACCACTGAAAGGAAGGTGGTGACGTTCCTCTCATTCAGAGACCTCCCTCCCTCTTCTCAACCAGCTGCCCACGGGCTTCTCATCGAGAGAGCTTCATTGTGTAGGTAAGGAAACTTACCACGTGGAAATTACTACTTCTTCTGGAAGACAGCATACCCAGCGTTAACCTTGGTAAGAATTCCCCTCCGCATACACCTCCCATGAACACTTTTCTCCTAGAAGCCCAAACTTTTCTCTTGGGCCCAAACTCTGGGCCCAAATCTGAAAAATGTCTTAGGAGTGAGTCTGCCAAGCACCAATAACCTCATTGATTGGAGCAAATATTATCTTTAAAAAATAATTTTTCCTCCCAGCACCCCTTTCTTCTGATAACAGCACCCCAGTTTCCCTTTGGGGAGGCAGCTCTTTTGCCTGCCTGCTCATGTCCTTCCCATAGGTGAGGGGCACATGGCCCAGACCCCCCCCACACACACACACACAGCCAGAGAGGGCCAGAGGGACAGGCAATGAACCCAGGCTGGGCCGGGCCAAAGTCACCTTCAGCAGGCGCGCAGTATGGAGCCCAGGGCGGGGCCTGAATGAGCTGGGAACTGACTCTGGAGAGCACAGAGAGGCTCAGAGTCCTGAAAGCAACCCTGGGCTTCTGGGTCCAGCTGGTTTTTTCAGTTAAATGCAAATTGTTCTCCTTTCTTCATTCATTCTTCCTAACTTCCTTTCTTCCTTGATTTTTTCTTCCTAGCTTCCTTCTCTCTTTCTTCAGTTAGATACAATTTATAGGAGATCCAGAGAGATAAGCTAAGCCCCAGCCCCACTAAACCAAAGCAAAATGGAGTTACTCGTGCTCAAGTTCCATATTACCAAACTGACACTAAGTCATTTAACCTTCAGGGAAATCAGGAGAGAGAGATCATAACCAAATCACCAGACAGGCCAGTTCTAGCTGACTGGATAAGAAAGTCCCCTCTGCTTTAACCCTTATAAAGAAAGTAACTGAGGTGGCGTCATGCTAACCAGTTCACTTTCTGTTCTGTTTCTCCTACTCTCGTCTACTTATCAAGGCAACCTCCTCTGTTCATTTCATCAGAGCATGCTCTCTAGATTTTTAGCAGAGATGCTTCCCCAATTCATGAATTGCAAGTAAAAGCCAATTAGGTCGTTTAACTAAATTTGTTGTCTTTTTGTCTTCTGACTTGTCTGAGCCCTCTCTTTTTCTTCCTCTCTTTCCCATTTATTTTGATTTAGGCAGGTTTGAATTTGTTTTTTTCTCATGCTGTAATTATTCCAACAAATACCCTAATGGCATTGTCACCTCCCAAGCCTACCTGTCCCCCAACATTGTCAAGAAAGACTAAAGCTCTCAGCTAGCTTTTGGGGTGCCATAAGGCTAATGAACTCTTTCAACTCACAGCCTCTTTTTCACCCAAAGTGTAAAATTACGACATATTTTTTAAATTGAATACATGTATTTGTCTGTTCTACAAGCCATAAAAAACGTTAATTTTAAATTAGAGAAAGGGGAAGTTATAATCCAGCTACGACACGCATTTTAACTTATTTCCCTGCAAGTGCTTCCCCATACATATTTACATAGTCATAGCCCCATGCATACAAAATTCATACTGTTATTATCATCATCATCACGGTCACCAGCATCACACCAGTATTGTCATGAGCATTTTCTTTCTGTGTTTTTTCAATGTCTCCATTTTCATTGGGTTTTAGAAATAAATTTCTGTAGTGTCGAAAGAAAAGACACATGTTTGAAAATGGTTCGGCAAGGTGATTTTACCTTTTGCAAAAAGGAATCCTGACACCAGTACAGACATGTGTGCAAGAACAAAATGGCGAAAACACACTGGGTCTTTTATTCTGAACACAAATTTCCTGTGCTGTGCTCCCACTGATGGAAGAAGAGCGTCAGTGTCTTCACGTGGTCACTGGAGGGAGCACGAGGGGAGGGGCTGGCACTTGCAATTTCCAAGAAATGCAAACTTAACAAAATGGTGGTTTTACTAACTGGAGTTTAAGTCAAGCTATTCCTTTGATAGACAAGATCTAATCATATTCTCACAGTGGCTTCCTTCATCAGAGATAGGGCTGTTGTGAGATGGAAACCAAGTAAATCACCCAAAAAGGCACACGTGCTCATTAGGTGGGCGCCTTTCCAGTAAAGGACCATTGTCCCCAGCAACCTGGCTTTTGTCATGTTTAGTTGCTCTGTTGATGCCTGTTTCCCACCCCCAGAGGTTCTGAGTCAGTGGGTCTGGGGTGGGTTCCAAGTGTGTCTTTCTGAGCAGCTTTGAGGCACACCAACCCTGCAAGCCCCGACAGGAAGAAATGCATTTGCCATTCAGGGTCATGTGCGAATATTCAAGTCTGAGAAGTGCAGATAGGTAAGCTCTAACTTTCCATTTATTTAATAGTCATTCAGTAAACACTGATCTGTGTACCGGTGGCTTTTCAGAAGCCTATATTTTTCTCGGAGACCAAGTTTCCAAAGGAGGCATGAGCTTCAAGCTAAGCCCTCGGGAACCCCCAGCTGCACATCGCCTAAATAGGGAAGCCACTAGAGAAGGGTTTTTCCCGCCATTCTCTCAGAGCCTGCCTTCAGGTGGTGAGAGGGAGGGGCAGGCCGGGGGCGGCTGGGTGGTGGTGGAACCTTCCGTTTGGTTTCGTATTTGTGGAGTATTGGGGACCATGGGATGGGATGCAATGATAAACAAAGCAAAACAACATGGTTCCTGCCTTCTATGCCTTCTAGAACCAATGGGAAGATGTGCTCAGGAGTCATAAAGGCTCCATGGCATGGAAAGCACTGGGGCAGAGAGGACCCAGGGTGCCCTGGGAGCATGGAGAAGAGGCACTTAGCCAACCTGAGGGGTTGGGAAGGCACGGTGGAGGCAGAGGTAGGTAAGGGCAGGCCAGGCCAGACGGGCCTCCCCGCAGAAGGGATGGCAGAGGAAGGCGAGGGGGTAGGAGACGCCAGGCACAGAGGCAGCAGGTGAGGCCTGGTGGGGAGGGGCTGAGTGTGAGCTGCCCCAGCCTCAGCTGCAAGGGCATTTTGTAGCCTCTGGGATCTCTGGTCTCAGAGCCCAATTTGGAGCTGGCTCAGGACCACTTGAGGACTTTTAATCAGCCCACCAAGTGGAAGACTTGGCTTCTGTTATTACTCAGTTTCACCTGTAACGTATCAGGTTTGTCAGTAATTCTCCAAGGCTGGTTTGGGCCAGCATGGAAACACTTGGCCTCCATGGTCCCTGGTTAGTTTCTACAGCTGGACCCACGAATTTGAAGTCCAGGTCGATCTGTTGGTTGGGTTGCTGGTAATAGAGAATCCAAAGAGCAGTGGTTTAAATGAACTAACAGCATCTTTCCTCTGGAAAACAGCCCAAGGTTCCTCCAGTGGCCCCGCAGCCAAGGCTGAACACAGTGGCATTCCAGTCCTTCATCTTTTGCTTACTGCCTTACTTCTCCAAGTGTGGGGAGGCCCAGCAGCAAGGACATCCCTACAAGCTTGTCATATCTTTTTTTTTTTTTTTTGCAGTACTGGGGACGGAACTCAGGGGAGTTCTACCTTTGAGCTACACCTCAGTCCTATTTTTTTAAATTTGGAAACAGGGTCCATCCTCAGTACCAAGGGAGGAAAAAAGAAAAAGTTTTTAGGAGTTGGGCATGGTAGTACACACCTGTAATCCCAGTGCTTCAGCAACATAGAAAAGCCCTCTGCAACTTAGACCCTGTTTCAAAATAAAAAATAAAATGGGGGGTGGGGTGGTGGCAGAGGAGTAGAATGTCCCTGTATTCAATTCCTAGTACCACAAAAAATCTTTTAGGAATTCCCCCAATGCCCAATAACTTGAAAACTTGAATTTATACCTCATTGGCTGTCATTATTATTATTAATTATTATTATTATTATTATCATTATTATTATTCGGGTGGTACTGGGGATGGAACCCAGGGGCCTACCTCCGGGTTACACTCCCAGACCTATTTTATATTTTATTTAGAAACAGGGTCTCTTAAACCAGCGGAGGCTGGCTTCAAACCTGTGCGATCCTCCTGTCTCAGCCTCCCAAGCACAGGGATTACAAACGTGCGCCACCAAGCCCGGCATGTCCCTATTTTTTTAAAAAAACATTTTTGGAAAATAAATTTTTAGCTGGATGAATTAGCTTCTTCCACTACCCCCCAAATCAGGTATTTTTGTAGGGCAGAAGGGAAATTGGATATAAGATAGGCAACTGGCCATACAGGGCTCCTGAATGGGGAAATTCCAGGCCCTGGAAAGTGGCAAGATTTTAACTCTTCATCCTTATCAGCACTTCACATTCCTGCAGCCAGAGTCAGCCAGAGCCTTGGCAGTGAAACAAAAGAGCCGACTTGTCTTCAGATTTTGCAAGGGATTCTTGTAAGGCAGCACCTGCTTCTCAGGTGCCCCATGCTCTGCTGGGATTGCAGGAGGCTGGGAGTCCTGAGGGTCGACAGCCTGTGTATAATAACACCCAAGTCCAAATGAATCCTCCCTACGAGGGTCGACAACCTGTGTATAATAACACCCCAGTCCCAATGAATCCCCCCACACACATACACAAATGGCCTCCAGCTCAACAGGGCCTCACTCCCTCGGAGTGGCCCTGACATTTTCCAGGAGCCTCCAAGGGGAGTCTCCATGTGTGTCTCTGTGGTCGTCTGCCACTCGCCGGGTTCATTGCCTCATTTAACACAAATTCACTGAACACTTTCAAGATACCAGGTTCTGTGCTTATGACAAAAATTCTCTCTACCCGGTGTGGTGGCGTGTGCCTGTAATCCCAGTACAGGAGGATCGCGCAGGCTCGCGGCAGCCACAGCAACTTAAGCCCTCTGCAATTTAGTGAGACTCTGTTTCAAACCAAAAAATAAAATAGGACTTGAGATGTAGCTCAGAGGGAGAATGCCCCTGGGTTCAATCCCCAGTACCACCAAAATAAATAAATACATGCATACATGCATATATACATACATACATAAATTCTCTCATTGACCAAACAGTTCTGAGCCAGCATTCTAATGGTTATAATTCAAAAGACCTGACCACGCAGCTCAAAGGAAGGAAGATTTACTTGACCACAGTTTCTTGGAGATTCCAGGTGGAGTCCATGTGAGACCAGGGTCTATGGCTCTCAGGGCGTGGTGGCAGGAAGAGAGGGAGAGCACGTGGGCTCTGCTCCTCACTCACCATCACGGGGAGGAGGGGACAGGGAAGCACATAGAACCCCCAAGGCCACACCCCAGGACCCTCCTTAGCCAGCAAGCCTGCTTCCAACACTGCTGCCTTGTTTCTGTGAGGGCCAGGGGGACATTCTATATTCAAACCATTAAACTTGCTTAGGATCCCAGAACTGTTTTCCAGGTATGCCTAAGGTTTGGGCTCTCGTTTATGTTGTCAAAGTTTAGCAAGATTTTACTAATTCAGTTTAACCAGAAGCCCTCGCTCTTTTCATCTGAGTGCTGTCTGACCTCCTGGGCTGACCTCCTGGGCTCCTGCGAGAACCAAGTTAGGTTGCTTGGTCAGAGCCCCTTGTCCTGAAGCTTTTTTTTTTTTTTTTTTTTTTTTTTTTTTTTGTGGTCCTGGGGTTCCTGGAAACCCTTCTACCTCTGGGCTACACTCCCAGACCTATTTTATACTTTTTATTTGGAAACAGGGTCTCTTAAGCCAGCGCGGCTGGCTTAGAACCTGCATGGGGATTACAAGCGTGCGCCACCACGCCCGGCTGTCCTGAAGCTTTTGCCTAGCAATTTCCCATCAGGGGTTCAGTACCCGCTGTCCTAAGATACAGCACGAGGCATATGATGAAGTATCGAAGGAGGAAGGTTCCTCTGACCTCCCACTCTTCATGAAAAACTTCTGTGGCCTTCCTCTATATTTTGCTATTGATACTGGAGACTGGACCCAAGACCTCACCCCTGCGAGGCATGCGCTCTGCCACTGAGCTACATCTTCAGCCCCTCTATCATATTCTGAGACAGGATCTCCCTAAATTGCTCAGGTTGACCTCCGATTTGCCTCAGCCTCCCGAGTCTCTGGACTTACAGGCATGTACCACTGTACCTGGCAATATGCCACCTTTCTTCCTTAAACCACCTACTGATAACCCCTCTGCTACTTGGCTGTAAACTCCCATTTTCCCAGGACCTCACACCTTCTGAGCAAGTACTCTACCACTGAGCTGCAATCCAGGCCTGACCCAGGCTATATTTTGAATTTGGAACCAATTTCTTCCTCCCCCCTACTGTAAAATCCTGACCCTTAGCCCCTCTGCTAGGGCAACTCTGTCAGGGAGCCTGTGGCTGTGCAAGATGTAACCTTGACAGACTCTGAAGTGTCTGAGCAATGTGGGGTCCCACACAGAGTAGAGGAACATGCCACCCCCACCTCTTAGCCAAACTGTCTAAACCTCTCCAGCCCTAGCCCTCTACCACCAGGGCCTCGCCTCTAGTCCATGAGATGCAGAGGTGAGCAGATGCCTGAAGCCCTGGATCAGCCCCTCCTTCTCTCACCTGCAGCACCCCCAGTTCTACCTCAACCCAGCTGCCTCAGCCTCCTAAAACGTCCTGTGGTGGCTGTCAGTGTCCCTAGGTGAGAGAGCTCAGAGCCAGTTAGGCACGGGCGTTGAGCAATCACAGGACACCGGGCCTGTGAGGTTGGACGCTGGCCAAACATCTCTCTGCCCAGTCAGGCAGCCAGTCCCCCAAAGATATAGAAAGCCAGGCCAGCCAGGCATGGTGGCGCACGCTTGTAATCCCAGTACTTGGGAGGCTGAAACAGGAGGATCTGGGTTGGAGGCCAATTTCAGCTACTTAGGCCCTCTACAACTTAGTGAGACCTTGTTTCAAAATAAAGAAAAAAAAGTGCTGGGGAGGCACCAAGAGCGCTCCCCAGGGGCCCTGACAGCAGGGATAGATGTGCCAAGACTCTGTCTCTAACCCCAGGGGCCCACAGGAGGCCCTCCATCAAACCCCACAGGCTCCACACTGAGTCCAAGCTTCTCCAAGTCTGCCACATTCTCACTTTTTCATGTTTTTCCTGGTGTCTGTTTTCAGTTCCCAGAGATGCTCTGATCCAGCCCACAGCCCTGCCCTCCTCCTGCAGGAGGTCTCCCTGGCTCTATCTCCTTTTTTTCTGCTGGGCTCTTCGTCATTCATGTCCTTGTTTCAGTGTCCAGGACTGTGTTTCGCCTCCTGACCTTTCAGTTCCTGCTGGCTGGTAGGCACACGTTATACCCATGGAGCTGTGGTCACAAGCACAGGCTCCCAGCTGCTGTGCATTCGGCCCCCCCACCCCCACCGCGTGGCCTTGGTCAAGGAGCTGCTTTCCTGGGCCTCATCAGTAAATGAGGTTACAAGGCCTGCCTGAGAGGTTTCAGGAGGATTACACCCTCCCCCAGCCCCATCTGCAAAGCACCCAGGTCAGCGCCTGGCACACAGTGGGGCCTCCATTAGCTGTCAGTCTGGTATGATAGCCTTCTCCATTCTGGGTGCGGTGCACTCAGGGTTCAGCACATGTTCAGTGCCCGCTGGGCTGGGTCTCCATCCTTAGGGTGGGCTGTGCTTTAGTGTGTTTGGTTCTGTCCTTCTATGGGGGGGTCTCCGAGGCCCAGCCCTCTTTGCCTCAGAACCTGACTGGTGAAGGGACATGGATGGAGTTCACAGGTTGGCAGAGAACTGGAAGCCCGAACACTGCGGCAGCCAGAAAGAGGGATGGAAGGAAACTCTCACATGAGTCCTTACTGTCCAACTACCCTATTCCCCAGGAACCTCTCCACGATAAGAGCAGGTCCTAGGAACACCCTGAAGAGCCCTGGGGCTATGCGCATAGGGAGGTGTCGCCGACTAATCTCAGTTGGGTCGTTATTGTCAGCTCCCGGTCAAATCCTCAGAAAGATGGGGCAAAAGGCAGGTGATGTCCTGCAGAAACTTATCTGCAGCGATTCCTTCCCCTCTATGAATTCCCTAAGTTTTTTAGGTACGACGCTTGGGAAAGAATCTGAGGTGGACAAAGGCTTCTTGAGCCAATGACACTTTATTACAAAAACTCCAAGAAATTTATACCCCTCACCAGTAAAGTTAATAATAAGAGAAAAGGGAGGTGGGTGTAATCATTGTGAAGTAATAATGAATGACATGTAAACAAAGGTAATAAAACTAGTCCTTCAGCTGGCTGTTGATCTTCGAGAGATTGACTCCTGACTCCTGATTCTTTTCCAAGGTCTTTGCAGATAAGCAGTCCCAGGGGGCCACTTCCCAAAATAAACAAGCATGGCCAAGGCTTGGGGGTTTCTCGGGGAATCTTCTTTGGCTTTCTTGGAACTTTCCATCTTTTGGGCTCAGTTCATATAGCAAGTGTGGGGAGATGTGGTGATTCAGGTGGATGTGATAGAGTTTCTCCAGGTGTTGGCATTTTACCTTCTGAATCTGAAAGCTTAAGCAAACTCACAACACAGTTTTGCAGACAAAATACCACAAACAACACCACAAAGTTCTTGGTTTTAATTGTCAGATGTATTTCCTTAACTGCTGAACACTCTTCTTTAGACAATAAGCCTATTAAAAGTCTAACCATCTTTAATAATCCATTTCTCTGTCACAAACCCTCTGCAACCTGCTTCTAACTTTCTAATTCCTTTCTTTCCCAGTTGGGACTTTCTTATGATAAGCTCTTCTTCATGCAAAAATGCTTTCTTACTCTTACACGGTATTTCCTTTCCTTCATACATATATATTTAGAACGTCTGTCCTTTATTTTGTCATATTCATTAACCATGCGGTCAGACTCTCTGTCTTCAGGAATATTTACACTGGGCATAAAAGTCACCAATCTTTTTCCTTGAGTCTATTGTATTTGGGCAACTAAGTTGTTTATCAACTAAATTGCTTTAAGGTCACACACAAGGTTTTTATCTTTTCTGTCTCTAGGCAGGATCTCAAGGGTAAACAAAGTTACCTTAAACTGAACTACCTTACCGGAGTTAATAGCTTAACCTAAGTTAGTGATAGTGAGGGTCAGAGACCCTTTGTAATTGCTGCAGCTGGAATGCTTATCACAGCATCTGAGTTCTGGCCAGTTTTTTCATTACTATTGAGCAGAGCCAAGGACATTTAGGCAAATTATTAGAGATTTTATTTCATCATAGTCCTGATTTCACATCATTGGAGCAATTCGTGTAGAGAGTTAAAAGGATAATAGTAAAAGTGGGGGGTACTTTGGCCAGAGACGATACCTCCTTCTCGGGGCGTTTTTGCCGATTTTAACTATGTGGAGTGGGGGTTCTCAACACATAGATGCCGAGGCAGCAGGATGTCTTGGCAGGGAGGGAGGCCCTCCTGAAGGGCACTGAGTGTCTCCGAGTGTCTCCATCAGATGTCACCATGACACCGCCCACTGTGGTCCCTGCCCTCAGCCTCTGGTCCTGGCTTGGCCACTGGGGACACGCTATGTCCCTTTCATACCCGTGAGGACCCAGTCTATCACCTGCTTTGTCGGTGAGAAAACTGAGGCTCAGTGACCTTAGGTAACTCGCTCAAGGCACACAGCTGGGAAACAGCAGAGCCAGGGCTTTAACGGTTTGACTTTGGCCCCAGCCCCTGCCCCATCTGCTGGCCGCTCCCTCTTTTAACGGAGCAGGCACTGGCTCAGAAATTGAGAGCCGAGCTCTGAGCCAGGCACCCATTCTCCTGCTGGGACCAGCTTCATCACCTTCTACGTGGCGGGAGCAAAGGCCACCCTCCCACTGTCCAGGTGAGGACAGGGTGGGGCAGGAAGAGACAACAGAATGAAATGCAATTTAAAAATATGGCTGACAAAATTGCCGCTTGTAATAACTTGTCAATTTCCCCTAATTCGGGCAGCTCTGCATACGAGAAAAGCATCCGGCTGTTCTAAGAGTGCTACTTACCGCATTACAGAGAACAATTATTTGGAATTGATGAAAATTTTCTAGAAGTCACATGGTGTTTTCACTTTCACCTATTAAAACTTCAGCCTTTTAAAGCTCCCCAGTGCAGCCGGCCAGGGCAGTGGCATGGGCTGGCACTCAGGCTGAACCAAGGTCACCGCCCTGTGGAAGCACAGGCCAGCTCAGCAAAGCGGGCCTGAGCTCAGACCTGAGCTGATTTTGAAGACCGCAGAAAGGCCACGAGGAAGCAGGGCAGTCCATGCCGACCACCATCTCCACTTTCTTTGGGCCTGATAGCTGCAGGCAATAGCAGTAAAGTAAGGACTGAGATGGAGGAAATGGCGCTTCCGGGCAGAGTGAGTCTGGATGAGACTTCCCTCGCACATCTGCATCCCTGGCTCTGCCAGGTAGAATCCAAACCTTCGCTGGGTCTGGAGCCTGGAAGGAACAACTGCTAAACTCTTTGAGCTAAATGCAAAGCTGCTATTTTAACCAAATTCCTATGGCCAGATTCCCCAGTGAGTGCCCCAGCCATGTGAGTGGGATTGCATTTCCATTGACTGGGTACAGAAGAGACCCACTGCACAATGGCATGCGCAAGCGCATGCGTGCGCACGTGTGTGTGTATGTGTGTGTGTGTGTGTGTGTGTGTGTGTGTGTGTGTGTGTGTCTGTTGGGAGAGCAGAGGTATTTGCATAACACAGATATCTTTGCAGATACAGACTAACAGGAAGTTTCAGAATGTAGGCTGTTTCCTTTCACTGTGAATCAGCAGCCGCTTCCTTCTCACAGGGGAGTGGTGACAGTCTCACAGGTGCCTGTGGAGTCCAGGTGACCAGTCCTGGTGCCTCCAAAGGCATCATCCTGTCAGCCCCAACCCCACCTGGCCCCTCAGCCCTGGCTCTCAGCCCGCCCACTTCCTACAGTGCTTCAGGAAGTTTTTGGGTGCCAGCCAGCATGTCTTGTCACCCAACCTAAGTGACACTAATCTGGGAATGAGGCCCAGCCTGGAGGCCTGGGGAAGCCCCACCGTGGAGTTCTTGCTGCGGTGCAGGGAAGCGCTGAGAGGAACCCACCGCCCTAGACTTGGCGCGGGCGTCACTGAGCTCACATCCCCACTCCAGCCCAGCAGACTTGGGCAAGCCACTGTCTCCTCCTAGCCTGGGCTCCAACCAGTTAGAGGGCTCTGGTGATGGCTGCTTTGCAGCTTTGGGGTTAATATGACATTCAAAGGGAGCAAATAAAAGTCCAGGCTTTGGTGTCATCTAGCACAGGAGTGTAAATCCCACTCTGCTGTGTCCTGGCTATGAGACCTTGGGCAGATCCCCTAATATCCCAAGTCTTCATTTCTCCATCTGTAAAGGGGAGATAATAAGACCATCTACCTAAAGATCTATTGGGAAGGTTAAATGATATCATTGTTGGCACAAAGCACAGTGTCTGACTCAGAAAGCTTCTTCCTTTTTTTGTACTGGAGATTGAACCCAGGAGCATTCTACCACTGAGCCACACTCCCAACCTTATTTTATTTAATTTTGAAACAGCATCTCCCTAAGTTTCGGAGAGCCTTGCTAAGTTGCTGAGGCTGGCTTTGAACCTGTGATCCTCCTGTCTCAGCCTCCCAAGTACTGAGATTATGGGTGTGCACCACTGCAGCAGCCTCAGCCTGCCACCTCCCTCCACCACCACCACCCCGCGCTCTGTCCTTCACCCCACCCACCACTGCAGGATCCACATGTCAGGGCCCTCGCCAAGCTCCTTCAGTGTGTGCCCAGCACCTGCTCAGACTACATAATGGCTTACCAAACCATTTCAATAAATGAATGGATGCAAGCCAGGCATGGTGGTGCACACTTGTAATCCCCACGCTTGGGAGGCGGAGACAGGAGGATTGCACAGGTTCAAAGCCAGCCGTGCTGGCTTAAGAGACCCTGTTTCCAAATAAAAATTTAAAAAAATAGGTCTGGGAGTGTAGCCCAGAAGTAGAAGGGCTTCCAGGAACCCCAGTACCACAAAAAATACATATACATATATATATATATATATATATATATATATATATATATATATATATATATATTTTTTTTTTTTTTTTTAAATGAATGGATGCTCCTTGTTCCTAGCAGGTGCGAAGGAAATGTATCTTACAAATGTAAGCCACAGGTGGAATGGCGCCCTGTTTGTACCTTCCTAACAGCGGGGTGATCTCCAATCATGATGCGCACATGGCAGGCAGGGAGCCTCACAGGCAGCTCGGGTCTGGGCTCGAGCTCTGGCCCTCACCCACAGCCTGTGCTCTGGATTCTCTCCTCACTTTCCTCGTCCGAGAAATGGGCAGCAGAGCCCCAACCAGCACTGATTGGGTTTAAAGGAGATGATGCAGGCAAAGCACTTGACACAGTGCTCTGCGTGTAATGAGCACATGGAGAGACAAGTCAGATAAAGTTGGCCCTCCGGACCCTGGAAGAAGACAAGTGCCAGGCTTGATGTTTTCTTCCAAGCGGAGAAGCTGACATCCAGCAGGCCTGGGTTCCCTGCGTTCTCTCCTCCCAGTAGGACCTCTCTCCCTCCTGAGGCCTCGTCGTGGTCTTTTCTTATTGGAGAGCTGCTGTCCCATCTCCTGTAGAGGACAGTGAGAAGAAGTGACCTCGCCCCCCACCGTGGCAGGTTGGGGTGCAGGAGGCCCGGCTCTGTGCAAGGAAGCCACCCCTTCGCCCAGGTGTTGTCTCCTCTTTACCAGGCAGTCCTGCCAGGCTGAGTCCAGGGTGCCGCGGAGGGCCAGGTTGGGTGCAGAGCTCTGGTGTCTCGCGGCCTGGCTTTGAACCTGAGGCTCTACCACATTCAAAGCCCTGTAATCTCAGGCAAGTCTGCTACCCTCTCTGTGCTCATTTCCTAGTCAGTAAACTGGGGGCTGATGCTAACACCCCAGCTGATACTGAAAACATTGTTTTTTGTGTGGGTCTGGGGATGGAACCCGGGGGGCATTCGACCTCCGAGCTTATACTCCTGCCCTATTTTTTATTCTTTATTTTGAAACAGGGTCTCACTAAGTTGCAGAGGGCCTCACTAAGTAGCTGAAGCTGTCCGTGAACCGTGATCCTCCGGTCTCAGCCTCCTGAATGCTGGGATTACAAGCGTGCGCCACCACCATATTAAATGTTTGAAAACATTTAATAACTATCTGTGGCACTATCCTAGTCAATCGATGCCATCAGGTACTACAGTATCCCTGTTAAATACTAGCTCTGCTAACTTCTTCTGCAGTGTCATGAGCACCACTGAATAGTTGGTGGTTTTATTATTTGTTTGTTTTGTTTTGCTTTGCTTTGCTTTGTTTTGCTTCGTGGTCCTGGAGATTGAACCCAGAGACATTCAATCTCCAAGCTACACTCCCAGCCCTTTTCTAAGTCTTGTTCTGAAACAGGGTCTCACTAGGCTTCTGAGTCTAACTTAAATTGCTAAGACAGGTCTTGAGCCTGTGCTCTTCCTGTCTCAGCCTCCCATGAACTGGGATTCTAGGTGTGCGCCCCCACACCTGGTTCTTGTTTGTATTTTCACGCAGCACCCATCTGGTGCAGATTCTAGCCCGGCCCCTGGAGAGATGTTCCGAGGTGGTGGCTCTGAGCAGACCGGTCTCTTGTTCTTCCCAAGGTCAACCAGCGCTCCCTTTTCTGCCCCCACTCTACTATCTAGAATGTGATGGAAGTGCTGGGGATGATATGGGGCCTTGGTCGCAACTGTCCAACATGAATCCTAGTCCATTCCTCTGGGGGGTGGGAGCTGTTTTCCCCAGAAGCACTGCAAATCTTCAACAAGGAGACCTGAAAGTCAAAAGCCTAATGTCCCTGAGTTACTAGCACGGTTTTACAGTACGACAGGGCCAGCGCCTAACTAATACATCACACACTGGGGCCTTTAACATCCCGAAGGAGCACCCTAGAGGTTTATTGTGGATGTATCTTGGGGCAGGTTCTGAATCAGGAGCCCAAGGTATGCTTCTCCATGTTATCACGCCTTGAACTGGTTCTTGAAAAAGGGTCCCCAGGGTGCTCAGTTATGGAAGCAGCATCTGTGGCAGCAGGAATGAAAGCTTGGCCCTCTACAGTCCTGCTTCCTCGTCCCCAGCTACACAAAGCCAGAAATATCAAGGACACCAGGCCCAGCTGCCCGGAGACCCGAGGTCACCTCTGCCCCCAGGGAGAGCCTGCTGGAGTCCCATCTGCTAAGGCCTGGACAGCTGGCCTCCTCCGGAGGCCTATGGCTCCTGTCTGCGCTGTGACTGCCTGCTGAGCCCCCATGGTGAGGATTAAAAGCAGCCATTTCTCTCCTACAGCCACAGAAGAACCAGCTATGACATCTTCTGTCACGGAAAAAAGATGCTCCCCCTGGAGAGGGAGGGAGAGAAATGTCACCCAAGTGGTTGTCGCCTCATCAAGACCACGCAACAGAATGCAAACCCAGGGGGACTTGCTGGTGGCTGTTTGATCAGCCAGCTTCTGTATTGTTCACTTACTTGTCTTAGATCTGCACCCTTCCTGACTAGGACCCAAGTGGATCCGTCCAGGACTTATTTGAGCATCTACACCTGACCAGTTGTGTCATGACTATGCACAGTGTCACACAGCATAGTGATATTGGGATCATAAAAGCTATGCTCTGTGTCTGCCAGATATATAATATGTAAAGTATACATAATATGTTAGCATATATATTAGTACATATAATATATTATGCAATATATATATATATATATATATATATATATATCACTTTCTTTTTGACACAGAATAATAGTCCATTATCTGGGTGTACCATAGTTTACTTTTTATTTTTTATCTTATTTTTTTCTTTGGTGTACTGGGGTTCCTGGAAGCCCTTCTACCTCCGGGCTACACTCCCAGACCTATTTCATACTTTTTATTTTTGGAAACAGGGTCTCTTAAGCCAGCAAGGCTGGCTTTGAACCTGCGCAATCCTCCTGTCTCTGCCTCCCAAGCGTGGGGATTACAAGCATGCGCCACCACGCCCGGCCATAGTTTATCTATTTACCTAACGTAGCACATCTTGATTGCTTCTAAGATTTGGCACCTATGAAGAAAATTGATATATATATATATTCCCTTTTGATTCATTCCTTGTCCAAAACCTATTAGGAAGAGATTATAATAACAATAAACTGGCAGCATTCACTAAACTTTTCCAATGTGTTAGGCATTGCACTCAACCAACATCTCACTTATTCTCTCCAACAACCTCCGATGAGGTAAGTGCTATTATTGTCCATTTCACAGGTGAAGAAGGGCAAGTCCTGAATCAGGAGCCTGGGAGAGCTGGGACTCCAGCCAGATCTGCTGCTCCCAGAGTCCATGAGCTTCCCCAGCACGGCCTCCTGCTCCTGGGTTAGTCCCACCTTTTGTCACTTGCCTCCTGCCTGACTAGGTAAGGACCAGGAGGATGAGGACCTGTCTGGGCTTGGGCAGTAGAACTGGTCATTGTACAATCTTCCTGGCCACTGTCTCACCTCGACCTCTGCTGGTCAGTGAAGATGCTCCCGGCACACAGATGATGTAACTGGGATGACTTAATGTGTGTATGTGTGAATGTGAGTGTGTGTGTGTGTGTGTGTGTGTGTGTGTGTGTGTGTGTGTGTGTGATGTAAGATAGAAGAAATAAGTAGGTAGAAAGGAGACAGACAGGAAGGAAAAGTAAAATATAAGACCCTGGAGCTGAAGTGCTTCAGCCTCTAGTCCACAAACCAGTTCTCTTTCCCAGGCCTGACTCTACCATAAATTCTTGGGAAACCTGTAGATCCTAGAGTTAACAGTATTTCTGAGAAAATCTATAATTTAGGATATCCCAGCTTATCTGTCAATCAACTAATGAGGACCCCCAATCAACCCAAGATCATCCACCCTAAGGCTGACCAGACCACCAGGCCATCAGGAAGCGCCTCGGGACTACAGGACTGAGCTCATCCTCATCCTCAGATACCTTCTCTAGCCTGCCTCTCATGAAAGTCCCCTCTAAGAGGAGAGCCCTGAACTCCCCAAAATGCCTTCCTCATCTTGAGGGGCCCGCATTTTCTCCTGAATGTGTATTTCCTCCCCTTTTCCCCAATAAACCTCTGTCTATGTGTCTAACTGGCGTGTGCTGAAATTCTTTTCTGTCATGTTAGCCAAGGACCCTGCAGACCCCGAGTTCCTGAGCCGAGGACTCACCCCAACATGTGTAGCTCATTTCTGACAACTGGTGAACAATCGTTGTTCATTATCATGGCCTGCACTCCATGGTTTATCTTGAGATTCACTCTTGGTGTTGTACTTTCTATGGGTTTTAGTAAATCTATAAGGACATGTGCCCATTGTGCCCCAGAGTAGTGTGACTGCCCAGAAAATTCTCTTGCTCTGCTGGTGATCCTCTGTCCTTCCTGACTCCCAGCAGCCACCGACCTTCTTCTTGCCTGTATAGTTTTTCCTACTCCACAATGCCACACCGTCAGGGATGTATGTAGTCTTCTTTTGCCACCTGGCAATATGCCACTTTTTGTGGTAGCTCATTTCTTTTTGCCACAGAATGATAGCCCAATGCCTGGGTGTGCATTTATCTATTTACCTAATGTAGCACGTCTTGAGTGCTTCCAAGTGTGGGCAGTTATGAAGAAAGTTACTATAAACATTTGTGTGCTGGCTTTTCTATGAAAGTTAACCTTTCAACTTATTTAAATAAATGCCAAGGAGTGCAATCGCTGGGTTATATGGCAAAACTACGTTTAGTTTTGCAAATGGGATTTTAAACTTACTTTTACCCTGCTATGTTTGTGCTTTGGTGTTTAATATTTGTTCGGGGTTGCGGGGATGCAACCCTTCCAGTCAGAGCCAGAGACTTCCTAAGTCCCTTCCTCTCAGCCTCTCTGTCCCTCCCTGCTCCAGTGTGTAGGCATCTGCTCTCAGACAGACCCACCCACCTGGGGCTTTGCAAACCACCTGGTTCACACCTTCTCTCAGACAGGGAAGTAACTGCATGGGTTTATAAAGCCAGTCAAATTCAGTTCCTCCTGAGTGTACACAAAGATCTCATTTGGCTCAAGCTAAATGCTTCAGAATGTCAATAAAATTTGAAAGTCAAATTTTGGAATAATTCTGGAATATAATTTAGTTGATTCTACATACATTATTAGATTCCTGAATTTTAATATATTTTCTTTCTCTTCTCCAGATGCTGTTTCTCTTACTGAGATGCTTTTTCCTCTTCTCAACATACATACCTCTAATTTGGAAAATCGCCCTCATTTTATTACAGGGAGAAAAGCCTCACTTGTTTTTGTAAGGCATAAGCAAAAATTGATCGAATGAACACTTTTGAGAAAAGTATCTTGTGTTTTTTGTTTGCTTTGAGATGGGGCCCTCTGGTGCTCAGGCTGGTCTCCAGTGCTCCTCCCCCCTCAGCCTCCCATACAGCTGGGACTACAGGTGTGAGCTGCCAGGCTTGGCTTGTTTTCTCCCTTTAGTCTGACGGTTTCTTTTCACTGATCTTAATTTTTGCAGGTGTGAACCCATGGGCATCGTTGGAATGCCACTGATTTCACATGTATTTAAAGTATTCTTTTCTCCTCTAGGTCACAGAGTGTTGAAGGCGGGACTCCTGGGCATGAGCTGAGTCTCAGGGGCCAGTCCCCGGGATTGTGGCCCTTGGTTTTAAGTTCTAAGTTGAGCCTGTTGTGACCATCAAGGCCCTCTCTACACTGTCCCTCGGGGCCTCGCTGTTCTCTGCACCACTGGGGGTCTCCACGTTTACGTACAGGGTACAGTCACCTCGGTTCTGCCCCGCTGTCTTCACTTTTCCCAAGGAGCCACTTGGCCCTGGATCCCCAGACCTGCGCTGTTCTCTAGGCTGCAGGCTTCTTTGATGGGACCCAGCGCAGTCTACTTCTGAGCTGCATCCCCAGCCCTTGAGGGGTACTGGAGACTGAAGCCAGGGTGGTCTACCTCCCAGCAGCACCCACCAGCCCTTGGATGGGGCATATTGTGAATTGAACCCACGAGCATTTTACCTCTGAGCTATACCCCCAACCCTATTTTTTATTTTGAAATAGGGTTTCACTCAGTTGGTGAGGCTGGCCATGAACCCATCATTTTCCTGTCTCAGCCTCCCAAATACTGGGATTACAGTTATGTACCACTGCACCTGGCTTTCCAGACCTTTTATTTATTTATTTATTTATTTATTTATTTATTTATTTATTTTTGGTACTGGGGGGTGGAACCCAGGGGCTTTCTACCTCCAGGCTATCCTCCCAGACCTATTTTATATTTAATTTGGAAACAGGGTCTCACTAAGTTGCTGAGAGCCTCGCTAAGAAGCTGAGGCTGGCTTTGAACCTGTGTGATCCTCCTGTCTCAGCCTCCCAAGCACAGGGATTACAAGCATGCGCCACCACACCCGGCTCTCTTGACCTTTTAAATTTTTATTTTGAAGCAAGTTCTCACTAAGTGGCTGAAGGTTTCACTGAGGCTAGCCTCAAACCTGCAATCCTCCTATCTTAGCCTCCAAGTTCTGGGATAACAGGCATACATCACCATGCCTGGCTTCTGAGAGGATTTTCATTCTTACCCACTCCTTATGGGAAGCCTGTTGTAGGCTGGTTAGTTTGAGAGACCTCTAGTGCCCTCCACTGAAGAAACAGACCCAAATCTCCAGAGAGCGTGTTGAGTGATAAATAACACTCCAAGTTTCTCCTCCTTGTGATCTGAGAGTGGCCCAAGAAGAGCCCTACTCACTGAGCCTTCCTCCCACCCAGGGGATGGACAGCCCGTCCCGCCTGCTCTGCCTAGGAGCCCTGATTCTGTTATCCTGGGTCCTCACCACTAAGCTGCTGTGTCCTCTTGGCCTCCCCTCCCAGGGGCCCTAGGAATGAGCTCTCATGAAAGACAAGGCTTCTTCAGACCCCTCCCCTCCAGAACCCTGTGCTGGGCATGCTGAGCTGATGCAGCCTGGGTTAGGACAGGCTGAGCTGCAGTAACAAACAGACCCCAGGATGTATTGACCTAGTTTCAGGTGAGGTGTATTTCTAGGTCACCTAATACGGCAGGATGGATATTCCAGGTCTGCAGGTGGCTCCGAGTGGATGGTGACTTGGTGACCTGGGCTCTTTCCAGCTGTGGCTCCCTCCCTTCCCAAGGGCCTGAAGCCGATGGAAGAGGAAAAGGAACATGGAGGAGGCGTGCCACTGTCTCCAAAGCTGGTCACACTCCATTGGCTGGAATCCAGGCTCCTAGGCCACCTCTAACTGCAAAGGGGACTGGCAATATTGTCTAGCTCTCACCCACCAAGAATTGGAAAATAGGTTTTGGTGGAAAGCCCACTGTTCCTGCCATTGACCCTTCTCTTCTTTCACACTCTTTTTTTTTTTTTTTTTTTTTTTTTGTGCTACCAGGGATGGAACCCAGGGGCACTCTACCTCCGAGCAACACCCCCAGCCTTATTTTTTTATTCTTTCTAATTTTAAGAGTCTCACTCAGTTGCAAAGGGCCTCTCTCAGTAGCTGAGGTTGTCTGCAAATCGCGATCCTCCGGTCTCAACCTCCCGAATGTTGGGATTGCAAGTGTGTGCCACCACGCCTGGCTTCCCTCACCCTCTTGCTTGTCCCATTTGTCACCCTTGCAATGTAAAGTCCGGAGGATTTTATAACTCCAGAACTAACTCCATCTGGACACAGCCACCTCCTGCTTCTAAGGAACAGGTCAAAGAATCTTCTCAGCAGGGAGTAATTATTGCTACCATAAAAACACCCACCACATCCTAGCACTGGTCTGTGGCAGCGTTCTTTGAGATTTTGTTTGTTTTAAAATTCACCTTATGTGCTGTTATTCATTATATCCAGGCCTCAACAATGCAGGCCAGTGCCTGGGGATACAAAAGCCAAGCATTAGAAAACATCTCCCCCTCACGCCAGCCGAGGCCCGGGTCGTGAGACTCTGGGCCCCGGGCTGGAATGAGCGTAGCACGCCAGACCCCTGGAGAAACCGGGCCCAGTACCCTGGGTTCCGGGCAGGGGGCACGTGGGGCACGCCAGCTGGGGCCCGGGTCGCGGGACCCTGGGCCCCAGGAAGAGTAGTGAGGAGCACTCTGGACCCATGGGGAAACCGTCACAGTGATACTGAGTGCCTGATCCCACTACCTCCTCAACCCACATATACTGTCTTCTCTTATTAAAAAAAAAGGGGGGGGGGAAGAAAAAGAAAAATATCGGAGAGGAGTTTAGAAAGCCGTTGCGGATGCCAGGACACTGGAGATGCAGACAAAACTTATCTAAATGCACTGGAACTTATGGAAAAATTCTACGTGAAGGAGGACTGCTGTTTCTCTATATTATTAAGAATCTTGGACATCACCTGGAAGGAGAGAGTTTAGCGGAGACCAAGGAGAAAGGCGGTGTTGAAAGCAGTCTCCGTGATGGCGGCGGAGACTTGTATTCAGGAGAAGCAGAAACCGGATCCTATCAACCTTATATTTTTGGAGAAATTACACCAAATGTCGAATGCTACCATCATGCATGCTTAGGAATACTGGACAACATTCAGAATGGAAAAAGAGCCTGGGAATGATTTGAAATGGTGGAGGCAGTGGTAATGGCAGTGGCCAGTACTCAGGGGAGGCAGAGATCTGATACATTACACCTGGAACCTTTGAAATAATAACTCCAGAGACAGTGATCGGAGCCTGCTGACGGTTTAGGCCGGTGCCGGGGCCAATTGCCAACATCGGAGCCTGCCGTGAGGCAAGGCCACTACTGGGGCCTCCAAGGCCGAGATCAGAGCCTGCCAAGGGGTTAGGCCAGTGCTGGGGCCAGCAAGGCTGGGATCGGAGCCTGCCGTGAGGCAAGGCCGGTGCTGGGGCCTCTGAGGCCAGGATAAGAGCCTGCCGAGGGGTTAGGCCAGTGCCGGGGCCAATGGCCGGCATCAGAGCCTGCTGTGAGGCAAGGCCGCTACTGGGGCCTCCGAGGCTGGGATCGGAGCCTGCAAAGGGGTTAGGCCGGTGCCGGGGCCAGCGGCTAGCAGTGGAGCCTGCCGTGAGGCAAGGCCGCTACTGGGGCCTCCAAGGCTGGGATCGGAGCCTGCAAAGGGGTTAGGCCGGTGCCAGGGCCAGCGGCCAGCAGTGGAGCCTGCCGTGAGGCAAGACCGGTGCTGGGGCCTCTGAGGCTGGGATAAGAGCCTGCCGAGGGGTTAGGCCAGTGCTGGGGCCAATGGCTGGCATCGGAGCCTTCCATGAGGCAAGGCCACTACTGAGGCCTCCGAGGTCAGGATCGGAGCCTGCCGACGGGTTAGGCCAGTGCTGGGGCCAGCAAGGCCGGCATCGGAGCCTGCCGTGAGGCAAGGCTGGTACTGGGGCCTCCGAGGCCAGGATAAGAGCCTGCCGAGGGGTTAGGCCAGTGCCAGGACCAATGGCCGGCATTGGAGCCTGCTGTGAGGCAAGGCCACTACTGGGGCCTCCAAGGCTGGGATCGGAGCCTGCCAAGGGGTTAGGCCAGTGCCAGGGCCAGCGGCTGGCATCGGAGCCTTCCACGAGGCAGGGCCGGTGCTGGAGCCTCCAAGGCCAGGATAAGAGCCCACCGAGGGGTTAGGCCAGTGCCAGGACCAACGGCCAGCATCGGAGCCTTCTGTGAGGCAAGGCCGCTACGGAGGCCTCCAAGGCCAGAATCGGAGCCTGCCGAGGGGTTAGGCCGGTGCTGGGGCCAGCGAGGCTGACATCGGAGCCTGCTGTGAGGCAAGGCCGGTGCTGAGAACTCCGAGGCCAGGATAAGAGCCAGCCAAGGGGTTAGGCCGGTGCCGGGGCCAATGGCCGGCATTGGAGCCTGCCCTGAGGCAAGGCCACTACTGGGGCCTCCGAGGCTGGGATTGGAGCCTGCCAAGGGGTTAGGCCAATGCCGGGGCCAACGAGGCCATCATCGGAGCCTGCCGTGAGGCAAGGCCAGTGCTGGGGCCTCCGAGGCCGCTATTGGAGCCTGCCAAGGGGTTAGGCTGGTGCCGGGACGAGCAGCCAGCATTGGAGCCTTCCGTGAGGCAAGGCTGCTACTGAGGCCTCCGAGGCCGTCATTGGATCCTGCCGTGAGGCAAGGCTGGTGCTGGGGCCTCCAAGGCCAGGATCGGAGACTGCCGAGGGGTTAGGCTGGTGCTGGGGCCAGCAAGGCTGGGATCGGAGCTCACCGTGAGGCAAGGCCAGTGCTGGGGCCTCCAAGGCCGGGATCGAAGCCTGCCGAGGGGTTAGGCCAATGCTGGGGCCAACGGCCAGCATCAGAGCCTGACAGGAGGCAAGGCTGCTACTGGGGCCTCCAAGGCTGGGATCAGAGCCTGCTGAGGGGTTAGGCCGGTGCTGGGGTCAGCGAGGCCGGGATCGGAGCCTGCCAAGGGGTTAGGCCGGTGCCGGGGCCAATGGCCGGCATTGGAGCCTGCAGTGAGGCAAGGCAGGTGCTGGGGCCTCCGAGGCCGGGATCGGAGCCAGCAGAGAGGTTAGGCTGGTGTCGGGGCCAGCAAGACCAGAATCGGGGCCTCCCATGAGGCAAGGCTGCTGCTTGAGCCAGCGAGGTCTGGATCAGTCCACCGGGTAGCCAGGCCACTACTGGGGCCGTCAAGAGTGGGATCGGTACTTGCAACACGGCATGCACAGAGAAATGTCGCAGAAAATATAAATCAGATGCTTCCCCTAATCAGCAATTACTAGGAGGAAAGGGGCAACAGGAAGAGGTTGAGCTATAGAAAGGGCCCTATAGTGAAGCAACTAATGTGACCAATCAGAGGGTATGGAATAGTGGAGGATGGAGCCTCTTTAAAACGCAGAAGGTACATAAACAAATGTATCAAAATTAATCACCAAACAAGCATGGGATCCAGGGAGGGGGAGGGGATGGGATGGGGGCTGGAGGAGGGCTGATTGGATGATGTGTGCTTGTATATCCTCTCAAGTCTTGTACTCCAATGTGATTGATATATGACTACAATGCGCCAATTAAAAAAAATATTTAAAAAAAAATCTCCCCGAGCGCAGATCCATTGCAGAGCTCCCAGCTCAGTAGCAGTCTTGTGATATCAGTCCTTGGGTGGATTGTTGAATCCATCTAGCCGCATTTGCCTTCATGATACTGCTGATGGGAAACAAAACCGGACTGGAGTCACAGCCCTTGACGTGAGGGTCCGACGGCTTCCACCCCCACTGGCAGTGAGGCTGGTCTCCACCTTCTGCCAGAGAGCAAGCAGCTGACTGAGGAGAGCCTTTGGGCACTTGTTGGGGACGCCGTGGAACGATGGGTACTTTGGGTGGGAGACTGGGTGGGGAGGAAAAGGGGGATCGAAGGTGGCATTTCCAGTCACTGCATGGTGGCCCATAGAGGTCGACATCTGTTTTATAGTGAGAGCATCCAGAATTTATAGTCATCGCAGGTTCCCTTTTCCCTTCCCAGTTGTTCTAATCATGAGTGTCTCCTGAGAGCCTCTGTTTCTTTTTCTTTCTCTCTGCTTTGTCCCTCAGTGATTTATCCTGATGACTTTTATACCCAGGTCTCCCAACATCTCCCCACTTCAGACTTCTCCTTGGGCTCAGCCAGCAAGACACCTCCACTGAGATGATCTGCCATCCCAGCAGACATTGTGTAAAGAAAGGGAGCAGAGCTTGACAGTCACCCTGGGTTCCCATGGAGACATCTGGACAATTCTAGAAAGTTCTCCTGGCTGAGCCAAGTCTTGCTGTGGGCTGGACCCATGGCGTGGCAACACTGATCCGAATGGGGAGACAGCTATCGTCCTCACCCATTCAGTGCTGCTTGCGTGTGTCACTCAGGTCTCTTCATCGCTTCACACCTCTTGGATTCGTGTCTTCCTCCTCACACTGCATCCCAGCACAGGCTGCCATGATCGCTGACCCTGACCCCACACTCCAGCTTTGTTACACACCAGCTTCCTCACAAGTTGAATTTCATCATACTCCAGAATGGTTATTTCTTGAGAAACAATTCTGGGGAAGAGATGGCAGCTTTCTGGCCGAGCCCATCAGCGTCTCAGCAGTGGGGATTGCTAAAGAAAGGGAGGGAGCTGGAAAAGCCTGGGTCCACAGCTGAAGACCTGCTTGGAGGGAAAGAGCTCGCAGTAACCATGTGCCACAGAGCCTCTGAAACTCAGGAGTAACCATGGTCGGTGCGGCTGTCTGGGAGCATCCTTCCCATCAGAAGGTGCGCCACGCCAGGAGCTCCTGAGCAGCAACGTCATTCAGATGTTGAGAGGCGACATCATGGTGTGGGCAGCTATCTCCACGGGAGCTTTCCTTCCTCTTAGGGTACAATCCAGCCTTCTTGATTCAGCAGACAAAGCTCTCCTTAACCCATCTCACGCCTCCCACTTCCCAGCAGGAACCTGGTGTTCTAGTCTCCACTGGAATCTGCTCGCACACCACATAGTTGACTGTCCTGCCTGGTTTCTGAGCTGACCTCAGCCACTGCTGGTGAGATAATAGGATCCCTCTTCCCTGTTTCAGGGTCGAGGGCTATTTGCTGCCGTGACTCTCTAGAGCTACAGTCTTTCTCTCTTCATCCTCTGGGAAACAGACTTCAGCTGTAGTCATCCCCACTGGGAATCCGCTTTGACCCTAAAGCCAAGCCCAGGAGCTGACCCCTGGACCCCTGCTTGCTCTGGCTGCCTCTCAGGAACTAAGGGAACAGAGCTATGCCCACAACAGCAGAATCTTGGATTTCATGGAGACCAAATACCCGTGAAATGCTACCCACCCTAAGTTAAGTTGTAAGCATCTTAGCCTCGCAGCTGAGTTCTCTTCAGACTCCTTCTGGCCCGGCAAGGTGGCACATGCTTGTAATCTCAGTATTTGGGAGGCTGAGGCAGAAGGATCACAGGTTCAAGGACAATCTCTGCAATTTAGTAAAATCCTGTTTTAAAATAAAAAATAAAACTGGGCTGGGAGTGTAGCTCAGGGGCTGAATGCCAACTTCTAGATTTCTTGCTGGATTCTACATCCCACAGTCAGGGCCTGTCTTCTGTACTTAACCTACTGCCTGACCCCAGCTTGTCCTGATTCCCATCCCTCACCGGCCCAGGGCTTGCTAAAACTCTTTAGTGTAGGACTTTAGTAAGTCTCTCCTTTCCGGGTTTAGCCCTCTGGACCTTGGAGGTCCCTGACTTGGACCTCTGCTCCAACCTCTCTGTGAGAACCTCCTGTTGCCACCTTCCCCCTTCCCTAGATCAGAGTAGTGCCTGGACCATTTTCTGCATGTCAAGACACAAGGGCCCAGATACCTGCAGCCACCAACCTCCTCCTCTTTGCTCTTGCCTCCAGCAGGCAGTCTGTAGTGGTGTTTGTCCTAGCTCAGACCCACTTTTACTGTCCTCCTCTCCCCACCGGCCAGAGAACTCCTGTGTGCTTCTTGACGCTAGAGAACATAGATGTAATAAAGGTTATTCCTACCTCAAAACATACCTCCCTTCTGTTTCCCAGCCTGAAATTCCTGATCTGTTCCTTTTGGTTAGGCTTGTATTATCCTTGGCCAAGGCTGGTGTTCTTCCCTGGAGCCTCCTTGATGAACTCACAGTGGGTCTCTGGAGTCCTACCTGGTTGAGAATTGTTAGGTTGGGGTGGCTGTTACCAGGCCCAGGTGAGCAGGCCTTCAGTAGAGTTCTCAACTGGGAGAAAAACTCTAGACTCTCTGTAGCATGAAACTACTAGGACTGCAAAGGAATGGAAACCCTACTGCATGGCTCTGTGGCGCAGGAGGGCATGAACTGCTCCTCCTGGGAGGTTACTAGAAGCTTGTAGCCACAGAGGGCTGGGCCTGACTTACCCTCACAGTGGTGGAGAGTATAGAAACGCCAGGTAAACCTTCCCTCTAGTGATTGTGGCTAAAAAAAAAAGAGCGATTACTTACTTTGCTTTGTGAATATCGTGTGGCCTTAGGAGGTTTAGATGAAACTTTTACCCTAAATTCCTCTAAAGATCAAAGTTCTTCCAAGTGTGGTGCTTGAGACACCTGTACCAGAAACACCAGTGTCACTTTTCAAAATGCAGATTCCTGGTCTCCTCTAGATCTATTGAACCAGAACCCTGAAGGCCAGGCCTGGGAATCTGCCTTCTCATCTGCCACTGTCTCCGTGGCTCAGCTGTGGTCAGGTGTTGGGCAAGGATGCTGTCGCTTTGACCTTCTCACCACAAGGGCCTCACAGCAAACACTGGGGGTCCTGGGCCTTCTGCCTGGGTAGCAGAGATCCACTGGACTCACCTCGCAGCTTTAGACCAACATTCACCTCTGCTTTGGACTATTTGTCCTATAGCCATCTTGCCTAAGAAGGCATTTCATAAATATTATTCAACTTAACTACTACTCTCAACAGCAAGGCCTCTTTTTCTGTTTCTTTGGGGCCTCACACTGGCTCACGGGAAATAATCCATCCCTGACAGTAGATTGGCAGATGAGTTCACAGACTCAGGTCATATCTACAAAAGGAAGAGGCCCCAACTTTCTGTCTCTCAGGCAGTTTCTGGAAGCAGAAGAAGCTATTTGGTTCTGTTCACAATTCACAGGCCTTCAGCTAGCCAGAGATACCTTTGGCCCAGAACAGTTTTCTAAGAAAGAGTCAATGTTGAAAAGTAAATAAAGTTGACCTTAAGAGCCTGGGCAATGCAGGGGCGTGGTGGTGCATGGTTGTAATCCCAGCTTTTGGGTGGTCCAAGGACAGCCTCAGCTACTTAGTGAGGCCCTTTGCAACTCAGTGAGACCCTGTTTCAAAATAAAGAACAAAAAATAGGGCTGGGAGTATAGCTCAGAGACAGAATGCCCCTGAGTTCCATCCCCTGTACTGAAAAAAAAAAAAAAAAAGAGCCTGGACAATGGTGCAGCCACACAGAACTTCGGTGTTGCAATTTTGGCTTTAGTTCTTGGAATAAGAGTCCTGTTTCAGTCCTTGGTGTTCTCTCTGGGTGACTGGTGAACTCCCCAAAGGACCCGGGTTCCCATGAGTATCATAGGGAGAGTCTTTCCCCTATCAAAGTTTATAGCTAAGTCTAAATCAACAAGTAACATGATTGGCAGTTCCCTGCTGGCCTGCTTGGCGGGGTCTAGTGCAGCTCCTGACTGGCACTGCCCCGTGGGGCCTCCCAGCTTCAGTGTGGGAGCCAGAGACTAGACTAGCCCCTCTCCCTTACTCAAGGTGAAGGGCATGCCTAACTGTGGGACTTGCTAGAAACAGGCTGACCTTGCTTCTCAGAACTCTTGGGCTCTCAGTTTCCCGAAAGGTCTGATTGGGGTCTGGGGTCTTTCAGTCTAAAGGGAGAGTAGAGAGCTGAGCATGGCCGGGAGAAAACTTAAATCTTTTGGGCACCAGGTTCTCATAAAAAGTCCAAGAGGAAATGGGAGAGGGCTTACATAGTCCAGAGACCATGACAGTGACCAAGAAGTGATGCGGCCATAGCTGGAAAATGTGCATCACGCACAGGAGAACAAGTGGGACCTAGTGGTCATGAGGATTGTCGATGTTCATGAAAAACAAATCATCTTTCTCTGAAGTGTCACAATCAGCCAACAACTATGTGCAATGCATCCCCTACAGGATAGGCCCTCTGCTGGGGCACAAGAGGTGTACAAAAAGGGCCCCAGTCTCCAGGAGTTTACAGTGGGCAAGGAGAGCTAAGACAAGTTCTCGGGAAAGAACAGCACAGAGGGCCTCAGAAGCAGTGAGCACACCTTCCTAAGTGGCTAGGGAAATTCTTGAAGGGATAGATTCTGGGTCTTAGTCTGAATCCCAGATCTCTAATTTTTCAATATCTTAAATACGTATGTCATTGAAACCTGTTTCGTTTCATCAGAATGTTTGGTTGCAAGAAACAACAAACTCTGGTTGATTTGAGAGAAAAAAAAATTAGTAAAAGTAAATTGGAAGTTCAGAAAACAGCAGAAACCATGAGCGGCTGGAGAGCAGAAAGCATTTCCAGGCACCTCCACGGGGATGAGCTGGCGAGGACACCACGGTCACCAGGCAAGGCCAGGATTCCAGGAGGCAGCACCCACACCACTGGCTCTGCACTCAGCTCACCAGGGCCTGAGCCTCTGCTCCCGAAGCTCGGGACCTTCCTCACCATCCCTGTCTCTTTACCTCATTAGCTTCCAACTCTAAGTTGGGGCAGGAATCCTGGGCCACACACCCACATCCTAGCTGCAAGGGAGGCTGGAAAATAGAGTGTGTGGAAGTTCCCATCCTGGGTGGGAGACAGACACTCATGCACAAAGTGAGGAGTTCCCCAAACATAGATTAAGAGCAGACAAAACAAACCAAAACAAATGACAAATTTTCAAATGTTTGTCATACCTTCTGTATCTTGTCTGGGAGCAGGAAGTTCAAATGTGAAAGAAAAACCTCTTTTTTTTTTTTTTAAGGAACTATGAGAACTGCAGTGGGCGAGACTATCGAAGCAATAAGGTTCTGCTCTGTGGGAATTGGGGAAGTCTTAATGAAAAGAAGAACCTTGGAGAAAGTACAGGATTGGGACAGGTGGGGGTGGGACCCCAGGCTGCGGAAGATACATAGACATCGGAGTTAGCTTGACATGGTACAGGGAGCAGTAGGAGACAGCCTGGCCACACCAACAAGCCAGCCCTCACCAGGTTCAAAGGTCCATCACACTGAGACCCACCAGTGTCTTCAGCATCACCGGAGGCCTCCTGTCATTCACAAAGAGCGGCATCTCCATTACTCCACTGAGCAAGTAGCTGAGAAGGGCCCAGTTTTGACAGTCCCTACTATATCACACTAGAATAAGAGTGAGTAGAAGTGTGTTGCCACTAAAATGGCTCAGTGTAAGACTGTCCTCAACATCCAAGGTTATCAGGTGAAGAAGGATTACCAGAAAGGAAACTGTCAGTCATTTTTGCTTATAAGTAATATCTTTTATAGTACTTGTTAGAGATAAAAGCATTCAGGGACTCTTAGGCCAATGGGTCCCAATATGGGTGGTCATCAGGGATCACCCTGTGAGTTTTTTGTCTTGTGTTATTTTGTGTGTGTGTGTGTGTGTGTGTGTGTGTGTGTGTGTGTGCAGTATTGAACAACACAGGGACATTCGACCTTTAAGCTATTTCCCCAGCCCAACTTTTTGATCTTTATTTTAAAGCAGAGTCTCACTAAATTGTGGAGAGCCTCGCTGACCATGAATTTATGATCCTCCTGTCTCAGCCTTCCAAGTAATGGGATTTTAAGTGTGTGCCACCATCCCTGGCTTCTAGTGGGCTTTTACAATGATTCCCAGATCCATCCCAGAGCCACTGGATCAAGACTTCTGAGAGGGGAACACAGATGTCCATATATTTTTAGGCCTCCCATGATATTTTCATGATCTGGAGGAGTTTAAAACTATGTCCTAGACATTTCAATACACCTCAACTTTCCCTTACATATTCCTTTGGATGTCTGTGAATCCTAATTCTCACTAAGTTGGGGCGGGGGGCTTCACTAAGTATCTGAGGCTGGCCTCGAACCTGTGATCCTCCTGTCTCAGCCTCCCAAGTACTGGGATTACAAGCATGTGTCACCACACCCAGGTCTCACTAAGTTTCCAGGGGAAACTCACTAAGTTGCTGAGGCTGACCTTGAACCTGTGCCTCAGCCTTCCAAGTGCTAGGATTATAGTCAGGTGCTACCACACCTGGTTCCTTTTTCTTGATGGTTTCATTCCGTTTGTTTGGATGCTCTGTAATTTGCTCACCCTTTCTTTTGTTGATGGACATTTGGATTATTTTCTCATTTTTAGCTTCCATAACTTAATTTACTATAAATATTCTTGTAGACACTTCTTTTGGTATGTTTTCATTTCTCCTGGGTAAATGCTTAGTAGGATCGCTAAATGCTGGTTCCTACCACTTGCAGCTGCTCCCTCTCCGGCTACCTCCCTACCACACGCCAGCTCTTTAAAAACCCACAGGAGTGGGATTCCCTTTTAAAGGTTTCTGTCTCCTAATGAGGCTATTAGAAAAGGGTGATTTCAGAAAGGTGTTAGTTTCGCCGGGCATGGTGGCACACGCTTGTAATCCCCGCGCTTGGGAGGCAGAGACAGGAGGATCGCGCAGGTTCGAAGCCAGCCACACGCGCTGGCTTAGGAGACCCTGTTTCCAAATTTTAAAAAATGTAAAAATAGGTCTGGGAGTGTAGCCCGGAGTTAGAAGGGCTTCCAGGAATCCCAGTACCACCACCAAAAAAAAAAAAAAAAAGAAAGGTGTTAGTTTCACCAGGATTATAAAGCTGACCTGAACGGAATTCTCAAATATACTTTTAAAACATTTGAATTCATGGTGGTTCCTGCTTCTTGTATAGTACTTAGGAGGCTGAGATGGGTGGATCCCGGTTTGAGGCCAGCCATAGCAACTTAGCGAGGCCCTCAGCAACTTAATGAGATCCTGCTTCCAAAAAAAAAAAATGGGGGGCATATCTTGGAGGTAGATTTAATCTCAGCCCCTCCTACACACACACACACACACACACACACACACACACACACACACACACGGCGTTTGAATTCCAATGCTTTTAAACAATTCTGGCCTTCTCTGGAAGCCTCGGGTCCCCCACTCTCTTATGGATGTTGACTGGCTCCTGGAGGCGTTCAGGTGTGCAGCCCTTGTACCAAGTTCTGCAGACCACTAGAAGAGCACGAGGAGCCTGCACACAGGCTCAGCTTTTGGCACCCAAGGAGAGTGTCCAGAGATGGGACAGCGTAGATATACCTGAATGGAATCACTCCAGATGGAGAAACGCACTTCCCAGGCCCCGAGTTCCAGCCCACCAGCCCCAGGCACAGCTGATCTCATGCGTTATTCAGGTTCCGCTTTATGGTTACACAAGATATACTTGTGAAAATCCCCCGGTCCCGTCTACTTTTACATCTCAAAAAGCCTATATTAGCTTGGTTAATATAATACTACACAGCATTATACTTAGGCAAGACCTTAAAAACATACTTGGATACTCCTTCACAAGTGTGAAGCCACCAGCGTTTCTGAGCAAAATGTGATTTGTTGGGCTTCCTGGAACTTCAGAGGAGAGCGTGGGGATGCAACGGGAAGCCCCAGAGGCAGACGCAGGATTGCTTATCGGCCATGGTCTCCCTTCCCGGCATCCCTACCTCTACAGTTACGCCACTTCCCTTCTCCTCAGCTGGGACTGCACAGCCCTGGCCTGAGGGGGCTTCCTCAAATACCATCTGATTATGTCTCAAAATGCTCTGAATGTTGCTGGGCATGGTGACTTACGCCTTTACTCCCGGTACTTGACAGGCTGAGATGGGAGGATTGCAGGTTTGAGGATAGCCTCAGCAATGCAGTGAGACTGTCAGCACCTTAGTGAGACCCTATCTCAAAATTAAAAAAAACAAAACAAAACAAAATAGGGTTGGGGGTGTAGCTCAGAAGTAGAATGCCCCTGGTTCAATCCCCAGTACTATAGAAAAGAAAAAGAAGAAAAAGAAAAAAAAGCTTTGAATGCCTCTCAGTGTGCTCAGGAGAAATCCCACAGGGTCAGGATCTTGGCCTTGCTACCTCCTTAGCCTGAACCTCCCATGCCCCGTCCATCTTCTGACCCAACCCCGCCCTGCTCTTTGGTAACATCCTGGGGCCATGCTTCTGCCTCCTGGGCCACTCTCTTCCCAAACCCCAGCCTGATGTATTAATTTCCGACTGATGCTAGAATGCATTTCCACAAACATCAAGGTATGCAACAAGACAGCCTGAATCTATCAGTTCCGAGGCCAGAAGTCCAAGCTCAGTGAGCGAGGCCGAGGTGCTGGGGTCGCTCCTTCGGGAGGTTCTGAGGAGAGAATGGGCTCCTGTCTTGCTCAGCTGCCGGGGCCAGCTGTGCTCCTTGGCTGGCGCTTCAGTCCTCCTTCCCCTGTCTCTGCCTCAGAGGCCATGTTGCCTTCTCTTCTACTTTGGTCAGGTCTCTCTCTACCTCCTAGAAGGACACTTGTGATTACATCCAGGGCTGACCTCTCACTGAAGGAAAAGCCTCCCTTCAGTGACACCAGCAAAGTCCCATTTGCCACATAAGCTGACAGTCACAGCTCCTGGATACCAGGATGCACCAACCTGGCAGCCCCCTCATAGGATTGTAGCACATCTCTCAGGCTTCATCGTTCTCCTCTGCCTGGCCTCCCTGCTCCCTACAGCTACATCCAAGGCTGCTCTTTCTTTCTCTTGCAAACCAGGGTCATTCTCCCCACTGTAGCATGGAGCATGCTGATTGGTCCTTTGACTCCTTCCCCCCAACTAATATGAGCAGCTGGAGGGCAGGTCTCATGTCCACCTTCCTCCCCTTAGCAACCCCATGGTCTGGACAGGGTACATGCTTACAGATGTTTGCAGGAATTCAGGTGTCCCTTCTGGCTGGCTACTCCAGGATGAAAAGCCCTGAAGGAGTGGGCACAGAGGTCCCTTACTCCGGGTGATCGAAGGCCCTGAAGAAAGTAGGACCGTGGCTGGGCGTGCAGGGTGGACCAGGTCGCATCATGCCTTAGTGGCAGGTGCGCTATGGTTGGACTCTGGCGCTTTGCCAAGGGTTCAGCAGCCAACTAGCAACAGAGCACCCATATTTTGGTCATATCCTTTGCTCATGACAACTTTCCAGTGGCCCTGCTTCCAGGCACGGCCCTGGGGCAAAGTGCTAGGAGTCCAACTTCGCTGTTCTCTCCTGGTGGTCTGTGGCAGACTCTCTAGACACTGATTAACTTTGCAGGGAACCACGGGCATTAGCACATTCCACTTACCTATCAGGAAAGATATAAACATAAGCAAACATTAACCCAGACCCATGGCTTCCCAAGGCACAGCTGCCTGAGGGTGCATGGGCAGTGCCCGCTTGCCCCTATGCTCAGGGAGCTGCTTGGTTGAAGGGAACAAAACCCACAGTGACGTGCTTTCAATTTGCACCAACAGATACTGAACATGACCCTGGGAGTGTAAGACTTCTGCACCACCACGGCTTCTGAACCAGCAAGAAACAAACATTCAGCCTTCCCAAGGCTATATTATATCACAAGCTGCGAGTGTTTACTTCTGAAAAGGCTAACCTAGTTTACATTATTTATAGTAAAACTTATAAGCCACTAAAGCATTCCTACAGAATGGGGTACAGAGGGGAAAAAGCCTTGGGGCGCTGAGCCCTGGCCACGGCAGGCACTCTGGCCTTAACACTTGCTGGCTGTAAGCTCAGGTGTTTCTTGGTGTGTCCTTTGACTGTGTGGTGGAGGTAGAGTGGGTGGTGCAGGGTAGAAACAGGCTGGGTTGTCTAGTCAATCCTCAAAAAGCATCACCTCTGGAGGTTGGAAATCCCAGGAGAACATCCATCTGACCAGCTCCGTCATGCAGTCCACCAGGCCAGCTCTGCTCTCCCACTTCCCAGCTGTCTGGGTGCCAGGTCTACTAGAATCTAGGTCACTGCGCTGGTCCAACTGGACAAACCAATAGCTTTGTTCCAAGATGATCCCTCGGTGGAGGGTCTATTTTGGCGGAGTATTGGACCCTTTTTACACTGTTCAGAGGATGTTCTTCTCTGACTCTACTGTTTCCCCAAGGAGCTCCCTTCTGCCATCCATGATCCTCCCTCTCTTCCCCTGCTTCGCACCTCTAAACGGCTCCCTCCCTCTCTCTCCTAGATCCTGTGTTGGAGTCCAGTGCATGTAAGCAAACAAACATAGCACGAAGACCACAAGGGAAGAACCTTGGAATGAATGAGAAGCCTGCACTTGATTCTAGCATAACTAGTATTCATCATAAAATTGGATTTCTATTCTCTATCATCAGCCCTCATTTGACAGGCAGTTTGGGGTCCTGATTAAGAGCATGGATTTGGAGTCAGACAGACTGGGTTAGTGGTGGCTTTATCATTTATAAACTGTATTTATAAACTATATAAACTTGAGCCAACTAGTCTACCCAGCTCCTTCTATCTGTAAAATGATCAGATAGTGAAACCTACCTCACAGAGTTATTATGAGAACAGAAATGAGATGGTGCATGTAAAAGGCTTTGCACTCTGTGTGTATTTACCAAGTGACCAATAAACACTACCTACTGTTATTATTGACAATGATAAGGTTATTGATCATAAAAGAACAACATATAGAAACTTTCACTAGAGAATCAATTACTATATTATCTCCATCTTACACGTGGAGTGGGTGGAGATAGGTGAAAAACTTTTTCAAGAGTACATGGATGGTAGGTCCTGTAGGGACCAAAAGCCGTCTCCCAAATGCCTCTCAGGTCTCTGAATCATACCTTGAGTCTGGACCAAAGGAAAGCAGTTTAGCAGACACCATTAGAAGTAAGTTTAGCACAGGGAGGGGCTGAAACATCTAGCTTCATAGAATATAACTGAAGGGAAAAAAATCAAATGAATCAGGTCAATCAGGTTGACTCACTGAGCCAGTAGCCTGATGGGGTCAAAATCTACTTCCCACAGGTCTCAGCCAGAGCCTTTAAAGATGGAACTAACTCTACAGGGCCCAAGTAACTGCAAACAGATCCAACTGGTTTTTGTGGTGGGTGATGTTTGTTTAACATCACGTCCAGATGTCGACATTGCAAGACGCACACTGTTAGGGTCAGAAAAGTGTTTATAAAATTCTTAGTTGAGTTCCATATTAGGTTAGGTACTGGGATAAATCAAACTGAAACCAAATCGCAGGCCTCACCCATCTAAGGAAGGGCTGGCGGTGGTCCCAGTTTTCAAAAAAGTGGATAACAAACCAAAATGAGGGAATCATGTGAGTAAGAAGGACTTACTCAGCTTTCTCAGCTGTTTTCCAACTGCAGGAAAAATTCAAAGTTGTGGACATGGCAAACTAATCAGGCTGTTGCTAAGGTTTGGCTTCCTAGGGGAGTCCAGGACAGGGGGAGGGCCCCCTCCCAGGGCCATGGCTGTCTCCTTGCTGGGCATTTAATGAGCCACTCTGCTGGGCAATACCTCCTGAGTGCGGAAAGTGGACATCCCACTCCTCCCAGAACTGCCTCAGCTGATGGGCTAGCTTTCTACTGGCCTTTCTGTGAAGCTTAGGCATTAATATCCTCTATATGGAGATGACGCCCTGTTCTGGCAAAGAAATGAGAATGATTTTGTTTGGTTTAGTTTTCTCTTTTACCCCGGTGTTGGCTATAACTTCAAATTTATATTTTTAGGCTCGACTTTGGGCAGCAGGACAGCACACAAGGAGCCCAGGCCAAGAGCTTCATAGCAAATCCGCTCAGGCCAACGTTCGCTGCACTTCTGGGAGTGGATCTCAGTGCACAGCTCTGAAGAAAGGAACTGTCCACAAAAGTCATGCTTGTGAAAAAGAAGAGAAGATGTAGGCGCCCCCGTCAGCTGACCCGGTTTCAGCAGAGCCCAGCTTACTATACCTGGGCCTCAACAATAACAGAAAGCTTTTCCACCCACATGCTAATATGTTTGAAGCATCTGAAAAATCATTTGTTCATGCAGTTCATTGTACAAGAACTCTAAGGCTGAGAAGCTACCTGTTGTTTTTTAAGTAGGCTACAAATTCCATTCGTACTTTAATGTATAAGAAAAGAAAGTACTGGAAAACAGAGGGAGGAGTCTCCTTCACTCCCATACTGCGCCACTTCCCGCTGGTATTTAAAAGATTCGGCAAACTTCTTAAGTAAACTGAAGATAAGTTTGAAACACCTGGAGTGACTGGTAACAAAGGTTTTCCTGCTGACAAACTAAAGCAAATAATACTGTTGTCACACCTTCACCATCGAGGTCAATTGATAATGCAAAGCAACTCTGCCAACAAAGAAATTCAAAAATGGGCTCAAAGTGTTGGGAGTAAGTTTTAAAAGCATGGGACATTTGGCCTGAAAGACAAGATAGGAAGCTGAGTCTTTCATTCTATTGAGTGTGCACACACAGAATTTTTCTAGCAATAGTTAACTTTAAAATTTTGCATTTTGCTGGACATGCTGGCACACATCTGTAATCTCAGTACATAGGAGGTTGAGACAGGAGGACCACAGGTTTGAAGACAGCCTCAGCAACTGAGACCTTCGGCAACTTAGCCAGACCCTATTACAAAACAAAATATTTAAAAAGGGCTGAGGATATATCTCAGAGGTAGAATGCCTCTGGGTTCAATCCCCAGTAACACACACACACACACACACACACACACACACACACACACACACACAAGTACACCAGTGCATGCCAGTGTATAAGACTAGAGAATAATGTCCTAGGAAGGATGACTATCCCCAGGTTGTTTTCAGTTACCAGTGCCTCCCATCAGGGCTCTGGTAGGTACTGTGAGATTCAGAGAGAGAACTGGATGTCTGGAGATAACAGTCACCACCGAGCATTTTCTCCCATTCATAGACACCGGTGGGGCCCAAGAAACCCTCTGTTCCACTAGCTGCGGAACACTCAGTGGTCAGGTTCCTGGCCACGTTCGAATCTTGGCTCTACCATCCTCTAGCAAGTAACCCAATCTCTCCGGCTCCTTTCTTCATCTGTCAAATAGAGACGATTATATGACTTGTATCCGTCTAGACCCCTGAGGGATAAACGAGATGGTGCATGCAAACACTTTGGCATGGCGTCAGCCAGAGCCTAACCCTGCATTTGACATCAGACTGTCCACTGTCTCTCGCAGGCCAGAAGCAGGGAAGCCGCCGTCTCCCAAAAGCCACACTGTGGCCTCACCAGGAGGCTCGTGTTTAACTTACACAGCACTGAAGACCGTGTTCAAGTGGGCTCAAAACTCAAGATGTCCGTATACACAGTTACACCTTCATGTTTGTTTTAAAGACAAGGTGCTTTGCAAAGAGCAGAGATGCTGTCTAGAAGAAAACTTTTTCAAATGTCAACAAATTTTAATTAGTGAGTGGTACCAAAAATACCCAAGGAGGTAACCCATCTTTCTCCACTGAGGCCTTACATTGGGACTCTCCCTTCATGGCCATAGACTTCTAGAAAAGATGGCGATAGATAGACATATATCTAGGTATATATCTATACACACACATATATACATCTCCATCTTCATACTTACACATATACATACATATAATTTCTTTCATATTTTACACATATATGAAATTTTTTTTGGTGATACTGGGGTTCCTGGTAACCCTTCTACCTCCGGGCTACACTCCCAGACACCTATTTTTCATATTTTTATTTGGAAACAGGGTCTCTTAAGCCAGCGAGGCTGGCTTTGAACCTGCGCAATCCTCCTGTCTCTGCCTCCCAAGCGTGGGGATTACGAGTGTGCGCCGCCACGCGTTATATATGAAATTTTTAATGCCTGTTATAGTTAGATAGAGAATGTTCCCTAAAGAGCTCGTTCATTAATATTCAGGGTTGATAGAGTTAAGTCATGAGAGTTGTAATCTCTAGTGAAAACCTCATTGCAAATTCATCACAATGGATTTGTCTGGGAGGTGGCCCAGGCCGGTAGGATGTAGCTGGAGAGGGTGGTCCCTGGGGCTGAGGCCTTGGGGATTCTGCATGGTCGCCCCTCCCCTGCGCATCCTCTCTGTTGCTTCTGGCCTCCACGACGTGAGGAACACGGACTCTCTCTCTCTCTCTCTCTCTCTCTCTCTCTCTCTCTCTCTCTCTCTCTCTCTCTCTGCTTCCCACCACCGTGGACCGAGACCCACAATCCCTGGCCTAAACCCAAGAACTGTGAGCAAATAAGTCTTCCTTTCTCTGAGCTACACGGTCAGTTCTTTATATCTGTGAAAATGCTGACTAATACAAAGACATACCAAATTTTCAAAATCGTGTTCATTCCGGCCATGGTATATTTAGCCCATTATCTGGCAGAAAGCTTGCAGTTTCATTAAGCTCATACATCTACTCATAATGTATTCAACACAGGTTTGTGGAGCACCCACTCTGTGCCAGGAGTGGCTTGAGACAACAGTGAACACATCTTATCCTCACAGAGTGTTCGGGCCATAGACATTTCTCACTGGAAACCAGCAATACTACCTAAGCCGGACATTTCTTTGCATTCTCTCATGGGGTAAGCAAGAAGCCCCCACAGCTCTATAGACAGAAGGACAGCCAGGTATTTGGAACCTGAATGGAAACTCCCAAAGCAGCTTCCGTGGGGACAGCCACCTTGGGGGAGCACTTGGCCGCTACAGTAAAAATTGAGGCTTTGTGCTTTTCTCATGACACACTGGCTCTTTGAAACCAGGCTGAGAGCCGGGCGTGGTGGCGCACGCTTGTAATCCTTGTGCTTGGGAGGCTGAGACAGGAGGATCACACAGGTTCAAAGCCAGCCTCAGCTACTTAGTGAGGCTCTCAGCAACTTAGTGAGACCCTGTTTCCAAATAAAGTATAAAATAGGGCTGGGAGTATAGTCCGGAAGTAGAAAGCCTCTGGGTTCCACCCCCAGTACCACCAAAAAAAAAAAAAAAAAAAAGAAACCAGGCTGAGATCAACTCAGGTGGCCACGTGGGGTTCACAGACCACCTCCTCATCAATTCATTTCCTGCAGAGTTGCTGTTAGCCTGGAAGTGTGAGAGGACAAACCCAAGAGGAAAGTGTAGGAGGCCTGGACCTAGTGTGCAGGAAAGAAATCTGTGGAGGGACAGGGCCTGGGTGAGCCCCGCTGCCGTGGTGGCTAGCAATCTCAGGGCTTAGCGCTTCTGCGAGAAGAAGCAATCGAGTCAGCAGTCAGTTGCTGAACCCTCCACTGTAAGCCACACAGGCTGATCCTGGTAATCAAGAAAGGAATCTATTAAGAGGAAATTGGCTAGGTCACAGAATTAATGGAGACCCAGTCTCATTGAAGGATGCCCCAATCTGGGTTACAGAGCTGCCCCAATGAAGAAGCTGCTACCCTGTGGCTGTCCCTCTGAGTAAAAAGGCCACCAACACAGCCACTCCGTGAGGCCATTTTTGTTCCATTTTTTCCAAAAGAAATCCCTTGCAGCAACGTGGTGTCTTGGGGTTCTTGCTTCCAAGTCAAAATCTCACTTGGGAAGCTTGATGGGGGAACCTGGCTCAGTCTACCTATACTCTAATGGCAAAAGAGCTTGCCGACTGAAATCTCCAGGTTCTTTCTGATGAAAATGGGATTCAAAAAGCTGGAAATTTTTCAAATAAAGCAAAAATGAGTTAAAACACTGATGGACAGCCAGGAAGCATGGTAACTGTCTAGTTCACTCAACCCCTTAACTAGCTCAAGTCCAGCACACACCATCTACCTACCAATGTTAAGCTCCATGCTGAGTTGACAAATTTCTCCTGCCTTATGCAATTCAGCTTTTTCTTCAGCAAGCTAAAAAGATTCTTCCTCTACCTGAAATGGAGGTAATTCAAACTTCTGGGCTCTCAGAAGTCAAGTAAAAGTGAAGCCATCTCATCTTTTATTGGAGAATGCTGGTGAGCAGCATTCACAGCATGGACTTATCCAGTACTGAATGGATACCTCTTCTTTTTAGCTGCCCCATGCAGGAGAAAGAAACTATTCCAGATGCACCTCTGCAGCTTCCTCTCAAGGGACAGAGGCTCTGGATTCTGGGAAAAGAGTTGCCTCCCCAAAAAGGGCCCAAGATGGAATTGTTCAGAGCAGCAGAGCTGGTAGGCTCCAAGCTGTGACTGCTGACTTTCCTGTGTTGGGCCGCCCTAAGCCTGACTGTGAGGCCCCCTCCCAGGGCCCCTGCCTCCCAGCTCTTCTCCAGATCCCTTTCCCCTAAGCTGCTCCCTGGCAAGGGACTACAGGCAAATGCGAGGGGCCATTCTTTCTTATTTGTGTACCTTAGTCTCTGGCATCGTTTGGAGACTCTTCAGAGAAAGTGTCCTGTGACCCACAGCTGAGGCTTAAAGTTTGATAGTAATGCTCACGGGCTTTTAAGAACCACAACAGAACTGGTACCAGAAGATACTTTCACTAGAATCCAGCTTACTACCCTCCCAGAATAGAATAGTGCTTTTATTCAAGAGTATTTCTCTATCACCTCTATATCTATATCTATATATATTGGAGATTGAACCCAGTGACATTCTACCTCCAAGCTATGCCTCAGCTCTCCCTCCTTTTTTCTAGATAGAGTCTTGCTAAGTTGCTGAGACTGGCCTCAAAACTGTAATCTTCTTGTCTTGGCCTCCCAAGTACTGGGATTACAGGTGTGTGCCACCATGGGTGTTTGCATTTTAATACAGAAGGAAGACTTGCGCCAAAGAGCTGATTCACCTCCTGTGAAACACTGGCCACCCTTGAGTCCTCATGCTAAGGACCCCTGAGTGTGAGGTCAGCATTTCCCAGGAAGCCACAGACAGGTAATGATACAGTGAGTGTGTATGTGGGGTACATCCTGGCACCTGCACCAGACGCCTGATCCACTCTGCTCACAGCTATAGGAAAGGAGCCCACTTTCCCACGGGGAAGTTTCAGTGCCCGGGGGCCACAGGGAGGGTGCCTCCCTTTCATTCTGAATGCCCATGTGCAGCTTCTGTTACCATCGCAGTTAGCAAACAAAGCGTGCGTTAGAGGACGATACACAGGATTCCACGTTTCCTCCTCTCTGAAGCGAGGGGGCTGATTGCTAAGATCTTTCAATCTCTTTAGGACTCAACCCCGTGGGAATCTCAGCGGAGGAGGACCTGTCACTGAGGAGCCACCTGCTAACAGATCGTGAAGAAAGGTTCAGTTGGTGCCTTGAAGCTTGCAAGCTGTGAACTAATCTGAATTCTAATCAGAACCTGAAATGGGGCCAACATTCGGGGCTGTGACGCTGGCTTATTCACGGCGTCAGGTGTGCGTTTTGAGACTCCGTGGTTGGGACGTCTGTCTCCTGCTGTCTGCTCTCCTCGCCCCCATTCAGTCTTCAGCAGAGCTGAGAGGAGTGCGCGGGGCGCGGGTTGCTGCCAGCCTTTGTCAGCGCTCCTCTGCACCTCTGTCGCTCCACCCAGCAGAGGCTGCAAGTGTTCATTGCTTTTTTAAATAAGCTCTGACTTAGATTATAAGATGCATGTTCATAGATGCAAAAATGTATCATGACCCAGCTGAAGCTGTGGCCCATGACATTCTAGGCTAGTAGTAAGGCCATGATACGAGAAACATCCCACCCACAAGAAAGCAGTTAGAAATGACTTAAGTCCTTTATTTGTACTTCTTAGTCATACAACGGGAGATCCTGTTGTCCCTCTGTATCCACAGGGGACTGATTCCCAGGATCCCATGCTGCCCCAATGATACCAAACTCCAAGGATGCCCAAGACCCTTATACAAAATGACATATTTGCACATAGCCTAAGCACATCCAAAATATAGATAGATAGATAGATAGATAGATAGATGTATATATAGAGAGAAATATGTGTGTGTGTGTGTGTGTGTGTGTGTGTGTGTGTGTGTGTGGTGTTGGGGATCAAATCCAGGACCTTTCACAGATAGGGAAAACTCTACCACCAAGCTATATACTATATATCTCTAACCCCTTCCCAAATACTGTGTGTGTGTGTGTGTGTGTGTGAGAGAGAGAGAGAGAGAGAGAGAGAGAGAGAGAGAGAGAGAGAGAGAGAGAGAGAGACTAGGGATTGAACGCAGGGGTATTCTACCTCTGAGCATTCTACCTCTTTTATGTTTTATTTTGAAACTCAGTCTCACTGGGTTGCTGAGGCTGGCCTCCACCTTCGATCTTCCTGTCTGCCTCCCAAGATTACAGGTAAGAGCCACCACTCCTGGCTCTTTCCCAAATACTTTAAATCATCTCAAGGTTACTTGTAATACCTAATACAATGTGATCGTTATGTAAATAGTTGTTACATTATATTGTTTAGGAAAGATAAGACAAAAAAATTGTACCCATTCAGTACAGATACAGTACATTTATTCTCTGTCTGAGGTTCATTGAATCCCCAGATGCAAAACCTGCTGGCACACACAGAAGCTGACTGTATACTGTCTACTGGACATCACAGACAGTCCTTACATTCACTGGCTTCTTATCCCAGCAGTGCACTGGCGTCCAGCGCTCTGCATCTGAGGAACCTCTCCGTTCTAGTCTGGGTGCTTCTTGTACCAGTATTGGGAATGGCCTAGGAAGATTTGAGAAAGCTCTGATTATTGATAGATATATTTCAGAAATAACTGTGTCAAAATGGCAGACCTGGAGAGAGAAAGGCGTGGCTTTGGTGAGGAAGCAAACAGCTATTGAAACTTAGATTGACTTAACTAAAAGTAATTAGCAAGTCAATAGGAGAGGGGAGCTAGGCCTTTCTCTGTCTAAAGACAGGTCTACATGACTAGATAAGCTAGCTAAGATGGTAGGAGGGGCCGACCTTCCCAAAAGGAGACACCTTGCCACACCTTGCTGGGGGAGGCACCTTACAGGGACGTTTACTACGTCAGAATTATGTAAACAAGATGGAGGTCACGGGTATAAAAAGTCCAGTCCACGCTGTATCTTTGGGTAGTGAATTGGCTCGGACCCCCCCCCCCCACCCATGCCATTCTGGCATGGGGCTGTAACTCTCTTCTGTATTTCTATCTTTTTCTGTTTTTCTGGGTTTTTTTTGTTTCTTTGGGGAGTTTTCGGGAAGTTATTCCCAGGGGTCTAACAAAGATCTCTGGGGACAGTTTCCCAAACCGTAACACTTCTTATCCTTCTACCTCTGCTTGCTGCGTCACCGAAGCCCTGACAGCCAGGCAGGCCACACGGAGGCTTGGGGGAGGGCGGGAGCGCTGCTGGTGAGCAGTTCCAGACATCCACCCAACAGACAAAGGTTCAAGCTACAGGAGTCTGGGTCTGCGTTCTTTGGGTCTACCTATTTCCTCATTCCGAACAACACTTAAAAACTTCTTAATCTGTTGTAGCATCTCAGATAAAGAAGAGAAGGTGACTAGAAGGTGGCATTTGTGGGTCAGAGGTAGAAGAAACAGCAGTGACTATGAAAGAAAACGGTTGTGAATTATGTAAGAGTTCTTGATGTGAAGAGGAAAAAAGCAAAAGGTAGAGATGATACGACCGGCTGCATCCGCCTGCCTGCCTGTTATGCGGATGCAGGCCCAGCAAGCAATGAGGATGATAATGTGACATTTGCCATGTCGACTGTGTGCCAGGCGCTTTACACACAATGTTCCCTTTATTCCTCAGAATAACTCTGCGAGGTAATTTTCTCTGTTACAGTGTAGGGGGTTTAAAGCTCAGAGAAATCAAGCCATTTGCTCAAAGCCTCACGTGTTAGTAAATGGTGGAACTGGGATTTGAACCTTACGAGTCTGACTCACAGACCAGGCGTTAGACACCTGCCCACGCTCTTCGCTCTCCTCCTGCCTCCTCGCAAGGAAAGGCTCTGTCTGGGAGAGCAGTGAGAAACACACAGACACTTGAACAAGGCTGCAGGGCATGTGGGCAAGATGATAGGAGCCGCGGGAATCCTGCCGTGATAAGATGCACTGCTTAGGAAATGCTGCACGGGCACGCCGTGGTCAGCGCCGGCTGACTGCTGCGACTTGGCACTCCACAGCACTGTCATCTGGTCACAGAGTATATTCCCTCCTCAAGGAAATTGCAATCAGAAGTTGCTGGCCGGGCAGCTCTCCTGAGCCCTCCTCCACACAGCGACGCAGGGGTCCAGGCCCCTGCCCTCTAGCCCTACAGGACAAGCAAGACAGCCTGGGAAAACATGCTGGATCCTTTAGCCACCTGGGCCAGAAAGAGCACCTCACTCAGGGCCACACTTTACTGCCAGAGTTAATGATACGGGCGGGTTAGGAGACTGGGACGTGTCAGCTCTGGCTAGTCAGCTGCTCCCACAGGCAAGTCTCTACTCTAAAGATCGAGGAGCCCAGGAAACCACGATCTTCTGGGGGTCAGCTAGACATTTCTATCACACACACTTGAGAGAAAGAGCAGGGAGTGACCTGAGAGCCGGGCAAGGGCTGGTGAATGACACTTGATCTTGGGTCGTAGGGCAGCACTGGAAGTGGGATGCTCCAGGAGTTTAGACCGGGTGCTGCTCTTACGGAGTGGACCCAGGAGGTCGCGCTCACTCCCCAGGCATTTGTGATCTGCTGAGTCCTGGCCTAGCCCAAGGACTAAAGAGGGCCTTGGTACATGGTTCAATGTCACCAAATCTGACCCAGGTTCAGCCATGCCAGAGAACGGGTCTCTGAGGGCAAGCCCATGCTTCCTGTGGGTTTAGCTAGAATCAATATGTCTGGTCATATGACTTACTGAGGTTTTTCACCAAGCTTCTGTCCACTGGCCAGCCACTTGGAGAGTTTGGACAAGAAGTATTGAATCCCAGGATCTAAATCTGCAGACTACAGACATTTGCAGAAAGAATTTGAATAAATGTGGCTGTCAGAAGGGAAAAGGGGCCAGGAAAAAAAAAAAAAAAAAGTGGACAGACTCTAAAAAAGAAAAATAAAAAACAAAACAAAAACCCCATCAGGCTGTTCTCAGAGTCATCTATCAAATTTCAAGTTTTTATAGTTTTTTTTCCCAAATTGACATTAATTATGGATCGTGTCCCTTGGAAACTTGTTAATATTATTAGTTTTGGATGGCGTTTCCCACTGCTCTTCCATATGCGACTGTTTATTTAGTCAGCTGGTTCTCATTTCTAAGTGTTGGTTCAGTGGTCCCACTGAAGGATAATGGGCAGAAATGCCTCAAATAAAACTCAAATAAATAAAGGGCTTTGATTCCTGTTTTTCAGAAGAGAATAAATACAGTATTGAGCCCATCGGGACCGACCTGGCCCCTCTTTTGGAAAATGAACCTAGATGGAAATAATAGTGAACTGGAGAACATTCACACAGCCTGTTTTCTGAAAAGCCAGTTTTCTCTCTCCGTATTTCTGACACTTTGTATTTGGAAAATGGACAATAACTACCCCTCAAAATATTCCTTAGGGGAGACAGTTTCCAGAAGGGGAGACAGACTCTGAAAAGACAACTTCACTCCCAAGGTCACAGGGAAGCACAGAACTTAGAGATCCTGACCCCCAATTTCCCAGTCTACCCTGGGCAATCCCACCTTTGTGCAGCCACTCTCCCTACTCAACGGACAAAAGGACCAGACAACAGACTCACACAGGCCAGGGAGCCGACCCACAGCTCTTGGGACAATAATAGACATTGACATATGACATCAGTGCTCGATGCATTGTCACTGGTTACAAAACCCCAACGAGAAGTCTTAAGAAAGCCGAGGCTGACCTTCATTTGAAACCCGGTGTAGCTACCTGCCTCGCTCCATCTGTCTGCTCTCCTCCACCTGACACCTTTCTCCGTCTCTCATGTTAGCGCCCCCTCCTTGCACACACACGGCAGAGAGAAGTTTACTAACTTGCCTACAATCTCGTGGCTGTCAGTGGCTGTGCTGGGCTTTGAGCCTGGGTTGTCTGGCTCCATCATCTCATAGAGCTGCCATGCGATAATTAACATAAATTCCTCGCTCAGAGCCTGGCCCAGGACCAACACTCAAGATTTAGACATAACAGAGACTCGATGTGGAGTGCGGGCAGAGATAGGGGTCAGCAAAGAAAAGACGAGTGGCACGAAAGCAAAGTCCGGCTGGACAGAAGGACAAGAAGTAGCCGCACAAACTGACCAGGTGGGAGCCCGGGGTTTAAACCAGCCTTGATGCTGCTCCACCAGGAAGCCTTCCCTCATCTTGGAGAACTGAGTTAGGAGGCCTTCTCCCCTGAATGGGCCAGATGCTGGTCCCTGCGCTTAGTGCACTGGACTTGATTGTTCTGCTCCCTCTGGGCCCAGCAGTGACCTTGGGAGTGACTCCCCTTTCTGTGCCCAGGGTCTGCAGCCAACTCAACACACAGTAGGTATCAGTAGCTCTACTTGAGTCAATGAATGAGACAACAACCAGGCTCGAAGGGAACCCAGGCAATGATGCTCCTGCTTTTGTCCCAGCATGTAGATGCTCACGGGGAGCCCCAGGGGGAAGCCTCTGGTCTCCTTCTCACTCCAGGCAGGGGCAGTTCAGGGTGGTGGGCCTGAAGGCTCAGTGGAGATGACTCACAGGCAGGCCATGTCAGGGCCTGAAAGAAGACCTGTGGGCCGACCTCCTCCTCGAAGCTTCTCTGCCACCTCCAGCTTAGACCCTGGAAGTCCCCAGAGTCTGTCTGGAGCCCACAGAGCTACTAGAAAATCACCCTCAGGGTTGGGCGTGTTGGCCCACTGCTTGTAATCCCTGCATTCGGGAGGCTGAGACTGAAGGATTGAGGTTCCTTCGCAGACAGCCTCAGCTACTTAGGCCCTTTGCAACTCAGTGAGACCCTGTTTCACAATAAAGAATAAAAACTAGGGCTGGGTGTGTAGCTCAGAGGTAGAATGCCCCTGGGTTCCATCCCCAGTATCATACACACAAAATAAGAAAATTACTCCCACAAGCAAAACTGTCCCCTATGAGGGCCCCAGGCCTTTCAGGGAAGCATCCATCATGTTTCAAAAGGGGTTCCACCGAAAGGTTCCTCTCAGCAGACTTTTTAAATAACAGCTTTTCTTTCCAGGGTGTCAAGCCCCATCAAGGCAGTCACCTCACCCAGCTCCAGGACAGCCATCTGTCAGACCCTCTACCTCTGAGATACATTCCCAGCCCTATTTTATTTTATTTTATTTATTTTATTTGAAACAGGATCTTGTTGAGTAGCTGAGGGTGTTGCTGAGTTGCTGAGGCTGGCCTTGAACCTGCAATCCTTCTGTGTCAGACTCCCAAATACTGGTATTCTAGCATGCACCACCATACTTGGTGCCCTCTTTCCATATTTACTGGCCTTTCCCTGCTCCTTCAGAGCCCAGGGCTGAAGGGAGCAGCTCTCTCAGGGGAGGCCCCCTGAGAACTTCCAGGGGAATTCCAAGCCCAAGGACTGCCTGCCATGTAAGCCTGCCTCTCCAGCAGTTGCTCAAGAGGGCTGGCACACAGACTGGGAGGCTCAGCACAAAACGCCTTGGTTTGCTTGCTTTTCTTTCCCCAACACAGTTCCCTGGGCCAATCCTTGGGATTCAAAAATATGCCTGGTTGTGTAAGCTGGAATCAGTCAGGCCAACATGTAAGAGCTTTGGGCCCCAAATGTTAAATCAGTGTATAATCACCTAATAGGCCAAGGTCAATTTTTGTTTTTAATTTGCAGCTCCACCAGGACAAGCTACCTCTACCAAGCTAAGGTAGGCAAAGTCGTAGTCACTTCTAGGGCAATGGGCACAATTCCCAAACGTGGCCCTTCCTCCCTGAGAAGACTCAGAACTTGACACGTGTGCTTCTCTGGACTCCTGGATGCCAGGTATAGCAAGAAACCCAAGGCAGAGCCGCCATTGTGCCAGGGAGGTTTAGGTGATGCTTGCTGGCAGAAATAAGGGACTTCCTGCTAATGTGTGCTCTAGAAAATAGAGTGCCTGGAACATTCTGGGCAGCCCTGAGATATTCAGCACTCATTTAAGTTCTCCACAAATGAAATTGTTGGTATGAGATACAAGAAAATATGTTGCCAGAAGTTGGCTGCGGCAGTCTGTGCAGGCGGGGTCCGGAGCTCGCGGCCTGTCCCCTAATGCTCTTGACCTAGAGCTCTTGGTGCCTGAGGCCGCGTCGTGGATCGCCTGAGTGGACAGCTGCCTCCTTGGCGTGATCCGAGGGCAGTGGGGCATGATCACTCAGAGGACTGCTTCCAAGACCTCAGCCAGCCACTCTGAACTCAGCCAAAGGAGGTGACAGTACCTGCTCTACCTCTTGGGTTGCAAAAGGTTTAAACCAAGGGGCAGAGTGTGAGTGAACATGCCAGCTAGCAAGCTGTTGTTTCTTAGCTCTAACTCTCTGTTCCGATGGTGAGTATTAGTAGCAGACCTGGAGGGAAGACAGCAAAGCACCTCAGTTGTGAAATTCAGGGACACACCGACACTCAGCTGTGACCCCCATACTTGAACATCAGAGAGGCCCACAAGATTCAGACTAAATGCTGCCCCTTACCTTCTACAATTTACAAACATGAACCTTGGCCTCACTTATAAAGAGCCAATCTCCTAAATATTCCACGATAGTTGTAATGACTTACGTCCAATGACAATAGATAAGTAGCTTTTAATCTTTTAGGGAGTATTCATGGCTACACTAGGGCCGCAGAAGTTTCCGAGGCTGGTGGGCCTAGGGCTGGGCAGCCTTTGCTTCCTGTCTCCAGGATTGGTGAGGCTGGGTGAATGAAAGGAGGGCTCGTCTGATGCAGGTGGCCCCGACTCGTGGCCTTCAGCGCCGTCCATGGGCCCACACCTGGTCTTGGGGGCAGGAATGAAGAGGAGGGCAAATTGCTGAGGAGAAAGGAAGGGTCCAGAGGAGGTGTCCACAAAGAGCAATCGGCGTTCACGTGGGCATCTCATCCCCAGCTCCAAAGAAATTGTGACTCCATCTGGTTTAAGGAAAACAAAATCTATAGTGTTTAATGATTTTGTTCCCATAATAACACTAAATGAACAAACAACATCTTTAGCTCTGCCTAGAGAGAAACACAAACCATTCTAATGGAGAGATGTTTAAATATAAACTCGCTCTCTGATTCACCTCTGCCTCACTCACCCCAGGCCAATGGCTCTAACCAGTATTGACATAACAAATGCTCAATCATTAAGCTGTTTATATTATGCTCTGGGGCATCTTGGTTACCCGGCCGCATGATCTTTGTATTTGTATTTCATGTAAGGCTGGACTCTGGCTAGCCAAATCCCACAGATGGCAGTTTAGAGACAGAACAGAACATGCCATTTATTTACTTATTTTTCCCCATGCACGAAAATGGTAGGAATGTACCAAACACAGTAGTTTCCAAAACATTCCTTATCTTATGCTGCTTCACGCATAGAAAGATGCTCTTTTTTTGTCAGTTGTACTGTATTAACTTTTTAGTACTGTCCTAACAGAGTTCCATAGACTGGGTGGCCCAAACACCAGAAGTTTATTTATGTTTGCACAGTTCCAAAAACTGAAGTCCGAGATCAGAGTGTGACAGTACTGGTTTCTCGTGAGACCCTTCTCCTTGGTTTACACAGGGCTTACTATGTATGTTTCTGAGTCTTTGTCTTCTGTTCTAATAAAGACCCCATATGTACAAGAGTAGGGCCCACACTCGTGACCCCATTTTATCTTGATTACCTCTTTAAAGGTCTTACCTCTCAATACAGTTGCACTCTGAGGGACTGGAGTTTAGGATTTCAACAGACGAGTTTGGGTGAGGGATTCAGCCCTGTGCTGGTGATGATAACCGTAATGAGCTAACAATTCCTGCAGACTTTTTACTGTTTGGAAGCGGAATGAACATTCAACTTAAACTCAATCCTTAAACACAGTCCTATATGGTAGGTGCCATAATCTTCTCATTCTACAGAGTAATTATCAAGTCTCTAGGAGGTTAAGTGACTTGACCCATAATTGCCACACAACTATGGGGTAGAAGGTTGGAAATAGGAAGTATGACAGAATATGAACCCTAGTCTGTCTGACTCCCCAAAGACCCAAGCTCTAGAGGATCTCGTAACTATTCCCCCTCATCCTGAAAACTACTAATTTTCACATATAATACACAATGTGCTCTCAGCCCTTACCCGTTGAGGAGAATAAGATGAAATAATATCTTTAGAAGAAAAAATAATGTATCAGATAACTCAGATTTTACCGGAAGAATATGTTATTTGCCATTTCTGGGTGATAACCACTTTGACAATTAGGAAGCATTTTTAACACAAAGCTACAGAAAAGGAAAAGCAATGAATAATTAAGTTTTATTATTGATGTTCTTGGCACTGCATTAGAAAACCAATGATGATTATCCATTTTGGAGAAAACCCCAGAGCTCAAGAACACATTTTGTACTATGAAATTTGAACTTTACACAAACACATGAATAAGAGCTAAATCAAGTAAGTTAAGAAACATCTATGTTTATTTTTCTCTAAATATAAAGTCATATAATTTTCGTGATAAACTGGACCTACACAAGATTATCTGCTCTAATTCTTTCATTTTCTGTACCTATTTCAAGATTCCCGTTTATTCAAAACAGTTTATTGACAATTCAATGGTGTCACTTTTTTTTTCTGAAGATTTAAAGAAGTTTATTAAAAGATAGAAATACAGAAAATAGAAATACAGCCCCATGCCAAAATGGCATGGGGGGGGGTGACTCGAAATGAATACACTACTAATGGTGTCACTTTTAACATATTATCTGTTCTGCCCAGCATATCCTCTCTTCCCTTGCTATTCTACCACCCTTGCTAAACATTAGCCAGACAATCTTGACAGGTAACAAAATGAGCAACTATGACTTGCAATGATTCTTGAATAAAAGTATTTAAAAAATTCCAGGTTAATGTGAACTATGGCTTTCTCCAAAATACTGTAAGTACACAGCAAATGTGACTGATATTTGAATTAAGCAGTCAATATTAGCCATAGTTTGGCAACTAGCAGCAATTAATATGATGTTATCATCACATAAAGGAATACTTCTAATTTCTGTACATACATTCATCAAAGTTACTATGATACCAATCGGAAAGATTTAACTTATGCCTTTAAAGAGACAATATATTAAGATGAATTATTTATTTTGTATATATTCTAGCTAAAGACCCAAACTGGCATAAGTTGATATTATCCTGTTAACTTTGTATTTAACCACAATGAGTGGTTACCCTTGTATTTAACCACAAAGAAAACATACAGATACTTTGTGACCCAAGCTTTTCATCTGATCTGAACATAAGCCCACTTAACATTGAGTTCCCGAATACAGAATGGGCCGCAGTGGCTAATCAAAATGCTCGGTAGAAGGATTCAGCAACTGAAGTCAGGAATGGCTACGTGAAGACTTTAATTGCGACAAACATATATCAATAAATCCTCCCCGGAAAATTAAGACCTTTATAATAAAATCGATAGTGCTTTTCAAAATCATAAATAATGCAAAATAGGGCCAATGTCAACAACATTTCCCCAAAAAGATGCACAGGTACATATTGTCACCACAAAAGCACCATCCTATGCCCAGCTCCTCCTGGATGGGGAAGGAGGTATGTTGCAGTAGAGACCTGCTCTCAGAGCACCTGGAGGCTGCGCTGTACCCCCCCCATCACCTCCTTACCCCAGCTTCTGCCTCTGCATGCCGATTCCTTGTTATATGTTCCCCATGGCACTTAGGGTTCTCTTGTTATTCTTCCTCGCCACACGATAAGCTTTAGGAAGGCAAGTAGCAAAGGTTTTATGAACTTTTGTAGCTACAGAGTCCAGTGAAGTAGTTTTTCATAAATGTTTAATATAAACAAATGACACAAATTCAATTGTCCTTTTCCATTCCTGTATTATGCTCAACCCTTCCAAAATACTGCTTAATAGAATGTATCCTTGTGTCTATATATGACTTTTTCCCTTTATTATATATTTATTATATATTTTATCATTTTTAATGATAAAATATATTTTTAAAATTCATTCTCTGTTGAATGACCATTGTACCCATGCCACTACTTGGATGAACATTAAATTGGCTTATCAGAATAAGACACAATTAAATTAAGACTAGATATTTTCAGTAAAGTGACCACCTATCTGTGCTAGCTAAAGAAATATACGCAACCAACAAGTTTTTGGAGAGGAGGATTTGAGGGAATGCTTGCTGAGCAATTCATCTTGTGTTTTACTAGGTGACTCAGATTTCAGAAGCGATATGACAGAGTGAGAACATACTGTCATCTGGAAATACCCCAAAATGGGTACTTGTGGTCCTGCCCATTTTAAATATGGCGTAGACTGGTTGCTAGGCAACCCTGATGATGGAATCAAGACTAAGCCTCAACAAAGCTATGCTCCAGCCTGAGTAAACAATGCTGCTGCTTCAAGCAAGCCAAGGGCTGTCAACACAACACTTTCACTCAGTTCTGAAAACCTACCATTTACAACTTTGGAGGGTACACAGTGCTCTCTTGCTAATGGGAATTTTCTACTTAAAATAAGAGGAGACATATTTTAAAGCAGACCACAGACCATAGGACTCTCAGGAATAAATGTTCAGAGAACAGGATCATTATTTTGTGTTTGAGTAGTTGTTTTTCTCTTGAGCCCAAGTGAGGAATACTGAACACAGGTGCCTGGGTTTGCATAAGTACCTCCCACGGTGCAATTTTGTTTGCTGGGTTGTTTCTGTTAAGCAAAAGAACTCTTTGCAGAGATGCAGAGATGCTTTGCTCATATAACCTGCTTTTAGCCTAGAACCTTCCCCAGGGCTTAAAACCCGAATCCCATGGCAGAGCCCTCCTAGGGGAAGGCAGAAGTAAGGAAGGGTCATCAGCCCCCTTTCATGGGGGAAGGCAGAAGTAAGGAAGGGTCATCAGCCCCCTTTCATGCCTTCCACTCGGCCATTCTGCTAAAGGATAGATTTTAGATGCTGCACTCGAGACAGTGAGTTGTTATACTGCTGGAGTTCCTTTAAATAGTTCTCCAAGAAGTCAGGAAATTCTTGTTCATCTTCCATCACGCATGCACGTGTGTGTGCGCGCACACACACACACACACACACACACACACACACACACACACTTTGATTTTGTATTTTTTTTTTCAGTACTGGGGATGGAACCCAGGGGCATTTTACCTCCAAGCTACACCCCAGCCCTATTTTTTATTCTGTATTTTGAAACAGGGTCTCACTGAGTTGCAAAGGGCCTCACTTAGTAGCTGAGGCTGTCCGCAAACCACAATCCTCTTGTCTCAGCCTCTTGAATGCTGGGACTACAAGGTGCGTCACCACACCTGGCAATTCTGTTTTTTTTTTTTTTTTTTTGGTGGTACTGGGGGGTGGAACTCAGAGGCTTTCTACCTCTGAGCTATACTCCCAGACCTATTTTATATTTTACTTAGAAACAGGGTCTCACTAAGTTGCTGAGAGCCTCACTAAGTAGCTGAGGCTGGCTTCGAACCTGTGCGACCCTCCTACCTCCGCCTCCCAAGCACGGGGATTACAAGCATGTGTCACCATGCCCGGCGATTCTGTACTTATTAATAAAATTTTTCCCATAAAGTAGGACAGTATTTTCTTTTGCCTAACTTGGACCTTATGCCAGAAAAACAGTGGGCTTTACTTGAAAACATGACAAGGTGAATTAACAACCCACCCAACGGGGGTATGAACATTATTACAGACAGTCCATAGATGCCCAGGAAGAAAGCTGGAGCAAGTTCTTGAAATCAGGGCATTCAAAGGTGCCTGAGAGCACAAAGCAGCTCAGGAAACCATGCCCATGCTCAGGGGAAAATGTATGCTCAGAAAAGACCCAAGAAGCTGGGTACAGTGGCACATGCCTGTAATCCCAGTACTTGGGAGGCTGAGACAGAAGAATCACAGATTTGAGGCCAGCCTCAGGAAGTTAGTGAGCCCCTCTGAAACTTAGACATACCGTTTCAAAATAAAATAAGGCTGGAATGCCGCTCTGAGGTAGAATGCCCATGGGCTAAATCACCATAAATCACCAATACCAAAAGAAAAGAAAAGGAGAGAGAGAGAGAGAGAGAGAGAGAGAGAGAGAGAGAGAGAGAGAGAGAGAAAAGAAGAAGAAGAAGAAGAAGAAGAAGAAGAAGAAGAAGAAGGAAGAAGAAGAAGAAGAAGAAGAAGAAGAAGAAGAAGAAGAAGAAGAAGAAGAAGAAGAGAGGAAAGAGAGAAAGAAAATACCTGAGAAGACCCAAAGTTTCCCCAGTGGACTGATAAAAGCCAAGAAGTTCATTACCACTCTTACCAGCCCTATAAGAATTGCTGAAAGAAATCCTTCGGGTTGAAATGGAAGGACACATGGCAATAGAATGAGTTGTTATGAAAAATAAAGATCAACACACAAAAAGTGATTCACCTTGTGCCATCGACAACGTCCACTCAAAATGGATCAGACTTCAGAGCAAGAATTGCAAAACTGTGAGGAAAAAACATTGGGGAAATCTTTATGACATGGATTTAGCAATAATTTTGTGGCTCGGACTCCACAAACGCATGCAACAGAAGAAAAATAGATAAATATAACTTCATCAAAATCAAGAACATTTGTGCTGTAAACTTTCACTTTCAAGACAGTGAAAGACAGCCTACAGGATGGGAAAAAATAGCACCAACTCAGATCTGACAAGAAACTAATATCCAGAATATATAGAGAACTCTTATAATTCAATTGCAACCACCAACCTAACTCAAAACTGGGAAAAGAGATTAAATAAGCATTTCTCTAAAGAAGATACACAAATGGGCCATGAATGTGCTCAACATCATTAGTAAATGGAAATCAAAACCCCAATGAGATACCACTGAGATGGTTATATATAATAATATTTTTAAAAGCAAGTAATAAGTTGGCAAGAATGTGGAGAAATCAAAACACTTGAATATTGCTGGTAGGGATATAAGTGGCGCAGATTCTGTAGAAGACAGTTGGGTGGTCCCTCAAAAGGTTACACATAAAATTGCCATATGACCTAGCAATCCCGCTCCTACTATGTGCCCCTGAAAAACAGAAACTAGAACTCAAATAGATAACTGTGCACCAACGCTCATTACAGTATTATTTACAATAGCCAATTGATTAAAATAATCCAGGTCTCCATAAGTGGATGAATGTAATGGGTATCTAAACAAAATGTGGTAAATACAACGGAATATTATTCAGCCATATGGAAGGATAAGGTCCTGACACATGCTACAACATGGCTGAAACTTGAAAAGAATATGCTAAATGAAATAAGACACAAAACGCACAAATACTATATGGTTCCACTCACATGAAATACCCAAAATAGGTAAATTCCTAGAGACAGAAAGTAGATTCAATGTTGGCAATGGCTGCAGAGAGGAGGACAGAGTAATTGCTTGATAGTTTTTTTTTTTTTTTCAATACTGGGGAATAGAACCCAGGGGCCATTCTACCTTCTTGATAGTTACAGAGATTCTGTTTGGGGTGATAAAATTTTTGAAAATAACAGAATACCAGCATTCGGGAGGCTGAGACCGGAGGATCGTGGTTCACAGACAGCCTCAGCTACTTAGTGAGGCCCTCTGCAACTCAGTTAGACCCTGTTTCAAAATAAAGAATAAAAAATTGGGCAGGGGTGTAGCTCGGAGGTCGAATGCCCCTGGGTTCCATCCCCAGACCTGCAAAAAAAAAAAAAAAAGAACATACTGATTATCGAGCATCGAGCATCATTATCAACATAATTGATGCTTACAAATTATATACTGAAAAAGTGGTTAAAATGGCAAATTTTATGTTATAGCTACATTCTCACAATTTTTTTTCAAATGAATTTTTTTTCCCCAGTACTAGGGATGGAACCCAGGGGCATTCTACCTTCGAGCTACAACCCCAGCCCTAGTTTTTATTCTTTATTTTAAAACAGGGTCTCACTAAGTTGCAAAGGGCTAAGTAGCAGAGTCCATCCTCAAACTGTGATACTCTTGTCTCAGCCTCCTGGTTGCTGGGATTACGAGCGTGCGCCACCACACCTGGCCTTCAAATGAAATTTTTAAAGCATGAAGCTGAGAGCTGGGGCTGTGTAACTGAGTGGTCGAACACTTGCCTAGCATGCGCGAAGTCCTGGGTTCCGTCCCCAGTACTGACATATGAATGCATATACAGGTAGCTGACATGAAGGAGAGGGATCTCTTGTTTTTCCTGATCACATAATCACATCCTTCCAAAGCGCTGGTCAGCATTTTTTAAGGTATCTATCTAGCTGACAAGGCCATTATTAAGACCACAGGGAAAACCCAGCAGAGGTGAAGACCATCACCCATCAACCAACAGAGCAGCCTCCCTGGCTCAATCGCTTTCCATGGCTGTGATCCCCTTTAAGTTTCTCCTAAAGAGAAGTGACCTCAGGAGGAGGTGTCCCAGGAGCAACTGTATCAAAATACCATGGGCTGATCCCCACTTCCTGTGGCTGATTCTGCAGACTCAGGGGACACCTCCGGGGAGCAGGAAGGGGAAGCCCCGTTTGACCCCCTCTTCACACTTGGTTACAGGGCTACAGACTGGACCACCTGAAGCTCCCCAAGTCCAATAGAGATTTCAGGAAGCAACTCTTCAGTCTTGTCACTCCCTCCCCAGAGCTCAGGCAGGAATCCTTGGAGGATACGATGGGGGGCAAGTGAGGGCATTGGAAGTCCATCACATGACACACAGGGCTGTGCTCAGAAACATCTGGCCTCTCCAGCTTTGGTCTGCTTCCCCCAGTCAAACTCAGGAAACTTCAGTCTCTTCTTTATTTCCAGTTCTCTCCTAGAAGAGCCATCCTGCAAATTATAACCACTGTGGGCTAACGCTCCAGTTCCCAGACAGGACAAGTCTGCATCCCAGGCAGGGGTATCCTGCTGGGCAGGAATCTCTTAAGGCTTATGTGGGCTTGCTGTGTGCCAGCCTCAGAAGTCAAAATTTAGACATGCAAATCTTTCTTTTTTAATTAAAAAAGTCTGATGCTATTCATGATACCTACATGTTTGGGGAAATATTCAATGTACCAAAAATTATATATAAGACAATGAAAACTTGCCCTGGATCTTGTTGCTTATTATTTCATTAAATCCTCAAACAACTCATCAATTAATCATCTTTGTTGCCCTGTCGGAAAGCTAGGCTCAAAGAGTGTGTAAGGACCTTGTCTAAGATCAATGGCTAGGAAATGGATGTGTACTAGGAAAGCCAAAGTCCTTCCATTAGCCATGGTGCCTCCTCACGCTGGGACTCCAGCTACAGAAGCCGTCCTCATGAGACTCAGAGGTCCCTCCTACAACATTCTATACTCAATCCTTGCTGAACTTAAAAGTCTCAAAATGGAAAAAAAGGAGATAAAATTGTTAAATTGTTGCAAGTCATAGAAATGGCTGCTAATAATTGCAGGCCTTGGGCAAGGTGACTTTTTTTTTTTTTTTTTGGTGGTACTGGGGTTCCTGGAAACCCTTCTACCTCCAGGCTACACTCCCAGACCTATTTTTATACCTTTTTATTTGGAAACAGGGTCTCTTAAGCCGGCGCAGCTGGCTTCGAACATGCGCAATCCTCCTGTCTCCGCCTCCCAAGCGCGGGGATTACAAGTGTGTGCCACCACGCCCAAGTGTGCAAGGTGACATCTTAACTACAAGGGTTGGACTAGTTCAAAGACTGTTAGAGATAACATATAACCAGCCTAAAGAAGTGCCTGATACTAAAACACTCAGAAATTTTAGTAAACCAAGAAATGAAAGATCCTTCTGTGTCAAAGGTCCCATTCTTATCTTAACTCTTGGTGTTTGGACAGCAGTTAAAACTGGACTACTAATATAAAGGTCACAGGAAAGTGGGAAGCATCCCATACACATAGTCAGACACCCTGAAGTTAGAGGGACTGTCCCTCCAGCTGGTGAAAGTCTTGACCTGAAAAGGAGCTGTCATTTTGCTTTTTCTAAATTTTGTAGTGGTTCTTGTTTTTCCAGTTTTGATGTCTATCTCTCCAGAGCTGATCCTGGGGGTGGGGGAGGGTTGAGTGTTTGTTTTTGTTTGGCTTTTATTTTTGAGTGCAGTATATACTACACTCAAGGGAATGGAGAGTTGTCTCCACATATCAGCCATAAAGCCCTGCTAGGAAATCCCTGAGTTACTTCTGTGATAAATTCCTTCCCCTGGGTAATTCAGAATCTTCAACAGGTGTTTGTGTGAACTGCCTGCGGGATGCCGTGCTAGGTTTCTTCTGTTGGTGAGAGGCTTCTCCTGGAATCAGGCATTTCTGGTTAAAAGCTTCATCAGTCCTCAAACTCATATGTTTTTCCATGTTTTCCACCTATAAGCATCAGAGGAGATGATGTTTTCTCACTTAAAAGTCACCCTTCAAAGTTGGCTTACCTTCCCTGGTTCACGATGTTTCCAGGAGAAAAAGAAAACTCAGCCCTGAAAGCTTCAGGTTGAGTACACACCCAGCCCACGGCTTCCGTGACAATGCCACCAGCCTCTGACTAATTGTCAACTTACCAGTGATTCATGCACATGAAGGAGCTGGGTGCACAGCCACCGCCTCCACTGCCAGAGCCACCAGCACCCTGTCCCCATCCCACTTCTGCCAACCCGCCCTTCTCAGGGCTCTGAGGAGCTAACCCCTCAGACTCGGCATGGCATCCCAGCCCCTTCTCGGCAGAGGATGCTGATGCTAAGAGGTAAAAGGGCAAAGTTTTCAGAACAAAGGCTTTGGAATCAGGCCCGCCACGGATCATATTTGGGTTCCTTCATTTTCTGGCTATATGACATGTTCATCAATTTCTCTAATTCTTGCTTTCCTCATTTATAAACTGGGAAGATAATTACTAAGCCTTTAGAGGGATTTTGAGGCTTGAATAACACAAAGCATATAAAACATGTAGTACCTGGGTATTAATACCCAGACTCAGCTGCACTCAGAGGTGTGGGAGGCCCCCGCCCAACACGAGGGCCCCCAGGCTGATACCCAACGATTGCTCCTGCTGTCTCACACCCCAGCCCCTTGGCTCACTCTCTCCAGAAAGCCTCCAGAGCACGTCACTCCTGCCTTGGTGAACTGGCACTGATACTTCCAACTGTCTAGAAACTTCTTCTTCCCCTACCCCTTCTTCCCTGTCACCTGGCTACCTCCTTGTCCTTTAGCCCTCAGTTTCGATAGCAATCCTTAGGGAATCCCTGCTGAGCCCTCCCCCACCCCACCCCCAGACCCGATTAGGTTCCCTCTCTATGATGTTGAATGCTATACCTCTTTGGAACACAGTCCACTATTAAATCACTATGAAGTTAACTACTATTATGTCTTATATAAGCTCCATAAGGAGAGGAGTTGTGTTTACCATGGTGACCTTGTTGCCTAAGAGACAGCTTGACACAGAGTGTGAATGAATAAGGGGAAGGCAGGCAGGCAGGCTTGGGGGGACAGATGAACCATCTAAGTCACACCATTCTGGACCCCACCACGCAGGCTCAGCTCAGAAGCTGAGCTTCAACATCAACTTGATTACATAATTTGAGGCCTATGTATCAGCCAGATTCACAGAACCCAAGGCCAAACCCTTACAGACCCTTCCTTGGAGGATTCTATGTTACTTCCAAACCCACCAGGCTCTGCCTAAGGTCCTGCCAGGCTCAAGCTTGACACCTTGAGTCACACCACAGCCCCTGCCTTTGCGTACTTCCTCCCACCTGGGTCCCCACTGTTAAGCCCAGGACCCTGGATTAACCTCCCACCTTGGACCTCAGCCCACTTTCATGCCCTGAGGACCTTAGGTGTGCAGGTTTCGCAGGTTTCGTATGGTGAGGCTGCAGATCTCTCCTCCTCTGCCGAGTGAGGCCCCAGCAGGCCCCATGCTCTGGTCCTGGGCTCCAGGGAGGCAGGGCTCAGGGCCACGGTCAGGGCTTCCGGGATCATTTGGGAGCCCAATTCTCAGCTCAGAATCCTAGGATCACTTCTCACCAACTTCCCATGGAAGAATGTAGAAGTATGATGTTTATATAAAATTTTTAAATAACTCATTTGAAAAACATTAATTCTCCATGAAATTTCTTATTGGTGTAAAGCTACCTACCAGGACCATATCAGAGCAATCCTACCCCACCACCCTCTCCCCATCTCCAGCACATACTGTAGTCTCACTCTACCTGTGCCAATCGCCAGTATGTATATTTCTGTGGGAAATGCTTGTCAGATCCAATCAAGCAGCCTAAGTATCAGTCTTTGGAGCCTCGGTCCAGAACTGAAGCGCTGGCCATCTCCTCAACCCCATTCTCTAATTCTCGGACATCACAGGAAGTGGGAAGACTGCACAGAGGCCAGCTCAGGAATCCCAGGCATCATGCACGTCAACAAAAGGCTTGGTTGTCACCACCTAGCAAAGGTTTAGGCTCATGGTGGGGCAGCCACGTACTTCCGAGAAGAGAAGGACATCTTATGGTTTATCCAGCTCAGTTGTCGGGCTGTGTGGGGTGATGGGTCAAGAAGCTGAGAAGCCAGACAAGGGCCAAATTACCTTGTGTTGGAGAATATGACGGAGATGCAGCTGAAGGAATCTTATAGGCGGGGAGGGGGCAGGGGGGGAATGAAAGAAAAAGGAGTTGGCAGAAGCGCCTGAATGGCTACGAATTCAAATAGAGAGAGGAGGGCAGCCGGGCATGGTGACGCATGCTTGTAATCCCAATGTTGGGGAGGCTGAGACAGGAGGATCACGCAGGTTTGAAGCCAGCCTCAGCTACTTAGTGAGGCTCTCAGCAACTTAGTGAGACCCTGTTTCCAAATAAAGTATAAAATAGGTCTGGGAGTATAGCCTGGAGGTAGAAAAGCCCCTGAGTTCCACCCCAGTACCAGAGAGAGAGAGAGAGAGAGAGAGAGAGAGAGAGAGAGAGAGAAGAGGGGACAGGGAAGAGGGCATGAAGAAGGAGCCGTGGAGGGGCCACTGTGATACTGTAGGGGGTGATACTGTGATGTGTGACATGGTTTACACCCTCCCCCATGGCGTCATTCCTCAGCCTTCCCAGAAATCAGCATGTGAAGTTCTCAGCTCATTATTTCTACAAGGTGACAGGTGTGTGAGATGCAGGGTGAATGAGCCGACTCCCAAGGAAACCCAGCTTGGGGACAAACCATAATGTGTGTGTGTGTGTGTGTGTGTGTGTGTGTGTGTGTGTGTGTGTGTGTGTGTTTAGAGAGTATCAGAGTTATTCTTTTTTTAATTTATTTTTATTTTTATTTTTTTTATTGGTGCACTGTATTCATACATCATAGTGGGATACAAACTTTTGTAGACATACATGTACACATCACCCAGTCAGCCCCCACCCGATCCCCACCCCATTCTCTCCCCATCCCTCCCTCCCATGCTTGGCTTAGTGGTTGACATCTAGTATTATAGCAGTTTATCCAAAATTAAAAATGATAATCTCACATAACAGTTTCATTTTTCTGATACCAAGCTTTTGATGACTTAGATAACATTTCAATATTTCTTTTTACTTTCTTTCTTACCAGAGAATATTTTTTTTCTATTTTTTTTAGGTGAGACTATCATATATTTATATATTTATTTTTCAGAAAAAAACTCTGTCCTAATATGGAATATGGACTCTAGGTACCCAAAACGATCTTGAAAAAGAACAAAGCTAGAAGATATATATTTTCTGATTTCAAACCATATAAAGCTACAATAATTGAAACAGTGTAGTACTATTCTAAAGGCAGATATATAAACCATTGGAGTTAAATAAAACCTAGAGCTAAATTCTTCCCTATATTGTCAAGTTATTTTTGACAAGGTTTCTACGAACATTTGGTGGTAGAAATAATAATCTTTTAACTAAATATTGTTGAAACATAATAATTACATGGAAAAGAATAAAGTTGGACCCTTACCTAATCCCATATACAAATATTAACTCAAAATAGATAAAAGACCTAAATATAAATCTTAAGACTATAAACTTTTAGGAGAAAATCTGGGTCATAAAACCTCACAACACTGAAATTGGCAGTGATTTCTTGGATATGATTTCAATGGCACAGGCAACAGAAGAGTATACAAACTCCCTAAAAAAAAAAAAAATATTGTATATCCAAAGACAATGTAAACAGAGTTAACAGTAACTAATAGAATGGGATAACAAGTCCCAGGGAGTACAGTACTGGGATTTCTCCTCTGTGGCCCGCAATTTGACTCACTGTTCTTGAGTACGCAGATGTAGCTGTACTGGATTCGGTGAATTCACTGCTGCTGCCGCTGGTGGCAATATGGCGCCGCTGCCACGCCCTCGGCCATGAGGCTGGCGTATTTCTTCTTGGTTTTGATTTCCACTCTGAATCCCTGCGGCGTGTGCTGAGCTCAGCCACTGGGAGCTTTAGATTTTACCTGCGGTGAGAAATCCCTCCTGGCTGTTCCGCAGCGGCTCACCTCGGCTTGCTGTAGCCATCTGGTGAATTTGCCGCTGCCGCCGGCAGTATGGCGCTGCTGCCGCGTCCTTGGGCATGAGGCCAGTTATCTCCTCTGTGGCTCTGAGCTCTGTTCTCAGTCCGCTTTCTTTCTGGAGCCTGGTGATTTTTTTTTTTGTTTCTCTGGTGATGGTGTTTTCTGGCTATGAAAGGTGCTGATTTTGTGGTAATGAAGATTGGTTGTTAGCGGGGCTCTTAAGCCCCGCTTTTCTCGGTCGCCATCTTCCCGGAAGTCCCCAGAGTTATTCTTTATATAGATACAAAGACTAAGAAAAAAACGATTTGTGAAAATGGAAAAAAAAAAAAAAAGCTATCCTGGGTCCCAACAGGTTCAGATCACTTTCTATTACTGACTTTCAAAGCCAGGCTGAACCGTTCAGTGAAGTGTTATTAAGCCAGGGCCTGGAGACTTCTGAGATGAAGGAGAATCCCAAACCGGGCCTGCCTTGCCATCCCTGTGGACAACTGATTGCTGCTTCCTTGTGGCTCCAGTAACAGAAAAACAAATAATAAAGACGCAGCAGTTCCAGGGAATATTTCGCTGTCCCTTCTCAGGGAGATCAAGGGTCAAGGGAATCTCTGGCTTTGTAGGAGAGAGAGTGTGCTGGCCGGGCAGCTGCACCCTGCGGGCCACATACCACGCTCACACTTAGAATTCAATTCAAGAAACTGGAGCTTCGAGCCAAAAACAACAGCTTGTGATTTGTGGGTGTCAAAAACACTCCAGAAAGTGGTCAGCCTGTAGGCGGCAGATAGAGGAGAAGGTATTTCTTAGGAGGAGGAAGGCTGAGGGCCGCTTCCATTTGAGAACATGTGGCTTTTCTCTGCTGAGGGTTGGTGGCCCTGACCAGGGAAGTCTAAGCTTGAAGGTCAGGCATGGTCACTTTAAAAATAAACTCTTCTGACCATAACCCTGGCTCAGCGCATGCATTTGGGGCCTTGGACCGAAGATGCTGGCCGCAGCTATGATTTGCCTTCACCAAAAATAGTCATTTCAGCATCTGGGAGTGCGACAGGGAAGGGAGGGCCAAGTGCAGTTTCTCGCTCTCCTGCTGCTCCCCTGGAGACCAAGAAATTCAACTCAACCCTTCATTTGGCAAAAATGTGTGGAGGACCAAGCATGCTCTGGACCTTGCTCCACCCTCAGATTCAACAGTGAGCAGAACGGACGTGGGCCCTGCCCTGGAGGACCTCGAAGTCTTGCTGGCTGGCTGTTCCTTGCAGCTGCTCTAACAAAGGACCACTAAGTAGGAGGCTTCAAATAGTAGACAAGCATTCTCTCACCACGCTGGGGCTGCAGGTCTGAGATCAAGGGACAGTGGGGCCACGTTCCCTCCAAAGGCTTGAGGGAAGCGTCCCTCCTCTCCTCTCCCAGCTCTGGGTGGTTGCTGGCGATCCTCCGCACTCCTTGGCAGCCCTCTCTCCAGTTTTTGCCTGTCTTCACATGGCCTCCTCCCCTGTGTCTGTTTCTGTGTCGCAATGTCCCTCTTTTTATAAGTAGACTGGTAATATTGGATTTGGTGCCCACCCAAATCCACTGTGACCTCATCTTAATTAATTACATCTGTGAAGACTTTATTTCCAGACAAAGAAATAAGGTTCCAAGTGAACATGAATTTGGGGTAGGAGGGCACTGTTCAACTGTACAGGATGTCAAAGAGTAAAGCAGTAAGCACATGAGTCAATAGCTATGGTGCAAGCCTACGCGGCAGGTGTCATCCAGGTTGTTTTCTGAATCTCACCATCTCTATCCCGCCTCTCTCTGGTGTGCCACATCAGAATACACAGAAGCAGAAACAACAACGAAAAGAAACTCCCCTCTCGGTGCCATAGGAAGGGGCTGGTAAGTAGCCTTGGGACTTGTTAGAATGCACATTCTCCATCCTCACCCAGCCCCAGCCTTACTGACTTAAAAACCCCATGCATCTCCACCATCTGTTTTCACAAAGCCTCCAAGGGGTCCTGAAGCACCTTCAAGTTTGAGGACCTCAGCTTTGTACCAGGGGCCAAGTAAAGGTGGATTGACATCTCTCCTTGGCACAGAAGTTTAGTATTCTATCTATTCTTCCTGGCCTCTGGGGTCTGTCACCCAGGATATAAGACAAGTTTTAATGGAGTTCCCCGATGCCACACACTGGGACAGTGGGACAAGCCAGTATTGAGCCTGACCTCCCTGAGAAGACAGGGAGAAGACAGACATTCAACAAATCTTGAACCAGTGACCTTACAAGGTATGCATTGCAGGGCTTTAAATCACTGCTTCTGAATCTTTAATGTGTGCCCCCGTTCACACGCAGATTCTGGCTCAGCAGGGCTGGGGCAGGCCCCGTGGGTCTGTGTTTCCGGCCAGCTCCTCGTGCGGTGCCATGGGGCTGCTGATGCAAGGACCACGCTTTGAGGCTTAAAACAATTCTGGCAATTCCATATCCCTGACCCCATTCTAGCCTAAGATCTGAAAGGAACAAGTGGTAAGAATTATTATCCTCATTGCAAGTAAGAAAATGGAGGTCTTGAAACTTTGAGTCACACAAGGCTTGGGCCCCCAACTCAGGGGGCTCTTGTGCCTTTCCCACTCTATCAAGGGTCACAGGCTGAGGCCAAGGACAGAGGCAGCTCACTGATTAACTCCCACATTCAAGTTTTATCACAGAACTGCAGAGCCCTCCCTGTACCCGCCCTAGTGTGAGGAAAACAGCTGCTTCTTCTCCCTCTAACCCACAACTTTGATAAGAACATCGATGTGGATTGGTGGTGCTCTTGGGCCAGCACTGAATGACAAGAAAGACAGCACTCCCAGCAGGCTGAAGGGGAGAGATAATGCTGCATACTTGTGGCCCCTCTACCCCTCCCCCTTTAAAAATAAAAACCTCCCAGTCTCTTAGAGTAAAGAGAAAATGGGAAGCAGACTTGTCTTGGCTTCTTTCCAATGTGGGCAGCTGGAATCTATTGGACACGTTCAGTCACCCTCCCCTGAGATGGGCTGGCTGGATAACGACCGCCAGTTCATTCAAGAGTGTTCTCTTCCCTCTTGGGCCTTCCGCCCCAAGGCTGGGGGTGCCCTCCCAAGGCCTCCTTGGCCTCTTATATCTCAGCTGTTTCTTGAGCACACTGAGCTTTCTCAAGGTTGGTGAAGATGGTATAATTCCAAGTGACTTAAGGAATTCTTTTTGGGGGTTCCACCCGATGTCATATCTAGCACATAAACTCATCCAAATATCCTGTGTAAGCACGAGGCCAATATGAGCAAGTGGTATTTGTTAGTAATCAGCTGTAAAAAATGATATGTCTATAATTCTGCTTTTGAGATAATTTGCCTATAAGAAATGTATTTGATTTACAAGGGGCTGTACTTTCTCCACAGTCAGTATGCCAACAAGAAAATCTTTGCAAAGTAAGAAATGCAAGCCTTGTTTTTAAGCATCATGAATTTTTTATGAATTCCCAATTTATTCATGAAATTAGCATGCCATTTTTGTAAGCATTTAATCAAACCTACTTTAATTTCAACTATGCAGGGTTCCCCCCTACTCTAGCATTCCCTATAGTTTTTAGGGGAGCCTTAGATGTTTCTGCTGGCCCATGAGGGTATTAATGGCTAAATAGACCTATAACTGGGGGAAGTCAGCAGGCGGTGAGCTGGGAAATGGTGGCTGCTGCCTGAGGGAACCACTTTTCAGCTCCTGGAGTTTTCCCTAGGAACTTGCTTCCTTCCTGCATTTTCTTACCTCCAGGGATCCAGTTTCAGCCAAGAATCTGGTTGCCATGGTGATGGGGGAAATCTCAAACTGGAGAAAACTAGACAGAATCATCAAGTCCCGAGGCTCCCTTCAAATTGACTCAAGCCAGACGTGGTGGTGCACACTTGTAATCCCAGCATTCCGGAAGCGGAGACCAGAGGATCTCTGTGCGTGGACAGCCTCAGCTACTTAGCGAGGCCCTTCACAACTCAGTGAGATCCTGTTTCAAAATAAAGAACAAAAAAAAAAAAAAAAATAGGGCTAGGGGTGTAGCTTGGAGGTAAAAAAAATTCCCTTGGGTTCCATCATCCCCGGTACCACAGGGGAAAAAAAAATTTTTGACTCAAGTTTAATTAGAGAAAGCCTGGTAGCAGTGGGCGAAGGGTGTAGAATTATGCCAAGAGGTCTGGATTGAAAAAGGCCACCAAGTGAGCGGGGCTGGGGGGCCAGAGCCCTTCCTTCCCCATCCTGCTGCTCCTTAGCAGGATGATGAGCAAATGGTTTTATATCTCTCTGCCTGCCTTTTCTTTGCATCCTATGATAATAATAATAGTAATCCCTGCCACAAACAGCTGCTGCAAGGATACTTAGCATACTTGGTACATATTAGATGCCCAAATATTACACATTCATATGTGTGTGCATGTACTTATGCTTATTGGATTATTTTAATGCAAGAGCTATTATTTTGGTATTGATAGCAAATGTCACAGGCCCAAAGTCACTCTTTATATCTCTACCCTCAGATGGTATGCTGTGATTCCAGGTCATAGGAAGAAAAAAAGAAGATACTCTTTTTGGATGACTCTGTGCATGTCAAGAGCCCCAGACAACCGCAGCTTTAACTTCTCACATAGAAAACCAAGAGCAAGTACAGCTGAGGGAAGGTTTTCCGAAGAACAGTTCAAGAATGAAAGTAACAGTCTGCATTTGTGAGCCACTCAAAAAACATGAAGCCAGGCGGCCCTGCTGTAGCAGAGGCAGAGCTTAAAACACCTGTGTTGGGTCTGTGATTCTCAAGCGAGCATGTACAGGGGACCCTTCCCCCTGCCTCCGAGTCCTCCCCTGGATGCTGGAATCCAGCTATGAGAAAAGATGAGGAAGAAGGAAAAGAGAGGCTGGAGAGTTCTGATGAGCCAGGCTTGGAAGTGACAAGTGTTCTTCTGGTCCCCACTGCCTCACATGGAGAAGGGATTGAGAAATGGGTCATTGGTGGCCCAGAGGAAAACCATCAGCTGCTGCCACAAAGGGTGACTTCAGTGCATAATTGAGTCCAAAAACTGCTCTCCTGGAACAAAAAGGAAAGAAACTGAAGTTGCAAACACTAAAGAAAGAGACATAGGAAGGGAACAAAAAAAAATATGTTCCAGTGGAGGAGAAGCCGGCGGCTTGGCAGGCTCCGTCACAGACGCCCACTGGAACCTTGCAGATAAGCCCTCACGCTCCCACCTGCTCTTCAAGCCCTCCCACGCCTCAGCCGGCCTCCCCTCCCCGCCCTCCCTCTGGTCTGCTGCGTGTCTGCTTGTAGGCAAGGGTTTCAACTTATTCATCCTTGAATTCCAAGAACTTGACATTGTATTTGGAGCAAAGTAATACTTGTTGGTTGAACGCTGCAGTTAAATAGGAACTAGATGGAAAAGAAGAAAAGAAAATGAGAGACCCGGAGGTAAAATTCCGGATGGCCCCTTGGTAGCTAGGTGTCCTGGGACAGATGACCTAACCTCCTAGTGCCTCGGTTCCCTTGCTTGTAAAAAAAAGGGCTCACAGCTGCACTGACCTCAGGTGTTTGTTGTGAGGGGTCTAGTGCGTCAAGATGTCTAGATGTGTTTAGAAGAGTGCTTCTTTCACAGTGAGTTCCGGTAAGTCTTGTTGCTATTTTTTGTTAGTAAGGACAATGGCAACACCACCACCGAAAGGCAATGTGGGCAGAGCTGAGCAATCACAACCAGAAGGGTCCATGTGCCCACAGAATGGGGCAGGAGGGAGTCTGATGGAGACAGGTAAGTTCCCACATGCCACGGCCAGGAGACTTCAAAGCAGGTACACATCAAAGGGCGACATTTAACTTTTCTCCGAGCAATGGAACATCGCTGTGCTAATGTTCACAGGCTGGGGCAGGAAATGGGTGAGCCAGAGAACAGTTGACACAGGGGACCCAAGAAGTCCCACAGTACAAAGGAAGCTGAAGCTGGTGTTTTGAGGGGAAATGTGCTGTGTGTGTTGGTTGGCTGGGAGAACGGGCAGGAGAAAGAGTGTAGGTGAGTATGTTTGCAGGGGAGGAGGAATAAAGAGAGTATCTATTTCTTTCCTGGGGTATCAGAGGTTTACTTCATAATATTTGACACTGTCTTCAGGAAAGAAGTGAAATCTTTATTAAATTAAAACTTCTATAATTTTTTTCTTTGGGGTACTGGGGATGGAACACAGAGACATTCTATCTCTGAGCTATACCCAGCCCTATTTTTTTTTCCTTTATTTTGAAACAGGGTCTCACTAAGTTGTGGAAGACCTAAGTAGCTGAGGCTGTCCCCAAACCTGTGATCCTCCTGTCTCAGCCTCCCAAGTACTGGGATTACAAGTGTGTGCCACCACGCCTGGCTAAAACTTCCATAATTTAAAATATATAATGCCGTAGCTACATGAGGTTTGGAAGAGACAAAGATATTTTAAGGAACCAAACCCTTTAAAGCCCCCCAGGGTAAGTTAGGAGGGGACAATACAATTAATTTCAGCTCTGTCATTCAAGGCTTAGGTTTATTTCTCATGAAAATGAAACACAGACCATTTCTGATGGACACCAAGAAAAGGTGTCTAATTTTTGGATGACCTGGACCCTACCGGTTATTTCTCCACTCATTATTCCCCCTCCTCGGAAGGTGGTCAAAAGATAAAAAACACAATGAGATGCCAGTTACATAAGTGTGATGAGACTGAAAGAAGCCATTCTAGTCTGCCTTCCAGAAGAGCCTGGGTGACCCGTGGGCCCTGGCCTGGGAGCTCAAGGACCCCTTCCTTCGACTGTTGGGGTCCCAGGATTCTAATCCTACCCATTGCACAGCGATGGCACTGAGGTCCCGTCATCAGGAAAACAGGCGCTGGGTGCTTTCTCAGCTTCCTTCAAGGCCAGTCTGACCCTTGGTCAGGTATGTTTAACCACAGAGAGAACAGTCTGCGATGAAAGACTGTCCCGCCAATTTTCTTCCACTTCCTGGCTGCCACCGATGATTCTGTAGTCAAATAATCAGGCCCGCTGGGCATGGTGGCGCACGCTTGTAATCCCCGCGCTTGGGAGGCGGAGACAGACAGGAGGATCACGCAGGTTCGAAGCCAGCCGCGCTGGTTTAAGAGACCCTATTTCCAAATAAAAAGTATAAAATAGGTCTGAGAGTGTAGCCCGGAGGTAGAAGGGCTTCCAGGAACCCCAGTACCACCAAAAAAAAAAAAAAAAAAAAAAAAAAAATCAGCCCTGTGCTTAAGGCTTTGACTACCACTACAGCACATGCTCTGGGGACTGTCTTCTGCCATTTAGCTCTTAGGAGTAAAAGTTGCCTTAGAAACCTAGAGGTCTAAGGAGAGGGGCTGACATTTGAAGGGAAGAAGAAAAGGTAGGCACAGGGACACCTTGGAGCAAATAGGAGCCCAGAGCTGTCCAAGTCAACCTCAGATCCCCCTCTGCTTAAACTCCTTCACTTTTCTGATGCCTTGAGAATGACCTTCCCTGTCCACCACGGTCTTCTTCCCCCTGAGAATTCCACCTCACCCCTTGCCTCTTCTGGTTTATTGCCCAGAAGCTGGTCTGGTCTTATTCCAAACCCTGACATGAACCAAATTCTTCCCTACTTTTGACTAGCCTCTGTCTGGAAAGCTCTTCCTCATACAGAACAGACTCCTCAGGGGTGGACTTTTTTTGAGAGGAGCAGGCATTTCCACCCCAGAAGGAATCTCGCTGTCTTGGTAGCGATCACATCCTGACAGTCGGCACCTCTACTAGGGATAGTCATCATTCACATGGATATTGAAGGAATAAGCTTGTTTTGTAGTTGGCTGGGCAAGCCCCACATCTCCGTTCCTGGTAGGATCAGGCCTGGTGAGTGGGCTGTTCCTATAAGAGTCTCCCTATTGGTCTCCGTATTAGGTTTCAGTTTTGGTGAAACTATCTTTTTGGGCACAAATGAGTGTGCTTGCCAGTCTTGAATCATGTCCCCAGTTACCCAGTGGTGGACCATGTAGGACACCCTCTATTTATTATTCATTTTCTTCAGGAAAGCTTTCCGTTTCCTTAGGGGACAGCTCAGAGGAATAACTATGATCTTATTTGATCTTTAAAATAACTCACATATGCAACTCAGTGAGACCCTGTTTCAAATTAAAGAATAAAAAAATAGGGCTGGGGGTGTATCTTGGAGGTAGAATGCCCCTGGGGTCCATCCCCGGTACCGAAAAGAAAAAAAAAAAAAAAAAAAAAAAAACCTCACATAACAGTGTCCGTGATTTACCGCCAAGGTAGGCATCACAAGAGATGTTTGTATACATTATTTCACTTAATTGACACCACAAACCTATGAGAGTGGTAGTATTATTCTTCTCATTTCGCAGATGAGGAAACTGTGGCTTGGGGACAGGGTATAAAATGACTTACCTCAATACACAAGGACGCTGGAATTAGAATCCTGTTCATCCACGAGCCTTATCGCCTGTTTTTTTTTTTCCCAAGATTAACTTTCAGACAATACTTTCCTTTGACAGGTAATTTAATCCAATGGTTGAAGGGCATGGCTAAAGCAGAAAAGAAGTGGGCTGCTTGGCTAGGCCAGGTATGTCGCTATTGAGAAGAGGAGCTCCAGCCAACAACATTCTTCACAAATAAAAGTGGTTGTGGCCACAGGGCACCAAATGGGCACTGGGCTGTTTTGCCAGATCCACACATGTGAATCTCATCAATAAGAATGCCATCTCAGCCGGGCATGGTGAGGCATGCTTGTAACCCCAATACTTGGGAGGCTGGGACAGGAGGATGGCAGGTTCAAGAAAGACCAGCCCCAGCAACTTAGAGAGACCCTGTTTCAAAATAAGAAAGGGCTAGGGCTGGGATGTAGCTCAGTGGCAAAGCGTTTGCCTGGCAAGTGCACTGCCCTGGGTTCGATCCTCAGTCCAAAAGACAAAAAAAATTAATAATAATAATAATAAGATAGGGCTAGGGACACAGCTCAGAGGTCGAATGCCCCTGAGTTAAATCCCTAGTATGCTACTTGAATCCCTAGTATGTTACGCGCGCGCACACACACACACACACACACACACAATGCCACCTCAACCCAAAAGACACAGATATGACAGGTACATAAGCTGCTAGAGGACAGAACTGTTTTTCAACCTTGAAATCCTCTAAAAAAGTACTCACCTCTCAAAGGTTCCTATCAGCCTAAATCTCAACACTTGTTGATACAGGCAACAGTTTGTGGGCCAAGGAAACTGCCCAATTCAGATGCACTTCTGGGCCTGTGACAGCAAATGCTTATTATGGGGTTATTTCCATGAGAACTTATCTGGAACAGCTGCACCTGGTTCAGCTATATAAATACAGCCCCCAAGTTAATTTACCATTCATGATTAATTTACGGGGAAAACGCAGGACACCGGGAGAGTAAATTTCATGCTTATTTTTACTTCCTGCCGTAAGCAAACCATAAGTTTAATAGTCTGACACTAATGTGCCTGAGCTATAGGTGAATGAGATGGAAGGAAAGTGTGAGGATTGCCAAAAGTCCTGCTGAGTGAGAAGGAGAAAGAAAGAGAGAAAAAGAAAGAAAGAGGGGGGGAAAGAAAGAAAGAAAGAAAGAAAGAAAGAAAGAAAGAAAGAAAGAAAGAGAGAAAACAAAAAGCTCATCCTGGTGTAATGAAGGAAACACCAAGCCCACCTAAAGCACCTGCCCGTGTTAGTTTAATCATCTGGGCTCTCTCCGTGTCACTGGTTTTGCTTGCCAGGCGGTAATGGGTTTTCGGCTCCCACCCCCGGGTGTCAGCACAGCTCACCCTCCCCTGCTCCAGGCCTTGGCTCAGCTGTCACCCAGTGGGCAGCGTCCTCCCTGTTCTCTATCTGAAGTCACGTTCCCCTCAACACGCCCTCTGCACCTGCCTGCTCTTTAGCATCCTGGCATTTATCATGGTTTCACATATTCAATATGTTACTGGTTTATCTGTGATTGTTGCCACCTTTGAAATGCAAGCTCCCTAGAAGCGGGGGTCTTCTTGGTCCTTTTTGTTTTCTCCCATTTCCTCAAATGAACACAGTGCCTGGCACATAGTTGGCTCTCTATACGTATTTGCGGAACAGATGACTGACTGACTGAATGAATGAATTCATTTCTTCAACACAGTTATTGGGAAACCGCCTCATTGGTAGGCCTAAGGAGTGATGGAGGGAATACTATTTATTCAGCCTCTATTGTCAACTGCATAAGTGTTTTTCATGTCTAAGAAACTCAAAATGCTATTTTAAAAGATAACTGCAAGTTGTACCTTTTGCTCAAGGGAGTAGGGACAGAATTTGTCCTGAGGCTAAAACTTCTCTGTTGTTTAGGAAAACATTTAAATGGCACTTAGCTAATGCAAAACATGAGTGGAAGATGGGCTGAGATGGCTATTTATAAATGAAGTAAAATCTTGACTATGGCTTCATTAACAGAATTTTTGGTTGTTTCTGTAAAGAAATTGTCCGTTGTCCCTGACAAACATAAAATACAGAAGTTCTGGTTAGAACTGAGTGGGGAGAGAATTCTAGGATTAAGAACAAAAGCAGATTGGAGAAGGAAGTTGGTTCTAAGGGAACAGACCCCAAAATCATGGAGGCCTGGTGACCAAGGAATAAATCGTCCATGAAGGGCCTTTCTAAATGGGGCACCACTGAGAGCCCTGCAGGAATGTTCAAGATTCCATTTTAAGTTGAGCCAGAAATGTGCCTAGTCCTTCTGCAAATCTGTTGCACAAGGCTGTTTAGTTATACAAAGCACCTACTGTTTAGCTCTACTAGGTGTTAAATATTAAAATATTTCATACTGGTCGGTAAATAGCCTCTGTCCTGAGGCCTTTCCTATGTGTTAATCAGCTTTGCGTCACTGTAACAAAAATACCTGTCAGTGAGGAAGAGTTTATTTTGGCCCGTGGTTTCAGAGGTCTCATCAGTCCTGTCGGCTGACTGCATCCATTGCCTGAGGTGAGGCAGAACATCCTGGTGGAAAGCATGGTAGAGGCAAGCTGCCCAGTGCGGATGCCAGGAAGCGGGGTGAGGGAGAGGGAAACCCTTCCAGGGCATGCTACTGATCAATTAATCCAACAAACAGAAATCCACTGATGAGGTCGAAGCTCATGATCTAATCTCTGCCTAGAGCCCCACCTCCTAGCCTTGCTGCATGGGGTCTGTGTTCGCAACACATGAGCTTTGCGGGGGCATTTAAGGTCCAAACTGTAACATCCCAGTTCCGATTTCCCAGTGTCCCCACCATTTCCTTGAGTACTCCCAGTTCATGCCAGGACCCCTTAACCCCAAAGACCCAGAAATGAAAGGGTTATACCTAGCACACAGGATCCTTCAGGATTCACACTGGCTATTTCCTGGCCATGGCAGTTGCTAAACATCTACCTACCTACCTATCTATCTATATAACACACATCTATCTATCTATCTTTCTATCTACATACCTACACACACACACACACACACACACACACACACACACACACACATCTATAGATTGGTATACACACACACAGGTACTGCAGATTGAATGCAGGGGCATTCTGTTGAGCTACATCCCAAGTCCTTATTTATTTATTTATTTATTTATTTATTTTATTTGTGGTACCGGAGGTGGGACCCAGGGGCATTCTACCTCTGAGCTACACCCCCTGCCCTATTTTTTATTCTTTATTTTGAAAAAGGGTCTCACTAAGTTGCAGAGGGCTTCACTAAGTAGCTGAGGCTGTTTGCGAACCACGATCCTCCGGTCTCAGCCTCTCAAATGCTGGGATTACAAGTGTGCGCCACCACGACCGGCTTATTTATTTATTTTTGCCAAGTTGCTGTGGTCCTCACTGAGTTGCTTAGGCTAGACTCAAACCTGAGATCCTGCTGTCTCAGCCTCCCACATACTAGGATTACGGGTGTGCACCACCATACCTGGCTAGTTGCTAATATTTTTATTTTCTGCTGCCTCAACACACACCAGCTTGCTTTGGGAGGCAGGTAGAAAATGAAGACTATATTCACACTTGGACTGAAGCTGAGCAGAGAGAGGGCAGTGGTATGAAAAAGACTGAGGGGACAGCTATAAATGGAGAAGGAGAAGGTGCTATAGGTGGGAAGTAGTGGCTAGTGGCACATGACACCCGGGACACATGAGCACTTGCCAAACATCTTCTCATCACCCAGAGGGCACTGGTGTCCCAAAGTCATGCAGAGCAAGGATCTGGGCTATTAAAGTCGGATGTTGAAAGAAAATGAGGCGGCAGAGGTTGGGAAACTTGAGGATCCTGAGATTGCATCTTAGACAGAAAACATCAAAGCCCTTCCCATCAAGGTTCTGACTATTCTGATAGGTTCAATTTCATATCAAAGAATTGTTTGCATCAGCAGAGAAGAGGCTGAAAAAAGACAGCATAATTCCCCTTGGATTTAATCGGTTGTTATTCAGCTGCACAGGGCATGCGGGGCTGTGACTGGCACCCCTGTGCCAGCTTCAAATCAGACACATTCTACAGGATCCCCCAGGTGTGAACATCCCGGGCAGGAATACAGGGCACCACTGTGTTTATTAGTCTCCTTGCCCACTTGCAACAGCCTTTTTTTTTCTTTTTATATCAGGAAAACTGAGGCAGAAATAAAAGCAATCATTTTCCTGGGGCTCAAGCAAATTCTATTGGGGTTGGGGCGGGGGCGCTGTTCTCCTGTCTCTGTCACTTGCTTCTTCATGGGTCTCTTTGTCCTGGAGCTCTCCCCCTCCCAGTGTCCTTCCTCCTGGGGTCCTTCATTTCTGCTCACACTTGCGTCTTTCCCGGATTGGTAAGGCTCACATCCCACTTACTGACAACATGGTGGGATTCTGCCTACAACCTGCTGAAGGCAGACAAGTGGCTCCTATCTCCCCGTATCTGGGAAGCTAGAGAGTGAAAATGGTGATTCACTGTGTTAGTTATGACTCAAAGCAGCCATCAAAAAGCCCGTGAGGAAAGGACGGTGGTCCCTTCAGCCCCCTTGCCTTACAGGATGATGAATGCATTTGAGGAAATACCTCACTTGAGAGGGAAGGAGAGTGTGAGGTAAATCTTCAGGAGAGACTCATTCCGAATATTCCCAAGCAGTGTCCCTGGCGCTGCCTCGCTGGCCTTCCTGCTCACTCCACTCTGGCCGTGCGGACATCCTTGCTGATCCTGGGACCTGCCAGGCACATTCCCAACCCAGAGTTCTGTACTCCTTTTCTGTCTGGGACACTCTAGAAGTTCCTTTGACACTTTCCTTGCCCTAAGGTCTCTGCTCAAATGTCACCTTCTCAGAGATCCCCCAAAGGTGCTACCAAAAATAAAACACTAGCCGGGCATGGTGGCGCACCCTTGTAATCCCCGCGCTTGGGAGGCGGAGACAGGAGGATCACGCAGGTTCGAAGCCAGCCGCGCGCTGGCTTAGGAGACCCTGTTTCCAAATAAAAAAGTATAAAATAGGTCTGGGAGTGTAGCCCGGAGGTAGAAGGGCTTCCAGGAACCCAGTACCACCATAAAATAAAATAAAATAAAATTTAAATAAAACAGACCTCTACTCACTTCTCCCACTTACTCAGCCTTCCTTTGCTTTCTAGCACTTTCCCCACTCAAACACATCTGATGTTTATTTTTTTCTCTTCCCATTAGTATAGAAGAGCTAAATAACAGGTACACAACTATTTTGTTTGCTTTAGGGGCCTCAATACCCAGAAAAGAACTTCACACAAAGTAGATGCTCAACAAATACTGTTGAGTGAAGGAGTGAATGGTCCCCCAAAGCTGTCACCCCCAAATGTTATTATGCATTTTCCTACCAGAACTCTTAAGATGCTCTTATTATGTCACTGAAAGTCAGTCTGAGCTTCAAACGCAGGAGCGAACTGTTGTATCCTCACTAACATGGATAATTACAGGCACAGGGGTCTTTATTTTTTTATTCTTGTGTGTGTGTGTGTGTGTGTGTGTGTGTGTGTGTGTGTGTGTGCGCGCGCGCTACTGGGGGTGGAACCCAGGGGCTTTCTACCTCCAGGCTATGCTCCCAGACCTATTTTATATTTTTTTATTTGGAAATGGTCCCACTAAGTTGCTGAGAGCCTCACTAAGTATCTGAGTCTGGCTTCAAACCTGTGCGATCCTCCTGTCTCAGCCTCCCAAGCATGGGGATTACAAGCGTGCGTCACCACGCGTGGCTTCACAGGGGTCTTTAATTAACCCTCATGAGTGTCATCTCAGGTAAAAGCATAAATTGCCTTAGCTTCATACTCAGAGCACAGGTGAGATAGCTGGGAATTGCTGCTTCAAGCCCTCAACACCACCATTCTTCCCATTAAAGAAGTATCTATTTACACTCGGTGCATGTATGCATCTGTCCACATACATGCAGATACCCAGGACTCTAGAATATCCCCATTGACAGGAGGCCAAGGCAGGAAGTTCACAAGCTCAATTTCAATCTGGGCAACTTAGTTAGACACTGTCTTGAAATAAAATAAAAATAGCCGAGCGTGGTGGCACACGCTTGTAATCCCAGCATTAGGGAGGCAGAGAGTGGAGGATCACGGTTCACGGACAGCCTCAGCTACTTAGCAAGGCCCTTTGCAACTCAGTGAGACCCTGTTTCAAAAATAAAAAGACTAAAACCTAGGGTTGGGGGTGTAGTTCAGAGGTAGAATGCCCCTGGGTTCCATCCCCAGTACGAAAGAAAGAAAGAGGAGGAAGGAAAGAAGGAAAGAAAGAAAAATAAAATAGCCAGATGTGGCAGTGAACACCTGTAATCCCAGTACTTGGGAGACTGAGACAGGAGGATCATGGGTTCTAGACCAGCCTCAGCAACTTAAAGAGACCTTCAGAAACTTCAAAAGACCCCTGGTTCAAAAATTTAAAAAGTAAAGTAAAATAAAATAGGGGTGGGGGTGAATCTTAGAGGTAGAATTCCCCTGGGTTTAATCCTCAGTACTATATAAATAACTAAATAAATAGATGAATAAATAAACAAATAAATAAGGCTAGGGATAGAGTCAGTGGTAGAGCACTTGCCTAGCATATACAAGGCCCTAGGTTCAAATCTCAAAAAGAAAAAAAAAATATCCCACTTGATCATTCAACATAAAAATTTTTCAGGAACCTACCATTGCCATTTCTGGCAATGCAGCAGTAAACAGAACGTGGTGCTTATGTTATAGAAACCAGACAACTAAATGCTTGTGGGCTTGAATGAAAATGACCTAGAAACCTAGACTCTTCAAAGACATGAATCTACGCTGAAAAGGTTTACTGTTGAAAGCTCTGACTGTGCAGCATTGTGAATGGACTTAGTGCTACTAAATTGTGCATCTAAAAATGGTTAAACTTCATGTTATGTCTTTTTTTACCCTACAAAAATTTTTTGTTCATTCTCTTTTCAGGGCTAGGTCGTAAATATGTGTTTTGTGGTTCACCAGCCTGCACCTCTTTTACTTAAACTTATTTGGTTAAGTAGAAAAGGAGCTTATGCTAAGGGTGTTGAGTAACCATCCACTGAATTATCAAGAAGACTAGAGAAATAGACTAAGGGCAGGGCCTTGAGAAATAACCTTCACAACCATGCTGCAGAACATACTGTGTTGTCATGGTGGCCACCAGGAAATGGATGTTGCAGTTTGCAATGTCCCTACTCAAACCAAGACCTTACTTTCCTGGGGTTGCTGCTGCCTGCAGCGCTAGTAGCACTTCGGCACAGAGAACTTGATCTCTGGGCCACTGCCACTCCCACACCTCCCCTCTACTATCTTCACCCAAATACAGATTCTGGATGGAGTTGCATCCTCACAGTGTCCCTTTTAGTGGCTTACAGTGTGCACTTTCAATGTAAGTTATCTTCTAGAAGTTTCAAGTGGGCGTGTCAGATTGGCAGAGCCCACATCATGTGCCAGGGTTTTAGCTGCAAAGGAGCCTGGGAAAATATTTGGAGAGTTCTACCTTAGGGAGCCAGGGCTTTCTCCAAACATGGGAAGGGTTTTCACTAGGTACCACACAGTCAGGAAATGTGACAAATGTCCCCTATTGATACTCTTTTAGTTTGCTCTTCTCCAAAGCTCCACTTCTACCATGCTTCTTTAGATACTAGAACAGCTTGATCCTCCCACAGATTCCTTTGTGTCCAGCTGCAGAGTGGAGTGTTAGGCTCACTTTGGATAGAAAAGCCTCAGAACACAGAGTTGCTTCTCTACAATCTGAACTCCCCCGATGCTTAATCCCCAGTCGAAGTGTTGCCACTTAGGTCAGACCCTAGCATGGAGTAGAGAGAAACAGAGTGCGTGGGATGACAATTCTTACCCTGAAAAATATTGTCAGCTGGGCATGGTGGCGCACGTTTATAATCTCCGTGCTTGGGAGTCGGAGACAGACAGGAGGATCGCGCAGGTTCGAAGCCAGTCGTGCTGGCTTAAGAGACCCTGTTTCCAAATAAAAATATAAAATAGGTCTGGGAGTGTAGCTCGGAGATAGAGGGTTTCCAGGAACCCCAGTACCACCAATATACCTAGCAGGTACTCTTGAAGTAACTTCAAATTATGTTCATTCATTGCAGTGTTGCACAATCTGTGGATCGAGGGCCTATGCTGCTCCTATTGGGTTGGGCCCTATTATAGGTGCTGGAGATTCACTCTTGAAAATACAGGCAAAATACATGGCCCTGTGTACATTCTAGTGGGAGAAGATCACCATAGAAAAATAAATACATAAGATAGTAGATGGTACATGCTATAAAGAAAACTAAGAAAGGCAATATAACTTGCTAAGGCTGTCATAACCCACAGACAAGGGGGTGGCTTAAACAACATTCATTTTCTCAGTGTTCTAGAGGCTGAAAGTCCAAGGTCAAGGTGTTGCTTTCTTCTGGGGCCGCCCTTGTGACACGTACACATCTGTCTTCTTCCCATGACTTCACAGGGCATCCCTTTATACGTCTGTTCTAAATCCTATTGGATCGTGGGCCATCTGTGCCATCTCGTTTTACCTTACTTACCTCTTGAAAAGTACCATCTCCAAATACAGTCACATCCTGAGGTTCCAGGGTGTAGGACTTCAACAAATGAATTTGGAGGGATATTTTTCAAAGCATAATAGGAGGTGGAGGAGGACTGTAAGAGGATTCGATGTTAAAATATTTAATTTTTGTTTTGGGGTTCATTTTTATTATGAAAATTTCCAAACATACTCAAAAGTGGAAAACAAATAAACAGAAGCCCATGTACCAATCACCAGCCTCAGCAATACCACACTTTTCTCCTCCCTACCTCCTCCTTTTAATTTGTTTGTTGCTGAAGTTGTGTGTGTGTGTGTGTGTGTGTGTGTGTGTGTGTGTGTGTGTGTGTGTGTTTCTGGGGATTAAACCCAGGGATATTCCCCTAGCCCTATTTTTTTTTTTTGAAACAAGGTCTCACTAGGTTGTTGAGAGTCTCACTATTTGCTGAGGCTGTCCTCAAATCTGTGATCCTCCTGTCTCAGTCTCCCAAGTACTAGGATTACAAGCATGTGTACCCTTGCCCAGCTTGGAGTATGTATTTTAAAGAGATCCCAAAATAATGTCATTTTAGCCCTAAAAACTTCAGCATGCATCTCCAAAAAAAAAAAAAAGGAGTATTTTCTTCTCTAATTATAATGCCACTATCACATATACCAAAATTAACAAAGTTTCCCCTGGTATTATCTAATGCTAGGCCACAGTAAAATTTTCTCAGTTATCATTTATTTTTACTATTCTTTGTAACAAGTCAAAGATCCAAAAAGAATGTTCATTGTGCTTGGCTGTTGGCTCTCTGACATCTTCTCCAAATCTCTTCTAATCTAGAAGCACTCTCCCTGTCTCTGTCTCTTACAAGCACCACGGTTCTTGGAGAAGCCATGGCAGTTTTTCTAGAATGCCCCACAGCTGAGCTTTCACTGACTCCTTTCTTGGGCTGTCCTTTGATAGGTGCCACTCCCTTCTATATTTTCTACAGACCAGAAGTTAGAATTAATGGTTTAAATTGATTTGAGTTCAATGTTTCTCCCAGCACACTTCATCAATAATACTATATACTCCATTTTGCAGTTCTGGGGATTGAGCCAGGGCCTTACATGTGCTAGGCAGGCACGCCACCACTGAGCCCCATCCCTGGCCCCCAACACTGACTTCTGACTGGCTAATGCCATTCAATTCCAGGTGGGCTTTGGAGCACCTCCAGAGTGAGTCAGATTGCCTAATAATAATAACGGCTAGTTAAATAGGGCTCATGATGTACCAGACAATGATCTAAGCTCTTTAAACATACCAACTCTCCTGTCTATTATAGGACTTCATTCCCAGCACAGACCCCAGTCTAAACTTACTTCCCCCCGGAAATGCTCCCAAGAGATCCTGCAGGATCCAGGCAAGAGAGCTATGCTTACCCCAGGTCCCTGAAGGACCTGTCAGATCCAGCCCTGCCTCCGACAAGTCAGTTGCAAAAAGCATAGTGTTAGTGAGCTGAGATGGTTTCAAAGAGGGAGGGAATGTCATTACTCCTTCCAAAGCAATCACCCCCATACCCAGAAGGGCACTTTCAGAGTCCCTCGAGTCCCTCCTCCCTCTACAAGAGGCTGCAGGTGCATGAATGTGTGTGTTACTGGGGATGGAACCGGGGTCTTGCATATGCTCTGCCAGCACTCTACCTCCGAGCTCCAGCCTTTCCAGCCTAGGACACTTCTGAGCAGCATCTGAGGACGGCTCCGTCTTCTGTGACACGAAGCAAAGAGCATGAAACCCTGGGGGCGAGTGAACAGGCAGGCGAACCTTATTCTAACTTGGCAACTTTCATGTCTCTGTCACCCTCTCTTTCCCTATTTGGGACTCATCATGGCTCCAGCGTTCCTCCTAAATAACATGTAAACACCCATCTGTGACTCAAGCCAGGTATTTGTTGCTGCCTAAACTCCACCCTCTCCGGGTTCTGCCATGGCCCCTGAGTCATCAGCCACACGCAGACCTGGTGCCAGCTCCACCCTGCAAGGCCTCCCCTCCTGGCTTCTTGCCAAGGATGCTCTTAGCCTGTGTTAATTAGCACCCTCCACCCCCGCCCAGCCTCTGTTCTGCCGCCCACTCCAGCAGGCTAGGATGGAGAGGGAGAGTTCAAGAGCTGGGGAAAACGAGCAGAGCTTGGGAAATGAGAAAAAAATGCAAACTGGAAGACCTCCACGCCAACTTTAGGGCAGCCCCTGTTCAGAGAGCAATAAAGAAATAACAATTTATGCAATTTAGAAGCAAATGGCCCTTTCATGTGGAGTGGCTGTCTAATGAAAAGCACACTGCGCCGGGCGGAGGAGCAGCTCGGAGGAGGAGTGCCTCCGCCTGCAGCACAGAAAAGGGTGCCAGGCTGGGCCACCACTCAGAAAAGCAGCTGGAGGCGGAAAGGAGAGAACACCGCCTGGTGAATGCGAGATTGCATTTTACGCTTTTGTGTCTGGTGAATGTTCTCTTCCAGGGGACCTACCCAGAGCTCAGCCACAGGAGTGAGTAGAAATGCTCGCCCAAGCATCAATTTCCTTCCTGTGTGATGGAGAAAGAGGGGCAATAAGAGATTTGATAGCATCACTCATCACTGGAATTGTTTCCAGGGATACGATTGCAGACTCCCTGTCACCAGGAAAAACAACCACCTTTATCAATTTAATGGCCACATGAGCCAAATTTTTCCCTCTCAGCGTGAGCTGGTTTGGAACCAGCCAGCCATTGCTATCCAAGTGTGACCCAGGGGCTGTGTTAGCACTGGAGTTGCCTGGAGCTTGCTGGGAACGCAGACTGCTGGGTCCCTACACAGAGCCCGAGTCCCCGCTGCATTTTAACACCGTCCCCTGGCGATCCTGCACATGGGCAGCTGCAGGCCACCCTCCAGGTCGTGAGCACAGACATGTGGGGAAGAGGCCACAGAGAAAAGACACAAAGGTGCACCCGTTCCTTTGCGGGCCTGGGGATAGAGGAGGGGGAGCAGGGCAAGCGACTCTTCTTGCTGTGGGGAACTTCAGGTGCAAGTCACTGTCACCTGTCCCTTTCAAGCAGGGCGTGATGGCCTCGGCCCTTTATCCATGCAAAACTGCCACTTCTCTTTTGCTTGTTGGAAACCATGTCCACCAAGCGCTCATGGAGTCTTGTGACCACATCAGAGTGAGGAGGCTCAGCCCTCTTTTGGCGGAGCTCTGCAGGTTCAAGACCCTTCCCCCACCTCTAGCTGGGCGCAGGCCTTATCCTCTGCTCTCTAGGACCAGCCAGCAGGGTGACCTTAACCATGAGGCCCCGGCCAATCTTCCACAGATGGGCCCCATTTCATATTTCTTGCAGCACCCTTGACACCAGCACCAGATGCTAGGAGCAAAGAAAGATTGCATCACAAAATTTATTTGAAAGGAAAACCTCCCAAGCACTTTTTTTTTTTTTTTTTTTTTTTTTTAGCCTTACAAAATTTCAAGAATGTCTGGGGCATCAAAACAGTGAAGAGTGTCTGCTTCAGTATCCGTCAGCATTAGGAAATAAAAGAGTCAGCCTCTGATGTGGGGAACATGAAAGACAGAATATTAAGGGAAAGGAGGGCTGCTCTCTCTGTAACCAGTGACGCCGGCCTTGGAGGTTAATCGCATCACATTTGAGCATGCTCCAGCGCCCACTGCTTCTGCCCCGTCTGCCCTGAGCTGTGTGCTTCTAGGAGGCCCTGGGATGGGAACGTTCACTTAACCTGAGCAAAGACGCATGTAATTGGCGTTTGTTCAAAGCTGCTAGCTGGCGAGGTGGCGCGTGCCTGTAATCCAGTACTTGGGAGGCTGAGACAAGGAGGATCACAGGTTTGAGACCAGCCTCAGCAACTTAGTGAGACACCCTGTTTAAAAAAAAAAAAAATTAAAAAGGGTTGGGAGTGTACCTCAAGATAGAATGCCCCCTGAGTTCAATCCCCAGTACCACAAGAAAGAAAGAAAGAAAGAAAGAAAGAAAGAGAAAGAAAGAAAGAAAGTTGCTGATAAGGAAGTTACAATGAACAGTATCTTTCAGCAACTGATCTGATTACTCACAAAGTGTGGTCATTTTCAAGTAACAGAGAATAACAGAGTTTGATGGAAAATGGAATGTGTCCCAGGGCATGATGCTGGCTACCTTATTATGTTTCTCCTGTAGCTTTTGTAAGGTAATTTTACACTTTCATCCTTTGCTTCTGTTGGTTTGATGTTTTAGTCTAGGAAATGAACGGGGCAGAGAGCCATGGGGAAGAGAAAAAACATGCAAATTAATGAACACGCAGAAGCAGGGAGCCATACACGAGGCAGAGACCCAGAAGAAGGCTAAGGAGTTGAGCTTGTGCTCCTACCAAAAGAAGTGAGCGACTAGAGGGAGGTGGCAGACAGGTCGTGGGAGGGCGCGGGCGGCAAATGTCTTATTATGCTGATATGTCTCCCAGGCAACAGTCATCGGGCAGCTGTGGTCATCTCTGTCTCGACCAGGTGTCAGACTCCCACCACCCACCTCTGTTTCCTGTGAGAAGAGATCTTTTAGACAGATAGGGGCACATTGGACAGAATGGATAGACAATTCTGTGCCTGGACCCGCTGTTTGCCAGTGTAGGTAGATAAACGTTTCTTTTTACCAAAGTCTTTGGGGAGCCATTTTTGCTCCTGCTGAAGTCTGCAGATTCTCTGAATAATCAACTCAAACTATGCCAAGGAAACATATTTTGGGGTGGCCATTTTTATCTCCTGGGTAGGAGCTCCAAAGATGCATGTAGCTAAAGGAGAAAGGAATGAGGAAAAGAGCAAGATGGCAGGCCTCTCCATGGCCTCACCACCCACCAGCCCACTTTCCTCTGCAGGGAGATGTCAGGCACCCCAAAGACTCTGCATAGCTAGACAGAAATCAAGGGTAAAAATGGGGCAGTGAATATTTGGAGGGAATGAACCTCAGGCCTCCTGGTCTCTAGACCGCCCTGAAGTGAATATTTTCTCCTGCTGCTTCTTAGGCTGGATTCCTTAGAGCAGCAGAACTGGAGGGAGGGTGCCTGTGCTAGTGGTTTAGTGAGGAGGTCTGCCAGGACCAAAGAAGGGAGAGAAACAGGAAAGCCCAGCAAGACGTGACCTCTCTGAGAGAGCTCCAGGAGTGCCAAAGGCACCACTGGGTTCACCCACTGAGACCGGGGCCATCAGTGCTGAGTCGTGAGCAGGCCAGAGGTGGTAAGGGGAGGGGAGTGAGGGGCTCCGTGCCAGCCCTCATGGGGCTCTGGCAGCTCACTGGCAGCTCCCGCTGCCTTCTTAAGTCCACTTCAAAATGCAGTTGGGCCTGCCAATCAGGCCTTTTAATACTATTGAATAAATTGACTTTTGTGGAGGCATGTAACTTAAGAAAAAAAATTTTTTTTATGGTATTGGGGGTAGAACCCAGGGGCTTTCTACTTCCGGGCTATACTCCCACTCTTATTTTATGTTTTATTTGGAAACAGGGTCTCACTAAGTTGCTGACAGCCTCACTAAGTAGCTGAGGCTGGCTTCAAACCTGTGTGATCCTCCTGTCTCAGCCTCCCAGGGGCTGGGATTAAAAGCGTGCGCCACCACACCCAGCTTAATTTAAGAAAAATTTTACCCACCCTCCATTCTGACCCCTCCCTGTCACCTTGCGTGGTATTGTTAAATGCAAATTTCTCTCCAGGCTCCAGGGATGCTAACAATTGACTTATTTTTATATTAGTCAATACTTTATTATCTCTGCTTCTGTGAGAGCATAGGCTGTGCAAGGCAGGCACGCTTATCTCTTTTATGTAATATATCCCAAGAATAGTGCCTGACATGTAGAAGGTACTGGGTGGATATTTGTTGAATGAAAGAGAATTCTGAGGAACATATTCTGCCTGGGTGTTGCTCAGGGATATTTTTGTTTGTTTGTTTGTTTGCAATCATTCTTTGCATCCAAAGCAGTCAAATTCTGACCTTGGAGGGGGGGAATTATAGAGCCCTGGTACTCTCAGACTTCAGTATATTCAAGAATCCGCCAGGTGTAATACACGTGTAATTACGTAGAATTACGTGTGTAATTCCAGTACTTAGGAGGATGAGACAGGAGAATCGAAGATGAGAGGCCAGCCTCAGCAACTTAGGGAGGTTCTTTGCAACTTAGTGAGACCCTGTTTCAAAAAATAAAGAACAAAAAATAGGGCTGAGGGTGTAGGTCAGAGGTAGAATGCCCCTGGGTTCAGTCTCCAATACTGCAAAAAAAAGAATTCACTGGGCTCTTAAAAATACAACTCTGTGTTTCCATACCCAGAGGTTCTGATTCAGTAGTTCTGGAGGGAGCCAAAAACATGCACTTTAGAAAAGCATAGCTGTTGATTTTGGGGTAGGTGACTCAAGGCACATACTTTGAGAAACACTAATAGAGCTTAGCTGGAACCAGTGGCTCAGTTATAAATAGCTGCTCCAGCCCACCCAGCTAATGCACCACAGAGCTGGAGCCCGACCTGGCTCTCCCTTCAATGTGGCACGTTTTCTACTCAGTCTCTCTTAATATATGTTTATAAGCTTTGCGCGTATGTTGGTTACCATGGAAACATAAATCTTGTTGAAACCCTACAACTGTGCTGGGCTTGGAGGCATAGGTCGACAGCTATATTTAGACAAATTCGCTTTCACAATCTATGGCAGCTTGTATTGCTGCTATTTTCCTGTGGATTCTTTTAAAATTGCAAATGTCCTTTTGTGATGTGCTGATGTCATAATCATTTGTCAAGAGGGAACTCAGTGTGAGCCAGGAACTGGGCACGGGTGTGCAAACTGATTTGAGCGTTGTGCTGAAAAGACATGGGGAAGTTGCATGGAAAGTATGGGATGAAGAGGTATGATTTGATGCTGGTGAAGGTCCCTGGGGCAGCCCAAACAGAGTATGGTAACTAATTAGAAGATAGTAAGGCTAAAAGAAAAAGTTATGGGTTGGGAATGTACCTCTGTGGTAGAACACCTGTCTAGTATGCATGAAGCCCTGGGTTCAATCCCCTGTAGAGAAAAAAAAATGTACAAAGACATTTTTAAGCCTACATGAGGGAATGAATAAGTGAATAAGTGAATGAATGAATGAATGAATGAATGAATGAATGAGGGTTGGCATAAAGGAGATGCAGTGAAGGAAATTATACTTACTTTAAGTCCTCTTAGAAGGAATGTGTTGGCGGAAGAGGGTTAGATCCCAAAGGGTATGCTCAACGAACAAAGATAGCTGATCAACTACTTCCCAAAAGAAATCCTTGGAGTAAGAACTATAGTACAGATTGAGCATCAGAAAATCCAAAAGTGTTTCAAAATCCAAAACATTTTGAGCATCAACATGGCACCACAAGTAGAAAATTCCACACCATTAAACTTTGTTTCATGATCAAAATTATTAAAAATGTGGAATAAAATTGCCTTCAGGAATTTTAGAAAAATTGCTTCAGGAATGAAGCAAAGTTGAATTTGATGTTTAAGCTTGGGTTGAAAACTCATTACCTTATTGTGTATATTCAAATAATCCAAAATCTAAAGCACCTGTGGTCCCCAGCATTTCAAACAAAGGATACTCAGCATGTCATCTACAGCACTTATGATGTGCCAGGACCTCTTTTAAGTTTATATATTTTCTCATTTGATCTTCATTTAGGTGCTCTAAGGTAGATTTTTCTCATCCAATATGACATTGAAGGTTTGGCAAGGTTTGGGATGTGGGAAATCCCCAAGTATAGTGAAAGGGTTTATCAAACTTGGTTATTTGCAGAGCAGGGTAGCTCATGTAGGTGTTAACTGTGCCCTTGCCAGGGGCTCTTGGAGGGTCAGGCTTGGGAGCAAAGGCAAAGCTACCTGATTCCAAATGAGAACCAAAGATGCTCAGGAATTGGGGATGAGGCTGGGGACAATTTGCAGAGCAAGAAAGTAAATTCAGTGGAGGCCTCCAGCCCCCAGGAGCTCCCTTAGAAGGTGATGCAAGGTTTCCACAGTGGAAGAGACATGGGGGTGGGCTCATCTCTACAAAAGCATGTCAGCGGCTGGGCGTGGTGCTGCACACTTGTAATCCTAGCATTTGGGAAGCTGAAACAGGAAGCTTGCAGTTCAAGGACAGCCTCAGCTACTTACTAAGGCCCTTTGCAACTCAGTGAGACCCTGTTTCAAAATAAAGAATAAAAAATAGGGCTGGGGGTGTAGCTCAGAGGTAGAATGCCCCTGGTTCCATCCCCAGTACCACAAATAAATAAATAAATAAATAAATAAATAAATAAATAAATAAATAAAATAAAAGCATGTCAGCTGGTCCAGCCCTAGAAAGATGCTGGGCCTTGCATTTTGACATTGGTCTTCCCAGCCCCTGCTGCCTCCATGTTCTGTGACCTCAAGTCTCTGTAGATGCCTATTTTCTGCTCGCTAGCCTCATTTCTCACTTTCTCAAGCGTGTGCCTCTTGTCCTCAGGTAAGGACTAAACCCAATGGTTCAGGGGGAAGTTGCTCAAACTGAAATCCCAAGCTTGTGTTTGGCAGGTGCACATGGGTTTCACGGGATGGGTTATTAAACATCTGACTATCATCCCAATGACTTTTGAATGACACTCAGAGAGACCAGGGAGGAACCAGGTCACTCATGCTACCCCCTAAATTCTTGGTAGAATCTCCCTTCTAGAGGTGGCATCATTACCCACATTATTTAAACTATTTTCCTCTCTTTCTCTTCTCTCTCCCCCTTCATTGACGATCCTATGAAACACAGAGTCAATTAAATGTGCTTTGGATGTGTCTACTGAAGTTCACCTTGATCTTTTTATTCCTGTTTATGTCTCAGTTGCTAATCCTTGGATCAGCTCAGACCCTTGTATTTCCACCACCCAGCCACCCACACACCAGCACTGTGACACCCATGTGTGACACCCTGCTTTTCATACAGTTCTGGAAGCCATGTCCTTGGGCTTTGTCACTTTGTAATATCTGGGCCCCGCCAAGGATGCAAATCTCTCATTTACGCAAACAGGCTTTTTCCAGAATCTTCTCCTGAACACTGTGTTTTACCACATGTCACTGATACATTTTGGTTATGAGTAGGGTTGCCAGATTGAGCAAATAAAAACATAGCTCCCAATTAAATTTTAATTTTACATGAGCAATGGCCAAAGTTTAAGTATCTATATCATGCAATATTTCTTTTAGCTGCTCTTTTTGCTGTGCTAGGGATTGAATCCAGGGGCACCTTAACTCTGAGTTACACCTCCAGGCCTTTATTTTTATTTGGAAACACGTTCTAAAATATTGATGTCTTGCGCAATATTTGGACATGCAACCTGGGTGCTCACACCTGTAATCCTAGTACTTGGGAGGCTAAGACAGGAGGACCACAGGTTCAAGGCCAGCCTCAGCAACTTAAAAGCCTTCAGTAATTTAGTAAGACCCTATTTCAAAATAAAGAATAAAATAGGGCTGTGGATATAACTCTGAGGTGGAACGGCCTCAGTACCACAACAAATTTTGGGGTTCTGTGAGTAAGAAAGAAAGAATAGATATTAGGGGCAAAAAAAAATCTTGGTACCTCAGACAATTGGAAACCTTTTTATATTATGAAAAGATTAAAACATCGAAAAGTTTCTACAAGAGGTTTTTGTAAACAACTCAGAACAAAGATACCAGACATAAACCAAAACTGGGCGTGGTGGTGTACACTTGTAATCCCAGCATTTGGGAGGCTGAGACTGGAGGATCGCAGTTCACATACAGCCTCAGCTACTTAGTGAGGCCCTCTGCAACTCAGTCAGACCCGGTTTCAAAATAAAGAATAAAAAACAGGGCAAGGGGTGTGGCTCAGAGGTCGAATGTCCCTGGGTTCCATCCCCAGACCCGCAAAAAAAAAAAAAAAAAAAAAAAAGATACCAGACATAAAAGACATAAACCAAATAAACATTAAGCCCTAAACAATTTATATGTTATAGAGATTTGAACAAGGTCTGCTTGCTATTTGAGTGTATGCAGTTAAAGTATATATTCAATAAGCATTGCTGTATTTGGCCATTGTTCACATATTTGTAATTTTTAATATGTATTATATATCCAATCACATTAATTTGACATCGTTTTTTTTTTTTGCGGGTCTGAGGATGGAGCCCAGGGACATTCGACCTCCAAGCTACACCCCCCTGCCCAATTTCTTATTCTTTATTTTGAAACAGGGTCTACTGAGTTGCAGAGGGCCTCACTAAGTAGCTGAGGCTGTCCACGAACCACGATCCTCAGGTCTCAGCCTCCTGAATGCTGGGATTACAAGTGTGCAACACCACGCCTGGTTTAACACAGTTTTAAAGTGTGGAGGGAAAAGATAAAGTGAAAGTAGCAAAAAATTAGTAATTATTGAATTTTTTATAATTGTAGGAGTTCATTTGGCACATTATCTGCTTTTATACATTTTTAATCTACTTATCATAAAAGGTTTGTATGTATATATTATTTTAAAATATTTTTGTTTCTTATTTTGTTATATTTCATATATATATTCTAGTTCTGGGAATTGAACCCAGAAGTGCTCTACTACTGAGCTCCATCCCCATCCTTTTATATATTTTTTGAGTCAGAGTCTCACTAAATGGCCAAGACTGGCCTCAAACTTGTGACGCTTTTGCCTCAGCCTCTCAAGTTGCTGGTATTACAGGCATGTATCACTGTACCTGGTAGAGAAATAGGTGTATGTTATAAGAGATGACCAGACTGTTAAATTTTTATTTTGAGGTCAAAATGCCTGAAGGATAGAGGAAAATGGTGGAAAACTCTCTGAGGCTTCTTCTGTCTTCTCCCTAAGCTAAACGGGTTTCATTCACAGAGTCAATCTCAGTCTAAAAAAGCTAATAGAAGCCGGGTGTGGTGGCGCACGCTTGTGGTCCCCGTGCTTGGGAGGCTGAGACAGGAGGATCACTCAGGTTTGAAGCCAGCCTCAGCTACTTAGTGAGGCTCTTTATTTTCCAAATAAAATATATTTTAAAAAATAGGTCTGGGAGTATAGCCCAGTGGTAGAAAGCATCTGGGTTCCACCCCCAGTACCACCAAAAATAAACAATAACTAAAAAGCTAATAGAAGCCGGACTTGGTGGTGCATGCTTATAATCCCAGTACTTGGGGGCTGAGATGGGAGAATTGCGCAAGTTTGAAGACAGCCTCAGCTACTTAGTGAAGCTCTCAGCAACTTAGTGAGACCCTGTTTCTAACAAAATATAAAATAGGTATGGGAGTGTAGCTCCAAGGTAGAAAGCCCCTGACTTCCATCCCCAGTACCACCAAAAAAAAAAAAAAAAAATCCTTTTGTTTAAGAACAGTGGTACTATACTGTCAGTTGATAAAGGGCTGGTTTCAACAGGACTTCAATCTTTCATAAAGTTTTCTTTGTTAGAAAAAATCTGTAGAGAGGCATCATATGTGATTCATTCTTTCCCCTGACCTCCAGGCCTCCTTCTTCTTTAAAACCTGTTTATTGAAAACCTGTTCTGATCTATGCTGGGAATACAGAGATGTATAAGACTTGGTAGCTACCCTCAATCAGCTCGTATTCTTCTGGAAGAAATAGAAATAGACTTGTCAAACAATATGGCTAGGACATGGACAAAGTTCTACACAGCATATCATGACTATACACAGCATATTCATGAAACAGGGTAAATATAAAATGTGAACTCAGTAAAGCAAAAAAGGATCAGAAAAATATTTTGTTTTGTTTTTATAGTTTCCTTCATCAAAAAAACGTAATATCAAGTAGTATTATATAGTTGGATATATGCCAACTATAGTCCCACTAACATAAGCTGCAAAGATGCTCTAAAAAATGAATGGAATCTGTAAATGTTAATATATTCTGCATATTTTAAATGGTAATATGACTTGACCACAAATTCCTCAGTTGAAATCAGAAGAAATGTGGTATTTAATGAGGAAAGGCCTCTAAATAATCCAGTGAAAGACAAGCCTGATGCTCAGGCTAGTGGAAAACAATTTATTTTTCAAATAGATATGAATTATTTAAATCATGAAATAAGTCTTTTGGGATATAGCAATTAGTGCGATGATTGGGCCAGGAAACACTTATGAATGACTGAATCACTGAATAATTGAAGTTATTGAGAACCCCTGAATTCTAGTCTTGGCTTACAAAGTAACCAAGTGCCGTAGATAGGTCAGCTAACCTCCCTGGGATTTTATTTTATATCCAATAAAATTAGAGGGTAGGATTTATTGGGGATTTCAAACTTTAGTCACATTATCCTTTGTTAAAATTAAGTATTACTTGGAAGCTCAACATAGAAGATGGACCTAAATGGAGATGTGTGTGTGTGTGTGTGTGTGTGTGTGTGTGATGTGTCATGTCTGAAGTAGTGGTCATTCTTATGCCCACCCCACCCCAGAGTCACCTCTTCCAAAGAACAGAGTGTGGCAGGCACTGGTCTGGAGGATCCCCGGGGTCATGTCCAGCTCTCACATCAGATGCAAACTATTTGGCCATAGAATATTGAGGAAATGTAAAAGGAAACCTCAGCTCATCTGTGGGAAAGGAGGTTAAAAACTGGTCCATCTTGGTAACGGGTCTAAGAAGCCAGGAACAAAAGGCAGACAGCTCCTTTTTCTGATTCTCGTTTAGATAAAGCTTCATAAGTGGAGAAAAGAGAAATGAGCTACGTCCCAGAGGCAGGCCTTCCAGAAGAATCCAAGGGGCAGTATCACGAGGCACAGAGGGTTGGCTGCTCTCAGCCGTCTCTGTTTAATGCTCCAGCCAAAAATTCAGAGAGGAAAACTCCAGTTGTAGGAAAGTCCTGCCTAGTAATACACAGCCCGCCCTACTGATAACAGATGTGGTTATAATGGGAACAAAAACACATTTCCCCAGCTTTCAGCCTCAAGCACATTTTCCATCATTTGTGACTGACTGAAATGCTGGCTTGGGGCAGATGCTTTTCTTGCTAATTTGTGGATGTTGCTTCGAGTATTCGTGGGTAAGAAGAATCGAGTCTAAGGGAGTTGGAGAATTGAAGAGAATTTTTCTCCTATGCTTATGGGAACTGCTCAGGGGCTGGGCTGCTGAGGCTTTTTTGTTTATATAAACCCTCCCTGAGATAACACCAAGTACACATTTCTCAGAGAAAGGCTCCAGAAAGCTGAGCTGGACTTTAGCAGTCTTATGACTTACGACTTGGCCAAAACCACCTCCATAACGCTCAGCCATGAACTCCATTTGTCGGGCTCTTGCGCTAGTGCAAAACCACACACCATCTGGAAATAGCCATGAGGAACTCATGCAACGGAAGACTAAAGCCTCCGACTCTACCCTCCCAAAGTCAAGACACCCACAACCGATCACCTCGTCAACCCTCACAGCTTTCCTGGAATGGAGACTGAGAAAAGACTAGGTTGAGGATGGCAAAATAGACAGCTTGGTCTTGTGCTCTGGCTTCTGATCTCACATAATAAACTAGGCCAGTCACTTCTTTGTACAAATTTGTTTCTGTAGACTGTGGGAAGAAACCACTGTCAACAGTGTAAATTTTAGAGACCCAAGTTCCAAACCACCTAACATTTCATTTTTCTCAACATAGCTCTCAGTTGCTGAAAGACTGAATCTGTCTCTCAGAAGAACATCTGTAGCCTTGTCTGGCAGGAAGGGATATGGCTTTCCAGTGGGCTCAGGTTGGCAAAAATGTTTGTTATTACCTAGTTCCTGAAGCCCTCTATGCTTTAATGGGTCACCTCTGGTCCTTTCTGGCAGTAGCCTGGAATCATTGCTAGGGAACTTGAGTTGTGCTATAAATGTGAAGCCACCCAGGAAAGCTCTTGTTTAGATTGGGATTAAAGCCCTGAACTCAATATGTAAGCTTTCCCTTTTCTCTGTCCAAACCCTGGAAGATAAAGCTCCCTGGCTAGTGGGAAGCACATCTGTACTGTGTCTGCCTGTGATGGGTTTAGTCGCCCAAAGCAGCTTCTTCAAAATACGGTGTCATCTGGCTTCAGAGTGGTGTTTGCAGTCTGATCCATATTTTGTTTTTAACTTATATGCAAAATCTGAAAAGAAATTCCCCAATGGGTAACAGTGTATTTCTCATGAGGGTAAAAATCTGGATGATTTTTTTCTTTCTTATTTTGGGCTTTCCAAAGTTTCTGTTTTTATAGTAGGGGGAAGAGAAAAGGGAAGGAAAGAAGGAAGGAAGGAAGGAGGAAAGGAAGGAAGGAAGGAAGGAAGGAAGAAAGAATTGTGCATATGTGTTGTATGATGTGGTTGTAGTGCTATAATAAATCACAGAATTTGTTCTCTGGAGAGTCAGGCCCTCAAACCTATACTGCTCACTAAATTTTCTAAAAGAGCCTCTCTTGCCCCCAGCCTCCCAGTACTGGGATGGAACCCAAGAGCTCTCTACTACTGAGCTACATCCTCAGCCCTCTTTTATTCTTTCTTTTTATTCTTTTATTTATTTATTTTGCAGTACTGGGGAAGCAACCCAGGGGCATTCTACCTTCGATGTATACCCCCAGCCCTATTTATTTATTTATTTATTTATTTATTTATTTATTTATTCATTTTGTGGGTGGTACAGGAGATAGGACCCAGGGGTATTCTACCTCTGAGCTACATGCTCAGCCCTCTTTTATTAATTTATTAATTATTTAATTTTTTTTTTGCAGGTCTGGGGATGGAACCCAGGGGTACTTGACCTCCGAGCTACACCCCCTGCCCTTTTTTCTTTTTTTATTCTTTATTTTGAAACCTGGTCTCACTGAGTTGCAGAGGGCCTCACTAAGTAGCTGAAGCTGTCCGCGAACTGCGATCCTCTGGTCTCAGCCTCCCGAATGCTGGGATTACAAGCGTGTGCCACCACACCCGGCTCAGCCCTCTTTTTTATTCTTTATTTTGAAACAGGTCTCACTGAGTTGCAAAGGGCCTAAGTAGTTGAGGTTGTCCATGAACCATGATCCTCCTGTCCCAGCCTCCCAAATGCTGGGATTAAAAGCATGTACCACCATGCCCAGCTCCCAGCCCTATTTTTTATTCTTTATTATGAAACAGGGTCTCACTGAGTTACAAAGGGCCCCACTAAGTAGCTGAGGCTGTCCATGAACTGTGATCCTCCTATCTCAGCTTCTCAAATGCTGGAATTACAAGCCTGCAACACCATGCCTGACTCTTCTTTATTTTTGAAACAGGGTTGCACTAATTTTCTAAGGCTGGCCTTGAACCTGCGATCTTCCTGTCTCAGCCTCCCAAGTACTGGCATTACAGGTGAGCACCACCATGCCCCACTTAGAAGTTCTGAACCTTCTGTTACACAGAACAGCCTATAAACATCTTATTTCGCCAGGTGTGGCAGCTCATGCTTGTAATCCCTGCGCTTGGGAGGCTGAGACAGGAGAGTCACACAGGTTTGAAGCCAGCCTCAGCTACTTAGTGAGGCTCTCAGTAACTTAGTGAGACCCTGTTTCCGAATAAAGTATAAAATAGGTCTGGGAGTATAGCCTGGAGGTAGAAAAGCCCCTGGGTTCCACCCCCAGAAACACACACACACACACACACACACACACACACACACACACACATGCACGCCCAAAGATATAAAAAACCTCTTATTTCCCTTCAATTGTGGAGACAACTTAGGAAACTTGGAAAAAATTTTAACTGCTCAAATGGCCACTCTAATTATGGAACCAGTTGTAAATGATGGAAGTCAAAACCAAAAACTTAATCTTTTTAAATTTTGTTTTTATATTTGTTTATGTCTAACTGGTTATAAAATATGTTTATTATCAAAGGGATGACTGACACTTTGTTAAAACTTCTTTTCTTTTACTGAGCTGATACTAAAAGTTGCCACACTACAGGGCATCCATTTGCAGGGTAGGAAGAGTTAATACTCAGAAATATGACTTTGAGCCGAGTGTGGTGGTGCATGCTTGTAATCCCTGCGCTTGGGAGGCAGAGACAGGAGGATCGCGCAGGTTCGAAGCCAGCCGCATGCGCTGGCTTAGGAGACCCTGTTTCCAAATAAAAATGTAAAAATAGGTCTGGGAGTGTAGCCCGGAGATAGAAGGGCTTCCAGGAACCAGTACTACCAAAAAAAAAAAAAAAAAAAAAAGAAAGAAAGAAAGAAAGAAAGGAAGGAAGGAAGAAAGAAAAAAGAAAGAAATATGAATTGGGAATGATGGACCTAAAGAGATTTATTTTATAGTTGTCTGGGTAGGTCCTTACATGGCACTCTTTCTCAGTACATCAGTGGGGACAGAAATACAATGCATTATGGGGCTACATGGTTGTGTTCTCCAGCCCAGTTCGTGTGTGTGTGTGTGTGTGTGTGTGTGTGTGTGTGTGTGTGACTAGGGATTGAACCCAGGGTTGCTCTACCACTAAGCTACATCCCCAGCCCTCTGTAGTTTTCATTTTGAGTCAGGGTCCTGCCAAGTTGCCAAGGCTAAGTTGCCTGGCCGCCTCAGCCTCGCAAGCACTGGGATTACATGGGTGTGCCACCATGTGCCACCAGCTTAGTTCTTTTTAACACAAAGGAAAGAGCTGGTTTGTGTAAACTGCTTAAATAACTCTGATACTGTGCAATGATTCTGGCTATCCATGGATCCATAAGATGGTTTTGAGACAAAATATGAACAAGTAAGAAAAAAATACAACACTCAGTTTACTTTGATAGACACAAGCCAAGAAAATAGCAGAAAGAGAAGAAAAAAGGAAAAGATGAGAACACGGCAGAGGGGGGCCTGGGGAACTTTCAAGTAGTGGTCCTGGATTCTCCTAGTTTTGTTTTTGTTGTTGTTGTTGTTTGGGGGGCTTTTGGTTTTTGTTCACTTGTTTTATGCATACATGCCCACTTCTAGTTCTTACGTTCTGTATCCTAGAATAATAGACAATGAAAAAAAAATTACTAAAACTTTCTGAGCCCACCTTCCCCACTGAGTTCTTGAGGGAATGACTTCGATGAGGCCAGCCAGCCTCCAGCCCCATGTGGGGCACAGTCACCACGACTAGGGTCTCCACAGTCCCCTTCCTGTGAGATCTGTAGGCACAACCTTATCATCACAAGCCACTTAGGAGGCTCTGAAATTGGTCTCAGCTCCCTCAGCAACATCTGAAATGGGGTTGAACCTTTATCTAACCACAACGAAAGGCTATTTGCCCAACGCTGACACCATTGTTTGAAGGACCCAGTGTGATGCCAAGAACCAGGAAGTCCTCTGAAAGACAGATAAAGTACACCCAGCATCGACTTTATGTACTTAAGCGAGTATATTTTATTCATAGGCCATCTTACAGGGCCGGGCTCAGAAGATTGTTTTGTTTTGTTTTTTTTCCTGTGTGTGAGAAGTAGAGAGATACCAAGCTTCCTCTGCGTCTTGAGTAAATCTCACTCCTTCCAATGGTGCTTCTGACAGCAACAATTCAGCTGGACATGCCTGTTAGACCACTCAGAACATATCTGGTCTTAGTCCTCCTTCCTGGGTCTCCCAACACCTTATCCCACCACTTGGTAGGGTTTAGAATCTTTTTCCAGGCAGGGTGTTTTTTGGCTGCAACTCTTAGAAGAGAAAATGTTCATCTTGATTCCCAACACAAGAAATGGATAAAGAGGTTTGTAACCCAAGTTTAAGGAAAGTTGGGCCTAACTCCAACTTTTATTTGAATGAACAATTCCTTAGTAAGTGGACTCTGCTTGATAATTTACTTGGAAGAAATTCTTTGAAAAGCCACAAACACGATCAAACATAAAAATATGTTCTTTTATTTTATCATTCCAAGACAGCATTGTGGCAATTTGTTTTTTGTATTAGGATCGGCGCTGCAGGAAGGACTTTTAAAAGCCGAGGTCTGGTGCGCACCCTGTCTTCTTTCTACTTTCCCAGAGCCCCGTGTCGTTCCGCCCCACAGCGTCTCCTCAACCCATCTTGTTGAGCAACAAATTGAAACCAATCAGGACACGATCATTAAGAGTTCTGCTGGATCCTGCAAATGCTTTTTAAAGCGTTTAAAGGAAATGGATTCATTCCCAGTAATATCCATTAGGGCATTTCAGAGAAAATGGGTCTTGGCGCTTTAGGAAACCCAGTCCCATTATAAGACTAAAGAACGGCGCTCACTGCTACAATGACAGGAGCCAATGGTGACTTAGGGCAGACAGTCACAGAGACACAGCCTAAAAAACCAAGACACTGGAGAACGAAGAGACTTGAAAAAGCCATAATTGTGAGTTCCCATCTGGAAACTATAAATTTTATTTTTACAAAATCAAACTTTATGAATTTGTTTTTATAATGTCCTCTATGAACACAAATAGGAAAAACAAAAGTATGAACTTTGTTTTTATCTCATGTGAGTATAAATAGAAAAAAAAATTCCAAGACAAAAGTTCATAGGTTAAGTTTAAGTTTTAATACCTTAGGCAGCTATCAAAGAAATTTTAGTAAAACTCAACACTGGTATCAGTCAGAGTTTTTCTTTAGAGTCATGTTCTTTTCGATACAACATTCAAAATGCTTAAACACTAATTGGTTGCTATGAGTACTGTGTGCTTATTATTTTCTCCCATTGAATCTCAGGCTGTGGGATGACTTTCACAATAAAATTTTAGAAGTTTATGGTTGCCTGACAATAATTCAGCCTTGCCAAATTTTGAAATGCCTTGTTTCAGTCCTGCCTCCACCCCCAGATTTCTCTATTAGGATAATTTTCTATGATAACTTTGTACAAGGGGAGAAGTTTCTCACAACACCTAATTTTATAACCGGAAGCAGGAATGCTCAGATGTGCTGTCTTTTGATTTCAAAGCCCTTTCCTACTTTATCCCCACTGGATTCTAATAGTTATTATGTAACCTTGGAATAAGTGCCAGAGTTTTCCTCAGCAATTCACAAATCATAAAAACAGATGCCAAATCTCCTAAACAAACAAAAAGCCCCAAAAAACTATAATAGAGGGCAAGCACAGGAACACACACACACCACAACAACAACAACAACAACAACAAACAAAAGCACAATAGGAAATCCACAGATGATGTAAATGGAGCTTTTTCTGAAACCCTTTTTTGTAAACAGAAGTGGAGGTTAGAAAAGGAAGGTCCACCTATTACAGAATTATATGGTATTCTTTACCCATAATGATGCTGATGAGTCTAATAGATAAACTACTGCAGGCTAGTGTATCTTTTGTGACTAGGGACTATGTTTTGCATCCTGAAACCAGGATGGGGAAGTAAACACAAAGTACGCAGCCTCAATACGAAGCACATATCATCTTGATTTTGGCCATATGACCTAACCAGATACACACAGACCAGAATAACAGGCTGTTCCCGGTGCCACTGGTGTTGTCAAAAGACTGTGTGACCTAACCAGATACACACAGACCAGAATAACAGGCTGGTCCCGGTGCCACTGGTGTTGTCAAAAGACTGTGTGACATATTACTGGATTTATAAACATGTGAGAAATAAAGTGAGTACTGAACAAGTATCTGCTTTTCTGTGTCTTGAAAAGGCCTGAAATTTTGTATCTTGGAGTAACTCTGGCAGAGGTGAAGGCTAGAAAGCAAACATGTACTAGAAGAGCATGTGCAAGCCAAGTGTGGGGCGCAGGCGTGTAATCCCAGCATGTGGAGGCTGAGACAGAAGGATCTGGGTTTGCAGCCAGCCTCAGCTACTTAATGAGGCCCTCCGCAATTTAGTGAGACCCTGTTTCAAAATAAAGAATAAAAACTAGGATGCAGCTCGGAGGTAGGGCACCCCTGGATTCAATCCCCAGTACCACAGAAAGAAAAATATAAAAATAAAAAGGAGCATGTGCAAGTGGGTAAGGGCACTAAGTCTTGGGCCAGATGGCATAGGTCCAGATCCTGTCTGCTGCTCGGGGCTGTGTAACCTTGGGCTATTTCTTCAAACTTATTTTGCCTTCATTTTCTCATCTACACATTGGGGATTATAGTACTACCTGCCTCACTGGGTACTCTTGAGGATTAAATAAGTTGCAATGTGTGAAGTGCTAAGGCTGTAGCTAGCACCATGTGTGTTTATTCACTGAATACCTCAAATGTGCCAGACTCCCATGTTATGCTTTCATAAATGTTTGACTTAGTCTTTGGAGCAAACATAGAAGGCAGTAATATTTTTTCCATTTTACAGGCAAAGACGTAGTTCAGAAAGGTCAATAAAATCGCCCGTGTTTACACAGAGAAGTGGCCCAGCTGTAAGGTGTCAAATCCGGGTGTATCTGCTTTGAAACTATATCAAACACCATTGGTGCCTCTGATGACCTTAGTTGCTATTTTATAAGCATTTACATTGTAGTTTAGAACATTGCGTTCCTGATCAATACTCTTTGTGAGAACATTTTTCCTCTCTCCATCCTTATTTGCCTAACTAGCTTGAAATTAAGGGACAGCCTTAGATAAAGGCTCCATTTGGCTCCTGAAATCAAGTCCCTTTGTCCTGGGCTTTTGAATGGTTGGGGGAAGGAGAACGTTGCTCCGTCCTTCCTTCCTTTCTTCCTTCCTTCTTTCTCTCACCAGACAGGAAGGGCCAGAAAATGCACAGATGTGACAGAGTAACAAAGACCGGGGCAAGGTCTTTCCTGAGCTGGAGAAGCATCTGCCGGCTCAATTACCAGCCATTCTCTCCTGGGCTCTGCTGTGGGGCCCCCAAAGCCCTCAGGAACTCAGGAACAGGGCTTCCCTCACCAACAACACTCAAGACAGGAAGCAGGCCTTCCTTCAGGCTGCCCTGCTCTACTTCCTGGCCACACGAGACGGTGAGGGACGAAGAGGCAGCAGGAAAACACTAATTAGGGCAAAACCAACATGCAATAGTGTTGCAATGGTATGGCAATCTAAAGCGCAAGTTCGTAGGAAGTATAGTCCTGGCTGACATTTATTACTTTCATCTGCCAAATGTTGGCAAAGCCCTTTGGAAGCATCTCTAACAGGATGGACTGTTTGGAGGGGAGAGAGTGAGAGGAAGGTTTTACTGGATCCCAGACAGGTGATACCTAGAAGACTCAGCAGACGGGAACCATGCGTCATGGTCTGAAGGCTTGCGAAGGCTTGGTCTCTCAAGAGCATCTGGTTCACTGCTGCATCCAGAGACAAGCCCATGACACTACTCCATAGGTTCCTGTGCTTGACCAGGGATGCTCACTAAGGCATTAATTTCACACCCTACAGGGGTGTTTAAGATTAAAATAATAGATAGGCAGAAGACCCAAACTTTCTATTAGAGAACTACTCCTAGAATATTCTAATTTTTCTTTGGTAACTTGTGCTTTAAATGACGTATCTGAGAACTCATTGCCAATCCAAGGCCATTGAAGATTAATGCTTTTTCCCCCCAAAGAGTTCCATAGTTTGATTGTACATTTACGTGTGTGATCCATTTTTTAAGTTAATTTTTGTAAATGGTATGAGGGGCACTCCTTTGCATGTGATTATCGAGGTGTCCCAGACTATTTATTTATTTATTTATTTATTTATTTATTTTTGCGGTACTGGGGTTCCTGGAAGCCCTTCTATCTCCGGGCTACACTCCCAGACCTATTATTTTTTTTTTTTTAATTTGGAAACAGGGTCTCTTAAGCCAGCGAGGCTGGCTCCGAACCAGCGCGATCCTCCTATCTCTGCCTCCTAAGCGCGGGGATTACAAGCGTGCGCCACCACGCCTGGCAGAGACCAGACCATTTTTTTTAAAAGACTCTAACCCTCAACTCCCAGATTAAATTATCTTGGAACTCTAGTAACAAACTAATTGATTATTAATTTTAGTTTATTTATAGACTCTCAGTTCTATCCCAGTGATCTATGTGTTTATCCATGTGTGATGTGGTGTGGTATGTGTGTGTGTATGTGTGTGTGTTTTACTGGAGATTGAACCCAGAGGCATTCCACCTCCAATCCCTATATTTTGTTTTAAAATAGGATCTTTCAAAGTTGCAGAGGTGGGTCTTGAACCTGCAATCCTCCTGTCTCAGCCTCCCAAGCACATGTGTTACAGGCATGCACCCCGCCCCCAGTTACATGTCTATTTTTATATCAGTACCACACTGTTTTGATACTATAGCTTTAAAATTGGAAAGTGTGTCTCCTCCAACTTTGTTTTTCTTTTCTACTATTCCTCTGGCCATCTGGGTCCCTTGAATTACCATATGAATTTTAGGATCAGCTTGTCAATATCTATAAAAAAGGTAGCTAGGATTTTAGTAGGGGTTGCATTGAATCTGGGGGTCAATTTGACAGTATTGAAAATGCATTTTTAAAAGTTATCAAATTAAAACAGTTATCCTCTCTGCCCCTAAGTTCTGCCACTCAAAGTCAGCAAGGCTTTGTGCCTCTTTGAGCCCTACTCTCACTTCAGCTACCAGAGAGAAATAATGTCCCCCTAAGAGGTGGCCAAATGAGACAGTGTACATGGAAGCACTGTGGAAACTGAGTACTAAAAACTTGAGTATTGTAAAAATTAAAAGTATCATTAAATCTATTTTATTGGAAGTCATTAATTTACTCTTTCAATTGAAATTTTGACAGACTTTAGACGCTGTGCTTAGAAGCAGATGAATCAGAACGTACACCTTTGCGTTATTAGTCATTGTTAGTCAGCTTCCCATCTCAGGGACACTTACTTGAGATAGTTTATAAGTAGGAAGATTCCTTCTGGCTCACAGTTCCAAAGGTTTCAGCACATGGTCTCTCGGGCCTGTTACCTTTGGGTCTCTGTCAAGGCAGAACATTGTAGCAGGCACTGTGCGGCAGCAAAAGTCTGCTCACCTCATGGTGCCCAGGAAGCAAAGAGAGAGAGGAAGGGGCCAGGCACCCAATATCTCCTTCAAGGGCACGCCCCAAACACCCACCTTCCTTCTGCTAGGTCCCACCTCCTAAGTATCCACCCCCTTCCAGTAGTGCTATGGGCTAGAGACCACGTCTTTAACATACGAGCCTTTGGGCAACTACCACAACATTATAACAAATATTTATTGTTCCTTTCACGCTCAGCATCTTGAGAAATTTCTTTTTCTTTTCTTTCTTTCTTTCTTTCTTTCTTTCTTTCTTTCTTTTTTTTTTTTTTTTGGTACTGGAGATGAAACCAGGGACATTCTACCTCTGAGGTATACTCCCAACTCTATTTTTTATTCTTTATTTTGAAACCGGGTCTCACTGAGTTGTGAAGGACCTCACTAAGTAGCTGAGGCTGTCCATGAACCACGATCCTCCTGTCTCAGCCTCCCAAAATCCTAGGATTACAAGCACGCACCACCATACCCGGCTGCCTATTATTTCTGACAATTCATTTGAAATATTTTTCAGTGTTTGTTTCACATTTCCTTGTTAATTTAATAATTCCTTTATATAATTGAACATATATATCTAAAAACTAACCAAACATAAAAAAATTACATGTAAAAGGATCAAATTTACATAACAAAATATGTTTAAATACTTGTTTAGAAAACAGGAAACACAGATTAAAAATGAGAACTAGAAATAATTATATAATCCTTGTCTTACAATAACATAAATGTTTTCCTTAGCCAGTCTCAGAGAATTAAGGTTATTGTGATTTTTATGTTAGCTATTCATACTTAAAGTTTCATTAAAGTTGAAGTTTTCATGACTATATGCATCATATTACTTTGAATATCCTCAGTGATGGCAAATCTTCTCAAACATTGTTTTTGAAAACAATTTGGCTTCTTGGAATGATTTGAAGCTGGGTCCGATGGCTCAGGGAAGACAGTGATCAGCCTGGGAAATGCTTTTCTTTTTCCAAGACTGAAATATTACAAAGAGATAATTTTTTTAAGCTGCCAAAATCTGTGCATTTGAATGACAGTTGTTTTGTCCTACAAAGAAGAACTGGTCTGGCCATTTACCTACTTGTGATCAAATAGTCCAACTGACAAAATAATAACGTCTTGTTTCCCAGCCATGGCTGAGAATAGTTCTTAGTTCCCTTTCCTCTCTAAACCCCAACCATCCCCTAGAATATTTTTCAAGCTTGTCGCTATACTCCCAGACCTATTTTATATTTTATTTAGAAACAGGGTCTCACTAAGTTGCTGAGAGCTTCACTAAGTATCTGAAGCTGGCTTTGAACCTGCACAATCCTCCTGTCTCAGCCTCCCAAGTACTGGGATTACAAGTGTGCACCACCACGCCCGGCTCCAGGCCAAGAATCTTAAACCCAAATGCTCTATGGGCAAGCAGATCATTCACATTAGTTAGGTCTAAAAGATGTAAAAAAAAATTTTTTTTGACACAAATATAAGAAATAATTCTAGCCGGGCCTGGTGGTACGTGCTTGTAATCCCAGTACTTGGGAGACTGAGACAGGAGCATCTGGGTTCACAGACAGCCTTAGCTACTTAGTGAGACTCTTTGCAACTCAGTGAGACCCTGTTTCAAAATAAAGATTAAAAATAGGGCTGGGGCATAGCTTGGAGGTAGAATGCCCCTGGGTTCCAAACCCACTACTGCCAAAAAAAAAAAAAAGAAAGAAAGAAAGAAAAAAGAAAAAAATTATTTTCCTTCCTTAATGTAAGATGAGAAATAGGGCATGAGGCAGATACGATTAATATACCAATGGCTGATCAGTCTCGGTTTAAGGAGCAGTAGAGATGGGTAAAGACTAGAACACTGAGCTCATCCCATCTCAGCAGGGGAAGCCACTGTTCAGCTCTAGCTAACACTCTCAGGCATGTGGCCTAACATTGAAGAGCTTTCAATTGGGGGTGAAAAAGACAAAAAATTCAGATTTTTGTTTGAATATTTGTGAAATTTTCCAAAATTTTATACATTGTCATGTTATTCAAAATGTCTAAAGCCTTGCCTGTGTCTCTTGTGCCCAACCCCTCCCTGGCCTTGGGCTCGCTGCTCCTGGTGGAGGCTCACAGACACCCAGAATCAGGTTGCCCTGAGGGAAGGGACTAGAAGCTGTAAGGAAAAGAAAGGGCAGGGGCTGGCTCCTGGAGCACTGGACTGCAAAGACCTGGACTCTGGAGACGGGGTCCAGCCCTTCCCACAGAGCGCCTCGAAGGCAGCGTCTGCCCTGGATGCCTGTGTGACACCTGGAATCAGGAACTTCTATGAAGCTCCCTGCTGTGCCTGGCATATCTGCTGGCCACATCATCTCAGGAGGCTGAGCTGGTTTTCCAGCCTCCCATCTCCTGGCGTGTTATCTCACTCTTGTAGCCTTGAGACTGTCTCACTCTTAACTATTAATTCTCTAGTATGCCTGATAACCCCATAAGACTAAGAGCTAGCTAGAGTGCCTTGTTTCCCAGGAAGTTTTCATCTTAATCCTAAGGGATCCTGATGTGGGCGGGGACCCCTGGCTGTATCCAACTTTCAAGCAAGCTACTTTCAAGGATTGTAAAAGTCAGAAATCTGGGATTTTCACCAATCCTATAAAATGAGTTGTATGCTGGCTTTTGTACCTGCTTGGTAATAAATGTCCTTGTATGTGACAAAATCCAGAGTGAGTGAACCCCTCATCCATTGTAAAGAGACAGTGTGATTGTGTCTGTCACCTACTTAATTACTGAAGATTATGACAGCTACCAATAAGCATCAGTAATTGCTAATATCCAAATAGGCAGAGGTCAGTTCAGAACATCTACCAACCCTGATAGACGGGGAAAGAGCTGGATTTCAATTGATTTTGAAAATTAAGTGAACATGCCATTTCTTTCTCCTGTGGCAGCAGGGATGTGTCATTTTTACACCCTTTATTCCGTTAACACTGCCAATACTAACATTTGGAGGTTCTCTTCTGTGATCATTGTTAGAAAAAAAAAAAAGACGTCTAAAAAGACACCTGGCCTATAAGAGCCACACCTTGTTTGAGTTATTTGTTCAATTATAAACTCAGGAAAGGAACCTGAACGCACCTGCCTAGAAGCTGAGAACAATGTTTCATATTTTTTTTGTTTCATCTTGTTCTATGTGTTTGTGTTTGTCTTGGGATATTCGATTCTACTTTCATTTCAATTTGCTCAACATAAATAAAGCACCTACTATGAGCAAGCCTTCTATTAGGCTTTGTAAGATTTAAATATGTTAATTAAATGTAAATCCAGAAACCACTGGCTTTATAATCTAGTGAAAAAGAAAGAAATACGTGCAAACATCTTCCTTTAACACAAACCAGCATGTGACCATTTAAAAATGGGATGGCTGGGTGTGGTGGTACACACACTTAATCTCAGTACTTGGGAAGCTGAGACAGGAGGATCACAAGTTTCAAGACAGCCTCAGCAAGTAGTAAGACTTATCAATCTAGCAAGACCCTGTTTCAAAATAAAAATAAAATAGGGCTGGGAGTATAGCTCAGAGATAGAATGCCTCTGAATTCAATTTCCAGTACCTAAATAAATAATTAAATTGAATTAAAATGGGATAAAGCCAGGTGTGGTGGCACATTTCCATAATCCTAGTACTCGGGAGGATTTCAGATTCCAGGACAGCTACAGCAACTTAATGCGAGACTCTGTTTCAAAATAAAAAATAAAATAGAGCTGGGGATGTAGCTCAGAGGCAGAATGCCCCCAAGTTCAATAAATAAAATTAAAATGAGATAAATATCATGCAGGTCTCTCTGACTGCGGGGAAGATGGGCTTCAGCGAGGAGGGCGCAGTGAGCATTGAAGAATGAGAAGAAATCTGATGGAGAGTGAGGAGTATGTTACATTAGTAAGAAAAGCCCGGAGGCAGGAAAATCTTATCAAGGAAGAGTGATCGAAGGTGAAACCAGCAGGATTCGGAGCTTCTCAACTCCAGTTTGATGGGTCGGTGGGGAATGCAACCCAGCCCTGTGGTCATGCTGCGCCAGCCAGAGGAGCAAGCGTCCTTTCAACTTCACAGACACCACGTGGGCCAGTGAAGCCTGGTTCCTGATGGTCTTGAAGAGCATCCCGAGGATGCTGGGCTTTGTTCTGTAGCTAGTGGAGAGTCTTGGAGGATGTTTGAGGCTTGAAGAGTCTTTAAAAAAATAACATGAATAATGAGAACAATAAAACGAACATTAAGCATGCTTTTCTTCATTGCTGACTGCTTTGGGTATATTTTGCACATTTACAAAGACCTCTGAAAGGTAAGTTTTTCTAACATGTAATCACATCAATCATATAATGGTTGGATGCATTTTTTAGGAGCTCGCAGATTCTGATCGACAGCCTAGCTCTCCAGAGTCTCCACCCAGAATGCTTATTGTACTGTTATAACATTGCATTTTGTACAGACCAATGCTTGCTTGAGTGTTTGGTTGAAACTGCAAAATAAAACAGGGACACACACACACACACACACACAATCTAAGCCGGGCATAGTAGCACACACCTGTAATCCCAGTACCTGGTAGACTAATTTCCAACAGGAGGATTGCAGTTTTGAAGTCATCCTCAGCAATTTAGTGAGGCTTTCAGAAACTTAGTGAGACCATATTTCCAAATAAAAAATAAAATAGAGCTAGGGGTATAGCCTGGAGGCAGAAGGTCTCTGGGTTCCATGCCAGCAACACACACACACACACACACACACACACACACACACACACACACACACACGATTCTACTTACCTGAGGTTGTCAAAGATAATGAGACAAAATGAAATGGTAGTTGCCAGGGAGGAAAGGGAGAACGGGGAGTTATTGTTTGATAGGTGTAGAGTTTGGGTTTCACAGATTTTTTTTTTTTTTCGATATTAGGGATTGAACTCAGGGACAGTCTACCTTAGAGCTATACCCTCCACCCTATTTTTTATTTTTTATTTTGAAACAGGGTCTCACTAAGTTGCAGAGGGCTTCTCTAAGTAGCTAAGGCTGGCCACAAACCCGCAATCCTCTTGTCTCAGCCTCTCAAGTACTAGGATTACAAATGTGTGCCACCACACCCGGTGGCTGTTTCATATGATTTTGAATAGAGCTACTGAGATGAATGGTGGTAATATTATAAAGATATTTAATATCACTAAATTGTATCTTGTATTTTTATTATTTATTTATTTTTTGGTGGTACTGGGGTTCCTGGAAACCCTTCTACCTCCCGGCTACACTCCCTGACCTATTTTATATTTTTATTTGGAAACAGGGTCTCGTAAGCCAGAGAGGCTGGCTTCGAACCTGCGCGATCCTCCTGTCTCCACCTCCCAAGCGTGGGGATTACAAGCATGCGCCACCATGCCCAGAGACTTGTATCTTTTAAAATGGCTAAGATAGTAAATTTTATATTGTTGTATTTTGTCACAGTAAAAAATTTTGGAAAAATTCTATAGATATTTTGTGAGCAGCAGTGTATTACTGAATTATTTGTGCTAATTGTTTTCATTTGTTAAATACAAACATTTAAAACATACCAAATATGTTTTTACAAAAGTAAACCATATCCATTATCAATTTCTCTCCTCCCCTTCTCCTGACAACCACTAATCCACTTTCTGTGACTTTAGATTTGCCTGTTATGGTCATTCTCATATAAATGGAATCGTACAAAATGCAGCCTTCTGTATCTGTCTACTTTCATTTAGCAGAATGTTTTCAAGGTTCATTTATATCAGAGCACGTAGCAATATTTTATTCCTTTTCCTGGCTACCTATGTGGACTTTCGGAAGCAGATTCCAGCCTGAAAGATAAGTCTTTCCCCCTGCAAATTTTTTTCTTGGGGGAAGAACTTCAGCATATCTGAGCTGGGGGGCATGCAGCCTTTACCCAGGAGGCCTCACTGCACACAGACAGCCCTATGGACCTAATTCACTGTCTTTCTGTATATACTGCTTTCCTTCTATCAAGCTTCAGAGGCCCCCTTAACTGTGGGGGCTGCTTTCAAATTCAGCCATGATGTATGGCCCATCATCGGGTCTTGCTGTAATGTCACTCAGAGGTGTCATGATGCTGATGGCTGATCTGGAATTAGTTCCCTTGCTTAACTATGAGATATCGCAGGGAAGAGCTTCTGCCTGTCATTCTGCTAAAGCTGACTGGATGTCGCCCTGATTGCCAAACAAGCACAGTTTACTTGATGGCATGCCTGCAGCACATCAGCTGGGGCTGGGAGGCACAGGGCCTGTGTGAGCTGAAAGGGCATCGTTTCCTGCACCGTTACAGAGCCTGGCCCTGGTCAGGCGAGGATGGTTGGCTGCCATTGTTCTTTTTCACCAAGTACAGGATGTTTCTGTACTTGCCTTGAATTACAGTAAAATCCCCTCAAGCGTAGAGCTTCTCTAGCTGGAAAGCAGGGGTCTGGTTGAATTCATTCTAGACGTATCTATTATCTATCATAGTATAAAGGGGGTAAAGAAGATCACTTTCAATTGTAAGACTCAGATTTTTTTAACAGGTCACGCTGGGTATTCAGAATTTGGGGATTTTGTATGATTTTTTTTCCATATGTGTTACTCTCTAGAAATTCCTTTGCTACCTGATTTTCAGGGTTCTTCCTTGGAATAGATAAATATTCGCTAACCAGGGGGTCTTTTCTCATCCAAGTTCATGGATAATTTGGCATGCTTTCTTGGAAAGTTCAGGTAGTGTTTAGCTGGGGGTGTCTGAAGGCTGAAGCAGGGGAAAGGAGATGAGCCGCAGGGGAGTCATCACCACCTGAGAGCAGGTCCCAGGTAGCAGCAAAGGTGAGCATCATTTTCATCAAAAGCATGAAGTTCTATTCACGATTCTTGTTGGCCGTGGACTGAGAAGGGCAGGCGGAGCAGCGTTATTTGGCTGCAGGAATCCATGGTGCTGAGACTGGCGAGGCAGGGTCGCCCCATCCGCCCTGTGTGCATCTGTCCGTGGCTCTCGGGCTCACACACTAGCCCTGCCCTCGCTTTCCTCTCTGCTGTGCTTCAGCCCCCACAGCTCCTCTCATTCAGCCTCCCTGGAAGACCAGAAAGGCGTGTGACCTGGTGACGCATAGAAAGCTTTTGCTTTTCTGATGAAGGGGGAAACGTTGCCACTCTGACTTCCTTCCTCTGTCTCTTCACTGAGCATGCCATGATGTCTGGAGAGACAGCAGCCTTTTTGTGGCAGTTCTCTTGCTCTAACAGGGAAAGGCCAAGAGAATCCAGAGATGTCCATGCTAACATCCCATCACCGAGCTGATGAATCAACACCACTGTCTACTTCTAGCCTGCAGGTCACTTGAGAAATATAAACGCTTATTTGTTTAGTCAGATACTTGCTACTTGCATGTACTGCCAACTAATATAATTTATGAAACAAAATTTATTACAAGCCCATCCTCTGACTTACTACGATTTATTCTAAAATACCCACCACTCCCTCTTATCTCTCTCTTGTGTGTTTTTGATACTATCTGAAGTCTGTTTTTATTATCCCCATAGGCTCTTTTAATGGAAACCTAATAGAGGCTTAAGTTTAAATTGGGGTGAAGGATTTGCTAACTTTATTTTGAACAAAATATATTCATAAGTTTGGCTTTTAAAATCTAATATGTGCTACTCTGTGTAGATAAAAATGCTTCCTGGGGCAGCTGCCACCCACATGAGGCAACACTGACGCATGTAGGAGAAGGAAAGGGACCTGGACCGGCTCTTTGTGTACAAAACTGGACAGCAGACCAGGTTGTGTGTGAAGATAAGAGTTTAGAAACCTGTAATCTTGAGCAAACTTAAGTGCCAAAAGCAGACTGTGGAGTAACCAGAGTAGAAGCAACTGGAGGCCTTTGAAATGACCTCGATCCTACTAACCTACCTTCACAATTTTAAAGAAATATATCTTTTTGAGAAGAAACAAGAGATCTCTGCTTTAAAATTTTTTTGAATGAATCCCTTAAATGGCTGTCTGTGGTCTGTTTACGGTAAGGCTGGGTAGTTGACATTGTTTTGTCTATTGAGGATATGGCCCATTGTATCATGTAGCATCCTGTTTACTAGGACCTGCAGGAAATCTTTCTGGCTGATCGTAGAGCCTCGAATGTTTGTATATGAGCAATTGTTTTATTTTTACCTCATAAATATTGTAAATGATTTCACTGTCAGTGGGCTGCAGTTTTTTGTCTTATTGGGTGCATTAAAAAAAAGTTATTTGAAAATGTTCAAAAATGAGCCGGCTGTTGCCGCCGGGCGTGGTGGTGCACGCTTGTAATCTCAGCATTCAGGAGACTGAGACAGAAGGATCGCGGTTCGCGGACAGCCTCAGCTACTTAGTGAAGCCCTCCGCAACTTAGTGAGACCCTGTTTCAAACTAAAGAATTAAAAAAAATATTTAGGGCAGGGAGTGTAGCTCGGAGGTCAAATGCCCCTGGGTTCCATCCCCAGACCCGGAAAAAAAAAATGAGCCAGGTGTGGTGGAGTGGTGGCCCACACTTGTAATCTCAGTGAGTGGGAGTCTGAGATAGGAGGATCCCAGGTTCAACGCCAGCCTCAGCTACTGAGACTTTCCACAACTTAGTGAGACCCCGTTTCAAAAATAAAGAATAAAAAACAGGGCTGCTGGTATTGTTTGGAGGTAGAGTGCCCCTCTATCCCTAGTACCCTCAAAAAAAAAAAAAATCACAAATCTCATGCTATTAGCTCAAATTAAAAAAGAATGAGTTAAGTTGGTCAGATTTTCCTATGATCGCCAGAAGTGACTCTCTACCCAATAAATACACCCTCAGCCTGCACTTGATGTTCTCTAGCATTGACATAGAATACAAAACATTAACTAACATCATGTAAATTTTCAAATTTTTATTTACTGTTATCCCTAGCTTTAAGATTTTTATTAAAGTGACAGGCATTTAAATTGATGAGCAATCCACCCAAATATATAATTGCCTTAACACAATAATTAAAGTTTGTTTTTTACTCAGGTCAAATCCAAAGTGGGTGTTTCTGATCAACCTATAGCTCTCCTACAACCCAGGCTCCTTCCAAAACCGGCTCCATCATCAGTATGTAGCTCCCAAGACTGCCCCGCTGCTCTGCATCAGCCCTGTCAAGAAGCCTGAAGGATGGAGCTGGGAGGTGTTGGGGGATGGGATATTAATACTCCATTGGCCTGAATTCAGTCACATGGCCACCCTAACTGCAAGGGAAGCTGGGAAATGAAGTCAAGCTCTGTGCCCAAGAGGCAAAGAAATGTTTTGACAGTGACCTAGTCAAACCCTGCAGCAATGAAAGAGATAATAAAGTACAAGAAAAAGAGTTTTACAACCTAAGAGGGACAGAAAATTCAATTAATGAAAAGATAAGCTAGACCCCCAAGGAGACTGCAGAATTCTATCTATTCAAATCACATGTTAAAAAGGGTATGATAAAAATAGGATAAGGGTGAAATCTGAAAGACACTCTGGGGACAGACACATGACACACTCTTCCCCTTGTGACACAGTAGCAGAACCAACCCAACTATAAAAAGAAGCCCGGTTTGTTAACTTTTGCTCAGATAGAATCATCCTGGGGAAATGTCCACTTTTACATATCTAACTGATAATCTGCATCGCAGTTACAAATAGCTCCTGCCTGCCTGAAATGACTTCCTACCCCCATAACCTAAAGTGACTTTTCTTCCATGGAAGAGGTATAGAAAACAGAAGATGTAGAAGCCAATCAAACTCATAGTATTGTTACTTTTGTGTTCAGTTTTAGGAGTAAGTCTTCTAATCATTGTGATCAGTGTGTGTTTGTTACTTGAGGTGTTTGAAATGCAATAAGATAACTGACCTTTTAATTTTATTTTAAATGATAGACTGATGCCTCGCTTGTGTTTTCACTTGAAAGCTAATTGAATGTGTTAACAACTAGCACTTGAGCCTAGTGGCACACGCCTGTAATGCCAGTACTTGGGAGGATGAGATAGGAGGACGACAGGTTCAAGGCCAGCTGAAGCAAATTACTAAGACCCTCAGCAACTTAGTGAGATGCTGCTTCAAAATAAAATATAAAAATGCTGGGGGTATAGCTCAGAAGTAGAACCCTTGTAGGTTCAATCCTCAGCTTCATACTCAGATGCATACTCAGATTAAGTACGTATACCAGTTAGTTTTATTATAAGAGTTAATTCAGATACAGAAAGATTTTCCTTGCTAGGTTTGTAAATGTTGCACATCAGGCATTTGAAGTGTTTCAGAAAAGCAAATCTATTAAATCTATAAAAAGTAGTTGAAAATATTTTAGGATATTTAATTGCACATATAAGTGTGGTCATATGTTTAAAGAAATTTTATCTCTTTAAATGTATATGTTAACTGAATATAAATCAAACAAGGAAAAGCAATCATTTAAAATTATATAAAAATTACTATATTTTGGCTGGGTGTGGTGGTGCACAGTACTTAGTCCCAGTAGTTGGGAGGCTGAGACCAGAGGGTTGCAGGTTCAAGGACAGCCTCAGCTACTTAGTGGGGCCCTCAGCAACTTAGTGAGACCCTGTTTCAAAATAAAGAATAAAAATAGGGTCGGTGTAGCTCGGAGGTAGAATGCCCCTGGGTTCAATCCCCAGTACCACAAAAAAAATTTACTATATTTACAAATAAAATAATTAGCCTTATAGATTAAGCTTGCAGGCTTAAAACTAAATTTTAAAATGTTCAACTTTAATAAACTTAATATTAAAGTAAATACAATATTAATTAAATCAGTTGTAAGTAATTAATTGCTCACAAATTAAATACTTAATATGAGCAATGAAAAGAAAAGAGAAAGCAATAGACATTCAACAAATAGCAAAAGTTACAAAATTTAATATTGAACAAGCCAGTTTCTTTCTAAGTGTCATATGAGGGTAGAAACTGGCCCATGGTGTCTGCAGAAATAAAAAGTACAATCTTTGGACACCCATACTATAATTTGGACATTTAAACAAGGTGCAAGGGTCACTATATATACAACAAACGCTTCCAGTCAAATACACAAATCTGGTTACAAAAAAGTTGATTATAAGCCGGGCGTGGTGGAGCACACTTGTAATCCCCACGCTTGGGAGGCAGAGACAGGAGGATCGCGTAGGTTTGAAGCCAGCCCTGCGCGCTGGCTTAGGAAACCCTGTTTCCAAATAAAAATGTAAAAATAGGCCTGGGAGTGTAGCCCGGAGGTAGAAAGGCTTCCAGGAACCCCAGTACCACCAAAAAAAAAAAAAAAAAAAAAAAAAGTTGATTATGTCTCAGTCTCCTAAATGAAATTTTCTTTCTTTCTTTCCTTTCTTCCTTCCTTTCTTTCTCTTTTTCTTTTCATGGTTCTGGTGGTTGAACCCAGGGCATTCTACCACTGATTTATACACCTAGCCCTTTTTATTTTATTCTGAAACAAAATCTTGCTAAGTGACCATGTGCTGACCTTGAACCTGTATTCCTCTTGTCTCAGCTTCCTTCATAAGCACTGGGATTACAAGTGTGCCACTGCACCCAGCACTTCGGTTTTGTAATTGGTTTATTGTGATTGTACATGGTAGTTGTTGCAGGGGATAGGTTGGGGGGGAAAGGTGTGTGGTGTGAAATAATCCCCCCCCCACCAGACACACAAAGACAAAGAGAAAAACCGTGGATTCTTGTCCTAAGCTAAGAATAAGTATTCATCGCTTGGACAGCTGCTGAAGATTCAAAGAAGTTTATTAAAAAGATAGAAATATAGAGATAGTTACAGCCCTGTGCTGGAGAGGGGCACAGGGGGGCAATTCGAATGAAAATGCCAAAGAACTCCAGTTTACTGAGTTTTTATCCTGTTTAAGCCCAGCAGGTCCCTTTGATTTTTGGAGATCATGTTACACCTTATCGCCAGCCTCTGCTCTGCTTCTGTTATCTCTCCAGCCGAATTTATGGCCTAAAGGGGGAGACATCTCTGTCTCCAAACACAGGCCCAGATTTATGGCCTGAGAGGGAGGCATCTCTATCTTCAAACACAGGCCCCCAAACTGTGTTAAATTGTTCTTAGGAATGCAAGGACATGTTGGCTAACCCTGGCTTTCTTAGTAAAGAAGATATGTTTCAAGGTTGGACATCTTTCCAGGATTGATACATTAATACTTTTTAAACTCCCTTCCCAATACCAGTACAGTAGTGATATCGGTAAGACTCATTCATATATGCACATACGATTGGTTTGCTTCTTTCCCCACACAAATTCAAGGGATTTTTGAGGGTAACTTCATTTTGCAGTTTTGTTTCAGACTCCAACAAGAAGGCATGACTCTGTCCAAAGGACCACCTGGCCTGAGCCGCCATGTTGCTATTTTACCCAAAGAAGAAGCTGAGAGGACCCAGGAAGCCCAAGACTGAGCTGGGGTCCCCAGAGTCAGGGCCATGTCTTGGAAGCCCACTGCCTCACAGGGAATGTGAAGCTGAGAAGGGAGAGGCAGTGGGGCTGACACTCAGAATTCCGGTTACTCCAGGAACTCTGTCCAGAGCAGAGCAAAGGAGAGCAGGGCTGGTGTCCAGCCAAAGGACAGGGGTCTGCCCAAGACTCAATATGGACACAAGGGCCCTGTGATGTCAGAGTGACTCTGGGGCACGGAAAGGACAGGGCTGTGGAGACACCACCCTGGAAATGTGTGGCCACTTGGTGCTGAGATCTAGAGCAAAACAGACACTAAATATAACCAGCACCCCACCAGCCAAGGGGCAGCAGAAGGGACAGAGAGGCCTTCAGGGAAGTGGCTACCCTGTAAGAACAGATGGATGAGACTCATGGTGTCCGGTGCCTGCACATCTGTTGTAATAATTAGGACCATCTCAACTGGGAGCCAGGTGAAGGAGGACAGGAACAGCAAGTGTGAGGTTCTGAGGTGCAGGAGAGAGAGCGCAGTGCTGCAGAGCAGAGATGGGAAAGGAAGAGGCAAGAAATGGCGCTGCATTAACACAGCCCCGAGCCTCTGCCCTCCAGATGACAGGAGTGCCCCACCTCGACTCAGAACCCCCAAATGTGCCCAGACATACAAATGACCCCGAAGAACTGAACCTTTGTAGGCGAAGACCGCTGGCCCAGAATGTAAGCTCCATGGAAAATGGAACTTTCTGGTATGCACAAGTTTGAGTCCAGCTTCAGGAACTTAGAGTCACAGCAAACTAAAGAGACCGTGTTTCAAAATAAAAATAATAATAAAATAGAGCTGGAGTATAGCTCGGAGGTAGATTGTCTCTAGGTTCAAACTCCAGTACAAATAAATTTTTTTGATGATGTAATGGCAGAGAAAGCCAGTGAATGCCTGATATCCATTCTTCCTTTCTCAGCAACAGAATCTCTGCACTCTGACAACACATCTCACTTCTCAGTTCCCCTTGCTGGATGTGGCCCTGTTGCCAAGTTCTGATATGGGGTGGGAGCATCATGTGGAAATTTGGGGGAACTTTCCTTAAAAGGCACCTGGTGTCTGACTTTTCCCTTTCTCTTTTCTTTCTCTCTTTTTTTTTCTTTTTGTTTTTGGAACTGGGAATGAAACCCAGGGGCAGTCTACCTCTGAGCTACACCTCTGAGCTATACATATTTTATGTAGCTCATAAAATATGAGCTACAGCTCTATATTTTATTCTTTATTTTGAAACAGGATCTCACTGAGTTGTGAAGGGCCTCGCTAAGTAACTGAAGCTGTCCGCAAACCATAAGCCTCCTGTCTCAGCCTCCTGAATGCTGGGATTACAAGCTTGCGCCACTACGCCCGGCCTTTTTCTTTTCTTAATACTCCCCCCATCTTGTTTTCTAGGACTCAGATGTGGCTGCCCCAGGCCATAAGGAGACAGCCCAGGCCTGGGATAGCAATGTGGAGAGTCCAAGAAGCCTGGGCCTTGAGGATTTTGCGGAACTGCCACAGGAGCTGTCTGAATGGACCTTCACATGAGGCAGAAATAACCCCCTGTTTTATGTAAATCTCTCTCTTTTTTTCTTTTTTTTTTGGGGGGGTCTTTTGCCTGCAGTCAAAATTAATCCTCAGTAATGCAAAAAAAAATAAAATAAAATTCCAAGTTGGGTGCAGTGTTACACACTAGTAATCCCAGCCACTTGGGAAGCAGAGGCAGGAAGCTTACAAGCTCAAAGCCTTCCTCAGCAATTCAGTAAGACATTGGTCTCAAACCCAAATTAAATAAATAAGTAAAAAGGGCTGGGAGTGTAGCTCAATGGCAGAGCATTTATGGATTCCCCAGGACCACCACACACACACAAATATTGGATCTCACCCACTCTTAAAAATATTTGTAATTTCTCTCTCATTCATTCTTTCTTTTCCATGGTTTTTCCTCAGGTCACTGATAAATGATCTCTGAGCACCTTGGCTGAACCATATCACCTCCCACCTGCAACACAGGTTGGAGACCTATGTTTGAGAATCTTCAGTGCCTTCTCATTCCCCACAAAGCAAAGGCCATCTCTTCAGCTTCATAATATAGTTTGATGCATCTCCTAAGGGCTTCTGTGTTGAAATTTAATTCTCATCGTGAGATATTAAGAAGGTGGAAACTTAATCCAACTGTGGTGTTTAAAGGTGATTAGGATTAGATAAGGTCAGCTGAGTGGAGCCCCCATAACTGAACAGCAGTGGCTTTAAATGAAGATACAGAGCCCAAAAGAGACGCATGTGCTCCCTGTCTCTTGCCATCTGGTGCTCTGTGCTGATTTAAGACTCTACCACAAAGAAAGCCAGCACCAGATGCAGACCTTCACCCGTGGACTAGAATCATGAGCCAAAGTAAACCTGTCTTCTTTATAAAGTTTCCCAGCCAAAGGTATTTCATCATAGTAACAGACAACAGACTAACACAACCGGTAGGAAAGGTCTCTGTAACCTGTGTTCATCGTACCTTTCTGACTCTTCTCCTGAAAGGTCAATTTCCACCTCTGCCTGTCATAGTTCTACCCCTTTTTCACGATTCATATTAAATGTCACCATTCCCTGGCATGGTGGTGCACGCTTGTAATTTCCGCACTTGGGAAGCAGAGACAGGAGGATCGCGCAGGTTCGAAGCCAGCCATGCTGGCTTAAGAGACCCTGTAGACCCTGTTTCCAAATATAAAAAAGTATAAAGTAGGTCTGGGAGTGTAGCCTGGAGGTAGAAGGGCTTCCAGGAACCCCAGTACCACCAAAAAAAAAAAAATGTCACCATTCCTATGCACATTTTTTTTTCCTTTCAATCAACAGAATGGATCCCTCTCTATGCTACATCTGTGGTACTGTGGCTCTCTCACCTGAGAATATACTCTGTGGTGCCTTTTCATTATTTTATCCTTATTTTACCCCTATCCTACACAGCAGGCTTTGTAAAAACAGAAATAATTCTTATTCATTGGTGTAATCTCTACTGCCCTTACATAATTTCTGTTTAGAATAGATCCTTAACAGTGATTTGTAAATGTCTTGCACAGAAAGATACTAATACATAGCTCATTGCTGAGAAGTTTAGATTTATTGTTTGATCTCTCTTATATCTTCCAATTCCTCTTGAAACAAAGCTCTTGGCAGAGGTGAAGGTAATCAAATACTGTCTTGCATATCTGTTGTCTCTTATTATATTGTAGCCCCCAATAGCAGGGACTATGGGTTCGTGGGGTGAGGGGTACTGGAGATTGAACTCAAAAGCACTCTACCTCTGAGTTATATCCCAAGCCCTTTTTTATTTTTATTTTTTTTTTGTTTTTGTTTTTGAAATAGGATCTTGCTAGGTTGCTGAGGCTGGCCATGAACTTGCAATCCTTCTGTTTCAGACTCAGACTAACAAGTATTGGGATTGCAAAATTATTGTCTATTTTCTGTCCCCTCTGGACATTTCCGACCTCTCTCCTAGTGGTTTTTAGCTCAAGGCAACACTCACTGAATTACTTAAAATACTTGCTGAAGTCATGAACGAATCAAGCCAAGGCTGCTCTTTTTGATACTGCTCACGGTTTTCTTTTTCTAATACCTGTTTTCCTATCACTTCCGATGCTCTTGACTTTCTACTGCTCAGTTGCCCAAGCATCATTCATTTGGGATCATTCTCAGTTCCCTACAGAGTCCTCAGGAATCTAAAAAGAAGAAATCATCCAGCCTTTCTCCAGTCTCCATAAAATAAAAATCTGCAGTACCAAAGGCTCAAGGTGCTAAATTCTTAAAGGATGTGATCACAACTGAGAGCTTTTGTATATCTACAAAAATGTGTTCAAATTTAAAATCTGCTCCAAGGCCCTCACAAGGAAGATATCCACCAAGGAGTCAAAGCTAGAGTTTCCCTCACTGGTTTCCTCTCCACCGGTGGCATCTTTGTGATCAGTCTTCCTCCTTGGGCATTGCCAGGTTGTATATCTAACCTAACTGTTGGATGTCATTACACTACAAAAGTGTCTCTTTTCTTTCTGATTTTGAGTTACGTTAGCTTAAGGTTAACCATGCCTGACCCTTTCTTCATTGTCTTTCCTCAGTAACTGTAGAACCATAAGGTTGGGATGAGAGGAAGGATCCAGAACAGTCTCCCTTCTTCCAAAACAAAAAACAAAAAAACTGACAGAAAAAGATCCTCATTTGTTGGGCCAGATGCCATAGAAACCACTGTGCATGCATCATGCCATGTCTCTCTTCCAGGAGCCACAAAGTCACATGCCTAGTAAATGGTAGAGCCAGTACCTAGACCCAGGCAGCCTGCGCCAGCACCCTCACACTGTAACCTGCTGTTTACAATGACCCTGTGCAGACCGGAAGGCGGTGTGTTGAGGTCATGTGTGGACGGTTCAGACCAAAAGGAAATAATTTCTTCCTGCATTGCTTTTAGATATTTCTATTGTGGTAGGAAGTGCTTCCCAAGGCCATAGAGAATATAAAAAATGAAATCAGTCTCTTTTTAAAGAAACTCACAAGGAACAAATGGCTCTTGGTCAGGCTGCTGTTCTTTTCTCTCTCTCTCTCTCCCTCTCTCTCTCTCTCTGGTCAACTTCCTGGCAGGAAACATACAATACTGCCTGTAACAAGCACAAGAGATTAGAGAAGGAAAAAGTGTTGGCCCTTGCCTGTCATTTGGTTTCTTGTTTTGCTTTCTGATATTGCAAATAGGTGTATTTTTCAAAATACCTCTAGGATATGTTTTGTTTTGTTTCTTTTCCATGAGACACGATTTATGTTGCTGAGTGACAGGCCACAGGAATGGCACGAGATCGGCCGAGCTACCTGCATATGTATGAACTCTCTTACCTCCTCTCTGCAGCCTGCTCTGTGACCCCTTGCCCATCCATATAGAAATATCCCCCCTTTCTTTATGCTCCCACTCCGCCTCATGCCTGGCTTATTTCTGTGTAGGCCTGATTCTCTGAGGCTGTCCGCTCTCTGAAGACAGGAGTTTTGTTTGCCTCTTCTCTTTGTCCCAGTGTATCCAAGATGTCAAGCGGCCACTCACAGGGGTGGGCCAAATAAATGTACGAACAGTGACAGCTTAGAAACTGACCAATTGCAGAGATGAGCTCAAAACTCTTGGTAAAATTTAGCTGTCCTGGCAAACTAGAGCTAAAGAGCTAGACCCATCTAAAAAAAAGTTGCTGGGTCCCTTAAAGAAAACAGAAGGAGCAATTTTAGCATTCAAACCTTAATGCTTAAAGACAATAATAATCAACCAAGAAAGCCCTGGGAGGAAAAAAAAACCCCAAGGATATTATATTAAAATAAAAATTTAAAAATCCTGCACCATCACTTGATTAATAAAGCCTTATTTTAATGATAGAGGGGGAAAAAAAGCCCCAGTGATGGTAATACCAGACATTTGGCAAAACCTCCAGGCCTAAGGACCTCATAGCAAGATTTCTAGACTCAGGAATGAGATTGGTAAAATACCAGACTAAGCCTAGCAAAGCATTTCTCCATTTTAAGACAAAGCACAGAGATGAAGACCACAAAAACGTCAATGTTTGCCAAAGTCAAGTCCCACTGGGCTTTGTTTTTCCAAGTGTGCCCTTGATGCAGGGGAGAGAGTGAATGCAAACAGGACTCACAGAGGGATGTGAAAAACCAAAAAAAAAAAAAAAAATCTCATTTCCCAAGATAAAAAGAAAAACCAGAAAAGCAAAAAAGCAAAGCAGTATGAGCAAAAAGAAGAGTAAGATACTCGCAACGCTGGCTATACTTCAGCTTGTTTAGCCTTCTGTGTTGCTGGCTCTGCTAAGTGAAGGGTTTGACCTTTCACATTTGGGAGAGTGTGTTCATAAGTCTATGCACAGACCAGTAAGGGCACCCCAGTGGCTCACTGTCAACTGCCAATAGATGATTGCCACAAGTTAGGTAACAAAAGGAGTAAGGGAGTGAGGACTAAAAGGATTATTCTAACCAGGACTCAAAACTGTCAAGGTCAAGCAAAGCAAAGCAAGTCTAAGAAACTGTCACAGTCCAGAGGAACCTGAGGCAGCATGGGGGCTAAAGGTAATGTGGGATCCTGAGTGGGATCCTGGAGTAGAAAAAGGATATTAGGTAAAAACTAAAGTGATCTAAGCTGGGCGTAGTGGTGCATGCTTGTAATCCCAGCATTCCGGAGGCTGAGATTGGAGGATCATGGTTCGCAGCCAGCCTCAGCTACTTAGTGAGGGCCTTGCAACTTAGTGAGACCCTGCTTCAAAATAAAGAATAAAACATAGGGCAGGGGGTGTAGCTTGGAGGTCGAATGCCCCTGGGTTCAATCTCTGGTACCGAAAAAAAAGGAGGGTAATAGGGGTATAGCTCAGAGGTCAAATGTCCCTGGGTTCCATCCCCAAACACACACACACACACACACACACACACACACACACACACACACACACCAAAAAAGAAAAACCAACTAAAATGATCTAAATAAAGCATGGACCTTGTCTAATAACAATGCATTAGTATTGATTCTTTAATTGTGACAAGTCTACCATACAGATATGAAATGCGTCTATTGCAGGAATAAGAAGAGTTGTAATAGGAGAGCTCTGTTTCAGCTTCATAACTTTTCTGTAAATTTAAAAGGAGGTATAGCTTAGTGGTAGAGCACTCAGCTAGCCTGTGTGAAGCCCTGGGTTCCATCCCTAGCACCATAAACAACAAACTATTCTTTATGACAAAAAGGAAATAGAGAGATGTTGGCCCAGGTTGCAGTTACGCAGGATGAGTCTGGGGATGAATGTCCAGTATGAAATCTATAGGTAATGATATGGTATGGCATGGTAGAAATTTGCTAAGAAAATAGATTTCAGGCACTCTTCTACCCTACAACCAAGCACGAGGAACAAGGTGACTGTTAGGTCTGTTGGACTATGATAATCATTTCTCTATTCATACGTATACCAAAATATCATGTTGTACACCTTAAATATATACAATTTTACTTTGAAACTATTTTAAAAGAAATAATCATTCATTCTGGGAACATGTAGGAAGCACCCACACACCCGTGGGGCACTGTACCAGGAGTCACACTTAGAACGTGGCATTTGAGGGAGTCTGCATGCCCAGACTAGCTCATGGGCTCATTACAGCCAGGGCTGGGGGAGCACACTGTCCTATACACTGTACGGCGACCTAAGCCAGTGTTTTCCAAAGTGAAACCTGCTGTGAGATTTAGGAGGCATTAATTTTTTTAATTAAAAAGGAAGAAAAGGGGGGAAAGAGAATGGTATTTAGTTTTGAAAAGCTGAGTTAAGAGCCAGGCATGGTGGCTCATGCTTGTAATCCCAGTACTTGGGCAACTGAGACAGGAGGATCACAGGTTCACAGCCAGCCTCAGCTACTTAGTAAGGCCATCTGCAATTTAATGAGACCCTGTTTCAAAATAAAAAATAGAATAGGGGTGGGGGCCCTCCTGCTAGCCAGAGGCTCAATTCTAAGCGAGAACGAGAACTCAGCTCAATACACCTTGGAAGAGCATACCAGCAGCAACAGACAGCTGCATCCACTCACTCCTGGGTCCAGTAAAAGCAGCACACCCAGCCTGCACCCTTGGAATAGGCAGAGCTCTGGCAGCAAGCGTGGGCACCCAGGAACCAGCACCCATTTGCCCAGGGTACATCTTGGGACCACACCGGCTAACCCAGCTGGAATTTCCAGAGACACAGGAAAATCCATCGGGCCACAATATCTGCACAGGACCTCAGGGGGAGGTTCTAATTATACCTTGGTCATGCTCCACCCGTGCCGTAGGGAAGCACAGGCTGGAGTCTAGGGTGGTGAGTGCAGAGGTACTGACCATAGGTTAGAATTTCGCAGAACCTGTGAATTGTACAGAATCAAATAAAAGTGAAACTAGACATCCGGACACATAAACCTAAAGCAGCTAAAGGAGAGTAGGTGTCCAAACACCCAGAGTGACCTAAGAAGATAAAAAAATAGAGTACAAAGAAAACTAAGAGACATTGGATGGTATTCTGAAAGTTACTAAAGCAATCACATATGCACATATTATATAGGCCTGACCCCATATGCGTAAATAAGGAGGACTGTTTATTTTACTTTTAATGTGGATGTTTTGTTTTATATTGCTTTTACAGTGCTTTTGTTTTGGTATGGTTATTGCTGTGTTATTTTTTTTTCTTTCAACCCATACTTCTCTTACTTTCACATGTTGTTTTTATATATATATATTGGATAGTTTGCCTTATTTTTTTATTTCACACAGCTGCTAGCTCCTTTTATTTTATTCTTGTTCTTTTGTCCTCTTTCTCCCTCTTTCCTTCCTTTATTTTCATTCTCTTCCTTTGATTGGTCTTCCTCCCTATTTCTAGGATTACATAATAGTCTTGGTATCTTGTGTGGATTTTTTTTTTTCTATTCTTTTTTTGTGTCTGTCTGCTCCTTCCATCACCCCTATTTACAAACCTTCCCACACTAACCCTACATACTTTTCCCCCCCAAAACTTTTCCACATAATATACCTCCTGGTCTAATACTCTAAGTATCTCTTACATTCATAATTACTCCACGAACGACAAGAGTCCTAGTAGTTAACTCTCTCTCATTCCTAACAAGATTTCACCTTACGATACTCAAAGTCTTTCTCAACCTAAACATATCCTCTACCTAATCTGACTCCTTTACTAATCACCCCAGCTCCTCCCACATCACCCACCCTCAACACTGGAAAGGCTCTGCTGACTAGCCGATACCCCAACTCCTAATATTAAGATTTGACTAAGCATAATACTCAAGAACGATGGGTAGAAACCAGAAAAACAGGACAGAGAACGCTACAAATATGAGAACCAGGAATTACGAAGAGACAGCAGAAATCACGAATACTGACCTACTAGAAATGCAAGAAGGGGAGTTCAGAATCTTGTTGTTCAATATGATGAAAGGATTCAAAACAAGTATAGAGGAGGTTAAAGGTGAATTAGAAACACTAAAAAAGAATCAGAAAGAGGTCTGGAATGAAATGAAAGAGGCAATAAGTGAAATGAAGACAGCAATTGAAAGAAACTCTGGAAGATTAGATGAAATGGAAAACAGAATATCAATATTAGAAGACAGTACATCCCAAACCGAAAACACAGTCAGCGATATACAGAAATCTTTACAGCAACAAAACCTAAACATCCAGCAATTATGGGATAATATGAAGCGCCCTAATCTACAGATAATAGGCATTGAGGAAGGGATAGAGGTACAGACCAAGGGCATCTGTAATATCTTCAAGGAAATAATCTCAGAGAATTTTCCAAATTTGGAAAGAGACTTCGATCTTCAAGTCCAGGAGGCATACAGAACTCCACTGAGACAGGACCAAAGAAAGACCACTCCACGCCACATAATAACCAAAATGACCAATATAGAGGCCAAGGAAGGAATCTTAAAAGCAGCGAGAACAAAAGGACGGGTGACATATAGAGGCAAAACAATAAGAATCACCCCAGACTATACAACCCAGGTCTTGAATGCTAGGAGAGACTGGTATGACGTGATTCAGACCCTGGAAGAAAATAACTTCCAACCAAGGCTCATCTACCCAGCAAAACTACTACTCAAGATCAATGGTGAATCCAAAGTCTTTCACGATAAACAGAATCTCAAAAAATTCATGAATTCAAAGCCAACACTAGAGAAAATTCTTAAAGAAATAAACCATAAGGAAGAAAAAAGAAGCAGACTTCAGAATCAGAGACGAAAGGAAGTTAATAAGTGGGCCACTTAAGTAAAGAAGAAAGATCACACCACCCAAGAGTAGACAGAACACAAAATGGCAGAAAACAAAAATCATATATCAATAATATCTCTTAATGTCAAAGGACTTAACTCACCAATCAAAAGACATAGATTGGCAATGTGGATTAGGAAACATAATCCAAATATATGCTGTCTGCAAGAAACACACCTCACAGCCAAAGACATTCACAGGCTGAAGGTGAAAGGATGGAAAAAGATATACCATGCCACCAGTGACCAAAAAAGAGCAGGGGTAGCAACCCTAATATCCAACAAAACAGACTTTAAACTAAAACACATCAAAAGAGACAAATCAGGGCACCTCCTTTTACTAAAAGGAACACTATACCAAGAAGATATAATGATAGTAAATATTTATGCCCCAAATATGGGTGCAACCACATTTGTAAAACAAACCCTTCTGGACATAAGATCCCAAGTAGACCCAAATACAATAATTCTGGGAGACTTTAATACGCCTCTCACACCACTGGATCGATCTTCAAGGCAAAAGATGAGTAAAGACGTTTTAGAACTAAGGGAAACCATAAACCAAATGGACCTAATAGACATTTTCAGAGTATTTCAACCAGGAACTACAGAATACACTTTCTTCTCAGCAGCCCATGGAACCTTCTCCAAAATTGATCACATCCTGGGACACAAAGAAAATACCAGCAAATTCAAAAAATGTAATATAATTCCTTGCATCTTTTCAGACCACAACGGAATAAAAGTAGAAATCAACAACAGGAAACTCGAAAGAAAGTATTCAAATTCATGGAGAATGAATGATACACTATTGAATGACGAATGGGTAAGAGCAGAAATTAGGGAAGAAATAAAGAAATTTATGGAAACAAACGAAAACAGAGACACAACCTACCAAAACCTATGGGACACCATGAAGGCAGTACTAAGAGGAAAGTTTATTGCATTGAGTGCCCACATAAAAAGGACGGAGAACCACCAAGTAAAGAACCTAATGACACAGCTCAAGGATCTAGAAATTCTGCAACAGTCTATTCCCAAAGCCAGCAGAAGGCAAGAAATCATCAAAATTAGAGCAGAAATAAATGAAATAGAGAACAAAAAAACAATTCAGAGAATCAATAAAACAAAAAGTTGGTTCTTTGAAAAGATTAATAGAATTGATAAACCCCTGGCCAACCTAACCAAAAGAAAAAGAGAATCAACTCAAATTATCAAAATTAGAAATGAAAAAGGAGATATCACCACAGATAGTGAAGAAATTCAAAATATTATCAGAAACTACTTTAAAAATTTATACTCCAATAGACTTGAAAACCTGGAAGAAATTGATAGATTTCTAAGCACAGTTAACCTTCCTACACTTAGCCAAGAGGACATAGCAAGCCTAAACCAACCAATAACAACCAAAGAAATAGAAATGGCAATAAAAATTCTTCCACCAAAGAAAAGCCCAGGCCCAGATGGGTTCCCAGCTGAATTCTACAAAACCTTCAGTGAACAACTAATACCAATACTGCATAACATGTTCCGGGAAATTGAAAGAGATGGAACTCTTCCAAATTCCTTCTATGAGGCCAGTATCACATTAATCCCCAAACCAAATAAAGATACCTCAAGAAAGGAAAACTACAGACCAATATCCTTAATGAACATAGATGCAAAAATTCTAAACAAAATACTAGCTATACGCATTCAAAACTATATCAAGAAAATAATACATCATGACCAAGTCGGTTTCATCCCAGAAAAACAAGGCTGGTTCAACATACGCAAATCAATACATGTTATTCACCACATAAATAGAACCAAGAACAAAAACCACATCATCATAGCAATAGATGCTGAAAAAGCATTCGACAAAATCCAACACCCATTTATGTTAAAAACACTGCAAAAAACTGGGATAGAAGGAAAGTACTTCAACATCATTAAGGCAATATACTGCAAACCCAAAGCCAACATTATATTGAATGGGGAAAAACTGCAAGAATTTCCGCTACAGTCAGGAACAAGACAAGGATGCCCACTATCACCACTCCTTTTCAATATAGTCCTTGAGACTCTTGCTGCAGCAATCAGACAAGAGAAGGAAATCAAAGGAATTCACATAGGAAGAGAGGAATTAAAATTATCCTTATTCGCAGATGACATGATCCTTTATCTGGAAGACCCAAAGAACTCAACCAAAAGACTTCTGGACCTGATTGACAAATTCAGCAAAGTCGCAGGTTACAAAATCAACCTAAAGAAATCAGTGGCTTTTCTTTATGCCAACAACGAATCCACAATGAAAGAAATAAAAACAACAATTCCATTCACTATAACCTCAAAACCAATAAAATACCTAGGAATAAACCTAACCCAAGATGTAAAAGACCTCTACAACAAAAACTATAAAACATTAAAGAAAGAAATTGAAGAAGACCTTGGAAGATGGAAAGATCTCCCGTGCTCATGGATAGGCAGAATAAATATCATCAAAATGGCCATTCTGCCAAAACTGATCTATAGGTTCAATGCAATTCCCATTAAAATACCAGTGACATTCTTCAGAGACCTAGAAAAATCAGTCATGAATTTCATATGGAGAAAGAAAAGACCTAGAATAGCCAAAGCAATTCTCAATAACAAGAAACACGCAGGAGGCATTACAATCCCAGACTTCAAACTATACTATAGAGCAATAGTAGTAAAAACAGCATGGTACTGGCACAAAAACAGATATACTGACCAGTGGATTAGAATAGAAGATACAGAAACAAACCCACACATCTTTAGTCAATTAATCTTTGACAAAGGGGCCAAACACATACGCTGGAGAAAAGACAGCCTTTTCAACAAGTGGTGCTGGGAGAACTGGCTAACCATTTGTAAAAAGATGAATCTAAACCCCTATATCTCACCAAACACAGGAATCAACTCAAGATGGATCAAAGACTTAGAAATTAGACCTGAGACTGTGAAGCTAGTAGAGGAAAGCATAGGTTCAACACTACAACATATTGGCACAGGCAGTAACTTTCTCAACAAAACCTCCAAAGCTCAGGAAATTAAAGCAAGAATAAACAAGTGGGATAACATCAAACTAAAAAGTTTCTTCTCATCAAAGGAAACTATCAATAACCTAAAGAGGAAGCCTACAGAATGGGAAAGGATCTTTACCAGCCACCATTCTGATAGGGGGCTAATATCCAGAGTATACAAAGAGCTCAAAAGACTCTACACTAGCAAAACAAACAACCCAATCAAGAAATGGGCAAATGAACTAAATAGACACTTCACAAAAGAAGAGATACAAAGGGCTAATAGATACATGAAAAGATGTTCTTCATCACTGGCCATCAGGGAGATGCAAATCAAAACTACACTGAGATTCCATCTAACCCCAGTCAGAGTAGCAAGCATAAAGAAATCAAATAACAACAAATGCTGGCGAGGATGTGGGGAAAGAGGAACTCTTTTACACTGTTGGTGGGAATGCAAACTAGTTCAACCACTATGGAGATCTGTGTGGAGATTCCTAAGAAAGGTGGGAATAGATCCACCATATGATCCAGCTATACCACTCCTGGGTATCTTTCCAAAGGAGTTGAATTCAGAGAACTACAGCAACATATGCATACCTATGTTCATAGCAGCACAATTTGTAATAGCCAAAATATGGAACCAACCCAGATCACCATCAACAGATGAATGGATAGCAAAACTATGGGAAATACACACAATGGAATTCTATTCAGCCATAAAGAAGAACAAAATTATATCATTTGAAAGAAGATGGAAAGCCCTGGAGAACATTATGTTAAGTGAGATCAGCCAAGCACAGAAGAAGAAGATACATATGTTTCCTCTAATATGCCCAAACTAGGAAACACAAAGAATACCAGAGGGACTCCAGATATTGAAGGGGAAATACTAGCTAAGTTTGGATGGTAAGATAGGAGAGGAGGAAGGCCGGTCTCGATTAATAAGGGTCTACACTTGAACATGTGTAAAATTATGAATAAGACATGGTTAACCTGGACAACCATTGGTGTGTGTGGGGGGGGAAATGTGGGCGGGGGGGAGGGCACCAAATATAGTGTAAATGTATACTATTTATGTTCAATAAAAAAAGTGTTATATAAAAAAAAATAAAAAAATAAAAACATGATCACTCATGAAAAAAAAAAAAAAAAAAAAGAATAGGGGTGGGGGTGTAGCTCAGAGGTAGAATGCTTCCTGAGTTCAATCCCCAGTACCACAAAAAAAAAAAAGAAAGAAAAAGAAAAGCTGAGTTAAAACACAGTTTCTTTACTATCAAACCTCTCAGAGCACACTGTGTCTAGTGAAAAAGGAGCATTCAAACTGACTTGATTATGACACTCTTTCATTGCAGGACACTTCTTGGGACCAGCTGCCCCTGAAGATACTTTGGAAACCACTGATTTATGCAAATTAAAGTGAACAGCTGAAAACTACTAATGCAGTCAAGAGAAACACAGTGAGGCAGGCATGGTGGCGCACACCTGTAACCCCAGTACTTGGGAGGCTGAGACAAGAGGATCACAGGTTCACGGCCAGTACAGCTACTTAGTGAGGCACCCTGAAACTTAGTGAGACCCGGTTTCAAAATAAAAAATAGGGCTGGGGCATAGCTCAGAGGTAGAATGACCCTGGGTTCCACCCCCAGTACCACACACACAAAAATAAATAAATAAATAAAAGAAATAATGAATTAGCCATTATTATCTGGTTGCTTCAGGGAGCTCAAAAGCAAGACATTCTGCCTAATGGATTGCTGAAAACTACTCAAGGCCTTGAACAAGAGCCTAATGGACTGTGTATCTCGTTAGATGTAACTGGATGAGGAAACTGTTCATATCAGCCTCCCTTGACATCTTCCGTTGCCCAACAAAAGGCATTTGTATCTCAGCCTTTTAAAGAGTTACACAAATTTGGGGGTGGACAATGACTATTTGGTTGAGATTAGTTAATGCAGAAATGAATGAGTCCTCCTTATCCTGAGGAACAAAGACAATTCAGTTTGCAACTGCAGACACCCGGATGTCTCTTGAGCAGCTGAATTATTAAAAAGCCATATATGAGAAATTATACATTTTATTCTTTTAGACATGCAACTTTCTTAAGTTTAAACTGCATTTAATTTAATCATTGTAGGCAGTTGTATCTCTTCAACTGAGATAAAATATTATAATGGGCTCAGACCAGACAGAGTTTTCTTATAAATTTGTTTTATAATACAGCAAATGATAAGGGGTAAAGATTGAATCATGACAACAGAGCTTTGTTATGAGACACATCAGTAGCATTTTTATCAGTCTATGAGTAGTTTTAATACAATCCTTGAAGAATTGGAAAAATCTTGCTTGGGGTGTAGGAAAATAATTGCTGTGGAAACAGAAGACCTAAGACAGCCAAAAAGAATAAGAAATTTTGATGAAAATAGCAAAAGGAGCACAGGCTTTTTAGAGGATAATAGATGAGGGTTTGAATCATAGATTTATCTCTTCAGAGCTGAGTAACCAGCCAAGCACCGTGTCACATGCCTGTAATCCCAGCATCTTGAGAGCTGAGGCTAATTTCTCTTATATGGCTTTTTAAGTTCAAGGCCAGCCTGGGTAACTTAGCAAGCCCCGGTTTCAAAACAAAATAAAAAGGGACAGGGATGTAGATCAGTGTTAGAGTGATCCTGGGTTCGAGTACCACAAAAAAAAATTTTTAATGAAATAAAAAGCAAAGTTGAATAGCCCTGGGCACATCACCTTTGGGACTTCAGCTTCCTCATCAGTAATATGCAGATAATGTCATCTCCTTTACAAGGTGCGTGCAAGTAATGGAGGTGATGTTTTCAACGTGCTCCTTTAACAGTGCAACGCACATACTCACAGAGTACTGGTGCTGAGATGGTACTGGTATGTTTCAGTAAAATGTTATTATGATAAGGAAGAACAGTAGTCAGTCTTACACAGCAAAGGGGATAGAAAAGATAAAAGCAAAGATTGAAATGTCAACACTACATAACTGGAAACTAAGTTTATAGAAAATAGAGGAAGGGAAAAAATTAGGCCTGCTAAAAGTGAATGTATGTGGAAAGAGTAACTATTTGCATTAGCAGAATTTGGGGAGAAAAGAGGCAAAACTATTAAGCTTTTAGCATTTCGGCATAATTGAGTTCAGATACAGGGGTTTCCCTGAAGTCAAGGAGAGAAGGGCTACCCTGAATTCCTCATAGCAACGTCTTTTAAAATTGGTCCCTCCCTAAGCCCAATCAAGAAAACTATTGGATCATCAGAAATGATACAATGAAAATGAATGAATAAAAAAATTTCCCAAGTGTATTCTGGATGCTATTCAGAAAACCAATTACAGAATTACATGATTTAGGAGCTCTTGAATTTAACAAAGTTAAATATTCTGGGCTTTTTTCTAAAGTAACATATCCATGATGGAAGTCTAAATGATAGAGAAGAGCGTGAAATAAAAAATAAGATTTCTCACTTCACCATCTATCCTTCCATTCTTCAGAGTCGAGAATTAATACTAGTTTCCTACATATTCTTCTAGAGCCACTGTACACCTATGTAAGCATTTTCCTTAATCAAGACAGGGGTAGATATAGGTAAATACCTTACACAAATGGTAGCATATTATACACATGCCCGCATCTTCCTTTGTTAATATATCTTGGGGAAACACCAGTTCATTTAGATCAGTTGTTCTCAACTGGGGCGATTAGAGACATTTTTGGTTATCACAACTGGAAGAGTGGTAGTGAGGGCACTATGTCAACTAGTGGGTAGAGTTCAAGGAGGCTGCTAAAATCTTACAAATGCACCAGACAATCTCCCACCAGAAAAAAACATCAGGCCCTAAATGGCGATGGTGCCACTGTTGAGAAACTGATTTAGATGAAGTCATATTGTGTGTGTGTGTGTGTGTGTGTGTGTGTGTGTGTGTGTGTGTGTGTGTGTTGTGGTTCTGGGGGTGGAACCCAGGGGCTTTTCTATCTCCAGGCTATACTTCCAGACCTATTTTATATTTTATTTGGAAACAGGGTCTCACTAAGTTGCTGAGAGCCTCACTAAGTAGCTGAGGCTGGCTTCGAACCTGTGTGATCCTCCTGTCTCAGCCTCCCAAGCACTGGGATTACAAGCTTGCACCACCACACCCAGCTCAAAGTTGTTGTTTTTTAATGGCTATATACTATTCCACTTTAGGGATAAATCATAACTCATTTAATGGGTGCAATAATGGTGGTCATTTAGGTGATTTCAAGTCTTTCATCAGAAAAAACGGTGAAATAAATATCCTGTGTAAATGCTTAAGCATATCTATAATATTCTGTAGGTGAAGTGGTAGAGTCAAACTGAGTACGTTTTTATTTTTCATAAATACTGTCAGTGGAAGACATCATAATATTTATACTGTCTTCAATAATGTATGCAAATTCCAGTTTCCTCATACCCTATCCTCAGCAATGTAGTAACACACCTTTTGATATTTACCTATCTAATTTGTTAAAGTAATGTTGCTTAAATTTGCATTTAAGTTGGGTATAATGGCTCACACTTGTAATCCCAGTATTTGAGAAACTGAAACAGGAGGATCATAGATTCATGGTCAGCCTCAGCAACTTAGTGAGATCCTCTACTACATAGTGAGATCCTGTTTCAAAAAAAAAAAAATAGGAGATGGAGATGTAGCTCAGAGATAGAACACCCCTGGGTTCTATCGTCAGCACCACGAAAATAAATAAATAAATTCGCATTTACCTAATTATAAGTGAATTTGAAAATTTCTCCCATACATTTAAAACCATTAGTTATTTTTATAAACATTTTTATGTAATGCAATACTTCACAGACCTTTCAATCTTTTCTCTCTATATTATTATTCTCCTACAGATAACATTCAGCATTTCCCAGTTTTATATCTGTAATCTATTTTTCCACAGATCATTTTTTGGGGCGGTCCTAGGGATGGAACCCAGGGGCATTCTACCTCAGAGCTATACCCCAGTCTGATTTTTATTCTTTTTTTTTTTTTTTTTTTTTTTTTTGGTGGTACTGGGGTTCCTGGAAGCCCTTCTATCTCCGGACTACACTGCCAGACCTATTTTTACATTTTTATTTGGAAACAGGGTCTCCTAAGCCAGCGCATGCGCTGCTGGCTTCAAACCTGCGCGATCCTCCTGTCTCTGCCTCTCAAGCGCGGGGATTACAAGCGTGCGCCACCACGCCCAGCTTTAAGCTTTATTTTAAAACAGGATCTCGCTGAGTTGCAGAGCATAGATGATTTTGAATGAATAATTCTGTAAAGTATTCTTTGAGAAGCACCAAAGGTAAGACACCAGAATAAGCCTGACTTGTAAATGGATTTGATGAAATTTCAACAAATGCGTAAGAGCGACTTAGCAGTTATTTGGTGGCCACTGGAACTCTGGGTTTTCTTGATCACTGTTGCTCATTCATTCCTCCCCACTCCTCTCTCCAGCTTTAACCTATCAGCTGAGCCATCAGCTGTTCCTCCATCTGGCTTTCTATGGTTCTACCACTGGAAAGAGACCAAGATACTTGTTCTCAGACCCCGGGTTCAGAAGTACTAGAAAAGAGCTGAATTACTGCCTACCCCTGAGCCACAGGCATGCCAGGACCTGCAACCATAAGAGACCAAGTACCCAGTAGTAGTAGGGGAAGGAGCTTTGCCTTTGAAAGGGACCAACAGCACTCTTTACCTCCAGCTTATCAAGTGACCAGGAAGGCCTAAAGCTGTCTAAATGTGTAAAGATCGTATCAATAGAGTTTCTGCAGATGCATTATGAAATGAGAAAAATAAATTAGTTCATCTGTATCCCCATTAAAAACTGAGCTTATATGGATATTGGGAAAGAGACCCAATTATACACTGTTAGTGGGAATACAGATTTGGTACAATATTCTGGGGGACAACTTGGCATGTCTATAAAAATATTTTTAGATGCATTTTCAACACTTGAGAACATACATACTATAATATTTATTGCAACATTATTTATACTAATATAGCAAGAAAAAATAATAGTTAAATTATGTGCATCAATTTCTTGGAATATTATATTTTCAATTGGGCAGTTATAATGGACAAATTAAAATAGAATATATAAAAATTATATTAGGAATTCCGTGGGTTAAAAGAGTTCAAATCCATCTGAAAAATGGGCAAAGGACTTAATGAACATTTTATTAGATTAGATATAGAAATGACCAAAAAAAAACACAGGAAAATATGTCCACCATTATTAGTTATTAGAGAAATTCAAAACCTCAAGGAGATATTATTACACCCACTAGGATGGCTAAGAGAAGAAATACAGATAATAACAGGTGTTGGTCAGTACATAAAGAAATTGGAACCCTCATTCATTGCTGGTAGAAATGTAAAATGGAGAAGCCATTCCCCTAGGCCCAGGACCTCAGGTTTGTCTGAAGGGCAATGAAACTATTTTAAAATGAGATGGTAGTGACAGTTGGAGAAGACCGAATACACTAAAAACCACTGAATTGTGTATTATTATTATTATTATTATTATTATTATTATTATTATTTTAGTGGTACTGGGGTTCCTGGAAGCCCTTCTACCTCCGGGCTACACTCCCAGGCCTATTTTTACATTTTTATTTGGAAACAGGGTCTCCTAAGCCAGCGCATACGGCTGGCTTCGAACCTGCGCGATCCTCCTGTCTCTGCCTCCCAAGCGCAGGGATTACAAGCATGCGCCACCACGCCTGGCTGAACTGTGTACTTTAAAAGGGTGACTTTTATAGTATATGTATTATACGTGAATTATAATGTCTTAATAAAGATGTTATTTCTAGAACAGTTCAAAGAACCGCATCCGGTGGATCTACCACAAGGTCGTTAGTGAGATCAAACCCTTCAGTGATCATATATATTTATAGAGTGCTTATAGGAACCTATCAATATATATTTATATATGGGTACATAAATATATATACCCATTTGATCCTTACAATAACCCTATAAGGTAAGCACTCTAAGCCCCACAAATAAACCATGATTTTCCCATGATCACATAATAGCAAATGACAGAATCTGGATCTGAACTCGGGCCAGCTGAGCCCATATCACTTAACCATTTATTATTCATGGTCTTAACCACTACACTAGCCCAAACTGCTCCCTTGAATATATGGACTCTGTTACTAAAACACAATTATCTGAAAAGACAATTAAAATGTTACTAGGTATTTTAAACAAAGATCTATGAAGCAAAAGGATCTGGATATTTCACTCTAAATAGCTATATATTTTGCAGCACTAAACAATATAATTAAGAATCTGCCTACAGTCAAAGCCTGGCTTACCAAAAGACAAGACGTTATAAAATACACCAAATAAAACCCCTTCCAGCTGGGTGTGTTGGCACACGCCTGGATTCCCAGTACTTGGGAGGTCAAATAGAATCACAAGTTTGACACCAGTTTCAGCAACTTAGCAAAGTCTTCAGCAACTTAATGAGACCCTGTTTCAAAATAAAAAGTAAAATAGAGTTGGGGGTGTAGTAAGAAGTAGAACATCCCTGGGTTCAAACCCCAGTACCACAAAAACAAAACAAATCCAATAGACGATTTTTCTAAGTCTGCAGTATATCATGTTAAAATTTTATCAGTAACGAAACAATGCAATCAGAGAAGACCAGATATTATACATACCATAAGCATGTCCTTGTATAGTATAAAGTTATTTGACATTAGGAAAATATAATTTGTGTATTATTTTAAAGTTTAGCTTGTTTCTAATTAGCTTATCTGGCAAGGAAAACAAGTATATATGAAGCTAGGTAAAATTTCATAAGCATTTATTTATCTTCATAAAATAAAAGGCAACAAGTACCTGTTAAACAGGATTCGAGAGATGTGGTAACAGTTTGTGCTTTATAAATAACGGTGACATTTCTTTTCCCTTTCGCTTCAAAATTAAACTATAGGATTCTGTTTAACATTAAAAAGCCTAATGTTTTGTACCTTATGAATTGCCCAAAGTATCACTTTTCAGAAAAATGATGGTGATGCTTACTTTAAATTTTTCCTCATATAATGTTCTCTCTCACTCTGGAGCCAGGTTTTTGTGGAATAGGGCTGGGGGTGAGTAAGGCCTGCAACCAAGGAAGGAGCCAGGCTAATTGGCTTGGAGGTGTGCCTGAACTGGAGTCCCAGCTAAAATAAGAGTCATCATGAGCTTGGTCCTTCTGTGTGTCTGTGAGCTGTTTTCATGGATGTGGAAAAGAAGAGGAGGTGGCAACTAACCAGGTGAGGACCTTGCACTGACCCCTCCACCTCTCCCCCCAGCCCCAGACCTCCATTCCACCCTGATGTCTTTCCAATGCTTTGCTAACGCTTGTTCTACAACCCACCACCTCTGAGCCTTGTCCACTCTGCCCAGAGTCCTGGAGACAGTAGGAAGATTCTACTCTCTTCTGAACCCTAACTCTGTTCCTATCACTGGCCCTAATACACACATTTTCTTCTTTAACTCTCCACTAAACCCACTTAATTCTGGGAAATTTTTATCAAACATATTTTCCTCGTTCGTTGATAATTTTATTCAACTCACATTCACTCATTTAGAATAAGAACCATGTGACAGACACTGACGAAACAACCTCTCTATGATTATTTCCTCCAAGCACCTTTCCAGTGATGACAGCGATTGTGTATAATGTATGACAGTCTCACCCTACAGGACTTGCCTGTACCTATAGTATAGCACTCTCATCTCATGCACGTAATTGACACTCAGCAAATTCCTGTTAACCTACTAAGAGGCTAAGCTGCCAAGAACAGGTGTTCTCACTACACCCTGTGGTAAGGGAAAGTGAACATACTCTGTCTCGTATTACAGAGTCACATGAATTCTATCCTTCTTTCTTCTCCCTACCCCTCCCTCTTCCATCCCACTTACCAAATAAATATTTATCTCTAAGAAGTAATTGTGTCTTCTATTCAACTTAAGCCCAAAGCAGAAACACTCAGTCCCCAAATTCTAATGCCCTGCCTATAAGTCTTCTCACTAATTATGTGTTCAAATGAAATCTCAGAATACAGTAGACAAGAACATAGGTTTGTGACATGCTGGGCAAGCCACAACTTCTTGAAAGTTTCATGTCCTTCTCTGAAGCACAGCAACTCTGGTACCAGCCATCAGAAGCTTCTTGTGAAAGTAGAACAAGAGACTATATAAGAAAGTGCTTTGAGCTGAGCGTAGTGGCACATGCTTGTAATCCCAGCATTTGGGAGGCTGAGACAGGAGGATTGCGGTTTGCAGACAGCATCAGCTACTTAATGAAGCCCTTTGCAACTCAGTGAGACCCTGTTTCAAAATTAAAGAATAAACAATAGGGCCGGGAGTGTAGCTCGGAGGAAGAATGCACTTGGGTTCCATCTCCAGTACAGCAAAAAAAAAAAAAAAAAAAAAAAAAAGTGCTTTGAACACTATAAAATCTTACAAAAATATACTGAGGAGCTGCTTCTGCCATTCTCTAGTTCACTTAATGCCTCTCAAAAAAAAAAAATTTTTAAAAATCCCAAAGCCTTCCTGTACAGAATTCCACATTCATGACAATTGATGTGTCCAGAGATAGAGCCACTTCTGTGACACAGCAATCGTGTGGTTTTTCTCCCACTCCTCAGATGCTGCTCCAACACACGTCTAGGCTTCTTCCTTCCACCTCCTCACTGCAGCGGTCTCCAGTGCTCTGACTATGGCCACTCTCATCTGTCATTTCCCATATCTCCCCTCTCGGCCTTGCCTACCCTGGTGACCTCAGTGGCCAGGTTCTAAGCAACAACCCTCACTGTGTCTGCAGTCCCAGCTGATGCTGCCACATGGCTGGCCTACCATCATGTCAATTTGACTATGTCTTAGCTAAAACCAAACTTCTTGTCTCTCCCCCACACTGACTCCTCTCTCTTCTTTTTCTCCCTGTCTCCCCCACACATAGTTACCCAATTCTGGCTGTTCTTTTTTTTTTTTTTCCCAATATCTTGTCCAAGTCCCTGTTGCTTCTAGAGAGCTATGAGACTAATTCTGCACCTATTTTGCATACCTAGTGAACTTTTTTCAATGACATAAGGTTTGGGGGGGGAATGCAAGCTTTGACTTGTGGTTTAATTACACAATAACTGAGCGCAGGCTTGTAATCCCAGCATTTGGGAGGCTGAGACCAGAGGATAGCAGTTCATGGACAGCCTCATCTACTTAGTGAGGCCCTCTGCAATTTAGTGAGACCCTGTTTCAAAATAAAGAATAAAAAACAGGGCAGGGAGTGTAGCTCAGAGGTCAAATGCCCCTGGGTTCCATCTCAGACCCGCAAAAAAAAAAAAAAAAAAAAAAAAAAAAATACACAATAACTTTGACTTTGTGGAAAATTTTTCTAAGTGAGATTGAACTTAGGTGTATTCTATCACTGAGCTACAGTCCCAGCCCTTTTTTAAAAAATTTGAAACAGTCTCACTTAATTACTGCATACTGGCCTCAAACCTGCCATCCTCCTGTCTCAGCCTCCCAAATATTGGGATTATAGGCATGTGCCATCATGCCCACCTGCATTTGTTTATATTATCTCAGGAGGAGAAATTGGATTTATTATTCTCATTTGATAACAAAAAGATAAAGTTGGAGATTATATAAAAGGTGTTTAAAAACTCTGCCTAATCCAAATAGGCCCTCGCCTCAAAGTGAGACTCCAGATGTCCAGGCCTTGAAGATGGGGTTTGCTTTACTTCTACATGTCTGGGGACCTGGTCCCTACCTTGTCAGTTGGTGCCCAGCGGCCTACTCTACCCCACCCACTCAATGCCCCTGCCTGGTGAGCGCACCAACCTCAGCAAAGCCACATGCAACCTGTTTGTTTTTTCTGCTGTGTTGCTCCAACACCTTCTAGTTGTCACTGTTGCCATAAATCTCCTGCCTTCTACAGGAAGGAATATGCTTGTGGACCACAGCCTAGGATACCCCTAGAAGTACAGAATGTTCTGACATGGTTGTTTTGAGTCTTTTTTTTATGCCATTCATATTTTAACATTTGTTTCTCTTTAATAACATTAGTAGGTAAATCATAGAGTCTTTATTTCTTCCTAACTAATGTGTCCAACAGCTGATGCAATCCCTTCCCCATTGCCCTCTCCTTGTCCCCCTACCTGGACCACTTTTCATGGGGAGCCCAGGGCACGCCTTACCACCTGCCTCACTAGGGTGAGGCCATGTCATTTGGTTCTTGCACATGCTTTACTTCCTTGAAGAGAGAAGTTTGCCATAAATCCATCCCATGCCTCTTCCATCTGCTGCTCTCTTTTCTCCTCCCAACTCCTTCCTCCATTCTGCAAGATCTTCCTAAACTCAATGAACAAATTCAGCCTTGTGACATCTATCCCTCCCTTTTTAGAGTCCCTCTCTCCACGGTTACACTTAGCCCAAATTCCCACACCAAAATCACAGCCAATGGGTCCGGGCCCCTGGCCCCGACCCTGGGCGGGTGGGCAGGCGTTGGTGGGGCACCCCTAGGTGAACCCCTTTCCACCCGGAAGGACCCTGTAAAAAAGGAAAAGAAAAAGAAAAAAGGAAAATATCATAGAGGGGTCAAGGAGGTGGCGGATGCCAGGATGCAGACAAAACTTATCCAAATGAACTGGAATTATTGGAAAAATTCCCCGCTAAGGAGGACTGCTTCTTCTCTACATTGTTAAGAATCTTGAACATCACCTGTAAGGAGAGAGACTTTAGCGGAGACCAAGGAGAAAGGCGGTGCTGAAAGTGGTCTCCGCGTTGGCGGTGGAGACTTGTATTCAGGAGAAACAGATCAGAGCCTACCGACCTTATTTTTTTTTTTTTTTTTTGGAGAAATTACACCAGAGGTTGAATGCTACCATCATGCATGCTTAGGAAGACTGGACAACATTCAGAATGGAAAAAGAGCTTGGCAAAGATTTGAAATGGTGGAGGCAGTGGCAATGGCAGTGGCCAGTACTCAGGGGAGACAGAGATCTGATGCATTACACCTGGAACCTTTGAAGTAATGACCCCAGAGGCAGAATGCTACCACCACGCACCCTCGAGAATGTGGGACAAATGGTTGGGTGAAGAGGGTGCTCAGATTAGAGCCTGCCGAGGGGTGAGGCCGGTGACGGACACAGCAAAGCTGGGATCGGAGCCTGCCATGAGGCAAGGCCGGTGTTGGGGCCTTCGAGGCTGGGATCGGAGCCTGCCAAGGGGTTAGGCCGGTGCAGGGGCCAACAGGGCCAGGATCGAAGCCTGCCGTGAGGCAAGGCTGGTGCTCAGGCCTCCGAGGCCAGGATCGGAGCCTGCCGAGGGGTTAGGCAGGTACCAGGGCCAGTGGCTGGCATCAGAACCAGCTGTGAGGCAAGGCCACTACTCGGGCCTCCGAGGTCAGGATCAGAGCCTGCTGAGGGGTTAGGACGGTGCCGGGGCCAATGACCAGCATCAGAGCCAGCCGTGAGGCAAGGCCGGTGCTGGGGCCTCTGAGGTCGGGATCGGAGCCTGCCGAGGGGTTAGGCCGGTGCCGAAGCCAACGGCCAGCATTGGAGCCTTCCATGAGGCAAGGCCGATATTGAGGCCTCTGAGGCCGAGATCGGAGCCTGCCGAGGGGTTAGGCTGGTGCCGGGGCCAGCGGCCAGCATCGGAGCCTTCCATGAGGCAAGGCCGCTATTGAGGCCTCCGAGGCTGGGATCGGAGCCTGCCGAGGGGTTAGGCTGGTGCTGGAGCTAGCGAGGCCGGCATTGGAGCCTGCCGTGAGACAAAGCCGGTGCTGGGGCCTCCGAGGCCGGGATCAGAGCTTGCTGAGGGGTGAGGCTGGTGCCGGGGCCACTGGCTGGCATCGGAGTCTTCTGTGAAGCAAGGCTGCAACTGAGGCCTCCGAGGCCTGGATCGGAGCCTGCCGAGGGGTTAGGCCAATGCTGGGGCCATCGGCTAGGATCTGAGCCTTCCGTGAGGAAGGCCAGTGCTGAGGCCTCCGAGGCCAGGATCGGAGCTAGCTGAGGGGTTAGGCTAGTGTCGGGGCCAGCGAGACCAGAATCGGGGCCTCCCATGAGGCAAGGCCACTGCTTGAGCCAGCAAGGTCTGGATCAGTCCACCAGGTAGCCAGGCCACAACTGGGGCCGTCAAGAGTGGGATCAGTATTTGCAACGCGGCATGCACAGAGAAATATCGCAGAAAATTAAAACCAGATGCTTCCACTAATCAGCAATAACTAGGAGGAAAGGGGCAACAGGAAGTGGTCGAGCTATAGAAAAGGCCCTATAGTAAAGCAATTAAGGTGACCAATCAGAGGGTATGGAATAAGGGAGGATGAAGCCTCTTTAAAAAGCAGGAGGTACATAAACATATGTATCAAAGTTAATCACCAAACCAGCATGGGATCGAGGGAGGGGGAGGGAATGGGATGGGGACTGGATGAGGGCTAATTGGATGATGTGTGCTTGTATATCCTCTCAAGTCTTGTATTCCAATGAGATGTATGATTATAATGCACTAATAAAAATAAATTTAAAAAAATAAAAGTTATGAAAAAAATCATAGCCAATGAAAAAGGTCGCAATTTTCTAATGTATTTGCACCACAAGTTCTTTCCAGCCAGTTATATCTGCTGAATTTACTACAGATGCCTGTCTCTCTGTGAAATATATCCTTAGACTATCGCTCCATCATCCTCAACACCCCTGGCTCTGGCTCTTTATTTAAAATTATAGGCCTAGCTGACAAACACTGGAACAGCAACACTGGAAACAATTTATCAGCCGGCAACAAAGGAGGCTCATAGAAAGAGAAAAGGAACAATCAAAGAAAAGAAAGGCTGGCCTACAGACTTGTCCCACTTCCGGAACCATCTGAGTCAGAAGGGACAATCACAGAGTGTGACCTAGAATGCTGAAAGGACGAGTCCCCTTCCACACTCACCCACAAAGATGTCTGCACCCCAGTTACCCTTTGAAACACTTTCTGACTGTGGGGGGGAGGGAGGCTTTGAGGGCTATGACCTAGTTTTCAGTTTACCTCTCTACCTGGCCTACAACTTCCTTGTTCAAATGGATAAAGAAATTCCATTTTATTTCAGGTAGTAGTGATGCCGTCCTAGTGAATCAGTAGCAAGAATCAGAAGAATAGAAAGATTTCTTCTCTTTTCCTCTCTATATACTTCTTCCTGTCCTTCCCCAAACAGTTTCCAGGTGCTAATGACTGGTCTCGGATTCTTCTGTAAGCTCCTCAACCTCAACATAATCACATGTGTTTTTTTTGTTTTTTTTTTAAAGTTAAACTTGAAATGTCACCTGTAATCCCAGCTCTTGGGAGGCCGAAGCCAGTCTCAGTACCTTAGCAATACCCTGGCTTACTATGAAAAGTAAAAAGGGTACGGGATGAAGCTCCATGATAAAGGGCCCCTAGGTGTAACCCCTAGTCCCACACATTATGTCTTACCAGTTATTTGCATTTGCATTATGATAAAAGAACTAGTTTACTGTATTTCTTGTTCACTCCCCATAGAGCAAAGTTTACGAAATTAACGAGCAAATGGGTTGTGGACATTGAGGAGGACATAAAGGTCATGGAGGAATCCACAGTCCACCTGCTCACCTCACAATGGAGCCCAAAGTCGGGTCATAGGCGATCTTACCTCCACTTCGCCACATTCTCTGAGCCCCATGTGGTATCCAAGGGACAAAGACTCACCACAACTATCCCTTGGGGGCAGGGGAAGTGGGAGGGAGAAAGAGGAAGTGGGTTCCAAGTTAGAAGCCAAAGCACGCGAAGTGAGATGAAGCTGATGGCTTGGGGAGAGGGGCTGTTCCTTGAGTTGAGCCTTATTTTATTGTCAGTCAATGATCAAGTCAAGTTCATGTCTTCAATGATCTTTGCTGTCAGAGTTACAAGGACCCATTGATGCACAGCAAAAACAGCAATTCCTGGGGTGAGGTAGGGAAAAAGGAAACAACCCTGAGGCCATCGTCTAAATCTTGAGTTTGATATTTTGATATAAACTTGGCCCAGAGATCCCAGAAATGTGCCTAGAAAAGCAGCCATTTTATGACTTTAGTTCATTTAGTCTTAAAGTTAAGGAGATCTAAAGATCAGTCAGGGTCATCTACATAATCTGCAAGAACCAACACAAATGAAAATTCAGGACTATTCCAGAGTGGTGACAGCAAAGCATTAGAACACACACACCTTCTAAGCACAAGGCCCTGTGGAAATACACAGGTTGCAAGTCCACAAAACTGTCTTTGGGGCCATTTAATTATTCAACCATGGATGTGTCAGCCCATTTCTAATATGGAGATAGTTGAGCCCTGACCACAAGGATCTAAACAGCTCTGTTTATGAATAACCCCCCCCATAAGAGCAGATATTCGAATTGTCTGGCTTATCATCAAACCCCTCAAGCACAGAAGAGATGCTTAATAAATACTTGCTGGGGGGAAAATGAGTAAACAGTCACCAAATGAATTATCTATGCTAGGCAACTGCACCATGACAGACTCTATGCTTGCTTTCAACTTTCCTATGTAAAAAACTGACCTAGAAAGTGTTGTTTGTACTTATGGAGACATGAATACACGTTAGAAAGCTCTTAAGAAAACCAAAGAGTCATTTGCATTAATGTGTGTCTTAGTCCATTTTTGTTGCTGTAACAGAATACTAGACACTAGATAATTTATGAAGAAAAGAGACTGACTTTGGCTCATGGCTCCGGAAGTCCAAGAGCATGGCACCAACATCTGCTTAGCTTCTACTGTGGACCTTATGGCCATTCAACTCATAGTGGAATAAGAAAGGTAAGCAGGTGCATATGAGGAGAGAAAGGAGCTGAATTTCCAGGATAGCCAACCAATTCCCATGAGAAAAGCATCAGTCCATTCATGAGAATTTTGCCTCCCTGATCCAAAATCTCACACTGCCCCCCCCATACAGTCACACTGCAGAATTCAACCTCAACATGAGTTTCGGTGGAGTCAATTCATATTCAAACCATATAAATGGTTTGAAAGCATTGAACTCAAATGCTGCCCTAAAATCAAGAGAACCAAGTGCTGCCCCAAATTGGGAGTAGGCCCTTCTTATCCTCCTTTGTAAAAGGAACCGAAAGCATTCTTTCACCTCAATATTAGAAGCCTTGAAGCCGGGCGTGGCGGCACACGCTTATAATCCCAGCATTCAGGAGGCTGAGACTGGAGGATCGTGGTTTGCGGACAGCCTCAGCTACTTAGTGAGGCCCTCTGCAACTCTGTGAGACCCTGTTTCAAAATAAAGAATAAGCCGGGGTGGTGGCGCACGCTTGTAATCCCCGCGCTTGGGAGGCAGAGACAGAAAATTGGGCAAGAGGTGTAGCTTGAAGGTCAAATGCCTCTGGGTTCCATCCCCAGACCCGCAAAAAAAAAAAAAAAAAAAGAAGCCTTGAAAGCATGTTGTGGAACATTAGTAGTACAGCAGCATACTTCTTATAAACATAGATTCTGAAGTCAGACTAGATCATTATGATCTACTGCTTGGCCTTGGGCAAGTTACTAAACCTCTCTGCATGTCTTAGTTTCTTCATCTGTAAAATGAGAGATAATGTGGTATCTTTCTCACAGGGCTGTTTAAAGGATCAAATGAGTACACATGTAAAGTGCTTAGAATAGTGGTTGAACATAGAAAGAGCTACACAAGAATTTGCTACTCATAATATTCTTTGGAAAGACAGCATTGTCCATGGCAACTGTGACACCCCTCAGAGCAGCTCCCAGAGATGAGAATAGAAGAGAGAAGCAGGCTGTATGCCCCAAATAGACAATGGACAAGCACTTCCATCCTTTTCTGCCCTGCCTTACCAAGTTTCCAGAAACACCCTGGAAAGAAGGGTTCCTTATTACTTAAGGGAAGAAGGACTGCGGGAGTAGCAGAACTGCAAGAACTTCCAGGCACCTATGCCATCATGTGTCTTGTCTGAATCTTTTTCTGTGGCTGTAACAGAATATCTGAGACTGGGTCATTTATCCAGAAAAGAGGTTTATTTTGTTCCTGGTTCTGGAGGTTAGGAGGCCCAATGGTAAGGTGCTGCCATCTTGGCTTTTGGTAAAGGCCTGATGGCAATTCAAACTCATAGTAAAGGAAGAGAGCAAATGGGCATTGATGGAAGAGAGTAGAGGCGGCCTAATTCACATGGTAGCTTAATTCACATTCCCTCAAGAAAGCCATCAATCCATTTTCAAGGGCTGTGCCCCCATGACCTAAACACCTCCTCCTAAGCCCTGCCTTCTAACACTGCCACAGAGGCAACCAAATTTCAACAGGAGTTGCAGAGGAGATAGACACAGCATGGCACTGGCTTGTGTATATAGACCAGGGAGATGGAATTGCACAATGACAAGGGCTCTGGATCACACTGTCCAATTTCAAAACCTGCCTCCACCACAGAGTCAAAGTACTCTAATGGTGTAGCCAGAACTCCCTTTGAGTAGCAGTCCTACTCTACAAAGGCCAAAGTTGAAGTGGAATGGTTAGCTGTTTTTTTCTACATTTCCAAAGAAAACCAAATCTGAATTTGGGAAAGAACTGGCTCTTGTGTGCCATCGGGCTGAGGCTTCCTTTTCCGAGCCTGATAAGGCACAGGCTGGTCACTTCTCCCCATTCACCTGCTTGGCCAAGAGCCCTCATGCAGGGCATTACCTTAGCATAAACATTCAGAGCACAGTCAACCAATGTAAGTTACCATTTTAGTCTTGAAAAAAAATTAGAGTAAACTGTCATTTAATTAAGAAATGACAAAGTTCATGAATTCTATATAAATTTTTTCCAACTATTCAAAATCAGAGAGATTTAATATTGGACTCTCCAGCCAGTCTTATACTCTTAATAGAATTAGGATCCTAGCAGAGATTAAAATAAATGATGGGGTTTAGAAGGAAGTGTTAAATGCTTCACCAAACAGAGACTGGAATTGGAAAATAGTGGTTACTCTCACCCACCATATATGAGGTTTAAAAGAATAGTAAAAAAAATTTTTCCCAGTAAATTCCTTTTGTAGTTTTATAACATAAAAACAGATACATTGAAATATCTCCCATATGTAATATAACTATGAGTTATAAGTAAATCAGTAGGAAGAGATGTGAAATCCCTATATTAGAAGAGCAGAAAGGGCTTAAAAGTTTTAGTTACCACCAAAGTGTATATCTTCCTGACATGTATTCTCCACTGATCTAGAATGTTCCTGTCCAGAATGCATGCCCAAGACACATGACTTCTTTCTATGGTGGTGACAGAGCAATAAATGCTGGGCTGCATGAGGATACAGGATGACCTGGAGTGATCCTTTGCCCCTTCTCCACTTGGCAAGTTCCTACTTATCTTTTTAGAATCAGCTCAGCGGGGCATGGTGATGCAGGCTTGTAATCCCAGCGCTTGGATCACACAGGTTCTAAGCCAGCCTCAGCTACCTAGTGAGGCTCTCAGCAACTTAATGAGATCCTGTTTCCAAATAAAGTATAAAATAGGTCTGGGAGTAGAGCCCAGAGGTAGAAAAGCCCCTGGATTCCACACCCAGTACCACACACACACACACACACACAAAAAAAAAAAAAAAAAAAAAAAAAAAAAAAAAAAAAAGAATAAGCTCAATTGCTACTTACTCTGGGAGGCCTTCAAGGACTCCTCCAGGGAAAGTTTCTGGGTTCTCCTACATTTCACTTATATCTCTTTTATAGTATTTCTTCTGCTTCATAATTTTAGTTTCTTCTATCTACTTTCCTAACTAAAACATGTCCTTTTAAGCTGGGCATAGTGGTTCACACCTGTAATCCCAGTATTTGGAAAGCTGAGACAGTAGGATCACGGGTTCAAGGACAGCTTCAGCAACAGCAAGTAATGGGACTCAATCAACCTAGCGAGATGGTTTCCAAATAACAAAACCAGACTGGGGGTATAGCTCGAAGGTAGGATGCCTCTAACTTCAATCTCCAGTAAAACACACACACACACACACACAGTACTTGACTAAATGATTAAATGATACTGTGACTGGTTCTCTAAGCAGCTCACACAACCTCTCTGGTTTTAAAATAGAGGCATCTGTGTTTGTTCTCCAGAGAAATAGAACCAACGGAGGAAGAGAGAGAGAGAATTGGAACTGGCTGGCTTGATTATGGAGACCAAGCGATCTCAACTGCCATCTGGAAGTTGTAAAAACAGGGAAGCTGGTGGTGTCATTCTGTCCCAGTCTGAAGGCCTGAGACTCGAGGTAGCTTGATGGTGTGATGGTGTAGCGGCGTGATGGCATGGAGGCGTAATGGTGTGGTGGTATGATGGCGTGGTGGCATGGCAGCATGATGATGTCATGGCGTGATGGCATGGTGGCGTGGTGACGTGGTAGCACGGTGGCGTGATGGCGTGGTGATATGGTGGCGTGGTGGTGTCCTGCTAGTGTAAGTCACAAGAACTGGAGCTTGGATGTCTGGGGGCAGGAAAAGATGGATCCCAGCCCAAGAACAGAGAGAATTTGCTTTCCTCCACCTATTATTCTTGTCAGGCCCTCAGTGGATTGGATGACGCCCACCCACATGGATGAAGAGATCTTCTTTACTCAGTCTCCCCATTTGAAAACTGATTTCTTCTGGAAATACTCTGACAGACAGTCAGAAACAAAAAAAAAAAAAAAAAAAAAAAAAACATGTACCAGTTTTTAAGCAAAAAGACATGTACCAGCTATTTAAGCATCTTTTAGTCCAGCTAAATTGACACATAAAGTTAACCATCACTACATCAGTCCATTTTTTAAGGTCTGATCCAGCTCAAATGCTCCTTGAATGCATAGCACTCAGTTACAGCTATCCAGGCCTTCTCCTGGGGCAGATAGAGTGACTTCTGGAGTTCTGCTGCCTGTCCACCTCTTTCACCCATCTGATTCCCCTAGATCCAGGAGAGGACCCTCTTCCAGAGACCTTTGCACTCATCTATCTATCACTAGTGTCAAGGTTTAGGACACAGCCTGGAGACAGATTGTCTGAGTCAAGTACTGGCTCTGACACTCGCCAGCTGTGTGACCTCGGGTATGTTATTTCACCTTTCACCTTTCTAAAATTGAGATGATATTACTAATCACGTCCACTTCAGAGAATCAACTGTGCCGTGGATGCTATGGTCAATGAGAATGAATGCCAGCCTTAAACAATTAGAACTTCTCCTGCCCACCTTCCACCAAAGCTGAATCTGTTTATTGATCTTATTTTTGAGAAAGGGTAAAATTGGAACTCAGTAGAAGATGCCCTTACCTAGATATTTTAAGGATGGCTAAGAGGGTAGGGCAATCTAGGGTGTAAAGTCCAGGCCCTGGAATGTTTGACTCAGTGCAGGTTGCTAACCATGGTTGATTTTTTTTTTTTTTTTTTTTTTTGGTGGTACTGGGGGTGGAACCCAGAGGCCTTCTACCTCTAGGCTATACTCCCAGACCTATTTTATATTTTTATTTGGAAACAGGGTCTCTCTAAGTTTCTGAGAGCCTCACTAAGTACCTGAGGCTGGCTTCAAACCTGTGTGATCCTCCTGTCTCAGCCTCCCAAGCGCGGGGATTACAAGCATGCGCCACCACACCCGGCTACCATGGTTGATTTTACTTTGACAGCAAATAATGAGATCAGGGCTTTGAAAATTACTCTTTTTGATTTGTGAACAGAATACATATCTTCTTAATATTAGAAAGTAATACTAAGTGTTTCCCAAGATTTATATTTCCTTGATCATATCTGCAATTTATGAAACTATGGACGAGAACGTGGTGGCACTTGCTTATAATCCCTGTACTTGAGAAGCTAAAAAGGAGGATCAGGTTTGAGGACAGCCTCGGCAAGATAGTGGGACTCTCAGCAACCTAGAATGACCCTATTTCAAAATCAAAAAATGAAAAGGACTGGGGGTGGTAGCTTGGAGGTAGAATGCACCTGGATTCAATCCAAAGAAAGGAAAAGAGGAAGGAAAGAAAGAAACAACTTTATAATAATAGTGCCTAACATTAGAATAAGACTTGACACTTTTCCTTGTAAGTTATTTTATAAGATTCCTACAAGCTTATGAGGTGGATAGAGCAGATATCATCTGCCCCATTAAAAGTGTAATCATTCATGTATTGCATTTAAGACTGTCCAACACACAAGCCTGTTGGTAATTCTCTGGAAAGTTACACAGACACTGATGAATCAGTAATATTCTCTGGAAAGGCACAAAAGTGACTTAGATCTTCTTAGTTTCCTAGAATTTAATTGTAAATCTTGGATGGTTTTCAGTCTAAGTATAATAATTTATATTTAATGAATCTGTAGCTTAGAAATTGTTGCTGTCACAAATAATATATTGCTTCACTTATTTCAAGAATATAAGGTAATGAATTGTAACTCACAAAGTCAAATAGAAATGCAGAAATATGAAATACAGAAATTAGGGATAAAATGACAGGGTGCCATCCCTCTGCAACACAAGACTATAAGGAGCTTAACAGACCATCTCTCCTATATGGTTATTTAGTCACAAGCCCCAATTCCACTTGACTTTACAGAATATGCAGAACAAATAATCTTCACTCACAATTATGCTCCCAAATAATGCTCACAACCTTTTCTCCCCGTCCTTTTCATTAATACAGCCTTGACTTTTTTATATGAAACATCTTTTTTGTTGTTTATTTTTTGTAATGGAGATTAAACCCAGGGATGTTCTATCTCAGAGCTACACTCCCACCCCCCTTTTATTTTTTATTTACTTCTTTTTATTTATATGTGGAACATATTGAAAATGGTATACATTTAGACTGTGCTTGGTGCCCTCACCCCCCACTTCCTCTTTCCCCCTCCCAACAATGAGTGTCCAGGTTGACCATGCTATATTCATACTTTTACACATATTTGGGTGTAGCTCCTCCATTTATCAACTTCAGCCTTCTTCCTCTCCTATCCTTCCATTCTAGCTTTGCTGAGATTTCCCTTCCATTGTCTGGAGTCCCTCTGGTATCCTCAATGCTCCCTAGTTTGGGCATATGAGAAAAAACATATGTCCCTTCTCTTTCAGTGCTTGGCTGATCTCACTTAACATAATGTTCTCCAGCCCTTTCCATCTTCTTACAAATGACGTGATTTTGTTCTTCTTTATAGCTGAATAGAATTCCGTTGTGTGTATTCCCATAATTTTGCAATCCATTCATCTGTTGATGGAGATCTAGGTTGGTTCCATATTTTGGCTATTACAAATTGTGCTGCTATGAACATGGGTATGCATATGTTACTGTAGTTCTCTGATTTCAACCCCTTTGGAAAAATATCCAGGAGTGGTAGAGCTGGATCATATGGTGGATCTATTCCCAGTTTTCTAAGGAATATCCACACTGATCTCCATAGCAGCTGAACTACTTTGCACTCCTACCAACAGTGTAAAAGAGTTCCTCTTTCCCCACATCCTCGCCAGCATTTGTTGTTATTTAATTTCTTTATGCTTGCCACTCTGATTGGGGTTAGATGGAATCTCAGCATAGTTTTGATTTGCATCTCCCTGATGGCTAATGATGTAGAACATCTTTTCATGTATCTATTGGCCATTTGTATCTCTGCTTTTGTGAAGTGTCTATTCAGTTCAGTTGCCCATTTCTTGATTGGGTCATTTGTTTTGCTAGTGTAGAGTCTTTTGAGCTCTTTGTATATTCTGGATATTAGCCCTCTATCAGAGTGGTGGCTTGTAAAGATCTTCTCCTATTCTCTAGGCTTTCTCATTAGGTTCTTGGTGGTTTCCTTTTAAGTGAATACTTGACAACAGTTGAAGCTGGTGTATTAAAATGTGAGCTTAGGTATAGATGTGGATTCATGGAGCAGATATTAATATATAATAACGGGATCTTCTTTCTAGACAAGTGTTTGCTTGCTGCTAAACTTATTTGATAAGTCCAGAATAAGTGAACTGCATAAATTCATCACTAAATTCAGTTCCAAGGAGGCTTTCTCATTCCTGAGATAAGGTGAGGAAGCACTCTGTTTACTGAACAGAATTATGGAATCACATTCTGGCAAAATTATAGGGATTAAGCAGATGGAAAATGGGAGAAAGGCCACATGGGTTGAGAAAAAATTGATTATTTGTCACCACATAACTAAAATATAAAGAAAAATTCTCTTGGGGATTCCATAGGTCACTTGATTCAACAACAGTGATTTATTCCCTCAGCAAGAACTCTAAACTTTGGGGGCAGAGGGAGTCTTATGACATATGGCTCTCAGCACCAGCTGTTGAAAGAATAATTCTGACTTTGATAATGAGATCCTTTGCTGGCTGCATCTCATAGCTTCACAGGAAATTTTAGGATGAAAATCAGCCAATTAACTCATCTTCATTTGCTCTTTCCTCTTAGTTGGCACAAACAGTTGACACTTATTTATTTCTCTAAAAAAAAAACTGTCTTTTTTTTTAAAAAGTTTAATGGACAGATCTCACAGGATAGTCCAATTTATATTTCAAAGTAGGTAAAGAGCTTTAGAACAACCACCTTCTTGCTGACTTATCCCATTCCATTCTTTGTTGTCAAGAGCCAGGTACAATGTCATGACTACTGAAAGTGGAGGGACCAGTCAAGAACTAGAATCATTGGGATGTGTGTATAGCAAGGAAATTGCCAAAGAACTCTGGATCTCAAAGAGAAGGGCCTGGTATACCAGATGAGGATTAGGCAATAGCAAGTCACAGATGTTTTCTAATGAGTTGTAGGGCATGATCAGATCAGTGCTTCAAGAAAATCAGTCTTATGACAATATGAATGACACATTAGAAGGGAAAGACAACAAACTTGGCAGTATCACTTGGAAGGTTCTAGAAATAGACTGAAGGAAGAAATGCTGAGAACCCAAACTGACACAGTGGCTCTGGAGATAGGAGAAAACAGATTCAACACGAGTCATACCATCCTATTCTTCTCTTTCTCTTGAAACTTCCTTATCAATTTAGTCAAATGTTTTAATAATACCTGTTCTAGCATTTTGTTTTCCTCTAGTTCAAAATCCAGTTCAGGATCATGTATTGCATTTGATTATGCCTCTTGAGTCTCCTTTAATCTGGAGTAATTCATCAGCTTTGTGTTATCTTTCATGACACTGACATTTTTTAAAAATGCAGGTCAGTTATTTTACAGACTCTTAGTTTGAATGTGTCTGATGTTTTATCATGATTAGATCCAGATTTTACATTCTCCGCTGTAATACACATTACACATTACACAATACACATTACACACATTAGCAAAGTTGAGTCCTTCTTAGGGTCACATCTGAAGGCCACATCCAACTGCTCCTCACAGTTATGTTAATCTTGATTATCCAGCCATGAGGATGTCTGGTTTCTCCACTGTATAGTTGCTATTTCCCTCTTCCCTTGTTACCAATAAACCATCTGTGAGAAAATACTTCAAGACCATATAAATGTTCTGCTCTCTATCAAACTTTCCTCCTTAGATTTAGCATTCTTTAATGAGTCCTACTCAAATTCATTTTTATCATAATGTTTGCAAACTTGTGATTTTTTTCCCCAAAGCTACCACCCTCCCGAATTTTTTTTTTTTTTTTTTTTTTTTTTTGCGGGTCTGGGGATGGAACCCAGAGACATTTGACCTCCGAGATACACCCCCTGCCCAATTTTTTATTCTTTATTTTTGAAACAGGGTCTCACTGAGTTGCAGAGGGCCTCACTAAGTAGCTGAGGCTGTCCGCGAACCGCGATCCTCTGGTCTCAGCCTCCCAAATTCTGGGATTACAAGCATGTGCCACCACTCCCGGCAGAATTTCTATTTTTAACTAGATACATTTCTACCTGTCTTTGTCCATTTTTATGCTGCTATAACAGAATACCTGAAACTAGGTGATTTACAAAGAATTTATTTAGCACAGTTATGAAACTTGAAAAGTCCAAGGTCAAGGGTTCTATATCTGGTGAGAGCCTTCCTCATCTGCCATGCCTCATCTCATGGCAATAGGTGGAAGGGAAAGAAAGGGACTGACTGGTCATTTTATTGGGAATCCACTCCAATAATAACTAAGCTGCTCCCACAAAAATTGCATTTATCCATTCCTAAATACAGAGCCCTCATAACCTAATAACCTCTCAAAGGTCTAACCTTTCAACATGTTGCATTGAGGATTAGGTTTCTGCACATGGACTTTGAAGGACACATTCAAACCATTGCCCTACCTGAAATAAGAGGCTACATATCCCACTTTATTTGTGGTTTTATGTCTAAATTCTAACAGAATTTTTAGGACTACTAAGAAGCTTCCTTAAAAGCATAGTTTGGTAGAAGATGGGGTAGGTATTCTTCTCCCCCCCACCTCCAAGAAAGAAAGAGCATTTTATAAAAAAGATAAAAAGGCTAAGAATTAGGGCCTCAATGAACACTAAAAGTTACTAGGTAACCAAAAAAGATAGTCAGTGTAAAAGTCTATGAAAAATAAAATGTCAAGACAGGATAGTGCCTTCAAAATCAAGGCAGAAAGATGTTTAAGAATGGATTGAACAGTTCAAACATCACAAGGAGGTTAAATAAAATAAGGACTAAACAGCCTAGGTTGAATTTATCCATTAAGAGGTCTTCAGCAACCCACCAAAAAAATTTTCATTAAAATGGGAGGCAAAACCTGAACTTCAGCAAGTTGAGAACCAAACAGAAGAAAAAATATAAGCATTAAGTTCAGACAACTCTTCCACAAAGCTTACCAGAAAAGGAAAGGAATGAGATTAGACTATAATTAATTCTCAGACTATATATTGAGGGCAGAGACAAACTGTCTTGTTCGTCTTGAATTTCCAGCAATTAGCACATGGTTGGCACATAGCAAACAATGAATAAATATTAGCTGAATGCCATCTAGACAGAAAAAGTCCCCTCCCTTAGAGACTTTACACTCTAGTAAGTAAATAATGAAAGAGTCAGGCGCATGGTTGAGGGATGGATTTTCTTAAAGGATATAGTTTTTCAAGTTTACTATTCAGCTCTATGAATCCTGATGAACAAATACAATCATGTACAACGACAACAAATTAGAGAGTATTTTCATCACCCCCCCCCCTTTCTCCCATGTAACCCTCCTTTGTCCACCTAGCCTCTGGCAATTACTGATGTGATTCCTGTTTCCATGGCTTTGACTTTTTCAGAATGTCATATAAGTAATTTTCAAGCTGGAGTCTAAGAATCAAATGAGAGCCTTTTATTTTGGTTTGTTTTATTTAGTATAATGCTTTTGAGAATCATCCAGGTTGTTTGTTGAGTGTTGTAGTTCATTCCTTCTGATTGGTGAATAGTGTTGTGTTGTATGGCTATTTCACAATTTTTCTATTATTTTGGTTAATAGATATTTAGATTGCTTTCCGTTTGGGAAAATTATATAAAAATTCTATTAACATTGACAAGTCCTTGTGTGGACATACATCTTCATTTCTCTTAGTAAGTTCTTGGGAGTGGGATTACTGTGTATAAGTTCAACTTTGTAAGAAAACTGCCAAGCTTTTCTCAAGTGTATATATCATTTTACATACCAACAACGTATCAGACTGCTATTGTTTTGCATCTTTCCCAGAACTTGATATTGTCAACTTTTTAAAAGTCTAGCTATTCTAATATGCACAGATGGTCCTTGATTTAGGATAGTTTGACTTATAATTTTTGGACTTTATCATGGTGAGAAAGTATAATTTTTTCATCCAGTAGAAATTATACTTCAAATTTGGAATTTTTAAAATCTTCTTCCAGGCTAGCAGATGCGGCATGATCACGGTGCTGGGCAATGACAGGGAACCACATAGCCAGTCAGCTACAAGATCATGAGGCTTACTCTACAGTGTACCACGTAGCCAGTGTTTTTTGGATGCAAGTATTCAATAAATTACATGAGATAATCTATTCTGTACTTTATTCTAAAATAGGCTTTCTGTGAGACGCGTTTGCCCAACTGTAGGCTAATGTAAGTATTCTGAAAATGTTTTAAGTTAGACTTGGCTAAGCTGTGATGCTTGTTAGCTTGGGTGTATCAAATGTAGCTTTGACTTAGGATATGTTCTCAGAACCTAACCCCATGGTAAATTGAGAAGCATTTGTATCATGATGTATCATTGTGGTTTGGATGGACATGCCCCAGAGCACTTGCATTCTGGTAATTATGTTGAGCATCTTTTCATGCGCTTAATTTCCACTTGTACTTCTCCTTTGATGAAGTGTCTGTTCAAATCTTTAGCTCATTTTAAAAATTGGGTTGTTCATCTTATCATTGAACTGTAAAGGTCTTTATGCATTCTGGATCAAAACTTTATCATGTATGTATTTTACAAACATTTTTTTTCTAAGCCTGAGCTTGTCTTTTTATTTTCTTAAGTGTCTTTTGAAAAACAGAAGTCTTACATTTTGATGAAGTCCAATTTATTCATTTCTTTTTTTTAGGGTTTATACTTTTGCGTTCTATTTCAGAAATTTTTGCATAATTCAAGGTCCTATGTTTTCTTCTAAAAGGTTTAGAGTTTTATATTTTACATTTAGATTTGTGGCCCATTTGGAGTTAGATTTTGTATATAGAGAGAAGAAAAGATTAGAACACATTTATGGTTAGAAAGGACAACTGAAGATATTCATAGGAGGCTGAAGGAGGCTGGAACAGGGATTCATGATGACAGATAGGACTCTCTTCTCCTAGTAAAACCACAAGGAAAGAAGTCAAAGTGGAAGGGTGGGAAGTTACACGGTTTTTCATCTCTTGGCCTATAGTGTCTCTGGCATAAAGAAATAAGATCATCTAGGCCAGCTGTGGTCTATTAACATACATTCAAATACATTACAAATGTTCATAAACAAAAATCGTTCAGCCTTAAGCCTTCCATGTACTTGATTTCCTTGACTAGTTCATAGTCACATGTTAGATGATATTCCTAAATTGTTTCCATGTGCTGAACTTGGAGCCTTTGTGTTTTAGCTAATAAAAGGATATCTGAGGTCAGGTCAGTGTGGGGTGCTACTTGGTAGGCAATAGATTAGTTTCCAATATATTGCTATCTTTCTATGCCTGACAATGCTTGGACAATTATTTGAATAGTTTGTTGCATTTTGCCCTTATTTTATTAAAAGTATATAAAATATAAAATAAAAATGTTAGCAATGGGAATTAGAAACGTTGATCTTATAAACACAACTTATAGCAGAAAAGAGAGGATCTTCTACCTCCTTAGATGCTTTTTTATGTAAAGTGGTTAATTTGCGTTCAGTTGCAATGGGAAAATACAAAATTTTAAATATTGATATGTGTCTGCGCACTATGGTTTGTCCCAGAGGTTTATGTGCTGGAAACTTGGTCCCCAGTATGGCAATACTGAGGCGGTGGACACTTTAAAAGGTAGGGTCTAGAAGAAGGTGATTATGTCATAGGAATTCCATAGGAATTGATTAGTGCTGTCTGATTGGGAGGGTTAGGTCTTGAAGTGAATTTGTTCTCAAGAGAGAAGGTTGCTATAAAAGAGAGAACCCAGCCTTTCCTCTCTCCTTCATCCCTTCCTCATCCCCCTCCTCAATTTGCTCTGCCATGTGACGCCATCCACACTATCTACCACGTTGTCAGGCAGCTAAGGAGGGTCACCAGAAGCCATCGCCATGTTGTTTTCCAGCCACCAGTCATGAGCCAAATAAACAGTGCTTTGCAAATCACCCGGTCTCTGCTATTTTACTATAGCAACACAAAATTATCTAAGACACACACACACACACACACACACACACACACACACTCCCCTTATACAAATCTATTGTTCAACTATCACAATTATACTTAAATTTACATTTTTACAAATTCATAAATAAAAAGGGACCATTAACCTCTCTTTATATTTAAAATTCTCTAATCTTGTGATGTTATTGAAAGAACTTCTCTCATTTCTAACACCAACCTTAATCTTTTTACTCTTTAATAAAATTCTAATATTGCCGGTCCTCTCAAGTCACCTCCCCTTTTCCTCTCTGGGCCGCACTGCGGCCCACCCCCTCAGCCCCTTTGACTAGTTTTACTGTTTTCCTTTTCCCTAAAATGTTGGCCAAATGTCTAGATTAGATTTTTCCCAAAGTGACCCTAAATGCCTTGAATCAAAGAAAATAGGAATGTTGTCAACATAAAAAAGTAAGAATTAGAAATAAAAATAACTTGTGTTGGCAATTATCCTGTTTCTTAGTCTTAGTTTTTTTTTTTTTATCACGCTTCAGTTATTTCTTGTTCATACTCTCTAAGTTGCAAGAACTATTTTAACTCCTCCTCTGCTTGGCACAGTCCTGAGTATCCTGTTATAAACACAAAATGTAACATTAGGAAACATTATTTAGAGCCAGGCTTGGAGGCACACAGGTTTGTAATCCCAGCACTTGGAAGGCTGAGACAGGAGGATCAAGGTTCCAAGCCAGCCTCAGCTACTTAATGAGGCCCTTTGCAACTCAGTGAGACCCTGTTTCAAAATAAAGAATAAGAGCAAGGCATGGTGGTACACGCTTGTAATCCCAGCATTCGGGAGACTGAGACAGGTAGACTGTGGTTCGCGGACAGCCTCAGCTACTTATGCCCTCCACAATTTAGTGAGACCCTGTTTCAAAATAAAAGAATAAGCCAGGCGTGGTGTGGCGCATGCTTGTAATCCCCGCACTTGGGAGGCGGAGACAGGAGGATCGCGCAGGTTCGAAGCCAGACGCACTGGCTTGAGACCCTGTTTCTAAATAAAAAAGTATAAAATAGGTCTGGGAGTGTAGCCTGGAGGTAGAAGGGCTTCCAGTAACCCCAGTACCACCAAAAAAAATAAAAAAACATTAAAAATTAAAAAAATAAAAGAATAAGCTGGGTGTGGTGGTGCACCTTGTAATCCACACTTGGGAGGCAGAGACAGGAGGATCAAGCAGGTTTGAAACTGAGACCTTGTTTCCAAATAAAAATATAAAATAGGTCTGGGAGTGTAGCCCAGAAGCAGAAGGCCCCTGGGTTCCATCCCCAGTACCACCACCAAAAAAAAAGTAATAATAATAATAAAATAAATCATTGTATTACTTTTGAATGCATATAGTACTTTCAACTGCTAAGGAGGATTTCTAAGTAGAGGTATCGGTTACCTGGGTTAATGACTAACACTTCAGGTAGTTAGTAAGATCTATATCTGTATAAACAGCATATGTGTTTATCTTCTTAAAAACCACATATTCTTTTTAAGTAGATTAACATCCTAACCATTACAACACAAAAGTAGTCTCACTTGGGGAACTGATTTGCTCTTTTTATTTTGGGGTGAGGGGGCTTCAGATACCAGGCAAGAGCTCTAGTCCCTGTACTTGCTCCTGCTAAAGAACAGTGAGGATTTTATTCTTTTCAAGAATGGTTTTGTTAGATATTTGCATTTTAAGTGTGTGTGATTTCAGCTATGAAAGACATGGTCAGATTTTTTCTTAAGTTGTGGTAACCCTTAAGCTATAGCTCTTAATTTATCATAAATAGTTTTGTTATAGTTACACCATCATGTATATATGCCGGCCTTGGACTTAGAAAAGCAAATCAAGATTGCTATGAATGTTTATATGAGAACTTGTAGTTTTTGAAACACTTAGATACAAGGTTTAATTGATAAATTATTCCTCCACCTCCCAAATCTTAGGGATAAAATAAAGGAAAGCAAGTGTCATACAAACCCCACGACAGTCATAGAGTAAGATGACTTTATTCTTTATCAGGTGCACATATGCCTGTGACCCAAACAAGTCATGTAACCTCCCTGGGCCCATTCTCCAGGTACAAATTGACATTACTAACTGCAGAACATTATTTTGAATATTAAGTTCAATCATGACTTCTTAGAAAACATCTTATGAACTGTTTAGTACTATTCAAATGCTACACTGAAAACAGAGAAACATGTAATTTGCATTTTGTTGTTTTTAAAACAGGACTGTTCTTGGCTTAGGAGAAATTTTTTGTCTAACACTCAGTATCTTTTGAAAAGCTAAGAATAAACCCTTCCACCTATGGTTGACTTGTAATTACTGTATGCTTCTGTGAAGAAAAGGAAGCATGACAGGAAGTAGTGATTTTAGACAAATTGTCATGTCACTCCTACATTAGTAAAGACTTTTTGATCAGGAGAGGATCCTTGTGCAGATGAAATGTGGTATTTGAATTAGCTTTTCACTGAAAAATCAACTATAGCTCTTAACTATGTCTTTAAAAATTAAACTTGCAACAGGGCATGATGGTACACACTTATAATCCCAGTACTTAGAAGGATGAGACCGGAGGATCGCAGAATGGTGGCCAGCCTCAGCTTCTTAGTGAGGCCCTCCACAACTTAGTGAGACCCTGTTTCAAAATAAAGAATAAAACACAGGGCTGGGAGTATAGTTCAGAGGTAGAATGCCCTGGATTCAATCCCCAGTACCAGAAAAAAATTAAATTTGTTTTATGTTTTGTTTTAAAATAACTAGAGTTTTACCAAAAAAAATGAATAACAGCCCTGAGAAATGACAGAGAATAATTGAAGGAAAAACGTCATCTTTAATATGTGTGTGTGTTTACATGAATGACAAACAAGAGAGCAACTCTTGACCAGACTAGATAATCTGACTCCAGATGGTTTATTGTTAGCAGGTCTGTAAATTCTGATTAAAGAATGACAAAAAGAGGAAGTGTGATAATTTTGAGAGAAATAAGTCAGACTCAAAAATAAAAGTATCATATGCTTCCTCTCATATGTGGGAGCTAGTGGGGAGTAAGGATGCCATGAAAAAGAAGGGAGACCTTTAAGGTAGAGGAAAGGGAAAGGGGGAGGAGGGGAAGAGGAGAGAGGTACTAGAGAATTAAACTGAATAAATTAATGTTTTATGTAAATACGAATGTACCACAATGAAAACCACCATTCCATATAATTAATATGTACCAGCTGAACATGGTGGCACGTGTCTGTAATCCCGGTACTTGAAAAGCTGAAACAAGAGGCTCACAGGCTTGAGGTCAGCCTCAGCAACTTAGCCAGACCCCTGTTTTCAAGATAAAAACTAAAAAGAGCTGGAAGTCTAGCTCAGAGGAAGAGTGCCCCTGGGCTCAATCTCCAGTACCAAAAAAAAAAAAAAAAAAAAAAGACAATGAAAAGACAACAGTGTCGACCTAGAAGAGGGTCTTTGCCAAACTCACATAGACTGGTGTCCTGACCTTGGACTTCCAGCCTGGAAAACAAGTAATAGATTTCTGTTGTTTATATTGAAGAAAAGGAAGAGGAAGAAGAAGAAATGCAGACCGATAATAAAATGTCACCTATTGCAGCTTAGAGAGTTCAGTCTGGTCAAAATGCCAGTAATTCTATCTTTGCCAAAATCCTCACAGAGCCTGCCTGCCTGCAGACTGGACGGGCGTTCCTTAAGTTGTAACACCCTGCCCTGCTCTCTGACCAGCTAATCTGACCCAGGACAGACACTTAGCTCAAACTGGGTCAGTGGTGCTCTTGGAGACACGGGTTTAGGCGGTACTGGCACTGAAGCTGCAAGGTTATGAAGAGCTGCCAAAATTAGCAGCATGACAGCCCAGAGCCGTCCACCAGCCAGGGTTAGAAGGGAAAAGAAAACACTAACCTTGCAGAGATGCAGAAGAGCAAGTCTGCCGAAAGGAAAATAAAACAGAGGTGAAACAAGGGCAAAGAAACACTGGAAAACCGAGCAGAGGGAAAGAAGCTGCGTCGTCTGTGCTTTCTTTACTTGGTGTCTGTGATATCTTAAAATCAAGCTCATTCCCTTCACTTGTGCTATCTTCACTTGTGCTATCTTCCGAATCCAAGGATACTTTAGTAAGACATTCACCAATTGGACTAAAGCCAAAAGTTAAAAAGTAAACAAGAGAGGCATCTGAGCAGTCAAACTGCATTTCCCAAATATTATTATCTCCCAAATATTCTAAATCTTGCGGGTCACTAAAACTTGTTTATTGCTCATTTAAATTTTTATAAGAGCTGCATTGAGATAATTTGCCTACTATAAAAATTCACCCCTCTTTCCTTGTCTTTTTACTTTCAGTTGTTTTAATTCCATCGGGTTTCTAGATCTAGAGTGCAAGTCTTTGAGCAGCCTTACTAACATAGAGAGGACCGCCAGCAGAAGCCAGCACACTACAGCAACAAAGTGACCGCTGACAGCCTAGCAGCAAAAGAGGAAACAGAAAAACTATAAATAGGAACACAATTCCAAGAGTGGGGGACGATCTGGGGCTGCTTAAAGTGTTTTCTTAAGGCTCTTTGGGTTCCAAGGAACAGCTCAAATTACATCTAATATCAGAGAAAAGAGTTATTAGGAAGGAAGAGGACCGGGATCTCAGGCCCAAAAGGCCTCGTGGGAACCCAAGAAAGCCCCAAACGCCAAGCCTTGGGGAGAACAGGAGCTTTGAGAGCCAGGCCTAAAGAAAACTGGACCCCTGCAGGCCTCAAGAGTCCAAGGTGACCCAGGACTTCGCATCCCTCTGTGCTTGTCAGAACCTTTCAGAAGTTTCCCTGCCAGCCCTAACTGGCTTCCTTGTTCTTTCTTTGGAATTAGCCAACTGGCAGTTTGATGTATTTCAACCTGCAGACTCATTGTATTTGGCCGGTTTCGAGCCTTCCCATCACTTAGAATTCCAAAGTCTGGGCGCGGCTTGAACTCCGGCGGCAGTCCGGGAGCCCTTGCCACGCCCCATTACCTTCCCCACGCCCTCTTCTCTCTTTTGCCTCTCTTGCCTGACTGCTTAAGGAATTTGAGTGTGACCCTGCTTTCTTTTCTACTTTGCAGCTTCTGTTTTATACTAATATCTTGTTTTTCATAACCTTTGCTTTCTCTTCCCCAGTGGCTCTGTGGATCTTTTTAGCATTCCATTGCTAACCTCTCATTACTAATTCAAATTCCCCAAACGGAGAGTCTGGACCACATCTTCCTTTTGGGGCTAAGTTTTCCCCATTTACTCAGATATAGAAAGCTGGCCAGCGTATGGCATAGCTGCTTTAAGCCACGTGGTCCTTCTTTGCCCAATCAACTATTGCCAGAGAAACCACTAACCCCACCTGGGAAGGCTGAGCTTCAGCTGGACCATGGGTGGTGTGGTCAGCAGAAGAAGGGGCAGGGAAAGGCGACTAACTGCAATTACCCAGTGTAGTGGGTGAGAAAGAATGACTCTACAGATCTGAAAAGGACTGAGAGAACCAAGCTCCATCTCGCCTCCTGGAATAAATATGTCCATGATGCTAACATTGAATCCTTAGGAAAAGGTTGTGTTCAGTTTCCACTTTTTCAGGAAGCAGTGATGTGTGTAGTGTATTTTGGAGTCATTTCCACTGAAAATGACAAAAGTAAAAATACTGAGAGATATTTAGTATGTACTCAGATACTTGGGAATCCTTGGATTTTTTTTTAATTTCATTTTCCTTTGAAATAGGAATTAGTCCTAGAAATCTCAGAACATAAACTCTGAATGTTTTCTAATCTTGGCACTGTCATTTACCAGCTAGCAAACCTTTGATAATTTGGTGCTTTGATTTCCTCATCTATAGAATAAGGATAATGATAGTGTCTATCTCACAGGTTGTCAGATTAAATGAGAAAATTCAAATGAGCCTTTCAGAACAAGTACCTGGCTCATAAGTAGATGCTAAAAATTGTTACCTATTGGTATCATTGCTGCTTTTGCTTTTTGTTATTAAAAGGGAGCTATGTGCTTATATATTAGTGATATTTTTATAATGGCTGAGGTTTTCTTATTTGTACATATATAGTATCTTTGACACCCTGATCTAACTCAGTTATACAAGTCTAGTATTTCCAAACAAAGAAAATTGCTTTAATAAGACTGTTGTTCTTAATGTGTAAGAACAGTATAAGAACGGGATAAGTTCTTATTGTATAAGAACAGTGTTGCATTGGAGTGGTGAGGTGGACCTGAGTTTGTTCTATCCTCAGTGTCTATCTAGCCATTCACTTATCTTGGTTCCTAGACAGAAAGGCAACTTTCAGAGCAACCTACAATGTAGATATCTGAAAGTAAACTCCTTTGAAAAACAACAAAGGCCGTCAGGGATGCAGGAGGACTGATCTAAAGGCAGTCTCTTCAGAGTCTCCGGCCAGTTCCAGGATGCTTCCTGCCTGGAAATAAGACAGGAAAGTACTGGCTGGGTGGGTGTCAAAAGGCCTGGGGCCTGGAAGGAACAGAACTCAGAGAGATGTTGTCGGGAATCACTAGGGAGCTTCAGGAAACTTTCCAAGGGTGGGCTCACCTTAGCCCAAGTAAATTCTGAGATTCAGGAGTGTGGCAGGGGAAGGGAAAGCGCTAGCAGCTGTATTTTTTAAGCTCCCTAAATGCTTATACAGTAGGGTTGAGAACCCCACTGTTCTAGGGACACTTTGATTTGCTTCTGTCACTGCTCAGGAGAGAGGCTACTGGACAAGGACAGAGGAAAAGAGAAAAGACTTTGCCCTAGAACCGCCCGTCATAGCTGTTTACCACACCTTGTCCTCTGCTTAGCACTCCAGGAGTGCTCAGCCTGAGCAGGAAGCCAACAGAAGATGGTGAGGAGTGCTGCCTGCCTTCAGAGAGCTTTCAGAGCTGTCAAATTGAAATTCACACACAAGACAGCATAGGAGAACCATGAGGCATCATGTCATGACTGTGATTAAATAGACATGCTAGCTGGGCATGGTGGCACAGGCCTGTAACCCCAGTACTTGGAAGGCTGAGTCTGGAGGATCGCAGGTTTGAGGACAGCCCCAGCAAGTAGTGAGACTCATCAACCAAAGGAGACCCTGTTTCCAAATAAGAAATAAAATCCAGCTAGGGATATAACCTGGAGGTAGAAGACTCCTGGGTCCTATTCCCAGTATCACCAAACTAATAATAACAACAACAAATAAACAGACATGCTTTTGAGTGTCAGCCCAAAGGAAGTGGGACATCCTGAACCTGAGTAGTATCTGGGCACAGAGGGAGCTCGAAGCAGCACAGTACAAACACAGAAGGGAGAATGAGCCAAGTGAAAGGGCATGCTAGAGTGTGCACAAAGGGCGACAGCAGGAAATGCACCTGAGTCCTTTCAGTACAGTGGGACCACACTGTGGAGGACTGATGTATTAGAGTGAGTAATTTTACAGCTGCAGCCATCGCGAGGTCTCGGTAGACAGGCAATGTTGTGAATAATATAACAGGAGACTGAAGAAAGCCACAACTGGGCGATAGAATGTTGCAGCCATCCCAGGGCGGAACACACAAAAATGAAGGCTGGCACGGTCACAGTAGGAATAGATAAGGAATCGAGGGCAACCCTAGAAACAGTGTACAGTCTTTCTGTGTGAGTTCTAGTGATTATTGAGGTTCTTTTTAGACTACAGAATACATGAGCATTATAAAATTGGAGAAATCATAGAAAAGTAAAAGGAAGCAGAAAAATATGTGTAATCCCTCTAAATAAGTAAAAACCACTTTGTTGTATTTGGTTCTAGTTTTAGTGTATTTTACTTTATTTATTTATTTATTTATTTATTTATTTATTTATTGCAGGTCTGGGGATGGAACCCAGGGGTATTAGACCTCTGAGCTACACCCCCTGCCCTATTTTTTATTCTTTATTTTGAAACAGGGTCTCACTAAGTTTCAGAGGGCCTCACTAAGTAGCTGAGGCTGACCGCGAACCACGATCCTCCAGTCTCAGCCTCCCAAATGCTGGGATTACAAGCATGTGCCACCATGCCCAGCTTAGTGTATTTTATACTGTTGTGATTTCACTATCTTGTCGTGATATAATAGTATGAACTTTCCCCCCATGTTGTTAATAGCTTTGAACTTTGTTTTTGTAGTTGTGTGACCTTCCATGGTATGAATGCACTGAGATTTACTTATACTGCTTTCAGTTTTCAAATTGTTTTCAGTTTTTCCCTTCTAAAACCAGTAACATGTAGAACATTTCTGTGCATTAATCTTTATCTGTTTTGATAGTTACCTCCATAGAATGGATTCCTAGACATGCCATTAACTGAATAAAGATCATCTTAAATCTCTTGCTACTTACAGAAAAATTGCTTTCCAAACGTATTGATCAAATTTGCACTGCTGCCGACAAACAAGGCTAGTTTCCCTTACTTGCTACTTTGCTGGGATACAAAATGAAATCTAATTTGTGCTTTTCTGATTACTTGTGAGGTTGACTTTTTTTATACTGAGGATTGAACCCAGTGGCATTCTACCTCCAGGCTACACCCCCAGCCCTTTTATTTTTTTAACCAGGGTCTTGCTAGGTTGCTGAGGCTATCCTCAAACCTGTGATCCTCCTGTCTCAGCTTCTCAAGCACTGGGATTATAGGCATGCGCCACCGCACCTGGCTAGGTTGAACTTTTCACGTGTTTATTAGCAAGTTGTATTTACTCGTTTATGAAGGGCTTGTTCCGTTTTCTTTTCCCATCATAGAAACAGTAAGAAAGAATAAGATTTAAGACTTAGTAATATACTGAGAATGGAAAAAGATTCAACAGTGTGATTTTTGGGGAAATATAAACAAGACAGAAAAACAGAACTGATAAAACGAGAGACTAAATAGTAATCTAGAAAAAAACAGCAACACATATTGCAGAAAAGAGGCTAATTCCCATAAAATACAAACAGCTTATACCAATCAATAAAGGTCACCAACCTAATGGAAAAACAGGCAAAGGACATGAACAAATAGTTCTAGGAAAGCAAATGCAAATGGATTATAAAGATCAAAAGATACTCAGCTTCCCTTGCAATAAAGCATACAAGTTAAAATAAAAATGAGCTAGCATTTTCACCAGATTTGCAAAGACCAAAAGGTTTAATTATACACTTTATTAAAGATGATATTAGAAGACAAGCATTTATACATGTTGATAAGGCAAACAACTATGTGATCACTTTAAGATAGTTGGATAATAGAAAATGGGCATAAAAGCTGAGTGTGCTAGCCAACACCTGTGATCCTAGTTCTTGGAAGCTGAAACAGGAGGTTTCCAGGATTGAGGCAAGCCTCAGCAACTGAGACCCTCATCGCCTTAGTGAGACCCTTTTTCAAAATAATAAATACAAAGTGCTCGGGGTATGGCTCAGAGGTAGAATGCCCCTGGGTTCTATCCTTAGCACCAAAGGAAAAAAAAGAAAAGGAAAAAGAAAAGAAAACAAAACAAAAGAAAAGAAAAGAAAAGAAAGGAAAAGAAAAGAAAGAAAATATTCATATCTTTTGACTCAGCAATTCTGCTTCTAAGAATTTATTCTAAAGATTATTTATAATATATGAGAATAATATATAACCCAGATAATACTTGCAAGTAGACTTATAGGAGCAAAATACTAAAAACAACTTAAGGCATAAGAATAGGAGATTAACTAAGTAATATATTTTATTTATTTATTTTTTGTGGTACAGGGGGTGGAAACCAGAGGCTTTTCTACCTCTAGGCTATACTCCCAGACCTATTTTATATTTTATTTGGAAATAGGGTCTCACTAAGTTGCTGAAAGCCTCACTAAGTAGCTGAGGCTGGCTTCGAACCTGTGTGATCCTCCTGTCTCGGCCTCCCAAGCGCTAGGATTACAAGTGTGCACCACCACGCCCGGCGTAACTAAGTAATATATTTTATATCTATACAGTTGAATATTATGCATCCATTAAGCACAGAATAGCTTTGTAGTTACTCATATATTTTTTCTCTAAGATATATTCTTGAATGAAAAAGCAAGCATTGTATAAAAAGAGTAGATAGAGTAGGATATGCTCACACATTTACATATTTGTTTGTATGTATACACACTTGCTTTGGATTGGTAGATAAACTACTAATAGTTGTAGCCTGTGAGTTGGGGGTTGGAAGGATTGAAATTTTGCAACAGGATTAAAAAAAGACTTTTTCTTTGTACTGGATATTGGACCCAGGGGCATTTTAACTCTGAGCCACACCCCCATTCCTATTTTATTTTGAAATAGGGTCTTGCTAAGTTGCTGTGGGTGTCCCTTAGCTGCAAAGGCTGTCCTCCAACCTGCAATCCTCCTGTCTCAGCCTCCCAAGTACTGGATTATAGGCATGCATCCCCGCACCCTGCTCAATGACTTTTTTAAACTCAACCCTTTTATTCCTTGCACATTTTATGCTATATGTCTTTTTTCTATTCTTTTAAAAAAATTTTTATTGGTGCATTGTATTTATACATCATAATGCGGTAAAAAAAAAAAAACTTGTGTAGACATAAATGCACACATCACCCAGCCAGCCCCTACCACTTTTTTCCTGTTCTAAATAATGAGTTTCAGAGCCAGGCATGGTGGCACACGCTTGTAATCCCAGCGCTTGGGAGGCTGAGACAGGAGGATTGCACAGGTTCGAAGCTCGGCAACTTAGTGAGACCCTGTTTCCAAATAAAATAGAAAATAAGTCTGGGAGTGTAGCCTGGCGGTAAAAGGCCCCTGGGTTCCATCCCCAGTACCAAATAAATAAATAAATAATGAGCTTCAGGGGGAAATGTAACTAAGAAGATAATTGCTCTACTTTGGATTTTGGATATCCCCCAAAGGCCCATGTGCTTAACACTTGGTTCCCAGGATGCTGCTCCTGGGAGGTGGTGAAACCTTTAGGAGGTAGGGCCTCATAGGAGGTCTTTAGGTCACTGGGGGTGTGCCCTGAAAGAGTGAGTGGGATCCCAGTCTCTTCTTCTTCCTCGGTTCTTTGCTCTGTGGCCGGGAGGTGACTGATTTTGCGCTACCATGTGTTTCCAGAATGAGATGCTACTTCTCCATATCAGGAGAAAAGCAACAAGGCCAAACTGTCATAGACTGGGAACTCCAAAACTTTAAGCCAAAATAAGCTTTTTCTCTTTATAAGTTAATTTATTCTGATATTTCATGATAGCAGCAGAAAGCTATTATACACAATAATGATGATTACTTTTCTCCAATACATGAAATCAAGATGCAAAAGGGTAGCTGTTTGGATTCTCTCTGATTTGTGATTTGATAAAACTGCCATCAGTCCATGTTCTCCCTGGATAAGTTCAAAGTGTCAGGGGCTGTGAAGGAGGGCTTCCCTGTTGAATCAACCAGCACTTAGCTCATTTAGGAGGTGCTTAATAAATATGTTTAGTTGACTACCAGGACTCTAAAGAGTAGAAAAATGGAGAAGTCACAGACAGAAATAAACAGATTAATAAGAAAAAAAAAAGACTCAGAGATGAACATATTTAGGAGTGAAAAGAAGGTTTTTCTGGAAAAAAACAAAAACAAAAACAAAAACCACAAGGCAGGTCAACTTCAGAAACTAGCTCAGTGCCTGAGAGCCAGCCTGCCCCCTTCACACCATCTTGTGTGTCCACAGGCGAAGTGTCAAGAGGACTGTGGAGAGAGAAGAAGCGGGAGAGGTGGGCCGGGGCCAAGTTTCGCTGGGCATAGAATCCATGGAAGGGAGTGAGAAGAATGTGAAAGTTAGAAACTGAAAGGACAAACATACGATTCAGCCTACTTTCGCTTCAAGAGACAGAGATCTAAATCAAAGGGGGAATTCATTCCTACTGGGAAGTCCAGAGACTCAACAATATCCTCAGGATATTCTTTCTCTATGCCACCACACCCACTTTCATTCTCTTGCTGACTCTTTTTACATGCTGGCTTCTAGCAACTCCAGCATTACCATTAACAAATAAGTAGCCCAGCAGTTCCTCATAGTTCCAATAAAAAAATCTTAGCACTAACTCATATTTGCCATCTTGGGGCACATGCCCATCCCTGAAATAATCACTATGCAAAGCATTCTTAGGCTAGGCAAAGGTCATCTGATCACCCCCACAGGTCATAATTTTAATATTACCTACCAAAAGTGAGGGAGGGGGAGGGTTGTCAAAAAATCAAGATGCTGTTTTCAAAGAGCAAAGATGCTGAACAGTTAAAAACAATAACAATCCACTATAAACAAATCAAAACCACCAATGGGTTGTTGTTCCCTCTTTTAAGAATAAAAGTTGGAAAGAATCCTTGGAGGGAGAAAAAGGTTAGATGGTAGAGAAAGTTGGGGAGATTGTGGGGGCCAACTCTGGAGAAAATGGAGCGGATGATGTTCAGATGGAAACAGTGGTGTTAGAGAATAATTACGGACTCTGAGAGCTGAGAAGGACCTTGGAGGCCATCTAATCCCACTCACCCACCTCTCCTATTTGAGCTCCCCTTCAAACCACATAAATGAGGGTCCCTCACAGAACCATTCAAATGTTGCTTGAACATATTCAGTAACAGCTAATTCATGGTTTTAAAAAGTATTTATTAGTTTTGTTGTCATACAAGTCTGATTCGTTAAAATGTCTGCTTTTCATTGACCTGAAATCTAGCTCGGTTTGCCTGCTAGATAAACAAACCATAAATCAACTTCTTTCATCAGACAATCCTTTATGTGTTGGAAGACACTTCATTTCTGTCCCAGTCTTTTCTCTCTCAGCCAAGCACAACCAGTTCTTTTGACCACATATCTGGTGACATAATTTCCAGAGTTTTCTATGGCCTATTTATCTTTCTTGAGATTTATGCTGGTTTATATGTATCTGCCTTTAAAATGTCCTTGGTTATATGGCTCCAGATAAAGCCTGATCATTGCCGAGTACTGTGGGGTCAGTGACTCCACTTCACTGGACACAATACCTTGCTCATGCAATTTAAGATTTCTTTGGCCTTTTTTTTCCAATACTGTATGACAACTCACTCATTTTGTGCTTGTGACTAACAAAATTCCCAAGTCTTCTTTCTCATGAATGGCTGCCAAGTCAGGCCTTTTGTAATTATGCAAGTGGTATATTTTGAGCCAAAAAAATGGAGCTTCCTAATTAAAAAAAAAATCTCTTCTTGTGGTTTCTTTCAGACACCACCCTGTTGCTTGACCTTCCAACCAGGTAGCATAAGGCTCATAGACCTTGCTGAAAAAGAAGAGAACCCACCTGCATTCTATTAGCCCAGTGGGTCTTTGGCTTATGCACTGATTAATTCTCATGCCTGATTCCTAAATAGTGTGGTTTCTATTCCTTGCTAATGCGTTGGTCAGGTGTTGCAGCCTCTCTAGCCAGCAGCTGGTGGTGTGTATATGGGGGTGGGGGAGGGGCGATATGAGCTTTGCCCTGTGGTTTTTCTGGTCAGTCACTCTCAACCTTTGCTCCCACTTTTGCCTTGTGTGGGCTGTTCTGAATGAACAGATATCTTCTATCACTCACCCATGGCCAATTAAAAGGTCACAGCCCAAACAACCCAGAGATATAAAATTAATCACACCTTACCTGTGCTTTCAGGAAAGGGTTCCCAGAGTCTTCACTAACCCTGAGAACTACATAGTCATTACATAGTCAAGCTGTTTGATGAGCCTTCTACCCAAATCCTAGATTCCTACATCACCTGCCCCCCCCCCACACACACACCTATACTCTTATAGAACCGAAGCCCTCTGTGCATAGATGTGCCATCTGGGGGCCTCGATTCCCTCATGATACCCTTACCTGGTTCATAGAAGATCCTGTTCATGGACCTATAATATGCTTCCAGAATTTGGAAGGGCCTCCCTGATGTAAGATTTGCACAACCATTTTCTGTTTCCCCAGCAATCTCTAGCTTATTGTCGGATTGTATTAGTGACCATGAAGAAATGTTATATATGTGCTTTCTTGCTCACATATTCTGTCCCTGAGGAGGAAATGCTGCCTGTAAAAGCAACAGTGAGGGGAACTGTCTGGAATGCTCTCGTCACTTTCCCAAAATCACTTTGTGTGATGCCATTTTCATATTCTTTTAAAAAGAGGAATCAGATGTTTTCCTATGGGGAATTTTCTAACACTTTCTTTCTTTAAAATAAGGCACTGAAACTGAGGGACCATTCACTCAGGATTTCCCAGGTTAGGATCACAATAAAGTCATGGGTGCGATCACCTATGATAAGAGAGCTTTTCAAGTATTAGTAGTAAACTGCTGAATCTAACAGCATATTTTATAAGGATTCCTTCATTCAAAAATACTCTTCCTAGCCGGGCGTGGTGGTGCACGCTTGTAATCCCAGCTCTTGGGAGGTGGAGACAGGAGGATCGCGCAGGTTCAAAGCCAGCCGCCCTGGTTTAAGAGACCCAGTTTCCAAATAAAAATATAAAATAGGTCTGAGAGTGTAGCCCGGAGGTAGAAGGGCTTCCAGGAACCCCAGTACAAAAAAAAAAAAAACTCTTCCTAGCAGGGCATGGTCGCACACACTTGTAATCCCCGCGCTTGGGAGGTGGAGACAGAAGGATCACGCAAGTTTGAAGTCAGCCTCGCTGGTTTAAAAGACCCCGTTTCCAAATAAAAAAATAATATAAAATAGGTCTGGGAGTATAGCCCCGAGGTAGAAGGGTTTCCAGGAACCCCAGTACCACACACACACACAAAAAAATACTCTTCCTAAACTGGGCATGGTGGCGCACGCTTGTAATCCCCACCCCACCCCGCCTGCGTTTGCTTGGGAGGCAAAGACAGGAGGATCACGCAGATTTGAAGCCAGCCTTAACTGGCTTAAGAGACCCTGTTTCTAAATAAAAATAAAATAGGTCTGAAAGTGTAGCCCGGAGGTAGATGGCCCCTGGGTTCCATCCTCAGTACCACCACCAAAAAAAAAAAAAAAAATACTCTTCCTAACCAGCCCAAGATTAGACCAGAAAATGAAAATGCTTTTTCTTGACATTTATTAACTAGGCTAAGATTAAAAACTGAAAAATAAAACCTACATATGTGGGACTTTTTCATAGCAAAATAGAAAGTACCTGGAAGATCATTCAAATAAAATCATTTAAAAAGAAATGATGTTGACATATCTGTTGAGGAACTGCTCATGAGATTGTTTAATCTAGATCCAAGGATATCAGTCTTTTGGCTCCTATTCTGATCATTGGAGGACAGGACACAAATTTCAGACGGATAAAAATATAAAATAGCACTCAAACTGTCAAATTGAAGTTTGATGATATTACAAATGTACTCGGTGTTTCTTTCAAAAAGAGTCAAAATACAGTTTTGTGTTTAATCCAGGCTGTTTAAAGGGTGCAAGATAAATCAAATATCAATTATTTCAGAATAAAAATATTGAGAACCACTATGAGTAAGAACTTGGAAGAGAGAAGATAGAATGAATTCAAGGCCTCATAAGAAAATAAAATCGGCTTTTCCTCTGAAATAAGAGGAAAAATAGACTAGAAGAGGAGGCAGAATGACATGCAAGAAAAAAAAGGAAGATGGGGAGCTGGATGCTCCCCACTTTACTGGATGTACGCAGTGCAGCAGGGAGGGGAAAGGGGCTGCTGCTCTTTCCTTCTCGAGACCGTAAGATTTGATAAGTATCCCAAAGGTCTGTGTGTTAAAGGTTTGGTCCCAAGGTTTGGAAGGTGGTAGAATCTTTGAGAAGCAGGGCCCAGTGCGTGGTTCTTAGGCCACTGAGGACATGCCCCTGAAGGGGACTGTGCATAGCCTCACCCTCCTCCCCCCTCCTTCCTCTCCCCCTCTCTCCCCTTGCTTCTTGGCCTTAAAGTGAGCAGCTTGGCATCTTGTCCTATCATGTGTCCCCTCCATGATTGCTGCCTCATACAGAGCCATAGCACAGGGCCAACCAATTATGGACTGGAATTCTCCAAAACTGTGAGCCAAAATAGCCTTTTTCTTTTCACAAACTTATTATCTCAGTTATTTTGTTATAGTATAGAAAGCTAACAGAGGCAGGGACTAGATATCTTTTGTTTCCTGTTGTAATTGAAAGTGGAAGCTAGAGAGAAAACAGGAAACAAAAAGGACTTTGGATAAATGAGAGAGAGCAGTAGAATAGCGGAAGGGGATTGGGGAGGGAAAACAAAGAAGGGCTGATGAAGGAAACAGTTCAACTAATGCTACATCCACACATGAAGGTATCACTACCAGTCTCACTATGTATGCGTGTGGAGGGGAGTGAGCGGGACCCAGAGTATAAGATTTTTTTTTTTTTTTCGGGTCTGGAAATGGAACCCAGGGGCATTGTGAAAGTGGAAGCTAGTTGTTTGGACAGATATGCGACCAGGACGAAAGTGGGTCCGTGCTGTTGGCCAAGTGCTCCGAGGCCCTGCCCTCCCCTTTTATGTAAATATAGAATAAATGGTGTTGTTAGGTCTGGCAGGTGTAAAGCTGAGGCTAAAGGTAACACATTTTGTAGGAGACGAAAAGCATGTGAAAGGGAGGAGGCCAGGGGTTCATGAAGGGGGCCCTTGGCCAGCTTGTATAAGGGTTTGGCAAGAAGGGAGTAGTTGGGAAAGCAGGGTGTAATGGTTGGGAACTAAAGGATAAATAGGCTTTATGGAGGAATTATTCAGGCATAAGTCCTGAACTAAGCTATAAGAGCCATTGGTTTTTTTTTGTTGTTGTTGTTTTACTGCTAGAATAGGGGTATCATATGGGGAATTGGTTGGTCGGATGTACTGTTTGTTTATAAGGTCCTTTATAATGGGTCGTAATCCTTTAAGGGCAGTGGTTGACAGAGGGTATTGGGCTTGACTAGGGAAATGGGTAGGGTCTTTCAATGTAACGTGAACTGGAGAGCATTTAACAGCTGTCGGCTCTGAGTGTCCCAGATTTCCTGTTTTACCAGATGTTGGGGGAAGGAGGCATCTCAGGATTTGGGAGTTGAATCGGTAAGGAGGAGGAATTGAGTAGCGGGAGGAGGAAGAATAGATATAGTAGCCTGTAGGTGGGAGAGAATGTCTCTTCCCAGGAGAGGCACAGGGCATTGGGGCACGACTAAAAACTGGTGAAGAAAGGAGAAATTATCTAAGGTACCTGTTAAGGGAGGTGTCTGTAAAGGGATTAGAGTTTTTCCTCCTTGCCTGACAGTAGGAGATTCAGAGGAATGGTGGGCCCCGGACGCTGTCAGAACTGAGAAAGCGGCTCCGGTGTCTCCTTAAATGCTGTAGCCAAAGCCTCAGTCTGAGGAGTTAGGGGGCCCCACTCTAACTTTTTAATTTAGTAATTGAATTGCAGATTACCATGGAAAGTTAAGACATCAAGTAAACATTACTAATGTCCCAAAGCATCAATCCTGCAAAAGGAATAAAATTAAAGACAATGTATATCATATTCGATAACACAACTTACTGACTGTATTATAAATTACCATAGAAAACTACTACAACATCAGATGAATATTACTAGTGTACAAATTTAACAGGCACTTTTAAACTCTTTGAATAATACCTTTAAATCCTTTAGAGGCTTTATAGGAATAGTGTTTACAGGACTTGTCAGCATCTGAATGCTTACTTCTGAATTTAGGGCCTTATTCCTGCACAGTCTCCAAAAGCAGCAGGTTTAATTTTAAACATATGAATCCAGGGATATTGTTTCTGTAGTTAAGAAGCTGATCTGGGGGAGAATCTCATTTTAACCAGGTCCCCTAATTGTAGCACACTATGTAGCATATTGTTGATTCTCAATTAATATCTGTTTAATAAAATGAATGAGAGTGTAGACTGCAAGAACTTAGAAAAGTGGGAATAGCTATGGTAGGAACAGTGCCATACGATCAATAAGAAATGAATAATGGGGCTGCTGATCTGCGATTCGGTGGCAGTATGCCTTTAAAGAGAATTGTATCATCATTCAGAAGAAAGAATTAGAACATCATTTTTCTGAATTTTAGAAGGAAAAAGTAGCTGGGTATGGTGGCACATGCTTGTAATCTCAGTACTTGGGAGGCTGAGACAGGAGGATCATAGGTTTGTAGCCAGCCTTAATTATAGTGAGGCCCTCTGCAACTTGGTGAGACCCTGTTTCTAAATAAAGAATAACTGGAAAAAAGGGGGACTGAGACTGTGGCTCAGAGGTAGCATACCCCTGGCTTCAAACCCCAAATCTAAAAAAAAAAAAAAATTACAGAAGGAAAAAGTAGTTAGATGGGAATTGGAAGGACTAGAAGAGTATCCCACCCATAAATGTCCACAGGTATTTTCTGCAATATTGGGTTTAATAATGATAATTAGAAATCCATCATTTATTTGAATTGTGTTCTGTGTTCTCTGTGTTATGGAATAGGGCCAAGATCTGGTCAGTACAGGCTGAGCTTGTGGGTCCAGAGAGTGACTGGGCAGTTCGGAGGTTTGGAACCACTGAGGGCTGATAACTAGAACTAAATTCCTAGATATTAACAAACATCCTCTCCAGAAGTCAATTACTGAAAGGGGCTATAGTTGACACAATATGACCAGGATCAGAGACCATGAGGCTGGCCAGGTCAAACAGAAGGACAAGTTAGAAGGCACCGTACAGCTGGATCTAGAATTACTACTATATCTTTGCTTCTTTGGAAGACACCAAAGTCAAACCTTCTACTAGTACCCTTCAGCCTTTCACGTTCTCTGCCTTCCTTATGAAACATGTTTCTCCAAGATATTTTATTAAAAAATGAATCCTTTAGAATTAATTTTCTGATTACCTTTTATTAAATGTTTTAAGAGATTCTGTTTTTATATAAACACATGGAGTCATATATATTTTCTCACATTGGAAATCCTATACATGTGAAAAACCAACATGAAGGCTTAATAGATGCCTAACTAAGAGTAGACAGTAGCCGGGTGTGGTAATCCCAGCATTTAGGAGGCTGAGACCAGAAGATGGTGGTTCACAGACAGCCTCAGCTACTTAGTGAGGCCCTTTGAAATTCAGTGAGACCCAGTTTCAAAATAAAGAATAAAAAATAGGGCAGGGGGTGTAACTTGGAGGTTGAATGCCCCTGGGTTCCATCCCCAGACTAGCAAAAAAAAAAAAAAAAAAAAAAGAGTAGACAGTAAACCAGGCATGGTGGTGCACACTTATAATCATAGTACTTGGGAGGCTGAGACAGGAGGATGACAGGCTCACAACCAGCCTCAGCAACTCAGTGAAGCCCTGTTTCAAAATAAAAAATTAAAAACTAGGGCTGGGGGGTGTAGCTCAGAGGTTGAATACTCCCTGGGTTCAATCCCCAGCACCACATACACATACACACACACACAAAAAGAGTAGACAGTAACTCATTGTTAGATGGGGTTGAGGTAGGAGTAGGGCTTAGAGGAAGAAAAGAATGAAAGGAACTTCCACTCTTCTCCATATTTCCTAGGTCTTCAGAATGTAGTATTTTAGGGAAATCCATTATTCATTTTAAAGGAAAACAAAAGTCCCATACTTGTTTTCCTTGGGGCCTATCAGCCAGTAAAATATTAAGGTGAAAACAAAAGAAGTGCCTCTTTCTGATCGATCATGTGCTTTAGTCATTAAAATCCTCGGGTTTGATTGTGTTGTAGATTTGTACTTCTGAAAAGAGGGTCTCAAGTGTAGTCTCTGAGCTCTACGGTGCTTGCTATTAAATTATTCCTCTTCTATTTGACATTGAACATGGAGGAGATAATCTAATAGAGCTCCTATGTCTATGAAGCTAACATTATGCAAAAACTAGATTGAGCACCTTTCTCTTCTTTAGAAAGAAATACAGTAGCAATTTTCATTTGAATGAATTTTTATTTGAATAAAGTCATCAGAAAGTCACAGTTCTTTAGTTCAGTTTTCCCTTTGTGTCCTTGGGATCTATTGTACAAAGTTTTGCTTTTATCACAGGATATTAAACCCCTAGAAACAATTTAAAATTGGATACAGATCTCAGGCCATGAGACTTCAGATATTTTTTCCCTTGCTTAGTTTTCTAACTATCTTAAAATCTTATTCTCTTTTATCCTTGATAGGAATGTTGGCTTGGCACAGTAATCTTAGCTCCAATCTTATGATTTTTTTTTAATATCCCCAAGTATGAATTTCAACAAGTTAACTAAGGGTCCTAAATTCTCCCCGCCAGCCCTAAATATCAATCAGCTGGTGCATTCAAGGTATTACATGTCATCTCTTGCCTATCTTTTTATATCACACAGACTTTTAATTAGCCATTTTGCGTTCTGACCACATTTGCTAGGAAATAACTGTTTAAATATGTCTTCCTCTAACACATTTTTAATGGGATTCCCCTGGCAAAGGTAGAAGGGATTTTAAAAATTGGAACCATACTAAAGAGAGAATTGTTTTTGGTAATTGCTGATGAGTTTCCTGACCAGCATATATGGAGCTGACATAACTGAACAGAACTGATGGTAGAAAAAAGGGTGACAGGTTGGCTGGGTCCAGCAGGTGTTATTTTCTACTTGGTTGTCATTCTCTGCTGTTTTTTTCCTCGTATCTTACTGTTTCAGTGCTGAGAGTCTGCCAAAAATATTAAACATAATTTGAAAGGAAAACATAAAATAGAACTCCTAAAATGATATTATAGTGAAGAATTAGGTTTTTTTCTTTAAAATTTTTTTTATGATCCACTGTCTTCAAATAAAAGCCACTGAATTTAATGTCCACTTAGGGGAAATAATACTATTGGTAATACCTAATATTTGCTGAGCCATTTCCAAGTGCCAAGCATTGTGATAAAAATTTTATATTTATTACTTTTATTACTTCACCTAATCTTCACAGAAACTCTATGGAGAATGTGCTTTTTATTATGGTCATTATAAAGATAAAGGAACAAGACTAAAGGACCTTGATGTATGGGTATCCATCTCTCTATATTTATAATCTTGGACTTTTACTGGAAGGGCTCAGAGAATCCAAAAGCACACATTATCTTTTCAACAAGTGACTATTAACACCTAAAAGTACAATCCAATCACTGTGTGTGTGTGTGTGTGTATGTGTGTGTATGGTATAGTGTTTTTCAACTTTTAAAAGTGTTTTTTCAGTAATTTTGCTTTTACCTAAAGAAAATCTGTTTGTGATATATATATATATATATATATATATATATATATATATATATATATATACTCATTTATTCGGATGCAGTGACACACACCTCTAACTATAATCCCAGCATCTGGGAGGCAGAGACAGGATGACTATAGGTTCAAGGCCAACCTCAGCAACTTGACAAGGCCCTCAACAACTTAATGAGACTGTTTCAAAAATTAAAAATAAAAGCAGCTGGGAGTATAGCTCAGAGATAAAATGCCCCTGGGTTCAATCCCTAGTAGTAACAAAACAAAAAAACCCAAAATGAAACAAAATGAAATCAAATCAGAAAGAATGTTCATTTATATACCAGTTAATATGAGTGAACTTGATTTCATATGTCAACATAGGTAGACCTTGAAAACAATGTTGAATTAAAAAGGCTATAGAATGATAAATTCAGCACAAAATCATTTATGTAAAGATATTTACTGAGTAAAAACTAGGTTTAAATATAAAACAATAAAATACATTGCTTATGAATATGTACTGATGTAATAAAAGTATAAAAAATATAAGCCAGATATGTAAAGCTTTTAGGACAGCAGTTATCTCTCAGGGAGTAAAGGAATGAATGTTACAAAGCAAGGTGCAAAGTAGGTTTCAACTAGAAAATGTCTAATTTCCTTTGTTTTAAAAATAATACAAATATAAGAAAAGTTAACTTTTATTCTTATAGGGGCTATATGGGTTTGTTACCTGATTCTCTAAAAGCTTTTGTATTTAAAAAAGACTTCCATCCTAAGAAAAATAAAAAAGTATATCCATGGTAAAAAAAATAATAAAATTCATCATATATAGCATGATCTCAATAATTTTTTATTAAAATTTTTTGAAGAACACTTAACTATATATGCAAATTAACTGCAAAATAATGCAATAAGCACTTCATAGGATATCCATCTTTCAGTCTTATAAATTTAATGTATCTTCCAAAATAAACCAATTGTAAAATGTATTCCTTGGTGTTTTGATTATGGTAAATTTGATTTTATATTAGCAACAAACCATAGGATGCCAGTCTTCCAGATCCTCACAACATTCTCAAGGGTAACAGTTGCCTAGGACTGTTACAGGCCATGTGCTTCCGGAAAAGATGCCTCCTCATGAGTAATCATTATCATGTTGATTGTGCGTTCCCAGAGCTGATTGACTCCCCTACCCACTTCTCTTCCTCTCCTATTCTCCAATGATGCAGAATTTCATTGTGAATATTCCTGAATATTATCTAATTAGGCTAATGCAATTCCGGTAGTGAATGTTTTTTATTACATTATTTGGAATTAGGGTTCTGGGTCATGTCTAAAAATGTTTCAGCTTGAAAGTTAATCTCATCTCTGTTTGTTTGCTTTTGTTTAGAATCTTTCATTTTCTAGTTAATAATGTAGTTGAAGAATGCTAAAGCCAGCATTCAAGTGCTATACATTTGTTAAGATTGTGTTTTCTAAGTAGAGAAATTCTTCTTTGTATGCATTTAAATATCATCCTTTTTCAATTATACAACTAGCAATCGGTACCAGTTTGTGGATATGTATGTGTATTTTAAAATATCTGCCTTGTTTAAAAATGATAAAATATAGGTCAGGTGTGGTGCCGCATGTTTATAATCCCAGCATTCGGGAGGCAGAGACCAGAGGTTCACAGAGTACTTCAACTACTTAGTGAGGCCCTTTGCAACTCAGTGAGACCCTGTTTCAAAAACAAAAAAGACTAAAAAAATAGGGCTGGGGGTGTAGCTCGGAGGCAGAATGCCCTGGGTTCCATCCCTGGTACCGCCAAAAAAAAAAAAAAAAAAAAAAAAGAAAGAAAGAAAGAAAGAAAATGATAAAAGATGAATTACATATAATATAGCACTGGAATAATTCAATCCAAAGTTAGTGAAGAAATGAAAACAAATGACTTAATCCAGGAGTGAGCTCAGAATATAAATGACATCCTATTAAATCTTATACACAGGCCAGAAGGAGACCACATATATGTCTCTAAGCTTTTTTAGAGCTGAGGGAAATAATTGTCATTTCCACAATTCAACATCCAGAAGACAAAAATGAATGGATGATAATAAAGAAGGGGAATACAACTGTACCAGGTGCTTGAACTAAAAAATATTCCCTAGATGTTATCATAGAGACCAAGTCTAGCAACAAGTTTCATGATGTTTTCTTATAAATCTGTTAATGTAGGCCCAAAATCTTACATCAAAATGAAGTCATTAAGAAAATCTGAGAGAATGGAGCCATGGGAGGAACTGGGAGCTGGAAAAAGAAAAAAAGGGGTGATCTAGGCACAATCCAGGAGCTAAACATTGCAACAGTCGGTTATGACATGATGCTCATGACCAGGATGATCACGAAGTTTGTTGTCTAATCCACAACTCCCATGAGAGGAAAAGGGGATACTATTGACATTAAGCCCCCACAACAGACATAAGCCATGGCTGTGACCATCCTAAGCAAAAGGTGACATATGGTTACTCTAGGTCATTGCTCATCACCTGCTGACAGCCTGCTCCCAGTGCAACCTGCTGTTGTGGACTTGGTGAATCCAGTGCAACCTACGTGGCACAGAGTAAGTCTAACCTGCCCTAGTTTTAAAGGACTCCGGGAGTTTCTGGCCCAGGTCACCAGCACTGGTGAGCTGGCCTGTGAGTCAGCCATACAGGGAAGGTAATCAGGGAAGATTGAAGTAAGAAATTGGGCATAGTGGCCTGAGGATTCATTCCCCATTAAGAAAGGCAAGAGGAGATGTCCAGAAAGTGGGTGAGATGGAGAATAAATCAGGTATAGATAATCGCATGGGGCCTGTGAAGAGGAAAGAAACACCTTGTCCTAGCACTCTGCAAAAAGCCCAGTGAAAATCTAGTGGTAGAAATTTCTTGAAGTTGGTTGAGTATTACCACAATGGCTGACCCTCTTAAGCTGTGGTTCTCTAACATGTGGTATGAATTACCTAGAACGTTTGTTAAAAACTAGATTCCCCACCCCATGTACAATAATTCTGTTAGTCTGAGATGGACCCCAGAATTTGGTTCAACAAGCACTCCAAGTGGTTCTGGTAATGGTGGTTCTAGCCTAAACTTTAGAAAATAGCACCCAGAGACTACTTAAATATCCCTTCATGGAGTCTAGCCTTCCTCCATAAAAGAGCACCTTGGGCCAGCCTTTGTGAAAAGTACAGTATCTGAGTCGGGCGTGGTGGCGCTTGTAATCCCCGCACTTGGTAGGCTGAGACAGGAGGATCGCACAGGTTCAAAGCCAGCCTCAGCTACTTAGTGAGGCTCTCAGCAACTTAGTGAGACCCTGTTTCCAAATAAAATAGAAAATAGGTCTGGGAGTATAACCCAGAGGTAGAAAGCTCCTGGGTTCTACCCCCAGTACCACCAAAAAAAAAAAAAAAAAAAAAAAAAAAAAGTACAGTATCTGTTCTCTCTGTGGAAAGTGGAGGTTGGGGGTTAGTTCTGGGAGTAGGAGGGATGGGTGGATGGTCAGAGAGAAGTCCAGCTTTCATATACCTGAAGGACTTTCCCATCAAGGTACTTAGGCTCTCAGTTTGGAAAAGAAAATGCCTCTCCTCCTCAGGTTCCCTGCATGATACTAAAAATAAAGTATCCCAGCAGAGAAACAGGTGACTTATTTTTTAAATCCTAGATGGGAATGATCCCCACTCTAGTGAGCTTCCCTTTACCTAGTAACAGTAGCTTATGTTTATTGATGATTTGTTACTGATGAGTCCTTAGGGTTGAACCTCTGTTCATTTGGTCCTGAGAACATCCCAATGGGGTAAATACTAGCTTCATCCTCATTTTAGGGTTGAGCACATTAAGCAGGGCCACTGTGATGCACAGCACTGGGGCCCTGAGCCAGTGTGGTCTGTGTCTGCGACACCTCTTCTGGAGATGAGGACACAACATTCACCACCTCACACACTGCTCCTGGCATCTGGAGTGAGAGAGATTCTATAACTGTACCAGGTCCTACAGCTGGAACTGAAATGCTGAAACTTCCAGAGGAGAGAACTGTATAAGAAATTCCCATGAGCCTGTTGGGAAAGAATTGAACCAACCTGGAAATCAGTGTATGTTGTCATGTAAGGGTGGGTAGGGGTGAGGGGTCAAGTGGTAGCATATTCCCCTCATCATCTGTGTCAACTGAGAATGTTCAAGTCTCCATGGACAAGGAAGGCCTAAGACTCTTCCCAAGATATGTTTAAGACAATCAAGAATAAAGTTCCTATCCATCTACTCTCCCTCCCTTTCTCCCTCCCTCCCTTCTTTCCTTCCTTCCTTCCCTATCTTTCTGTGTGTCTTGTGTAGTATTGGGAATTAATCCCAGGAGCATTCTACTTCCAAGCTATATATTCAGCCTTTTGTTTGTTTGTTTAGAAACAGAGTCTTGCTAGGTCCCTAAGAGTCTTTATATATTGCTGAGGCTGTCCTTAAACCTGTGAGCCTCCTGTTTCAGCCTCCTACGTATTGAGATTACAGGCTTTCACCACCATACCCAGCTAGAGTGATTTCCTATGGGCCAATTTCCCAGCAAAGTTGATAAGCTGCTTGAGGGCAGGGACAATGCTTTACTGTGTTTGCCCATCTAGGGAAAGTATGTCACACATGCACAGGTAGGCATCTTTGCTTGTTTGCTTCTTTTCTCCCTATGTATCAGAAATTACACTTTCTGCTTTCAAAGTTTAGTGGGAAAGACCTACAAAAAAGATAACATACCGGGCATGGTGGTGCGCACTTGTAATCCCAGCATTCAGGAGGCTGAGACAGGAGGATCACAGTTTGAGGACAGCCTCAGCTACTTAATGAGGCCCTTTGCAATTCAGTAAGACCCTGTTTCAAAATAACGAATAAAAAATAGGGCTGGGGGTATAGCTCAGAGGTAGCATGCCCCTGGCTTCCACCCCCAGTACCACACACATAAAAAAAGTGAACAAGGCAGAGGAGAGAAGGCACATTCTAGGCAAACTGCCACCTACACAGGTGGCACCTACAAAGAAGTTGGAGAGGTGATAAGTGTAGGAGGAGAGAAAGGAAGATTTGTGGTCCTATAAGGAACTTAGTTTGGCTAAAGAAATTTTCCCTTGGATCAACGGAGGGGACTGGGGTAGGTGTGGGAGAAGGGCACCAGTTCTGGAGCCAGACGGCTTGGATGGCCCAACTCCCAGCTCTGCCACCTACCAGAGACCTGGCTGAGCAAATTATTTAGCCTTCTGGACCTCAAATCCTAATTTGTTAATAGGTTAACAATGCCTACCTTTGGAGACTCTTAACTATTAACTCTACGGCTTAATACTCACATAGCAGTTAAAACAAGGCCTGTTGTGTAGTACATACTCAATAAGGAGTAACTACTGTTGTAACCCTACTGTTCCCCCTCTTCCTTTCTCTCTCTCTTTCTCTCTCATTCCCCACTTTTACCCCACTTCATGTCATTCTTACCAATTATACCTCTAAGTCAAATACCAAAATCATCCATTGTCTCCACTGTCTCCACTCTAGATATCTATAATTTTTTATTAGATTATTAAAATAATCTCCTTACTGGTCTCCCTGCTTCTACTCTTGGTCTGCCATAATCTGATCCACAGAATAGCTAGAACAATCTATTTAAAAGATGAATCAGATGTTACTCAACTTCATCATATATCCTATCAGTCACTTAGAATTCTCCTTACCATGACCTAAAAGGTCTTAAATAATCTAGCTCCCTCAGCCCTCTCTCACCTCCATCTCATATGCCTGTCCATCTTACTCACTCTGCTTCAGCCTCTAGCTGTCTTGAACTTGACAAGTTTTTCTTGCTAACACCTTTGTGCCTGCTGCTCCTCTGTCTCCCCCACCTGTTAACTTATCTCCTCCTTGCCATGTAGAACCCAGCTCAAATGTCAGAGGGGTTGACTTTAGTTTGAGTGCAAAATGAAGTACCAGCCTCCCTGGTTTCTATCACGCTCCTATGGGGAATTTACTTGCTTTTCTTTGTTTCCTTACTCTTTCTTTTTTTTCCCATTTATGCACCCCCACTAATGTAAGCAAATAATGGCAGCAGATATATGGGCTTTCTCACTGTTGTATTTTCAGTGCTGTATTCTCAGATTTGGGTTTTGTAGGTCCCTGCAAAAGCTCATGTGTTGAAAGCAGTACCCAGTGCAGCAGGGCTCGGAGGTGGGGCCTGGCTGGTGGAGGTGGTCACTGGGACATCTTGTTTGTCCCTGGCCCCTTCCTCTTACTCTCTCTTCTTTTGGCCACCATGGACTGAGCAGCTTTTGCTCTGTTGCTGTGTTTCTGCCACGGAACCATGTGACTGAACCTCCAAAACCATGAGGCCAGATAAACCTTCCTTCCTTAATTTGTCCTTCCTTCCTTCCTTTCTTTCTTGGTACTGGGGATTGAACCCAGCAGGGGTTCTACCACTGAGCTATACCACAGCCCTTTTTATTTTTTACTGTGAGACAGGGACGCACTAAGTTACTACGTGCTGGCTTAGAACCTAAGATCCTGCTGTCTAAGCCTCCCAAGGACTGTGATTACAGGACCAGGCCACCATGCCCCAATATTCAGTTGTTCTTGTCAGATTGCGGTCACAATGATGAGACACTGACTAAACATTGCCTATAACAGCAAAGAGCCTCTCTCAACGTAGTAGGCCCTCAAACATTTATTGATATTGAATGAATTATAGAAGAGTAAGGGAATAAGGGAGATTACTGCCAACAGTTAAGGCACTCTGGGGCCAATGAGGTTTTTTTTTTTTTTTTTTTTCATTAACTCCTTCGAGAAATAATGAGACCCTAGCAGTGGTCTTCAACCTTGGCTGGGGATTGGAACCATTTGGAGAGTTCTTAAAAATACTGATGCCAGACACCACACCCAAACATTCTGACTTAATTAATGGGTGCAGCCTGTACAATCAGAATTTTCAAAAGCTCCCCAGAAGAGCCAAACTTGAAAACATTGCCCAAAAGGCAGAGGGGAATATAGAAAAGAGAACACAAGGATACTTAAGAGGGTATAATAAACAGAGCTTGATGGAGGTAACAGAAAGGAATGTCTGGAAAGAATCCTAGATTTCTGCCTTGGGCCTGGATGAATGAGAGAGGCACATTCTAAAGAAAAGATAACAAATCCCATCTTGAACAGGCTGTTTTTGGTGGCTTCCCAGATTCAAGTAAACATGCTCAATAGGTATTTCTTTCATAACGGGTTCATGTTAGTGAAGAACAGGAAATACTTCTAATTTTCAGGAAGAAAAGAAATGCCAGGAAAGGCATTTCTGGAAAATATGACAATTGTAGAGTACAAGACCATTCTCGTTCTGCGCAACTTCTTCACTCAAAACTCCCCTCCAAGCCAATGCTCCATCTGTGCTGAAATGTTTAACATGTTGATATATTTTCAAGGATTATGTTTTGAGTACTATTCCATAAATCCATCTGATTTACTATTCTTGCACTCTCTATAGGCTTAAATACCCCATAAATTGCTAGCAGTCTTCAAGTCGTACTTAAAGGTATGTATATATTTAGCAGCTCTAAAACTTACAATAAATAAAACCAAATACATCCATAATTACTTCCTTTAAGATTTGTGGTCAAAGATACTTAGATCTAAACTGTCTTGCTTGTTCGCTTTCCTAATTGGTAAATATTTACTGGGTTACCAAAGATACCAAGTACAGTCTGAAAAGACCATGCCTCCTTTGGTTTGTTTCTAATTTGATAGACACACTAAAATAAGGATTGAAAGGATGATATATTTAGTTAAGTAACAGATGGCGGATGGACATTTTGTCCAGCATCTATCACATTCGTTCCTCAGTATTCCAAGGAAGAATAATCTAAATCTTTAAGAGAAATAAACTAGGAGAGAATAGACCAGGACCAGAATGAATCCTCGTATTCAACTGAGGATTCATGCGAAATCCTGTGCAGGTTAAAAAATTCAAAGTGGGTAATGTATGGCTGGTTTAAAAGGGATGAGGGAACCCGGTGTAGTGGCGCATGCTTGTAATCCCAGTTCTTGGGAGGCCGAGTCAGGAGAATCACAGGTTCAAGGCCAGCCTCAGCAACTTAGTGCGGCCCTCCACAACTCAGTGAGACCCCGTTTCAAAATAAAACAAAAATAGGGTTGGAGGGCTCAGAGACAGAATGCCCCTAGGTTCTATCTCCAGTACCGAGAGAGAGAGAGAGAAAAAAAAAAAGTAAGAGAGATAGATAATGGGATGAAATTGAACAAAGCTGGATTAAAGTAATTCGGAATGTATCAGAGATCATAAAGACTTATTCTGTGGCTGAGATGCACTAAAGCGCCACAACCTGTTCCCTCCTCGCTCTCAAACAGGTGAGAACACAAAGGAACGAACACAGCCTTGCGAAATGTTAAGAGCCAGGGCCCGGAGCCCCGCACCTCCCTCCGCCGCCCCCGCAGCCCGGAGCACACCGCACGGGGCGCCGGCGCGGGCGAACGTGCGCGAGCGGATGACGGCGCCCGGGCGGCAGGTGGGCGGCGCCGTGACGTCACGACGCAGGCGCGCGGGGCGGGGCGGAGCGGGCGGAGGGCGGGGCCGCGGCGGAGGGCGGGGAGGATGGCAGTGGCGGCGCTGGTGCCCGGGAGCTGCGGTCCAGCCAGAGCCGCGGAGGAGGAGTGCGGGAGCGCGGCCGTCGGGACCCCTTCCCTCCGCCGCCCGCGCCCCAGCTGAGGGCATCGCGGCGCTGAGGAAGGCCCTGCCCGCACCGTGGCCTGGCCGCGCGCAGCCCGGAGCCGCCCAAGGTACGGCGGGCGCCCGAGCAGGGTGCGCCGGGCTGGGGGCAGGGGCGGCTCCCGCCCGCACCGGCGCGTTCTGCGGGCGCTGCCCTCGCGCCCCAGCCCGGGGCGGAAATGGAGTCGGAAGTCCCGCGGGAAAGGCGTCGCCCGTGCGCGCGGGCGGCGGGCCTCGGCCGGGCGGGCTCCCGGGAGGCGCGGGCGGCGCCCCGCAGCCTGGTGGCGGCCTCCCCCGCCGCGCATTCCTGGCCGGGGAAATCGCCCTAACGGGACCGCTTCCGGGCCTCGCCGCGAGCCCCGGGCCGGGACCTCGCCCCCAGCCCCGGCTGCCGCCGCGGGGCCCCGGGAAAGGAGAGCTCTGCTCCGGGAGGGCCGTCGGAGAGTGAGCGCCCCCTTCAAAAGCGAAAGTCACACGCACGCACGCACGCGCACGAAAAATGCTGGTGGCCTTGGAGAAATGTTTGTGTTAAGTAGGGGGTCTGCAGGGGCCGGCTCCCCCGTGCTACACACTCTGGCTGCTCCCAGCCTTCAGCCAGCAAGTAATGCCGCTGCATTTAATTTCCAGTTTTCCCTATGATCCGGATTCCGTTCTGCTGGTGATCTTTTCCCCTCCCTATTTCCATTAATGGAAAGAAGAAACACGAAGTTTAGGGCTCGTTAACCTCGAGACACAGGCAGTAAGGAAGAGTGTAGGTAAGTCTAAGTGCGTGGGACACGGAGATGTTTGTCCTTCGGCCCCTTGGAGGTTGGGACCTACGAATGGTGCTTTACTCAGATTAATACTAGTGAAAATGTTGCAGAAGGTTTTGTTAGGTTGATGTTGGAAAAGGCAGCCTTTACATGCCGCCGCAGTGTTAAAACCGAGGTGTTGACTGGAAAGGATAGTTTGAAATGTTAGTCAACAGTGGAGACAAAGCATTCCTTCTCGTGATCCTACCTCAAAATGTTTGTGATTTTTTTCTTTTCATTCTACATTGTTCGGGTTTTTTGTAAGAACGCCGCTTTGAACTGTTTTTTTTTTTTTAATTTTATTTTAAATTAGATTCATTGACCCTTTTGGGTGTACGAAGCCTGACAGTACGCTTAAGTTTTGTTTTCATTTTTGCCATTAGTCATCTCAGTGTACATCTTACCACTTCTTTTTATAATTCAAGTCTTTACCATATTTGCTTTTTTAGGCTTCTTTAACCTTGAACTGTCTGAATTGAATTAAACTAAATACTTTTCTCTATGTAGAAAATGGCCATGGCCTGATTTAATAAACCAAATTAAGCAGACAGCAACAAAACCTTTTTTTAAAAATCCTAAAACGAAACTACTTTTTTTGGTTAGTATTATGCTTTTTAATTTTTTTAAAGAATCACAATATATGGCATAACAAATTAAAATTTTATGTTCAATAGAAAATATTTTACTGTTATCACAGGTAAGATTTTTTTTAACTGAAAGACTAGGAGTCGAAATACAATTAACCCTTTGTTATCCAAATAGTAGTTACTTGAAGTGGTGTCTCATTCAGGGAATGCCTCAATTGGACATTGAAGTTAATTTAAAGAATTGCCCATTTTACTGTCATCCAATCAGAATTTACTTTTTACATATTAGTGGCAATGTGCTGAATCTTTGGTGCCTTTTTACTTGAGTAAATAAAACCATATTATTTTTTTCTACGATTGGTATCTGTTTTTAAAAGATACTTCAGCATCTTACTGAAAAGTAAATGAACTTTCCATATTTTAGTGTGGGTGAAATAATGCAACACTTGCAGCTGACACTCAGGGTTCACCTTTTATTGGGTCAGATTGAAGAATACTGTTTGTTATGGAGTTGTTTGATGTAATTAATATGGTCTATTTGAGGAAAACTTTTTTAACATTTGAAAGAATCTCTTGTATTATGTCAGTTTCTGATTTTAAATGCTTTACATAGATTTATCACAGAAATTCTTTGGTTTCTAGTCATTCCCATCTCCCTCATACACATACACTTAATTCTTGTTTTTAATCTGCAGGGCACTGAGGATTGAGAAATGTAATTTCTGAAATTTCCAAGAAAGGGAAAAAAGCAAAATATTTGCAATTTGTGAAAGTCCCTAGTTAAGTGCTTGACACAGAGTAAACTGGTGATAAATTTGGTTATGTTTACAATAAAATTGCTCACTTAAATATCCACTCAGATAATATAGAACATCTTTGGAAATTGTTATTTTTGTGATGCTATTGATAGGTGACAATCGTCAGATGCAGGCTAGTTCTTACTGGCTAAGTTTATGCTATTTTGTCATTTTTTTTTAAATTATTATTCTGGTAAAAATTAGGCCATTATTTTAGGCAAAAAAAACAAAGTAAAGTTGAATTTCTAAATTTATATTTGATTGTATGTTACATTGTATTTGGTGAGCCAGCTCCTAATAGCAAAGTTATGCTTTAGTGATTGAAAGGACCCAAAATCATATATTGAGTACTTTAGCGACAAGGCTTTGGCTTGACTTCTCTTTAGCAAAACATTAATCTGACTACTTAGAATAGCTAAATTTTCCTTACTTAGGCCAGCTCTTTTTTTTTTTTTTAAGAAAAAATTCAGTAGAAATCCATTATATTTCTATCCAGTAGAAATCAGGAATAATTATTTTTCTTTGAGTCTTTTTTGTCACAAAATGTTCTTTGTCAACTGACAGATGCAGAACATCAAAACTACACACATGCATAAACATACCTGTAGTATTGAAGACTGAAGGACAGGGTTCATTTGCTAAACACATCTGTATTTCAGATGGTAGTAGACTTCAGCCAAAAAGCAGTGAAGATATTTTGAGTGTTTAAAACTTGGGTACAATGAATTTGTTTCTCTTTGTTCAGTATTACTAAAGAATTTTTCATTTTTTATTTTTTATTTTTTGGTGGTACTGGGGGTGGAACCCAGGGGCTTTTCTGCCTCCAGACTATACTCCCAGACCCCTTTTTTAAAAAATATTTTATTTGGAAACAGGGTCTCACTAAGTTGCTGAGAGCCTCACTAAGTAGCTGAGGCTGGCTTTGAACCTGTACCATCCTCCTGTCTCAGCCTCCCAAGCACTGGGATTACAAACGTGTACTACCCACGCCTGGCTAAATAATTATTTTTATTATTCACATTATTTTGAAAGCTATGCCATTAGCCTTAAAACTATTACATAGTTTTGTCTTGATATATAGTATTTTGACCTAAAAATCATGTACTAGGGAATACTAGTTCTTGATTAATTTTAGGAGTCCTATTTGGAAAGGGTTTGTTATGTGAAAGTCAATAGGACAAAACTGATGAGTTGTTTTAGCCCTAAAGAAAAAATCTTTAGAACTAAATCTGTAGTGTGCAAAACTGAAATTAGTTCCTTAAAATTATGTACCCTTAATGCTCCCAACCTCTGTCCCACTCTGGAGACACCTGAGAGTAAAAATAACACTGTTGTAACATGAATAGCTAGCAGGCTGCCAGTTGAAGAGGGACTTTTCTAAAAATGAGGCATAAGGAAGGAGCTAACTAGTTAGAGGAAAGGTGAAGGAAACCAGAACAAGCCATTGGAAGAATGACAGCATTTAGACTTCTGAGTAGATATTACATAGCATAATAATGTAGATGTTGTATTACAGAAACAGATTGTTATTGGTCTGAGTCTGTGGGTTTATATTTTGTAATTTCTGAATCAAGTCTTGACATTTGCTCCCCAAAATGGTATTCTAAATTATTCTTGTCCATGATCACAAATAAGATGGTGTAGGAGGTAATGCAAACTCTGTTTTCTTTCTTTCTTTCTTTCTTTCTTTCTTTCTTTCTTTCTTTCTTTCTTTCTTTCTTTCTTTCTTTTTTTGGCAGGTCTGGGGATGAAACCCAGGGGCATTTGACCTCCCAGCTACATCCCCTGCCCTATTATTTTATTCTTTATTTTGAAATAGGGTCTCTAAGTTACGGAGGGCCTCACTAAGTAGCTGAGGTTCAGCCTCCCAAATGCTGGGATTACAAGCGTGCACCACCACGTCTGGCTTTCTGTTTACTCTTAAGGTTTTAACACTTTACATAAATCTGACATAATAGTTGTAAAATAAGTATTTGCTAACTGAATAAAGTATCTACAGTGTAAAGTATCTATTTTATATAACTTTCTGTATAGTGGTGCTTTCCAATTGAAAAATACTGTGAGCCACACATGTAGTATAAGATTTTCTAGTACCATATTAAAAATAAAAAGAGCCAGGCGTGGTGGCGCACGCTTGTAATCCCAGCATTCAGGAGGCTGAGACTGGAGGATCATGGTTCACGGTTCATGGACAGCCTTAGTTACTTAGGCCCTCCACAACTTAGTGAGACCCTGTTTCAAAAATAAAGAATAAAAAATAGGGCTGGGGGTGTGGCTTGGAGGTAGAATGCCTCTGGGTTCTATCCTCAGTACCGCAAAATAAAAATAAATAAGTAAATAAATAATTAAAAAATAAAAAGAAACCGTTGAAGTTAATGTTTGTAATTAACCCAACATATCCCAGAATTACCATTTCAACCTGTATTAGTGAGTGTCTTTACATTCTTTTATTTATAATGGACAGTGTAACTCTAAGGGTATTTGTATGATCATTTCTTTTCCACAGAAAATTCTTTATCTTTTTGTAGTCTGGGTTTTTTTTTTAAGTCAAATACAGAGCTATATATGCTGTTATACTGGAATTGAGTTGAATCCCAAGTCATGGCACCTGTAAGTCTTCCCAGAGTTGTGCAACTCTTCCAGAATGACTTGGTGCATCTGTTTCATTGGATTACTATAAATTAATTATGCATTTGAAACATTCTGAACCAATCTGACAAAAGTGTTACAAAAGAGGTCCTTTTATTAGTAGTAACTTGTCATAGCAAGGCTTAGTATAAAAACAAAAGCAAGGAGTCCCCTGAGACTACTGCATGTGGAGTGTCCTGTTACCTCCCACTTGGGAATCAGTTACAATGAATAAATCAATACAAGGTGCTCTTGTAACATAGAATCAGGAGAGGTGAGTAGGTTTGAGCAATGAATTTTAAACTTCTCATCTATAAATAGTGCCTGAACTAAACTGGCCTTCATATTTTTGTTTGTATCAATAACTAAGACTTCTTATGTAGGTGTCCTTAAATCTAAATCATGAAATAAGGTCCCTTGAAAAGGAGAGATGGGAACTGGTAAGTAGTGGTGAATGGAGAGAGAAAGTAAAGTAACCCAGTAACCATTTAGAAAATCCTGTCATCTTGCCAGGGGCATGCTTGTAATCCCCATGCTTGGGAGGCGGAGACAGGAGGATTGCGCAGGTTGGAAGCCAGCCTCGCTGGCTTAAGAGACCCTGTTTCCAAATAAAAAAGTATAAAAATAGGTCTGGGAGTGTAGCCCTGAGGTAGAAGGGTTTCCAGGAACCCCAGTACCACAAAAGAAAAAGAAAAAGAAGAAAAAGAAAAGCCTGTCATCTTATACTATATGATGTATATAATAGCTCAGAGATGGTAGTTCTTTTATCCAAATAGTAGTAATGGTTACCTGGCAAGCAGTTGAGAGACTTGCTTTTATACACAGCCAAATCACATAGATGTCTTCATATAGCAATACTCTTTAATTTTAAGACGGTTTTTTTTTAAATTATGGAAAACATTAAATATCCTTTGGCCTATTGTATGACAATGGAATATAAAACTGGTGTCCTTAACAAAATTTTCATAACCATGGAATAGTGGGTTCCAGAACCTCAAAAGATAAATTCACATCCTAATCCCTGGAACCTGTGAACATGACCTTATTTGGAAGACGAGTCTTTGTAGGAATAATTAAGGATCTTGAGACAAGATCATTTTGGGATATCCTGTTAGCTTCAAAATCCAGCAACAAATGTCTGTATAAAGGAGAAGCAGGGGGAAATGACAGCAAGAAAGATGTTCAGAAGAGGAGGCAGCAATGTGGCCATAGAGACAGAGATTGGAGCAATGTGGCCATAACCAAGGGATGCTCATAGTCACCAGAAGGTGGAAGAGGCAAAGACACTTAGACTCCGGAAGGGAACATGGCCCTGCTAGATTTGGGACCTCAAACTTTCAGAACTGTGAAAGAATAAATTTCTGTTGTCTCAATCCACTTAGTTTGTGATCGTTTGTTAAAATAGCTACAGGAAACTAATATATAGCTGAAAGTCTTCAGTAAACCAAAGATCTGTGCTTATCTTTGTTTCATATCATGCTTTGTGACTATGAGAGATTAGACAGTCCTTCCCTTAGAATTTTAATTCTTTCTTAGAACTATCAGAGGAACCAGTCTTAACAGGTTTAAGAAATAGATTATATCCAACAAATTACATTCTGTTGCTTCTCCCTATGGTCATTTTTGTCTTCTTCCCTACTTGGCACTTCTATACTCTTTGCTTTTTAAGATGTAGTTGACATGGGGTGGGGAAGGGGAATAGATGGGTAACATATCGGTATAGACTAACAAATTTTTTTTGTTTTTTTCTTGTTTGGGGGTACTGGGGATTGAACCCAGAGGCATTCTACCTCAGACTACTCCCTCAGCCCCATTTTATTCTTTATTTTGAAACAGGGTCTCACTAAGTTGCAGAGGGCCTCAAGTTGGTGAGGCTGGCCTCGAACTTATGATCTACCTGACTCAGCCTCCCAAGTCCTGGGATTAAAAGTACCCACCTCCACACCCAGCCTGTTTTAATAAGGTATAATTTCTAAATGATGCCCTTCCCATCTTTTCTATCTCCTTTATTGAACCTTCTCTTCTCTCCTGTATCTTAATGTCGGCATGCCACAGGGTTCATTCCCTACCTTTTTATACTTAACCTCCTTAGCGATTTTATCCATGCTCGAGATTTTGCACACCACCCGTATAACAACCCCAAATTACATTTCTAGGCCAGATTTTTTTCCCCGCTGAGCTTCAAGCGGCTTGTCTAAGAGGTATTTGTGTATACATCTTCATCTAGATCTAAAAGTTACCTCAAATTTAAATGCCTGAAAATGAACTCCTGGTTTTGGCTCCTCTCTAAAACAGTTGTTCTTTTCACAGCTCATCATTTCAGTTGATAGTAGTTTCAACCTCCTGGTCGATCAGGCCCAAATCCTCTCACAATCCACAGTCTGTCAGGATATGCATCAAAACATCCTTATCACCTCTATTGATGAGCTTTCATCTCATCTTTTCTAGATTATTGCTGTTCTATTTAAACTGTTCTCTGAGTTGTCAACAGTATCCCCCTATCTGTGCTTGTGTGTATGAGGGGGTATTGGGAATTAAACCCAGAGGCATTCCACATCTGAGTTATACCCCCATCCCTATTTCACTTTTTATTTAAAAACAGGGTCTAAGTTTCTGTGCACTCGCCTACCACTTTCATTTTCTTCTTTTTCTTTTCTTTTTCCTTTTTTTTTTTTTTTTTGTACTGGGGATGGAACCGAGCGGCATTCTACCTTTGAGCTACACTCCCAGCCCTATTTTATATTGTTTATTTGGAAACAGTGTCTCGCTGAGTTGCAAAGGGCCTCACTTAGTACCTGAGGCTGTCAGTGAACCCAGATCTTCTGTCTTGGCCTCCCAAATGCTGGGATTATAAGCATGCACCACCATGCCTGGCTCTTCTACCACTTTTTGGCCTCCTGGCTATTCCTTGAAAATGCCAGGCATGTTGTTCCCCTAGAGTCTTTGCAGTGTCGTATTTCCTCTGCCTTGGATATTCTTTCCCTAGGTTTCCACTTGTCTCACTCCTTTGCCTCCTTCAGGCTTTTGCATAATGTCATTTTTTAAATAAGATTCTGATGACTCCATTTAAAATTGTAGTAAATACCACATATATACTCTTTCTTTGTTCTGCTTAAGGTTTTTCCTGTCTGCTAGCAAAGAATTACATTAAAGTACCGAAATGGAGTATTTAAAAAATATTATTTAGAAAGTTGTAAACTTCTGTATAAAAGCATGCAATAGTTTTTAGTAGTGTTTATATATAATTACTGACCTAGAATGACTTATGGAGTTAAGATAGGAGTTGGGTCTTGAAAGAGGAATAATACTTTAGAAGAGCAAAGAAGATGGGAAAGAGTAGTTCAGGCAAAGGCAAAAGCATGGTGAAAGTCAGAGGTGACACTATGTTAAGATGAGTGCGAGGTTTTTTTTTTTTAATGTAGGAGAATCATGAGAGACTAAGGTTATACTGGGGGGGGGGCTTTGAATGCAATGTGAAGTTCGAAATTTTTATTTATTATATGTGAAAATCAATGGAAATTTATAAGCAGACCATAATAGAAGATAATGTGGTAGTTGAGACAGCAGGTGATTAATGAAGGCCTTGTCTAAAAAGTAAGATAGTATTAGACTTTGGCTCTGTCACATTATCTCTGTGGATACATCACATGCCCTCTAGACCAGTGCTGATCAATAGAACTTTCTGAGTGGATGGAAGTGTTCTAGATGTGTGCTGTTCAGTATGATAGCAAGTAGCTACCTAAGACTGTCGAGCATTTGAAACATTACTGGTGCAACTGAGGGGCTGTTAATTTTAGTTGAAATAGCCTCACATGGTTGGTGGTGATATTTAGGCTGAGTTGTTGTAGACTTAAGAAAAGTAAGTGGGTATTTACGATGCACCTGTGCATGACTAGTATTTATAAAATAGTTCCAGGATTGTAACCTCCTTTTCCCTGTTTCTGTATCCCTGCCTAACAGATCCACTCTGATTTTTTAACGGCTGTCTTTTCAAATTGGTCTTTAGAGTGAAGCTTCCCAAGAGTCAGTAGTTAAGTATCTAATATATCTAATTTTATAGCATATTTTAGAATTATAATTAAATTGTTTCTTTTGAATTCTTAATGAGAAAAACCATAATAATCATAAGACTTTATGATTGTTTACCATGTAATTCTTGCCTAGATATTTCTGTTTTCTTTAAAAGCACTCCCCTACTTGTTCCTTTATAAAGCCAATTCCTTTGTGTTTGAACTTTTTGGGGGGACATGTTTTGAGAAAGGCTAATATCAATGCTGCATATCCAAAAGAAATGACACATTTTGCTTATTGTGCCTCTTGTTTTACATGAGATGTTGTTACTTCTGAGAATTACTTTATAAAGTGAAAAAGTATTTAAAACCAGCTTCTAGGACCTCTACTGTTCTAGTCTGTATATATCTTCTTATGCACATATAAAAGTATACACACCCAGTGATTTAGCTAACAGAGGCCTTCTCCCCTTACCCATTATGTTCTATAGGAGAAAGCAGTAAATGAGCCTAGAGTAAAATTGGAGAAGTAAAGTGCTGCTATTAATAATTTATATTTGGGGTGTGTGAGTTGAGGGGAAGGGGCATCCAGAAAAAGTAGTTAGGACAGAATAAACAAATGTTTGAAAATTTGGGGACATTTATAAAAGAACAGAAACAAGAACTATTTATCTGAGAAAAATTAATTATTCACTTTTAATCCTAGAGTATTCTTTGTGTTAAAAGTACCAGTATAATTGTATATTAGAATAGTCTTAGAACTAAACAATCTTTGACATTAACAGGTCTTAATCATCTTAGTTTTCAAGTAAGTGTATAGAAAATTTAAAAAGTAGATAGAAGCCAGGCGTGGTGGTGCACGCTTGTAATCCCTGTGCTTGGGAGGCAGAGACAGGAGGATCGTGCAGGTTCGAAGCCAGCTGTGCGCGCTGGCTTAGGAGACCCTGTTTCCAAATAAAAATGTAAAAAGAGGTCTGGGAGTGTAGCCCGGAGGTAGAAGGGCTTCCAGGAACCCCAGTACCACCACCAAAAAAAAAAAAAAGTAGATAGACTTAGCTAAGATCTTATACTAGGTTAATGTTTCTCCTTCCGATTTGCCTATGTATTTTAACCAGTTAAGAAAAATTTTCAATGGCTCATTATATTTATTCCTTTTTATTGGCACATTATGATTATAGACAGCTAGTTATCTTTTTAAAATTTGCATATATCAGCTGGGCTTCATGGTGCACACTTACACTCCTAGTATTCTGGAGGCTGAGACAGTAAGATTGCAAATTTGAGGCCAGCCTGGACAATTTAGCAAAACTCTGCCTCAGAATAAAAAATTAAAGGGCTACAGATGTGGCTCAGTTGTAGAGTGGCCCTGGGTTCAGTTCCCAGTATACCACAAAACAAAACAAGCCCCTTCCCCCAACCAAGCAAAAACCTTATATATCTCTGGGCATTTGATCATACCTGGCATTTTAATTTTGCTTTCTCTACCATTCCCTGTTGGTGTGTTGCTTGCCCTTCTTATCTAGAGAGGGACTGAAATGAGCCAGCCAAAATGTTTTTAATCTTTTTTTTATTGGGAAAATGGAATGAGTAATGCTTTTTCCTTTCTGCAGCAGCTTACTTTTTTAGTAATGGATTGAGTAATGAGTATTATTAAAACCACAGAGCACTCTTCTGTTCTACCTCTTAGTCAAGAATAGGCTTAAATAGGTAAATGTAGCAAGTGCATGTTTTTGAAGCTGCTTAAGAAATATATCTTTTGGGAGACTTTGTGGCAAAATAGTTTACCTTTTACTTTAGTTTCTGTTTTAGATGACAGATGTTTTAAAGATAGAATGGAAAGTGGTAGTATATGTAGATCTTAGTAAGCATTCACTTTTGTGTGTGTGGTACTAGGGGCATTCTACCTCCAAGCTGCACTCCCAGCCCTGTTTTTTGTTAATTTGAAATAATCTTACTAAATAACTGAGGCTGTCCGTAAACCTGCAATCCTCCTGTCTCATCCTCCCAAGTACTGGGATTACAAGCACACACAACTACGCCCTGCCAGCATTCAATTTTTTGTTGTTATTGTAGTTGGTGGTTCTGGGGATGGAACCCTTCTACCTCTGGGCTACACTCCCAGACCTATTTTATATGTTTTTATTTGGAAACAGGGTCCACAATCCTCCTGTCTCCGCCTTCCAAGCACGGGGATTACAAGTGTGTGCTACCACGCCCGGCTAGCATTCACTTTTCAAAAGTGAAACTGAACCAGGCTTGGTGGTGCACACTTGTAATCCCAGTACTTGGGAGGCTGAGACAGGAGGATCTCGTGTTTGAAGCCAACCTCACCAGTTTAGTGAGGCTCTCAGCAACTTAGTGAGACCCTGTTTCCAAATAAAGTATAAAAAATAGGCCTGGAGGTATAGCATGGATGTAGAACACCCCTGGGTTCCATCCCCAATACCACCAAAAAAATAAAATAAAATAAAAATAGTGAAACTGATTGCTGGAAACTAATACTTCTTTATACTAACAGTCTGTTGATTTATCCCTTAAACTTTTATTAGATTAAAGATATTTATTCCATTTTTAATATTAGACCACTAGAGTTAGGCTTGTTAACTATATAAATGTAAGAAAACTGAATACTTCATTTACCTTTGAAAAATTTATGAACTGTGATAATGTATTCCAAACTTCCAAATGACTGGCTATACTGATTACATTAAAAAGGCCATTTGGGAGACAATCATTTATTTAATTTTATTTCTGACCTTGTGCATATTAATCTTCCAACAATTTTGTCTCTAGTAGATGATTTAGATATATTTGTACCATCTTCTCAAATATTTATAATAGGTGTAGCTAATATTTATTAAGTGACTAATATATGTCATACCTTATGCCGAAATCTTTATTCTTATAGTAACCTGTAGGTACTATTACTCTTGTTTTACATTTGAAGAAAGAAATTGAGTCTTAGTAATTTCCTTCCTTCCTTCTTTCCTTCCTTCCTTCCTTCTTTCTTATTTTGCAAAACTTGGGAATGAACCCAGGGCATTCTACCTCTGAGCTACACCCTCAGCCCTATTTTTTATTTTGAAACAGGGTCTCACTAAGTGGCAGAGGGCCTTACTGAGTAGCTGAGGCTGGCTGCAAACCTGCTATACTTCTGTCTTTGCCTCCTAGTACTGGGATTACAAGCATGTGCTGCCACGCCAGGCGAGTCTTAGTAATTTAACTCCGTCACATAGCTGGCTGCTGTAAATCTCAGAGGCCGAACTTTACCCTGATATATGATTTAGAGTCTTCATTTTACTCTCACTGTGTATTCCATCATTACCCTGTTTTTGTATAGCATTAAAAAGAAGAACTCTCCATATAATTGTAAATGTTTTTTTACCTCATCTCACAGCTTTAAGGTGATAAGGCAGGTGATTGTGTCTGAAACAAAAAGACAACCCCCAAAATCTTATGGTGGAATACAATAAAAGTTTATTTCTCACTTATATAAAGAACCATGGGAATGACTCATATCCAGATTCCTTCAGTTTTGTGTCTCCTGCCTCCTAAATTCTTGGAGTCAACCACTGGAATTACTACATTTAGCCAGCAATTGACTCTAGAAAGGGGGGAAGGGGGAGGGAGGGGGGGAGGGAGAGAGGGAGGGGAGAGAGCGCGAGCGAGCGAGCAAGCTTGAGGATATTTGAGGGAATTTTGTAGGGGCCCATCCTTGAAAGGACATATGTCTTTGTACTCAAATTACCTTGGCCAAGACTAGTCATATGGTCACATCTAGTTTTAGGGGAATAGAAAATGACTACCTCTGTTCTCAGGAAAAAAATGAAACATGAATATAACATCATATCTGCCTAATAGTGTTTTCCTTATTTTGTAGATAATAGGGAGATTGTTACTGACCTAATACCACAGAGCACTTAGTTAATGATCCATAAGATTTAATATAATAGGTTCATATTTATGATGAGGTATTGAAATAATTGAAAGGTATTTAGATCATATTTCTAGCACCATTACTGCCTTACGAATTTGAACAGTAAGTGCTTTACCTCTGTTACATTATTTTAGAGATATTGTTAGCTGATTTACCTTATAAGGAATAATAAAAACATTTTCAGCCAGGCGTGGTGGCGCATGCTTGTAATCCCCGCACTTGGGAGGCTGAGACAGAGGATCACACAGGTTCGAAGCCAGCCTCAGCTACTTAGTGAGGCTCTCAGCAATTTATTGGAGACCCTGTTTCCAAATATAAAAAATATAAAAATATAAAAATAGGTCTGGGAGTATAGCCTGGAGGTAGAAAGCCTCTGGGTTCTATTCACAGTAACACACACACACACACACACACACACACACACACACTCCAGCAGTAATTGCCATTTTAAGCAAGATTGACATAATAGCACTATAATATCCTTAGATGCACATTCTTAATCACTTGCCCTTTGAACATAATATTGATTAACCTTTATTTGTATGATTTTTGTTTTTAATATGTGTGAGACAAGTTTTGAGGTTTCCCTTGCTGTTTATTAATTAATATTGGTTCCTGAAGTTATTATGGAGAGTGGGCTAAATAAGTATTTTCTATAATCGTTTTGTTAGATAACTAGTGATTACTTTTTGTGCAGTTTAAATCGTTTCCCAGAGTGTTAGAAGTTAGAAATTGTCAAATAAAAAAAAAATAGAGTACTGCCGGGCGTGGTGGAGCAGCACGCTTGTAATTCTGGCGCTTGGGAGGCAGAGACAGGAGGATCGTGATGGTTTGAAGACCCACTGGCTTAAGAGACCCTGTTACCAAATAAAAATATATATATAAAATATGTCTAGGTCTGGGAGTGTAGCCTGGAGGTAGAAGGGCTTCCGGGAACTCCAGTACCACCAAAAAAAAAAAAAAATACTGTCAAAAGTACAAAAGTATAGTGTACTAGGAACAAAGCTTTAAAATAGATTTTGATAAGTATTTGTTTAGATTATGGAGCTATCACATATGCCCAAGTATAAATCACTATTTTTTTAAAAATCATGCTTAAGCCAGGTGTGGTGGCACACGCTGGTAATCCCAGCATTCAGGAGGCTGAGACCAGAGGATCACGGTTCTTGAACAGCCTCAGCTACTTAGTGACGCCCTCCGCAACTTAGACCCTGTTTCAAGATAAACAATAAATAGGACAGGGGGTGTAGCTTGGAGGTCCAATGCCCCTGGATTTCACCCCCAGGCCCCCCCAAAACAATCATGCTTAAGAGGGAAATACTTTATTAAAGATCCTAGTGAGGAAACAACAACGAAAAATTTAGATACTTGGAAAGGCATTCATGTTACTTCACTTTTTAAGGAAGATTGAGCCGGGCATGGTGGCGCACGCTTGTAATCCCTGCGCTTGGGAGGCAGAGACAGGAGGATCACGTAGGTTCGAAGTCAGCCGTGCTGGCTTAAGAGACCCTGTTTCCAAATAAAATATTAAAAAATAGGTCTGGGAGTGTAGCCCGGAGGTAGAAGGGTTCCATCCCCAGTACCACCAAAAAAAAAAAAAAAAAAAAAAGATTTAGTCTGAAATGCCTGCTTGGTGTTTAGAAGCACTAGAACAAAAGTTTCACAGAGCAGGGACCTTATCTATTTTGTTCAGACCTTATCTGTTTTGTATACACAGCACTTAGAAGAGTATCCAGCACATGATAAACACTGAATATTTTTGTTGAAAAGAAAAATGAGTTAATATGTAGGCAGGTTTCTTGAAGCAGAGGCAGAAAAAACCACACCAATTTTAGTTCTTCTTATAACATCTTACAATTGTAAATGTTGGATTATGCAAAAAAAAACTTTCAGAGATCTTTAAGAAGTAGTCTAATAATTTGGTATATTTTCATGACAAGTATATACATAAACTTAAGCTAAAATGTCTTGTGACAGCATCATGTGAAGATTCAAGAATATTGTATCCAAGTATAGAGGAAGGTATATTTTGGAAAGCTGCCAAATGTTTGTTGTTGCTGCTGTGTGTATGTTTTAATTTATCAATCTTTTTCTATGAAGAAAAGTTCATAGAACTCAAGCAGAAAGAGTTTTTTTGGCTGAGGTTTCAGGGGTTGGAATTTGAGATTGCCAAGTGGCTGGAAATTGAGTGGATAAATCCCAGAAAGGAGGGAGTTATAATAGGGTAGCCCTAAAATTCTGTGGACAAACTCCTCTAAATAGCTAGTTGTTTTCTGAACTGTGCACAGTAGATTCCAGGGATCTCAAAGGAAAACAATGACTGGAAGGCAGAAAAAGCTGAATAGAAATTTCAGCTGCTGCTTTCTGCATAAGAGAAAGGATTTGGTGTTCTCACTAAGGTAGTAGAGCTTAGTAAACATTTTTGCTTTTTACAGATCCACTTAAAAAAGCATGAATCCAAGGCTTCATAAGTTTAAGTTGATGAGCCAGTGACCTAACCACCAGGTATAATAAAAATTCTAACTCTTCAGAAAATGAGACTGTAGAGCCTTTATAACATATCACCCACAATATCCAGTTTATAATAAGCAGTTGCTAGACATGTGAAAATATAAAATATAGCTCACTGTAAAGGACAGCCCTCCATAGGTTGCAGAATTATTAGGCACACTTTTAAAGAAGCTCTAATACTTTAATCCTTGAGGGAGGAAATAGAATCATAATGACTGAATGGATAGGTTATCTCAGTGGAGAAATAGGAACCATAAAAAAGCAACAGTTGGTCTAGAACTGAAAAGTAGAATATCTAAAATGAAATTTTCACTGGATGGTTTTAGTGATAGATTGAAAATGACAGATGAAAAAGCTGGTGAAATTGAAGATATATCAGTAAAATTTTGCCAACTAAAGAATGGAGGGAAAAAAAGCAAAACCAAGCCAGGCATGGTGGCGCACACTTTTAAACCCAGCAGTCAGGAGGCTGAGACAGGAGGCCATGGTTTGCGGACAGCCTCAGCTACTTAGTGAGGCCCTTTGCAACTCATTGAGAACCTGTTTCAAAATAAAGAATAAAAAATAGGGCAGGGACTATAGCTCGAAGGTAGAATGCCCCTGGGTTCCATCCCAAGTACTGCAAAAAAACAACAAAAAACAAACAATAAACAGAGCCTCAGTGGTCACTGGGATAAAATTAAATTGTCTAACTAAAAATAATTAGAATTCCAGAAAGAGAAAAGAGAGAAAAAATTAATGAAACTATAATTTTCTTATTCAGTTTGAATCAACTTCAAATCCAAGAAGTTTGGTAAACCCTGAGTAAAATAAGTACAAAGAAAACTATATTTAGTCACATCATAATCAAACTGCTGAATATCAAAGATAGAAATTGTTGAATTCAAAGGGGGAAAAGTTATATTACTTATATTGGAATTAAAATATCAATGAAAGATGACTTACCAGAAATAATGGAGACCAGAAGGCCATGTAAATTTCCTGAAAAGATAAAGCTATTAATCTGGAATACTATATTCAGCAAAATCTTTTTATTTTTAAAAAGGTGAAATAAGGATGTTTTTCAGATAAACATCAAGGCAATTTGTTGGAAATTTCTACATTCAGAAATACTAAAGTATGTTCTTAAGGCTACAGGAAAATGAGACCAGATGAAAAGAAATGGATCCATAATAAGGAATAAATAGTGCCAGAAATGGCAAAAATATTGACAAATAAGTGTATAAAGCAATAGAATTATTTACAGGAGTTTCATCAAAGTGATAATTGAAAAATTTAATCTCCATATGCCAAACATTTAGATAAAGCTAATACTGAATATTTAAAAATCAAAGGTGAATGTTAATGTCCTAGTATGAAAATGGTTTAAAAAATGAAACATTGCCGGGCACAATGGTGCACATTTGTTATCCCAGCATTTGGGAAGCTGAGACAGGAGGATCATGGTTCGCGGACAACCTCAGGTACTTAGGTCCTTTGCATCTCAGTAAGACCTTGTTTCAAAATAAAGGATAAAAAATAGTGCTGGGGGTATAGCTCGGAGATAGAATGCCCCTGGGTTCCACCCCCATTTTGATAGTCTGTTTCAAGACTTAGAAGTTCATATCAAGGAGAAACATCCACCAAAAAGTGGCTTATCAAATAAGTTGGGGAGGTTGACACCAAGAGTATCGTGGTTTGCGGACAGCCTCAGCCTCTTAGTGTTAGGCCTTTCACAACTCAGTGAGACCCTGTTTCAAAAATAAAAAGACTATACAAATAGGGCTGGAGGTATAGCTCAGAGGTACAATGCCCATGGGTTATATACCCAGTACTGCAAAAAAAAATTTTTTTTAATTAAAAAATAGGGGAGGATCATTATTCATAACTAGTGTTGAGATAGTGGGCTAGACATTTAGAAATCAAAATTTTATCTCTGCTTATTCCTAACATTAAAATAAATTGGAATGGGTTAAAGATTGAAGCTAAAATTAATTATAGAAGTACCAGAAGAAGACATCAGAGAATTTAAGAAAACCTTGGCGTGGAGAAAGCTTTTTACAACAAGTATAAAAACCAAAAGTCATAAAAACAAAGATATGTGAATTTGAACACATAAATTTTTTTGAAATTTCTGCATTGAAAAGTTGTTAATTTTTTAAAAATGTAGTTGATGTAATAGCAAAGTTCACTTATATAGAACAGGTCTTATATATCAATAATGAAGATCCACCAGCAGAATATGAACATGTAGTTCACAAAAACTGAAATGTAGGTGATTTGTACAGAGAAAGTACTAACAAATATCTTTCTCATCAGTCAAAGCAAATGTTCCTCTTGGTTTCTCAATCTCACATATAAATATATGGCCAATGTATGGCCATTAAAATTAAGATTTTCCTTTATTCCTCATTTTTTCCATTTCTCAACATAAGCATATCCTGAAGTTTAAAATGCAACATTTTAAATTTAAAAATCATGTTTTTTTCCCCTTAGCTCTTTTCCTTGAAGCTTCATATTTCATTAGTGACCAAATTAGTGATCTTTAGGGACTCTGCTGAGAATTCTCTTATCTCCAGGCGTGGCGGTGCACCCTTGTAATCCCAGCATTCGGGAGACTGAGACAGGATGATCGCAATTCACAGACAACCTCAGCTACTTAGTGAGGCCCTTTGTAACTCAGTGAGACCCTGTTTCCAAATAAAGAATACAAAACAGGGCTGGGATTGTAGTTCGTAGGTCAAATGCCTCTAGGTGTCAGGGTTCCACCTCAGTACTGCAAAAACAAAACAAAACAAAACTCTGTATTTCGGAAACTCTTCAGTAAAATCAAATCAGACTTTTATTTTCTTTCTACGCTATTTTATTGCTTTTATTATTAGGAGACTCATTTCTTTTACTGTTCTTTTCAGTGCAAGTAAATATAATTGCATGCTATTTTTATTACATGCATATTTTAGAATGTTCTACTATTTACCTGGATATTAGACACCTCAAAAATAATTGAAAATTAGAAGTTGTAGGGATTCTTTGCTCTTAAATTTAGTGGCCAAGCCGGGAGTGGTGGCACATGCTTGTAATCCCCATACTTGGGAGGCTGAGATAGGAGGATCACACAGGTTCGAAGGCAGCCTCAGCTACTTAGGCTCTCAGCAGCTTAGTGAGACCCTGTTTCTACATAAAGTATAAAATAAGTCTAGGAGTATAGCCCTGAGGTAGAAAAGCCCCTGGGTTCCACACCCAGTAACACACACACACACACACACACACAAAAGTGAACATCAGTACAAAATTACTTGATTTCTCTCTCTCTCTCTCTCTTTTTTTTTTTTTTTTTTTTGGTGGTACTGGGGTTCTTGGAAGCCCTTCTACCTCCGGGCTACACTCCCAGACCTATTTTTTTTTAACTTTATATGGAAACAGGGTCTCTTAAGCCAGCGAGGCTGGCTCCGAACCAGCAAAATCCTCCTGTCTCTGCCTCCCAAGCCTGGGGATTACAAGCGTGCGCCACCACGCCTGGCGATTTTTCTCATATTTAATCCCTCTTAAGAAATGACCCCCCCCCAAAAAAAAAAAACAGTTTTAGTTGTGTAGCAAAACAAAAAACATAGTTGAAAGAACTTATAATAGAATTCTCTCTTAAGAAGTAATTTTATTTATTTTGGTTTGCAAAATTTAACCTAGTCATCTTTATTTCCAAAGTCCAAAGTATACTTTAATGTGTTGTAAGTCCTTTAGGCACAAAGGTGGCTATTAGATACTATTCAAGTATTTATGGCTAGAAGGTGTTTATTTGTGGAATACTTAAATTACAATGTACAGTGTTAGAAACTTAGTACATTACATGTATCATGTAGTATTTGTGAAGTAAAAGGTTCTTTTCACTATTTAAAAGCCAGATATAGGCCGGGTGTGGTGGCACACTTGTAATCACAACATTTGGGAGGCTGAGACCGGAGGAGATCATGGTTCGCAGCCAGCCTCAGCTACTTACTGAGGCCCTCTGCAACTTAGTGAGATCCTGTTTCAAAATAAAGAATAAAAAATAGGGCAGGGTTTGTAGCTTGGAGTTCCATCCCTAAACCACACACACACACACACACACACACACACAGCCAGATATAGAAAGGCTTTTGTATAGTTAATAAGATCATGCAATAGTAGTAACCCAAAAGCATCATTTACTTAACCAATATTTATTATTTGCTTTTTATAAGCTACATACTGTGTAAGGTACTAGAGATATAAAACTTTCTTTACATTTTATTTCAACTAACATATAGTGCAGTGTTAGGCTTTGTTAGATTTTTTTTTGGGGGGGTGGTACTGGGAGTGGAACTCAGGGGCTTTCTACCTCTGGGCTATACTCCCACCAGACCTATTTTATACTTTATTTAGAAACAGGGTTCTCACTAAGTAGCTGAGCTGGCTTCGAACCTACGCGATCCTCCCATCTCATCCTCCCAAGCGTGGGAATTACAAGCATGCGCCACTACGCCTGGCTTGTTAGATATTTTAACATGTCAATTTCACATTATACTCATAACATTCATTTGGAATGAGTAGTATCATCTATATTTCATAAAGGAAGTCACAGATTCAGGAATGTTCCTTAACCTAGGGTATTGTAACTAAAAATGGCTGAGCCAGGTGTCTTGATTCCCAAGTTCTTTGTGTGTCCAGTGCTGGGTGGTTTTTGTCCCCCACTCCCAGACCTACTCTCATCTACCTTTCTCTGCACTCTGCATTTCAGGAGTTTGACCTCCAAGGATTGCCTCAGTTGTCCTTTCTTGCTGGCTTCTGATTAGATTTAGCCAGATACTGGATCCAGAGGAGAAAGAAGCTGGATATTCCTCTAGCTGTGGTTTGTTAGCCCTTCTCTAGAAATTGCTCCCTTCCTGGCACTTCTGAGCACTCCTTCCTTTTTGGTTCCTTTGACCCTTTTCACAACTTTGTAAGTGCACTCTTGCTAACCTCTTTTGAGAATGATTTGGGTTTTACTAGGCCCTGACTAGTACAAACAGCTTTTCTTAAAACATGGGGTGCTCTCTATATAGGATGAGCCTTTTAATTCTTCTTAACACTCCTGTGTTTGTAAGTCAGTATTTAAAAATCTGGGGGCACATTTCCATTTAAAATGGTGGTTATGTGCTTTAGCTGGTGTGCTCAACTTTTGTAATTTTCACAAAGTGTGAAAACAGCATGGTATCAAATGAAACATATTTTAAGATAAGTCAGTACAAAGTTATCAGCACTCTTACTAAATTTTTAAGCCACACAGCTTTTACACACGGCAAAAACACTTGTTTCGGGCCATTCCAGTTTCTCACACATTCCTTAATAGATGGGGGAGAATTGAGGGGTTTTTTTTTAGCCAGATACAGTGATGCATGTCTCCTTTTTTTTTTTTTTTTTTTTTTTTTTTTTTGCTGCACTGGGGATGGAACCCAGGGACATTCAAGCTGCACCCCCCGCCCTATTTTATTCTTTATTTGGAAACCGGGTCTCACTAAGTTGCGGAGGGCCTCACTTAGTAGCTGAGGCTGGTTGTGAACCCAGATCCTCCTGTCTCAGCTTCCCAAATGTTGGGATTATAAACATGTGCCACCAAGCCCAGCACATGCCTTTAATCCTGGCTACTTGAGAGACTGAAACAGGAGGATTATAATATGGAGACCAGCCCCTTTCTTAAAATGTTTTGGGGTAGTTTAGTGGTAGAGTGCCTCTGAGTTTAATCCTCAGTACTTGGGAGGAGGGAGACTTTATAGGAGTCTTTATAGAGATATAAGCACTGTGGACTAGAGGTTATGCAAAGAGTTTCAGGTCTTTGTCCTTTTTAATACCAGTTTTAGGTGCTAAGATTGCAGTTCTGTAGTTGAAGTACATAAAAAGGTCAGATATAGGGCTCCTTTGCCAATGAGGAAACTACTTTTCAGTCAGATTTGTTAGGGGGGTGGGAGTCATGGGTTACTTGTTGAAATTGTGCTAAACTGGGGAAGAGGAAAGAGGAAAGACATTTTTCATGGCAGGTGACTAGAGTTTTTGTGACATTGGTGTTAGAAAACTGCCTTTTATGATTTTAGATATGTAATTGAAAACATATAATATGGAGTCTGTGCCATATTATCCTATTTCAATAACCAAATTCGTGTGTGTGTGTGTGTGTGTGTGTGTGTGTGTGTGTGTGTGTGTGTGTGTTGTACTGGGAATGGAAGCCAGGGGCCTTCTACCTCTGGGCTACACCCCAGCTTTATTTTATTTTTTATTTAGAGACAGGATTTTGCTAAGTTGCTGAGAATGTCATTAAATTGCTGAGGCTGGCTTTGAACTTGTGATCCTAAGTACTGGGATTACAAGCGTGCACCACCACACCTGGCTTAGCATCTTTAATTATAGCTCTGTACTTTTATTTTTGGGGAAAAGGGAACCTAATAAGCAGATAGTCATAGTATCTTGGAGGCTGCATTGGTCAGGGTTCTTCAGAGAAACAAATCAATAGGTTATATGGTGATGTATAGAAAGAGATCTATTATGAAGGGTTGGCTCATAGAACTATGGAGGCAGAATAGTTGCTCAGTCTGCTGTCTGCAAGCTGGAGGCCCAGGAAAACTGGTATTCTAGTCCAAACTCAAAGTATTGAGAACTAGAGGAGCCAGTGGTGTAAGTCCTGGTCTGAGTCCAGTGGCCTGAGAACCAGTAACACATATGTCCAATAGCAAGAGAAAGATGGGTGTCCTAGCCCAATCAGAGAGCTAATTCACCCCTCCTCTCTTTTTCTGTTAAGGCCCTCAATGGGTTGGACCTTGACTACGCATGTTAGTAAGGGCAATCTTCTTTACTCCACAGACTGAGTCAGATGGTGATCAATTCTAGTAACACCCTCAGACAAGCCCGGAAATGTTTTACCAGCTATCTGATACTACTTTGCCCAGTCAAGTTGATATAAAATTACTCACCACAGAGACTAACCTATCTTTCCTCTTCACTTTTTTTTTATGTTATCAATGTATTATAATTTGACAATCTTTGTGATAATAAACTCTTATAAAGAGTCTTCAAGGTTGGGGATTAGGATTTGATTTGAGTCCTATGATATCATTAAGTACATTTATTGTCTCTTATCACCTGTTCCTCTTCAGAAATGGTATGAACAATTCTATTATATGAACATCTAGCAATAACTAATCTATACTTAATCCAGTAGACCTCATTCTTGTCTTTGTAAACCTAGCCTGAACTAGTTGAACTTAAAACTCACACACACACACACACACACACTAAGAAATATGACAATGAAGTAATAAGACCAATATTTTCTAAGTCTTTTTTCATATGCAAAAGAGAATAATGAAAAAATGTATATGGCTAACGCCCTTGCTTCTGGGGTGATGGAATGAATATTGACTATATTTTCTGGGGTTTTTTTTTTTTTGGTGTGTGTGTGGTACTGGGGTTCCTGGAAGCCCTTCTACCTCCGGGCTACACTCCCAGACCCATTTTATATTTATTTATTTAGAAACAGGGTCTCGTAAGCCAGCGAGGCTGACTACAAACCTGCGCGATCCTCCTGTCTCTGCCTCCCAAGCGCGGGGATTCCAAGCGTGCGCCACCACGCCCAGCCTTGACTATATTTTCTCAATTTGCTGTTTCATAAGTCCCTTGCTAATTTTATTCAGGTAGTTTGCAAGATGTCTTCCTTTCTTTTAAAGTGAATTATGTATTATCCTATCTTTTGTCATACTATCCCAAAGTTTCCCTCTAAATTTGGTGAAAGAGCTTTTTTTTTTTTTTTTGGTTGTTGTTGTTGTTGTTGTTGTTTGTTTGGGTTTTGTTTTTGTGGTACTGGGGTTCCTGGAAGCCCTTTTACCTCCAGGCTACACTCCCAGACCTATTTTATATTATTATTTGCAAACAGGGTCTCTTAAGCCAGCACGGCTGGCTTTGAACCTGCGCGGTCCTCCTGTTTCTGCCTCCCAAGCGTGGGGATTACAAGGGTGCGCCACCACACCCTGCAAGCTGTTTTCGAGAGAGAGAGAGAGATTTCATTTTTTTGTGTATAGACTTATAACTGGTTTTTAGGATAATGTATTTCCTCTCTAATAATCAAAATAAGTATCAAAATAAAGATGGGAAAACCATTTGTCTTGTTAATAGGGATATTCTCAGTGTTTAGCACATGCTGGGCTAGATTTCAGCTGTGAAATTTAGCTAGACTTCCTGTGATTGAGGCATTCCCAGTCCTGTGATTGAAGGCATTATCCAGTCACATGCTTATAGACATTTTGGGTTATTTTTAGAGACTATCATTAAATTTTATGGATTTTTAAAGATAATTCTCATTATGTCCGTTGTTAAAGCGTACCTAAAGTAATGAAAAACGAGCCTTGTTTTAGGGGCAAGCCTGTAGGGTTTTTTTGTTTGTTTTGTTTTTGTTTTTGTTTTTTTGGTACTGGGGATGGAACCCAGAAGAAATCTTCTTCAAGCTACACCCCCAGCCCTATTTTTTTTTTAATTCTTTATTTTGAAACAGTCTCACTGAGTTGCAAAGGGCCTAAGTAGCTGAGGCTGTCCATGAACTGCAATCCTCCTGTCTCAGCCTCCCAAATGCTGGGATTACAAGTGTGCACCACCACCGCCTGGCTCAGAATATTACATTTTAATATTCAGCTTTTTATGTTTTCCTTTGAAGCTTGTAAATATATTTGAAGTTTTCAAAAAGCTTTCTAGGTAAGATGACTGCATGTTCCAATTTGTCCCTGTTATTCCATTTCAAGTGTATTACCTCTAGTGTTTTACCTCTAAATGGTTCTCAAGGACATAAAAGATATGTTTGACTTTCTATGTGTGTGTGGAACTGGGGGTGGAACCCAGGAGCCTTCTACCTCCAGGCTATATTCCCAGACCTATTTTATGTTTTATTTGGAAATAGGATCTCACTAAGTAGCTGAGGCTGGCTTCAAACCTGTGCGAGCCTCCTGTCTCAGCCTCTCAAGTATGGGGATTACAAGTATGCACCACCACGCCTGGCTTATGTTTGACTTTCAAATCAGGAATTTTTTTTAACTTTTTAATTATGGTGTAACACTTATCCAAAATATGCATTAACTATGAGTTTATGACCATTAATTTATGAAAAGGTAAACATACCTTTGTTAGAAATTACACATACTAAGGAAGTTCCCTCGGGACATCCCTTCTAAAGGTAGCCATCGTTCTGACTTAAAATATCATAGATGGAGCCAAGCATGGTGGTGCACGCTTTAATCCCCGTGCTTGGGAGGCGGAGACAGGAGTATCTCACAGGTTTGAAGCCAGCTGTGCTGGCTTAAGAGACCCTGTTTTCAAATTAAAAAGTATAAAAATAGGTCTGGGAGTGTAGACTGGAGGTAGAAGGGTTTCCAGGAACTCCAGTACCATCCCCCCCCTCAAAAAAAAAAAAAAGAAAAGAAAAAACCGCCCAGGTGTGGTGGCGTATGCTTGTAATCCCTCTGCTTGGGAGGCTGAGACCGGAGGATCACACATGTTTGAAGCCAGCCTCAGCTACTTAGTGAGGCTCTCAGCAACTTAGTGAGACCCTGTGTCTAAGTAAAATATAAAATAGGTCTGGAAGTATACCCTGGAGGTAGAAAAGTTCCTGGGTTCTACTCCCAGTACACACACACACACACACACACACACACACACACACACACACACACACACACTATAGATAGATAGATTAGTTCCGCCTTGTTCTTTCTTGTTTTATGTATAGTAGTATTTTTACTGTTTTATGGTATAGTAGAATGTGAATATACCACAACTTACTTACTCTGTTGATAGAGATGTGTATTATTCCAGTATTTTAGTTGTTATAACCAATACTGCTATGAACATTGTTTTCTACATCTTTTGATGCATTTCTGTGGTAATTTCTCTTGTGTATTTTTAGGAGTAAAATTTCTGGGTAATAGAGTACTGTATTTAAACAAAACTTTTTTCTTTTCTTTTGTACTGAGGATTGAACCTAGGAGCATTCTACATCTAAGCTATACATACCTCCAGCCTGTTTTATTTTTTGTTTTTTGAAACAGTCTTGCCAGGTTGCTGAGGCAGTCCTCGAACCTGCAGTCCTCCTGTCTCAGCCTCCCAAGTACTGGGATTACAAGCATGCATCACTACATCTTGCTTCAAGTTTGATAGACATTAAGCAGTTTTCCAAAGTATTTGTGCCATTTTATACTTCCCTGACTAATATAAGAGTATTCCTGTTCCTCCAGATCCTTTGCAATGCTTGGAAGTAATAATTCACCCTATTGGGTATGTGATATCTCAGTGTAGCTTTAATGTTTGTTTGTTTGTTTGTTTGTTTGTTTGTTTGTTTTTGTCATTACTGGGGATTAAACCAAGGGGCATTCAACCTCCATGCTACACCCCCAACCCTATATTTTAAAAACAGGGTTTCATCAAGTTGTGGAGGACCTTACTAAGTTGCAGAGGGTGTCACTAACTATCTGAGCCTGGCCACAAACCCGAGATTCATCTATCTTAGCCTCCCAAGTTCTAGGATTACAAGCATGCTCCACCATGCCCCTCGCTTTAATATTTTGTTTCCTATTATCTAATGGTGTTAAACTTTTTTTTTGTATCCTTTGTGAAGTGCCTGTTCTCTGCTCATTTTTCTGTTGGATTGTCTACTTTATTGATTTTTAAGTGTTCTCTACATACCATGGATACTGTTCCTATAAGTTAATGTGGCAGATATTCTCCCACATCTTTAATAATGTCTTTTGATTTAATTGTAGTTCAATTTATCAATCTTTTATGTTTAATAATATGTGCTTTTTAAGAAATCTTTTATTGAAATATTCTCCTCTGTTGTCTTCTAAAAATTTTATGGTTTTACTTTTCACATTTTGATCTGTGAAACATCTGGAATTGAATTTTATACATGGTATGAGCCATAGGTCAAGTTCTTTTTTATTTTTCTCAGGTGAATAACTGGTAGACATATAGTACCATAAAAATTTTTTAATAAAAAGGCTATTTTAATGCCCAGCAATGTCACCTTTGTCATAAAGCAAGTATCATGTATATAGGACTTTTAAGACTATTTTGTTCCATTGTTTTGTGTCTATCTTTGTAACATAGCACACTGTCTTAATTACTGTAACTATATAATATGTCATTATTTCTGGCAATGTAAGAGCCTCTCTTGGTGGTGGTCTTTAAGATAGTATAACCTAGTCGGGCGTTTGTAATCCCAGCTCTTGGGAGGCTGAGACAAGAGGATTACGCAAGTTCGAAGCCAGCCTCAGCTACTTAGTGAGGCTCTCAGCAACTTAGTGAGACCTTGTTTCCAAATAAAATGTAAAATAGGTCTGGGAATGTAGCCCGGAGATAGAAAGCCCCTGGGTTCCATCCCCAGTACCACAAAAAAAAAAAAGATTGTATAACCTATTCTTAACCCTTTGTATTGGCATGTATGTATTATTTTCAATTAAAAACAAACTCAAAAAGGCAGTAAGGAATCATTTAAGTTAGTGTGATAATGACCAGAAGTTTTATTTAAGATTTTAATAATGATCAGGTCAGCTCAAATATAGAGAATCTTTTTTTTTTTTTTTTCCCAGAACTGGAGATTAAACCCCAGGGGTATTCTACCTCTGAGCTACACCTCCAACCCCTTTTTAAAATTCTTTTTTTGAAACAGTCTCACTAAGTTGCAGAGGGCCTCATTGAGTAGCTGAGGCTGGCTGTGAACCTGTAATCCTTCTATCTCAGCCTCCTAAATACTGGGATTACAATTGTGTGCCACCATGCTCAGCTTAGAGAATCTTTTATTATGATTAAAGAATGTCCTCATTGCTGTTTCAGCAATAATTTTATACTCTGTAGAACAGTTTGATAAATTGACCTTATTTTTAAATTAATGATTAAAAGAACATGTTTGAAATTTCATAATGTTTATAAGCTTATAGAAGCATGAAGACTAAAAATACAATTAAATGTTCATGGTTTTTGTTTTATTTTTCAGGACATCTATGATAACAGTCTTCTGTAAATTGAACTTTTTCAAGAATTTTCTTACATCATGACTTAATCTGAATGCAAGAAGAAATAGGTTTTATCTGCAAATATAATGAAGGGCTGTGTGTAAACACTGACCCTGACTCAATTCTAATGAGCATATTAGACATGAGTTTACATCGGCAAATGGGTTCAGATCGAGATCTTCAGTCTTCCGCTTCATCTGTGAGCCTGCCTTCAGTCAAAAAGGCTCCCAAAAAGAGAAGAATTTCATTAGGCTCACTCTTTCGGAGGAAAAAGGACAACAAGCGTAAATCAAGGGAGCTACATGGCGGAGTGGATGGAATTGCAAGTATTGAGAGCATACATTCTGAAATGTGTACTGATAAGAACTCCATTTTCTCTACAAATACCTCTTCTGACAACGGATTAACATCTATCAGCAAACAAATTGGAGACTTTATAGAGTGTCCTCTGTGCCTTTTGCGGCATTCTAAAGACAGATTTCCTGATATAATGACTTGTCATCATAGATCTTGTGTGGATTGCTTACGACAATACCTAAGGATAGAAATCTCTGAGAGTAGAGTTAATATCAGTTGCCCAGAATGTACTGAAAGGTTCAATCCCCATGATATTCGCTTGATACTAAGTGATGATGTCTTGATGGAAAAATATGAAGAGTTCATGCTCAGACGGTGGCTTGTTGCAGATCCTGATTGCAGGTGGTGTCCAGCTCCAGACTGTGGGTAAGATGTTGTTTCAGTATTTTTGAGTTGATTTGTTTTTCTGTGGAAATAAAAGAAGAACTTGCTGGCTTACTCAAAAGAATAGTCTTAATATGCCAGAGAAGTCATTTATTCAACAAACATGTTGAGCACATGCCTTGTTATAGGTGTTAAAAGGCAAGAATCCTATCTTAGTTTATATTGTCTCTGTATTATATTTTCACTTAGAGCATTTTGGAAGAAAAGAACAAGATGGTAGAGAAAGGATCTAGTTGTATGCAAAATTGAATTTCCCCATCCATTTAGAGAGTTTTATTTTGGAATACAGATGAAATGATCCATGGTTGTTTGCTTGGGGTGAGGGATTTTTGTGTGATCATAAATAAAAGTTATTTAACACACTTTGAAAAATACTGTCCTTGCTTCAGAGTAGAAAAGAGTACTAACCAAGTTTATATTTGATATCTCTTGAGGTTTCTGACCTAATATTTTTTCCACTCTTCTAAGGGCCAGGACCTATTAACTTGTTTAAAGTACAATATTTATAAGTCAGGTGTAGTGGTATTCCCAGAATTTGGGAGGCCAAGACAGGAGGATCAGAGTTTCAAGGCCAGCTTCAGCAACTTAGTGAGACCTTCAGCAACTTAAACCCTGTTCCAAAATAAAAATAAAAGGTGCTAGAGATAAGGCTCTGAGGTAGAATGCCCCTGGGTTCAGTTTCCAATAATAAACAAAAAACCTCAAAACAATATTTCTAAAAACTTCACTTGTGAAGCAGTTTAGGAGGCCAAATTTGAGTGCTGAAATTTAACTAGAGTTAGGTTTGCTGCCCTGCTTTGGAGAACATGAACATACCATTCTTCCTGGGTTCAGAGAAGAATTTAGTCGTAGCCTGGGAGAAGAACTGGGGCAAGGGAAATGTAAGAGGAGAGGCAGCCTAGAACCTGTGTTAGATAAAAATAATTACTGTCTTTGCTTAGCAGGCCTCATTTGTATGTTATTTAGTCTGATAGCAAAGAGTTGGTGTTTTAGTTTCTGTCATCACCCATTTCAGTTGGGTAAGCCCCCCCTGCTGCAGGAACACATCATCCTTGTCATCTCGTGAGTACTTCTTAATTTACTGGGAATCTTTGTATATATTTAATTTAAATGTCTGTGAGCCCCCCGAGGGCAAAAAGAATTTTTTTCTTTGTGACCCCAGGTTAACCTCATGTTCTATAAAAAAAATTGTTGAATGAGCCAGTATGACTATATGTTCCTAACATAAAACACACTGTAGAGTAATGTGATCAACTGTAATTAGGTTTGTATAGTTTCAAGCTGGTTTTAATCATTTCTCAAAATAATTTACTCTAATGGAGGATAATGTTTTTAATGGTTTTTTTTAAAATGGAGCATAACCTTAGGGACTAAAGAACTTTTGTGTGTGTGTGTGTGGGTCTGGGGATGGAACCCAGGGGGCATTCGACCTCCGAGCTCCAACCCCTGCTCTTTATTTTGAAACAGGGTCTCACTAAGTTGCGGAGAGTCTCACTAAATAGCCGAGGCTGTCTGCAAAGCATGATCCTCTGGTCTCAGCCTCCCGAATGCTGGGATTACAAGCGTGCACCACCATGCCCGGCTAAGAACATATATTTTTAGAATTCCTATTAATGTCCATATTCTATCTCACAAAGAGAAATTTTAGCTATACCTTGACTTTTTTTTTTTATGTACTGGAAGTGCTTTTATAAGCTGACCTCTTAAAATTTTTAAAAATATCACAGAAGTACATTAAACTTAGAAAACTGATTTATTTATAGGTTAGTTATAGTAAGGTGTTTGGGGAGAAGTTGTTATTTATAACTAGTGATAAACATAAGAGTATTCTAGTAACTTGAACTCAGAGTTTTCTTTTAATTTATTCTTCCTGACTATAAAATTAACCCAGGTATATTTTAACACCAATTAACTCAGTACATATTATTTCACCTCATATTGTTAATGGATACTGAGATTTTTGGTGGCTTTTTCAAGGAATTAACAAAAATTAACATTTTCCCTCACACCCTTGTTCAAAACCAAGTTAATATATAAGACATAGTTGACATGTAAGCTTTCTCTTAGTTGACTAAAGAATGTAGCTCTAGACAGACAGCAAAAGTGCTAACATTCCATCCCTAAATTAGATTTCCACAGTGAGTCTCAGGCAGTTCTGAACATTTGTAGCCCTCCCCTGTAGCACATTAGTGGAAAACAGTAGGATGTGAGTCCTAAACAAAGGAACCAGAGACGAACCTCGCTTTGTCTAGACCTCACAAATGTACCAGACAAGTCAGTCACTTTTCTAGTGGAAGGATCGGAATTTGTTGAAAGTATAAGCATAAGCCTCTTCATTCTGATACAAACAGACTTTTCCTCTTAAATGAACTGATAATTCTGGGATTTTTGTTGTTGTTTTGTTCTTTAATGTTGTTAAAAACTTTATGCTTTTGAAAACATCTTGAATTTCTCCATAACTTTTCTTAACTTTTCTTCATTCTTTTCCTTTCATATAAAATATGCTGCAAGTAAGTAAAATATATCACCCTAGTTATCTCCCCTTCCTCAATGTTATAAATAGTATATTTGTAAAACACTAATACTGAGATACTCCCCCAGGAAATAAAAGTCATGATCAGATAAATTCAGGAAATATAGTATTCTATGTACTGAACATCAGTATATAAAAAATTCTTCAGGATTTTCTGTAGTAAAATAAAAACAACCAGAAAAACAAAAATACACACAACCCAAAAAAGTAATTTAATTTTGCTTGGTATTTCCCTAACTTCTGGGAAGACTGCCCTACTTCAGTTTTTCCTCTCTTCCCCACTTTCTTCCTAGCTGTCTACTACTAATCAGGAGGGTTTAAGCAGTCCAAGTAACTAGAAAACTTCAGAAGTTGTCTGTCTATCCCTGCTACCCCTAACATGTATATATATCGTTTTATTTAAATCTCATATTTATATCCTTAATTTTTTTTTTTTTAAGAGGCTCACTGTGTTGCCCAGATTGGCCTCTGTCTCCTGGCTTAAAGTGGTTCCCTGCCTCAGCCTCCTGAGTAGCTGGAGCTATGGGTCCATTCTGTCATACTAGCTTATGTCTTAATTTTTGAGATGTGTCAAACCTGCATTTTGCCAAATGGCCAGTTGTTGTCTCTGTTCTTCCAAGACTAAAGTCAGATATCACCATCATAGTGTGATAAACTTCAAGTTTTATTTTTACTTTTAAAAATGAGCAGTCAAATACTTGATGTTTGACATCATAAAGCAGGAATGGTAATCACTCTACATGGTCAGCCATTAGTTTGCTACATATTTAAAATACTACATATTTAAAAAATTCTATTTGGGTATTCATATTAATATCACTACTTTTGTTTATAGCATATTGTTTAGATTTAGGATGAAGTTTTGTGTTAATATATTTTATAGGAGGGACACTATTAGGATACTAAGTTTAGATAAATCTCAAAAATCATGTACCTCTCTAAGTCATTTTCAGCAAGTTTACATCTCTCTCCATAAAACCATAAAGAGATCATCTGAAATAAATTTATAAAATTGTTTGAAAGATTGTTGAGAAGAAAATGTGTTTCAGGTCCTCTATATTTCCTCAGTTGCCCTGCCATACTCTATGATTATTTTTTATTTTATTTTTTTGGTGGTACTGGGGGCGGAACCCAGGGGCTTTCTACCTCTAGACTATACTCCCAGACATATTTTATATTTTATTTGGAAACAGGATCTCACTAAGTTGCTGAGAGCCTCACTAAGTAGTTGAGGCTGGCTTTGAACCTGTGCAATCCTCCTGTCTCAGCCTCCCAAGCGTGGGGATTACAAGTGTGCGGCACCACACCCGGCTCCTTTATGATTTTATGCATATTTTATTAGATTTTGGAACTTCTCTTGTGTAATTTTGGAAGGGCAAAGTTGACGTTCTGCTTTTAATTTTTCTTGTCAATATGTGAAGAATTTCTCAATAGAATTTTTTTCTTGAAAGATACACAGCCTAAATCTTCATTAAAAATTAATTCAGGCCGGGCGTGGTGGCGTACGCTTGTAATCCCTGCGCTTGGGAAGCGAAAACAGGAGGATCATGCAGGTTCCAAGCCAGCCTCGCTGGCTTAAGAGACCCTGTTCCCAAATAAAATACAAAAAAATAGATCTAGGAGTGTAACCCAGAGGTAGAAGGGTTCCATCCCCAGTACCACCAAAAAAAAAATTAAGTCAGTTAAGTTTTGTTTAGTGATATAAATACTAGTATACTAAGCAGCTGTCTACAAAAGTTAGAATCCTCATACATAACCTGATTGTATTAATCTACCTTGTGTTTATAAATATTTGCTCAGAAAGGATATATTCTTCCTAAATGTATCTAGTCCAAGCACTTTCAGTATTTATATTAACTGTAAATTTATTTCCCTTTTTAATTATTTGAAAGTTAAATTTGTACCAAAATCTGACTCTCATAGACATCATTACCAATCATTGCATTTTTCTATCTTACACTCTAGTGGCACGTTATAATTATACATTGTAGTGAAGTTCAAAGTAGTCCACTCACACATGCACACACAGCCGTGTCCCACTGCACTGTCCCTGCCCCGTTCATCTTAGTAAGATGGGTAGTGATTCTTCATATGTAACATCACTAGGACTGCTCCTTCCTCAAGCCTCATTTTCCCCTTCTGCTATTCTGGTTTTCTCATTTATATGAAATCCCTTTTGTTTCCTATTGTCTTTGTAGCTTCCACAGATGAGAAAAAAATATGCAACCTTTCAGACTGGCTGATCTCACTGAACATAATACTCTTTAGTCCACCAATTTTCTGCAAATAACATGATTTTGTGCTTAATGGCAGAGTATACTTTATTGTTTATATATGCCGCCTTTTCATCAGTTGAGGGGTGCACCTAGGTTGGTTCCATAATTTGGCAATTGTGAATTGAGCTGCTAGATTGTAGCATTTTATTCTTGTAACATAATATACACTTACTTATTCAGTAAAACTTTAGCATAAAGATTTCCACTGTTGCCAGGTGTGGTGGCACACGCTTGTAATCCAGGTGCTTGGGAGGCTGAGACAGGAGGGTCACATAGGTTCGAAGCCAGCCTCAGCTACTTAGTGAGGCTCTCAGCAACTTAGTGAGACCCTGTTTCCAAATAAAATATAAAATAGGTCTGGGAGTATAGCCCAGAGGTAGAAAGCCTCTGGGTTCCACCCCCAGTACCACAAAAAAAAAGAGAAAGATTTCCACTGTTATATCTAGAATGCCCACCAATATTTACTTTTAAATGAGTATTCAAATATTAATATTAAATTCACATGACAATACTTACATTATTGATACAGAAATACTTGTAATTTGTATGATTACATCCTCATTAGCCAAGCACAAGTGCAAGGATAGCAGAGAGGTCATCAAAGTAGTCATTTGCATATGTGGTCTTCTGAAGGCCAAAGCTGATGATCTGGGCTGAATACCAAGGCTAAGCCAAACTTCAGTAAGTTCTGTTTTATGTGTGGGAAGACTTAGTTGTGGAGCAATTATATAACTTGCACTGCACAGGTAGAGGAAAGCAGGGTGGCACACACTTGTCATCCCAGTACTTGGAAGGCTGAGTCAGGAGGATCGCAGGTTCATGTCCAGCTCAGCAGCTTTGTGAGGCCCCTCACAACTTAATGAGACCCTTTTTCAAAATAAGGAATTAAAAATAGGGCTGGGAGTATAGCTCAGAGGTAAAATGACCTTGGGTTCAATCTCCAGTAACACACACACAGAGGTAGTAAGTCGTGGAAGTGTAATTTGCACTTCTTCTGCTTTGTAAATTGTGACCAGTTTCAAAAACTTACTGATTTTGGATTTGACCTTGCATTCACATGGATCTCACCATTCTACCCTTTCCTTCCCTCTTCTTCCTCCTCCCTCTCTGGGTTAGAGAAGAGAGTGCCGTTTCCTTTTCACTAGAATTATTATTTTATATAAAGATTTTACTTTAAATCATACTTTAGATTCATAATTAATAGAAAATTAAATGTAGGGTCCTTTTCCTTTTTCTGAGATTGAAATGAATCAGCTTCCTATCTTTTTTTTTTTTTTTTTTTTTTTTTTTTTTTTTGGTGGTACCGGGGTTCCTGGAAGCCCTTCTACCTCCGTGCTACACTCCCAGACCTATTTTTTATATATTTTTATTTGGAAACAGGGTCTCCTGAGCCAGCGCGCGCGGCTGGCTTCAAACCTGTGCGATCCTCCTGTCTCTGCCTCCCAAGTGCGGGGATTACAAGCATGCGCCACCATGCCTGGCCAGCTTCCTATCTTAAAGCTAAGAGGAGAGAAGCTTTGCCACAATGTCACGTGTTGATTTAAATTGCCTTTAATTCAGTATGTTTGAACATATCCGTGATAGTTGCAATTAGAGAATTTGTCAGAAATAAATTTAAGATATAAAGTGTAAATTTAAGATGTGAAGTACTTAAAGAGTACTTCCTTCAGCAGATCCCAAAATGGAAGAACTTCCCTGCTTCTTATAGTCTTGCATAATTGTGTAGATTACCTCGAAATTTGATAAAAACTTAGTTACAGTTTATTTAAATTTTATTGTCAGTAACAAGAAGAGCCCTAAAAAGTCCCCTAATTTTTTTTGTGTGTGTGGGGGGGTGGGTACTGGGGATGGAAATCAAGGGCATTCTACCTCTGAGCTATACCCCCAGCCCTATTTTTTATTCTTTATTTTCAAACAAGGTCTCACTGAGTAAAGGGCCTCACTAAGTAGCTGAGGCTATCCATGAACCACAATCCTCCTGTCTCAGCCTCCCAAATGCTGGTATTACAAGTGTGCACCACCACGCCTGGCTCAAAGTCCCTTAATTATGAGGCAAACAAAAGGAAATGTATGATATATACAAGTTTCTTAAATATAGGTAAGACTTGTTTATTGCTGTTTTCAAAAAGAACTAGTTTCTTCCTTCAGTCTTTCCCTCCCTACCTCCTTCCCTCCCTTCCTGCTCTGGGGATCAAACTCAGAGTCTTACTCATGTCAAGTAAGCACTCTACCACTGAGCTACATCCGTAGCCCCAAATTTCTTACTTGAAAGTTTCAATGAAGCCGGGTGTAGTGGCGCACGCTTGTAATCCCAGCATTTGGATAGGCCGAGACTGGAGGATTGCAGTTCCCCGACAGCCTCAGCTACTTAGGCCATTTGCAACTCAGTGAGACCCTGTTTCAAAAATAAAGAATAAAAAATAGGACTGGGGTTATAGCTGGGAGGTAGAATGCTCCTGGGTTCTGTCTCCAGTACCGCAAAAAGAAAAGGGAGGGAGGGGGGGGAGGAGGGAGGAAGGGGGGGAGGTAAGTTTCATTGAGGTAATTGGAGATGCCCATGTAGTTGTAAGAAGTAATTTCAGAGTTGGAATTATAGGAGATGTCTTATTTACATTGTTTGCCCCTCTGGTACCATTTTTGCAAAGCTATAGAACAATATCAGAATATAATTATCACTTAAAATATAAAAGAATATTGACAAAGATACAATCTACTAATTTACTTATTGTCCTCAGTTCTACTTGCACTTGTGTGTGTGTGTTTAGCATTTGATCACATGTAGATTTGTGTGCATCACCACAGTAAGGTACCGAACAGCTCCATCCCAGCAAAGATCCCTCGTACTGCTCTTTTGTAGCAGCATCTGCCTCCTTCCCACTCTCTCTTTTTTCACCCCGGCAGCCATAATCTGTTTTCCATTTCTAAAATGTCATTTCACATTTTTATATAAATAGAGACATGTATCTTATAACATTTTTGAAATTTGACTTTTTTCACTCAGCTTAATTCCCCAGAGATTGATCCACACTGTTACTCATGCCAGTAATTTTTTCTTATTGTTGAGTAGAGTGTACCTTGGTGTACATACGCGCACCCTGGTGTGTTTAACCATTTACTTGTTGAAGAATATATGGGTTCTTTATGGTTTTTAACTATAATAAATAAAGCTACTGTGAGTATTCATGTATAAAAATTTTATTTTTCAGGAATAAATGCCCAAGAATGTCCAGAACTTATTTTAAGTCAAAAGAATTTGTGTGTGTGTGTGTGTGTGTGTGTGTGTGTGTGTGTGTGGTACTGAGGGTGGAACCCAGGGGCTTTTCTACCTCCAGGCTATACTCCTATTTTATACTTTATTTGGGACAGGGTCTCACTTTTAGCTGAGAGCCCCACTCAGTAGCTGAGGCTAGCTTTGAACCTGTGTGATCCTCCTGTCTCAGCCTCCTAAGTGCTGGGATTATGCCATGCCCGGCATAAGTCAAAAGTTTTTAAAGTGCCAAAAATATATACTCAGAGAATTGCTATTAGGGCTAGACACATAACATGTTTTCAATCTTTTTTTTTTTTTCATCTGAAGTAAAAACACCCAAACTACATCTTATGCCATGCCCGGCATAAGTCAAAAGTTTTTAAAGTGCCAAAAATATATACTCAGAGAATTGCTATTAGGGCTAGACACATAACATGTTTTCAATCTTTTTTTTTTTTTCATCTGAAGTAAAAACACCCAAACTACATCTTGATTGAGCATTTCTAGTTTGTGCACTTTTCTGTAGGAGGTTGGCACCAAAGACCTATATTTACCATGTAGTTTAGGGGGACGGAAAATGGGACAGTTCTTGCATAAATTACAGGATAATCAGAAAGTCTATAAATTGGCACAATATGTCACTAACCAACAGGTGTAGCTGACTCATAGTGTGTTTTTAAATAATCATTTTATTTTTTTCTGATTAAGAAGATAACAAGTACTTATAAGAAATCATAAATATATAAATACATCAGGAAGAAAAGTAAAACTCCCAATACCAGAAAAACCATTGTTAAGTTTCTTGGTGTGTTTCTTGTCTTTTCTGTGTGCATTCAATACTGATTTAATTCATTTTTTATAAAATTACTGGTTAATATCCTACCTAAAAGTTGAAAGTTTTTAAAAGTTAAAAAGTAAGCTCTTAAAGTGTTTTTAAGATGAAAAGTAAAAAGGGTTGGGGTTGTAACTCAGGTAGAATGCCTCAGGGTTCAGTCCCCAGAACCAAAAAAGAAAAAATGTTTTTAATCTGTTTATGTCATTATTTGTGAACTGTTCACTTTTCTCTTATTTTGATATTGGTGATAGAGTGTTAAGAGTTTATAACTGCTAATGCATAAATATAAAATGGTTTTCAGGAATAATATTTTAGTTGGATACTTTATTTTACTCAATAGATAATCACACTTTAAATTTTTATTGTTTTTTCAAGATATGCTGTGATAGCATTCGGATGTGCCAGCTGTCCAAAACTAACTTGTGGGCGAGAAGGCTGTGGAACAGAGTTTTGCTACCACTGTAAGCAGATTTGGCACCCCAACCAGACCTGTGATGCTGCTCGGCAGGAGAGAGCCCAGAGTTTACGTTTAAGAACTATACGTTCTTCATCCATTAGTTATAGTCAGGAGTCTGGAGCAGCAGGTATTTATGTCTCATATTTTTCTAATAAGATATTTAACGCATACAGAAACATCTACTTATGCTAATAAAAAAGAAGTGTTCTGTTACTCTTATCCCCTGTTCTCCCTTCATTTTTTAAGTGTTTTTATGTTTTAAGTGCATTTCTGTCCCAGAAGCACATATTCTTTCCTGTGGAAGAAAGTGGTTCTGAGGTTGCAGCAGTTTTATTATCCAAAAGCAGATATAAAGGAAATGTCATATATTTTTTGTGTGTGGGGGGTGGTACTGGAGATGAAACCCAGGGGCTACACTCTCAGCCCTCTTTTATTCTTTTATTTTGAAACAGGGTCTCACTAAGTTGCAGATGGCCTCACTAAGTTAACGAGGCTGGCTACAAACCTACAATCCTGTCTCAAACTCCCAAGTGCGAGGATGACAAATGTGCAATCACACCCATCTCATTTATGTACTTATAATTAAATAATAATTTTGAATATACTACCTGTAGATTGTTTAAAACTATTTATTCTTGGAATCCTTTTAACTATCTTGTCAAAGTATTTATAACCATAAAACCCCTCCTTTATCTCTTACCTCATCCTTTTATTCTAGGTACTGATTCTTTGTAAGGCCCATCTGTCTATTCTATGTAGTAGGAAATGACAGCTTTTCTAAAGATAGCTGTATTATTTTTATAGTGCTTATAGTTGATGTTCTTAGGAGAAATGAATTCTTTCTCAGTGCTTTGGATGTAGTGACTCAGATTAATATCAAACTGTCACTTCCTATTATTGTTACTCACTCAGGAATAGCATTCAGAATATCTACATTTGAGTTAAGTAAAGGGTAGAAAAGTTCCAGAAAAGTGCCACTCAGAAGGCAAGGCGAACAGTTCACAGTTTGCTTGGGACTAGCCTTAAGTCTCTTTTCTCTTTTTAATCTTTGTTATCATTGTTTTGTTACTGTGTTTGAAAAATGTTTACATCTTAAAATTTTAATGAAAAAATGTGTTTCCTCTTTCAGAAGAAAAAAATGCTTTATATAATAAAAACAGCAAGCTAAAGCTGTCAGTCAATGAATTATATACATGTTAAGATTTTTTTGCATTGCTACAGTTGGTAATCATTAGAAATCATTATTAGATCAGTTTTATATACTTAACAGGTTGTCTCTGTTCCTAATAGCTGATGATATAAAGCCTTGCCCACGATGTGCTGCTTATATAATAAAGATGAATGATGGGAGCTGTAATCACATGACATGTGCTGTCTGCGGTTGTGAGTTTTGTTGGTTGTGTATGAAAGAAATCTCTGATTTACATTATCTAAGGTAAGCTTTTAAAGGGAGAGCTGTAAACATTTTATATTTTAAGACAAAAGAACTCCTATTGGAAAAAGTAAAGTCATTTGTGGGTTTTGTGTGCTTTGAAACGGGGTTTCCTTATGTTGCCCAGGCTGACTAATATCAAATTCCTGAGCTCAAGTGATCTCGGTCCCCCTAAGTGCTGAGATGGGCACATACCGTAATGCCAGGCTTATGCTAGTTATTTCTTTTTTTTTTTTTTTTTTTTTTCTTCTTTTTTTGCAGGTCTGGGGATGCAACCCAGGGGCATTTGACCTCCGAGCTACACCCCCTGCCCTACTTTTTCTTCTTTATTTTGAAACCGGGTCTCACTGAGTTGCAGAGGGCCTCACTAAGTAGCTGAGGCTGTCCGCGAACCATGATCCTCCAGTCTCAGCCTCCCAAATGCTGGAATTATAAGCATGCGCCACCACACCTGGCCATGCTAGTTATTTCTAATTAATTCCTAGTCCAAATCAGAAATGGAGGTTTCCTTTTTGTTTCTTTTTTGTCAGACTAGAATGCTAGTGTTTAATATCCGGTGTAATTATACTAGGTCATAAATTTTACATTTACTTTTTGGCTTCTAAATAAACTCAGAATTCAAGGAAAAGGGCAAAAATAAGTTTGAGAAGTGTTCTGTGACAGTCATTGTTTTAATGTGTTGTAATTTATGTCATATTTTGCACTAGTCAATTTACATTATAATTTTTTCCCATTAAGTCCGTCAGGATGTACTTTTTGGGGGAAGAAACCTTGGAGCCGAAAGAAGAAAATCTTGTGGCAGCTGGGAACCCTTGTTGGTGCTCCTGTTGGAATTGCTTTAATAGCAGGCATTGCTATCCCTGCAATGATTATTGGCATTCCTGTATATGTGGGCCGGAAGGTAAAGTGCATACTTCCTCCTTAGCGTGTTAGCTTATTCTAAAAATTGAGGTGTATCTCTTTACTGTTGATAAGTTTTTGCTTTGTTTTTTGTTTTCAAAGATTATTTTTAGTTTCTTCATTATAAAACAGTTGCTATTTTTCCTAAGGTAGCAAACCGGTAATGTTTGTTAAGCTAATATGTAAAAATAAAAAGCAGTCATGCTTTAAAATTATCTGAATCTGAAAAATTTAATAAAATTTCTTATGAAATGAACTTTAGACTGGGCGTGGTGGTGTACGCTTGTAATCTCAGCATTTGGGAGGCTGAGACAGGAGGATCACACAGGTTCAAAGCTAGCCTCAGCTACTTAGTGAGACTCTCAGCAACTTAGTGAGACCCTGTTTCCAAATTTAAAAAAATAGGTCTGGGAGTATAGCCTGGAAATAGAAAGCCCCTGAGTTCCACCTCCAGTACCACAAAAAAGAAAAAAAAAGTGTTAATAAAATGAGTATAAAGTATTAAGTATTTAAGTATAACTTATTTAATTTTGCGTATAAAGTATTATAAAATTTCAGGATATGCCTGATGTTTTTCTTATGAGTATATCCATCTAAAATCAGGTTTATGGCCAGGCGTGGTGGCACATGCTTGTAATCCCTGCACTTGGGAGTTGGAGACAGGAGTATCGTGCAAGTTTGAAGCCATCCTTGCTGGCTTAAGAGACCCTGTTTTCAAATAAAAACATAAAATAGATCTGGGAGTGTAGCCCATAGATAGAAGGGTTCCATCCCCAGTACCACCAAAAAATAAAATAAAAAAATAAGAAAATAAAATCAGGCTTATGGATTGTTAAATAGCTAAGTAACTCATTCTCTCAGGTAAAGAATAATTGACCGGTTCTTCAGTTCTTTCCACTTCAGCTTAAAGCCTTTCCCACACACACACTTGTACTCCTGTAGACTAGTAAATGCACTGCTTTGTAGATAATAAGAATCTTACGGAAGTCCAAGCACACTATTAATGATACCTACTGGCCTAGGATTTTTGAATGAATTATGTTTTATTAGCTAAGCAAATGATACTTTTTAAAAAGTTAATGGGATAATTTGTAATGTGCTGAGAAGTCTGGTGATGTCTAAATTAAAAGAATCTCAGAATTTAGAAGTAACTATAGAAATTATCCTGTCTCAATCCTGTACCCAAGAAGAATAAAGGATAGCAATTTATTAAAAGGAACTAACCTGTTTGTTGTTGGGCTTGTACTATGCGGCAGATGTGTTATGTATTCTAATTCTTTTTAACCTCAAACAACCTAGATATTTCAGTCTCTTAATTTTTATGGTAGCATGTGCCACCAGTTTCAGTTTAGTATACTTCTAATAAAACTACATAAAAGCCATTTTTACTCAAAATTGTTTAAAAATTAAAGAAAAAATCTATTGAATCACACTGCCGCTTTATGTAAGCAGATTTATTAGTAAGAAGCAAGTTAGTTGTAAGAATATGGTTTAAGAACAGTAATAGCTTTACCTTGAATTAGGATACTTGATAATAAAATTGTTGATAAATCACTTTTAAATTTCTTACACATGTAGGTCTGTTTCATGTAAATTAAATATGTGATGCACTTTCGTTTTAATTCTCCACCTGGTTTTTATTTTTATTCAAGATTCACAATCGATATGAAGGCAAGGATGTTTCAAAGCACAAACGGAATCTGGCCATAGCAGGTGGTGTGACCTTGTCTGTAATTGTGTCTCCAGTGGTAGCTGCAGTGACTGTAGGTAAGAAAATGCTTTAAAATAGTAGTTGCCTCAGATTTTAAGTGGTTTTGTGGAAGGATTTTTTTAAACAAAATATTATATTGTTAGATGAGGGTTTTTAATTTTATTTAAGGATAATTTAAGTTGAACCTACAAAGTCTCTCATTCAGTAGCCATACTAGTTAAAAGTATTATAGATTCAAGAGCCCATCCTTAGAATAGTTGACAAATTATTAGTGACTGGTAGTCCCTTCCCCCCATTTCAGTTCAGAGGCCTGCACTTAAAAAGAAAAGGCTAACTGGGTGTGGCGGTGCATGCTCCTAGTCCCAGTACTTGGGGGGCTGAGACAGAAGGATAGACGGTTCCCAACCAACCTCAGCTACTTAGTGAGGCCCTCTGCAACTTACTGACCCTGTTTCAAAATAAAGAATAAAAAATAGGGCTGGGGTCATCTCAGAGGTAGAGCACCCACCCAATACTGGAGGGGGGGGGTTACATGTCTTTACCGTTCCCCTCCCCCCTGTGTGTCACCTGAAAGCTGGGAGCCTGAATTTGCTTGTATCCTTTAAGAGCTGGGGAAATCCACTTCTTGCAAGTATGCCAGCCAAATCTTCACAATCCTAGCACTTTTCTCTTGTACACCTTTTCTTGAAAAGATTTTTTTCTAGACTTAATGTTTCTGTGATTTTGTTTTTGGCTCATAATAACTAATTTAATTCCTCTCTAGGCATTGGTGTTCCTATTATGTTAGCCTATGTCTATGGTGTTGTTCCAATTTCTCTCTGCCGAAGTGGAGGTTGTGGAGTTTCAACAGGAAATGGAAAAGGAGTCAGGATTGAGTTTGATGATGAAAATGATATAAATGTTGGTGGAACTAACACCGCTATAGGTAAGTCCTTTAAGGAGAAGTAGAAAATTGCTATTCATAGTTTCAAGTAGGGTGAGACCATAGATAACATGCAAATTAGAATTTTCATCATCTTACAAGGACAGATAGTGTTCATCTGTAAACAAACATCTCTGTGAAATGAACTGCCAATGAAAGATGTATGGATGAAAGAGGGTAGAATAATTCTAGGTATCTTAACAGGAATATGATGCCTTAGAAATCCAATCTTTTAACCAGGCATGGTAACACATGTTTGTAATTCCAGTAAAAGAGAGGCTGAGACAAGAGGATCGTTGGGTTCAAAGATAGCCTCAGCAAGTAATGAGACTCTCATCAACCTAGCAAGACCCGGTTTCAAAATAAAAATTAGAATAGTGCTGAGGATGTCGTTTGAAGGTAGAATGCCCCTGGGCTCAAACCCCAGTACCACACAAAAATAAAAAAGAAATCCTAGCTATGAATGGTGGTGCACACTTGTAATCCAAGTACTTGGGAGGCTGAGACAGGAGGTTTGCAGGTTTGCAGGCAGCCTCAGCTACGTAAAGTAATTAGGCTCTCACAATTTAGTGAGACCCTGTTTAAAATGAAAGAATAAAATAGGACTGGGGAATGTAGCTCAGAGGTAAGATACCCCTGGGTTCAATCCCCAGTACCACCAAAAAAACCCCAAAAAACCAAAAACTTAACTCAGTGATTTTCAAAGAAATGTGAATTAGAACCTAAACTGCAAAGATTAAAAATATAAAGACCTTCATAGACTGTCAATAGGAATATAATTTAATGAACTTTTAAAAATATATTCTAGCACACCGGGCATGGTGGCGCACGCTTGTAATCCCCATGCTTGGGAGGCAGAGACAGGAGGATCGCGCAGGTTCGAAGCCAGCCTCGCTGGCGTAAGAGACCCTGTTTCAAAATAGGTCTGAGAGTGTAGCCCGGAGGTAGAAGGGCTTCCAGGAACCTCAGTACCACACACACACACAAAAAAAAAAGCTAAAAAAATATATTCTAGCAACTTTGTTTTATAAATTTGTCTTAGGGGAATAATCAGGCAAATTAAAAAAATAATTTACCTGATTAATTAAAAAAATAATGTCCACTTTGTTATCTCCCATTCTCTCTTGACTTCAACTCCAAATAAAATTTTGTTCCTACTACTGCAAAATTTTACCTCTGCCATTGCACTAAAAAAGACTTGTTACCAAATACAGTAGTCAGTTTTGTCTTCCTCCTGATAAACAATATACCTGATGTGATAGATCATGCCCTCCTCCTTGAAACACTTCTTACTTGTCTTCTGGGAAGTTGCTTTTGACCGTATCTTCTAGCTACCCCTCTCAGTCTTCTTTGAGGCTCAGGGCCCAGTTCTCGCACTACTTCTCTTATCCACGCTCACTAGGTAATTTCATCTATTGATCAGTTGATTGACAGATTGATCTCTATAAATTCATATTTAGGCTAGAACTCTTCCCTGTACATCAGACTTGTATATCTAACTCTACTCCTCTTTAATCTCTGCTTGGATATGGAACAGGAATTTCAGGCTTAACTTTTCTATAATCAAATTCTTTGCTTCAAAACCTGTTCTTTCCTCTGTCATACTCTCCTCAGTAAGTAGTTTCTTTGTCCTTCCTGCTGCTCAGATCAAAAGCAGTCACTTATGCTGACACTCCTTATATCCTATATCTGATCTACAAGCAAGAATAGCTGCTTCCTTTAGGATTTAGCCATAATCCAACTACTTCTTACTCCCTCCACTGCTCTTGCATTAGTCCAAGCTGCATCTTCTTTGCTCCTCCACTATTGAAATAGCCTCTTAATTAATTCATTGGCCAGCTTCTCAGCTCATATTCACTATTTCACAGTGCAGCCATGGTCACATAAGTCATATTGTGCCTGTCTTATGTCAAAACTTCCCCACTGACTGTACTGAGGGGAAAAGCAAAGTCAGAGTTCTTATTTTGGCCCACAAGGCCCTACGTGATCTACACTGACTCTGCTTCTGATTCATCTTTCTTGTCTTCCCTCCTTATTTTTATTTTTTTGGTGGTACTAGGGATGGAACTCTGGGCTATACTCCCAGACCTATTTTATATTTTTATTTGGAAACGGTCTCTTAAGCCAGCACGGCTGGCTTCGAACCTGCACAGTCCTCCTGTCCCCGCCTCCCAAGCGCAGGGATTACAAGCGTGCGCCACCACACCTGGCTTCCCTTCTTTTTAAGTTGGCCAGTCATGCTCCTGCTTCAGCTTCCCCCCTTCTCCATGGTACTGGGGATTGAACCCAGGGGAGTTCTGCCTCTGAGCTACACGCCTAGCTCCATTTCACATTTTATTTATTTTGTTTTGTTTTGTTGGTGGTACTGGGGTTCCTGGAAGCCCTCCTACCTCCGGGCTACACTCCCAGACATATTTTATACATTTTTTTTTTTTAAACAGGGTCTCTTAAGCCAGCGTGGCTGGCTTCGAACCTGCGCCATCCTCCTGTCTCTGCCTCCTAAGCGCAGGGATTACAAGTGTGCGCCACCATGCCTGGCTTACTTTTTATTTTGAAACAGGGTCTCACTAAGTTGCTGTGAGGGCCTTGCTTACCTTGTTATTGAGGTGACAAGGCTGGTCTCGAATCTACCATCCTCCTGGCTCAGCCTCTCAAGTACTGGGATGACAGGCATATACCACCACACCCGGCTTGGTTATGGGTTCTTTAACTGTCATTCTCTCCTCTTGGAATATTCTTCCTCCAGATAATTTCATGCCTCACTCTACTTCTTTTGAGGCTCTATGAATGTTGCCTTATCAAAGAGGCCTTCCCCATTACATTATATAAAATGGTGCACCGGCATATACAAACATATACTTAACACTCTCATTCCTTTTACCTCTGCTTTATTCTTTCATAGCTTTATCACCATACAGTTAGGTATATAATAGCTCAATGACTGCCATAAATAAGTGAATGTCAATACAGAGCATGTGAAAAGTACTGTGAGATTAGAGCATTGAGTTGCCACATCTTGTAATAGCTTAAAGACCATTAGAACTGTCAGCTATATCTAGAAGTCAACTTTTGATGCATTCTTATTGACCTAGAGGATAATAAGTTTTTCAAATGACTCCTTATTAGCCGGGTATGGTGGCACACACTTGTAATCCCCGTGCTTGGGAGGCTGAGACAGGAGGATCACACGGGTTCGAAGCCAGCCTCAGCTACTTAGGCTTTCAGCAACTTAGTGAGACCCTGTTTCCAAATAAAATATTTTTAAAAAGGTCTGGGAGAATAGCCCGGAGATAGAAAGCCTCTGGGTTCCACCCCCAGTACCACCATAAAAAACAAAAACAAATGACCCCTTATTGGAAGTTCTTGTGCCACTTCTTCAAAATAAGCTGATTTTTTTAAATAATTGGTTTGCCATAGAATTCCTAAATCTTTGTGATTTTTTTAAAAAGCAGCCATTTAAAATTGAGGTCCCTGGTTCAGCTTTTCTTTCTGAAATATTTCCCTTTACTCTTACCCCATAATGTTCTACCTGGAATCATGGAGGAATTTAAAAAGGAAATTAGTAATCATTTAAATTCTTTGAATTCTTTGCATTTAGATACAACATCAGTAGCAGAAGCAAGACACAACCCTAGCATAGGGGAGGGGAGTGTTGGTGGTCTCACCGGCAGTTTGAGTGCGAGTGGAAGCCACATGGATCGAATAGGAGCCATTCGAGACAACCTGAGTGAAACAGCCAGCACCATGGCTCTAGCTGGAGCCAGCATAACCGGGAGTCTGTCAGGAAGCGCCATGGTCAACTGCTTTAACAGGTGAGAATGAAAGTGTTTTGATGTGTTTTGTTTCTGCCTCCTGTTAAGTACATTAATTAGATGAGAACTTTGAACACATAGCATGGTGAAATCCTAATGGTAATGTGTAATGGGATTTAGTGGTACACAGTAAGATTTTTACTGTGTTTGGATTTCCTGTCACAGTATATTCATGATGCAGGTATAAAACAGTCTGAGAAATAGCATTCTGCCAATTTCCCATTGTACTAGTCAGATTTTGATGAATCATTGCTAAAGTTGCTTAAGTATACATTGAAGAAAAGGCAGTGCTTAGCCTAGACCTTCCTTCTGGGGGTAATAGCAGTGGTTGGTATGTTAGGAGATGAGACTGTCGACGCCCAGGCAACAGGTGGGGCCAGGATAGTCTGCCTCAGCCCTAAGGCATTAGGACTCCTCTCACCAAGCCTTTACCAACAGCCATATAGTATAGGAAACTAGGAGAAATTAGCATGGCTTTTGTTTGTCTCTTTATCTTGCTTGTTGCAGTATTTATATGGTAAAGCACTTGCCTCTGCTAACTTTCAGGAGCCATGAGCCATGCTAGTATGCAGTGAAGTTCCATTCCTAGAACTGCAGAGACAGAAAGGTTTTATTTATAGGACCATCTTGAATACATGACCTTTAGACTCACTGATCTTTCGTGTTTAATGGTTGATAAATGTATCCTGACTTTGTGTTTTATTATGAAACATAACAGAGTGCCACATCTGAGTGAAACAATGGAACATATTTAGGTTAAAATCTGTTGAGTACTTTTTATGTGGTTCTCTTACTACCTCACTTGGCAGGTAGCTCATTTTTCTCATTCCATTTGGGTGGCCAGTACTGTTTGGTGTGCTGCAGTATAATTTGAATAATCAAATAAGAGAAAACTGAAAAGGTAATGGTTTATAAAAAGCTAAAATAGTCTGGGCATGGTGGCACACGCTTGTAATACCAGCATTCGGGAGGCTGAAACAGGAGGATCGCGGTTTACAGACAGCCTCAGCTACTTAGGCCCTCCATAACTTAGGCCCTATTTCAAAATAAAGAATAAAAAATAGGGCAGGGGTGTAGCTTGGAGGTTAAATGCCCCTGGGTTCCATCCCCAGTACTGGAAGAAAAAAAAAAGCTAAAATAGCTTTTTATTGCTAAGGTGTTTATTAGAGGAGGGGATACTGGAGATTAAATCCAGGGGCACTCTACCACTGAGCTACATCCCCAGCCCTTTTTCTATTTTATTCTGAGACAAGAGTTTGCTGAGTTGAAACAAGACTGGCCTTGCATTTAGGATCTCCTGCCTCATCCTCCCAAGTACAGGTGTATGCAGCCATACCTGGCTTCATTACTAAGGCTCTTAACTGAATTATTCAAGATACATGTTAGAGTAGTTCTGAATTATAAATAAATTTTGTTTTTTATCTGATCTCCTCCTCTTTAAGGTTGGAAGTACAAGCAGATGTACAGAAGGAACGGTACAGTTTAAGTGGAGAATCTGGCACAGTCAGCTTGGGAACAGTTAGTGACAACGCCAGCACCAAAGCAATGGCCGGCTCCATACTGAATTCCTACACCCCTTTGGACAAGTAAGGAAAGCTATTATAAAGCGAAAAATCTTAAAAGTTGTTTCAGAGGAAGTGTTCTTGTCACTGGGCAAAGTTACCAGTGAGTAATGGTCACTAACTCCTAAGTTCTCTGGGAAAAGAAAATAACGAGATATCCAGAGGAAGCCAGTCCATTCCATACCAACAGTGGACTCATGTTTCCAGGACCTGGGAGGAAGGGAAAATGGGACTGATGCATGGGATTTCTTCTGGCAGTGATAATGTTCTCAAGTGAGGTGGTGGCGATGGTCGCACAATTCATAAGATACTAAAAACCACTGAATTGTGTACTTTAAGCAGGTGAATTTTGTAATATGCAAATTATGTTTCAGTAAAGCTGTCTTTAAAGGACAGGAATACCTTACACAATAAATATATCTACTACTGTTTGAAACAAACAGAAGTCTTATAAAGATACTCCTCTATTTCAAGTAATTTTATTTTAGTAGAATATATTTTGTGATAATATATGCTAATAGGATTTGGATTTTTTACACAGAAACCCATTTCTGTTTTGCTCTTATCTGAATAAAAATGAAAAGTCAGAAATTTTATATTTGTTTCTCTTATGTTTCAGAGAAGGCAACAGTATGGAGGTGCAAGTAGATATTGAGTCAAAGCCATCCAAATTCAGGCACAACAGTGGAAGCAGTAGTGTGGACGACGGCAGTGCCACCCGCAGCCATGCTGGTGGCTCGTCCAGTGGCGTGCCTGAAGGTAAATCCAGTGCCACCAAGTGGTCCAAAGAGGCAACGACAGGAAAAAAATCAAAAAGTGGTAAATTGAGGAAAAAAGGTAACATGAAGATAAATGAGACCCGAGAGGACATGGACGCACAGTTGTTAGAACAACAGAGCACGAACTCAAGCGAATTCGAGGCTCCATCCCTGAGTGACAGTATGCCATCTGTAGCTGATTCCCACTCTAGCCATTTCTCTGAATTTAGTTGCTCTGACCTAGAAAGCATGAAAACTTCCTGTAGTCATGGTTCCAGTGATTATCATGCTCGCTTTGCTACTGTTAACATTCTTCCTGAGGTAGAAAATGACCGGCTGGAAAATTCCCCACATCAGTGCAGCATTTCTCTGCTTACTAAAACTGCTTCATGTTCAGAAGTTCCACAACTGAATCATATTGCTGACGAACATGGTAACAATGGAATAAAACCTAATGCTGATTCATATTTTGGTGATGCACTAAAAGAAACAAATAACAACCACTCACATCAGACAATGGAATTAAAAGTTGCAATTCAGACTGAAATTTAGGCCCATAAATGCTGCAAAATAATTACCACTGAACAACCTTGTTTGGAGCTGGTTGAACTATGTGACTACTTTCAAGTTTCAAGTTACCAGCAAAAGCCAGGTTTCCTGTTCATACTGTAGATACAATTTTTGTGTTCAGCAAAGCATTGTGTTTCATGTGAATCTTAATTACCAAACTATGAAATGAAGGCTTTAAAAGTGCATTAATGTAAGAATAAATCTTAAGAGTAAAGCATGTTTTGTGTACTTGTCACAAAACATTGCTTGATGCTCATACTGTGTACTTAGATAGAAATTTGGCTTAATTTATAATCAGTATAAAATACTAATGAACTTGAGGCTTGGGTGGGGCTCAGTGGTTAGTGACATTTTATTGAAACCACTAGGGGATTCTGTTTAAAAGAACTTGGCAGGTTATTCTCAGTATATGATACTCTTTGTAACATTTCTATTCTTAACTGGGCTTAAATCTTATTTTTCTTTTTTCACATGCAGTGTGGATGTATAAAGCTTAATGCAGCCCATTTGCAGCCATTTGGATACTTAGACACTTTGAGCAAGACTGTGGCAGTTTTTGCACAACTTGAAATAGAAATACCTGGTACTCTGTATATCTCATATATTGTTGATGCCATTTTAGAAGAAAAATGTAAAGGGTAGGTAATTAAGTGTACTCACAGCATCAAATATGTAAAACAGCAAGATAAAGTCCCATTAGGTTATAAGTATTATTTTTAAAAGTCATCTTTTACTAAGGGGAAATTTACACCCCATTGATTCTTGGTGCCTTTGGGATAGATTGAGTTTTAAGAGCCTCATCATTTGAGGATTCTGATGTATTGTTTTCAATAATGTCTTCTATAGTCACCTTGGAGTATATAGAAAAATACAGGAAATAGATATGAATGTGATTAATAACAATGATGAAAAGTATTAACCTACCAAAGACACACTCAGGCTTTAGTGAATAACTGTACATAACCTCAATTTTTAACACACATAGTATCTGTTCCAACCATGAAATCACAGCCCTGGTGCACAGCTTCTACAAGTACTGAAGGTCCATGTATGGTTGGCATTATTTCCTTTTGTTTATGGGATATGTTCAGCTGACATAGTAGAAGTTGACCAAAATACTGCCTGTTCTGTTAATTTTCTGTATAATTCAATTAAATAAAGCAGGTTAACCTCAATGGTAACAGTTAAATTTTCCATCTTATGTATTTCTTTTAAGTATTACCAGTTATGGTGCTACTGAGCATTTTCTTTTGATAAAAAAGAAAAATGTCATGGGCTGCAGTCTTATTCCATCACTTTTCTTCACCAGGTCCATTAATATGCTTATAACACTAGTGCCAGTTATTTTATTTGATAATGCTTATTATGGTATTTGTATATTTGTTTGCATTCCAGTTTTGTTCAGTAATGAGTGTGTAAACTGCACATGTGAAATAAATGTAAATACTAATGTGTTACTCTGTATTGGTGTGTGCGCAGTTATTTTATAAGAATTGAGTACTCATTTGCTTTGTGATGATACTCATAAATATTATAAGCCATTGAGATGATTCTGCCTTCTGATCTTAGCCCAAAAGGAAGCATTTGCTGAGCTTTTCAAACAACAGTTGTTAGAAACTCTTTGCTTCGCCGGGCGTGGTGGCGCACGCTTGTAATTCCTGTGCTTGGGAGGTGGAGACAGGAGGATCACGCAGGTTCGAAGCCAGCCACGCTGGCTTAAGAGACCCTGTTTCCAAATAAAAATATAAAATAGGTCTGGGAGAGTAGCCCGGAGGTAGAAGGGTTTCCAGGAACCCCAGTACCACTGAAAAAAAAGAAAAACTCTTTGCTTCCTGTTTAATTCATGCTTTTCCCTAGAAGGAATGTAATGATTTATTCATCAACATAATTGTATTTTAATGATTGAATTTAACTTTAGTAAATAGAAATATCATTAAGTTGTGAAAATAGATGAATATTATTAAATCTCCATTTCAGAAAAGTAAAAAGATCTTGAAAGACTATTTTAAAGGTAGTCTACTCAAATGCCAGGTGTGGTGTCACTTAGACCCTATTTTAAAGTAAAGAATAAGAAAAAATAGGGCTGGGGTTGTCGCTCAGAATATTTCTGGATTCAATTTCTTTGCATACCCTCTGCTTATATAGAGACATGGGTCATCAGAGGACAAGGTATATGTTGAAAACCACCAGCACTATTAGAGCTATTAACTATTACCTGTAATCCCAGTACTTGGAAGGCTGAGACAAGAGGGTTGTAGGTTTGTGACCAGCCTCAACAACTTGGTGAGGCCCTCTGCAATTTAGACCCTGTTTCAAAATAAAAATAGAGCCGGGCTTGGTCACACATGCTTGTAATCCCAATACTTGAGATGCCGAGGTAGAAGGATCGTAGGTTTGCAACTAGCCTCAGTTACTTGGGCCCTCCAAAACTTAGACCCTATTTTAATATAAAGAATAAAGCCAGGCATGGTGGATCATGCTTGTAATCCCAGCATTTGGGAGGCTGAGACAGGAGGATCGCAGTTTGCGGCCAGTCTTAGCTACTTAGGCCCTTTGCAACTCAGTGAGACCCTGTTTCAAAATAAAGAATAAAAAATAGGGCTGGGGGTATAGCTCGGCGGTAGAATGTCCCTGGATTCCATCCCCAGTACCGCAAAATAAAGAATTTTAAAAAAGGGCTGGGGGTGTCACTCAGAAGTAGAATGCTCCTGGTTTGGTTCAATTCCACTGCATACTATCTGCTTATATAGACTTGGGTCATCAAAGGACAAGGTATACTCTATGTGACATGAGCAAAATAACATTTCTGCTCTGTAAATTGTTTTGCCTTTCCACACTCATCTACATTCTCAATGCTACATTTTTATATGGTTCCTTTTAGTGGGTTCGTTTCATTTATTTCCTTCATTTAAGGAATCTCATGTCTAAAGGCTAGTACTTACATATGGGTTAATTTTAAGCCAATTGGTAGATTTGCTAAAATTATTCAAAATTTTAGTTATTTGGGTAGCCATTGTTTAATAGATTAATGATCCTGTAAATTTAGTTCAAATTGAATCACTACATGTAGTTCATATGCTAGTCAGAATTTTAGTCATTCGGGTAACAGAGGTGCTAAAGATACAGCATGATGCCAAACATACATTCTTTTTTGTGTGTGTATGTGGTACCAGGGATTGAACTACCACGGAGCTACATCCCCAGACCCTTTTTTTTTTTTTTTTTTTTATTCTTTATTTTGAAACAGGGTCTCATTAAGTTGCAGGGGACCTCACTAAGTAGCTGAGGCTGGCCAAGAACCTGCGATCCTCCTATCTCAGCCTCCCAAGTTCTGGAATTACAAATGTGCTCCACCATGCCCCACATCAAACATACATTCTGACTTCAAAGCGCTTATTAGATGTGAGAAAGACAAAAGTAAATATAATTTAGTGTCAGATTGTACTTGGGAGGCTGAGAGATGAGGATTACAGGTGTGAGGCCAACCACAGCAATTTAGCAAGACCCCCACTTCAGAGTTAAAAGCAAAATAGGGCTGGGGGTATAGTTGAGAGATAGAGCCCCCATGTGATGGGGTGTGTCTATACAGCGCCTAAGAAGATTCGGCCTGAGCGGCCTACGGCCTAAGGCAAAACTTTAAGTAAAGTGATGCAGCAAAAAAACGGTCAAGATGGCACCTGGAGGAAGCTAGGAAGGCGTGGTTTCCCCATTCATTATGGGTGGGGAGACTGAGCGGTTTTTCCCTTTCTACCTTTAAAGGAGCTTTCCGCACACATGAATGGCTCATGTACTGGCCTGGGATTGGCCGTAAACTACGTGCTAGTGATCTTTATCCTGGATAGGCTAGGCTATTCCTCATGGAAATTCCCCTCGTGGCTTGGTGCTATATAAAGAACTGCTTGGAGAGAAATAAGGGAGATCCTGCTTGACTTGACTCCCGGCTCGTGGGTTTGTGTTCGAGTCATCGGTACTCATCATCTCGCCAAGCCCTGCCAGCTGTCGGGCTGGATTCCCGACACCCATGGATTCAGTCGTAATACACACAGATTGTTATGGAAAATGCAAAAGTTCCTGGGAATGTTGAGAAGCAGTCTATGTATATACAGGGCGGACAGGGAGAGTTTCCACTTCCCGGTTATTTGTGCAAAGGTGTAAAGGAAGTTAGTAAGGGACCGCATAGACACGCCCTGTGGGCAACATTTCAGAAACAAATCTGCAAGATAAGTTAATGGACCAGAGAAACATCCACCTTGGAGTTTGACATCTGCTAAGTCTGTCACCTTGCTATTCTTGGAGAGTGCCTTAACTATTCTTGGCACTTAATGTTTCCATCATCAAGTTCTACCAATGTTGATGGATTGCATTGAATATACAATTTTCTCTGTTGAAGCCTTTCACCTCTTTGTCATTTTATTCCCATGTACTTGATAATTTTATGCCATTGCAGTCTTTTTAAAAATGTCATTTCCTAGCCAGGCTTGATGCACGCTTATAATCCCAGTACTTGGTAGACTGAGACAGGAGGATCACAGGTTCTAGGCCAGCCTCAGCTACTTAGGCCCTTTGCAACTTAATGAGATGCTGTTCAAAATAAAATAGCCGGGCGTGGTGGCACACACCTGTAATTCCCGCCCTTGGGAGGCGGAGACGATTGTGCAGGTTCGGAACCAGCTGCCCTGGCTTAAGAAACCCTGTTTCCAAAATAAAAACTATAAAAATAGGTCTGGGATAATAGCCCAGAGGTAGAAGGGTTTCCAGGAACCCCAGTACCACCAAAAATAAATAATTAAAAAAATAATAAAACAAAAAATAGGGCTAGGGGTATAGCTCAGAGGTAGAATGCTCCTGAGTTCAGTCCTCAGTACCATAAAAAGTCATTTCCTGTTACTAATCATATATAGAAATACCATTGATATTTTAATGCTAATTTTGTATCTGGGGAATTTACCTTTGTGTGTGTGTGTGTGTGTGTGTGTGTGTGTGTGTGTGTTGCACTGGGGGTGGAACCCAGAGGCTTTCTACCTCCGGGCTATACTCCCAGACCTATTTTCTATTTTATTTGGAAACAGGGTCTCACTAAGTTGCTGAGAGCCTCACCAAGTAGCTGAGGCTGGCTTCGAACCTGTGCAATGCTCCTGTCTCAGCCTCCCAAGTGCTGGGATTACAAGTGTGCACCACCATGCCCGTCTGGAATTTACCCTTTTAATGCCAATAGTTTTATTACCAGATTTTTTAGGATTTCTCTGTAGGCAATTATTGTGTATGGATATTTTTATTTAAAAAGCACTTCAACAGTGCTTTAATGTGTCAGATACATTCTAGACACTTTTAAAAATACTAATTTACGGGAGCTGCACGTGGTGGCGCATGCTTATAATCCCAGCATTTGGGAGGTTGAGACCGGAGGATCACGGTTCACGAACAGCCTCAGCTACTTAGGCCCTTTCAACTCAGTGAGACCCTGTTTCAAAATAAAGAAAAAGTAGGGCGGGGTGGGGGGTGTAGCTCGGAGGTCAAATGCCTCTGGGTTCCATCCACAGACCCGCCAAAAAAAAAAAATAAAATAAATAAATTTACTCAGAAGAACTCCCTGAAAGGAGTACACTTATTATCACCTCTGTATTAAAGGTAAAGTAACTAAAACACAGATATTAAATACTTTACCTGGAATTGCATAGCTGGTAAAGTGGCAAGGCTGGGATTCAAGTTGGTTTTCTTCCTCATATTTCATTACACAGTTTCTATTTTCTGGCCCATTTGATTGGCTAGGACTTCTAGGATATAGTGCCGAATGGTGGCTATAGAGGGCACTGTTGATTTAATAATTTTAAAGAGTTTTAAACCTTTTGGTGTTTGAACTGTTATCTCTGATGCTTGCTGTAGATAATTTTATAGGTACTTCTAACTCCTAGTTTTCCAAGAGCTCTTACCTTGGGAAGTATGTTGAACTTTATTAGTTGCTCTGGATGGGCGCAAGGGGACAATTCTATATTGATTTATTTCCTTAATATGTTATTTGAAAAGTTGGTGTTTCCAATGTTAACTTGGGGTAAGTACCTATTTTTACTATATCTTGTACTACGTGGAGATTAAAAAAAATTACACCACACCATGTGTACCAGGTACCTCCATTTTTTTGGGGGGGGGGGTGGTACTGGGGTTCCTGGAAGCCCTTCTACCTCCGGGATACACTCCAATGGGCTACACTCCCAGACCTTTTTTTTTTTTTTACTTTTTTATGTGGAAACAGGGTCTCTTAAACCAGCGAGGCTGGCTCCGAACCAGCATGATCCTCCTGTCTCCGCCTCCCAAGCGCCGGGATTACAAGCGTGCACCACCACGCCCGGCCATTTTTTTAATTTTAATTTTTTACTTTGTCTTACTTATTTTTTGATGATACTGGGCATTCTATCTCTGAAATACACCCAAGCCTTTTTAAATTTTGTTTGGAAACAGAGTCTCTAGGTTACTGAGAGTTTGACTGTGTTGAAGCTGTCCTCAAACCTATGATCATCCTGTCTCAGCCTCCTGCGGCAGACTGGCTCAACTGAGCACTGAGTCCACTCAGGACCGAGTTTCTCAGAAAGGTGGGCAAAGGCTTCGGTTGCAGTACTGCAGCCACTTATCTGCAGCGATTTTTTCCCTTTTTATGAAATAAACTCCTTTAAGTTCCTGTTCACAAAGCTAAAAGTGGAGATTCCTCTCCAGGAAAAAATCTGACATGGACAAATGCCTCTTGTGAAATTGACACTTTATTACAAGAACCCAAGAAAATTTATATCCTTCACCAGTGAGATTAATAGTAAAAAAAAAAAAAAAAAGAAAAGTGTAATCACCGCAAAACAATAGTGAAGGACATGTAAAAAAAAGTAAAAGTCCAGCCCCCTGCCCTTGCAGACAGGCGGCTCCAGAGGGCAAATTCCAGAAGACACAGGCATGCCCAGGGTTTGGAGAATACTGTCTCTCATGGATTCTCCTTTAACTTTTTTCGGAACTTTCTGTTTCTAGGGCTTAGTCCATATGGCAGGCATGGGGAGATAGGGTGATCCAAGGGGCTGTGATGGAGGTCTCCCGGATTTCATCTGCATTGCCATCTAAAGTCTGAAAGCTTAAACAAGCTCACAACACAGTTTAGCAGATAAACACCAAAAAGTAACATGAAGTTTTTAGATTTAGTTGTCAGATGTACTTCTCTAGCTGCTGAGCACTTTTCCTCAATGATAGGCTTATTAGAAGGCTATTCCTCTTTTAATAATCCATTTTCCTATCACAAACCCTCTGCAACTTCCTTTTCTTTTCTGATTACCCTGATTCTCTCTTTCCCATTTGGGACAGTCTTAGGATAAGCTCTTCTTCATACAGAAATGCTTTCTTATTCTCACCATATTTCCTTTCTTTCACACTTACACATTGATTATATCTGTCCTTTGTTCTGACATATTCTTTTCTTAACCACGTGGCACCTCCCTGTCTCAGGCAGCGCACATACTGGGTGTAAAGGTCAAGAATCTTCCTAGCCTTCGGTTCTATTGTATTGGGCAGTATTGGCTGCTCATCAACTAGGCTGCTTTGATGTCACACACAAAGTTTATCTTCTCTATATCTAGGCCGGATCACAAGGAGAGGGGGTAAGCAGAGGCACCGGTTGCCTCCCTTGCAAGTTTTTAGGGCTAATGGCTTCAGCTGACTCTTAAGGCTTTTACTATAGGTTAATGATTAGAGTGAAGGTCAGAGATAGGAATTCTGCATTTGTAATTGCTGTAGCTGGAATGCTTCCACAGCATCTGAATTCTGACTAGATTTACATCTTTGAGCAAAGCCGAGGGCATTTAGAGGCTTAGACAAATTACTAGATAATTTATTTTCTACGGACTCAGTTTCTCCCACAGTCCTGATCTTACATCACCGGAGCTTATTACTATAGAATTCTTACCAAAAGAATAATAGCTTATATCTAAGAGCATGGAGTACTTTGGCCAGAGGCAACGCTCCCTCGGGGTTTCTCCTTGAGATGCCACGTCAGTCATGCATGGGGGCACACGCAGACATCAAGGAAAGCGGGCCGTGGCAGCCTCCTAAGTACTGGGATTACAGGTGTGTGCCACCAGGCCTGACTCCAAATTCTAAATTCTGAATTCAAGATACTAGGAAAACAGAAATCTTAAACTCTTAAGATCTTGAGGGCAGGGGCCTTATCTCCTTCCCCTTCCCCTGTATTTAATGTGTTCTCCTGATATTGGAAGAGGAAATCAAGGATATACTTGCTATAGGACAGAAGAATGGGCAAAGGGAGCAGGGGTGTCTGTAAATTACCTCAGAGTTGGTGACTTGTCTCTTCATAATATTGTACGGTAAAATAAGTTGTTTAAAACAACTTAAATACTTTCAACTACGTAAAGAAATTGTTGCTTTAAAGGTAGCAAAAGAGGCAGGCATGGTAGCACATGCTTGTAATCCCAGTATTTAGGAGGCTGAGGCAGGAGGATCGCAGTTTCAAAGCCAGACTCGGCTAAGAACTTAGCAGGGCTCTCAGCAACCTAGTGAGGAATAGAATTAGGCTGGGGGTGTAGCTTGAAGGCAGAATGCTTCTGGGTCAATCCCCAAGTCCAAAATATATACATAAAAGTAAACTGTTTTAGAGGCAATTACTATTGAAAGTGGGTTTTTTGTGTTTTTTTGGTTTTTTTTTTGGTGCAATGTAATCATATATCTTGATTTTGTTCAGGGTGAATGAAAGAGCCATGCCCCCAGTTCCCATCCCAAAGTAAATGTGCACAAAAGAAATTTATTTCAGCCGGGCGTGGTGGCGCACGCTTGTAATCCCCGCACTTGGGAGGCGAGACAGGAGGATCGCGCAGGTTTGAAGCCAGCCGCGCTGGCTTAAGAGACCCTGTTTCCAAATAAAAATATATAAAAATAGGTCTGGGAGTGTAGCCCGGAGGTAGAAGGGCTTCCAGAAACCCCAGTACCACCAAAAAAAAAAAAAAAGAAAAAGAAATTTATTTCCCCATCCCCTTTTTCCCATCATCCCCTATACTCCCCTTTTGTGTACGTGTGGTGGGGGGCTGGGTATTGAACCCACAGGCATTCTACCTCTGAGCTACACTACCAGCCCCATTTTATTTATTTTGAAACAAGAGTCTCTCCCAAAGGTGGTGAGTTTGACTTAGGGGTGACAAATTGTTTTAGAGTCTTGCTAAGGTGATGAGGTTGGCCTCAAACCTGCAATCCTCCTGTCTCAGCCTCCTTCCCCTTTTCTAGGTTCTCACCTTTCTCTTCCCTTGCCCCTCTTTTCATATTACCTTCCATCATAACTAATGCAAATGTCCAAGTTTGTAGAGTGCCATAGTTTTGTCCATGTTTATGGAGAAAGCATGCATATATACATTGATTATTTTTTTCACTTTCTTAATACCTTAACCCATTAAGTCTCATTTTCAATTCTGCAAATATTTTAACAAAATTGACAGATGCATTAAAATATGCTGAACACCATAATCATATATATATATATATATATATATATATATATATAGTCTGTTAATAACTATATTATATATATTTAAATTTTATAGGTATATTTAGAATTAAGGGACAAAAATAGATTAAGGAAATATGTTCAGGTCAACTATAATAGCTATACTTTATTCTTTTTAATGGCTATATTAAAGTTGTATAATATATATACAATTATTCAAACATTCTCATATTGATGAGCATTCACTTGGTGTCTTATTTTTTTTTTTTTTTTTGCTTATCATAAAACACTGCAGCTGGGTGTGGTGGCGCACACTTGTAATCCCAGAATTTGGGAGGCTGAGACAGTAGGATTGCAGTTCACGGACAGCCTCAGCTACTTAGTGAGGCCCTTTGCAACTCAGTGAGACCCTGTTTCAAAATAAAGAATAAAAAATAGGGCTGAGGGTGTAGCTCAGAGTTAGAATGCCCCTGGGTTCCATCCCCAGTACCACAAAAAATAAATAAATAAATAAATAAATAAATAAATAAATAATTGCAGGAAATATCCTAATACATAAGTCCTTATTTTCTGATAGGTTTTTTTTTGGAAGGGGAGTGGAGGTTACTGGAGATTGAACCCAGGAGCATTCTACCTCTGAGTTACACCTCCAATCTGTTTTTTTTCAAGTCTTTATTTGGAAACAGGGTCTCACTAAGTTGCAAAGGGCTTCACTAAGTAGCTCAGGCCGCCATCCTCCTTTCTCAGCCTCCCAAGTACTGGGAATACAAGTGTGCACCACCCCACCTGGTTTGATAGTTTCAATTATAGGTGATAGATTCATGGAAAAAAAAATAGGCAGGTTAGTTTTTGTGTGTATATGTGTGTGTGTGTGTGTGTGTGTGTGTGTGTGTGTGTGTGTGGTACTCGGAATGGAACCCAGGGGCATTTTACCTCTGAGATACCTCAGTTCGAGTTTTTATTTTTTATTTTTGAAGCAGGGTCTCACTTAGTTTGATGGGCCTCACTAAAGTAGCTGAGGCTGGCCGCAAATTCATGATCCTCTGTGGGGAGCCATTAAGGTTTTCCCCTAAAAGAATATTTCTGACTCAGCTGACTGTCCTTTGCCCAGAGTCAACAAGGTTTGGGATCATAGAAAGTTCAAAGTAAAAGGTCTGAGAGAAGCTCAGGTGGTGATGGCACAAGGGATTGATTCACCTGACCGTTATGCGCACAGGTGGTGATGGCATGAGGGATTGACTGACCTGGAACTCTATAAATAGGAAGAGAGAGATAAATTCGGGATCGGCCAGTAGAGATATAGACCCAGGAGTAGACTGGAAATCCTTCCATGCTATAATTAAATATTCTTTGAATCAAATTCTTAGAATTGAATTCTTTTATCCTCACCCCTCTCTTCAGAACCTATACTTTTGCCAGCTGGCTCCGGCAATCCTCCTGCCTCAGCCTCCCAAGTATTGGGATTACAAGCTTGTGCCACCACACCTGGCTGAGAGTTCATATATCTAAATGTTTAATAAGGTTACCAGTTTTCTTCCAAAAGAAGGTTATCAGAATTTATATTTTGCTAATGGGGCATGAGTCCCCTTATTCCTGCATTTCACCAACAGTAGGTATTAGAACTTTGTAATGTTTGCAGGACTGTTTAGTATAAAGTAATACCTACGATCTGATTTTACATTTTTCTCCCTATTACATTGGTATGCTTTTTCATGTTTTATCTTTTGGATGGAGAGGGTATTTAAATTTGCTGTTTTCCAAGCAAACTTAAAGCTATTATATTCTTTCCCTGTTTTCTTTTGGGTTGTTTTCACCTTATTGGTTTAAAATAGATCTTTGTATATTATAGCTGTTAGCAGTTTGGTTCCTTTTCCCCAAATCATTTATCATTTAACTATTTAAAAATATACATTCTACCGGGAGTGGTGGCACACACTTGTAATCCCATAGTTTGGGAGGCTGAGACAGGATGATTGCACAGGTTCGAAGCCAGCCTCAGCTACTGAGTGAGGATCTCAGCAACTTAGTGAGACCTTGTTAAAAAAAAAAAATATATATATATATATGTATGTGTGTGTATGTATATATATGTATATATATACATACACATATGATACACACACACACACACACATATATATACATTCTAATATACTCTTACAATTTTTATTTTGAAATATTTTTGGACTTACAGAAAAGTAGTAAAGAGATTTATCACATACTCTTCATCCATGTATTTTACATCATTTTTTTTGCAGTAAAATAGCTATATTGTTAATCTATCTAATTGTGATATTCAGACCTTCTAGTCAAGTTAAGGTCTCCCTTGGTCCTAAATTATACTTGGGAGTCTCCTAGATTTCTTATGAGATTTTTATTTAATTTTTTTACATTTGCTATAACCTACCTTGGATTTATCTTGGCATTTATTGTAAAAAAAAAAGTTCCAATTTTATTTTCTTCCAGATTACAAGCCATTTTTGATTATACTGTTTATTTTCCTACCAACTTGAATGCCACCTTTAAATGGAATCTGTTTTAAATTTCTACCAAAGAGCCTATTAGAATTCTGATTAAAATTCCACTGGATCTATATATTTAATTGGAGAAAGATGGCATCTTAAGCCGGGCGTGGTGGCACACGCTTGTAATCCCAGAGTTTGGGAGGCTGAAACAGGAGGATCGCACAGGTTCGAAGCCAGCCTCAGCTACTTAGTGAGGCTCTCAGCAACTTAGTGAGACCCTGTTTTCAAATAAAATATAAAATAGGTCTGGGAGTGTAGCCCGGAGGTAGAAAGCCCCTGGGTTCCATCCCCAGTACCACACACACACGCACACACACACAAATATGGCATCTTAGTAATATTGAATATTCCAATCAATGAACACATCTATCTTTTCACTTAGTTTTTAAATTTCAGTGATATTTCAGAGTTTCAATATTTAGATGTTTTAAAAATCTCAATTTATGATTATTAGTATAGAAACACAATTGATTTTTGTATATTGCCTTTGAATCTTAAAACTTTTGTCACACTGATTCTAGTAGGATTTCCTACATGGATAATTATGTCTGCAAATATAGATAGTTTTGTTTCTTCCTTCTCAATCTGGATGCCTTTGATGACATTTTGTTTTATTTGAGGCCTTAACATACTGGCCTCAAACTCCAGTGCAGTGTTATAAGAACGGTTAAGAGTGGGTATTACCTTGTTTCCAATCATAGGGTGAAGGTGTTTAGTCTTTTATTTTTCCTTAGCCTTTATTATTCCTGGGAAGTACCTGACAGACTGAAATATGTATCCTTTCAGGATTGACTGGAGGACCTCAGAGTTTGCCTTGATAAGTTCACTATCTTGGGTGATTTGCTTTTGTTTTCTCTCATTTAAAAAAATTGAGCTATAGTTCACCTACCATAAAATTCATACTTTTAAAAATGTATAATTCATTAGTTTTAGTGTATTCACAAGGTTGTACAATCACTAATTCCAGGACATTTTTATCAGACCCAAAAGAAACCGGTTTCTCCACATTAGCAGTCAGTTCCCATTCACCTCTCCTCTCAGTCCCTGGCAGCCACTGATCTACCTTCCATTTCTATGGATTTGTCCATTTGGATGTTTGATATAAATGGGACCATAAAATGTGGCCTTGTCTTCTTTCTCTGAATGTTTTCAAAGTGCATCCATGAAGCATGCTATCACTACTTCATTCTTTTATGGCTAGTATTTTATGTATATAACACATTTTTACTTATTTATCAGTTAGTTGATGGACATTTGGGTTGTTCCCCCTTGTGGCTGTTATGAATAATGCTACTATGAACATCTATGTATACGTTTTTGTATTTTTGGTTTCCTTGGGTCGAATACTGTTTTGGGATCTATGGATCAGACAGAAACTCGTGTGTGTGAGTGCGCACGCATGTGTGTATTTACTGGGGGTTGAACCCAGGGTCATTCTGCCTCTGAGCTACACATCCAGCCCTATTTTATTTTTTATTTTGAAACAGGGTCTCATGAATTGCAGAAGGCCTCATTAAAATACTGAAGCTGGCTGCAAACTTGTAATTCTCCTGTCTCTGCCTCTCAAGTATAGGGGTTATAGGTGTGCACCACCACCCCTGGCTAGAAACTAACAGTTTTCCAAAGCAGTTACACCATTTTATAATCCCATCAACAATGTATGTCTTTTCTAATTTCTCCACATTCTTGCTAATGCTTTTTGCTCTTTTATTATAGCCATCCTAGTAAAATCTTTCCCCTTGTTTTAACACAAATATGAATTAGGATTAAAATTGTGTTTATTGTAATAGTCACCTAGTCACCCACTGCCTTGTTAGAGCAAATTGTTCGGTTTTACAGGTTAAGAAACTGATATTCATTTATTTATTATTTATTTATTTTGTGGTACTGGTGATAGAACCCAAGGGCATTCTACCTCTGAGCTACACCCCCAGCCCAATTTTTTTTATTCTTTATTTTGAAACAGGTCTCACTAAGTTGCAGAGGGCCTAAGTAGCTGGGCTGGCTGCGAACCCACCATCCTACTGTCTCAGCCTCCCAAATGCTGGGATTTACAAGCATGCGCCACCACGCCTGACAGAAACTGATTTTTACAAGAGGTCATAAAGCAGGTAGTAAGATCAAATTTTCAGCTACTTTTGGATATGACTTCGGGCACTATCAAAATCCTAAGGAAACACAGAAACTCACTGGTTGCTTTTAGTCTCCCTTGCGGGCTTCCGCCTGGGCACAGTGACAGGTATGTCACTGGTGTGTACTGATACTGGAGAGTCTACAGCAAAGTAACCCGGTCCTCCTAAGCTCCTTCCTTCTCATCAACCCAAGTCTATTCAGAACCTGGCTTATATTTTAGAAGACATTCTTGATGGACTTTACTTGGCCCTTTTAATGTGACCACTGAATAGTTCCTTGATACTTTTTTTTTCTATTACAGATTCTTGTACTTGGTGTTACAGCCTTTTTTTTTTTTTTTTTTCAAAATTAAGCATAAGCTTATTAAAGGCAGGGGCTGCCACCCCCCAATACTTTATTCAACAGATCATAAGCAGCTGAATTTACTTAAATGCTTATGGAATTCAGATGATAATTAAGTTACTACACACTCAGGTTCTTGGCCAGTGGGTCATAAATTCCAACCTCCTAGGTAATAAAGAGCTTATTTTTAGATTCTGAACCCCTCAGACTCTTAAGATAAAGACTCCCAAGTGACTGTGCAGCTATTCCAAGAATGAGTATGTGAGAAGTATTTAGTGTCACAAGCATCTCAGATAGCACGAGCAGCTCTGGACACAAGGCACCTTTTCAGGCAGGGCCCTCTAGATTCCTTCATTCAACAGATACTTGCTAAGCACTCACCAGCCTGTGCTGGCCTCCCATGCACACTGGTTTGTATCTTGGCTTACCCTCAGAACAAGGACAAATTGGGAAAGAAATGAACAAAACGCTTCTACTGACGTTATGCACACATGTAAAATTCTCAGTGTGTCTCAGGATCATTTATGGGGAAGGAGAGGGGGTGGGGAGGGAGCCAGGGATAGAAAGCTCACCGAGTGCTGTGTGCATGTGCGTCCCTATTACTCTAAACTACACTATGACATGGGGCTACAACAAACCAATATGTGTGTGTGTGTGTGTGTGTGTGTGTGTGTGTGTGTGTGTGGCATTCGACCTCCGAGCTACACCCAGCCCTATTTTTTTTTATTCTTTATTTTGAAACAGGGTCTCACTGAGTTGCAAAGGGCTACACTAAGTAGCTGAGGCTGGCTGTGAACCACAATCCTTATTGTCTCAGCCTCCCAAATGCTGGGATTATAAGCATGCACCACCATGTCCGGCCCATTGTTTACTTTTATAAAAATTTAAGAATATGAGCTGGGCGTGGTGGTGCACGCTTGTAATCCCAGCACTTGGGAGGCTGAGACAGGAGGATTGCAGGTTCAAAGCCAGCTCAGCTACTTAGTGAGCCCCTCCACAAATTAATGAGACCTTGTTTCAAAATAAGGAATAAAAATAGGTCTGGGGGTCATAGCTCAGAGGTAGAATACCCCTGGGTTCAACCCCCAGTACTGCAGGAAAAAAGAATAAATGACTACACACTGATCAAGACCTGCACATTTTATTTCAAATATATTTTATTTTATTTCAATATTTTATTTTGACCCAGCTAACAAAAGAACTTTCCATGAGTCCTCATTTTTCACAGTAAAGAAATAAATATAATCATGAAAATCACAGAAAACGAAAATGAGAAGCTGGGCATGGTGGCACACGCTTGTAATCCCAGCTTTTGGGAGGCTGAGACAGGAGGATCCAGGTTTGTGGACAGCCTCAGCTACTTCATGAGGCCCTTTGCAACTCAGTGAGACCCTCTTTCAAAAATGATTTAAATGTATGAGGAACACTATGCAGGTCACAATCCAGATATAAATGCCCTGTTTTTGTGTAGTGGTTGTTCTGCTTATATGAGCAATATATAAGGGGAAGTAACTTTTTTAAACCTAGAAAGAGTGGCATTAATGTGGCAAGTTTTGTTCTTAATCATCAGGCGATACTTCCTAATAGAAAACAATAAATAAGTTTGCCGTAATGGCTGTAAATTAACAAACACAATTTATTTAATAATTACCTCACCAGGGACTTCAGTGTTGCATTTCATTTTAACTGACTAAAATTCACTAGGAGTATAAAATGAGTTTTATGTTTTTCTTCTCAGGATATAAAGTGATATAATAATCACCATTAATGACTTTTACTTTTGAAAAAGAACTTTAAAGAAATCACTTCTATCAAAATTAAGAGATCTCCTTCATAGCCCAAAGAACTACAGCTTAACTCAAAGTTTTAACACGAGTTATTAAAAGAAAATGCATACTATAAATTAAAATGTATTTTAACAAGTTCCAAACATACTTATTAAATATAAAGATGTTGGCTCTGATATATAGGAAAATATTTACAACTAATAAAAAGCAGACCATAGAATATACATGTTCTGTATATAAAAATAAGTAAAATGCTTTATAGTCCAGACCAAGGGATCTTTTCTAAACCAGATTTTATCCATGCAACTCGATTACAGAAACATCTCACCAGCATGACTTGAACACATACATGCATGGAAGACACCGGACAGTAGCTGCGAGTCAAAGCTCATACTGCCTTTTCAGGGCTTGTATATCTTCTAAAGTGAAGTGGTTGTTTGCTGTGTCTGAAAGATCATCAAACAGCTGTTTAATTTGCTCTTTTTGGCCCTTGGTAATTAGTGTCAGCATCATCTAAAAAAAGGGAAAGAATTATATTAACACAAGTAATATTTGTAGAGTTATAAAAACCCTAAAAGCCTATGGCTATTAATAAAAGACTTTGCCGCTTACCTTAAACCTTTCAGCTTTACTCAGATGCAGAAGATGCTGATACGCTAAGGAGGGGTCCTTTTCAATAACATGATTTTTCAGGGACTGAACGAGGAGGAGGAATGAATCCCCTTCGAGTTTGTTACTCAACAACATTGGCAAATCTTTTGGCGCAGTGATAGCTAAAAGGTGTGCACAGGCTTCTTCATCTCTTCTGGTGCTGATAGCATTCATAACCTGACCAAACTCATAGGCATTATTCGGCTTGGAGATCTGAAGCCTTTCCGAGTGTGCGGGGGGCCCGCTCTCCTCGCCCTCCTGAGCAGCCTGGCCGGCAGTGGAGGCCGCCCCCAGGGCTCCTCCCGGCTGCCTTTCGTCGCCTTCATTCACCTTCACAAGAGAAAAGTATACGGTGACACCAAGACTACCACGATGTCCTAAGTTACATTTGTCAAATCGGGAATCGAAAACCACAGGTAGACTGGACTTTGATCAAATTCTAAGCAGAATATCTGTAACTTCTACTAAACTGTAAAATCTTTACTTTTTTAGAAAAAGTGTGGTGGCACACGCTTGTAATCCCAGCATTCGGGAGGCTGAGACCGGAGGATCATGGTTCGCGGACAGCCTCAGCTACTTAGTAAGGCCCTCCGCAACTCAGTGAGACCCGGTTTCAAAATAAAGAATAAAAAATAGGGCAGGGGGTGTAGCTCAAAGGTCGAATGCCCCTGAAAAAAAAAAAAAAAAACTTTTTTTGGTGTAAAGATCAAATTTATAAAAGTGTTCTATATATTTAATGCTTTCCATGAATAAAAATGTTGCACAAAATGAAGACCTATAACAGTTTTCTCTTTTTCATGATAAATTTTATATTTGCTCTTATTTTCTTACATTTAACAGAAAAGTGAGCTTTTATTTTTTCAATTCTCCTTAGTCATTTTTATTTCTTGCTTAAAGAAAAACAGCTTCCTAGTTCCTCTCATCTGTTATCCTCTTAGTGGAAAAATAAGACCATAAATTGTATGATATTAGCATTCATGAATGTACAGGAATCTATGGTCTGGCATTCCTCATTAATATCAAAGAAAAATGGTTTAGTTACTGCAAATCACAAAGGCAGGTGTGAGCCCGGGGTAGTCCAAGATCTCTAAAGGCCTGATCTAATTTCAGAATGTTAAAAAGGTCTGAAAAATCTCCATGGGGTGTAGCTTGCAATGCCCCTGAAAGTGTGTCAGGTGTGTCAGCATTCTACAGGTCTACCCTGAAACAGACCTGATGGCCAAGGCTCCCACCAGCTCTGGAGTGGAAGCTCTACCAGTCACAGGCCTTGGATATGGGCCTTGGATATGGGCCTAGAAAGGAAGAACTTAGGTAATGCAAACACACAATACCATCCGTGGACCTACGTATGCCAAGAAATACAACGGTTAGCCGGGCATGGTGGCACACGCTTATAATCCCAGCATTTGGGAAGCTGAGACAGGAGGATCGCAGGTTCACAGCCAGCCCCAGCTACTTAGTGAGGCCCTCTGCAACTTAGAGAGACTGTTTCAAAATGAAGAATAAATAAAATGGGGCTGGGGATGTAGCTCAGTGGTAGAATGCCCCTGGGTTCAATCCCCAGTAACATACACACACACACACACGAAATAACATGGTTAATTATGTTGAAAGGACTTCCTTGTCACTGGTAAGTTTTCACTGCTCATCAGAATAAAAAACTTTTGTAGAACTCACAGGAATATGACCTTAGACTCTGTATAAGATATCCAAGAGTACTTTAAAAGATAACCAAACACAAATACCTCTTGAATTTCAATCTTCCGTCTCTCTTTCTCTTTGTTGAGTGATGCTGTGTTACTCTTATTATCGAGCAATCTGGTTACCTCTTCCAGCTCCATTTTTGCCTCAGCAATATTTGGGTCTAGTAGGAGAACTTTATTGAGGTCAATGATGCTTTTCTGATAATTCTGAAAGTAGAAATACAGATAAATAGCTTTTTTGTGGAGGGGGGGTACTGGGGGTGGAACCCAGGGGCTTTTCTACCTCCGGGCTACACTCCCAGACCTATTTTATATTTTATTTGGAAACAGGGTCTCACTAAATTGCTGAAGCCTCACTAAGTAGCTGAGGCTGGCTTCGAACCTGTGCAATCCTCTTGTCTCAGCCTCCCAAGCGCCGGGATTACAAGCGTGCGCCACCACGCCCGACTCAGAAAATAGTTTTTATAACTAAAAACAAACAGGGCCTCCAGTAGCCAAAGTCACAAAGTGAGTTATGCGACTGTGTGCAGGGGTTCTCATTCTATCACTCTTGCAAAGTCTGCCCTTGGGTGAGTCTACAGCTGAAATAGTATGACCCACGATGCAGCAAATACCTACTAGTGAAGAAAGAGCACAGGATCTAGAGTTAGTAAACTCAACTTCAATCTATCTCCACAATCTTCCCTCTCCTTAATATCTGGTAGGCACTTGTCTGCTGAAAAGTAAGTTAAAGAATGAACAGCTTCACACTGGCACCTCCCAGCAGCGAAACGTAAACCAGGGCCTAAGCTGGGTGTGGTGGTGGCACCTGTCATTCTGGCTACTCAAGAGGCTGAGGCCTGAGCATCATCTGAGCCAGGAGTTCAAGGCCAGCCTGGGCAACAGAGAGAGATAAGCTTCATCTTTCTCATTTTTACAATATAATAGAACCCCTCTTCTAATTTTTATAAGGTTTCATGAATAAATAAAATTAATAGTTTAAAACCTATAAAGGAAGCAAAGCTAGAATGGAAGGGTAGGAGAGGAAGAAGGCTGGGGTGATTAATGGGGGAGCTACATTAGAATATGTGACTAAGTGTGAATATAGCATGGTCAGCCTGGACACTCACTGGGGGGGATGGGAAGCAGAGGGGCAAGCACAGTGTGAATGTGTGCCACTGTCAAACACCATCCATACGATCCACACTATGATGTGAAACTATAGTGCACCAATAAAACAAAAAAATAAAGCCAGTCATAACTTAGTAATAAAAAAAAAAAGCTATAAAGGAGCTGGACGTGGTGGCACATGTTTATAGTCCTGGTACCTGAGAGGCCTCATGAGATAGAAGGACCACAGGTCTGAGTACAGCCTCAGCAAGTCATAAAACTCTCAGCAACTTAGTGAGACCCTGTTAAAAACTAAAAATAAAACAGGGCTAGGGGTATAGCTCCTAAGTAAAATGCCCCAAGTTCAATCTTCAGTACTACAAAAATATATACAAATGAGTTATTATAATTTTTTTTTTTTGGTGGTACTGGGGGTGGAACCCAGAGGCTTTCTACCTCCAGGCTGTACTCCCAGACCTTTTTTTAAAAATATTTTATTTGGAAACAGGGTCTCACTAAGTTGCCGAGAGCCTCACTAAGTAGCTGAGGCTGGCTTCGAACCCGTGTGATCCTCCTGTCTCAGCCTCCCAAGCGCAGGGATTACAAGCATGTGCCACCACGCCCGGTTCATTATTATAATATTCTTGCTCCATAAAACCCTTCAGAGTGGTTTGTGTCTGCAGCAGGCTTAGCATCAACCTTTCATTTCTGAGTTAGTCATAACTGGAAAGGTAGAAGCAGAGAAGGAATCTAAGATCAGTAAGATATGGCCACCGAATCTGGTAGCAAACAGGTGCCCACCATCAGTCTCCTGCGACAGGCCACGTTCTAGGACTTCAAGCTAGACATATATTTTGATGAAGCCACACTGTGAGGCGGCAGGGGACCGTGATGATGTATGCCTGTCATAGCACAGTAATGACCCCAGCATGGAAGGCTGGGCCGCCGAGGAGCTGAGCTGTGGCTCGTGCCATGCCCAGGAGGCCAGCAGCGATGCCACACGGCTCCCTATCCCTCAGCAGCACACCAGATCAACAGCGATTGTTGGATGGGATCCTCTTAAATCCGCTCTAATTTATAAAGAAAAAAAGATAAATTGTTGCCGGCATGGTGGCGCATGGTTGTAATCCCCGCGCTTGGGAGGCTGAAACAGGAGGACCGCATGGGTTCGAAGCCAGCCTCGGCTACTTAGTGAGGCTTTCGGCAACTTAGTGAGACCCTGTTTCCAAAAAAAAAAAAAAAGGTCTGGGAGTATAGAAAGCCTCTGGGGTTTCACCCGTAGTACCACCAAAAAAAAAAAAAAAGATAAATTGTATACAAATTATAGGACATTATATACAATTAGTAACATCTCCACATACCACTGTGTTAAAACAGTCCAGATGGAAGTACTAGAAAAAAAATGACCTTGTATTTATGCATGTCCTGGGGTGGGGACCCATACATGAAAGGGAAGGAGTGAGGCGGCTGACAGCAAACTCACTGTAAGCATTTTACAAGTATTCATCTACCCATAATAACCCTATAAATATTAACGTTTACTGTTTCCATTTTAAAAACAAGGCACCTGCAGCCTAAAGAAATAAGGCTTGGGGTGTTTGCTTGGCAGTGCCTGGAGGTGCATGATACTGCAGTGAGGAACTCAACACCCTCTGGAAATGGAGACCCCGTGAGCTGTGGCCCCAGGAGTGGAGTCCCACACACAGGAGCTGATGTGATCGTTTTCACTCGTTCAAGAAAGGCTGCTGGAGAGCAGTCTGGTGAAAAAATAGGGAGCAGCCTGGTAAGTGCTAAGAGGGAGGCAGGCAGGGTGAGGAGAGGGCAGAATGGCAGGAAGGGCGGCCAGGGTGCACTTCCCAAGTGGTCACTACGCAGTCCCTGCCTGCAGAGCTGGGAAGACAAAGCACAATCTATGGGCCCTCATGCAAGCTTACATCCCACAGAAGAAGCAAAAAAAGTGAGGAAACAGCCGGGCGTGGTGGCGCACACTTGTAATCCCAGCATTCGGGAGGCTGAGACAGGAGCATCACAGGTTCTCAGCCAGCTTCAGTTACTTAGTGGGGTCCTCGGCAACTTAGTGAGACCCTGTTTCAAAATAAAGAATAAAAAATTGGTCTGGGGTATAGCTCGGGTGTAGAATGCCCCTGGGTTCAATCTCCAGTACCACAAAAAAAAAAAAAAAAAAAAAAAGAGGAGAGGAAATGAAACAAGTGAACACATGAATATGTAAAACAATCACAGACTGTCATGATGTAAGAAAAGCAAAGGTTGGATGGGTGTGATCAAGGGAGAAGTTCCTTTTGCTACAGTTGTCAGAACTAGAAACCTGAGGAGAGCGCCACCATGCAAAGTAGAAAGAACACAGCTTATTCAAAGTGTGGAGAACGTTAAAAGTTGCAAACAAGCCAGGCGTGGTGGCGCGTGCCTGTAATCCCAGGACTCAGAAGGCTGACAGGAGGATCGCAGGCATGAGGCCAGCATGCAGCAACCTAAGCGAGATCCTTTCAAAATGAAAAGACAAATATAATAGGGCTAGGGGTATAGCTCAGAAGCAGAGTTCACCCATGTTCAATCCCAATTACCCCCCAAAAAAAGTTGCTAACAACCTCAGTAAGCCTTTCAAGAAAAAGAGTTTAATCACATATGCTGGTGATAATATTTACTATTAATAGACATGCTTAAACTATACAAGTAATAATTACTTTATAAGATATTATTCTTTTTTATATTTTTCACCTTGTAGCATCCCCTGTTGGCTGAAAGCTCTTTAAGAAGGCTTCATGTCCTATTCACCTCCGTACTGACAATACCCAGCATATAACTGGCACTCAATAAGAAAAAAACAATAAGCAAAAGCAAAATGTTCAGATACCTGTTTTTGTAAAGAACAGTAGTACATATTTTTCAAAACGGGCACACACATGCACACCCACACCCTGCTAAAAGCAGCTAGGAAACAAACAGAAGATCTGAGCAAGCAGGCCGCTCAGCCGGGAGGCACCAGCAGGGCGCCTGCTGCCAGTGAGCCCCTGCGCCCTTCCCCCTCGCACTAAGCAACTGGATCCAGCCGAGTTCTGATGCATTTTATAAATGGTGGCAGCCTCTGAAGAGCCTGAAATTGAATTTGCCTGGCACACAGCTCAACCTGCTGGACAAATAAATTAGGCTATAAAAAGTAAAACCAGAGAAAAACAAGCTACAAGCCTCATAATCTCACGGAATGGGATCACTCAAATTTGGGACTATTTTTCTGCATCCTACTAGAATTTCTAGAATTCATTCCAAGGAAATATAAAATTCTATTCCTTATTATGATGTGCAGCTCTCAATCTTTAGTCAGATACACAGGTTCTAAGAGATAGGCTAGCAGGATGGGGTAGACCTGCTCTGAGAGCTTGGACACACATGTACTCATGAGTTGTACAGATGTACTGACATTTACCCAAATCTATTCACTCCGAGAATTAAGCAAATTTTGATGGGGTCTCTTAATTCATAGTGCCAACTAGAAAATCTCTATGTGATTTTTACAAATGAGTGTTGTGGAAGCTGGGTGTGGTGGCGCACGCTTGTAATTCCAAGTACTTGGGAGGTTGAGACAGAAGGATCATGGGTTTGAGGCCAGCCTCAGCAAGTAGCAAGACACTCATCAACTTAGTGAGACCCTGTTTCAAAATTAAAAAAAAAAAAAAGAGTCTTGTACTAAAAAGGGGGGTAGGGCTGTTAGGGTCATATGGACAATGACACCCTAAAATGGTGCAGCTACGTGACTCCCTCAGGTGGCAGCATCGGTGTCCTGGTGGGAAGCGCAGGCACGACCCTGCTTCAGCCTGAGCAGAGCTGTGATCTAGAAAAGCCTGGGCACTGTGCACATCATGGTGCTCATCTGGTGCATTATGCAACATCATCACCGCTGCCCTCCAAGACCCAGATAGCTCCCTTTCAGTGACGGGCAGGAGTAAAAGAACTATTTCAAACTTGAAAGGTCAAAACTGCCCCCTAATGCTGCCCCCGCTTCTTGTGTACCCTCCATTTTCACACCATACCACTCAGCACCCCCCCAGAGCCTGGAAGGCACCCCCACCTTCCCCCAGACAATGTCTTCCTCACTATGTCCCGCCAAAGTTACCATCAAACAACCATGAATCAACCCCTTGCCTTCTGTTATGGTCTGAATTTGTCCACCCAATGCAAGTTGAAATTCAAACCCACAGCACTGCAGAATGTCAGTATATTTGGAGCTAGACCTTGAAAGAGGCAATCGAGTTTCAATTTATTCAGAGGGTAGGCCCTATTCCAGTGTGACTGGTGTCCATATAAGAAGTAGGGACTTGGACACAGACCGGGGCAGGCCTGTGAAGACACAGAGAAGATGCCCATCTGCACAGCAAGCAGAGAGGCCTCAGAACACCGACCCTGCCTCGATCGCAGAACTCCGGCACAGTGAGAAATATATTTCTGTTGTTTAAGCCACCCAGGCTGAGGCACAATGTTATGGCAGCTGTAGCAAACAAACAGATCTTCTCCCTTTCCTCTGTATTACCTTCCTCTGGGCATCTGCTTCTCACCTTGGTGGCTTCTTGCTTATTTTCCTATTCCATGATGGACCCATCTCTGATCTGTCTTCTACATTGTCCCAAATCGGATCCATCATGGCACATTCACCCCACCCCCCTTCAGTGGCTCCATCACCTCCAGGGTCAAGTTGAGTCTCCCCAGCATGGCCCCCAGCCCCACACGATCTGACCTTCTCGCCCTTCTCACTCGCACCCATACCTGGCCTCCAACTATACAGTTCATGAAAAGTCCATAAGAAATGTGCAAGGCACGGCAGCTCTGTCAGCTGAGGAGTAAACTGCGGTATTTCTAAACAATTCAGTGATGTAAGGAACAACTCCTCATACTCACATAACATGAATGAATTTCAGGTTATGCTGACTGAGAGAAGCCAAAGAATGGAGTGCTCCACACTTATTATAGTCATGTCAGAAAGAAGCAAAGCTATGGTGATGCAAATTAGATGAATGGTTGCTTAGGGAAGGGACAGAGAGAAAGAGATCACAAGGGGCACAGGGAATTTTCTAGAAAGAAAAGTTCTATATCTTGATTAGGATGGTGGCTACAAGGAGAAATACATTTATCAAAAGTCAATGTCCAAGCTGGGCGTGGCAATGCATGCTTGTAATCCCAGTATTTGGGAGACCGAGACAGGAGGATCTCAGGTTTGCAGCCAGCCTCAGCTATTTAGTGAGGCCCTCTGCAACTTAGTGAGACTCTGTTAAAAAAAAAAAAAAAAAAAAAAAGAATTAAAAAATAGGGCTGGGTATGTAGGTTGGTAGAATGCCCCTGGGTTCAATCCCCAGTATCAAAAAAAAAAAAAAAAAAAGTCAATACCCTGCACCCTTACAATGTGTGAATTAGACCTAAAAAAATTGTTTAAAGAATACATTTCAAGCTGGCACATGCCAGTAATCCCAATACGTGGGAGGAAGAGATGGGAGGATTGTAGACATCAATACAATAAACTAAATAAAAATAAATAGGGTTAGGGGTGTAGCTCAGAGATAGAATGCCCCAGAGTTTAATTCCCAGTACCAGAAAAAATTAAAATAAATTTTAGAAAATGCATTTTCGACTTCCGGGAAGATGGCGACCGAGAAAAGCGGGGCTTAAGAGCCCCGCTAACAACCAATCTCCATTACCACAAAACCAGCGCCTTTCATAGCCAGAAAACACCATCAACAGAAAAACAAAAAAACCACCAGGCTCCAGAGAGAAAGTGGACTGAGAACAGAGCTCAGGGCCACAGAGGAGACACACGCGCCCGAGGACGCGGCAGCAACGCCATACTGCCGGCGGCAGCGGCGAACTCAACGGACAGCTACAGCAAGCCGAGGTGAGCCACTGCGGAACAGCCAGGCGGGATCTTTCGGCGCAGACAGCATTTAAAACTCCCAGTGGACTTCCGGGAAGATGGCGACCGAGAAAAGCGGGGCTTAAGAGTCCCGCTAACAACCAATCTCCATTACCACAAAAAGAGCGCCTTTCATAGCCAGAAAACACCATCACCAGAAAAACAAAAAAAACCACCAGGCTCCAGAGAGAAAGCGGACTGATAACAGAGCTCAGGGCCACAGAGGAGACACACGCGCCCAAGGACGCAGCAGCAGCGCCATACTGCCGGCAGCAGCGGCGAACTCAACGGACGGCTACAGCAAGCCAGGAGAGCCGCTGCGGAACAGCCAGGCGGGATCTTTCAGCGCAGACAGCATTTAAAGCTCCCAGTGGCTGAGCTCAGCACACGCTGCAGGGATTCAGAGTGGAAAACAAAACCAGAGAAGAAAAAATACGCCAGCCTCATGGCCGAGGGCGTGGCAGAGGCGCCATATTGCCACCGGCGGCGGCGGCAGCAGCAGTGAATTCACTGAGTCCAGTACAGCTACATCTGCGTACTCAAGAACAGTGAGTCAAATTGCGGGCCACAGAGGAGAAATCCCAGTATTGTGCCTCCTGGGACTTGACCCAGTGAGGGAGTGGTGGTGGCAGAGATATCACACCATAGGAGAACGTGCAACCTGGCACCCCCCATAGTTTAAAGCAGCCTCTATCGACTCTCTGGGTCGGAGACTCTGTGATACAACACAGTAAAGAAGTAGTGGGGTCTGAGATAATACAGACTCGAGATCCAGAGCACCTTAAGTGAAGCCATAGTGACCCAAGGGAAGAACCCAGAGAAGGCACAAACCTCCGAAATCATGGGAAAGAGGAATAACACTGGAGTAATGAATGTGCACAACCCCACAACATCAGAACCTGATAAAACAGAAAATCAGAGATTTCTAGAAGATCAAATCAGGAAAATAACTGTAGAAATAATAGAGGTGCTTCGAAAAGAACTCAGAGAGAGCCAAAAAGAGATAAAGGATGCAATTAATGAAGTAAAGGCCTCAATTCAAAGCACAAACAACCGATTAGACCACATGGAGAACAGAATCTCGCTCTTAGAAGATGAGCAATCCAAAAATGAATGCATAGTTTCTAATCTAGAAAAAAATTTCCAACAGCAGGAATCTGACATTGAAGAAATATGGGCCCATCTTAAGAGAGCTAACCTAAGAATAATTGGAATAGAGGAGGGAAAAGAAAGTGATACCAAAGGGATCAACAATCTCTTCAAGGAAGTAATAGCAGAAAATTTTCCAAATATAGAGCAAGAGGTTGATACACAGATCCAGGAAACTTATAGAACTCCCTTTAGACAGGATCGGAGCAGAGGATCCCCACGCCATATAATTGTCAAAATGACCAATGTGGAAGCCAAGCAGAGAATCTTAAAGGCAACAAAAACAAAGGGCCAAGTGACATTCAGAGGCAAACCAATTAGAATCACTCCAGACTTCCCAAACCAAGTCATGAGAGCCAGAAGGGCTTGGAGTAACATATTCCAAACTCTGAAAGAAAACAACTTCCAGCCAAAAATTTCCTATCCAGCAAAACTTTCTATCAAATTAGATGGAGAAATAAGAAGCTTCCATGACAAACAGAAACTGAAGGAATTTATGTCTTCAAAACCAGCGCTAGAGAAAATACTCAAAGAGATTAACTACAAAGAAGAAATAGGTAACACTCACCAGAACCAGAGAAACAAGAGTTTCCATCCAACAGACAACTAAGATTGGTTATCTGTGGAGATTCATTATTTATGTTAGTCTTTTACCTATCTCTAAGTTGTATTGTTTGCCTTTATTGTTGTTAATTTTTAGGATTTCTAGTTGGAATATTAATATACCTTCAGATATAGCATTTGGAAATATTTTATCCAATTCTATTAGTAACTTTTAACTCTGTTTACATTGTCTTTGGATATACAATATTTTTTTTATTTTTTAGGGAGTTTGTATATTCTTCTGTTGCCTGTGCCATTGAAATCATATCCAAGAAATCACTGCCAATTTCAATGTTGTGAGGTTTTATGACCCAGATTTTCTCCTAAAAGTTTATAGTCTTAAGATTTATATTTAGGTCTTTTATCTATTTTGAGTTAATACTTGTATGTGGGATTAGGTAAAGGTCCAATTTTATTCTTTTCCATGTAATTATTATTTTTCAACAATATTTAGTTAAAAGATTATTATTTCCACCACCAAATGTTCGTGGAAACCTTGTCAAAAATAACTTGACAATATAGGGAAGAATTTAGCTCTAGGCTTGTATTTAACTCCAATGGTCTATATATCTGCCTTTAGAACAGTACTACACTGTTTCAATTATTGTAGCTTTATATGGTTTGAAATCAGAAAATATATATCTGCTAGCTTTGTTCTTTTTCAAGATCGTTTTGGGTATCTAGAATTCATACTCCATATTAGGATAGATTTTTTTCTGAAAAATAAATAAATATATGACAGTTTCACCTAAAAAAACAGAAAAAAATATGCTCTAGTAAGAAAGAAAGCAAAAAGAAATATTGAAATGCTATCTTTAAATCATCAAACGCTTGGTATCAGACAAATGAAACTGTTATGTGAGATTATCATTTTTAATTTTGGTTAAATTGCTATAATACTAGATGTCAACCACTAAGCCAAGCATGGGAAGGAGGGATGGGGAGAGAATGGGGTGGGGATCGGGTGGGGGCTGACTGGGCGATGTGTGCATGTATGTCTACAAAAGTTTGTATCCCACTATGATGTATGAATACAGTGCACCAATAAAATAAAATAAAATAAAATAAAAATAAATAAATAAAAATAAAACTCCCAGTGGCTGAGCTCAGCACACGCTGCAGGGATTCAGAGTGGAAATCAAAACCAGAGAAGAAAAAATACGCCAGCCTCATTGCCGAGGGCGTGGCAGCGGCGCCATATTGCCACCGGGCGGTGGCAGCAGCAGTGAATTCACTGAGTCCAGTACAGCTACATCTGTGTACTCAAGAACAGTGAGTCAAATTGCGGGCCACAGAGGAGAAATCCCAGTATTGTGCCTCCTGGGACTTGACCCAGTGAGGGAGTGGTGGTGGCAGAGATATCACACCATAAGAGAACGTGCAACCTGGCACCCCCCATAGTTTAAAGCAGCCTCTATCGACTCCCTGGGTCGGAGACTCTGTGATACAACCCAGTAAAGGAGTAGTGGGGTCTGAGATAATACAGACTCGAGATCCAGAGCATCTTAAGTGAAGCCATAGTGACCCAAGGGAAGAACCCAGAGAAGGCACAAACCTCCGAAATCATGGGAAAGAGGAATAACACTGGAGTAATGAATGCGCACAACCCCACAACATCAGAACCTGATAAAACAGAAAATCAGAGATTTCTAGAAGATCAAATCAGGAAAATAACTGTAGAAATAATAGAGGTGCTTCGAAAAGAACTCAGAGAGAGCCAAAAAGAGATAAAGGATGCAATTAATGAAGTAAAGGCCTCAATTCAAAGCACAAACAACCGATTAGACCACATGGAGAACAGAATCTCGCTCTTAGAAGATGAGCAATCCAAAAATGAACGCATAGTTTCTAATCTAGAAAAAAATATCCGACAGCAGGAATCTGATATTGAAGAAATATGGGCCCATTTTAAGAGAGCTAACCTAAGAATAATTGGAATAGAGGAGGGAAAAGAAAGTGATACCAAAGGGATCAACAATCTCTTCAAGGAAGTAATAACAGAAAATTTTCCAAATACAGAGCAAGAGGTTGATACACAGATCCAGGAAACTTATAGAACTCCCTTTAGACAGGATCAGAGAAGAGGATCACCACGCCACATAATTGTCAAAATGACCAATGTGGAAGCCAAGCAGAGAATCTTAAAGGCAACAAAAACAAAGGGCCAATTGACATTCAGAGGCAAACCAATTAGAATCACTCCAGACTTCCCAAACCAAGTCATGAGAGCCAGAAGGGCTTGGAGTAACATATTCCAAACTCTGAAAGAAAACAACTTCCAGCCAAAAATTTCCTATCCAGCAAAACTTTCTATCAAATTAGATGGAGAAATAAGAAGCTTCCATGACAAACAGAAACTGAAGGAATTTATGTCTTCAAAACCAGTGCTAGAGAAAATACTCAAAGAGATTAACTACAAAGAAGAAATAGGTAACACTCACCAGAACCAGAGAAAAAAGATTTTCCATCCAACAGACAACTAAGATTGGTTATCTGTGGAGATTCATTATTTATGTTAGACTTTTACCTATCTCTAAATTGTATTGTTTGCCTTTATTGTTGTTAATTTTTAGGATTTCTAGTTGGAATATTAATATACCTTCAGATATAGCATTTGGAAATATTTTATCCAATTCTATTAGTAACTTTTAACTCTGTTTACATTGTCTTTGGATATACAATATTATCTTTTATTTTTTAGGGAGTTTGTATATTCTTCTGTTGCCTGTGCCATTGAAATCATATCCAAGAAATCACTGCCAATTTCAATGTTGTGAGGTTTTATGACCCAGATTTTCTTCTAAAAGTTTATAGTCTTAAGATTTATATTTAGGTCTTTTATCTATTTTGAGTTAATACTTGTATGTGGGATTAGGTAAGGGTCCAATTTTATTCTTCTCCATGTAATTATTATTTTTCAACAACATTTAGTTAAAAGATTATTATTTCCCCCACCAGATGTTCGTGGAAACCTTGTCAAAAATAACTTGACAATATAGGGAAGAATTTAGCTCTAGGCTTGTATTTAACTCCAATGGTCTATATATCTGCCTTTAGAACAGTACTACACTGTTTCAATAATTGTAGCTTTATATGGTTTGAAATCAGAAAATATATATCTGCTAGCTTTGTTCTTTTTCAAGATCGTTTTGGGTATCTAGAATTCATATTCCATATTAGGATAGATTTTTTTCTGAAAAATAAATATATAAATATATGATAGTTTCACCTAAAAAAATAGAAAAAAATATGCTCTGGTAAGAAAGAAAGCAAAAAGAAATATTGAAATGTTATCTTTAAATCATCAAAAGCTTGGTATCAGACAAATGAAACTGTTATGTGAGATTATCATTTTTAATTTTGGATAAATTGCTATAATACTAGATGTCAACCACTAAGCCAAGCATGGGAAGGAGGGATGGGGAGAGAATGGGGTGGGGATCGGGTGGGGGCTGACTGGGCGATGTGTGCATGTATGTCTACAAAAGTTTGTATCCCACTATGATGTATGAATACAGTGCACCAATAAAATAAAATTAAAAAAAAAAAAGAAAATGCATTTTTAAATATTTTTTGGGTTTTTGATTTTCTACATATATAAACACTTTATTCATCAAGATTTCCATGCAGAGATATTTGCAAAAGGAAAAGTCCAATTGCACAGCACCCTCTTTCTTCCTTCTAAACAAATGGTATGAGAAAAGAATGAGAAGAATCCATTCCATGGCCTCATGCTGCCCATCAGCCGCTGAAGCTCCCCGTCTCTGCTCAGTCTCTGTCGACTTCCCTGGGTGACCCACCTTCCGAGCCCTTCCCTTACCCTACCTCCTACCCCAATCTTTACTGGAGGAACCAGAGGCACTACTGGAGCCTTGCAGCAACTCAGTAACAAGCAAGCCTTCCTGTCCTTTAAAGTGAACCTACTGCAACTAATAATACTCCTAGAAAAGTTAGAATAACTCATAATTTTTGAGCTGGAAGGACTCTTAGAAGTTACCTAACTCAGCTGGGCATGGTGGGGCACGCTTATAATCCCAGTACTAGGGAGACTGAGACAGGATGCTTGCACAGGTTCAAAGCCAGCCTCAGCTACTGAGTGAGGCTCTCAGCAACTTAGTGAGACCCTGTTTCCAAATAAAGTATAAAATAGGTCTGGGAGTATAGCCTGGAAGGAGAAAAGCCCCTGGGTTCCACCCCTAGTACCACCAAGAGAAAAAAAGAAAGAAAGAAATTACCTAACTCACCGGACGTGGTGGTATACACTTATAATCCCTGCTCTTGGGAGGCTGAGACAGGAGGATCATTGTTGGTGGACAGCCTCAGCTACTTAGTGAGGCCCTTTGCAACTCAGTGAGACACTGTTTCAAAATAAAGAATAAAAAATAGGGCTGGAGGTATAGCTCAGAGGTAGAATGCCTTGGGTTCCATCACAAGTACCAAAAAAAAAAGAAAAGAAAAAAGAAAAAGAAAAGAAATGACCTAACTCAACATAATAGGGGTGAACTCTGAAGCTTACTCAAGGTTTTAGGATGGTGAGGATGAAATTCCATATAATTCCTGTTCCATGATCCTGAAACTGTGTTCATGAAAATCACTTGATTTGCTCAAATTCGCATATGAGAATGCAGGTCTCCTCACCTTGAGTCCTTTATGAGCTAGTGCCCGTCTATAGCACGCCTTCACATTCCCGCCATCGATTTGAAGAGCCTGATCACAGTCCTGCTTTGCCTCTTCAAACTGGCACAGCTTCAAGTAACAGAGAGCTCTGTTGTGATGCAAGGGGACATGGTCTTAGGAAATGTAAAGATGGCGTACCTATACATTGAGGCAGCTAGTAAAAATCAGAAAACTAGTCTGCTTCTATAGCACAGCTATTTAATTTTTTAATTTTTTTTTGGGGGGGGGTATTAGGGGTGGAACCCAGGGACTTTCTACCTCCAGGCTATACTCCCAGACCTATTTTATATTTTATTTGGAAACAGGGTCTAAGTTGCTGAGAGCCTCACTAAGCAGCTGAGGCTGGTTTGGAACTTGTGCAGTCCTCCTGTCTCAGCCTCCCAAGTGCTGGGATTACAAGCGTGCGCCACCACGCCTGGCACAATGAGGCACTTCTGAGGCATGAGGTAGAGGAGTGGAGAGGAAGGGAGGGGAGAGCCAAGGCCAAGGGCAGCATGCATGTGGACCTACGGTGAGAGCAGCATGGTGCTCTTGAACAGTTAAGAAAGCACTGCAGGGCTGGAGTGCAGGGATGAGCTGAAGAGTGGACAGATCACAAAGGGCCTTGCCAGTCATGGCAAGGTGGCTGAGCTTTACCCTGAGCTTAACAGAAGTCCACCGGAGGTTTCTAACAGGGGCTGCCATGTTTGCCTGGTATTTGTAGGATCACTCTAGCTCCAACTTAGAAGATAAGAAGGAACAAGACGGTGCTGGAACACCACAGAGGGTGTTGCAGACATCTAAGGAGATGACAGAGGCCCCGAGCCGGGGTGTGCTGGCGAGGGGGACAGACAGGTCACACTGAGGGGATGTGGAGAAAGAAGGAGTTGGAGGGAGGTTGGGGTGATACGCAACCCTGCTGCAGAGGTTTGGGGGTGTTCTTTTTTTTTTTTTTTTTTTTTTTGGGGGTGGAACCCAGAGGCTTTCTACCTCTGGGCTATACTCCCAGACCCATTTTATATTTTATTTGGAAACAGGGTCTCACTGAGTTGCTAAGAGCTTAAGTAGCTGAGGCTGGCTTCGAACCTGTGCGATCCTCCTGTCTCAGCCTCCCAAGCGCGGGGATTACAAGCGTGCGCCACCACGCCCGGCTTGGGGGTGTTCTGAAGGCCAGCTTCAGAAAGAGCCTAAATGGAGCTGACTGAGGGAGGGCTGAGACGGCCACAGGAGTTTCTAACTGAAAATGAGATTTAGACCTTCTGAGCCCTGAGATACCACAGTAAGAAAAGCCTGAAGAAGAAGAAGAGAGACAGGCAGTGAGCTGTTCACCACTGCAGCCGGGGAGAAGGGCCTTCACTGAAAATGGAATGGCCACTGATGTCCAGTCCTGCCTAACTTAACAGGACAGAGAAAGATCTGTTGGAGTTAGTGACAATGTTTTTGGCAAAAAGGTTGCCACAAGAGAACAGGTACAAAAACATGGTGGGAGTTAAGATCAAGAATTTATCAGCAGGGCATGGTGGTACACACTTGTAATCCCAGCATTTGCATTTGGGAGGCCGAGAGAGGACGATCGTGGTTCGAGGGCGCCTCGGTTACTTAGTGAGGTCCTTTGCAACTCAGTGAGACCATTTCAAAATAAAGAAATAAAAACAGGGGTGAGGTTAGGAGGTAGAATGCCCCTGTGTTGCATCCCCAGTATCATAAAAATAAATGAATAAATAAATAAATAAATAAAAGAATGCACCAGTCAGCTGGGCATGGTGATGCACCTATAATTCCAGTACTCGGGAGGCTGAGAAAGGAGGATTGCAGGTTTGAGAACAGTCTTAGCAAATAGCGAGACTCTCAGGAACCGAGAGAGGCTCTGTTTCCAAACAAAATTTTTAAAAGGTGGCATTGTGGGTACAGCAGAGGTAAAATGCCCCTAAGTTCAATTCCCAATACTAAAAAAAAATAAAAAAATTTAAAAATCATCTATCAGTACCAATCTCAATATCATGTGGAGAAAGAGAGTGTAGAGTGAGCTGGGGTTGTGAGACTACAATGTACCAATAAAAGTATATTTTAAAAAAGAAATAATTTATCTAAACTAGCTAAGAAAATGCCTGGAACCTATCCTTTATTCTTCCTACTACCCCAGACTCTACCTACTCCCTAACAATCTCCAAATCACTCCATTTTAGATAGGTATCCTTTACCACATGAGCACCATTCTAGAAAAACCATTCAATTCCTACTGCACAGTAAAAAAAGATGCTGGATTTTCCCCCCCTCAGTACTTCAAGAAGAAAAAGTGCATTTGTTAATAAAAAACACTATTTTGGAAGGCCATTTGGTTCCCTCTCCTCCCACCATTGGCAAGGCCCAGGCTCGGCCAGCTGCAGTGAGGCCAGGCAGCCGGGACGTGCCAACTCAAAGAGCAGCCACCCAAGCAGCAATCACAGCTTCTGGGAACCTGGGAGCACAGACAGCAGGCCTGTCCCTCCAGCACCCCATGGCTGCTCTGGCCCACCTCTTTCAGAAACACTACCTTAGGACACATGCCATGTATATTCCTAGACCCATGACCCCAAACCCTGGCAACCAATTAATTTTTGTCAATTAGTATTATTAATGGATAATTTATTTTAAAAATACTTCTAAAATAATCAAAAGTATTAACATGAGAAATACATAAAGTTACAAAGAACTTGCCTGTTAGTATATATGGCACACTCCTTCTTGTTAATCTTTAAGCACTCGGTGTATTTACTAAGAGCATCTTTATAGTTTTTGTCCTTTACATATTGATTTCCTTCTTCCTTAAGGGTTTTAAACATATTTTCATCTATGGGACAAAAAGGAAAAAATAACAAGAAATATTCACATCAGCACCTATACAAGATCCCAAGTACAGCTAGAGGTAAGTCTAATATTGCAAATTAACATGATCACATACCAGGCAGAACTAGTCTAATTGCTACAAAGCTTTATAGGCAAACTAAAAAATAAACTGAGCATAAGTAAAAATAACTATTTAATAATGAAACTATTATTTTCAAATTAGAAAATAAAACACAGAAAATTCTGCCATGCTATCCATATTGGTGTGCCTTCTTTCCTCTACTGGGCTTATGAAGATTTTAACAGAAGCCTAATTTCCTGAGGGACAGAGAGAATCGAGTCAAACAAGGACACCAGGACCTTGGTGACTCATCTGAGCTAGCAAGCCTTGCAGCATTTTCTGTAACCTCAACCCACGCTGCTTCACACAGCGCCTTTTACAACAGTACAGGGCCCTGTGGGTCTCTCATCAAGCTGAAAGTATTGCAGAATTAGTCTAGAAAATGGAGATGCAACTATCTCCAGTGTTCAGCTCCATTACTACTTCGTGGTATTATCCACAAAGTGTATATACTGGGGATTGAACCCAGAGGCATTTTACCTCCAAACTATACCCTCACCCCTATTTTATTCTGATTTTTTTTGTGTGTGTGTGTGGTACTTGGGGTGGAACCCAGAGGCTTTCTACCTCTAGGCTATACTCCCAGACCTATTTTATACTTTATTTGGAAACAGGATCTCACTAAGTTGCTGAGAGCCTCACTAAGTAGCTGAGGCTGGCTTCGAACCTGTGTGATCCTCCTGTCAGCCTCCCAAGCGTGGGGATTACAAGCATGCCCCACCATGCCCGGGTCTTTATTCTGATTTTGAAACAGGGTCTCATGAGTTTGATTAGAGTCTCGCTAACTAGCTAAGGCTATCAATGAACCTTTGATTCTCCTGTCCTAACCTCCCAAGGACTAGGATTACAATCGTGTGCCACTACACCTGGCTCTCAAGCACATCTCTTAAAGCCTCAAGTGGATGTCTAACCAGCACTCCAAAGTCCTGCTATATATTTATAATGTATTATTTAAGCATGTCAATCTATTCCTTCATCCTTGTCACATACATGGTCTACTAAAGAGTTTCTCTTATTATTAATAACAATTATTAAAAGGATATTATAGGCTTACAGAGTCAGCACATGTGCCTAGCATTTTATATACATATCTTCATTTATTCTTGAGAACCACTTCATAAGATATTCATATCCCTCCTGTTTTTGGTGGTATTGGGAATTGAATCCCAGAGGTGTTCTACCTCTGAGCTATACTCTCAGTCTACGTTGTGGAAGGCCTCACTAAGTAAAGGCTGGCTGTAAAAACCTGTGACCCTCTTGTCTCAGCCTTGCAAGTGTGTGCTACCACATCTGGCTATATTTCTCCCCCTTTCTTCTATACTAGGACACAGTGGATATGAAACAACTTCTTAAGAGCACTTAACCTAAGAGTTAACTCCTAAACTGGGCATGTTGGCACACGCTTGTAATCCCAGCACCTGGGAGGCTGAGACAGGAGGATGGCAGTTTTGTGGACAGCCTCAGCTACTTACTGAGGCCCTCTGCAACGTAGTGAGACCCTGTTTCAAAATAAAGAATAAAAAATAGGGCTGGGGGTGCAGCTCAGAGGTAGAATGTCCATGGGTTCCATCCCCAGTTCCATCACCACACACACACAAAAAGTTAACTCCTAATTTCCCCCTCCTCTTAAGAGGAGGGAGAAGAGGGTCTTAAACCTGGGTCTGATGCCAAAGTTCAGGCTCTCCTGTCTGTTTTCCTGTGAAAATACCAACAAAGCTCAAGATCCCCTTCAGAGGAAATAAGTTCAGGCTTCTCCACCTGTGCTGCTCAACAGGCGACTGTGGCTGGGATCGCCTCCCTCGTCTGGGGTGGTCTGTGCGGCAGGCCAAGCTCGCAATGGCTCAGAAGTGGGTACAGTAGGAATGGGTGACAGCTTCTCCCGCCAATTTGGTCCATCCAGCTCCATTAAAATTCTTGTTATTCTAAAAAAAATGAAATGAATGTTCTCTATTGATCTTGCAACTCCCTTTTTTATAGTACTAATGTCAGATCTAGAGTAAGACTGACTAATGCTATGCCTAAGAATACTTCCTTGTAGAAAACATACAATCTTGAAGGGATTTTTTGGTGTGTGTGCGTGTGTTAGAGAGAGAGAGAGAGAGTACTGGGAGTGGAACCCAGGGGCATTCTACTTCTGAGCTACACCCCCAACCCTATTTCTTTATTCTCTATTTTGAAACAGGGGTCTCATTAAATAGCTGAGGCTGGCTGTGAACCCAGATCCTCCTGTCTCAAGCCTCCCAAGCACAGGGATTACAAGCATCTATCACCATGCCTGGCTTTGAGTTATTTTCTATTCACATAAAATATTTTTGAAAGGGCATTTAAAAGTTGCCATTAATCGGCCAGGTATAGTGGTACATGCTTGTAGTCCCAATACTTAAAGGCTGAGACAAGAGGCTTGCAGTTTGCGACCAGCCTTGGCTACTTAGGCCCTCTGTAACTTAGTGAGATCCTGTTTCAAAATAAAGAATACAAAACAGGACTGGGGGGTATAGCTCAGAGGTAGAATACCCTAAATCCCCAGTACCATAAAAAAAAAAAGGTGCCATTAATCAGTGCACTCTTGTAATCCCAGTACTTGGGAGGTTGAGACAGGAGGATTGCAGGTTTGAGGACAGCCTTGACAATGTAGTGAGACTCTTGGCAATCTAGCGAGACCTGGTTTAAAACTAAAATATAAAAATAGGGCTGGGGCCGGGTGTGGTGGCGCATGCTTGTAATCCCAGCATTTGGGAGGCTGAGACAAGAAGAACGTGGTTCACAGACAGCCTCAGCTACTTAGCGAGGCCTTCTTCAAAAATAAAAACCCTGTTTCAAAATAAAGAATAAAAAATAGGGCTGGGGGGTATAGCTTGAAGGTTGAATGCCCCTTGGTTCCATCCCTAGTACCACCAAAAAAAAAAAAAAAAAAAAAAGGGTCTAGAGGTATGACTAAGAGGTATAACTCCCCTGGGTTCAATTCCCAGTACTAAAAAATAAAAAATGATGTTAAGTTTAGACCTTTTATTTTTGAGACACAGTCTCAATATATTGCCCAAGCTGCCCTTGAATTTGAGATTTTTCTGCTTCTTCGTGTGTATGTGTATGGGAGTAGGTACTAGGGATTGAACCCAGGGACAATCTGCCTCTAGGCTACAGCCCTAGCCATTTTTATGTTTTATTTTTAAACAGGTTCTCTGAGAGTCTAAGTTGCTGAGGATGGTCTTGAACCTATGATCTTCCTGTCTCAGCTTCCCAAGTACTAAGATTACAGGTATGTGCTACCATGCCCAACTGTTCATCGTTTCATCTTAAAACATAAAGGTTAAAATAGCCTTACCTTGTATTTTTTTCACTTTTAAAACTATACATTTATTTTCTTCTCATATGAAAATAGGATACTGGAGTCTACTATAAGGACCCTTATATTAAAGATATTTACTAGTGACCATCATAACTTTCAGATTACCATCCTCAATGATCACTTTCTCAATATTTTAAAAATATGAAATCTCATACTCAGATTAAAAATAAAACTAATGTCTTTGGGGTGAATCTGGTTCTAAAAAGAAACTTTTCAAGACTGAGAAGATTAGTAATTAACTAATTAGAATACATGGAAGTTAGTTAACTCTATAGTCTCATGTACTTTTATGTAAAAAAATTTATATTTATATATAGATAATTGCAATACACATATTTTTCCTAGTTTTGTAAACTGAAATTTCAATAGCAATCTTTGGTTATAATAACTCTCATTTTTATGTAAAAAATAAAATTAAAAATTAATGTATAACCACCCATAATTTCAGAAGAAAAAGTAGCTTTTGAAAAAATAATTTTTAAGCAAAACTTGTATTACCAGTAGAGAGGAAGGAAGAAGCAGCTGAAAAGAGATGATGTGTTGCCAGGGAGTAAGTAAGTATATGCAGGGAAATTTTAACATATTAAGATTCCTGGAGAGGAAGAGAGGAATATGGTTAATGGAAGACAAACAAAATAAGCACAAAGGTTTAAAAAAAAGTTGCTGGTGCTAAATTTTCCATAATGAACTGAAACAGATGGAAAAGCAAGCATAAATATTGGAGTCACAAAAAGGAATCATGAAATTTTAAAAATGGATATTTTATATTAAAAAATGAATGACAAAACCAAATAGAGCCTTCTCATCTGATAAAAAACAAATCTCAACATAAACCATTCCATTAAAAAAGTCTGAGCTTTAAAGGAAATTAATATGAAAGAATCTTAAGTACATGTATAAAATATATAATACAAACCTCAAAAAGTTAAACACAGAATTAGCTCTGAACCAACAATTCCACTCCTACATATATACCAAAGGGAACTGCAACAAGTATGCAAACAAAAACTTAGCCATGAATGCTTACAATAGCACTATTCACAGCAGCCAAAAGGTAGAAACCACTAGAATGTCCATCAAAGGATGAATGGATAAACAGTGATATAGACACACATGATGGGATAGTATTCAGCCATCAAAAGAAACAAAGTGCTGATACATGCTATGCCGTGGATGAACCTTGAAAATGGTATGCTAAGTGCAAGAGGTCAAACACGGAAAGTCACAGTCTACGATTCTACTCATGCAAACTACCCAGGAAGCTAAGACAGAAGGTAGACTGGTGGCTCCCAGGGGAGCCGGGGAGTGACTGCCTAATGGCAGCAGGTTTCCTTTGGGGTGTGGGAATGAGCAAGATGTGGCAGTTGTATAAGACTAGAAATGTACTAAAACCACTAAAGCGCATACTTTAAGGCTGTTAATTTGTGTTATACATGCATTTCATCTCAGGTTTTGTTTGTTGGGGTTTTTTTTTTTGTTTTTTTTTATTTTCTTGAAACAGGGTCTCACTGAGTTGCGAAGGGCCTTGCTAAATAGCTGAGGCTGTCCGTGAACCACAATCCTCCGTCTCTGCCTCCCAAATGCTGGTATTACAAGCGTGTACCACCATGCCTGGCTCAGATTTTTTTAAAAACAGGATAATGCAGAAAGTTGAGAAATCAGGCATTATTATGGACTCTTAGACATGTCTTCCTTTAACATATTCAGCCTAATTTCTATAAACCATTCAGCTTCTCACTAGTTTTCCTGAAAGACCTTCTTACCAGGCCCCTCCTCTCTATCAGATGCTTCAAGTGTCATCCCACTAATGTTTCATGAGCACCTCTCACTGTGAGAAGATCCCCCTTTCTCCACCTAGAAAACCAGCAGGCAGAGGACAGGGCAAATTAAAAACAGCCCCAGAGCAGAGGAGCACACCAAGCTTCCCTGCTGGAGAACATATACATTGGATACATTTTTATTGAGCATGTGTGCTGCCATGAAGATGGATAGACCTCAATTCCTGATCTCAAGGACATCTCAGTAGGAGAAGAAAAGAATTTTGCAAGGGTGCTTTTGTGGAATGAAAGAGAGCCAGTTATGGGGCACTGAGAAAGGGAACCTGAGGCCCACGTACAGGAGCTGGTGGTCAGAGAAGACAAAGGTCCTCCCCTAAAGGATGAGAAGGAATTAACCAGACCAAGTGGGGACAAGGCCTTCGGGCAAACGGAAGTGCAGCTGACACCAGGCTGGGATGCAGCTGGGCAGCACCAGGTTAGACTGCTGATTTATCAGCTCACAAGAGTCAAGGAGGCTCTTGTCCTGAGCCTGAGGCTGACTGCAGTCCCTCTGCTGCAAACAACCAATACAGCTGGAGTCCCTTGTCCAAAATGGTTGCAATCTGAGGGGGTTTTCCCAAATTTTGAAATATTTGCATATAGATATAAAATATGATATCTGGGGAATTCGTTTGGTTCACACACCTACACACACATTCCGAAGGTCATTTTATATAATACCTCCAGTGTGCCTGCATTTTGACTCTGGCCCATCAGGAGGTTAAGTGTGGAACGTTCCACTTGTGGAGTCATGTAGGTGCTCAGAAAGTTTCAGGTTTTGGAGCACTTTGGATCTCAGGTTTTAAGAATTAGAGATACTCAACGTGTGTGTGTGTGTGTGTCTTTTTTCTAGTTAGGCTGGGATCAGACAGGTCCTGTGCGACCACCAAGTGGAAGCTTTGCACACAGAGGTTCAAGCCTCAGTATGGAAGGAAAAATGAAGGAAGGAAAGAAGGAAGGGAAGGGAATATTACCCAACTGTTCACCCTCAAATTTCACCTTGAAAGTAGTTTATGAAGTCTGGAGATCCCCTGCCTGTGTGTCCTGAGGGTGGTAGTGGTGGCTGGTGTGCTGGGTATGGAACCCAGGGCCTCAAGTATGAATGCTTCTACTGGAGCTATATCTTCCCACCCCTAAGTTTAGAAATGCTTACCTTCCCACTCTCCTCAGGAGGTAAACAGATCATAATTTAAATTAGATCCAAACTTGCTATTTCACCATCATAAAATAATACTCCTGAGCCAGACATGGTGGTGCACACTTGTAATCCCAGCATTTGGGAGGCTGAGACCTGAGGATCATGGTTCGTGGACAGCCTCAGCTACTTAGTGAGGCCCTCCTCAACTTAGACCCTGTTTCAAAATAAAGAATAAAAAATAGGGCAGAGGGTGTAGCTCGGAGGTCGAATGCCCCTGGGTTCCAACCCCAAACCCACACATACACACAAAAATACCCGAGCCTAGTATGGTGGCACATGCTTGTAATACCAGTATTTAGGAGGCTGAAACGGGAGGGTCACAGGTTCAAAGTCAGCCTCAGCAACTTAGTGAGGTTCTCAGTAACTTAGCAAGACCTCGTTTCAAAATAAAAATAGGCTGGGAGTATAGCTTGGAGGTAGAATGCCAATGAGTTCAATCCCCAGCACCACAACAAAATAATAATAATAATAATAATAATAATAATAATAATAATGATGATGATGATGATGATGATGTTATTATCTGTCCTAATTTACAAGGACAGGTAACACAAGTATCTAGTAGGCTTGTGATGACACCCATTCTTGGGAACAGAAACAACAGAGATGCTTCTGCTGACAGACACGATGCCAGTGAACACCTGTAGGCCCTCAGAGAAGATTCAATGTGACGCTTTCTGCTGCATTGTGCACCCTGTCCCATCATTAGCACCGATTTATGACATTAATGAAAACACCTTCCTAACACCACAGATATTCAAGCAGCACATTTAAGCCATATCCTCTGCTATTGAAAAGAAGAAAAAAATAAAACACCGCACAGTAATAAATGGACCAGGAAACAAACAAAGGTGTTAGTGGACAACCCAAAATGTATGAAACAATAGTTAGAAATTAAAGTAGAAAGAAAAGGAGGAGAAGGAGGAGGAAGAGGAGAGAGTGAGAGGCATTTGGTTTAGTAGAGTGAAAGAAGGCAATAGTTCATGTAAATTAAATAACTGACAACATGTCTACACTTTGACATTGTTCTTGAAGAAGAGGACAAATCAATTCCATTATAAAACTATTAGACATTAGTTGCCTCCGATTAGATTACCTGTTAATACTGTCATTTGCTAGTTGGATTCGAGAATCTATTTGCAACACTGTTTTATAATCCACATAAGCTTTCCTATATTGCTCTAAAGTTTCATAGGCCATTGCCCGTCGCAGAAGAGGTTTCATTGAAAATGGATGAAGTTCCAGAGCCCTAAAGGAGACAAAAATATATCATACCTTGAAAAATACTTTTTAACTTATACTTAACTAAATATATATTATAGGACCACACCCTTAAGTCTATACATATTTGTTATTTCATCTCGGGGACCTGGCAAGATACCAGTGACGTTCTTTGAAGCCAGTATCAAAGCCCTCTGTCATTTATTATTACCCCATTGAGGCATGAGCTCCCTGGTAGCATGCCTCAGCCTCTTCGGCACCCTAACCGCACTTGGCATGACCACAGGCACAGATCAGGGATTCAACAAATTTATATTACTGACAGAGTAAGACAAAAATTCTTGTTTTCGACTATGTGCTTAATAAGGCACCTTAGTACAGAACTACAAAAATTTGCTTGAATTTTTATTTATTTCTTTTTATTTATTTATTTATTTATTTATTTATTTATTTATTTATTTATTTTTTGCGGTACTGGGGATGGAACCCAGGGGCATTCTACCTCTGAGCTACACCCTCAGCCCTATTTTTTATTCTTTATTGGGAAACGGTCTCACTGAGTTGCAGAGGGCCTCACTAAGTAGCTGAGGCTGGCCACAAACCCGGATCCTCCTGTCTCAGCCTCCCAAATGCTGGGATTACAAGCATGCGCCCGGCTCTGATTGAAAGTTTTAAAAATCAGCATTCTAAATAATTCATTAAGCTATACGTGCTGCAAAAATGCATCAAAAACAGACTAAGGGAATCAAGTCACTTAATAATCTTTTGTAAATTATGAATTTTCATCCTGTACCTTTTAGTCTACCAATATCACTAAAGATGTATTTCAAGGTTGTGCTCTTTGGGTTTGTTTAAAGTAACAGTTTAGCCGGGCGTGGTGGCACACACTTGTAATCCCCGCGCTTGGGAGGCGGAGACAGGAGGATCGCGCTGGTTCGGAGCCAGCCTCGCTGGCTTATGAGACCCTGTTTCCACATAAAAAAAAGTTAAAAAATAGGTCTGGGCTTCCAGGAACCCCAGTACCACCAAAAATAAATAAATAAAGTAACAGTTTAAACATACTTCAGCACTTAATGTACTTTCATTATATTCTGTAATAAAACCTACAGTCAAAAGACTGTCTGCTGCTGAGGGCTCATTAATTATGAGAAAAGAGATTTAAAAGTGAAAGTGCCACTTAACAATCATTTCTCTCTCTCCAGTGGGCACCCCCAATGTGCACGGTGCCATTTATCAGCAAGACGACCCAGAGCCAAGCTTGAGATCTATAATTGATAACATGAAACATTTAATTTTTAGCACTTTCTTGAATAGTAAATGCAAAATGTAGCCGGGCATGGTGGCGCACGCTTGTCATCCCAGCATTTGGGAGGCTGAGACCAGAGGATTGCGGTTAGCGGACAGCCTCAGCTACTTAGTGAGGCCCTCTGCAACTCAGTGAGACCTTGTTTGAAAATAAAGAATAAAAAATAGGCTGGGGGCGTAGCTCGGAGGGCGAATGCCTCTGGGTTCCATCCCCAGACCCGCAAAAAAGAAAAAGAAAAAAACGGCAAGATGTTTTCCCTTTAACCATAATCCTGAAAGTGAATATGAGCTTATGAATGAAAAATCCATTAAGCAAAAAAAAAAAAACTAACAAGCACAGAGAACTTTTTTTTTTTTTTTTTTTTTTTTTTTTGCAGGTCTGGGGATGGAACCCGGGGCATTTGACCTCCAAGCTATACCCCCTGCCCTATATTTATTCTTTATTCTGAGATAGGGTCTCCCTAAGTTGCAGAGGGCCTCACTAAATAACTGAGGCCGTCCGCAAACCTCGATCTTCCAGTCTCAGCCTCCTGAATGTTGGGATTACAAGCATGTGCCACCACGCCCGGCTACAGAGAACTTTCAAACCAGAGCTTGTAAGAGGACCTGTTTGTTCAAGTAAGGCCCTAAAGAATTTCTTAAATTTCAAATTGGTCAGAAAGCAGCAAAGATAAGCCAAAGCAGAGAATGACTAGGCAACATTCATTTGTATTTAGTTTATCAAATATCCTCAATAGAAAGTTGACTGAAGATTCTGTTGTGATTTAAGTAATAAAAAAGGTTGACAAAGGGGGAAAATGAAAGTTTTTTTAGCTGATAAACAATTATAAGAATAAAAATAATCTCTAAAATAATGGTACTTTTGCTTAGGCATCAAAACATCGTTTCACCTGAAGCCCTAATATAGAAACAAAGAAGCTGTGGTGTGGGAATGGACAGGGCTGGAGCCCCTTCCTTGCCATCCCTACCACTCCAAGAGCAATCAAACATACCCAGGAAACACTAATGCTTCCTGCAGAGGAGTCATAAAAAAGCACTGCTGCAGATGAAAGTTTCTCTCTTCCCCTTATTTTCAATTTTGTCCTCAAGAGTTTTCCTTTTTCAGTGCCTGACTCATGGTATTACTTGTCTAGTAATAAGAGCTCACAGAACTCCACAGAACTTACTTACTTTCTTTCTTTCTTTCTTTCTCTCTTTCCTTATTTATTTATTCTACCTCTGAGCTACACCATCAGCCCTATTTTTTATCCTTTATTTTGAAACAGGGTTTCACTGAGTTGCAAAGGGCCTAAGTAGCTGAGGCTGGCTGCAAACTGTGATCCTCCTGTCTGAGCCTCCCAAATGCTGAGATTACAAGCGTACACCACCATGCCCCGCTCACACTTTAAAGAACAAAATAACTAACCGAAACACTAAAAAAGCAGCTAACTTTAATAATGAATGCAGCTTTGTGGGGGTAAAAAGATAGTCATACCATCTGCAAAAAACTCACCCCTAGTTGGTACAGATTTAGATGCATCCATATTTCCATGTATTCACAAAGGTACATCATGGCTTTGCTGGCATGAAATCAACTTTGAGAATGACAGCTTTAGAGTAAAATCACCCTACCCCCACCTGGGCATCATCTCTGTACCCCTCCTGCTGGGGCTCATACACCAGCTATCAAAGAAAACATCTAAGTAGGTCGGCCACTGTGGAGGTCAGCACTGACCAGCACAGCCAGATTCCTTGGCCTGGAACACAGCTCTTATCTAAAGACACCCCACTAAACCCATGCCCACATCCCTTCCCGGCAGGACACTCCTCCTCTCCCGGAGGACCAGCCCCCTTTCCAGTCTCCCTGGACACCACAGCTGGAGTACCCATCTTTGATTTCCTTCAGGATTACACTGAAACTCAGTGATTAGCCAGTAAATGCCCACCTCCTTAAACAATCTCACTTAATGCAAAGTGAATCCACTGTTTGGCAGCAGCCTGAACTTCATTCAGGTCTCAAGTTTGAACTAACAAATCCTGACCTCACTTTAGAAAAACCTACGGCCAGTTTGGAGGGGAATGTATTAGAAACAGACGCTTCAGCTGAAAGGATGTTGGCTGCCAGTCATGACATGCTTTGTATCTAATAAGTTCACATGGTTTTGTAAGTTAGTTATAGGCAGTGATAAATGCTTCACAATAGGCTGTGGGGTCAGGTGAGAGCTGAGACTAGAGCATGGGAGGAGTGTAGCTCAGAGGTAGCACGTCCCTGGGTTCAATCCCCAGTACAAAGCAAAACAATGAGCTCAGGGAAAAGAAAAAAGAAGAAAAGCCACAACTTGTGATTTGTGGCATTTGCCAGTGTGCAAGGTATTTGTACTTGCACCATGGCAGATTTCAAGCTGCCAGCTTGCTATCCATCACCTCACAAAATCCCCAAACTATAACAATTAGCTGGTGTAAGCCAGAACGGCCATACACTGGGTGAAGCCAAAATATAAATGCTGATGTTAATTTTGAACCTCTAAGATTTGCAGAAAATCTAAGGAACTCAAGACCTTCCTTTAAACCGTTGGCACAAATACTAGCAAGCTTTATCCTATGAATAAACTGATAATGCCAATAAGAGAACAATAAAAAACACCTTATGAAGTATGCACACATTTATTGCCTAAACTAAGACTTCTGAGAGTGAAAACAGGTGACAATAATTAGAGACACCAGGAGTAAACCAGGACTGTGTTAGTCAAACCAAGACTTCTTATTTTTTAGATGCATTAACTGCAATGTCCTCCCAAAGCGCTTCTAAAGCAGGCTCGCTCTTTCTTTCTTTCTTCCTTTCTACCTCTGAGCTACACCCCAGCCCTACGTTTATTCTTCATTTTTTGAAAAAGGGCCTCACTGAGTTGCAAAGGGCCTAAGTAGTAACTGCTGTAGGAGAACCGGGATCCTCCTGTCTCAGCCTGCCAAATGCTGGGATTACAAGCTTGAGCCACCAGGCCTGGCTTAAGGTTCATATCTTAATGGGCAAAGAAAACAGTGTATCTCATTCATGTAAATGCATTCATCCACTTCAGCAGGAAACTCATTGAGCACCTTCAGTCAGTACTGCGCTCCAAAGGGCCAAAGCTGTGTTAAGACACAGTCCAGAGTTCCAGTCTACTACAGTGAATGACACAGGGACGTACAGGTGTGACCAAGTCAGTGCAGATGGTACAGATGTACAGAGGACCCCAGAACCCGGGACCAGGGGAAGGCGAGCAAGGATTTCAGAAGCAAAGATGCAGGGTGCATTACTGACATGGGGGACGGGGGGCACAGGCTTGGAGAGTGTAAGCAAGTGGCCTAGCAGACTAAATGGGACAGAAAGCTTGCTTAGGGGGCAATGTGGTCTCAGAGATGTTTATGATCCACTGGAAGACAATACCGAGCCACTGAAGTCCTGCTGGAAAGAAAGCAAAATAATGCTTCTGATGCCTCAGTGGACTGACTAGTTACTGGGCTTCTCCAATAGTCTAGGAGTAATGAAAAGAGCATGAATCGAGGGTGAGGGGAGGTGGAAAAAGTTTGCACGATTTTCTATAACTGTTCTCATGTGCAATAGATAATTTATGATATTTGTGTACTGCGAAACATAAACTGTTAGCATCAATTAAAATACCTTAAAAGTGTATTGGGAAATTGGATCCTTATGCAGAAAATTCAGGAAGGGGAGATACTGTATTCATCACAGTGAAATGACAGCAATCTCTTAACCAACCTGAGGACGTGCGGTTACCTGTTACAGTCTTGAACGCAGCCACTGCAGTTTCCTTCTTTTAGATAACACGCGGCTCTATTTGAATACAAGACACTCAGGTCATCTCCACTTTCGCTTCCTAAAAATCACATTGAAGACAGTTAAATCCCAGTAGCAAAAAAAAAAAAAAAAAAATCACAGCTCGCCCCCGTCCCGCCGGCCGCCGCCCGGGCGCGCCCTCCCAGGGTCCGCCGGGCCTCGCCGCGGCGCGGGGGTCCTACCTGCGGGCTCCAGCTGCGCGATGGCCGCCGAGTAGGCGCCCGCGGCCTCGGCGAACTGGCCGCCGCGGAAGAGCTCGTTGCCGCGGCGCCGCAGGCCGGCCGGGTCTCCCGCGCCGCGCCCGCCGCCCGCCTGCCCCGCCGCGCCGTCGCCCGCGGCGGCCGGGGCCCGCGGGGCGCCCCGCTTCTCCGCGCGCGGCGCCGGCGCCCGGCCCTTCCGCCGCTTGCCGCCCTCGCCGCGGCCCGACAGCTTCTTCTGGATGTTGCCCATGGCGCGCGCGGCCGCTGCGGGAGGGAGGGAGCGAGCGAGCGGTGAGCCCGGCCGCCGCCCGCCGGGCCTGCGGGGCGGGGCGGGGCGGGGGGCGGGGCGGAGGGCGGAGGGGCGGGGCGGAGGGCGGAGGGGCGGGGCGGAGGGCGGAGGGGCGGGGCGGAGGGCGGAGGGGCGGGGCGGAGGGCGGAGGGGCGGGGCGCAGGGGTCGGGAACGCGGGAGGGGCAGGGGGCAGGGGGGCGGGGCACTCAGGCCGGACCTCCCAGGGACCCGCATCCCTGGGCCCAGCGCCGGCCGGCCAAGGCCCACCAGCTACGCCGGCAAAGCAGTGATGAATTAAGTTCCTCGGTGGACACGATGGCTGCGCCGGAAGGAAAGGTGCCCTTATTTCACTTATATTACAGTGTATTGGCCACATTCAAATGACAGCAATCTCTTAGCCAACCTGAGAACGTGCAGGTCACCTGCTAGAATGGCGAATGCAGCCACTGTTGCCGTTACCTTCTCCTAGGGAACATAGGGTACCTTTATTTTACTGTATTATAAAATGAGCCCTCTGCGTGCACGCCTGTAATCCCAGTACTGGGAAGCTGAGACAGGAGAATCTCAGGTTGGACGACAACCTCAGTAAGTAATGACATTCTCATTAACCTAGCGAGAGAGACCCTGTTTAAGAATAAAAAGTAAAATAGGTTGGGGGTGTAACTCAGGATAGAATGTTCCTAGCTGTTCAATCTCCAGTGCCACACACACCAAAAAGTCCCTTTTGGGGGGGGGGGGTGCTGGGGATGGAACCCAGGGGCATTCTACCTCCGGGTTACACTCCCAGACCTATTTTATATTTTATTTGGAAACAGGGTCTCTTAAGCCAGCTGAGGCTGGCTTCGAACCTATGCAATCCTCCTGTCTCAGCCTCCCAAGCTCGGGGATTACAAGTGTGCACCATCACCCCGGGCAAGAGTCCTTATTTCAAAAGAGTGGGAGAAAATGGTCATTTGAAAGAAAAAATCAAAGTGATTTTTAGGCCATTTCAAAGTAAATTTAGCAAAGATAAAATAGGTACCTGGTTTTTAAGCTTAAAAGAAGTCTTAAAAACAGCAAATTTTCCATCCTAATGCCTTATTCAAACTAAAAATTCCGTTGTGCCGGGCATAGTGGCACAAGCATGTAATCCCAGTACTTGAGAGGCCAGCCTCAGCAATGGAATGAGGCCCCATTTCAAAATAAAAAATAAAATAGGGCCCGGGGTGTAGCTTAGAGGTAATGCTCCTGGGTCCAACCTCTAGCACCAAAAAAAAAAAAAAAAAAAAAAAAAAGTCATTTTGCATTTTACTGAAAGATTGTTGTATTAACTTTAATAATTGATTATTAAATCTATTACTTTGGGGGGGGGTCCTGGAAACCCTTCTACCTCTGGGTTACACTCCCAGACCTATTTCTATACTTTTTTTTTTATTTTGGAAACAGGGTCTTTTAAGCCAGCACGGCTGGCTTCTAACCTGCGCGATCCTCCTGTCTCCGCCTCCCAAGCACGGGGATTACAAGTGTGTGCCACCACGCCTGGCTAAATCTATTACTTTTATATATGAAAATGATGAACATGAGTATCTTTTTTTTCTTTTTTTGTGGTACTGGGAATGGAATCCAGGGGCATTCTACCTCCAAGCTACATCCCCAGCCTTATTTTTCATTCTTTGTTTTGAAACAGGGTCTCACTAAGTTGAGAAAGGCCTCACTAAATAGCTGAGGCTAGCTGTGAACCTGGATCCTCCTGTCTCAGCCTCCCAAATTCTGGAATTACAAGCGTGTACCACCATGCCTGGCTTGTCACAAATATTTAAAACAAGGCAGTTAATGTTCAAGCACTGTTGAAACACACTTAAATATCAAGATTTCTGAGCACTCTCTTTTAAGTTGAAATCTGATTTTTAGCTGCTATATTTTCCATTCCCTTTTATGAGTGGTAAGGCAAGTATTTGGGGGACATAAACAGGAAACAGAAACCATAATTATCTAAGTGAAAATTAGTCTATGATTAATCACCTTAAAGCAAGCAATAAAGACATACTAATTAGAGCAGTTTTCATTAATAGCAGAATAACATCCAATTTGGATCACCAACCAAAAAAGGGCTCAATTATTAACATGATAAAAAAGATTTTTTTTTAGAAATAAACCCCCAGATTGGACCAAGTTAGAGCAAGGCTCCAGTTTTCGCTGCTATCTGCTATTCAAGCCCTCACCCCAAATCAGCCAAAGCATAAAAAAAAAAATATGGACACGTAGTTTCTCTCTCTCTCTCTCTCTCTCTCTCTCTCTCTCTCTCTCTCTCTCTCTCTCACCAGTACTACTACTAACTAAATTGCTGTAGTTTATTTAGACCTTATTATAATACATTACCATGAATCCTCATACCAAGTAGTATCATTCCCACTTTACAAGTGAGGAAAAAGAGACACAAGGAAGAAGCCAAGGAATTCACTCAAAGAATTCACAGAGAGAGCTAGAGACTAGCACAAATGGGATTTGAGCTAAAGACTGAAATGTCCCTGGACAACTTGGGCAGTCTCTGGAGAGGTAAGCAGAACATGAAAGACCTGTGAGTTTTGTGGTCTGACCTCCCCATGGGATGATGCAGAAGGGCCGTTCAGGAGGAGTGGCCATTTCCAGAGACATTGACTTGGGAGTTGACGGCATCTAAAGGATCATCAGAGTTTGGGTAGAAATGAGAGAAGAGCCAGGGGAATGTCCTCAGAAGCCAGGAGTGTGGGGAGAAGGAAGCAGTTAGCAATAACAAATATAAAAAAAAAGGAAGGGTCATTAGTATGGTCTTGGGTGGTATAGTTTAGATGGTTAGTAGATGCAAAACTCAAGAAAATACTTGAAGAGTATGATTGATTCAACAGCATAATAAAAGATTATATACCAAGACCAGGTGGGATTTATCTCAGGAATGCAAAGGCGGTTCAACATTAGAAAGTCAATCAAAAACCAGGTGTGGTGGCACATACCTATAATGTCAGTACTTGGGAGGCTGAGACAAGAGAATTACAGGTTCAAGGACAGCCTCAGCAAGTAGTAAGACTCATCAACCTAGTGAGACACTGTTTCAAAATAAAAAATAGGGCAGGGAGTGTAGCTCAGAAGTGGAATACCTTTGAGTTCAATCCTCATTAACAAAAAAAAAAAAGGGAAGGAAGGAAGGAAGGAAAGAAAGAAAGAAAGTCAATACTAACACACCAAAATAAGAATAAGAGAAAGAATACATTGGTCTTCCCAAATTGATACTGAATAGGCAGCTGACAAAGTCCAACACCCTTTCATGATTAAAAAAAAAACTCAGAAAATCAGAAACAGATGTGCAATTGGTCAACATGATAAAGAACATTTGTGAAAAACTCATAGCTACCATCATAACCAATGGAGGAAGAATTAAAGTTTTTCCCCCAAAGATCAGCAGCAAATCAAGGATATCTAATTTCACCGTTGCTATTCAACACTGTACTAGAAATTGTAGCCTAATCAATTAGGCAAGAAAATGAAAAAGGCATACACTAGAAATATCTCTATCCATAAACAACATGACCCTATATACACAGAAAATCTCAAAGAATTCACTGTGGAACAGGGAACCTACTAAAGTTAAGACAAAAATTTTGCAAAGCTGTAAGGTCTAAGGCCAACACACAAAATTAGTGTGTTCCTATATCCCAGCAATAAGTAGTCTAAAATATAAATTAAGAAAATAATTACATTCATAATTGCATTCAAAATATAAAACTATAGAGCTGGGCATGGTGGCGCACGCTTGTAATCTCAGCATTCAGGAGGCTGAGACTGGAGGATCGCGGTTCACAGACAGCCTCAGCTACTTAGTGAGGCCCTCTGCAACTTAGAGAGACCCTGTTTCAAAATAAAGAATAAAAAATAGCGCAGGGGGTGTAGCTCAGAGGCCAAATGCCCCTGAATTCCATCCCCAGACCCGCAACATATATATATATATATATTTCTTTTTTTTATTTTGCGGGTCTGGGGATGGAACCCAGTCTCAGCCTCCCAAATGCTGGGATTACAAGCGTGCGCCACCATACCCGGTTTTGGTTTATGTCTGGTATCTTTGTTCTGAGTTTTTTACAAAAATCTCTTGTAGAAACTTTCCAATGTTTTAATCTTGTTATAAAAAGGTTTCCAATTGTCTGAGGTACAAGCGTACGCCACCACCCCTGACTATAAATATAAATTTGAAATAAATTATAGCTGTCCTGAAATCATTGTAGGGAAGACCTGTTCTGTTAAGGTTAAGATATCAATAGTACGCGAGGCAATCTACAGGTTGAATATGGTCCCTGTCAAAACATTTTTTTCAGAAATGGAAAAGCCAGTCCTCAAATTCATATGGAATTATGAAAAGCCCAAAATAACCAAAATGATCCTGGGGATAAAAAGAACAAAATCGAAGCATCCACAGTTGTAATTCCAGGCCTACAGGTGAAGAAAGCACATCAAATGTTCTATGCCCATACCTGCCACAGCATGTGCTCAGTAACCACCAGCTGTTGAGGCCATGGGCGCTGCTGTACCTCGGTCTGGATGAGCTGGGCCCGGCCAACCCAAGTGGAGCTTAGAAAGGAGCAGCAGTAGCAGCCAAGGTTACAAAGCACTAATTGCTGCATCTTTCCATGGCCCTCACAGCTGCCTAGAACATACCCCATAATGACTAGGAATTCTTTCTTGGAATGTGGTGGGATGGGGAACTACATGCAAAGATTCCAACTTGATAACTTCCTTCTGGGTTGTAACATTTTCCTAAAAGTGACTCAGATTGCTTCTTTCTTGTCCAAGGCTCCGGGGCTTCTTTTTATATGTCATCCAACAATGTACTTTGGTAGAGGTGAGCATAAGCTAGTTCAACTGACTTCATTTCATTTTAGGATGAAAAGACTATTTTCAAGTTTCTAGCTAGTTATTTACCTCATCTTGATTTGCTTTCCTGATAAAAGAAACTGACTGATCTTAAAATTTTTATTTTTTTAATCAAGAAATTTTTTCTTTTCTAAACATTCTATATATTTCTGACTTTATAAATAACTATGGGGTGGATATGAATGACAGGATCAGAAATGGTTCTCTCAAAGCTCTGTATGGGAATGATGCTTCTGTACAGGACTCGCCTTAGAGATAACCACTACCTCAGAAGGAAACAGTTTAGTAGTTAGCCAAATAATATTATACTACAATCATCCTGATTTAGATTTCTAATCAGAGAACTTTATTATTATTTTTTGTGGTACTGGAGTTCCTGGAAGCCCTTCTACCTCCAGGCTACACTCCCAGACCTATTTTATATTTTTGAAACAGGGTCTCTTAACGCCAGCACGGCTGGCTTCCAACCTGCGCGATCCTCCTGTCTCTGCCTCCCAAGCGCGGGGATTACAAGCATGTGCCACCATACCTGGCTTCTAATCACAGAACTTTAGAATTAAAAAAAAATTACTAGCCCTTTCCTAATCTGTTTATCACTATATGGAAGAAAGGTCTCTTAGTTTACAAAATGATTGTGCTTACCATGGTGTGTGTGTGTGTGTGTGTGTGTGTGTGTGTGTGTGTGTGTGTTGAACTCAGGGGCCTTCTACCTTTGAGCTACACCCCCAGGCCTCCTATTTTATTTTATTTTATTTTATTTTTTTGTTTGTTTGTTTTGTTTTGTTTTGTTTTGTTTGGTGGTACTGGGGGTGGAACCCAGAGGCTTTCTACCTCCAGGCTATACTCCCAGACCCATTTTATATTTTATTTGGAAACAGGGTCTCACTAAGTTGCTGAGAGCCTCACTAAGTGGCTGAGGCTGGCTTCAAACCTGTGAGATCCTCCTGTCTCAGCCTCCCAAGCGTGGGGATTACATGCGTGCGCCACCACGCCCGGCCTATTTTTATTTTTATTTTTATTTTAAAATAGAGTCTTGCTAGATTCATCAATCTCACTACTGCTGAGGCTGTCCTTTAATCTGCAACCCTGCTACCTCAGCTTCCCAAGTACTAGGATTATAGGAGTGTGCCACCATGTCCAGCTAATCATTGATCATCTTTAACTGCCTTGCTCCTCAGTATAGGTTCAGTTTCTGATAAGAGTGATAAGAGTTTCCAGGCGTGGTGGCGCATGCTTGTGCTTGTAATCCCCACGCTTGGGAGGCTGAGACAGGAGGATCACACAGGTTCGAAGCCAGCCTCAGCTACTTAGTGAGGCTCCCAGCAACTGAGTGAGACCCTGTTTCCAAATAAAATATAAAATGGGTCTGGGAGTATAGCCCAGAGGTAGAAAGCCTCTGGGTTCCACCCCCAGTACCACCAAAAATAAATAAATAAATAAATAAATAAATAAATAAATAAATAAAATAAAGAAAGAAAAAAAAGTGATAAAAGTTCTGATATATCAGTGAACACAAAAGTGCAAAAATTTATCTTATATTTTTGCAAATGTTTGGCCAAGATTTTGTATACTTTCTTAGTTAGCACCCAGTAACCACTTTTAAGATATAGACTTTGAAAGTTAGGTTGTGCATACCTGTAATCCCAGTACTTGGAAGGCTGAAACAGGAAGGTTGCAGGTTTTTAACCAATATCAGCAAGTACTGAGACTCTCATCAACCTAGCAAAACCCTGTTTCAAAAATAAAAAGGGATGGGGCATAGCTCAAAGGTAGAATATCCCTAGGTTCAATTCCCAGAACCACATACACACACAAAAAAAAAAAAAAAAAGAAAAACAACAGACTTTGAGCTGGACATGGTGGCACACATGTGTAATCTCAGTACTTGGGAGGTGGAGATGGGAGAATCACAGGCTGGAAGCCAGCCTCAGCAATTTAGCAATGTCCTCAACAACTTAGCAAGACCCTGTTTCAAAATATAGAATAAAACAGGCTGGCGGTGTAGTTGAGAGTACAATGTGTCAGGTTCAATCCCCAGTACCAAAGAAAGAAAGAAAAGAAAGAAAGAAAGAGAGAGAGAAAGAAAGGAAGGAAGGAAGGAAGGAAGAAAGGATGGATGGATGGAAAAAGAAAAAGAAAGAAAAGACTTAGGACTATGGACTTTGGAGTCACGTAGATCTTGGGCCATATCCCAACCACGTGACTTAACCTGTGCAAATACGGCAAGTAACTCACCTTAAAAGTCTGGGTAATTATAGCTTAGTCAAGGATTACATAAAACAATATTTGTAAAGCACATCCATAGTTCTTCAAATGTGCTAATCATCCTGCCCCCACACACAATCAGGATGGGGAGGGAAATTCTAGTTAAGATGAAGTAAACACACTCCACCCTGTTTTTTCTACTGTCAAACCCACACACAGTCAGTCCGGGAATTATACAGCTGGTGAGCACATCCTTCAGAAATGAAGGTGAACCGAAAACATCTGCAAGGAAGAAAAACTAGGAGAATTCATTTCTTATTTCTGGCTGGCTTTCTTTATAGGAAATGCTAAGGAGTGCTAGAGGTGTGGTCACTGGTCTTTCTTACCAGGCACAGGTGAGGAAGGGAGGGAGGGAGGGAGGGAAGAAGAGAGAGAGAATGAAGAAAGGAGGAGAAGAAGAGAAGTGTAGAGAAAAGGAAGGAAAGAAAAAGAAAGAGAAAGAAAGAAAGAAAGAAAGAAGGAAGGAAAGAAAGAAAGACAGACATCAGAAGGAAACTTGAAACATCAGGAATGAAAGAGATACAGTAAAAATGGTAAATGTCTCCTCTTAGATTCTTTAAAACACTAGGAAGGTTAAAAGGAAACATTGCTTGATGGGGTTTTCAACAAATATGGATTTAATAAGTATGATAACTACAACGTAAAGAAGGAGAAAAAGGAGGCTATTAAGGCTTTTACTTTACACTTAACATGGTAAAAGCGGGGCATGGCGGTGCACGCCTATAATCCCAGTATTTGGGAGGCTGAGACAGGAGGATCATATATTTGAGGACAGCCTTGGCCACTTAGGGATATCCTCAGCAACTTAAAACCTGTTTTAAAATAAAAAGTAAAGCCGGGCGTGGTGGCGCAGCTTGTCATCCCCGCGCTTGGGAGGCGGAGACGGGAGGATCGCGCGGGTTCGGAGCCAGCCGCGCTGGCTTAGGAGACCCTGTTTCCAAATAAACTATAAAAAATAGGTCTGGGAGTGTAGCCCGGAGGTAGAAGAGCTTCCAGGAACCCCGGTACCACCAAAAATAAATAAATAAATAAATAAAATAAAACAAAATAAAAAGTAAAATATGGCTGGGGTGTAGCTAAGAGGAAGCAAGCATGCCCATGGGTCAAATGCCTAGTACCAAAACAAAACAAAAAGGTTATTTTTGGATAACATAAAAAGGAAAAGAAAAGAAAATGAAAAGGGGATAAAGATGAAGCTCAGTGGAGGGAATTTGCCCACCATGTGCACGGCCCCGGGTTCAAGCCATACTACCTCAGCTACATAAATAAGTAAAAAATAAACAATATGAAAATACTCCAAAAGAAAACAGGAAAATGGAACAGTAGGGGAAAAAAACAAAGAAACAGAAAAATATCTAAATGCAACCTATCAATATTTAAGTATGGGTGGTATAAATAAACCTGTTACAGAAAGGAATTAGTAAGAATAGATAAAACAAGACTCAGAGAAGTGAAAGCAAAAGGATAAAAAATGCACTATGCAGCACTGGGGAGGCTGGGGCAGGAGGATCCTGGACAGCCTCAGCTACTTAGTGAGGCCCTCCGCAACTCAGTGAGCCCTGGTTTCAAAATAAAGAATAAAAAATAGGGCAGAGGGTGTAGCTCGGAGGTCGAATGCCCCTGGGTTCCATCCCCAGACCCGCAAAAACAAAAGAGCACTATGCAAATATTAGTCCAAAGAGAGCCAAAGTGACTATATTAGCTGGGCGTGGTGGCGCACGCTTGTAATCCCAGCATTTGGGAGGCTGAGACCTGGAGGATCGCGGTTCACAGACAGCCTCAGCTACTTAGTGAGGTCCTCTGCAACTCAGTGAGACCCGGTTTCAAAATAAAGAATAAAAAAGTGGGCAGGGGCATAGCTTGGAGGTCAAATGCCTCTGGGTTCCATCCCCAGACCCCCCTACTCACAAAAAAAGAACAAAGTGGCTATATTAATATCAGACAAAGAAGACTTAAAGTAAAACTACCAGAGACGAGAACGATGTTACATAATGGTGAAAGGCTCTATTGGCCAACAAAACACAGCCATCCAACTGTAAACCCACATAAAGTATCTCAAATGCATGGAGAAAAAACCCGATAAAACTAAAAGAAAAAATGGGCAAATCAACAACTGTAGACTGTACTACTCTTCTCTCCATCAAAAATGCAAGTAAACAATCCTCAAAGATATGAGCAACACCATTATCAACTAGATCTAATTGAGGAGGGGATGAGATTGAACATGAGAAAATAAGACTGCCCTTATTTGCAGACAGCACAGTTATCTAAGAAGAAAATTCCAAAGAATCTACAATAAGAAATCTTGAACACATAAATGAATAAGCAAGATTGCAACATGAGGTCAACATACAAAAAAATCAATCATATTTCTATATGCTAGAAATGAATTAAAATTTTAATTTGTGAAACCTTAACATACTATTTATAATAAGTTGAAATATATAAAGATAAATCTATCAAAGTATGAATAGTGTCTGTATATTGAAAACCACAAAATGTTCATGAAAGAAATCAAAGAATACCTAAACAAACAGACATACTATGCTCATGGATTAGAAAATTCCATATGGTAGCCGGGCATGGTAGCACATGCTTGTAATCCCAGCATATGGGAGGCTGAGACAAGAGGATCACCATTTGCAGAAAGCCTCAGCTACAATTTAGTGAGACCCTTTGCAACTCAGTGAGACTCTGTTTCAAAATAAAACTTAAAACATAGGGCTGGGGGTGTAGCTTGGAAGTAGAATGCCCCTGGGTTCTATCCTCCCTACCATACACACACACACACACACACACACAAATTCCATATGGTTACAATGTCATTTCTCCACAAAACTGGTCTATTAATTCCATGTATTTCTATATTCCAGGCATCATTTTTTACATCTAAGAAAATTGATTTTTAAGCCAGGCGTGGTGGCGCACACTTGTAATCCCAGCACTTGGGAGGCTGAGACAGGAGGATCGCACAGGTTCGAAGCCAGCCTCAGCTACTTAGTGAAGCTCTCAGCAACTTAGTGAGACCCTGTTTCCAAGTAGAGTATAAAAAATAGGAGTATTGTATTAGGGATTGAACTCTGGGAGTAATACCTGGAGGTAGAAAAGCACCTGGGTTCCACCCCTAGTACCACAAAAAAAAAAAAAAAAAAAAAAAAAAGGAAATTGGTTTTACTGCTTCATAATTGCCATCCTATCATTTTACTCTACTATATATTACAGTTGCATATAGAGAAAAAAGTCACTTGTGTTTTGTAATGACTAGAAATGTAAACTTTAGTAATATGACAAAAAGACTTGTGGTAAAATAGTCATCAAATATGTATCATTGTTAAGTGCATGCTTAACAAAGGAGGATGCAGGTTTGCATCATCCAGCCTCAGAGACTTAGTGAGACCTTGTTTCCAAATAAAAAATAAAACAGGGATAGAGGTAGAATGCTTGTAGGTTCCATCCCTAGTAACATACAAAATAAAAAGGATAAATTTTACCCCAACAAAATAAAAATACTTTGGTCTATGAAAGATATAATTAATAAGAATAAACAGGGCGCAGTGACAGACAGCTATAATCCCAGTACTTGGGAGGCTGAGATAGGAGGATCACAGGTTTGAGGCCCCCACCCCAACCCTAAGTGAAGCCAACACCTTTGTTTCCAAATTTGATAAAATAAATATATAATAAAAATTATTTTATTTTTCATCTGGAAACAAGGTCTCACTACATTGCTGAGAGCCTCACTCAGTAGCTGAGGCTGGCTTCGAACCTGTGCGATCCCCCTGTCTCAGCCTCCCAAGCGCGGGGATTATAAACCTGCGCCACCACGCCCAGCACTCTATTGTCTGTTTTTTAAAGTTCAGTAAGATGAACATTTTGTATTTCTCAAAATTAAAATATTTTGTTAGATTACTTACAAGTTGAGAGTCAATGTAATAATTAATATTTCCCTGTGGTTGCTCAGGGATTCTCAAGAAGAGGGAAGAGTTTTTATCCCCTGGTCAGTGTGTACACAGATCTTTCCCCTCATAGCTGGCAGAGCTTTCATTGTTTTACCTTTTGAAGATGAAGCTTTATCTGTGATTCTTTTAAAATGCATTTAAAAACTGAAGCCATTCTTTTTTTTTTTTTTTTTTTTGCTGGTCTGGGGATGGAACCCAGGGGCATTCGACCTCTGAGTTACACCCCCTGCCCTAGTTTTTATTCTTTTTTTTTTTTTTTTGTGGTACTGGGGTTCCTGGAAACCCTTCTACCTCTGGGCTACACTCCCAGACCTATTTTTATATTTTTATTTGGAAACAGGGTCTCTTAAGCCAGTGCGCGCGGCTGGCTTGGAACCTGCCCGATCCTCCTGTCTCACCTCTCAAGCGCACATGGGGATTACAAGTGTATGCCACCACGCCCGGGCCCTATTTTTTATTCTTTTTTTTTTTTTTTTTTTTTGTGGTACTGGGGGTGGAACCCAGAGGCTTTCTACCTCCGGGCTATATACTCCAGACCTATTTTATATTTTATTTGGAAACAGGGCCTCACTAAGTTGCTGAGAGCCTAAGTAAGTAGCTAAGGCTGGCTTCGAACCTGCGCGATCCTCCTGTCTCACCTCCCAAGTGTGCGTGGGGATTACAAGTGTGTGCCACCACGCCCGGACCCTATTTTTTATTCTTTATTTTGAAACCGGGTCTCACTGAGTTGAAAAGTGCCTCACTAAGTGCCTGAGGGTGGCCTCTAACCGCAATCCTCCAGTCTCAGCCTCCCAAATGCTGGGATTACAAGCGGGCGCCACCACGCCCAGTTTGAAGCTATTCTTTTTTGCATGTTAAGAAATGTGTAGCCAGTCATGGTGGTGTACACCTATAAACCCAGTACTTGAAGCTGAGGTAGGAGAACAGATTCGGAAATAGCTTCAGCAACTTAGTGAAGACTCAGCAAACTAGCTAGACTCTGTTTTTTTTCTTTTTTTCTTTTTTCTTTTTTCTTTTTGGTGGTACTGGGGTTCCTGGAAACCCTTCTACCTCTGGCTACACTCCCAGACACCTATTTTTTATATTTTATTTGGAAACAGGGTCTCCTAAACAAGCGCGGCTGGCTTCGAAGCTGCGCGATCCTCCTGTCTCTGGCTCCCAAGCCTGGGGATAACAAGTGTGTGCCGCCACACCCGGCTTGTTTTTTGTTTTTCAATAGACGGGTGTGGTGGTGCAGGCTGGTAATCCCAGTACTTGGGAGGCTGAGAGAGGAGGATTGCAGGTTCAAGGCCAGCTCCAGCAGTTTAGCAAGACCCTCAGCAACTTAGTGAGACCTTGTTTCAAAATAAAATATAAAAGTAGGGCTAGGTATATAGCTCAGAGGTAGAATGCCCCTGGGTTCAATCCCCTTAATCACACACACACACCAAAAAGAAAGAAGAAAGAAAGAAAGAAAGAAAGGGGAGAGAGTGAAAGAAAGAAGAAAAAAATTTGAGAGGATATGTAGTAATTTTCCAACAATGCAGCCACTTTAAGGATATAAATGGGCCACCCCACCCCCACCCCAACCCTATATGAAGCCAACACATTTGTTTGCGACCAAATGGATATATACAACCACCTAGCAGTAAGATTTAAGGTGAATTTGCAAAATGTTGGTGTCATATAGACACAGATCTTTATATTAAAGGTGATAATTAGATAATTAGGTGAACATTAAACTGAGCACTAGAAAAAAAGTGCCAAATTAGAGAAAAACAGGTTTGGAAGATTGTATTAAGCCGTATCAAGAAAACAATGAGCCCCGCTTCCTTTTGGATCTGCAGAGTAAAGCCAGAAATTTGGCAGATTAAGAATTTCTGTACAAGCCGGGTGTGGTGGCACAAGTTTATAATCCCAGCATTCGGGAGGCTCAGACAGGAGGGTCACAGTTTGAAGCCAGCCTCAGCTACTTAGCGAGGCCCTTTGCAACTCAGTGAGACCCTGTTTCAAAAATAAGGAATAAAAAATAGGGCTGGGGGTGTAGCTCAGAGGTAGAATGCGCCTGGGTTCCATCCCCAGTACTGCAAAAAAAAAAAAAAAAAAAAAAAAAAATTCCATACAGATAGAAAAACTGAAGTAGCTCATTATATAATCAGGTACTTTTGTGCATAACCCAAATAGCAAAGACATTTTACTCTTATCTCCGTCGCCATTTTCACATTTCTTTCCACTTCCCTTTCCGGCTTCGTCTTCGGAGTTTTCTACTTCCTGGATAACCATCCTTTTCCCTCTGGTTTGAGTCTTAGATGCAGGTTCAGAATTTTTCAGATCTGTTTCAACTTCTGACAAGGTTTTCTGCAACATAATCACTAAATTAATGAAAATTTTTATTTTAATAAAAAATACAACCAGGTGTAGTGGTACATGCCTGTAATTCCAGTACTTGAGAGGGCGAGACAGGAGGATCACAGTTTGTGACCAGCCTTAGCTACTTAGTGAGGCCCTCTGGCCTTGTTTCAAAATAAAAAAATTAAATATGGCTGGGGGTATAGCTCTGAGGCAGAGAGCTCCTGAATTCAATTCCCTGTACCATCAAAAAAAAAAAAAAAAAAGAAAAGAAAAAAGAAAAAAAGAAAAATGTACAACCATTCTTTTAGATAAGAATGGTAAGATATTAAATGAGTAAAGATAAATGAGTAAAGTTAAAAATAACTCTTTATGATGGTAGTTTTTTCCTTTAAAACAAACTTTATTGTTTTATCTGATGATAACTGTACACATTTGCTGTAAAACTAAACAAACACCCGGCGACGCTTGGGAGGCAGAGACCGGAGGATCGCGCAGGTCTCAGGCCAGCCTCGCTGGCTTAAGAGACCCTGTTTCCAAATAAAAATACATATATATATATAATAGGTCTGGGAGTGTAGCCCGGAGGTAGAAGGGTTCCCAGAAACCTCAGTCCCACCAAAAAACAAACAAACAAAAACCCTAGAGTAAAAAAAAATGTATAAAAAAAATGTAAAAAAAAAAAAAGAAAGAAAGAAAAAACTCACCTGAGATCCTGCTATTCAGAAAACACTATTTACATTCTGATAATCTTCCCAGATGGTATAGATACACATACGCACACACAAGAAGATATGTAGCCAAATAGTTTTATACAAATGAAATCATGCCATGGGAGAGGGGTATTTGTTTTTTTGTGGGTTTTTTTTTTTTTTTTTTTTTTTTTTTTTGGTGGTACTAGGGGTGGAACCCAGTGGCTTTCTACCTCCGGGCTACACTCCCAGACCTATTTTATACTTTATTTGGAAACAGGGTCTCACTCAGTTGCTGGGAGCCTCACTAAGTAGCTGAGCCAGCTTTGAACCTGTGTGATCCTCCTGTCTCAGCCTCCCAAGCGCGGGGATTACAAGCATGCGCCACCATGCCCGGTTTGGGGTATTTGTTTTTGAGGGTTCAGTAGAACATACTTCTGTGGCAAGTTCAACATTTTATTTTTGGAAACAGGGTCTCTTAAGCCAGTGCATCTGGCTTCCAACCTGCGCAATCCTCCTGTCTCTGCCTCCCAAGCCCGGGGATTACAAGCGCGCGCCACCACACCAGGCTCATTTTTAACAGTTTTAATGAGGTATAATTGACACAAAAATGTCCATAAAGTGCACAAGTTGAAGGTTTTGACATAATAATAAACATATCCATCACTCCCAAACATTTCTTCCCATCTCTTTGTAACATTACTCTCTCCTTAGTCACCATTATTTCTATTGTGATAGGCCAGTTTGTGTTTATAGTCATATACTCTATGCCTATTCTTTGCCCAACTTCTTTCACTCAGCATAATTATTTTAAAATTATCCCATGCTACTGTATGAATCAATAGTCTATTTTTTCTTTTTTTTTTTTTGCTGAGTAGTATTTTGGGGGGAAGAGTACTTGGGATTGAACCCAGGGTCATTCTACCTTTGAACTATACTACTAGACCTTTTATTAATATTTTATTTTGAAACAGGGTCTCCCTAAATTGCTGAGGCTGGCCTTGAACCTGTGATCCTCCTGTCTCATCCCTCCAAGTACTGGCATTACAGGTGCGCAGAGCCAGCTTTGATTAATAGTATCCTATTGTAGAATATAGCCAATTGTTTACCCATTCACCTACCAATATACATTTTAGGCAGCTTTCAGTTTTATTACAAATATAGCATGGTTAACCTGGACACTCATTGTTGGGAGGGGGAGGGAAAGTAGGGGGAGAGGGCACCAAGCACAGTCTGAATGTATGACATTTTCAATATATTCCACATAATATAAAAAAATAAATTTAAAAAAGTCTTTGTAAGGACATATGACTACATTTTTCTTGTGTAACCTAAAAGTAGAATGGCTGGATCATGTGTGAATCTATCCAGCCATCAAATGCTTTTCCAAAAAAAAAAAAAATGGCATTTTATATTCCCAAGAGATTTCGTTCCTCTACATCTTCACCAACAACTGGTATGGACAGTCATTTTCATCTCATTGTAGATTTAAATTTACATTTCTCTAATGACTAATGTTATTGAGCATCTTTTCATGTGCTTATTTTCCATCTGTGTATCTCTTTATTAGTAAAGTATCAGATCAAATGTTTTGCACGGGGCTGGGGATATAGCTTAGTAGTAGAGTGCCTGAGTAGCATGCACAAGGCCCTGGGTTGAAACCTCAAAAAAAAAAAAAAAAACCCACAAAGAATTGCTTATTTTTAACTTAGCTGTTTGTTTTATTTTTCAGTTTTGATTTTTTTTTTTTTTTGGCGGAACTGGGGATGAAACCCAGGGGCATTCTACCTCTGACCAACACCCCACTTTATTTTGAAACAGGGTCTCACTGAGTTGCAAAGGGCCTAAGTAACTGAGGCTGGCTTCAGACCTACACAATCCTCCTGTCTCAGTCTCCCAAATGCTGAGATTACAAGCGTACGTCACCATGCCTGGCTTCAGTTTTAATAATTTTTAATGTATTTTTGATACAAGTCCTCTTTTGAATATATGATTTGCAAATATTTTCTTTCAATGTGTGGCTTATCATCTCCCCTTCCCCTTCTCCTCCTCCTCCTCCTCCTCCTCCTCCTCCTCCTCCTCCTCCTCCTCCTCCTCCTTCTTCTTCTTCTTCTTCTTCTTCTTCTTCTTCTTGCAGTACTGAAAATGGAACCCAGGGCCATTCTACCTCCAATCTACACCCTCAGCCCTATTTTTTATTCTTTATTTTGAAACAGGGTCTCACTAAATAGTATCTGAAGCTGTCCATGAACCATGATTCTCACGTCTCAGTCTCCTAAATGTTAGGATTACAAGTATGCATCACCACGCTCTGCTCTTATCTTTTTATTTTTCTAACAATGCCTTTCAAAAAGTAGAAATTTTTAATTTTATAAAGTTCTCAACCCTTTCTTTTATGGCTTGTGCCTTTTGTGTCACATGCAAGAAATATTTGTCTAAAAAAAGGTCATAAAGATTTTCTCCTATGTTCTCTTCTAGAACTGTTATTACATATTTCACATTCACAAGGCATATGAACCATTTTGAGTTAGTGTTTTCATGTAGTTATGACAAAAATGCATTTGGATAAGGCCTCAAAATAAATATGTAAACATAAAATTGTGTTGGGTATTACAATTAAAGGTAGTTTCTCTTTTTTAAAATATTTCTTTAATGTCGGGCGTAGTGACGCACGCTTGTAATCCCCGCGCTTGGGAGGCTGAGACAGGAGAATTGCACAGGTTTGAAGCCAGCCTCAGCTACTTAGTGAGGCTCTCAGCAACTTAGTGAGACCCTGTTCCCAAATAAAATATAAAATGGGTCTGGGAGTATAGTAACCTGGAGGTAGAAAAGCCTCTGGGTTCCACCCTCAGTACCACCAAAAAAAAAAAAAAAAAAAAAAAATATATATATATATATATATATATATATATATATATATGTGTGTGTGTGTGTGTGTGTGTGTGTGATTTATAATTTTGTTAAATTAACATTTAATCAATACAACTATTATTCAAAGGAAATACAGGGAGAGAGCAGTAGATAACCCAATAGGTGTGTGTGTTAAAATTTAGGGGCAACTGACCTTTGGAAGGCAGTTCACCATGCTTTTCTCCCATTTCTGACGGTATTGTGAACAGAGAGGCATTATGTTACCTTTGTTCTTGACTATCTGTAAGTATGCTTGTACTGAGAATAGCCCTGGAGAATAGAAATAGCATCTCCCTCTAGCAGACAGGGCAAGGCTGTTTGCTCTCCAGTATAATAAAGATGGTATTCCACTCTGAAGCAGATTTTGAGCAATTGCTTCTAGCCCATCATAAAAGGGGTTTCCTAAACTTCTGCTTCCTCAGTCCCCACACACCCCCACTGAGTGTGCGAAATCCACCTGGATCATTCTGCCTCACTCGGGAACAAGAAGGAGCCGTCGTGACTGTGAAGATCATCAGCTTGGTGGGCCGTGACTCATGACTAACAAAGTCCTTTGGGTCTTACCCAGAATATCCGGTGTCCTCTGCTGAGCCCCTTTGGTAATTTGCAAGGAGAGTGAAACCTCAGACCCTTCACAGTCCCTGAAACTTGCCCCTACTCTTTAGGCTTTAATACAGATCCCTTTAATTGCATAGTCAGACTCCACTAAGTCAGGCAGCAATAGGTTTACCATTTTAGCCTCAGACAAAAACACTCTTCTGTGGCCATGGAGCCCACCCCTCATCAATCCCACCGAGGAAAAATCTATGTCATTCTGCATAATAAAGTGAGGTTAATTCAGAGGAAAGCATCACCTGCAGCACTACGGGAAAGAGAAAAATTTAGTATCTGTCCTGTATTGGTAGGTTTATACTTTTGCAGACTTTTTTTTTTTTTTGGTACTGAAGATTGAACCCAGGCATTCTACCTCCAAGCTATACTACTACACCTGACAGCCATTTTTTAATTTTTCATTTTGAAATAAGATCTCACTAAGTTCCTGAGACTGGCTGCAAATCTGTGATTCTCCTGTCTCAGCCTGCCAAGTATTGGAATTAGAAGTGTGCACCCCCATGCTCAGCTAAGAAACCCACTTTTTATTTTTTTAATCTTTTTAATTTTTTAAATTTTTTGCGGTACTGAAGATTAAACCCAGGGGCATATTACCTCTGAGCTACATCTCCAGCCCAATTTTATTCTTTATTTTGAAACAGGGTCTCACTAAGCTGTGGAGGGCCTCACTAAGTAGCTGAGGCTAGTCGTGAACCTGGATCCTCCTGTCTCAGCCTCCCAAGTACTGGAATTACAAGTGTGCGCCACCACGCCCGGCAGAAACCCACTTTTTAAAGCTGAGACCTAATCCTCAACATAATTTATTCAGCAAGATTGATACCATTTTTACATAAACTCAGAAACAGGAAATTATAGAACTAGGTGACAAATCACTTTCTGTACTTACCTTGGCCAAATCATTATCAGGTTCAACATGCAGCACTTTCCTCAAATCTTCTACAGCCTCCTGGAGCTTATTCTGGTGTTTATATGTAGTGGCACGGCGCAAGAGAGCTGAAAAATTACCAAAATAAAAGTCCTGTTTTTAACATATGGCATTATGGTTATAACTATTTTGCAAGTAGAAAAATAATAACAGTACCAAACACTGTAGGATGCAATCATACAAAAGTCATGTAGCCCCATTTTCAAGTTGAATGGATAGAAAATGGTCCTGTAGTAAACAGAAGGAGCTGCACCCGGCAACTGTCTCCTCTAACAACCTGGCCCCACTGGCTGCCTCGGCCACTAGATCCCCCTCCAGCTGAGAGACTCCATACTTCCCCCTTCACAGGCTCCACACTGCGCTGCAGGCCTGGGAAGATCTTCACTGAACAGTGTTTTTCTTTTACTAAGTATCACTAATTTTTTTTACCATCACTTCTTGAGAACTTAGAAAATCCCTCATTGAAATTCTACTGACCAACATCTAGCTCAGAATATGGTACCTTAGTGAAATTTCCTTAGCCATCCTAAAGTGATTGGAAGAGTAACTAAGCATAAAGAACTGATAGCATTGTAATAAGTTAGCTGGGTTCAGAAATTGAGTACTTTGGTAATTTGCATCAGATTTTTTAGGATTGGCATAATCATATAATTATTTAATACTAAAAATAAATGCCTTTCTGGTCCCATCATTTTCCATTAGATAATGAGAAAATTTATTATAATAAGTCAATATTTTGGGAAAAGCAGGCTTAGTAAATCTGAAAAGTGAGATATTTATATCTGACATATTTTAAAAACAAAGTTATAAATTTAATCAACTTTCTTTAGTCTTAGATTTAGCCTTGAAAACCTAAATTATTCTTATCATAACTCTAATCAAAATTTAAACACTGTGTTTTAAGTATACTTCAGCTACTGCTGTTGCTATTCAGATTTCCAAAAGGAAATAACAATTACCTTTTTTCTTTTTTTTAACTTCTTTGGGATAATTTGGTAGTTACAGAAAAGTGGCAAAGACAGTACAGAGAGTTTCTGTATATCTTTGATCTGATTCCCCTAATCCCAACATCTGATTCAATATTTTGGAATTATAAACTACTTCCTTTTTTTTTTTTTTTTTTTTTGGTGGTACTGGGGGTAGAACCAAGAGGCTTTCTACCTCTGGGTTATACTCCCATACCTTTTTTATATATTATTTGGAAACAGGATCTCACTAAGTTGCTGAAAGCCTCACTAAGTAGCTAAGGCTGGCCTCGAACCTGTGCGATCCTCCTGTCTCAGCCTCCCAAGTGCGGGGATTACAAGCGTGCACCACCATGCCTGGCGGGAATTATAAGATACTTCAGTACAAATAATCAGGGACTTAATTTTTGACTTAAATTTAAAATGAAAAGTAACTGAGTTTGAAATATTCTTAATATAAATGTATCAAGTATCTACAAATGGTATTTAACAAACTCTGCTATGAATGTAAAAGCATTCAGTGAATATTTTACCCTTTATGTTTCCAGGTTCTAACTCCAAGACCTTTTCACAATCCTGGAAAGCATTAGTCCAGTTCTGCAGTTTGATCTCTGCTTGAGCGCGATTGTTATAGGCAGCGATGGTGGGAAGGGCTGATATACTCCTGTAGGAGAGGAACTTATTAGAAACAAATATGCCTAAAGTCAATGTTAGAATAGAGAGAACTCAAAGCTGGGCATAGTGGCGCATGCTTGTAATCCCAGCATTTGGGAGGCTGAGACAGGAGGGTTCAAAGCCAGCTACTTAATGAGGCCCTGTGCAACTTAGTGAAGTTGTAGATAAAAATAAAAAATACAAAATAGGGCAGGGGGTATAGTTCGGAGGCCAAATGCCCCTGGATTTCATCCCCAGACAACCCCCCCCCCAAAAAAAATAGAACTCAGCCAGGCGTGGTGGCGCACACTTGTAATCCCAGAGCTTGGGGGGCTGAGACACGAGGATTACACAGTTCGAAGCCAGTCTCAGCTACTTAGTGAGGTTCTTAACAACTCAGTGAGACCCTGTTTCCAAATAAAATATAAAATAGGTCTGGGAGTGTAGCCCAGAGGTAGAAGGGCCCTGGGTTCCATCCCAGTATTACAGAAAAAAAGAAAATAGAGAGAACTTGGCTAAAGTCATAAATGCCACAATTATAGCCTGTGCATGCATTGAACTGTGTCCCTCAAAAAAGTTAAACTTTGAAGTCTTGCCAGGCGTGGTGGCGCACGCTTGTAATTCCCGCATTTGGGAGGCAGAGACAGGAGGATTGCGCTGGTTTGAAGCCAGCCTCCCTGGCTGGCTTAAGAGACACTGTTTCCAATTAAAAATATAAAATAGGTCTGGGAGTGTAGCCTGGAGGTAGAAGGGTTTCCAGGAACCCCAGTACCACCAAAAAAAAAAAAAAAAAAAAAAAAAAAAGAAAAAGTCTTAACCCCCCAGTAACCTCTGAATGTGAATATATTTGAAAACAGGGACATTAAAGAGGTTATTAAACTGGGACTGGTGGCACACACCTGTGATCCCATTACTAGGGAGGCTGGGACAAGAGGATCGCAGGTTGTAAGCCAGCCTCAGCTACTTAGTGAGGCCCTCTGCACCTCAGTGAGACCCTGTTTCAAAACAAAACAAAACAAAAAGGGCAGGGGGTGTAGCTTGGAGGCAGAGCACCTTGGATTCATTTCCAAGTACTACTAAAAAACAAAACAAAACAGACAAAAGGTTATTAAGTTAAAATGAGGTCACTGATGTGGGCCCTGCTGCCATTATAGGAAGAGGAGATTCAGACACGTGTCCACACACCGTGTAAACACAGCAGAAGACTGACACCTGTAGGCCCAGGAGAGCGGCCTCAGAAGAAACCAGCCCTGCCTGCACCTCGGCCTCAAGCTTGCGACTCCAGAGCTATGAGAAGGTTAGCTTTTCTAGCCTAAGCTCCTCAATCTGTGGTACTTTGTGATGGCAACCTCTCAAACTAACACTAAACCATCAAAAGTAATAAAATACTATTTTACATAGAAAATCTGTATCTAGATAGATGCTTAAATAGTTTGCTTAAAGTTAACAGAGGCTTTCGAGGTGACATAAGAATTTATTTTGTGTGTGGTGCTGAGGATTGAACCCAGGGGCATTCTACCTCTGAGCTACACCCCCAGCTTTATTTTATTTTTCATTTGGAAAGAGGATCTTGTTGGGTTGTTGAGGGCCTCACTAATTTGCTGAGGCTGGCGTTGAACCTATGATTCTCCTATCTCTCAAGTACTGGGAATACAGGCATGCACCACCATGCCTGGCTTGACATAGGAATTTAAATATCTATAGATCTTCTTTTTTTTTTTTTAAAAAAAGCATTAAATTTCAGTAACATTCTTTGACTCCTTGGGAATAATTTTTCTAGTACCAAGGGAGAAAAAAAAATGCAGTCAACACTATGACTTCTCAACAGAAGATAAAGACAATGCTGCTCCCTGTAATAGAAAAGAGGATCTCTACTAGTGAAAACCAAGAAGAGAGAAATAGTGTCAGCCACCTGCCTCAGTGCTGACAGCCACCTTCCTGAACACGGGAGACTGCACTGAGGGAACGTTCACCACATACCCTCTCACCTGTGTTCACTTACACACTCAGAGACAAACTTCTGTAGACACACAGACTTTTTCAGAGACATTTCTTTAGAGAAACTTCTCTGTGTGTGTCTCTAAAAAATCTTTCTTACTCAGCACATGGTGGCACATGCTTGTAATCCCAGCATTTGGGAGGCTGAGTCAGCAGGATCCGGGTTCACAGCCAGCCTCAGCTACTTAGTGAGACCTTGTTTCAAAATAAAGAATAAAAAATAGGGCTGGGGGTGTAGCTTGGAGGTAGAATGTTCCTCCCCAGCACCACACACACACACACACACACACACACACACACACACACACACACACACCTTTCTTACAAAGGTAGAAGGAAGATTATACATTTTTTTTTTTTTTTTTTTTGGTGGTACTGGGGTTCCTGGAAGCCCTTCTACCTCCGGGCTACACTCCCAGACCTATTTTTACATTTTTATTTGGAAACAGGGTCTTCTAAACCAGCGCGCGGCTGGCTTCGAACCTGTGCGATCCTCCTGTCTCTGCCTCCCAAGCGCGGGGATTACAAGTGTGCGCCACCATGCCCGGCTATACGAAGTTTAATTCTAAGGTGGCATTAGTGATTTTATGAGCACAGTTTATCTGTAACAATATTTGAGGTTTTTCCTACACTTTTCACAGACTGTAAAAACTTCAAAAATTTATGTCTTTATTGAATACCTACTATGATCTAGGTACTTTGCTAGGCATCAAAGTTACAAATGTGTAAAAAAAACACACAAAAAAGAAAACAAAAAAAAATTGGACAACAGGGTTCTACCCTGCTTATATTTCAGTTGGTATAAATTCATACAGATTTATTTGTTTATTTTATTTTTTATTTTTTGGTGGTACTGGGGGGTGGAACCCAGGGGCCTTCTACCTCTGGACTATACTCCCAGACCTATTTTATACTTTATTTGGAAACAGGGTCTCACTAAGTTGCTGAGAGCCTCACTAAGTAGCCGAGGCTGGCTTCGAACCTGCGCGATCCTCCTGTCTCAGCCTCCCAAGCGCGGGGATTACAAGTGTGCGCCACCACGCCCAGCTAAATTCACACAGATTTACTGTAGCTTTGACATATGCTACCAAGGAGTGGTAACATTGCTGAAAGAGCCTATATAAACTGGGGGAGGGTAGACGGAGTACGGTGAAGATTTAACCTAGTCTGAGAGGTTAGGGAAACGTTCTCTGATAAAGTAAGGCGTGGGTTAAGTTCTAGAGGAAAATGTATTTATGCACTATCATTATTTATTATCTTTTTTGTGGTACTAGGGATTGAATCCAGGGCCATTCTACCTCCAAGCTATACCGCCAGCCATATTTTTTATTCTTTATTTTGAGACAGGGTCTCACTAAATTGCAGAGGGCCTCACTAAATTAAGTAGCTGAGGCTGTCCTTGAACCCAGTCCTCCCGTCTCAACCTCCCTGATGCTGGAATTACAAGCATGCACCACCATACCGGTCTCCAATTTTGGGGGGTATAGAACTTATTTTTTAAAATTTTTTATTGGTGCATTATATTCATATATCATATTGGGGTAAAAAACTTATACAAATCACTGATTTAACCCCTACCCAATTCCCACCCCATTTCCTCCCTGTCCCTCCTTCCCCTGCTTGGCTTAGTGGTTGACTTCGATATGTTGAAGTACATTGTGTGTTTTAGAGATTTTCCTCTTCCCCCCTCCTTTCTCCTCCTTTAGGTTGCCTTGTTTACTCCTCTGTAGGATTTCCTTTTTCATCTGATCTCCAAATTCTTAACCTGTATGCTATGTAGACTTTCTGTCCAGTTCCTTTCAGAATGTTTCTATTCTCTCTGTAAAGTGGGAAAGCTAGGTCTTCTGTCAAAGATGGAGGCAGTGGAAGCTGAGCAGCTTGAGAAAGCATTGAAAAGCAACACAGACACAAGTGAACGGGGATAAGAGCAACATCGTAAGTGATTCCAACACAGCCATTTAGCTTACGTATATCACTTCAACGTTAAAACGTTATTCCTTTCTAAAAATGGCAAGTTTAAACCACAACAAAAATCTGCTCACCTTGTGTAATACATGATGGCCTCTTCATAATCTCCTGAGTTGAAAGCTTCGTTGCCTTTTTCTTTTTCACGAAGAGCAAGAAAACCCCTTTCCTTCTCAGTTAGACCTAGAGATAAATATTATCTGCTATATGTGAAAAAATAAAATGTAGTGTAATGTTTGAGACGTTTCCAAACAAGTGTGCTTTTTTTTTTTTTTTTTTTTTTTTTTTGCAGTGCCGGGACCGCAAACATGCCAGGCAAGCACTTCCACTGAGCCATACCCTGGTCCCCTCTCCCCGCCCCTGGGAAGTGCTTATTTTACTGAAGTAGAAAACAGAATAAACTAAACTAAAGGTTTCCTAAGTTTAACAATTTGTTTTCCTTTTTCAATCATTCATAATTTTGAGAATTTATAGATTTTTATGTTAAAGGTCATCTATGGATTTCAAATAAAAAACTGCCTCATCTTTTTGTCATGAGGCAAAAGATATAGAATTTTCTGCTAGGTGCGGTGGTGCACACCTATAATCCCATTTCTTGGGAAGCTGAGACAGGTAGATCACAGGTTTAAGGACATTCTCAGCAATGTAGAAAAACTCTCAGTAACCTAACAAAATCCTGTTTCAAAACAATAAAATAGGCCAGGCGTGCTGGCCCGCAGTTGCAATCCTAGTACTTGGGAGGCTGAGACAGGAAAATTGTGCAGGTTCAAAGTCAGTCTCAGCTACTTAGTGAGGAGGCTCCTAGCCATGTAGTGAAACCCTGTTTCCCAGTAAAATACAAAACAAAATAAATCTGGGCATGTAGCCCAGAGATAGAAAGCCCCTGGTTTCTATCCCCAGTACCACACACAAAAATAAAAATAAGGGCTAGGGGTGTAGCTCAGAGGTAGAACACCCCTTGGTTCAATCCCCAGTACCACAAAAATTTTAAAAATAGGATTTTCTAAAAAAAAATTATGATAAGAAAAAATACTTATATTTTGAAAACTTATATTTAATTAGTATGACCATATTCACATAAAATAAGTAGTTAAAAAATAAATTTGTTAGGGGGATCAACCTCAGAAAACTATCCAAACACTACTTTTAATGGAAATCTGAAGCACTCAAAGACAATGTCTTCTATACTAATAGTTTTCATTTAATTTTATAAACAAAGACTACTTACTTATCTTTATTTCCCCTATTACCTGCTGTGTTTACTGTTTTCTCAATTTTAGACAGATGTGATTTGTTGTCTACTACAGTCTTTTCTTTGTAATCTTCATCAATTTTTGAACATTCCTTTTCAACATCAAATCTTAAATAAAAAAAGATGAAAGAATATAGTATAAGCAGAAAATAAAATCTATTATTGAATTCTATTTGTATTATAAGATGAATATCTCTTAATCCAAAATGCTTAAGACACTGGGCGTGGTGGCGCACACTTGTAATCCCTGCGCTTGGGAGGCTGAGACAGGAGGATCACAAGTTCATGGCCAGCCTCAGCTACTTAGTGAGGCTCTCTGCAACTTAGTGAGACCTTGTTTCAAAGTAAAGAATAAAAAGTAGGGCTGAGGGTGTAGCTCAGAGGTAGAATGCCCCTGGGTTCCATCCCCAATACCGAAAAAAAAAAAAAAAAAGAATAAAATTATCGGGTTGAGGGTATAGCTCGGAGGCAGAATGCCCCTGGATTCTATTCCCAGTACTGAAAAAAAAAAAAAAATCGAAAGTGTTTAGACTACATATTGTTAGTAATCTACTAAAATAATTTGGTACTCCTGAGATGTTTAGGTTTATAGTGATTATTTTAAATTTATTATAGTATTTAGCCAGGTGTGGTGGTACATACTTGTAATTCCAGAATTTGGAAGGCTGAGACCAGAGGATCTCAGTTTGCAGACAGCCTCACCTTACTTAGGCCCTGCACAACTCAGTGAAACCCTGTTTCAAAATAAGGAATAAAAAAAAAATAGGGCTGGGGGTATAGCTCATAGGTAGAATACCCATGGGTTCCATCCCTTAGACCCCAACACACAAAAAAATGTATTATAGTATTTAATGGTAAAAACCTTTTCAGAGACAAAATTTATATAAAGACATATAAAACATACTTATCCCACTCTGCATAATCCCTTGGAATTTTCTTTTTAGCAGTTCCACTTTTAGAATATTTTTCCTGAAAGAATGAAATCATATTTTATTGAGAAATAATTAGCCTATGATTATGTTTTACTGTAAATGGAATGTAGAGTATTGATTAAGACGTACAAATGGAAAGGACCAGAAAAATTGTGCCTTGAAGTTATAACATACAATTATATCAGCTCAGTTGTATCACATAACAGGCAAGAGAAAGGATTTTAAATTTATAGCTAATTCAGTGAACAATCTATAGGCTTTTGAGCACACACACACACACACACACACACACACAGAAAACTCACATGATTATTAATGACTTTTATATGATAAAAATGTTCAACTCTCTGATCTATTCTTTTTGTTTTTGTTTTTGTGGTACTGGCAACTGAACCTGGGGCATTCTACATCTGATATACACCCCCAGCTCTATTTTATTTTTTATTTGCAAACTAAGTTGCTGAAAGCCTTGCTAAATTTTTGAGGCTGGCTTTGAATCTGTGATTCTCCTGTCTCAGCCTCCCAACTGCTGGAATTCCAGGCCTGTGCTACCACATCTGGCCGATTTACTCTTTTAAAACCTAGGCATTGACGCCGGGCGTGGTGGCACATGCTTGTAATCCCCGCACTTGGGAGGCTGAGACAAGAGGATTGCACGGGTTCGAAGCCAGCCTCAGCTACTTAGTGAGGCTCTCAGCAACTTAGTGAGACCCTGTTTCCAAATAAAATATAAAATAGGTCTAGGAGTATAGCCCAGAGGTAGAAAGCCTCTGGGTTCCACCCCCAGTACCACAAAAAAAAAATAAATAAATAAATAAATAAATAAATAAAACCTAGGCATTGGCCGGGCATGGTAGTGCATGCTTTTATTTATTATTTTTATTTTTTGTTGGTGGTACTGGGGGGTGGAACCCAGAGGCTTTCTACCTCTGGGCTATACTCCCAGACCTATTTTTAAAAATATTTTATTTGGAAACAGGGTCTCACTAAGTAGCTGAGGCTGGCTTCGAATCTGTACGATCCTCCTGTCTCAGTCTCCTAAGCGCAGGGATTACAAGCCTGTGCCACCACGCCTGGCTGGCTCACGCTTTTAATCCCAGTACCTGGGAGGCTGAGACAGGAGGATCCCACAGGTTCGAAGCCAGGTTCAGCTACTCAGTGAGGCTCTCAGCAAATTAGTGAGACTCTGTTTCCAAATAAAATAGAAAATAGGGCTGGGAATGTGGCCCAGGGGTAGAAAGCTCCTGGGTTCCACCCCCAGTACTACACACACACACACACACACACACACACACACACACACACACCTTAGGCATTGGAGAAACAAGAATAACTAGTTTGCTATATTAGTCAGATAGGTTTGGTTGCAATGAGAGATACCCAACCTAAACTAATTAGATCATAAAAGAATAAAGTATAGGTTTATATGATGAAGCTGATGAGAGGGCGGAGTACTGCAGATAAAGGGATCCCTTTGCCCTTCTCTCTCATTCCTTCTCTACTCACCCAATCTCTGTTCTTCTCTGCCTACAGTCTCATGTCCTTTACAGCTGCTTGCTTTCTCCATGTAGTAGGAAACAGTGGCCTGGGATTATAATCATAATCTCACAGCCTCTCCCTCAGAGAGGAAACAGTGAGTGTTCTTTCTGCCTTCAGCTAGAGAAATCTCAGGGATGGGCTCTATTGGCTAGCTCACGCGACATGTGCCCACCCCTAACCAAGCACTCGCATGGTGTAAAGTGGCCCAGTTTAAGTCCCAGGCCCAGGCTGAGGATGGGGTACAAAGGCACGTTCTCCACGTGGAGTATAACAGAATAATATAACAGTATAATATGAAGCTGGGCATGGTGGTGCACACTTTTAATCCCAATATTTGGGAGGCTGAGACAGGAAGGTCATTGCTCGCAGATAGCCTCAGCTACTTAGTGAGGCCCTTTGCAACTCAGTGAGACCCTGTTTCAGAATAAATAAAAAAAATAGGGCTGGGGGTGTCACTCAGGTAGAATGCCCCTGGGTTCCATTCCCAGTACTGCAAAAACAAACCAGAACTTATGATAAAAAGTAGGTGCTCATGTGTTGTTCATCATCACATGTCTTTACTGTCACTAAGTTTGTGTTCGCTAATAGATGACTGAGAATCTCTAGGAAGAAGTGTGAAGGAGTGCTATGCACGCTTCAGAAGTATCATTTGAGCTTAGACTTGTTTTCCTACTTATAGACAAAGTTCTTTAGTTGAATTACACCTCTCCCACCACACAAAATGGTAAAGTTCTAATCCCTGGTACTTGTGAATGGGACCTCATTTTGGAAATAGGGTCTTTGCAGGTGTAACCATGTTAATATGAGGTAATTAGGGTGCACCCTAATCCAATATGGTTGCCATCTTTATGAAAGGGAGATAAGAAACTGGCTCAGAGGGAAGCTGGCAGCACGAAGGTGGAGCTAGAGATTAGAATGTTGCACACAAGCCAAGAAGTGCCTGGCACTGCTGGAAACTGGAAGAGCAGGGAGGAATCCTCCCTTCAGGTCTCACAAGGAGATGGGAGCTGGGCACAGTGCCACACACCTGTAATCCCAGCACTTGGGAGGCTGAGACAGGAGGATCTGGGTTCGTGGCCAGCCTCAGGTATTTAGTGAGGCCTGTTTCAAAATAAAAATAAAATAGGGCTGGAGGAATAGTTCAGAGGTAGAATGCCCCTGCGAGGTTCAATTCCCAGTAAAACATACACACAAAACATACACAGAGCTGAGGGCCTCACTTACTTGCAGAGATTGGCCTTGAATGTACAATCTGCCTATCTCTGCTTTCCAAGTCCTGGGATTAGAGGCCTGCACCGTCACGCCCACGCCCAGCTCACATATGCTTTGCTTAAGATAACAAATCACTTTTCAGACTGCTTTCAGCGCTTTCCACATACTTCCCATTCTTTCACACAAAACACTAAAAACATATCCCCCCAAGATTTAAGAAAGTAAATATTTTGTTCTTTCATCAAAGGTATTTTTATGATGCCAGCAGTTTTACTGATGTACTAATGTCAATACACTGAAAAAGACAAAGAATTAACATTTTAAAACTAGAATTGCCAGGTATAGTGGTACGCACCTACCTGGAGTCCTAGCTACTTGGGAGGATGAGACAAGAGTGTTGTTTGGGCCAGAAGGTCCAGGCCAGCCTGGGTCACATAGTGAGAAACTTTTGCAGAAATAAAGAGGGGAGATTAAGAGAGAGAGAGGAAGAAGAAGATGAGTGAAGAGAAAAGGAAGGAAGGAAAGAAAGGAGGGAAGGAGGGGAGGAAGGAGGTAGCATAGCACTGATTTTTTTTGACTCCCTGGGCTTCAAGGATCCCGAAAAGAACTTTGATAACCTCTGTACCATTAATTAGTCTACCACAATGTATTGTAAGGTCCTTGAGGGCAAAGTCTAAATACTATTCCAAATTAGCACATAGTGCTCAGTTACTAAATATGAATTCTCTGATTACAGGTAGTGATGTCCTCTGTTACCTGCATGATTCTATTTAATAGGGGTTTTAAAAAAAAAAGCCCGGGAAGGTAAATTATCAGAAAGCAGAGTGATGAAGGTTATGGAGGTTTTAAAAAATAAATTGAGGATTCAAAGACAAGAATAGCAAGAATGATTAACCGAGAATGAAAAGATGTTGCTCAACTTGGGTCAGAAGTCACGTCAGCTGGAAGCCGAGAGGCCCATTTCAACCTGGACTTAGGTAGATAGACCTGGAACTCCAACAGGCCTTTTCTCTGTGGAACCCATGGGTTCAAAAGGAAAAGTCTAAGCCAGCTGTGGTGGCGCATACTTGTAATCCCAGTACTAGGCTGAGACAGGAGGATCGCAGGGTTGCGGAGAGCTGCAGTTACTTAGTGAGGCTCTCTGCAACTAAGTGAGACGCCGTTTCAAAATAAAATAGGGCTGGGCATGGTGGCGCACGCTTGTAATCCCCGCGCTTGGAAGGCTGAGACAGGAGGATCGCACAGGTTTGAAGCCAGCCTCAGCTACTGAGTGAGGCTCTCAGCAACTTAGTGAGACGCTGTTTACACATAAAATATAAAAATAGGTCTGGGAGTATAGCCCGGAGGTAGAAAGCCTCTGGGTTTTACCCCTAGTACCACCAAAATAAATAAATAAAATAAAATATAATAGGGCTGGAGGTACAGCTCACAGGTAGAGTGCCCCTGGGTTCAATATCCAGTGCTACACACACAAAAAAAAAGTCTACATGACAAAATGGTGAGCAAACACAGAAATATGAGGATAAAAGAAAAACAAACGTGCTATAAAGAGGAATAACATCCGTAAGCACTTGAGAGTATCTGTCTACCATTTTATTTTTTGGTTCAACCCTCAGTACTCATTCTACCTTTGAGTTATACCTCTAGCCCAATATATTTCTTTTTTTGTACAGTACTAGGGGTGGAATGCAGGGATATTCTGCCTCCGAGCTACACTCCCAACCCTATTTTTTATTCTTTATTTTTGAAACAGGGTCTCACTGAGTTGCACAGGGCCTCACTAAGTAACTGAGGCTGTCCACAAGCCATGATTCTCCTGTCTCAGCCTCCCAAATGCTGAGATTACATGCGTGTGCTACCACACCCGGCTTCTGATATATTTCTTATTTGGAAACAGGATCTTGCTAGGTTGGTGAGAGTCTCACTATTTGACAGCTGAGGATGTCCTCGAACCTTCGATCCTCCTGTCTTTGCCTTCCAAGTAAATGAAGAAAAAGAAGAGTAAAGAGAAAAGAAGGAAGACAAGAAGGAAGAGAGGGAGGGAGGGAAAGAGGGAGGGAGGGGAGGCCACCATGCCTGGCCTCTGTCTACCATTTTTTTTTTTTTTATTTGTGGGACTGGGGATGGAACCCAGGGGCATTCAACCTCTGAGCTACACTCCCTGCCCTATTTCTTATTCTTTATTTTGAAACCAGGTCTCACTGAGTTGCAGAGGGCCTCACTAAGTAGCTGAGGCTGTCCGCCATCCGCGATCCTCTGGTCTCAGCCTCCCAAATGCTGGGATTACAAGTGTGCGCCACCACACCCGGCTTCTGTCAACCATCTTAAATCTCTAACTAGTTAAATAAAATAATAAGACATATCCACTGTACTTATACTGACAGTTTCACACACTGAATGAGACCTTATGTGCTCATGGAAGATGGCAAAAGAGGACACCAAAGGAACTATGAAGGGCCGGGCGTGGTGGCGCACGCTTGTAACCCCAGCATTCGGGAGGCCGAGACCGGAGGATCATGGCTCGCAGCCAGCCTCAGCTACTTAGTGAGGCCCTTTGCAACTCAGTGAGACCCTGTTTCAAAATAAAAAATGAAAAATAGGGCTGAGGGTGTAGCTCGGATGTAGAATGCCCCTGGGTTCCATCCCCAGCACTACAAAAAGCAAAGAAAAGAAAAGAACTGTGAAGGAAGGGAATAAACCCAAGACTTAAGTCTTCAAGGAAAATCCCGCTTGTTTTAATTCCCAAGGGATGAGATGGAGCCTACTCTGGTGTCTTTACACCCTGAAAACACCTCTGTCCTCTGGAGGACCCGCACTTGGGCAGCTCTGCCAAGATGAGATGGCTCCGTGGCCACGGCCCTCTCCTGCCTGCCCGCCGCCAGAAGCCCACCTTGCCCAGGTGGAGGTGGCTGTTTGAGCCACGAACTGGAGGCCAATGATCTTTTGTTCCTGGAAATGTTTCTGTTTCGTGGAAGTGAATTCTATTGTCTTCTCTTTTAATTTCTGATACCCAACTCTGTGAAGAATGAAGAAAAAGAAGTTAATATTTTGAAGCTAATAGTTTGAAATAACTAACCAAGCATTAGAAAGAATAGTCTCGCTGCTTGCTGAGGCTGTCCTTGTTCCTGCAATCCTCCTGTCTCAGCCTCCCAAGTACTAGGATTATAGGCATGTGACACCATGCTTGGCTTCCTATTTTTTATTTTGAAACAGGGTATCATTCAGTTGTGGAGGGCCTCGCTAAGTTGCTGGGGCTGGCTGTGAACCTGTGACTCTTCTGTCTCAGCCTCTTAAGTTCAGAGTTTACAGATGTATGCTACCATGTCTAGCATGACTCCATTTTTTAGGTAACAATTTTGGCGGGTTTTTTTTTTTTTCAGTACTGGGGATGGAATCCAGAGGCATTCTACCTCCAAGAAACACCCCCATCCTTATTTTTTTGTTCTTTATTTTGAAACAGGGTCTCACTGAGTTGCAAAGGGCATCACTAAGTAGCTGAGGCTGTGAACAGCAATCCTCTTGTTTCAGCCTGCCAAATTCTGGTATTACAAGCATGAACCACCACACCAGCTTTTTAGGTAACAATTTGATCATGACATTCTCTCTACCTGAATACCCTTCTTACATTTTTTAATTTTTTTTTTTTTTTTGGTACTGGGATTGAACCGAGGAGAATTCTATCTCCAAGCTATACCCCCAGCCCTATTATTTTTATTTTAAAATATGGTCTCACTTGGTTACTGTGCCCTGGTCTCAGACCTGTGATCCTCTTGCCTCCGCTTCCCAAGGGCTGGGATTACAAGCAGGCACCACCACGCCCAGCTCACCCTCCCACTTTAATTGTGGTAAGTACTCATAAAAGAAAATTTACTTTCTTAATCATTTTTAGTGTACAGTCAGTCTTATTAAAAATATTTAGACTGTTACCTGTCTTCCTTTTATTATCTGGCAAAATCTTATCATTCGTCCCCAGCAAGTTTTCCCTGAACTTCCTGGTTGGGCTAAAAGTGCTCCTACTCCACACGTTAGCATAAAGATTTTAAATCATTCATTTAGTGTCAGTCTCTCTCTCATATCCTAAGAAGCATTGACGCCGGGCGTGGTGGCGCACGCTTGTAATCCCTGCACTTGGGAGGCTGAGACAGGAGGATCACACGGGTTCAAAGCCAGCCTCAGCTACTTAGTGAGCCTCTCAGCAACTTAGTGAGACCCTGTTTCTAAATAAAGTATAAAATAGGTCTGGGAGTATAGCCGGGAGGTAGAAAGCCTCTGGGTTCCACCCCCCAGTACCACCAATAAATAAATAAATAAATAAATAAATAAATAAAAGAAACATATATAAGGTTGCTACAATATTTGTCAACAGCTGGTATTGTTGCATACCTTCATATCACCATCAATTGTTTCCCATTCTTCTGCTGTGAAACTGGATGCCGTCGCTGCAGGTTTATCTTTCCTCAAGGCTCTGCTTTCAGGAGCCAAGCCTGTAAGGCGCTTTTCACAAAATTCTGTAAGTTCAGGATAATATCCTTCCTCACCAGACCTTTAAAAAATTATAATTTTAGATTTAGCACCTTATTTAAAGATCCTACAGACCAGTGGTTTGCAACCTGGGGCTCAGGAGTTCTGCAGAAATCTCAAGGGCTGCACCAGGCAGAAGGCTGGATGGATGGCCTACCCAGCACAACCTCCATTTTTATTTGTTAATCTTTGGAGTGACTCAGTGAAGGAACTTCAGAGAAACCAGTTTTTACCACACACTAATAAAAGTTGAATAACTGAAGCCTGCCATGGCTGTACACACCTATAATTCCAGTACTTGGGAGGCTGAGACAAAAGGATGGCAGGTTTGAGACCAGCCTTAGCAATTTAGTGAGGCTCTCAGCAACCTAAGGAGACCCTGTTTAAAAATAAAAAGGGCTAGGGATGTAGTTCAGAGGTAGAATGACTCTGGGTTCAATTCCACCCCCACCCAAAAAAAAAAAAGAGGGTCAGAGGAAAAAAAATGGAAGAACTACTTTAGAGATAAAAGAACACTCCTGAGTCCTGGACAGAAGGGTTTATGATCACCCCCCTCCCCATGCCTTCAGCAATAGAGCTCTGCTCTCCAAATCAAATCAGCTCAAGAAATCCAAAATAGGCAGCCCAGGTTGGTACTTCATTAAGTAGTGTTTCTCAAAGTGGGTTCTTTGACCCCTTGCATAACAATCGGCTTGCTTGTTTAAAAAAACATGTTTCTGGCCGGGCGTGGTGGCTCACGCTTATAATCCCAGCATTTGGGAGGCTGAGATGGGAAGATTGTGGTTCGTGGTCAGCCTCAGCTACTTAGTGAGGCCCTCTGCGACTCAGTGAGACCCGGTTTCAAAATAAAGAATAAAGCCAGGCGTAGTGGCGCACGCTTGTAATCCCCGCGCTTGGGAGGTGGAGACAGGAGGATCGCGCAGGTTCGAAGCCAGCCGCGCTGGTTTAAGAGACCCGGTTTCCAAATAAGAAAGTATAAAAATAGGTCTGGGAGTGTAGCCCAGAGGTAGATGGGCTTCCAGGAACCCCAGTACCACCAAAAAATAAAAAATAAAAAAAATAAAGAATAAAAAGTAGGGCAGGGTGTGTAGCTCGGAGGTCAAACGCCCCTGGATTCCATACCCAGACCCGCAAAAAAAAAAAAAAAAAAAAAAAAAACATGTTTCTGGACCCTACCCCAGATTTCATGAAACAAAACCTTGGGAATGAGGCCCTCAGATTTGTATTTTTACAACCACAACTTAAATATGTTAAGGTTTCATAGTCACCCCTTGGGGCTCTAGTCTGGGAAGGCCTTGCTCCCCTGCACCATCTGCCATTACCTTGGGGCCTCCCCACATCCTCCATTGACCAGCCTACAACGAGTTGGGTCCTTAGTGGTCAGAGGCTAGGACATGAGAGTGCCAGGGAACTTGTTGAGCACAGGCTGGTGAGAAACCTCACTTCCTAATGGCTGCCAGACCTTTTCCTAAAAACGTAGAGGAAGCAAGAAAAAGGCCCTTTGGATAGTCATTAGCCCAAGTCTCATGTTGGATGCAGACTTTGGTAAAACTCTTTGAACTAACCAAAGGATCAAAACACTATTTTTATCAAGCTGGGCGTGGTGATACACACTTGTAATCCCAATACTTGGGAGGCCGAGACAGGAAGATCGTAGGTTTGAGGCCAGTCTCAGCAACTTAGTGGGGCCCTCAGCAACTTAGTGAGACCCTGTTTAAAAAATAAAAAATAAAGCTGGGCATGGTAAAGAATGCTTATAATTCCTGTAGTTGGGAGGCTGAGACAGGAGGATCATGCAGGTTTGAAGCCAGCCTAAGCTACCCAGTGAGGATCTCAGCAGCTTAGTGAGAACTTGTTTCCAAATAAAATATAAAACAGGTCGAGCTGGGCATGGTGGCGCACGCTTGTAATCCCCGCACTTGGGAGGCAGAGACAGGAGGATCACACAGGTTCAAAGTCAGCCTTGCTGGCTTAAGAAACCCTGTTTCCAAATAAAAAGTATAAAATAGGTCTGGGAGTGTAGCCCGGAGGTAGAAGGGCTTCCAGGAACCCCAGTACCACACACACAAAAATAAATAAATAAAAAATAAAATATAAAATAAAATATAAAATAGGTCTAGAAGTATAACTCTGAGGTAAAAAGGCCCTGGGTTTCACCCCCAATACCACAAATTAATTAATTAATTAATTAATTAGGGTTAGCGTATAGCTCAGAGGTAGAGTGCCCTTGGGTTCAATCTCCAGGACAAAAACAAAACAACAACAAAAACAAAAAACCAACAACAATCAAGAAAAAAAAAAAAAAAACAACAACCCAGTATTTTGGAATCTACCACGGGCAAAACTTTCTCCCACATTTCTATTTTTGTTTGACTTTTAGAAGGCAACCACATATTATAGTTGGCATACTGAAACATCAAACAATTTTTAAATGCTTACCTTAGCACACAAAGAATTTTTTCCAGATGTTTAATATCTGAACATTTTTTAATATATTCGAAATCCAAATGTTCAATGGGAATTTTAAATGTCTTTGTTGTCCCAGAGCCCCACAGTGATGGATAATCTTTGGCAGTCATAGCTGAAACACAATATAGGAAAACAGATATAAACCTAATACATATATTTACACATATATATATTTTTTTCTTTTGGTACTCGGAACTGAGCCCAGAAGCATTATACCTCTGATATAGACCCCCAGCTCTTTTTGTTTTTTATTTTAAAGTGGGGTCTCACTAAATTTCTGAGGGTCTCGCTTGAGCTGAGATTATGGGTTCAAGGTTGCCTTGAACCTGTGATCTTCTTGTCTCGGCCTCCCAAGTACTGAAATTACAGATACGTGTCACTATGCCCAGCTAAACCTAAAATATTTAGTGCTCAATTTGGATATTAGTAACCATCTGGATAGTACTGTAGAAGGAGGTAGAGGTTTTTTTCCCCAAGGGAAAAGCTACTCATTTCAAACTCTCCCTTCCTGATAACAACAGTTAACATTTACAGAGTTAAATTACTGTGTGCCACGCACTGGATTCTCTCTCTCTCTCTCTCTCTCTCTCTCTCTCTCTCTCTCTCTCTCTCTCTCGGCAAATTGATCCTAGGGGTATTCTACCTTTAAGATATACCCTAAGCCCTATTTTCTTTTTTATTTTTTTATTTTCTGGTGGTACTAGGGGTGGAACCCAGAGGCTTTCTACCTCCGGGCTATACTCCCAGACCTTTTTTATATTTTATTTGGAAACAGGGTGTCACTAAGTTGCTGAGAGCCTCACTAAGTAGCTGAGGCTGGCTTCGAACCTGTGTGACCCTCCTGTCTCAGCCTCCCAAGCAAGCGTGCGCCACCACGCCCGGCTTTTCTTTTTTATTTTGAAACAGGGCCTCAGAGTTGCTGAGACTGGCCTCAAATCTGTGATTCTCCTGTCTCAGCCTCCAAGGTACTAAAATAACAGGGCTGTACCACCACATCTGGCTTCACTTAGTCTGTACTTAGAATCTTTAGCAGATGATGATACTTAAACTACCATCTGTCAACATCCCAGTCATCCTTGTGACTCAGCACAAACGTAAAATCCTGTCTATCATCTTGCCTCCTTATACTCCCCCCAAGTCCTCAGTGAATAGCTCCCCGTCTGTGATCTAAAACGCTCTGCACACACCAGTCACAGAGCTCCACACGTTTTAGTAGTGTCACTTTGTCTTTCCTTCCAGGTTATGAGAGAGATTATTCATCCTCATAGTTCCAGGACTAACATTAAGTGCTGCTTTATACCATTTAAGAAATATTTCATCCGGGTGTGGTGCCTCTAATCCCAGTATTTGAGAGGCTGAGACAGGAGGATGGCAGGTTCAAGGCTCGTGTTAGCAATTTAGGGACACCCTCAGCAACTTACCAAGACCCTATTTCAAAATAAAAATGAAATAGGGCTGAGGGTGTGACTTGGAAGTAGAATGCTCCTAGGTTCAACCACCACATTAAAAAAAAAAGAAGAAGAAAAGAAAGAAAGAAAAAAGATTTGAGAATAAGGAGAAGAACATAGACAATGATACTCTGGCTAATGATGTTGGTAACATCAAATGTGCATTTTTTAGTACGTGCTGGGCACCATTCTAAGGATGTGGATATACTTTACATATATGACCTCATTTAGTCTTCCAACTGCTCTATCGGGTGGGTTTTATTTGATGTAGAGAGCAATAATAACAAAAAACATAGATTGCACTAAATTACCATGTGTCATAGATTATGCTACTTATTTTCAAAACCACCCTCATGATGGATATCAATAATTATTCCTAGCTGTATTTAGTGGTGTATACTTGTAATCCCAGTACTTGGGAGGCCAAGACAGATGAGTCTATAAGTTCAAGGTCAGCCTCAGCAATTTGGTGAGACACTACATCAAAATAAAAAATAAAATAGGGCTGGGGTATAGCTCAGAGGTAAAATGTTACTGGGTTCCGTCTCCAGTTACACACACACACACACACACACACACACACACACACACACACACAGAGGAAAGTAAGAAAAGAACAAAAGTTACTCCTAGGGCTGGGGTGCAGTCAGTGATAGAGCACATGCCCAACATGGGCAAGAGCCTGGGGTCAAGCCCTAGGACTATGAATAAATAAGTCAATCCCTAGGACTACCGAATAAGACAGTAATAGTTACTCCCATTTCATATAAGGTAATAAGTAAACCGAGGGTGTGAATCTTAGTGGGCTTACAGAGTCCATAGGACCACCCTAACTGTGCTTTTCAAACTGCAAGTGGCAACTTGTGGAATCAATTTAGTGAGTAGCAATCAGTACTGTTTTGTAATGAGATTTTTTTTTTTTTTTTTTTTGGTGGTACTGGGAGTGGAACCCAGGGGCTTTTCTTCCATACCTATTTTATGCTTTATTTGGAAACAGGGTCTCACTAAGTTGCTGAGGCTGGCTTTGAACCACACCTGGCCTGTCAACGTTTTAAAACACCAGTGCATTAAAACCTATTGGGTGATCATTTTAAAAACATAAAGGAGTGCTGGGCATGGTGGTGAACACTTGTAATCCCAGTACTTGGGAGGCTGAGACAGGAGACTCATGAGTTCATGGCCAGCCTCGGCTACTTAGTGAGGGCTAGGGGTGTAGGTTGGAGGTAGAATGCCCCTAGGTTCCACCCCCAGCTCCACAAAAAATAAAAAAATATTACTTTCAGCATGACTGCCCTCTGGGTCATATATCAGACCTCTTACAGAGGAAAAGGACACTTTATCAGCTTCTCCTCTATGTTCCATGGCTTTGACTTGGGTGTAGAACGCAGATGACAATTCTTCAGCTTTAGGATGAGATGCAGTGCTGCTGAAGCCAGGCGTGGTAGTGCTCACCTACAATCCCAGTACTTAGGAGGTGAAACAGGAAGAGCACAGGTTTGAGGCCAGCCTCAGCAATTTAGTGAGGCTCTCAAAACAAACCTAGCCAGACTAAGCTTCAATTGTTTTTGTCTTGCAGTACCAGGGATTGAATCCAGGGGCATTCTACCTCCGAGCTGCACTCCTAGCCCTATTATTTAATCTTAATTTTAAAACAGGGTCTTACTAAGTTAGAGGGCCTCATTAAGTAGCTGAGGCTGGCCGCGAACCTGTGATTCTACCTCAGCCTCTCAAGTACTGGGATTAGAAGTGTGTACCACCACACCTGGCAACTCAGGGGCATTCTACCTCTGAGCTACACCCCAAGCCCTATTTTTATTCTTCATTTTGAAACGATCTCAGTTGCAGATGGTCTAAGTAGCTGAGGCTGGCCTTGAACCTCCAATTCTCCTGTCTCAGCCTCCCTAGTACTGGGATTACAAGTGTGCACCACCATGCTCAGCTCCCCAGTTTCAAATTTAAAAGAAAAATATTAAAGAAGGGGCTGGAGTTGTAGTTCAGAGATGAATGCTCCTAGGTTCAACCCCCACATGAGAGAGAGAGTGAGGGGGTGGGGGAGAGACAGGGCTGAAAAATCAGACAGTGGCTTTTACACCATATCAGAATGATAAATGGCTCCCACCACAAAAATATTCTGAAGGGTGAAAGTACAGGAAAGACAAAGAATTTTAAGATTATTGATAAGTATGCAGAAACGAATAGATTGCCTTGGGAGAATTTTTCCAAAGAGCTGGATGATCTTTTGTGGAACAGAATTATGTACCTAATGAATTAAACTGAGTACTTTGAGTTGACTATAGCCATCACTGAGACCTAGATTTGAGTAAAGTGTAATGAAAAACAGATGATGGAGCCATTCTTACCTGCTCAATTTCATTCTGAATACCGTTCTAGAATTTCTTTGAACATCCATTTTGAGAATTACCATGATTTTTAATTTTTTTCTCTAGGATACACATTCTCAAGATTACTAAATGTTAACTTCCAAAAAGTAAGTTATAGTTTGCTGTCTTGAAATTTCTTCCACACCTTTGTAGTTTTTGTCTCTGATTAGGAAAATCTTTAGTCCTAGCTGGATATGCTTTCTTTTCGTCATCCTGCTCCTCCACGTCCACTTCCCCAATACCTCCAGTGAAAACTGCCACGGACTGGGAATGGTAACCATAGTAACTAACAAAAAGCCTGTCTCTCACTGAGGCACCTTTTTTCTTTTTTTTAGCATCTATGGGGCCGAGCGCCCCCTGCCGCCCGAGACCCAAATTAAAATGGCATCCTCCAGCCATGGCAACGGTTTCTATGTACAGTGGGGCCTGAGAGGGTATCAGTCTTTGGGCCTGGCCTGTGAGATATACAGGCAACTTCAAGTCGCTCCCCAGCCCCCAACTTTGGTCACCACTGCTGATACGGTTGGCCAAGCCGAGGAACTCCGGTGCGGCAGCATCTGCCCTGGCCCAGGGCCACTTGGAAATGTCCATTCGGTTCCCCCGACCAGGAAGGACGTTCATCCCACTGCACCTGCTTCTTACGCTGGGGCCAAGGGCTTCTCTGCGTCTACCTTTCATCCCCGCTCCCCGACTTCTATGAGATGTCCGTTATCCCTGGCAAGTGCACACCAGCACTTACCCTGTCCTCAGACCCCGCAGCTTGCGGAGTGCACCGCCTCTTCTTAAGCTCCGACACCAGCGTGGAAGGAGGGGCGTGTCGCCCAGGCCCTAGGGAGGGCGAGGCCTCTGGCCACTCGCGGGCAGAGATTAGTTCTGCTGCGCGGTGATTGGCTACCCCCGCCTGCCACCTCGCTGATTGGCCATACAGGTTCAGCTTCTGGCTCACCTGCATAAATGACCACTGCAGTTGAATTGAAGTGTGAAAATTCCCCTTTCCGCTGATCTTCAGTTCCATTTATCTATCTATCTATCTGCTTATTTATACAGAACTGGAGATTGAGCCTGGAGCACTCTATGTCTGAGCTACACCAGTAGCTAAGGCTGACTATGAACCTGCGATCCTTCTGTCTCAGCCTCCCAAGTACTGAGATTACAGATGTGCAACGTCAGCTACTTAGTGAGACCCTATTTCAAAATAAAAAATAGGCAGAATGCCCTGGGTTCAATCTCCAGTACAAAACCAACAACAGTAAAAAGGCTTTGCTGTTATATTATACTGGACTGTTGCATTCCTAAGTTAAATTGATATTTACTACTTATCTATAAAAATGTAATTAAAATCTCAGTCTGCACTACAACCATTACTTACCTCCTCCCCTTTAAAAGATCCTCTCTTCCTTTTCATGCATTTTACATTTCTCAGTACAGGCTATGAGCCAGGCACTCTCCTGGGCACTGAAATGCAAAGGTTAGTAAGATATAATCCAACTCAAATGAACAAAGACAAGAAATCATTTGTGGAGAAATTCATTTATTTATTGGTGCTGAGTCAGTGTCTAGTGCACTGGAGATGTAAGGGTAAAGCCGATTCACGGGGCACAGGGGATGCAGGTTTCATGTACACTGCATGTTTTATTGAAAGAGCAATCAGACTTTTATAGAGAAAGCTTCTATGGGATCCATAGACAAATTAACTATTTTAGACATTACAAAGTTATCTTAAGATAACCTTGCTCACTTTAAGCAACAATGGATGTGTGTGAGTAAAGCCAAAGGACGAGTCTCAAAGCAACTTTTGTTTTACAATTAGAAGCAAAGAACACCTGTGACTGCTCATAACATCTCAAGCTGTTTATCATACCAATAAGTTTTCTGAGAGATGTCTATGCTGGGAAGGACATTCAGAGAGAGGGCTGGAGCTGCTTCCAACCTTGAAGGCAACTCGGCAAGACTCAGCTCACTGATTAAAGGTAGTATGCTTGCCTCCCAGCCTGGCATTCCAAGCTGCTTCTCAGGAGCCAGAGTTGCTTTGTTAACCCTTCAAGCAGGAGCCTGCATCTCAGTATTCTCACATATTCCTTCCTTTTTTATTTTTTGAAAAAGAAGAGCAGTCCATAGCATATTCAAATATTGGCTATAAGGTTTAAGAATGAGCAAATATATGAGAACAAAGACCAAAACTATTCCTACAATAACTACTCCTTTTTCAATACTAGTGTGAGTAAAAGATTGTAACATGCCTTTGGGGTCTAAGCCATTTATCTGCTAAAATGGTAGCAATATCAGAAGCATCGGAGGATGGAAATTGTTTAGCAAAACTATCATATATCTGATATTTTAACATTTCAATGTCCTTTCTGACAGAATCGTTTCATATAGATACGAACTAATCTTATTCTAATCTTGTTCAGATTCATTATAATGAAGATTAGTAATGCAAAAGGTAGTAGAGTTCAAATCACATTGAAGGAACATTCTTTCTTCAATATTTATAATTTTTCCCAACTATGATACAGTTTGTTTTAATACAGTTATTTTTAAGTGAGCATCAATATTAGCCTGTTGTGCCCACAATTTGAGAATCTTTATGTCAATCTTCTATAAATTGTTTTGTCTGAATGGACTGATGAAAGGCAGTTCCTGAAACCGCTGCCAAAGTGGCTATTGTAATTAGACTGAGAATTGTAGCTATTGCAACTCCTAAAAAGTGTTTTGTTCTTTTTAGTAACTTAGAGAAAAACTCATAACACTTGATCAAAAGGATTTTGGGACCAACTTCTTCCTAGCCTTACAGGCAACCAAATATGTGTTTGTTGTTGTAAAATCATTATAGATGCAGTTTGATCATTAAAACTTACATAATTATTTAAGCAACTAAATAGCTGACAATTAACACAGGTAACTCCATTGGTAAAATCAAAATTTCCAACCAGAAAAACATAAGGAAGAGGAATACATGTAGTAACATTATATGTACAGAATAAAGGAAAATTATAAGTAGCTGAAGAGAAGGCAGTGCCAGAAAAAGAAACATTATATAGTCCAACAGGTTTGAGAGCGGCAGGAATGTTCCAAATATGACTTTGAATTGCTGATGGTATTTCTGTCAGGGCCAGGCGATTATCAGCTACTCTGCCGTCTCCCCAGGCCATCAGATGAGGTCCCGAGATGGTCTCATTCTTGGGTTGAATCATCCTAGTAATATTAGACAAATCACAGGCAGTAATATCCCATTCTGAACATGTGTTTATAAATTGTCCAAAAGGGTCCCAATGAATCTATGTAACATTTAACCCTGTTTTTTGTATAAGTTTTTAAAAAAAATTTCCCAAGCAATTTCCCACACAAATGGAGTATATATTAATTTAACATAAGAAAAATCTTGATTTTGGGTAATGAAATATCAATATTATCAGTTATATTAGCCCAATTTATTTATAGAAACTATAATTCTTGGCACGTTTCTGAAAGTCAGCAAAATTCTTAATAAAACAGTCTAATGGGGTTGAGGGAGAAGACGATCCTTGCCCCATTTTTGACACAGGCAACACGGACCAAGGAAGCAAAAGAAGACAAAATGAACACACAAACCAGACACACACACAAAAAAAACAGACAAAATTTTAGAATCACTCTAGCCGGCGTCCGGCAGAGGGCATGGACTGGGAAGTTTGCGGCGTCCCGCCTTCCTCAAGTCCCTAAAAGGAACATTCCCCAAAACAAATACCAAGTTGACAGGCCCGTCTTACCTAATGAGATCGATCCTTAGTGCACAAGACGACTTTCTGAATGACTGAAGGCAAATTTTTAATTTGGAGAGAACTCTACCGATCAGTCCCCTTTGGAACCCGAGACAGGGACCACAGGAGGTCTCTTGGTGAGAAATCTCGCTGGGGCCTTCAAATCTTGTGGGATGCATCCATGAGAGTCACCATGAGCCAATATTAAATTTATAGTTTATTATAGACTCGAGTCTGGTCTCTTGGCTCAACAGAAACAGCTGTGAAAAATGAGAGCCTTTATTTAAGCTTAAGCTTGGGTGCCTGACATAAACCGACACAGCGGTTCAGTACATGGACCCCGAGCACATTTTGTTTTTTGGTTTTATACTCTTTTAATAACCAGCCAATAGATTAAGCCATCATTTAAAAAAAATAAATCCTCAGAATGACATTACAATTTAAACATCTATTACCAGGAAGCCAGTGGTAGTTGTCTTAGCCTGAAGAAAACAAAGTGTGTTAAACTTTAATGACAATTTTGAAATTTCCAACAAACTAAAACCTTTAAAAATTTAAGCCACATGAACTAATATGTAATAAGAATAAACTTTTTATACATAGGAAAAACAACAAAAGATTAAGTTCAAGTTAGCCTTGTGAAGTGAGACAAAGCATACTCTCTACGATTATTTAAATGTCTGACACCCTGCCCTGAAGGTTTTAAAACTTTTCCTGTTCTTGGAGTCCCTGCTTTCATGGCTATGCCTTTGCTTTCTCGACTCTTGCTAGGGCTGGACCCTGGCGATGGCTGTCAATGGCAATTCAGGATCTTCCCCGGGGCCATCATATCTTCTTTGCACTCCCGTTCTTGTCACCTGGTCGGGGTTTGATTTTCCTCCCTGGTGTCCAAAGTTGGCGACCATCCTGAAAAGAGATAAGAACATACCCTTTCCCGGGGACTAATAGCTCCGCTTGTTTCCAAATCTCATTTACTTGATCTTTTACCCATACAGGGGCTGGCTGTGTCATGGCTTTATCTGGGAAAAATGTTTTTCTGCTCTGGATGAAATGTCTCCTTGTGGTAAATTTAGGAAATTTAATACAAATAATGCTTGATGTAAAATCATACGAGGGCTTTTGTAATTGTGTAAAATACTCTCCCTATTTCCCCTTTTTAAGTTTTTAATTTGAAGCTTTAATGTACCGTGGGCCCGCTCAATAATGGCCTGTCCTTGTGGTTTATATTCAATACCTGTAATGTGATCAATAGAATATTCTTTACAAAATTATTGAAAAGCATGAGACTTATATGCAGGGGCATTATCTGTTTTTATTTGTGAAGGCAAACCCATAACAGAGAACACTTCTATTAGATGTGTAATAACGTGTTTTGTTTTTTCTCAAGAGCAGTTGCCCATATACATGAGGACTAGGTGTCATAGTGACATGAACAAAGGCTTCAGAGCCAAAATCAGGTCTATGGGTCACATCCATTTGCCATAACTCATTTGGAGATAGTCCTCTAGGATTTGTTCCTGATGTTCCCAATCTGAGAGAGATGTAGGGGATGACAAATTGGACAATTAATAACAATCTGTTTAGCTTGTCGGTAAGGGATTTTATATGTACATGTAACCAGGGGGCATTTGTATGTAATTTAACATGTTCTTCTTCTGCTGAAGTGAAACAAACAAGTTTATCAACTTCTTGGTTTCCTTTAGTTAAATACCCAGGAAGTCCAGTATGAGAGCGAAGATGAGTAATGAATACACAGCCTTGTCTATTTCTAAGCAATTGTTGAATTTTTATAAATAGTGAAAAAATGTTATTTTTAGTATTTTTTGTCGCGACCCTAAGGCTCTGACCAGCAGAGCCTCATAGGCGTACTGGCCTAACCACGAGGCATTACGTCACAGTCCATGCATGAGGCGCGTGATACTGACAATAGCGCATGCGTCAGCCAAGACCAACAGTGCATGCACCAGCCAAGACCACCATCCTTGGCAGTCAGCCCGGGCGCCATCTTGGGCTGACGTGCCACACCCTGGCTTCCCACAATTTTTGATAACAGCAGTGAGAATTGATTGTACTATTCCAACTACATAAGCAGAATCTGCAATTATATTTATATCTTGAGGATAGTCTTGTAATACTCTTAAAACTGCAAAAAGTTCATTTTGTTGAAATGAGTTGAAAGAGGTTACTTTAACCCAATATTTACTACCTACCCAATAGGCACTTTTAGTTTTAGACCCATCTGTAAAAACTGTCAGAGCCTTACTTAATGGCTCAGTTGCTATAATATCAGAGACAACAAATTGTTGCTTTTTAAAACAATCCCATAATTTTCCTTTAGGCAAAGAATATTTTATATCTCCTGTAAATCCAGCCAAAGCTATTTGCATCTCATCTACTGTATTAATTAAAAAGTCTACTTGTTTGTTATAAGGAAAACATATATATGAACCATCATAACCACCAAGAGTTACAGCACGCTGTCTTCCTGTTTGAATGAGCATGGCAATCATCTGAGGATAAGCAGTAATAGTCCGGCTAAATGAGTGTTTAGTATACAGCCATTCTAAAGGTTCCATTTTTTGAGCTAAAATAGCAGTAGGATACATAAAGGAAAATATTAGTATTAATTCAATAGGCTCATTTTCATAAGCTCGAGACAGAAAAGCATGTTTAATTCGCTCCTCTACTATTTCTAATTCCTTTTTTGCCTCCTTAGCATACAGGGGCTGTTTATATTAGAATCACCTTGGAGAATAGAAAATAAATTATGTAATTGATATGTAGGAATTCCTAAATTAGGCCTCATCTAATTAATATCTTTAAGGAGTTTCTGAAAGTCATTTAATGTTTTTAAATGGTCTTGTCTTAGTGTTATTTTTTGTGGACACACTTAAGTTCTATCTATTACATACCCTAAATAATTTATAACTTGTTGCTTTTGGATTTTTTCAGGAGCTATTAAAAGACCAAAAGGTGCAAAATGAGCTGGTAATATTTGTAGGATTTGTTGTAACTCTATGTTATCTGGGCCAGCATACAATATATCATAATTGTTATAATGTCACGTAGCTCCATTTAGTAATTCTTTGACATAACGATTGTGGCCCATATAACATTACTGCCTTTTTTAAGCGACCCATTAAATCCATGTCTAGTCCCTTGTATCAAAAGCAAACATATCTATCATAATCCTCTGTAGAATCACTAAAATCACTGTCTAAATTTATAATTTTAGACCCTAAATCTATAGAATGGAGAGGTTTTTTTTTCTATGTTTTACTGGAAAAGCAGTTAATGGAGGCGCGGTAGGCTGTATGGTTTTTACTTTTATTTTTGTATTGCACTGTTGCCCTTCCTTTTTTAGCTGTAATTTTTGTATTTGAGCTTTTAGCATGTTTAATTCTTCTTTAAAATCAATTTCTTTATTTGAGCTTTCTTTTTTAGTCATAACAGCCTCAGGAGTGTCATATTCATGAATACTCTTATCATGCTCCCTTAAAATACCTCCTTTAACTCCTTCCTCTAACTGTAACTTTTGTACAGATGGAGAAGCCTCCTTTTTCCAATGATATATTTTTCTCTCTTCTAACATAGGTTTGAACAAAGCATATACTAAAGACCAGATAGACCAAAATCAAACAGGTATACATTCCCCTTGCCTAATGGCCTCTTCTATATTAACTTTAATTCTCTCCCAGGTTTCTATATCTAACGTCCCTTCTTCTGGAAACCATGGGTTATAATTTTCTATTACTTCTTTACACATTTCAAGATCAGAAGTAGAAACTGGAGCTCCATAAGATTTAAGAAGTTGTTGTAAGATAGAAACATAAGGAGTAGATTTAGCTTGTCCCATCACCCTGTAATAGTATTTACTTACCTCCGGCTTTCCTGAAACACCTTTTTCTTAGGTCCCTGTTCGAAGGCGACACCTGTCAGTGTCTAGTGCACTGGAGATGTAAGGGTAAAGCCGATTCACGGGGCACAGGGGATGCAGGTTTCATGTACACTGCATGTTTTATTGAAAGAGCAATCAGACTTTTATAGAGAAAGCTTCTATGGGATCCATAGACAAATTAACTATTTTAGACATTACAAGGTTATCTTAAAGCAACAATGGATGTGTGTGAGTAAAGCCAAAGGACGAGTCTCAAAGCAACTTTTGTTTTACAATTAGAAGCAAAGAACACCTGTGACTGCTCATAACATCTCAAGCTGTTTATCATACCAATAAGTTTTCTGAGAGATGTCTATGCTGGGAAGGACATTCAGAGAGAGAGAGCTGGAGCTGCTTCCAACCTTGAAGGCAACTCGGCAAGACTCAGCTCACTGATTAGAGGAAGTATGCTTGCCTCCCAGCCTGGCATTCCAAGCTGCTTCTCAGGAGCCGGAGTTGCTCTGTTAACCCTTCAAGCAGGAGCCTGCATCTCAGTACTCTCACAGTGCTGGAGAGTGAACTCACACACACTCAACCACTGAACTATGTTCCCAGCCCAGAAATTTGTTTTAAATAAATGTCAGACTAGTTAAAATAGACTAACAAAGCACTGAGTACAGTGCTTCACACATAATGAGAGTTTGACACTGTATTTCTCTCCCCCTTTTGCACTTACATACCTGCAGTTTTGTTAGCAGGAATTGTCAGTGGTTAAAAATACAACGCTCATGCTGGGCATGGTGGCACACACTTGTAATCCCAGTACTTGGGAGTTGAGAAAGGAGGATTGCAAGGTTAGCGGCCAGCCTCTGCTACTTAGTGAGACCCTGTTTCAAAATATAGAATAAAAAAAAGGGCTGGGGGTGTAGCTTGGAGGTAGAATGCCCCTGGGTTCAATTCCCACTTCTGCAAAAACAAAACAAAAAGCCCACAATGCTCAAACTATGATTATTTCTTCCATTGCCACTGCGGAAGAATGTGAAATGTGCACATTTATAGATGTAGACTGAAACCATGGAATAATCCATTGGTTGCCTTAGTAGATTGTCATGAGAAACAGCATTGAATGTTCCAGGTCCTGTGGTCATTTCTCATCTTAGGCTAGCAAGAAAACTTATTCCAAAATTATGCCCTAAGTCACTCAGCCCACTGTAATGTCACATCATTATATTTCCAGCAGAGGAAGAAATTCTTTTAGTATTTGAGGAATAGTTTTAATTCTACATGCCTTCTAATTTCCCTTTTACTCATAATGTTTTCTTCTGCTTAAAATTATGGATACAGTTATGCTGAGTAAAGAGCAAGGTAAAAAAAAACACATCGAAAGAAATACTGTGTAGGTAAATGAAAATTACCACTATAGTCTTCTAGTCATTGAAGAGATTAAAATAGTGCATTCAAGAAGAACATGTGTATGTATATATGTATATGGGAGGCATGGTAAGGCCACACAATCAGCTAACAAGGGGCAGTATAGGTATCTGGACTCAAAGCCTACACAAAGCCCAAACCATTTACTATAGTCTTTACTATCCAATTCATCAATGAGTCCTATTGATTCCACTTCAAAATGTATTCCATGATCAGCAACTCATCCCTCCACAGCTACCACCCTGGCCCAGCAATTAGCACTAACTACTATAGATGGCCCCATGGTATTTTCTCTGCTGCCACCTGTCCCTATATAGTCCATTCTCACACAACAGCCTGCATAACTTTTTAAGTCTTATACCATGTCACTCTCCTTCTTACTGTCTCAATGGCTTTCCAACGCAGCACACTAAGGGAACTGGCCTCTGTCCACCTCTGCAACCTCTCCCCCCCACCCCGTCTCCCTAGTCTTGAAGTTTAGGTCACAGGGTTTCATTTTATGGGGAGGCAGGTACTGAGCATTTCACCACTGAGCTATACTCCCTGCCCTCCTTTTTAAAATAGGGTCTTGTTAAGTTGCTGAAGCTTGCCTCAAATCTGCAATCCTCCTGGCTCAGCCTCCCAAGTATTGGGATTACAGGCATACACCACACCTGGCTTCATTTTTTTTTTTTTTTTTTTTTTTTTGCGGGTCTGGAGATGGAACCCAGGGGTATTTGACCTCCGAGCTACACCCCCTGCCCTAATTTTTTTTTCTATTCTTTATTTTGAAACCGGGTTTCACTGGGTTGCAGAGGGCCTCACTAAGTAGCTGAGGCTGGCAGCGAACCACGATCCTCCAGGTCTCAGCCTCCCGAATGCTGGGATTACAAGCGTGCGCCACCACACCCAGCTACCTGGCTTCATTTTGAAGTGAGAAACAAGCTTGAATTCTACCCCAGAGCTTTCACACTGGCTGTTTCTTTTATTTCAGTAATGCTTCTCCCCCTTATCTTGCTAGAGCTAGATCCTTTTCATTTTCCAGTCTTCTGCTCAACTGACCACTCCACTTTGACTAATGTGTGTGTGTGTGTGTGTGTGTGTGTGTGTGTGTGTGTGTGTGTGTGTCTGGGGATGGGCATTCGACTTCTGAGCTACACCCCCTGCCCTATTTTTTATTCTTTCTTTTGAGACAGGGTCTCATAAGTTGTGGAGGGCCAAAGTAGCTGAGGCTGTCTGCAAACCGTGATCATCCAGTCTCAGCCTCCGGAATGCTGGGATCACATACTTTTGACTAATTTTCTCTATAGAATTTATTTCAGTACAGAGATGTGTATACTTGTATATATGAGGAAGCAACTTGTTTTTATGCCTCTCAGCCATCTATATATCTAAATGATTTCATCTATTTTTTTTTTAATTTTTCATAACTTTACACTGACAGCAAGTATACTAGTATCATCTGTATTAAATGCTGATAAATTTACAAAGAGTTCATGACGCAGAATAGTGGTTTCCAAGGAATTTATTTAAACAGACCTTTAGAGGGCTCTAGAAACCTGCATTTTAACAAGCCTTTGATTAAAAGTGTGGTTTGGGGAATCAATTTAAACACTGTGTTTGACTGTGTACATAATACAACAAAGTTAAATTAAAAGCCCTATGAACAAAACATTTATTTATACAGAGTATTAATAGATACCTAAATAAAATCTGATTTGGAAAATGAAATCATATGTATATAGTTGTATTCATAAGTATGCTAAAATCACAAGCTATACAATGAGAAACATCAACGTGGCAAATCCAAGTACAAATGAAGACATTCTTCTGAATTCCCATATTTCATCGAGCATCAAAAACCACCACTGTGTTAAACTGAGTTAAGAAAAAAATGCTATTCTATAAATTCTACAAATTTAAGGCTTTCAGGAAAGTACTTTTCTTTTTGCAATACACTAATTTAAGTTAAAATGCATTAAAATGGAAATCACTATTTACTATGACAGCTGGAGTTCTAAAAAAATCAGTTTGAGTATCGATTCTATGGTAAAAGACCAATGCATAAAAACACAGAATATTAAGGTGATAATTCTGTGATCTTTAAGCATGTTAGTTCGAAAACCAACAGTTTACTCTAAATATCTGGGCTAATTTGTAACTCCTGCTTATTCAATTACGTAGTACTATTTATATTTCTCCTTGTATATATACTTAAGAAAACCAAAATTAACTACAATTTAGATTACTTACAGTCTAAATATTGGTCCACGAAAATGTCAGGAGTGATTTTTTTTTTTTTTTTGGTGGTACTGGGGATTGAACCCAGAGGCATTCTACACATGAGGTACACCCCTATTTCTTATTTGGAAAGAGGGTCTTGCTAGGTTGGTAAGTCTCACTACTTGCTAAGGCTGTCCTTGAATCTGCAATCCTCCTGTCTCAGCCTCCCAAATAATGGGATTACAAGCGTAGGACACCACATCCAACGTCAGTGTCAGTGTTTGTTTTTAAATTAAGTAACGTGCGTGGTGGCACATGTTTGCAATCCCAGTATTTGGGAGGCTGAGACAAGAGGATTGTGTAGGTTCGAGGCCGGCCTCAGCTACTTAGTGAGGCTCCCAGCAACCTAGTGAAACCCTGTTTCCAAATAAAGAATAAAAAAAAGGGCTAGGGGTATAGGTTGGAAGTAGAATGCCCCTCCATTTAATCACCAGTACCACAAAAATATAAACAAGTAATCCAAAAGTTACTACTATTTTAACTGAGCTTAGCTTGTATAAACCACAGCATTATTTTTCATTTTCTCCTCATACTTATACAACATACTTAAAAGGATACATCTCTTAGTCCTTTTCTTATACATTATTCTGTATCCACATTCTCTGCATCTGATTGGATCCCTGGATTTTATTTCATTTTCAGTGTGACAGTCTAGAAAAGAAAACACATTTGCTTAATGCCTAAAAGGAAAATATTACAGACAAGAAAAGGAAAGAGTTGTGAGCAATGCGTTTTCCTGGTGAAAAACTGAAATCTTAATGTGAGGGTTTCTTTTTTTAAATAAATGGTTGTCACAGTGTTCCATTTTATAACTCTAAATATTAATAACTCAAAAGAGTTAAGAATATCAGTAACTCGTTTAAGGAAATGCAGCATTTAAAAAAAATAATAGGCCGGGCGTGGTGGCGCACGCTTGTAATCCCCGCGCTTGGGAGGCAGAGACAGGAGGATGGCGCAGGTTCAAAGCCAGCCACGCGTGCTGGCTTAGGAGACCCTGTTTCCAAATAAAAATGTAAAAATAGGTCTGGGAGTGTAGCCCGGAGGTAGAAGGGCTTCCGGGAACCCCAGTACCACCAAAAAATAAAATAAAATAAAATGCTCTTACTCTATCTGAGTGCCACTCTCACCTCCACAGATATATATCATTGGCTGCTGCTTCGGGGGTTGAACGTCCTTCTGAGTGTCCATCGTTAGTTCCTGAAATCACAAACTCAAATACTGAGTAAAAGCGGGGCTTCTCACAAACACCAACTAGACCCCATTTCTCTCAGAAGCTAAAAAGATGCCAACTTCTAATCTGTACCTATCCCCCACTCTATAGAGTAGTGCGCGCGCGTGTACACACACACACACACACACACACACAGTACTGAGCACCCCACACGGACACAATAATAAAAATTTTACACATATTATTTCATTATAACCACAACAATCCTAGGAGGTATCACTCACTTTACAGATAGCGAAACTGACACTTAGAAAAGTTAATTTACGCCGGGCGTGGTGGCGCACGCTTGTAATCCCCGCGCTTGGGAGGCAGAGACAGGAGGATAGCGCAGGTTCTAAGCCAGCCGCGCGTGCTGGCTTAAGGAGACCCTGTTTCCAAATTAAAAAAAAAAAAAATGTAAAAATAGGTCTGGGAGTGTAGCCCGTAGGTAGAAGGGCTTCCAGGAACCCCAGTACCACCACCAAAAAAAAAAAAAAAAGTTAATTTACGTAGTATCGCACAGCAACTAAAAGGCAGAGGGATTGAGATCTAAAAGCTCCGGTTCTCGCTGAACAAATTCCAGTTTTCCAAATTTTAGCCAGACAAAACCAAGAAATTATCTCTCAACAGAACAGACTAAACGACCTGAACCAAGAACTTTATAACCTCAACTGTCTTATTTTGGCGCAAAGACGCACCCCGGAATCCCAAACCACCCACAGCCTACCTACGCAGCGTAGAGCCGTCCGCACGCTCCCAAACAGAAGCCCAGGCGTCGCGGCGTCGCGCCCAACTTCCGGCGCCGGGTGTGACGCACGGAGTCCCGCCCCTTCCGCCTCGGTGTGCTCTGGGAACCCGGGCTGTGCTGAGGTGATAGCGCTGTTCAGTGCGTGGTCTGACGTATTATTTCGCCCCTAGCTACTTTCATTTTTCAAGAAAACGCAGCATTTCAGCGGTTCCACAGGTCGATGGAGGTTCGTGATTCTAACTAATGGAGTCGACAGGAAGGGACACTCTTCGGGAAGGGCAGCTGGTTAGAAGGGAAGCTGTGAGGAGCCGGCGAAATCTTGAAGCTGAAGTCACTCGGACTGACGTCAATGAATCGACTCCACCAGAGATTTTCACGTATCAAAACACTATCTAGATTATGTTTCCAGATTACATGATTCCTGTCTCGAGGCAATGCGTGGGTTTTTTTTTTTTTTTTTTTTGTAGTGCTGGGAATTAAACCCTGGAGCATTCTGTCTCCGAGCTACACCCTCAGCCCGATATTTATTTATTTATTTATTTATTTATTTATTTATTTATTTATTGCGGGTCTGGGGATGGAACCCAGGGGCATTTGACCTCCGAACTACACCCCCTGTCCTATTTTTTATTCTTTTATTTTTTTGAAACCGGGTCTCACTGAGTTGCAGAGGACCTTACTATTTTTAAGGTACTGGGGATGGAACCCAGGGCCATTCTACTTCTGAGCTACACCTCCAGCCCTATTGTTTATTATTTTGAAACAGGGTCTCAGTGAGTTCCAAAGGGCCTCACCAAGTAGCTGAGGCTGTCTGTGAATGGCAATCCTCCTGTCTCAGCCTCCCGAATGCTGGGATTACAAGCGTGCTCCACCATGCCCAGCTCTATTTTTTTTTTTTTTAAACAGGGTCTCCGCCGGGCATGGTGAGGCTCACAGAAACTTAGTGAGACCCTGTTTCCAAATAAAATAGAAAACAGGTCTGGGAGTATAGACCGGAGGTAGAAAGCCTCTGGGTTCCACCCCAAGTACCACAAAAAACTAGCTAGTCTTTTGGTACTGTACCACTAGTGACAGAGAACATAAGTTGCTAAAACTGGCCACGAACCTGAGATCCTCCTGTCTCAACCTCCTAAAGACTGAGGTTTCAGGCGTGCTGCGCCACCATGCCTGACTCTATACCTCCTTTGAAAACAAAGGCCTGCTCGCAGGCAGCTGCATCCATTACACCCACTTCAACCTAAGGGGTTTGGGTAGCATTAGCTTTCCTCGGATCCTCCCCATCCCATGTATTCATTCATAGACAAAATAAAATGACCTGTTTGACAGAGGTACAATTTTTCTAAGATCAAAATTTCGCTGAGAAGCCAGTGGTGGCTCACGCTTGTAATCCCAGGATTTGGGAGGCTGAGACAGGAGGATCACAGATTTGCAGCCAGCCTCAGCAATTTAGTGAGATCCTGTTTGAAAATAAAACAAAACAAGGCTGGGGGGTTAGCTCAGAGGTAGAATGCCCCTGGGCTCAATCCCTAGTTTTAAAAAACATTCAGGGACTTAATATATCTAAGGATTTAGAACATTTACTTTCATTTCTTCTGCCTCCTTTCTCTTCTTTCTCCTCCTCTTTTTCCTCCTCTTCTTGTGGTACTGGGTATTGAGCCCAGGAGCATTCTACCTCTGAGCTACACCCTAGCCCTTTTTATTTTTTTTGTTTTGAAACGGTCTTGCTGGGTTGCTGAGAATCTCGCTAAGTTTCTGAGACTGGCCTCAAACTTGTAATCCTCCTGTCTCGGTCTCCAAAGCACTGAGATTACAGGCATGCATCACCACTCCTGAGTTGACTTTATTTGCTTCTTTTACAACAGATATTTTACTTATATTTGAAGTAGGGTGGAGAAGGTATGTGCCACTACACCTGGCAAGAAAATTAAGTTCCTCAGATTAAAAAAATAACTACTTTAAAATTAATCCGAGAAGCAGGCTTTCTTTCTCCTGACATTCACTATGTCTTTGGTATCTTAGTAAGCAAGCTATACTATCTTTTCCAATTCTCCATTCAGTGACTTGAGAATTTTGAGCTCCACTTTTCATTTCAGGAGTTCAAGCTGTGGTTGCATCTCCACTGATCAGCTTAAAAGATTTAATTTGATCTTTCTAGTCTTCCTAGATTCTGATTTATAATTGTAGGGATGAGGATGTATCTCAGTGGTACAGCTACTTAACTAGCATGTGGAAGTCCCTGGGTTCAGGTCCCAGTATTGCAAAATAAATAAAATGTAGACATAGACATATCCAGAGAAACAGAAATAGACATATCCAGAGAAACAGAAATTTTCTGCTCTTCTTCCACCCACAGGCTTACAACATAAATATTTTGATCCTTAGTCCTGTTAAAAAATACTTCTCTCAATGAAAAAGGAGAGGTAATCCAATAAAAGGGATGCAATAGGCTTTTCTACAAGAATTTTATTTATTCTTTGTGGTACTGGGGGCAAAACCCAGAAGTTTTTCTACCTCCAGGTAGGTCTACTCCCAGACCTACTTTATATTTTATTTGGAACCAGGGTATCACTAAGTTGCTGAGAGCCTCACTAAGTAGCCGAGGCTGGCTTCAAACCTGTGCAATCCTCCTGTCTCAGCCTCCCAAGTTCTGGGATTGCAAGTATGTGCCACCATGCCTGGCTCTACAAGAATTTTAGGGGGAAAAAAACATAGTTATTCTCAGAGAATGATGATAAAGTGATCCCCAAAGTGAAATTTTTGACATTGCAAGTTATCTTGGACACTAACACTTCCAAGTATCAAGGTGATTCTGGAACAAAACAATCTATGGAGATCATAGTGGATCAATACATGAAGAAACCCGGGTGCATGCTTGTAATCCTAGTATCTGGAAGGCTGAGACAGGAGGATCCGGCTTCAAAGACAGCCTTAGCTACTACTTAGGCCCTTTACAACTCAGTGAAACCCTGTTTCAAAATAAAGAATAAAAAATAGGGCTGGGGGTGTAGCTTCAAGGTAGAATGCCCTTGGGTTCCATCCCCCATACCACAAAACAAAACAAAAAACATGAGGAACACAAACGAATCTTGGGGCCTTAAAGAACACTATAGTAATGACAAATAGCAAGGAAGTCCAGAATTTCCACAAGAGTACATTTTGGTGCTAGTTTTCAATGGAATATCCCCTTTCCTATCATTGGAAACCAGTGGTTTTAGGATCATTATGGAGCATGCTCCATGGAAGCTACCAATGATCAATTATAACATTAACTTTCTTCACTTACTACATGCCAGGCACCACTGCTTTCCTCTCTTCTAATGAGGACAGGTGTCTTACCATCCTGGATACTAGGGCTTTTAACTCCTTATAATATGGTTATAGAGATATGAGTTGCTATTCTTTCCCTGAATCTCTTTTTCCTTGATCATAATTATTAAGTGTATCTGCTTAGCCTTAATGTCATGGTCATTGGGAAAACAGTCCATTATACTTTATTGGATTGTCACAAAAGGTAGCATTAGACCTGGTGAAAGCAGGTGAATTTTAGAATGTTAACTCAATAATGAGATGATGCCCAATTGAATAAAGGGAAGCAAAAGACCCTGGTGGGTAAAAGAATATGAAAATATAGCTCAGTGGCTCATATCTGGAGTATATAAGTATATAAAGAATATAGGTTTCGGAGCTGCGTTGGGCTTAGTGGTGGCATGTGTTTGTAATCTCAGTACTTGGGAGGCTAAGGCAGAAGGATTGCAGGTTCATGGCCAGCCTCTGCAACCTAGTGAGGCTTTGTTTCAAAATTTAAAAATATATACATATAAATATATATAATAAAGCATATTTATATACCTATGATGGCTGAGTGTGTAGCTCAGAAAGGAAATGCCCTGGGTTCAATCCCCAGTAACACGCACAGGGTTGGGGATGTACAGCCCTTGCCTAGCATGTATGAAGTCCTGGGTTCAGTCCCTAGGACTGCAGAAACCAAAAAACACCAACAAAATGTGACCACATGCACATGCCTGTAACATCAGTACTTGGGAGGCTGAGATGGGAGATTATAGATTTGAGGCCAGCCTCAACAACTTAATGAGACCCTGTCTCAAAATTAAGAAATAAAAGGTAAGCCAGGTATGGTGGCGCATGCTTGTAAATCCCAGCACTTGGGAGACTGAGACAGGATTGCAGGTTCGTGGCCAGCCTCAGCTAGAGGCACTCCACAACTTAGTGAAACCCTGTTTCAAAATAAAGAATAACGGGGCTTGAGATGTAGCTCGAAGGTAGAATGTCTCTGGGTTCAATCCCCAGTACTAATGAATTAATGACTTAATGAATTAATGGACAAATAAATGCCAGAGAGTGTAACTCAGCACGCCCCTGGGTTCATTATATATAATCTAGTGGCTAATATCTGGGGTATATAAGTGAAGGTGACTGCAACCTACATGTTCCTGCGTATCTTCCATTTTTTTGTGTGTGCAGGGAAGGATGAAAATTATTCTGTTTTGAATGATATAAAGCAGTTATGATATGTTCTTTTATTCTTTACTTATAAAAAAATCTCAAGAAAAATTAAGTGCTAAATAAAAGAAAAGGGCAATGTTTAAATGATGTTTGGGGATTTAACCACAAGTGAAATAAAATAAAATTACTGCCCCACTTACAGTGGGGTGGAGATCAGCAGACATTAAACAAAATAACTAGATTTTAAAAGGCAATAAAATTCACAGAGAAAGTTCAGCAGAGAGTGGGGATTGCAAATGCTGAGCAGCAAAAGCAAAAATGGCCATGACAGATTTGTTTAAAGAGCTAAGGAGGGTGCTACTAACTAGGCAGGAGGAGTGCAGGGAAGAATTCATATAAGTGCTCTTGAAGAATGTGTAATTCTTCACATAAGTCCTACGGGTACCTCAGCAACCTCAAACTAAATTCATCTCATTTTCCCCCAAGCCTGGTCTCTTCACTTCTTCACCCCAAGCCTCAGACTGTGCATTCTGCCGAGTGTGCCTAGTTCAGGTCTTCTCCAGAGTAAGGCAGGCGCTTCCTACCGGCCTTCTTGCACCACCCTCCTCTCTCCTCGTGTCCTCCATCCTGCCATCATTCTAAAATGCTCTGGATTGCCTAGAGGATAAACTTCAGACTCCTCTACATGTATACCTCCTGACGTGGCTCAACCCCTTCCCAGGGGTTTCCTCTTGCCCATTCCCCCAGTATGTCTTAGTAACCAGCAGTAAGTTATTTACAACTTTTTTTTTTGGGGGGGGGTCTGGGGATGGAACCCAGGGACATTTGACCTCCGAGCTACACCCCCTGCCCTATTTTTTATTCTTTATTTTTAAACAGGGTCTTACTAAGTTGTGGAGGGCCTAAGTAGCTGAGGCTGTCTGCGAACTGTGATCCTCCGGTCTCAGCCTCTCGAATCCTGGGATTACAAGGGTGTGCCACCACGCCTGGCTAGTTTTCAGCCTTTTAAATGACTACTTGCTCATCAAAATCTGCCTGACATCATGGTCACTGGGAAATTAGTGCTGTAACTTCTCTGGTAGAGTTAGTGGTGCCCCTGATCCTCTTGTGCCACTATGATTCTATCCTAGCCCTTGTACTTCCAACGAGCGCTTTACGCTTGTTTATGCAGTGACTACGCCTTACTCATTTTTGTTTTCCAATTTCCAATGATTGTAGACCAATTATTGGCACCATAGTTTGAGCATATTCTTGTTGGTGAGGTGGATTTGGGAGTTACTGCATTTAGGATGGCTGAGGGGGATCCAGACAGAGAAATGGCATCAGAGGAGAGTGGAGGTGGCAGCTGTTACTGGCTCAAGAGTGATGACTGAGGTTATGCATGATTTTTTTTTCAATCCAGGATGATAACCTAAGAGAAGTGGTGAGGAAGGACATTTCACTTAAGGAGCAGGCCAAGGGAACAGCCTGGAAAAAGAGGCCAGGAGGAAGCTGCCAAGAGCAGTAGGAGTATGTGCATCACATGATAAGTGCCAGGTAAATACTGAATGAAAATTAAGGTTTAACAAATATATTTGGCATTGAAGGTACTGGGGTGTTTGTGATACCATAAAGTTGTGCTTGTAAATAGCACATTTCACTGTTGTTCATTGATAGTTTTCTAATTTCAAAACCTATACATCCATTCACTGTAGAAACAGAGGAAAACATAGATAAACAAAGACAGTTGTGTGTAGAATGGGGTGGTACTGGAGTTTGAACCCAGGGGGATCCTCTGAACTACACCCCAGCCCTATTTTATTTTTTATTTTGAAACATGGATTCACTAAATTGTTGAGGTTCTCCTCAAGCCTGCGATCTTCCTGTTCCAGCCTCCTGGGATTACAGGCATGTGCCACCAAATTTGGCTAAAAAATCACTAACAAGAACCAGGCATAATCCTGTCTAAAGATACAGTAACCAAGTCACTCATATACCTTTCCATACTCATCCTGTGTTATACTTTTAAGAGGGAGGGCTCATTCCGTTTGTAACCTGCCTTTATACTTGAAAGCAGGGAACATTCAGGGAATACCCTCCTGCATTATATATTTCTAATGGGATTCCGCAGTAAGACCCAGTGGCCTTTGAAAACAGTACTTCCAGTCGGGGGTGGTGGGGCACGCTTGTAATCTCAGTATTTGGGAGGCTGCGACAGGAGGATCGCACAGGTTCGAAGCCAGCCTCAGCTACTTAGTAAGGCCTGTTTCAAAATAAAGAATATAAATAGGGCTGAAGATATAGGTTCCATCCTCAGTACGGCAAAAAACAAAAACAAAAAACAGTACTTCCAAGCTGGGCGTGGTGGCACACGTTTGTAATCCCAGCACTTGGGAGAATGAGACAGGAGGATCACCCAGGTTCGAAGCCAGCCTCAGCTACTTAGGCTCTCAGCAACTTAGTGAGACCCTGTTTCAAAATAAAGTATATAAAAAAATAGGTCTGGGAGGATAACCTGGAGGTAGAAAAGACTCTGAGTTCCACCCCCAATACCACAAAAAGAAAGAAAGGAAGGAAGGAAGAAAGAAAAGAAACCAGTACTTTCCACAGTGCGCGTGTAGCGCGGCCCTCGCCATGCTGGAGGCAGGGGCTTGGTGGAGGCCGGGCTTGGTGGTGGCGAGGCCGGGAGGCTCCTCCTGCGCAGGCCCGGGGGCGGGGCGGCGCGGAGCGTTTGCTGGGGGCGGGCAGTTCAAAACCCAAGAGGGAAGGGGCGGCTCCAAGCGAAGCTGGCGTGGGGTTGCCATAGCCGGCCTCCGGGGGGCGAGGCCGCTGCTCCCGCTGCCGCGCAGGTCCCCGCGCCCTAGCCGATGTGCGCTGCCCCTGCGCCCTCGGCCCTCGCCCTAAGGTCCCCGCTGCGGGCGGCTCGCGGGCCGCAGGCTCGGGTGGGACCGTTACCCGCCGGGCTACTCCGCGGGCGAGGCCGCCCCAGCCCAGAAACCCAGCTGGGAAAGTGGCTCCCGGCCGAGCGCAGAGCGATCCTCCAGCTCCGGCGCTGAAGGCAGCCCCAACCCTCAGGCCTTGTCAAGTGTTACCCGCAACCCCGCAGCGCGCACTTGGGGGCTCGCCCTTCCAACTGTGGCATTCATGGTGCTGCTGCGCCTTTCAATTGACTGTTCAAAGGAATCTCCCTCCTGAGAGATTTTCTTGCTTGGAAGCCTACTTTTGACATCTAAGAGCTCAAGATTTTCTTATGGTAAGACTTTCCACCTTAGCATATAGAGGAAATTTAGTTTCAGTATAGTTGAATAAGTATTAATTCACTGACTTAATAGGCGCTTTAGAAAAAGAGCCTTTAGGTACGTGTTCCAAGTCCTTGTGTCAGGAGACTGATTTGGGGGGAATATTACTGCCTCCGAACTACACTCTCAGCCCCATTTTATTTTTTATATTATTATTATTATTATTATTATTATTATTACTATTATTACTATTATTACTATTAACGGTACTGGGGATAGAACCGAGGGGCATTCTACCTCCGAGCTACATACATCCCCAACCCTATTTTTTTTTCTTTATTTTGAAACAGGGTCTCACAGAGTTGCAAGGGTCTCACAGAGTTGCAAAGGGCCCAAGTAACTGAGGCTGTCCGCTAACCGTGATTCTCCTGTCTCAACCTCCTGAATTTTGGGATTAAAAGCATGCACCACCACGCCCAGCTCCATTTTATTTATTTTAAAAATTTGAAACAATAACTTCTAAATTGCTGAGGCTCAAACCTATGATCCTCCAGACTCAGACTCCCAAGTACTGGGATTAGGGGCGATTAGGGGTGTGCACCACCAATTCTGGCTCTAATTTTTTTTTTTTTTTTTTTTTTTTGGTGGTGGTACTGGGGTTCTTGGGAACCCTTCTGCCTCCGGGTTACACTCCCAGATACCTATTTTTTATATTTTTATTTTGGAAATAGGGTCTTTTAAACCAGCAAGGCTGGCTTCGAACCTGCGCTATCCTCCTGTCTCGGCCTCCCAAGTACGGGGATTACAAGCGTGCGCCACCACGCCTGTTTGGCTCTGATTTTTAAAATGATTATCATCAAGAGACACGTTTGCTTCATCAGTGAGCTGTCGAGTCAGTATGGTAAATCAAGGGACAGTCTGATTTTGCGTGAATTTCAGAATATCTGCGACCCCACTTTGTGTGTAACAATTTGCCTGTTTCCCAAGTTCTTGCATCGCGAGACACCTAGTGGTTAAGTAGCAGAATAATTTGTTTTAATTTTTAAAAATTCCTTACCCTTAATTTTACCAAAATTAAACGAAAACGGTTGTTTAATAGAATGATTCTCAGAGAGAGAAAGGGTAAAGAGTCATGGGTGGAGATTTAATTTATAAACACATTATATATTAATTTAATATTAGAAGACAAAATTGTTTTAAAATTCAATGCAAGTTGTAGAAAGTAAAGTTTGATAATCTAGGCTCCTAAACATGTGCAGAATTTAGGAGTGATCACAGAGGGACATGTGAAAAAGGAGTACATATATAAAGGTTAGATATTTTCCCCAGTAAAGATGATATAATGATCATTATACAATAAAGAAACAATTTTGGCCGGTCATGGTGGCCCACGCTTGTAATCCCAGCGCTTGGGAGGCTGAGACAGGAGGATCGTGCAGGTTCGAAGCCAGCCTCAGCTGGCTTAAGAGACCCTGTTTCCAAATAAAATATAAAATAGGTCTGGGAGTGTAGCCCACCAAAAAAAAAAGAAACAATTTTTTTTGTTTAGTGTAACAGTTTGTTTTTCAGAAAATATACTTTTTTGTGCATTGTAATCTCACATCATTATGTAGTTCAGAGTTACAGGGACATACATGCACACAGTACTTGGTGAGCTTCTTCCCCACTTCTCTTTCCCTTTCCCCATACATGATACTGAGATGGGCTTTGTTATATGGACATCACTTCAGTGCAATGCAGTGTTTCCTTCATTGATTCTCCCCCCCCCATCACTACTCTTTCTAGCAATCTGCTTTTGTGATATGCTTATTCACTCATATACTTGATATAATGTAGACATAAATAGATTGCTATCCCATTATATACAGCGAGAATTTATCTTCTCAGGATTTTTTTTCGGTACTGGTATTACAAATGTGTGTCAGTATACCTAGCCCAAATATACGTTTAAAAGTAGCATATAAACTCTAAAACTAAAAATTAACAAAATAAAAATGAAGCTAGTAGTTTTTTTAAGAGTAGTTTAAGAAAATATTTGTACATGGTACTTGTTCTATGGTGGATCAAGTAGTCTGTGAATATTTGTAATCAAAGTTTTAGAATTATCATATCAGGAAGTTGTTTCAAGTAGGATACGCATTAGTATATTACGGGGTAGAATTGCTTTTTAAAGTAACTTTTAAAAAGTTGTACCATTTTCTGTTATTACCTGTACTCAAGTAATATATTCTGGTGTAAACACATAGGTACTCATTTCAAAGGAAGAATAAATCTGTTTTCACTTTGTAGAAACAGAGTTCGAAGATGTCACAACAACACTCAGGTCAGTCTAGCCCTGGTGCAGGAAGTGAGGTGGAGTCTCCTGCGAGAAACTTCAAGTGCGCCAGCCTCAGAGATTTTTGTTCCACATCCTCTTTTCAAGTTCATGGCCATAACGAGTTGTCAGAATCTTTCAACTTTAATAATACGGATGAAGAAGTTTTTGAAAAGAAAGAAAAAGACCCAACATTAATCCACGAGCACCCTGAAACTTTAAGCCTAGGCTTAACACATCTATTAGAGTCTTCCACTCAAAGAAAGAAATTTGTCTTTCCTAGGCAGGAAAAGGGTTCAACCCCAGAACTTTGTGATACTCCTAAAATCAGAGGGAAAAAAAGTTTACTGCGCAGAAGGTTGGATGTATCTTTCTCTCTTCTAAAGAGGGACTTTGATTCACAAAATAGTGCTCTAGAAAGTAGTGTAAGTCAAGTTCTCAACTTAGAAAAAAATATCCCAAGCAGTGCTCCAGATTTTCCAAGGCAGAATAATGTTAGCCCATTAGTTTCTAATACCTTAAAAACCGAAGTGACTTCCAGCAGTCAAAACTTGAGACAAAATTTTTCTCAACATAAGGCTTCCACAATTGATGATTCTAAAGATGATTGTGGCCTATTTGAGGTTGAATGCATATCTCCAATTCAGGGCAATAATTTTACAGATTCTATCACACATGACTTCAGTGACAGCAGTTTAAGTCTTAATGACGAAAATGCATATCTTGAACTTCTGGGCTCCTCTGGCAGTGGAACAACTCGTGGGACAGATGAGGACATATTCGTGACTCCTGTAAGTAATCTTGTAGCCAACATTAAATTTAATCCAAGCCAGACACTCTTCCCTTCCGCTGAAGTGAGAGGCAATATCTCAACACCTGAAGACAGTGGTTTTAACTCACTTAGTTTGGATAAGTCAGAAGATTCCTTATCTGACTATGAGGGTTCTTTTCAAGAACTACTTCAGAAACGTAAGGGGATTCTGAAAGTGGGGGACACCACACGAAAATCAAGGCATCTTGGAAGGTCGAGAAGACTGTCCACACTTCGAGAGCGAGGCTCACAGTCAGAGACAGAAGAGGAAAAGCAGATGGTCCACTCTAACTCTGAGACAAGATGGGAAGCTGCCTCAGACACCTCAGAGAGCCAGCAGAGCAGTGAGGTTAAGAGTGAGGATTTGAATTTAAGCTTTAAGAACTTATCAAACACTCCGGCCTTGCAACTAGTACATGAGCTGTTTATGAAAAGCAAAAGGAAAAAATTACAGCAAAAAGAGGCTCATGACTTCTCAGAAGAAAGAGATGAGGGAAAAATAGCTTTACTGCAGTGTGTTCTTGCCGGACTGATTGGCAAGAAGATGGGTATAGAACAACTGGACATCTTAACAGAATTAAAATGTAGAAATTTAAAGCATATTCTTGCTATGGTTTTAGATTCCTTGACTGCAGAGAGCCTATACAGGTAAGAAATGAAAGTTGTATATGAAATAAAACTTAATCTTTGTTAAAAGTTGGAATGTTTTTCTATGACTTAAGTGTTTTTCCTGTATTTTATTTGTTTTGTCTTCGTCTTACACTATATAGAAGGTGGTTCAAGTTGCTGGACTGGTGACGCACACTAGTAATCCCAGTACTTGGGAGGCTGAGACAGGAGGATTTGGGTTCACAGCCAGCCTCAGTTACTTAGTGAGGCCCTCTGCAATGTAATAAGATCCTGTTTCAAAATAAAGAATAAATAATAGGGCTAGTGTGTAGCTTGAGGTAGAATGCTCCTGGGTTCAGTCCCCAGTACCACACACACACACACACACACACACACACACACACACAGAAGGTGATTTAAGTGACCTTCCCTGTAGAGCTTGCTAGTATAGTTTTTTTCTGCTTAAAAGCCTGCTTTAGGAATAACATACCATCTGTGTCTGAACAAAGGTTTTAATTACTGTTGTTTAGAAACAAAGTTTCTAAAAGTTGTATTTTACATTTTAAAGATGACAGGCTTTATTGCACAGATTTTTTAATGATTTATTTAAGAGTTCACCTCCTATTGTTGGGTGCAAATCATAGTAAAGTTAAAACACTTGGTCAGAAAGAATATAAAGTATTGTGGTAACTGAGAAATGACCAGATGCAATGGATACCATTTATTTAATCCATGTTCTAGAATCCAAGAATAATGGTTAGCCTTCATTGTAGGGTTTGGTCTTTCCAGAGCCCAAGAAAACGTGTATTATTTCATTCTCATTGCTAACATATCAAAGGCAACAAATTACTTTTGGGAAATTAATAACTAAAGAATTTGTGTTCACAAATATTCCAGTAGATTGAGTGCTGCTCCATAAGAAAGTAAGAAGACACTTAGGAGTACTGAGGGAGGGAATTAGAATTACAAAGATTAAGGCAAGACTGTTCGTGCTGGAGATGGTAGGAATTGCAGAACTATCAGGAGACAGGCCCCTTGGGAATGTGATAGCTAGGAAGGCCGGAAGTCTCATCTCATGGAAGAGGGTTTCTTCAAGGTGGTGTCTGGGGAGAACATGCAGGAAGTGAGAGAATCTCTTGGTTGATGGGAATTTGTCAAGAGTTTGGTTCATATAGTCCTTGCTGTTTTTATGGCCACTACTTCTAAAGTCCTTTTTCATTTTCCCTCTTTACAATAATTGTTGGCTATTATAGAGAATTGTAGAGTTTCACAGCTGGATGTCTCTTGAGACATCTAGTCTAACTTCTTATTTTCCAGATGAGGAAATAGTTCTAGTGAAGTTAAGTGACCAGCCAGCAGTCACTCAAGAAGACAGGAATAGATTTAGGCCTACAGCTTTCTGATTTTTACATCCAGTATTTTCCCACAAACTCTTAGGGGTTAAGGCCTTCCAGAATAGACATAATAAAGGATATATTTGGTGTAACCCAAGTAGATAACAAGTTAGTATATGCCTTTGGAAAATGTTCAAATGACAATTTCTTTTTGTAGTACTGAGAATGAAACCCAGGGGCTTTCTACCTCTGAGCTATATCCCTATCCCTATTTTTTGTTCTTTATTTTGAAACGGAGTCTCATTGAGTTGCAAAGTGCCTTACTAAATAGCTGAGGCTGGCCACAAACTCGTGATCCTCCTGTCTCAGCCTTCCAAGTACTGGGATTAGTAGTTTATGCCACTATGCCCAGCTCTCAAGTGACAAATTGTTTTAAAAAATTAAGAAGATGCCTGACACATATGAATACTGTTGTTGTTTTTATTATTATTTTGTGGTACTAGGGATTGAACTCAGGGCATTCTACCTCTGAGCTATATCCCAGTCATATTTTATTTTATTTTATTTTGGAACAGGGTCTCACTAAGTTGTGGAGGGCCTCACTAATTTGCTGAGGCTAGCTGTGAACCTACAACCCTCCTGTCTTGGCTTCTTAATTACAGGGATTACAAGCTTGTACCACCATGCCTGGCTAAATATTATTTCTTATATGTTGAGTATTTGGATACAGATCAGTTAAAAAGTTGGGTGACACTATAGGGTGCTCCCTTATGTGAGCAATTGATAGTCATAATTCAACAATGACCTCCCTGCCCACTCTCCAAATTTATAGTATCTGTACTGCAGTATATATAATCTTAGCAGTGCTCTTCTTGGTATTGTAAAGGCTGATGATCAGTTGAAATGGGATGAAAAACACCCAATTATGCAGGGTGTGGTGGCACACCTCTGTAATCTTAGTACTTGGGAGGCTAAGACAGGAGGATCACAGGTTCAAGGACAGCCTCTACAAGTAGCTAGACTCAGCAACCTAGGGAGAAAGCTGTTTCAAAATAAAAGTTAAAAGCCAGGCATGCTGGTGCACATTTGTAATCTCAGTACTTGAGAGGCTGAGACAGGAGGATCACAGGTTTGCGGCCAGCCTCAGCTACTTAGGCTCTCCAAAACTTAGTGAGAGCTTGTCTAAAAAAAAAGAATAAAAAATAGTTCTGAAGGTGTATCCTGGAGGTAGAATGCCTCTGGGTTAAATCCCCAGTACCTAAAAAAAAAGTAAAAAAAAAAAAATAGAGCTGGAGGTGTATCTTGTAGGTAGAATGTCTCTGAGTTCAATCCCCAGTAACAAAATAAAATAAAATAAAATAGGGCTGGGGGTATTGCTTGGAGGTAGGATGCTCCTAGGTTCAATTCCCAGTACCACTTAATAAAAAGAATACTAAATTATATTTGCCTATCTCTCTCCTGTCTGATGTATGACACACATATTGACTTAGAAAGAGGCTGTGGCAACTGAAGTGGCCATGGTAACAAGAATAGTAGCACTGAGAACTCAAGCATTACCTTTGCCCTCTTAAACATGTGACTACTTCTTTTTTTTTGGTGGTCCTGGAACCCAGGGGCTTTCTACCTCCAGGCTACACCCCTAGCCCTATTTTATAATTTATTTGGAAACAGGGTCTCACTAAGTAGCTGAGGCTGGCTTTGAACCTATGTGATCCTCCTGTCTCAGCCTCCTAAGCATGGGGATTACAAGTGTGTACCACCACGCCCTGCTACACATGACTTCTTTTTATTCAACCTTCTTCTGATCCTTATTCCCTTCAAATTACATGTTAAAGTAGAGCAATAAAAATGTCAGATTAAAGTTGGATTGATTTTAATTTAGTAATTAATATAATCAAAGTTATTGATAAATAATCACTGAATGAAAAATGTGTCTTTAGCTACTTCATTCTCATAAATTTTAGTGAATAAAATAGAAAATTTGTGGTGTTACTCAAGTAGTGTTATTTGGCGCTTACTACTTCCACTGAAGGATTCATTGTTCTTATGATTATTTAGATGAAATGATATTTATTAAATATAGTAATAGGAGAAAATATTTAAAATTTTTTTGTTATAATAATCTTCTGCTACATGTTATACCCCAAATTTTTAATCTTACTGTCACATGTTAATCTCCAAGTGGGCTTATTTTGGCTTTCTGTGATCAGTTATAAAATAGTAATCTATCTAAATTCTGGAATAAGTTGGGCGTGGTGGCACAGGTCTGTAATTGCAGCTATTTGGGTGGCTGAGGCAGGAGGATTGCAAGTTCCAGTCTAGCTTTGGTAAATTAGGGAAGCTCTGTCTCTAAAATAAAATAAAATAGGATGGAAGTTTCTCAGTAATAGAGCACTTGCCTAGCATGTGCAAGTCCCTAGGTTTGATTTCAAATACCACATACAAAAAATGAAATATATACTTAATATTTTTAATTTTTATTATTTTTGGTGATACTGGGGATGGAAACCAGGGGCCTTCTACCTCCGGGCTACACTCCCAGACCTATTTTATATTTTATTTGGAAACAGGGTCTTGCTAAGTTGCTGAGAGCCTCACTAAGTAGCTGAGGCTGGCTTCCCAAGCACGTGAATTACAAGCGTGCACCATCACGCCCGGTTTATACTTAATATTTTAATAGGAATTCTCTCATATGGTGAATCAATATGAAATAATGATTTTGACCTGGTCGTATTTTAATGTAAATTTTAGTCTAAACTTACTGTCCTAAATCTTTAAAGCAAGCATTTATTTATTTTTATTTTTTTTTGTTGTTGTACTGAGGTGGAACCCAGAGGCTTTCTACCTCCGAGCTATACTCCCAGACCTATTTTCTATTTTATTTGGAAACAGGGTCTCACTAAGTTGCTTAGAGCCTCACTAAGTAGCTGAGGCTGGCTTTGAACCTGTGCGATCCTCCTGTCTCAGCCTCCCAAGCGCAGGGATTACAAGCATGCGCCACCACGCCCGGCTCTTTAAAGCAAGTATTATTAATATTCTACACAAAATAATAATCTTTTGGAGTACATACAAGGACTGATCTTTTTGTTTTAGTGTTTGGAAAGTCAGCAGAAATTGGCGTGAAATTGTTGTACAAGATAAAAAAGCAAATCGGAGGAGGAAATGTTATATTGCACAACTGAAAGCAAATTCTGAGGTAACACATTTTTCTAAAATGGATTTTTATAAGTATCTAATAATTCCACATTGCTGAAAAAATCTAATTGGCTTTCCTGCTATCTTTCCCACTTACCATTCACTCCTAAACTTTTTATTATTTTTAATTTAGAAAACATTCACTCCTAATTTTTTTATTTTTTCCAAACGCCGTTTCCACCCAATATATAAAAAGGAATAGACTACTGAGCATCAAGAACGTCTTGTTGTGTTTATGCAGATTTGATATTAAGAACATTTGAATACCAATGGTTTATTGGATCCTATTCATAATTAGATATCCTTATAGTATTTTTATTCAGTCTTTTGAGTGCAGATTACATGCCAGTAACCCTACCTGTTGCTCAAATTACAAAGATGGACATTTCTGACCTGATCCCTGCTCTCTTGGGGCTCTTACTCTGGAAAACATACAAGTAAACAGGTGACGATGGTACAAGTGTGTTTGAGGACGCAGAGTTCCACTGGACATTTAAAAGGAGTGCTGGACTGATACTTGGGAAACAAGAACAGTGCATCTCTGTAGACCTGAAGACAGGAAAAAGCGTTTCAACAGAGGGAATAGACTCTGTAGAGTCCTGGGAGTGAGTGAACTTGGCAGATTAGTACTTGTGAAGCACCATAAACTTGTACTCTTTTGAGGAGTTGAGGTCTGGTTTGAAGTTACAAGAAAAGTCCTACTAAAGCTGATGAATTCTTCATAGGGACACAGCTTTCTGTAAAGGGCATCTGATTACTGGCACCCATATTTGTAGATTCAACCTTTATACTTTTCCTTAGGCATCAATACTAAAAGAAACTCTGAGAGTTTGCTACTTAGTCTTATTCTACTAAAAAGTATGTAGCTACATACCATATGCAAATTCCTAAATTGAGATAAAATATAACATGAACATTATGAACACCTAACTACAGACCAATAGGTTTCTCATTTTAGTGAAATAGGGACTCCTGTTAACCAGAATTTGACTTTGAAGAAAAGTTGCACCTGCGATGTTGCCTTATGACTTATCAGTGCTCCTGCTACTTTCTGCTGCAGCTGCAGGCTTCTGGAGCTGCTGAGAGTGAAGATGCTAACTACCTTCTTCATTGATCTTTTTAAGAGTGCTGCCCTACATGCTAGGGGCAGTCTACTTCTGGATACATCTTCCCCCTTTTGATTTTTTTTTTTGAAACAGGGTCTTGCTACATTTCTGGGAAGTCTTGCTAAGTTGCTGAGGCTGTATTAAACCTATGATCCTCCCATCTGGGCCTCCCAAGTACTGGGATTACAGGTGTGTGCTGCCACATCCAACTTTTCACTGTTATTATTATTATTATTATTATTATTATTATTATTATTATTTTGCGGGTCTGGGAATGGAACCCAGGGGCATTCTACCTCCAAGCTACACTCCCTGCCCTATTTTTTATTCTTTATTTGAAACAGGGTCTCACTAACTTGCAGAGGACCTCACTAAGTAGCTGAGGCTAACGGTGAGTCACGATACTCTCTCTCAGCCTCCTGAATGCTGGGATTACAAGGGTGTGCCACCACGTCTGGCTATTTTTTTTTTTCTGTAGAGAAATTAGGCTAGATATCTAACCTCTGACCACTGCTACCATTTACATAGCTACTCCCCACTCTCAATTCCTTTTCCCCTGTTCTCTTCTTATTATTGTAATTAGATCACAATTTCAGAGTGAATTAGAATTTCGCGTTGACATCATTATGACATTATGACTGTATCAAGAGTATTATGACTTGTACACTACAATTACATTTATTTTTCCTGTGTAATTTCTTCCCCCAGAGTTAATAATTGCCCAGTTTCTCTTTTTTCTTTCTTTCTTTTTTTTGCTTAGTGTTTCTCTGTACAGATCCCTGATTCATCTCTCATTATCTACCAGAACTGAAAGTCTCTTCTGTGTAAGTCCAAACAAATCAGGTATTCTACCTTTTCTTTTTCTCAGAAATAACCTTCCTGGAGCCCCTGCTCTTCTGTATTGATAGGGACTGGTTACCTTATTTCCTGACCTGTCTTAATGTATCACTAACCAAAACAGAAAAATTATGTAACAAAGTTGTTTGGTATTTTCCTCATACTTGCTTGTATAAACATCACTGAAAGCATGTATGGGTAAAAAATTAGAAAGCACAGGTCCAAGTGTATGTAAGAGGAGGTCAGTTTCATCTGTTTGCTTTGGAACAGTGAGAGTAAGCATTAGAATAGAAATACCACACCTATTCCATTGAATTTCTTAATTGATTCATCTTTGTTCTCTCAAACACATGGAAATGAATGGCCATTAAATGACTCCAGTCTCACTTTTAAGTATTAACTGTAAATGTGATGATAACTGTTTTGAAAAATTTGGGCACTCATGAGTATGTCCTTTTGTTGACTGCTTTGCCTCTTGTTCAAAAATAGAAGCATATATTTTGAGCTCGAGGATCAGATGGTTTTATTCATTTGGCCTCCATTAGGCATTCTATTAAATGAATGAGTAGTTCTTCTGTTGCTGAAATTTACTTCACCAACATGTCTTTATTCATTTTTAGGGTGCACACTGTGTTTACCAACTCAATCCAGAGGGTATTCTTTTAGTGTGCTCTTGGCTCTGTGTTGTGCCCTAGGCTGCAAATCATTTATACAAATGTAATAAAAAAGATGCATTGAGTCTTTGGATAAGTTTAACATGTTCAATTGTATTCATTCTAATTTGTGAAGACCAATATTTATTTTTTACTCTTATGCATGTAGTGTGTGTGTCTGTGTATGTTTTACTGGGGAATTTAATCCAGGGGCAGTCTGCCTTCAAGCTGCACCCCCAGCCCTTTTTACTTCTGGTTTAGATACAGGGGCTCACTAGGTTATTGAGAGTCTCACTATATTGCTGAGAGTGTCCTTAAACCTGAGATCCTCCTGTCTCAGCCTCCCAAATGAGATTAAAGGTGTGCACCACCACACCTCTTTTATTTTTGAACTGTTAATCACAGAATTTTTCATGACCTATTTATTAACTTCCTATCCTATACTTGTCCTCTATAATTTCTTGTGTTTTTAACTCTCTCTGCAGTTAGGAGCCAATTATAGCACAAGAGACTATTGAGAGAGAAGAAATACAATTATAGTTGGATATGTAAGGAAATTCACCCATAATATATTTTATTTTGCTAATTGGTTAAGAACATCAGCTTTTTTTTAAAAAAAAAAGTAACTATTTTTTCCATTATCCACCTTAACAAAACACAAGGCATAAAGATTACTTATTGAAGATTTTTTTCTGTTTTTAATTATCTCTATTTTTCCAGTATTGCTAGAGTATAATTGACAAGCTAATTAACATATTTCTTGACTGAACATTTGAATAATGTGGGAATTCAATTCAGATACGAGAGTTTTTTTTTTTTAATTTACTTTACTGTAGAAGTGAATCAGTACCAGGTATCTGCAAAAATCAGCCAAAGAAATTGGGTTTTCTTGTTTAATCAGTCCCATTGTCCTTCTGAGATATGTTCTGAGATCAGAGAGTTCCCTGACATCCTACAATATACTTTCAAAAGATTCTCCCCTTCTTAGACCTTGGCTTAAAATAATTATTGCAAAGTGCAGTCTGTGGCCAAGCCCTGTCTATCTCCTGTATTTTGAAGAAAGTGCGTTTGGAGCACAGCCCCTATCTTTAACTTACTCTTTGTCTACAGCTGCTTAATCTACAACTGCACAACTGAGTAGCTGCAACTGTATGGCCTTCAAAGTCTAAAATATATACTATATGCTTCTTTTCAAGAGAAGTTTTCCAAACCAAGGCTTAATAACTGATCATGCAAAAAGCTAGAATTTATTGTCTTAATTTTCTTTCTTATATTTCTTTGGCTGTACTTCAAGGATTAGGCAAGAAAAAGATTTTTTTTTAATAGGAAGAAATGGTCTAAGAAAATTTTGGTGGTGTATATAAACTACTTTTAAGTATTAAAATCCATGTGCATCAGAAAGCTGTCCTACCTTGGGACCTTTTTATATTGTGGCATTGAATCATCTTGTCTTTTACCACAGGGGGCTGTATTAAATGTTGAAGATGCTGCCACCCGGCTCCATCTTTTAAACCGCTCAGCTTTGAGATCAGTGCAAGCACAAGCTCAGACACCCAGTTCTCAGAAAGAGCAGGTTCCAACCTTATCTCCTTGGGGAGAAGTTTTGACACCTATAGCAAGCTCTTCATTTACTCCTCTAAGTAGTAAACAGGAAGAATATGTGAAGGTAAGTATTTAGCATAAATTATTAGAAATAAAACATTGACAGTTTGAAGTAAAGTGATTCTTGATATGACACCAGAAGATTTAGTGTGTGTGCTTTCACTACAGGTTGCCAAAACACTTTTTATTGATGAAGCATTAAAACCTTGTCCAAAGTGCCAATCCCCTGCTAAGTACCAGCCATATAAGAAAAGGGGAGTGTGTAGCCGTCCAGCCTGTGGTTTTGACTTTTGCGTGTTGTGCTTGTGTGCTTATCATGGGTCTGAAGAATGTAGTAAAGGAGCAGCAAAGCCAAGAAGTAGGAAGGATGCTCTCCCAGGAAGTGCTCAGAGTAAGCGCAATTTAAAACGCCTCTAAAAAGACTAAATACCAAAGAAGCACTCCCCCTATATAATGTTTTACTTGTCAGACTTAAAAATTATGCCTTTTGTGAACACATGCAAGTCTTCCCATTAATTACAGATGATGATTTATTTCCTATTTTGTATATATTATAACCCATGTCATTGTATGTTTTCCTTAAAGTGATGTTTTGAAAAAGTTTTACTGTAATTTTTACCCATTTTAATAACATAGTATTTTAAATAAAGAATTTCACTGTTGTCATATATTTTACTATTTCAGGTAACATTTGAACTTGTGCATTTCATCATTATATGCTGAAATGTTCTTCAATCATTTTAAAAAATAGTTTTCCAAATAATATTTAAAAATTTGAATTTGAGACCAGTGGACTTACATATTTGGAAAATAGGTATTTGTCTGAAATAAAATATAAATAAAACACTTTCAGAAGTTCTATTGAATTTACCCCACAATTTCAATCTTTCTGTTATTTGGCATATTTTGGCCAAGACTCCAACTAAGTGAAATTTTCTCAATATTGATAACCTGAAAGATATAAAAATGAATTATGGAGACTATTTTTTTATAATGGGAGTCTTAGTCAATTGATAACCTGTATCAGTAACACAATGCAGATAATTTTTTTTTTTTTTTTTGGTGGTACTGGGGTTCCTGGAAGCCCTTCTACCTCCGGGCTACACTCCCAGACCAATTTTTACATTTTTTTAAAATTTGGAAACAGGGTCTCCTAAGCCAGCGCGCGCGGCTGGCTTAGAACCTGCGTGATCCTCCTGTCTCTGCCTCCCAAGCATGGGGATTACAAGCGTGCGCCACCACGCCCGGCGATATTTTTTTTTTAATTCTAGGACTAAGCCGGGTATGGTGGTTCACATCTGTACTCCCAGTACTTGGGAAGCTGAGACAGGAGGATCACAGGTTTTGAGGACAGCCTGAGCAAATAGTGAAACTCATCAACCTAGTGAGACCCTATTTTAAGATAAAAATAAAATAGGGCTGGGGGTGCAGCTCAGAGGTAGATGCTTCTAGGTTTAACCCCCAGTACCACCAAAAAAAAAAAAAATTCTAGTACTATAGTTACAGATTCCATTTATTCAATATAGCCAAGTTTACGATTTTGTCATATTTGGGCTGGTTGGAAAGATAGCTTTTTTAAATAAGAAAATTTACAGAGTATAATGTACATTATGGTTTATAATGTATATTTATAATGTACCACTTTCCAAAACTGATATTAGGTTGGTTGCATATTACATTTATAGAACAGGAGCAAAAAGAAAAGAAAAGGTAAGTCTTTTTTTGTGTGTGTGGTACTGGGATTTCTGGAAGCCCTTCTACCTCTGGGCTACACTCCCAGACCTATTTTATATTATTTTTATTTAGAAACAGGGTCTCTTAAGCCAGCACTGCTGGCTTCGAACCTGTGCGATCCTCCTGTCTCTGCCTCCCAAGGGTGGGGATTACAAGCGTGCGCCACCATGCCCGGCAAGTAAGTATTAATGCTAAACAAATTACTAGAATGAGGGGAAATTTTGCCAATAGTTTAATAATTTTTGTTTTTAAGTAATTGCTATGTGTACATATTCATATTCATACTATATACACAGATTTACATGTAATTCTTACACAGTATTTTAATAAAATAATTTAAATCTGCCATCAAATTTAATTTATTGCTTAACATGCTGTCAAATTTTGATTAATTGCTGCATATTAAGGTTTATCTATATCTCTGTGGACTCCACAAAGGCCTTTTGGAGATAAAACCTAACTATGAGTAAAGTGTGAGTTGTATTTAATAAAAGTTAGACAATCCCTTAATTTTATGAATTTTCAGATTTCCTTGGTTCTAAGCAAATTCAGTTTTCAATGTCTGTTTCCTAAGACATCTTTCACCTTGGGTCTGGTGGAAGTCAGGTTGCTACCTAATTTTGTTTACTTTGGGCTTAACTTTTTTTTCTCCATCAAAAAAGTTTACTTTTAGAAAGTTTATTCTAGTCCCAATTTTCTTTAATGGATGAAGCTACTTCTTTGATTTATTTAATTCAAACTACTTGCCTTTGGCCACTCCAGGGCTCAGATCATATTATATTTTCATCTGTCATATGAACATTTTTGCTTTAAACCTTCTGCCTGATCTAAAGATAATCCTCTAAGTGGCCTTTTATCACAGATCTAGCCAGGTGTGGTGGCTCACACTTGTAATCCCAGTACTTGGGAGGCTAAGACAGGAGGATCGTAGGTTTGTGGCCAGCCTCAGCTACTTACTGCAAAAAAAGTAGATTTTACAATATTTTATTTCTTATTTTTTACAGTACCGGGGATGAAACCTAAATGCATTCTACCTCCAAGCTACACCCCAGCCCTATTTTTTATTCCTTATTTTTTGAAACAGGGTCTCACTAAGTTGTGGAGGGCCTCACTAAGTAGCTGAGGCTGGCCACGAAACTGTGATCCTCCTGTCTCAGCTTCCCAAGTATTGGGATTACAAGTGTATGCCCCTATGCTCAGGCACATTTTATTTTAGAAATAAGTAATAAACATGTTTTCTTCTACTTCATGTATCTTAGACAACAGGAGCTGAAGTTTTTCTATATTTCTGGTTTGACTTGGGATTTAAGTTTTTTTGTTTGTTTGTTTTCTTTCAGTACTGAGGATGGAACCCAGGGGCATTCTACTTCCGACCTACACACCCTTTTTATTTTTTGAAACAGGGTCTCACTGAATTGTAAAGGGCCTCGCGCTAAGTAGCTGAGGGTGTCCACAAACCGCGATCCTCTGGTCTCCGCCTCCCAAATCCTGGGCTTACAATTATGTGCCACCATGCCCGGCTGGGATTTAAGTATTTTGATCAGGTTGATATGAATGAAATAGTGTAAGGGCACATGTTTTAATGATTTCATAATAAAATTTCCTGAAGAAAAAAGACCAGAGTAGAAATTCAAAAGGTAAGTTGCTGTTTGATTGGTTTTATATTTGTGATGGGATCAGGAGGTAGATAGGTTAACTGGAAGAAAACTATGCAGTATTAACATTCAGCTTTATGAAGCAAAGTCCCTCGCCATCCGTAAAATCACTATTGTCATTTTTTATTATTTAGCCCTATTTTTCTTTATTGTGAAACAAGGTCTTACTGAGTTGCAAAGGGTCTCTCTAATAGGCTGAGGCTGTCCGTGAACTGCGATCCTCCTGTCTCATTCTCCCAAATGCTGGGATTACAAGTGTGTGCCACACGTCCAGCTAGTTCTATCTTAATTAATATGCTACTGTGTATTGTCATAACCAGCTGGAGTAGTTATCCCAGCTCTGTACTTCCATTGCATTCTGTATAGCCTCATTCTTAGCACTTAGTTCTTTTTACTTACTTACTTACTTACTTATTTATTGATACTAGGGGGTAGAACCCAGGGGCTTTCTACATCTGGGCTACACCCTCAGGCCTATTTTATAATTTATTTGGAAAACAGGGTCTCACTAAGTTGCTGAGAGCCTAAGTAGCTGAGGCTGGCTTCGAACCTATGCGATCCTCCTGTCTCAGCCTCCCAATCACTGGGATTACAAGTGTGCGCCACCAGGCTGGCTGTCTAGTTCTCTGTATTTAAATACTTGTTTACTTTCTCTGTAAGCTCTCTGAAGTCCTAAACTATATCATGTTTGATTTAAATGCCATTGCATCTCTATCACCAAGCATTCTACCTCAGGCAGGTAGAAGGTGCTAGATAGTATTTATTGAATACAAGTGGATTTTTCAGTGCTATTGATAATTTTAAACCAAGTAAACCATTATAAATAATAAGTAAAGGCCGGGCGTGGTGGCGCACGCTTGTAATCCCCGCACTTGGGAGGCAGAGACAGGAGGATCGTGCAGGTTCGAAGCCAGGTGCATGCGCTAGCAGAGGAGACCCTGTTTCCAAATAGAAAAATGTAAAAATAGGTCTGGGAGTGTAGCCCGGAGATAGAAGGGCTTCCAGGAACCCCAGTACCACCAAAAAATAAATAAATAAATAAATAAATAAATAAATATAAAAATAAAAATAAAAAAATAAATAATAAGTAAATAATTATGTCTTGCTGGGCATAGTGGTGCATACTTGTAATTCCAGTACTTGGGAGGCTGAGACAGGAGAATCGCAGGTTCAAGGCCAGCCTCAGTTATTTGGTGAGGCCCTCCACAACTTAGTGAGACCCTGTTTTATTTTTTATTTTTTTATTTTTATTTTTTTGTGGTACTGGGGGTGGAACCCAGAGGCTTTCTACCTCCGGGCTATATACCCCAGACCTATTTTATATTTTTATTTGGAAACAGGGTCTCGCTAAGTTGCTGAGAGCCTCACTAAGTAGCTGAGGCTGGCTTCGAACCTGCGCAATCCTCCTGTCTCAGCTTCCCAAGCGCGGGGATTACAAGCGTGTGCCACCATGCCTGGCTGAGACCCTGTTTTAAAAATAAAGAATAAAAAATAGGAGGTAGAATGCACATGGGTTTAATCTTCAGTTACATGCACACACACACACACACACACATACACACACACAACTATATATATATATGTCTTAATAATTTGTTAATTTCCTAATGTTTGATCTCACTGATTAATGCTTTAATACCCAAAAGTAGGATCTAAATGACTTCTTAAATTCCATTTAAACATACTTAGTGAATTTGTTTATTCTACTCATTCTTTTAGCTGATTCTTCTTAGAACCAATTAGGATAATAGATGGAGCACTAGGTTAGGAGTAAAAAAGCTTGACAGCTGTTAGTAAGCTTTTTAACCAGACTGCTTGTTAGCTGAGCCCATATGCAGGTTCCATATTGATTCAGAGCCTATTTATTTTGCAAAATCATTCTGGAAGCTCTGAGGTGTCATACCAATTTGTGTTGCTATATATTTGGTTGAATATGAATGGAATAATATGAATGGGTGGTGATAGGACATATGATCTTGATATCATTGGCATCATGCTGAATGAAATGATAAAGTCAGCTTCTAATCTGCTTGCAAAGAGTGGCTAAAAAGAAATAGAACACATTATTAATTGAGCAGTTACCATGTACAGACACTCTTTTAAGCCCTTTATGTGTGAATAGCTAACTTATTCTTCATAATGATTCTCTAGGAAAGTTATTATTTTATTCATTTCATATATCAGGAAACTGAGGTTAAATAATTTGAGATCATACAGGCAGGAAGTAGGAACCAGGATTCCAGCAGAAGCTGTCTACTATCAGTAATAACAGAATTCTTTGTACAACTCTGTTGGTGAACTCAGCATAATTACATATAATACAAGATCTTAAATGGCAGATTGTTTTGCTATTTAAGGAAAATCTGTTGGACTACCAGGAAAAATCTAATTTATAATTCTTTTTGAATAAAGTAGTCTCTTAGCTCAGGAGTTGTTTAAACAATTTTATCACTTGAAATATAAGGGAATTAAATGGCAACCTCAGCAACTTAGACTCTCTTTCAAAATAAAAAAGGGCTGGCAGTATAGCTTAGAAGGTAGAATGCCTCTGGGTTTAATTTCCAGTACCCCCCCCAAAAAAAAGTGAATATACTATAATCTGAGAGCATAGTTCAAGGGAAAAGCCACTGTTCCAGTCTCAGGAGCATGAAAACAAAAATAAGTATTACCCCATTTCAGTTGCTTCTACATTTTTAGGTTGCTTACTGGGGGAGGAAAGGCAGTAAGAATTACTTACCAGTTATTTATAGCAGCACTCTGTTCCCAAGGAAGTTCCCAAACAAGAGCAAGCATCACATTTGGCATTCTGTTTTGTATTTTGTGTCACTTCTTTAAAAGGACATGAGGAAAAGAATGGATATTTGTTCAGAGGAAAAAACCAATTCATGCTTGGTCTTCTCTGATTAAGGGTATGAAGCTCTCAATCTCACCCCCCCACCCTGCCCCATGATCTGTTCCTCTGACAGCTTGTGGCAGCTAATATGCACAAATGTTTCTATTTGACTTCATGGTTCCAGGAAAGACAGATATTTCCTGGTTCTCACCTCCTAGTCTAGAAAAATGGCCAGAAACATGTGGCAAGTAATACAAAGAGAAACTGCACTTTAAGAGTTATCTGATCATTTTATACTGGCATTCCTATGTATACAAATATGAATGTTTAAATTTATGCCAGCTATTTAAAGAATTAAGTTTAATTTTGGATTTCTTAGCAATAAGGGTTGAAATGCTGTTGAGAAAACATATTTGATATTGACATGGCACTGGGTAAAGCTAATTTTTTCCATTACCTTTGCCTAATTTATAATTACCCATTTGCTTAATTTATTACACAAAGCAAAATTGTCAAATTTGTGGCACAGAAATTTGCTGAATATTTCTGACACTTAATGTTATGCTCCTGATTTTATTTTAAATTGTATTCAGTTAAAATAGTGTAACATGCATATAAAATGCTTTAAAACGTTTTAAAAGATGGAAATGCCCATTATTATTTCTGCATAAAGGAACATTTCAAAAAACCACACCAAAATGCCCCACAAGGAGGCACCAAAGACTCATCTATGATGATTTTGGCCTTTCTTCAAAAAAGTAAATTTAGCTTTTGTGTATTTGATGTTGATAGGCTATGACATTGCCAAATAGGGGAAGTATTCCCTTACTTAATTTTTAAAGTGTATATAGAATAAATTTGGGGAACAGTTATTACTCAGAGTTGGTAATTACAATATTTTAGCTGGCTTGCCAGGGTGTACTGTTTTCCCGGATGCCTGCTAATAGAACACCTTATTGGCAGGCCCTGGTTTGTGCTGTGGCCATCTGTGTTTACCTGCCCAAGGGCTCTATACTCCTGGCTTCCTCACCATGGGCTCTGGAGCCAGAGAAGTGGAATGAACAGTGGAAACAAGGCAGGCGAGTGCTGGTGACGAAAGGGGTGTAGTTCGGCTACCCAGAGCTCCCCTCTGGGCCTAGTTCTCTGAATGGATCTCTGAATGGTCCTAACTTCTTGCAGTCTCTCTCACCGTTTAACTCTATGCTTTGTTCTAGCCAAACAAGGCTCCTTGCTGTTCCCTGAACTTCCCACGTGATCTCTCTCACTTCTGTCTTCCCTTGCCGTATTAAATTCCATCAAAACCCAGCTAATCTTTAGCTTGTTTTCATGAATCATTTTTTGGTCTCGCCAACAAGATGAAATTCTTACCTTCACTAGAACACTAAATGCCCTTTCTTGGAACATTTTTATATGTCTTATTAAATTCTTGTCATCTACCATGAGCAAGTTTCTTAAGGATAAAACAGTTTTACCTATCTCCTTTAGCGTTGTGTCTCATGTGGGAATATACAGAAATTGCTGAAACAATAATGATTAGATGTTATGTGATAAGATAAACTTTATCCACATCTCAGTTTTCTTTTTTTTTTTTTTGAGTGGTATCATAGCAACTTCTGTTTTAGTTGTTTTTGAGAGAACTAAAATTGAGACATCACCTCCTTTTCTGTGTCCCTCTCATTACCTGGAGTTTGTACCATGATCCATTTTCCCTTCCCTCCTTGTCTTGGCCAATGCTGTTTTCTCTCTAGATTGTTATTCCCTCCCAGCATGCCTCCCTTCTCCCTGCCTTTGAGTTCTCTGCTCCAGGCTGATGTGTCCTTCCCATCCTCACTGCAGCCGGACCCCGTTGTACTTTGTTATTATCACATATCAGAGCTTTATGTTTTCCTCATTAGTCGGTGAGTTCCTCCGACCCATGTCTGTGTCTCCATCACTTACTTATTCTGGACCACAGTTGCGTTTGCCATCCTTGTCCCTGTCACTTCTCTATCCAGGTCAGGTTAGGTGCATGGCATGTGATAGGCAGAGAGAGGGGCTTCTAAGTCAAATCATTCTTCTTTATCATCGGTGAAAATGAGGCGGTGTCAAGGATACTGACAGGAAAATCCTTTTTTTCTCCTCTGCTACCAGGGAAATGTATGCTCCTCATTTTCAAGTTACTCTGTAAGTGCTCTTGAATCATTTCCTAAGGAGTGCAACTGTCCCGGGGCAGGGCTGTTCTTTCTTACCTCCCTTTAGTGCTCCAGTATCTGCACTAACCTTACAGAGACACCGTGCATGACGACTAAAGAGCTGTGGAATTCTGAGACAGGGACTCCAATTTAACATGTTTCCACATATCTGTTGATGGTGGCTAGTATTTCTTCCAATCCCTGAGATTGAATGAACCCAAGGCATTCTTTCTCTGAACTATACTCCCAGTCATTTTTATTTTGAAACAGGATCTCACTAAGTTGCTGAGGGTCTTTTGCTAAGTTGCTGAGGCTGGCCTCAAATCTGTGATCCTCCTGCCTTAGCCTCCCAAGTACCGGAATTACAGGTATTTTTACTTATGCATGGCTGGTGGGCTATTTTTTTAATTTGGCCAGGCACTAAACTATATGCCTTGCAGACTTTATCTCATTGCATTAAGGGCAACTCTGTGGGAGGTGCCATTATTATCTGTAAAAATTTCCCCAGATAAACTAAGAATCAGAGGGGCTTAAAATATGTTCATTCCACATTAGTGGATTTAGAATGGCTTAAAATGGTGGCTGTTTGACAATAAATATTTAGTCTTGGCTCCCTTCCTGCTCCTGCCTTCTCCTGCATCAAGGATGTTTTAGGTCTGCTGTCCCCTGTTTATTAGAGGGACACTTATTGCTCTTTTGATCACATATAAACAAATGGTAAATCCAACTACTGGATTCTTTCTTTCTTTCTTTCTCTTTCTCTTTCTCTTTCTCTTTCTCTTTCTCTTTCTCTTTCTTTGTATGTGACCACTGATACTTGATTGGGAACTGAAACTTTGAGATCTTGTATTTTGACCAAATTTTTTAATGATTTTTAATAGTACAATGCTTATTCATTAAATGTTTTTTCATTAAATATGTTGTTTTCATTTATCAAATTTATTGAGCATTTACTAGATCATGTCAGGCTTTGTTTTTAGGTGCTGGAACTATAAGAGATGCAGGTTAAATCCCTTAGGTCTTAAATTTATCTTTTTTAAAGAAGAGAACAGGGGAAGAAGAATAAAAGGAGACAAGAGGATGAGAGAAAAAGAAGAAATTATTCTTGTAAAAAAATCACAGCATCCTAAAACCATTTACCACTGTTCAAAAAATCACAGCATCGTACAGTTTTTAAACTTTAACTAAGGAAGGGCTAACAATTGAATTATTGGTACATGCAAGAAACAAAGCAACTGAATATATTGACAGTGAAATCTAAACCAGCAGGTCCAGAATGCAGCTATCTTGGATAAGTTAAGAAATTGCCTAATAAATATATTACAAAGTATAAATAAATATATTACAAAGTAATAAATATATTACAAAGTATTTAAAAAGTATGAACTATTAAGTTATGAAGTAGGAAAAATGTGGTTTTCTAGTTAAATGTAATACAGAAGAGGGTGGTTGTTATATAGTATAGTTCGGATGATTTGACAAAAAGAAAAGATAATTAGCAATAATCAAAAGGAGAATGGAAGTGAATAATAGATAAATGTTGTATCCCACGTTTCTAAATTTCCTGTCCAGGGACTGCAGTAAGGGGATGGTCTTGTACATCCCTGCATGTTGATTTGCCACCCAGCTCCTGGAAAAACACTTGAACACACAGACCTTTCATTCTGATTCACTTATGTATAAAAATTAAAAATATTGTTTAGCTATGTGGAAATAAAGGGAACCCACATCAGAACAAACAAAGGGTATTTGAATATTCAGAGTTCGCTGCAGCAAGGGTGTCAGCCTCATTGCTAGTGTTTTTCAGAGTGGGAAAACTATGGTGGGAAAAAAAGGGACCAGGTATACTCTGCTCTGAGGTGGTTGGTATGGGAGGGGTGGAAGTGAGCTGATGGAATCTATTGAGCTTGGAATCTATGATTGGTTTGGTGAACATATTTGGTTTTCTCTGATTGGTCCTGAGTTGGAAGTGGGGCAAAACTAGGAAAGCTGGCAGTCACCAACCAAGTCCTGGGCATTTTGAGCCGGTTACTGCAAAGGTTGTGGTTTGTCTTCCAAACCTGGCTGATGCAGAAGTTGTGGGTCTGAGTTTACTGTCATATATTATTAGGCCATCGTCCATTTTCAGACTTGGCCATGTTATATTCTTATAAAATTACAATATCAATTCCATCCTTTGGTGCATTCTTGTTCATGCTCAGAAAAATTGGATTGGTACTTTTAAATTATTGAACAGAGTGTCAGATGCTTCAAAATGTGCTCTTGACTGTCATGGAGAGGTTTACACATAGATATACTAGCTAGTCTCTGCCGAAGTACTTGCGAGAATTATCCCTGTACTTTCTCACTAGCTACATAGAAAAGACCTAATGTAATGGATCCTTGCTCTTCAGAAGATCAGCTCTTGTGTTTGGCATGGGGCTTGCGCTTGGAACCCTATTGCTTCTCTCTAGAAGTTAAACCTGGTGACACTTCCGTCCTGTTCCTGGCCACCTTACCTTCTCATCATATCAGAGTTTTAGCTATTTAGTGGGGAGACTGCCTGAGATGCTCTCCAGTTGAATTTAAGTCTCTAAGTTGAATTTATTTTTTTATCTTTGTATCTTATTTTATTTTATTTTTTGTGGGTCTGGGGGTGGAACCCAGGGGCATTCCACCTCTGAGCTACACCTCCTGCCCTATTTTTTATTCTTTATTTTTAAACCGGGTCTCACTGAGTTGCAGAGGGCCTCATTAAGTAGCTGAGGCTGTCCGCGAACTGCGATCCTCTGGTCTAAGCCTCCTGAATGCAGGGATTACAAGCGTGCGCCACCACGCCTGGCTGCATTTTATTTTTTAAAATATATTTTTATTGCCAGGCGTGGTGGCGCACGCTTGTAATCCCCGCGCTTGGGAGGCAGAGACAGGAGGATCGCGCAGGTTCGAAGCCAGCCACGCGTGCTGGCTTAGGAGACCCTGTTTCCAAATAAAAATGTAAAAATAGTTCTGGGAGTGTAGCCTGGAGGTAGAAGGGCTTCCAGGAACCCCAGTACCACCAAAAAAAAAAAAATATATATATATATATATATATATATATGTGTGTGTGTATATATATATATATATATATATTTTATTGGTGCATTGTAATCAGACATCTCAATGGAATACAAGACTTGTGAGGATATACAAGCACACATTACCCAATTAGCCTTTATCCAATTCCCATCCCATTCCCTCTCCCCTCCCTCGATCTCATGCTTGATTTAGTGATTGACCTTGATATATTTAAGTACATCATGTGTTTTAAAGAGATTCCATCTTCCCCCCTCCCATGCCCTCAGATAGGTCACCTTAATTGCTCCTCTATAGGGCCCCTTCTTCAACTAGAGTTCTTCCTATTACCCATTTCTTCCTAGTTTTTGCATATTAGGGAAAGCATCTGATTTTTTATTTTTTGTGATATTTCCCGGTGGATGCCTCATTGCAGGCTCCGATCCCACTCTCAAAGGCCCTGGCACCGGCCTCGCCACACGGCAGGCTCCGATCCTGGCCTTGCTGGCCCCAGCACTGGCCTAGCCACATGGCAGGCTCCGATCTTGGCCTTGCAGGCCCTGGCACTGGCCTCGCTGCTTGGCAGGCTCTGATCCCAGTCTCACAGGCCCCGCCACCGGCCTCACTGCACTGCAGGATCTGATCCCAACCTCACTGGCCCCAAAACCAGCCTCATCACATGGCAGGTTTTGATCCCGGCCTCACAGGCCTTGGCACCAGCCTCGCCACCCAGCATTCTCCTATCCTGGCTTTAGAGGCCCCGGCACCGGCCTCAACGCAAGGCAAGCTCTGATCCCGGCCTCAGAGACCCTGACACCAAGCCTCGCTGCACAGCAGGCTCCGATCCCAGTCTTGGATGCTCTGGCACCTGCCTTGCAGCAAGGCAGGCTCCAATCTCGGCCTTGCTGGCCCTCTAAGTTGAATTAAAATATACATGAGCCAGGTGTGGTGGCACATGCTTGTAATCCCAGTACTTGGGAAGCTGAGACAGGAGGATCACAGGTATGTAGCCACCCTCAGCTACTTAGTAAGGTTCTTAGCAACTTAGTGAGACCTTGTTTCAAAATAAAAATGAAATAAGACTGGAGGTGTAGTTCTGATGTAGAATGTCTCTGGGCTCAATCCCTAGTGTCACATAAACACGCGCACACACACTATACTAGAAAGTCTGTAAGAAAGGACACTATAAGCCCTTCAAATCTACTATTTGCCTAGAATCAAAAGATATTAAACTGAGCTAGGCATGGTGGCACATGATTATTGTAATCCCAGCATTTGGGAGGCTGAGATAGGAGGATCTGAGTACCTGGACAGCCTTAGCTACTTATGCCTTTTGCAACTCAGTGAGACCCTGTTTCAAAATAAAGACTAAAAAAAAAAAAAAAATAGGGATGGTGGTATAGGTATAATGCTTCTGGTTTCCATCCCCAGTACTGCAAAAAAAAAAAAAAAATCAAACTGAAACTTAACTCCACTTATGTACATATAGTTCCCACTAAAGCCGTTGGTTTGGAACTGTTTTGGCTTAAACAATAATAAAGGCTAGTTGTAGAAAAAGGACTTTTTAGAAAAATGTTGTAGGGCCAGGCGTGGTGGTGCACACCTGTAATCCCAGCATTTCCAGACAGAGGATCATGGTTTGAGGCCAGCCTCAGCCACTTAGTGAGGCCCTTTGCAACTCAATGAGACCTTGTTTCAAAATAAAGAATAAAAAAAAATAGGGTTGGAGGTATTGCTTGGAGGTAGAGTGCCCCTGAGTTCTATCCCTAGTACCACAAAAAAGAAAAAGAAAAAGAAAAACACTTTGTAGGGTTTAGGGTGTATAATCTGGAGAAGGAAGGCAGAGACAGAATATGACAAGCTAAGAGAAAAAAGAATTTAGTTATCAGAAAAATGTATATAAGAAGTGCAAAGAAACCAGTTAACACCCAAGAGGATGGCTACAATGAAAGCATCAGATGATAAAAAGGCAGGTGGTAAGTGTTGGCCAGGAAGTAGAGAGATTAGAACCTGTATCCACTGCTGGGGGGAATGTAAAACTGTGTAGAAAATTTGGAAAATAGTCTGTCAGCTCCCCAAAAGGTTAAATGTAGAGTAGCCATTTGACCCAGTAATCCTCCTGATAGATATCTAAGAGAAATGAAAACATGTACACACAAAAAACACGTGTACATAAATGTTCATAGCATCATTATTCTTAATAGCCCAAAGTAGATGCCAAAATATCTATTGATTAAATAATAAACAAAACACAGCACAGCACAGCCACACACTGTAATGTCAAGTCACTAAAAGGAATGAAGTACCCCATGCCACAACAATGGTTGAACCTTGAAAACATTATACTCAGTGAAAGAAGCCAGACACAAAAGACCACATGTGGTGTGATCCAATTTATATGGAATGTCTAGAACAAGCAACATGCAGAGATAGGGGGCAGAGTAGTGGCTGCTTACAGATTGGAGAGGAAGAAGGGATACTTCAAGGGTCTGGAGTTTCTTTGAGGTGATGAAAATATTCTAAATGTGTGGTGATGGTTTCACAACTCTGAACCTACTAAAAACCATTGAGTTATTTACTTTAAATGGCTGAATTGGATGATATATGAATTATATCTAATAAAGCTGTTACCAAAAAAATCACCAAAACATTAGCAGTTTATAATCCAGGCATCTGGGTTCAAGTTACAGTCTTTATGATTCTCATGGTAGTTGTTAATCTTGTGATATTATTTTTAGGGAGAAAGGCCACATAACAGTGGTCAAAGAGCAAAGGCTTTGGAATCAGAGAACTAGATCAACTGAAAATGTTCATAGCTTCAACATTTCTAAGCTATGTGTCTTTGTGTAAAATATCTTAAGTTATCTCAGTGTCAGTTTTGAAAACACTAATTTCTTTGGTGTCTCATTAGAGGCTCCTAGTAAGAAGTACAATATTATGGCTGTTCATGTTACTTGAGAGGCTGAGACAGGAGGATGGCCAGTTCTAGGACAGTCTCAGGCAAGTAGTGAGACTTTCAACAAATAAGTGAAACCCTACGTCAAAGTAAAAATAAAATAGGGCTGGGAGTGTAGCTTGGGGGTAGAATGCCCCTGAATTTAATCCCCAGTGACACACACACACACACACACACACACACACACACACAGCACTATGGCTAGCTGAAACAACCTTGTCTGTGAGCAGAGCACAGTGCAGAATGCTTGCAATGGAAAGAAACTCCAGAAGTTCATTGCAACAAGCATCTACTTGGTCATCGTCAGTGGTGTGGCACAAAACAGAGGAGGTTAAAATAAGACGCAGTCTAGCCAGGCATGGTGGCAAATACCTGTAATCCCAGTACTGGGGAAGTTGAGACAGAGGAGGGTTTCAGACCGTCTTCAGCAATTTGGGAAGACCTTGTTTCAAAATAAAAAGGGTCTTGGAAGTAGTTTGGAGGCAGAGCATCCCTGGGTTCAGTCTCCAGTACTACACACAAATGCAAACCAAAGATGTATCCTTCTACTCTTATTGTTCACTATCTGCTGGTGGCACTAGGGATTGCGGGTGTACCTTCTTGTATTGGTGATTTGCATATTAATATGGTTGTTAAGATACAGGTTTGTACCAAGTATACAGGAGCAAGAAGAAAAGCCAATGAAAATAATCCAACAGAAGGTGTCGTAGAGGTGGTGACCTCCAAGCTGGGTCTTGAGGAATGAGAACATTTTACCTGGTAAAGAAAAGGCCAGAGGTTTCTCTGGTGGCAGAAACAACTTCGTAGGTAAACTCCTACAAAGCCGATTTATGTGCTGACTCTCCAACTGGTATCTCCCAAATTCTGGGATCTGGTGTCAACTGCAAATCCCTGACCTTCATTTGGATGGCTGACATGGTCCACTTACAGCTTTCCCTAGTTCAGTTGATGGAAACTCCAGCCTTCTGGCTGTTCAGGCACAAAACCTTGGAGTCGTTTTTCTTCAGCTACTTCTTTCCTACATCTGACTCCTCAGGAAGTGCTCTGTGCTCCACCTTTAAAATGTAGGTAGAACCTGAGTCCTCCGGAAGCCTGGGCCCCTGCTCTTAGCCGCCATCAGCTCTTGTCTGCCTCTGCTCATGCCCACTACATCCCCACACCACACCCAGAATGATCCTTCCATCTAAAAGTAAAACCATCAGCCGGGTGTGGTGGTGTACGCTTGTAATCCCAGCATTTGGGAGGCTGAGACAGGAGGATTGCACAGGTTCAAAGCCAGCCTCGGCTACTTAGTGAAGCCCTTTGCAACTCAGTGAGACCCTGTTTCAAAATAAAGAATAAAAAATAGGGCTGGGGCGTTGCTAGGAGGTAGAATGCCACTGGGTTCCATCCTCAGTACACACACACACACACACACACACACACACACACACACACACACACAAAGTAAAATCATGACACTTCTCTGTTTAAACTCTCCTGGGGTGTGCCTTTGATTCTGAAGGAAAGCCAGAGTCCTTGCCAGGACCCACATGACTCCCACACCTCTCTACCACTGCTGTCTTCTCCTGCTTGCCCTTAATTTTATTTGTTCCTCTGATTTTGCCTGGCCAAGGCAGCGCTTTATTTAACTGTTGTCTTTTCCTGTGTCATATTGAAAAAAGCAATAAATAAGGAAGCTAACGCTTCCTTGAAATATAAGCACCCATTCGTATTCCTTGCCTAAGCATTTGTATACCAGCCCCTGGTCATCCCTGAGTGTCTCCCATCCCCTGGAGGCAAAGGTGGAGTCACTGAAGGTTTTAAGTAGGTCAGATTTGTATTTAGATAGATCATTTTGCTTTCAGCATGGAGAATGGATTAGGAGGAACCCCACTGGAAGCACAGGCTGGACGAGAGACAAGTTAGGAGGCTTTTACAATAGTCCAGATGGGAGCCTGTAGTAAGGCTGTAATTGCTAGTGGGAGTGGGAATTCCAGATTCCAGAAATACTTGAAGGTGGAATTGGCAGGACACAGTCAGTGCTTGATGAATGTGGGGTTTGGAGGCAACATTTAAGGGGGGAAACTCCCAGGTTTCTGGCTTGAGTCACTTGTAGATCACTTAATGGTCATGAGATTTATAATAGAAGATGAATCCCAAAGATAAGAGATGGAAGATGGTTTTGTTTTAAACATTTGCATTGGAAGCATTGCTGTGTAGAGCAAGAATTGTATTTGGAGTTTCTTGAGGCTCAAGGGGAGAGGTCTGGGCTGGACAGCTGAGTTAAACACAACTTTCTGAAAATGTTTTTCTATTTAATATTACTGTTTTCAAATTTCAATTTCTGTTCTCAAACTTTTCCACCATAACTACCCCCAGTCTTAACACACCATGATAGGTAACTTCAATATACAGTCCTCTCTTTAACAGTCTCCTCAGGTAGTTTCTAAAGCATCAGTATCTTGAATATGCAGCAATCCTGACTGGAGAAAGATCTGGTCCCAAAGCCCGTGGATGTTAACTTTTCTACAGGCATAGGAGCCAAGGAGCTGGATGCCTAGTGCCTGACTCTTACCCGCTCTGCCCAGGTCAGCGGGTCTGGCTTGTCGCCCGCACCTGGGGCCAGCGGGCAGGTTCTTGGGGGGACAAGGGGCAGCAAATCTCTGCGGCAGCGTGGACAGGGGCGCTGCTGGGGTCACAAGCCTGGGCCAAGTCGCCACAGTAACAGTCCTGTTTGGTGTGGAGGGCGCGGGCGTCTCAGTGCCCTCCCGGGCCATGACAGCCGCGCCCGCCAGCATTGTCCCGGCTCCATGGCAACTGGACGCCGCGGCCCTGCGGTCCTGGGACTCGGGCGCTGCGCCGGCGCTGGCTGCAGCCCTGACGGACTAGCGCGGGGCGCAGGCCGGGGGCAGCAGGCATGCGGGAGAAGAGGCTCACCGCCGGTAGGTGGCCGGCCCGGGTGTTCACTCCTCCAGACATCCGAAACTCGGGCTTCACTCCCTCTCATTTGGTTACGATTTCTCCCTGCCTCTACCCCCTCCCTACAGCCCCCCATTTACCTTGGCACCAACTTGCTTTATCTTGCTTCATTCTCCATTTTACAGCTGCAGCGTTGGAAAGGCCTCTCCATCGATTAAGGTTAACGCCAGGGTCACAGTGAATTAGGGACCAAGCTGGATTCCAGAGTCCTTCCCTCCCCACTTCCACCTTGAATTCCAATGTAAAATTCAATCCATGTGCAGAGAAGGAACCGAGGACCAAAACTTTATAGAGCTTGCCCATGTACAGAGTAGAGCTATGCGCCCTCAGATTGTTCTACTTATGGTAAAAGGAAATAAAATTTGAGTGAGATAATGTAATATTTTATCTTGTTTCAGAGCCACCAAATATTACAGAAGAAGAATTTGTAAGTACGATTTAGAGGGGCTATTTATCCCCCGTCAATAGCAAATATTGCATCATAGAAGAAAGCTACTTTTCTTTCTTTTCTTTTTTTGCCAAATGTATGCAGTAGAAGGTTTGGTAACAATGGTGACAACTGTGAACAAGACCTTTTTTATATTCTTTAATGGATATGTTTTATTTTTATTTATTTATTTTTTTAGGTACTGGGGATGGAACCCAAGGGCATTCTACCTCTGAGTGACACCCCAGCCCTATTTTTTTTAATTCTTTATTTTGAAACAGGGTGTCACTGAGTTAGTTGCAAAGGGCCTCACTAAATAGTGGAGACTGGCCGTGAACTCCGATCCTCCTGTCTCAGCCTCCCAAATGCTGGGATTACAGGTGTATGCCACCACGCCAGGCTCGAATGGGTATGTGTTTGTTGTTGCTGTTGTTGTTGTTGTTGTTGTTGTTGTTGTGTGTGACTAAGGGTGAAACCCAGGGGCTTTTCTACCTCTGGGTTATACTTCCAGATCTATTTTATACTTTATTTGGAAACAGAGTCTCACTAAGTTGCTGAGAGCCTCACTAAGTAGCTGAGGCTGGCTTCGAACCTGTGCAATCCTCCTGCCTCAGCCTCCCAAGCGCAGGGATTACAAGCGTGCGCCACCACACCCAGCTAATGTGTAGGTTTTAAAGGAGGGACCAATTTATTTGTATGGTGTGTGCTGATCATTGTTTAAGTTCTTTTATATATATGACTTTATTTAATTTCTCTGAAACCTTTAGCATCTCCATGGGAGGTAAGTAGGTTTTATTTCCATGGTTTTGTTGTGTGTGGCTGTGTTAATTCCTGGTTGCAGTAAACATTAATAGCTAGCACCAATAGTTAGTGGTAAACTTCTTTAAATTTTTTTTCTACATATTGTTCTCAGTTCAGACTTCCAGAAAAGTTGAGTAATAATAAGTTTTTTTTTTTTTTTGAGGGTCTGGGGATGGAACCCAGAGGCATTTGACCTCCAAGCTACACCCCCTGCCCAATTTTTTATTCTTTATTTTGAAACAGGGTCTTACTGAGTTGCAGAGGGGCTCACTAAGTAGCTGAGGCTGTCTGCGAACCACGATCCTCAGGTCTCAGCTTCCCAAATGCTAGGATTACAAGCGTGAGCCACCACGCCCGGCTAGTAAGTATTTTTGTAAAGTAGATCATATGCATCATCATATAGGCAAGCACTATCTTTAGGGCAGGTTCTAATGTAATTCTTACTGTATATTTTAAGGAACTTGCCCAAGGTCAAGTTCAAGACAGGTTAGAAGTAGCATAGCCCAATGTCTACTAAGATCTGAGTCTGAATCCAAGAGCTCCAACCACTTTGATTATTTACTTATGTCCTCCAGAACTTATTTCTCTTGTTGGCTGATTATATTATTTGCTTTTGGCTTTTTATTCAACAAGCATGAGTGATTTTCATGTTCAAAGTGCAGTCCTAGATGTTGAGGATAAGTCTCAAGAAGTTCAGTCTAGCAGGGACTAAGACAGAAAAGGAGGCTGAGTCTAACTGTGCTGGCACTTTCACCTGAGCGTGAGAGAGACTCTCACACAGACCGACCCCCAGCCCAACCCAACACACACACACACACACACACACACACACACACACACACACACACACACACTTTGCCAAAATATTCAGAAGATAGGGAATTCTTCCTATCTTCTGAATATTTTGGCAAAGCTCTGTTCAGTGAGAAATTTCCTTAAGTTGCTGCAGGCTCTAAGCATAAACCACTCTTCATCCCACCAGGAGATGAGCATTCCTGGAGCCAGCTAATTCTTTCCTGTTTAATTCTAGCGTGAACTTTCTGATAAGCCCGCAGTAACATACCACTTATCTTTTGAGCAGTTTGCTCACCATTTCAGGCATTCGACCGGTCTGCAAACCCACAGTAGCTTCAAGACCCTAACAAGTCTTCCCTCCTTCTCTTGGCTTCCTTACCACACTGTCTCCCAGTTCTCCCATCTTTCATTCTTATTTCCCCTTTCCAGCTTCTCTTTTTCTTTTCTCATGAAAGTATTGACCTTCTTTAGGATTCTCTTCTATAGGATTTCTCTGGGTGAGTTCTGCTTTTGCACCTACAGCTTCAGGTACCCACATCTGATGAGACTTTCAGTCTTCACCCCTCTAGCCCGTACGCCACTTTTGATGCCACCTCTGTGTGTCCAATTCTGTCGGGCATCTTCATCAACTGCATGTCCCTGCCTCTCCCCTACCTGACCTCCAATTCTTCCTTTTCATTTTCTTATTTTGATTAGTGGCGCTACTGGCCAGCCCACCACCCCAACCAGAGCTTTTCTTCCTCTTTCTTCATCCCCTGCTTGTAATTGTTTACCAAGTACTGTTCATAGCCAGATAGTTTTGTTCATCCTCACAGCTACTGTCCTAATTCAGGCCCTCATCCCTGGGCCTGGACTTTGGCAGTAATCCTCATATCCCTGCCTTCAATATCCCCACTGCCAACTCCAGTTTTTCTTTGTCTAAAGCATAAAAGGCAAACTCCTCCATATCAGCTGCTCTGGGTTGCTAGCTGTTACTCTGCTCTATCTACCTTGAGATTTTTCTCTTTCACTCCTATCCTGGCTATCAGATTGCTATTAACTCTTAAAAAATTGTCCTGTTATTTGACTGCTCAGAGCTTTTATTAGTAGCTAGTATTATTGAATGCTGACTATATGTTAGTATTCAATGCAAAACAACCCTATTAGGTGCTTATTATCACCCACATTTCACAGATGAGGAGGCCACAGTTTAGAGGCCTGAGGCCACACATTTAGTAACTGGTGAAGCCAGAATGTCAAACACCTTGCTTTAGCTTTCCAGTTCTCCATAACTTTTAGCCTTTTTTAACCTTACCTCCCAATACTTTTTTTCTGTGATAAAAATGACATTCATCCTGTTTTTGGTTTATAAAGTACTTCCACATGCCTTCTGCTCCAGCCAAACTACCCTGGTTGGCTCCTGCCTTTGCTGTCAAGTTTGGTCTCAGTTGCCCTTCCCCATCTATTTCACAATCTTGCACATTCTTCCAGGCCCAGCTCATCTCCTCCGTGAAACCTTTCCAACTTAACATCATCCAGACTGCCTTGGAGCTCAGGGCAGCTTTCCACTGAGACCAGTTTGTGACCAGATCCTCCAATTCATACGCTCAACCAAGCATTGTCTACAAATTTAAAAATCAACCCATCTTGAACATATGTTCACCTTTGTTTTCCTAAAGTGTGAAAGTATCATTCTCATCAATTTACTATATATTCTGAGAAAAAGAGTGCGGCAGAGTTCTATAGCTTTCCAAACTCCATTCTCTCCTTTTCATAACAGGCCTGAGACACTCTTTACTATCCAGAAAAAAGACTGCATTTTCTAGCATCCTCTGTAGCAAAATGCATCTTTTGCAAATAAATCCTGGGTAATATAATGTGAGCAGAAATGTTGTGTCTACTTCTGGAAAGCTGATGTTTACAGAGCCCAAATAACTGATCTCTAGGTCACAGAGCTAGTAACTGTTAGCCACAGTGGAAGCTAGGTTATTCCATGCTAAAATTAATGTAAGTGTAGAGGAGGGGGAAATAAGCCCTTTTTCTTCTTTTCTGCTGGCTGGAATGAGAATGTGGTGCTGGAGATGAAACAGTTGTCTTGGATCCTGAGGAGGAGGAAGTGGCAATTTGAGAATGGCACAGTCACGAGATCAGAGAGGCCTGGGCTCCTGATATCTGGAAAGCCACAATTCAGCCCTGACCTGCTTATAATTACATGAGACAAATAAATTTCTATTTCCTTTAAATAGTTGGGGTATTTTGGTTCCTTGCTCCTATATCCATAGTAATTTTTTTTCACATTGTATTTTCTCAATCAGTGGATCTAAAAGTACAGTGCTAAGCTGGGCGTGGTGGTGCCAGTGCTTGGGAGGCTGAGACAGGAAGATTGAGGTGGGTGAACAGCCTCAGCTACTTAGTAAGGCCTTCTAAAACTTAGTGAGACCTTGTTTCAAAATGAAGAATTAAAAAAAAAAAAAAAAAAAAACAGCCGGGCGTGGTGGCCCATGCTTGTAATCCCCGCGCTTGGGAGGCGGAGACAGGAGGATCGCGCAGGTTCGAAGCCAGCCGCGCTGGCTTAAGATACCCTGTTTCCAAATAAAAAAATATATAAAATAGGTCTGGGAGTGTAGCCCGGAGGTAGAAGGGCTCCCAGGAACCCCAGTACCACCAAAAAAAAAAACCAAACAAACAAAAAAACAGGTCTGAGGGTGTAGCTAGGAAGTAGAATGCCACTGGGTTTAATTCCCAGTACCAAATATAAATAAATAAATAAAAATACAGTGCTACTGTGGATGCCTGCAAAATATTCTAACCTTACCATGAAATCTTCATCCTCAAAGCCTAGAATAACTCATTTAGAAACAATCACTTTTTTTGGTCAGGGACACACTACTTGTATATTATATATTCAAACTTTTTATATGTAAATTTTATTGTTTCTTAGCAAACTTATGAACTCTTCTAGGGCTGGTACTATTTCTCAACACACCTTCACATTTCTCATAATATATATAGCATAATATACTGAACATACCTGTAGATGATTAATAAATCTGATTGATATCTTGATATATAATAATGTTTTTTTCATTTTTTTAGTAAAGTTTCATTTGGTCTTTATTTCTTAATCACCCATATTCTGCTATTTTTCTACTTTAGCAATTTTATTATTGTGTTTAATTGGTCTTTGATAGTTATATCAGGAAAAAATTTATAAAATATTCATATATCCATCTCTTTCATCAGTTCCTTTGTGGGAACTCAATTACATAAGCAGTGCATGAACACATACGTAAGTAATTCAAGTAGTACAGATAAAATAAATACTTCTCTTCACAATTTCTCTGAACCTTAGCCTTTCTTATTGCTTTCATGTACATAAAAACTGAAATATAAATCTACCATGGCAAAATGACAAGAGTTTGGATTGCTTTATGATCTGTTGGGCCTTCATCATGGGCAATGGGTGTGTTGAGAATAGTTTAAAGTGAGAGGTGACTCCCCAAATTTTTAACATTCAAATAGAATACATTAATATTAAAGATATAAGAACATGAGTTTTTTTTGTTTTTGTTTTTTGTTTTTGGTGGTACTGGGGTTCCTGGAAGCCCTTCTACCTCCGGGCTACACTCCCAGACCTCTTTTTACATTTTATATTTGGAAACAGGGTCTCCTAAGCCAGCGCGTGTGGCTGGCTTCAAACCTGCCCGATCCTCCTGTCTCTGCCTCCCAAGCACGGGGATTACAAGCGTGCGCCACCACGCCCGGCAAGAACATGCGTTTTAACTAAAAATAATCTTATTTTGTGTGTGCCTTTAAAATAGTTTGCTCATGATTATGCAAATAGGTGTATCATGCTTCAAAAATGTCTTTGTGGAATAAAAATATTGTATAAGAATATTTTTAAGCCAGGCGTGGTGGTGCACACTTGTAATCCCAGCATTCAGGAGTTAGATACCAGAGGTTTGTAGTTTGTGGACAGCCTCAGCTATTTAGTGAGATCCTTCGCAAATCAGTGAGACCCTGTTTCAAAAAAAATAAAAAGACTAAAAAATAGGGCTGGGGGGTGTAGCTCAGAGGTACAATGTTCCTGATTTCCATCCCCAGTACCACAAAAAACAGAATATTTTAAAAAGTTTTTCTGATGTATAAAACCTACAGTTACTTTAACTTTCAAAGCAGATTGAAATCTATTTGAAAAAGGAAAAAAAAAGACACCTTTTATCTTACTATGAAATTAAAAGGAATCTTAGCTTCAAGAAGTCTTTACTAGCTATGCCTTTCAAATTTTTTGTAACTTAGCAAAGTTATAGAAAATGTTATTCACTTGTAGCTAGTATTTAACTTGTTCTAATTTGTATCCTGTTATTTTTATGTATTTAATGAAATTACTGTAAAATTGAGCATTTCCAAGCATAATAATATATTAAAAGGCCTATAATTCCGGTACTCATGAACAAGATTAATTACCTGGCAATTAGTGGTCACTTAGTGTTTATTTTTCCAAATTAAACATGATAGAATATGCCTAAATTGTGTTGGGTGAACTGTGAGAGCCCTCAGTTGACACAGGAAGGGGCTTTATACATGGAATGGGTGGGAGGTGGGAGCAGGTAGATGCAGGTATACTTCCCCCTGTCTTCCTGAGGAGGCTGCAGAGGTAAGAGCCAAAGGTGTTGATACATCTTATGGAAACTGAAGCAGGTCCCAGAGATCCGTTGGGAAGTGTTAAGCTGTTCGGAATCCTTTCATCTCTATGGAGTCCTGTACTCAGGGTAAGAGTATAGGACTATGAAATTAAAAGGAATCCTAGCTTCAAGAAGTCTTTACTAGCTATGGCTTTCAAATTTTTTGTAACTTAGCAAAGTTATAGAAAATGTTATTCACTTGTAGCTAGTATTTAACTTGTTCTAATCTGTATACTGTTATTTTATATATTTAATGAAATTACAGTAAAATTGAGCATTTTGGTGCTGTTTTTGAATCTACTGAATCTGCTAGAGGTCTCAAGTTAGTAAGTATGCTGGTAAGGCACCACGTGCAAGTTTGGCCCTGTTGGACACGATGGGAGACACATTGTCGTCACCAGTTCTAAAGTAACAAATCTTCTGATTGGAGAACTTGCCTTTCATATTAAACAATAAAAGAATAAATAGTTTATATTTCAGATTTGTGAGGTTTAAACCAAAAGAATTTTTGGTTTTAGGAGGATTTAGAGAAGATTGCCATATCCTCTTTTTACCTACAAGTCTGGTGTAAAAGGGGAGAAAGAATGTGAGATACTGTCTATTTTAAATTAGAATATTGAGCCGGGCGTGGTGGTGCATGTTTGTAATTCCAGCATTCGGGAGGCTGAGACAGGAGGATTGTGGTTCGCAGATAGCCTCAGCTACTTATTGAGGCCCTCCGCAACTTAATGAGACCCTGTTTCAAAATGAAGAATAAAAAATAGGGCAGGGGTGTAGCTTGGAGGTCGACTACCCCTGGGTTCCATCCCCAGACCCGCAAAAACCCCCAAAAATCAGAATATTGGGTTTTAAATTCCATTGTATAGTGAGAATGCCTTAGAATATATTGGGCTTAATGGAGTAATTGAAGCCTAGTAAGTATAATTTTAGAATGTGGTTGCAGAAAAGAGAGAGAGAGAGAGAGAGAGAGAGAGAGAGAGAGAGAGAGAGAGAGAGAGAGAGAGAGAGAGGAGGGGGGGGAAAGGATAGAAACCCAGTGGAAAGAAATGTTGGGCAGAAGCTGATATGTGAAGATAACCCTTGGGGATAAAAGAGGGCCAGCCATGTTTTTGTTTTTCATTATACAACTACTCTTACTTTCTCCTTCATAGACTTTATTCATAAGAAAACAAAATTTTGCAAACCCATAGAGATCTGATAAACAGGATTTTGTTTCTTAAATTTAAAAAATGTCTTTGATCTAAGCAAATTAAATTTTCACAATCCACTTTATGGAGTTTGTGTCACCTTGCATTCTTATTGTCTCTCTCTCTCTCTCTCTCATGGTACTGGGGATGGAACTCAGGGGCATTTTACCTCTGAGCTACACCTCCAGCCTCATTTTTATTCTTTTATTTTGAACAGTTCACTAAGTTGCAGAGGGCCTCAGTAAATTGTTGAGGCTGGCAAAGAACCTGCAATCTTCCTGTCTTAGCCTCCCAAGTACTGGGATTACAAGTGTGCACCATGGCACCTGGCTTGCTTTTCTCTTTTGACATCTCTTTTTATTAGTGTTGTTTCTTAGAGTCTCTGTTAGATAATCAGCCTTTTCAGGTTTGATGTCCTCAGTATAATTATTGAAATATTCATTCAACAAAAATGTTGTAAGCATTATATCTAGGCACAGGAAACTTTAAAAGTAAGAAACAATCTTTTTCTTCCAGAAGTTCATAACCTAGTGGATGAGACATATACAGAATTAATCACAGAATGAAGCAATAAAGGTTTTTTTTTTAGTGAAAACACAGATTACCACTATTCAAGACTTCGTAAAAAGGAAAAAGATAAGTTCATGACCATGAAGAAAAAATTTTCAGGCATAATAAGCATGTGAAAGGTACAGAACTATACAAATATTGCTATAATTGGTGTATGTCATGTCAGATAAAGCTTGACAGATGGACAGGAACCAAACTGCACTCACCATGAGCTGTTTTTGTGGTAGAGGGGACAGGTGAATCCTTTGTATTAAAAGAGATGTGGTAGCCAGGCATTGGGAGGCTGGGAGAGGAGGATCTCAGGTTCAAAGACAGTCTCAGCAAGTAGTGAGACTCTCATTAACCTAGCGATATCCTGTTTGAAAATAGAGATAAAATAGGGCTGGGGTTTTAGCTTGGAAATAGAATGCCCCTGGGTTCAATCCTCAGTGCCAAAAGAGAGAGGCAGAGGCAGAGGCAGAGGCAGAGGCAGAGGCAGAGGCAGAGGCAGAGGCAGAGAGAGAGAGAGAGAGAGAGAGAGAGAGAGAGAGAGAGAGAGGAAGAGAGAAAGAAATGTGGTTAGGAAGACTGATCCATAGGGTCGTGTAGGTAAGGAAAGTTAGGAAATAGTTGGACTTGGTATGGACAGGATGGTGAACCAAGGGTCTCAGAGGTCTGATCTTTAGTGGATAGAATCCCAGCATAGTGGTCAGAAGATTATCAAGAAACCAGAAATTCTTTTTCCAGGTAATGGCAGTCATTTGAGATTTATCTTTTAGTATACAGGAGGCTAAGAAGGCTGTCCATAAGGTGCAGAGAAACTCAGTCCTGTTTTCTTACAATAAGTACTGCCCACTGCATTATATAGTGAACACTGATAAACCTACCAGGATTTCACACTTAATACATTGCAACATTACATTGCCTTTTCATATTTCTGTACTTTTGATGCCATCCATCTATTAATCTATCTTATTTTTTAAGTCACAGACACTGACATGCTTTAATCCCAAAACACTTCAGTATAAATATCATGAACTGATGTTCAATATTAGTTTATGATTCTTTTGTTGATATAAAACTTCTATATTGTGAAATGCAAAAATTTGAGAGTACCATTTGAAGAACTTTGACAAATGTATATATCTTTCCCAGTCAATTTCTGTCCTCGTTCTCCAGAAATAACTCTTATATTTTGCTTTCTGATCTCTCTCTTTTGCTCATGTACTTCACTCTATATTCTGCATTGCCTCTCATATGTAAGTAGAATTTGAAATTATTTGAAATTCATCTCATATCATTTTCCCTGCTTGAGTCTCTTCTGATTTTTTCTACCAGGCAACAGCTTTCCCTCCTTTGAATGAAGCAATTTATATTGTAATACTCTTATGGTGTGTGTTATATTCTTTCTTGGACTATGGTTCTTGTCTCTGTGTAGCCTATTTCCTATTTCTTGTTTATAAGATCTTTGTATATCTTACATCTTTTAGAGTTGTGAAGAAATTGTAACTCGTCTGATTTGAAGGTTCAGCAAGAAGGAAAAAAAGTATCATAATTAGCAAGCATGCATAAACTTCTTTGCCTAACCGTCTTTTAGTAGGAAATTTTAGATGTTTGGACTAAAAATAGAAAAATTGACTTCATTTTTTACAGATGGAACACCTGTAATGCATGAAAAATCAGGTTTCAAGAGCATATTCAATTCTGAACAAGTGTTTCTACCCTCCATTGCATCATTCAGCAGGGAATCTGTCTTGCAAATTCTACAGACGGGTGCACAGAATGACGTAATGGAGAAATAGAGTGTAACTCAATTTTCCTCTTGATTCTGACTTTAGCCATCACTAGTTTATTGGTTATTCAGGAGAAATGCAGCCTAAGTATGCAGACTTAATTCATTTTAAAGTGTCCCAGTAATTAAATTTGTGAAAACCTTAGAATAATTGAGCTTCTTCAAATCAAGGCTTATAATTTATTTTTTATCTTTATTTTTTGGTAATTCAAGGGTTTTAGCAATATTTATCAGGTCTTCATTGGTTTACAAAACTGTCTGTTAATGTGACAAGATATATGAACACAAGGAATTAGTAAATGTGCTCATTTATTTAAAAAAGTGCAGGCCTTCACTCTGAAGCATCATAGAGTATTGATCAGGTGGGCCTTGCACTCTATACCTACTTCCCATGGTAGAACTACCCCATATCAGCAGAATTGTCAGTGTTTAGTAGCAATAGATATTAAGTTACAATTTTAGAAAAAAGATTATGATATAGTTGGATAATATCATATGTTTCTGTGGTCGTCTGTAAGTGCAACCCTCAGGCTGTGACTAAATGCCAGGAAATGCCTAATCACCAAGAGTTAGGGCAGGGCGCTGTTGCCACCTGAGAGCTCTTGGCGGTGCGTGGCAATATGAGCTCAGAAGTTAAGGGTAAATATTTATCAACTTCATGCATTTTGACAGAGGATGTTTGTAAGTATTGAATTTAGCAATAGAAATTTGGGACAATGTATGTCCTTCACTCCCTCATATTTCATTCGTATTGTATTTCATGAAGGTTTACATCTGTTTGAAAAGGATTAAGGGAAAACAAAAAACAGACAACAGGTGCCTCATCATCTGTAGTCCACTGAGGTAGAATTTCAGAAGTGTGAGGCATCTAGAAATGAATACATGAATTTAAGGATTGTCTAGAAAATTCTGGTAATGTGACTGATCAAATTCCAGGCAATGGTTAGGCCCACCGGTTTCTATGAGATACACATTCTATAATATGGATAAAAATATAAAATGAAAGACATATTTTATAAAAACTCACAAGAGATTACACCCTACTACTGTTACTGGTTTAAAATACATACCCTTCTCGTCTATGGATTCTTGATCTTGTGGCCCAGTACTGCAAAATTTGGCTACTATTACTGCACCACAATGAAGGCTACCTTGGAGATACTGAAAAACATTTATTGAATTCAGATGTTTTCCCATAAAAGTTAGAAGAAACTAGCAGAAATACAATCTAGAAAATTAAAGTAACTTTGAAAGGTAAAATTCAGAAAGTTATTTTAGTTTTACAGTTTCCATCCAAATGGTACCTGTCTTGTTCTGCCTTGTTAGACTTTGGCCAATCAGCAGTTTATTTGAACCTATACTACTAAGGTACCTCTATGAAGGCAGTAGATTTATTAACTCCTTAGTTTGTTGTTGTGATCAGCTGAGATTTCTAATAAGTTACCTAATATAAATACTGCAAATGATCATAAATTTCTTTTGACATTACAGTTATTTAAAGAGATTACTATGAAAAGCCGTTTTCCAAAGTAGGTGTAAATATACTATAGGATCTTCTATATAACACTATGCTACAGTAATTTTTAAGAAATTGGCAAATACTGTATAACAGAAAGTCATCAGCCATATGGAAATAATAGCATTGTGTCATGTTGTTAATTTTCATGTTATATTTGCAAAATTGAAATATAATTATGAGTAAAAAATAAACACATGTAGTATTCAACTGAATGTACCATGATTTGCTTTTGACACAATGGAAACAATTACTAATAAAATAAGGTGTTTTATGATATGGAAGAGAGACTTTGTTCTTGGCAGTGGCTTTTCAATTTTGCCAGGTTTAAAAGTTGGTAATGTTGGTGGATGAGATAGTTATGAAAAAAATGTAGCCAGGCGTGGTGGCGCACGCTTGTAATCCCTGCGCTTGGGAGGCTGAGACAGGAGGATCGCACAGGTTCGAAGCCAGCCTCAGCTACTTAGTGAGGCTCTCAGCAACTTAGTGAGACCCTGTTTCCAAATAAAATATAAAACAGATCTGGGAGAATAGCCTGGAGGTAGAAAGCCTCTGGGTTCCACCCCCAGTACCAAAAGAAATGTATACAGTTTTTATGTTTAGAACACATGCATTGTTAAAGTTTCCTTGTGCAAAAATGAAGCAGGATCCAGATTATGAAAACCGTATCTCATACTGAGGGGGAGGCAGTAGAACGTTTTCTTGACTTGGCTCATCACTTCCATTGGCAATTTAAGAAATTTATATTCTCAATTTCCTTTTAGCCCAAATATTTCTTTTGTCTTTATTGACTCTGCCTTTATTTCCTTGCCCTCACTCTCTCTCTGGGGGAAATGTACCATGGGTGGTATTTTGTATTTGTTAAGTCATCTTTTAAGTGCGGGCTTCATTTTTCACGTGTTCTGTTTTCTAGGTAACATAGCAGCAAAGTGTCTTAAGAGTATGTTCCATTCATTTCTTATTTCTTCCAGAGATGGTAGCACTGTGTTATGTTCACAGTGAGGAGTCACTGTTGATGGACTAAAAAAAAAAATCAATTGATAGTAGAATAGAGAATAATGTAGGCTTCTTTATACCATTGTCACATAATCGTAACTTTGTGTTTTTATGTTTTTGAAGGAAGATTCTTTGGCAACAGATGATTTCCTTGTGGACTACTTCAATGAATTCCTAAGTCTTCCAGTGAGTGTATTATTATGTTTTATCAAATATATTATCAACACAAATATTTGAATCACTGTATTATATTCTGTGACAAATTTATCAGGAATAACATTTTCTTAAAAATTAAGATTTATTATGCCCATCCAATAGCTGAGAGGTCTTTCCATCTTCTAAGATTTTCTTTAATTTCTTTATTTAGTGTTTTATAATTTTCATTGTAGAGGTCTTTTATGTTCTTGGTTAAGTGTTTTTTTTGAGGCTATTGTGAATGGAGTTGTTTTCTGGATTTCTCTGTCAGTAGTTTCATGATTGGTATATAGAAATGATAATACTTTTTTTAGTTTTCTGTGAGATTGCATTTTTGTTTTTTATTTTTTATTGGTGCATTATATTTATACATCATAACATGGTTAAAAAAAACTTGTGTAGACATACATGCGCACATCACCCAGTTAGCCCCTACCTGATCCCCAGCCCATTTCCTCCCTATCCCTCCTGCCCATGCTTGGCTTAGTGGTTGACTTTGATATGTTTAATTACATCATGTGCTTTAGAGAGTTTCCTTCTTCCCCCCTCCCATCGCCTCAGGTTGTCTTATTTGCTCCTCTATAGGATCTCCTTTTTCACCCAGAGTTCCTCCTATGACCCATTTCTCCTTAGCTTTCGCATATTAGGGAAAGCATCTGCTTTCTTATTTTTTGTGACTGACTAATCTCACTTAACATAGCTAATAATTTTTAAAGTTGATTTTGTATCCACCTTCTTTGCTGAATCTGTTTATCAGCTCTAGAAGTCTTCTGGGTGAGTTTTTTTAATCCTCTCAGTATAGGATCATATCATCTACAAACAGAGAGCATTTTAATTCTTCTTTACTTATTTGTGTTTTTTTAAATTACCTTCTTATTGCCCTGGCTAGACATAGACAGATCCAATGTAATTGTTATTAAAATACCACTGTCATTATTTTAGAATCTAGATCTAGAAAAAACAGTCCTAAAATTCATAAGGAAAAATAAAAATCCCAGAATAGCCAAAGCAATTCTCAGCAAGAAGAATCATGCTAGAAGTATCACAATACCTGGCTTCAAATTTTAATAAAGAGCTATGATGATAAAACAACATCATGGTATTGACACAAAAACAGACACATAGACCAATGGAACAGAATAGATGATAAGGCCAGTGGAACAGAATAGATGATACTTATAGCCACTTGGTAACAAAGGTGCCCAAAATATATGCTGGAGAAAAGACAGTCTTTTCAACAAACGGCTAGGAAAAGTGCTTATTCATTTGTAGAAGAAGAGAATTAAACCCCAACTTCTCACCTTGTGTAAGAGTCAACTCAAGGTGGATAAGAGACCTAAAAATCAGATGAGAGACTTTGCATTTACTACAAGAGGGTATAGGACCTATGCTCCACCATACAGGGTCCATAGAAAATTTCTCAATAAGACTCACAACGCTCAGGAAATTGAAATGAGAATTAATAAAGGGGATGGCATTAAATTAAAAGGCTTCTGTGCAGCAAAGGAAACAGTTAAGAGTCTAAAGAGAGAGCCTTCAGAATGGAGATTTTTGCCAGCTACTCCTCTGATAGAGGACTAATATCTAGAATATATAAAGAACTTAAGAAACTTAACACTAAAAATTGGCTATAAATGTGTGGATTTGTTTTTGCGTTTTATGTTCTGTTTCACTGGTATGTGTGTTTTTTTATAGTTATGTAGTAGAATTTGTTTTTATTCATTTATTTTTTTTAAGCCCTTCTACCTCCGGGCTACACTCCCAGACCTATTTTCACATTTTTCTTTGGAAACAGGGTCTCCTAAGCCAGCACGTGTGGCTGGCTTTGAACCTGCGCGATCCTCCTGTCTCTGCCTCCCAAGCGCGGGGATCACAAGCGTGCACCACCATGCCCGGCCTCTGTAGTAGAATTTGAAGTCAGGTGTTGCGATGCATCTTGCATTGTTCTCATCGCTGAGAATTGCTTTGGCTATTCTGGGTCTTTTGATATTCCATATGGAATTTAGGACTGGATTTTCTAGTTCTGTGAAGAATGGCATTGGGCAGGGCATGGTGACTCATGCCGCTTGTAATCCCAGCATTTGGGAGGCCAAGACAGGAGGATCACCATTCACAGACAGCCTCAGCTACTTAGTGAGGCTCTTTGCAACTCAGTGAGACCCTGTTTCAAAATAAAGAATAAAAAATAGGGCTGGGAGTGTAGCTCAGAAGTAGAATGCCCCTGGGTTCCATCCCCAGTACTGAAAAAGAGACAGAGAGAGAGAGAGAGAGAGAGAGAGAGAGAGAGAGAGAGAGAGAAAGAAAAAAAAGAATGGCATTGGTATTTTGATAGTGATTACATTGCATCTATAGATCACTTTTGGTAGATTGGTCATCTTCTTATTCAAAAGCATGGGAGATTTTTTTCCATCTTCTGAGATCTTCAATGTAGAGGTCTTTTACCTCCTTAGTTAAATTTATTCCTATATATTGTATTATTTTTGAGGTTATTATAAATGGAATTATTTTCTAGATTTCTTTTGTAGTGAATTCATGGTTAGCTTATAGAAAAGCTACCCCACACACTACTTAATTCTTGACAAAGGTGTCAAAAACATACATTGGAGAAAAGGTAGCCTTTTCAACAAATTGTGTTGAGAAAACTGGTTATCCATTTGTAGAAAAATGAAATTAAATTCCTACCTCTCACCCTGAACAAGTGTCAACTCAAAATGGATCAAAGACTTGAAAATTAAGGCCAGGCTTGGTGGTGCATGCTTGTAATCCCAGGTGTTGGGAGGCTGAGACAGGAGATTCACAGGTTTGTGGTTGGCCTCAACCACAAACTAGGTTAGTGAGTCCCTCTGCAACTTGGTGAGATCTTGTTTCAAAAAAATAAAAGATAAAAAACAGGGCTAGGGGTGTAGCTTGGCTTTTGCAAAACAAACAAACAAACCAACCCCTGGAAATTAGACCAAAGCCTTTGAAATTACTTTCACATATGTCTAACACTCCAACTAATAGACACTGGTAGAAACTTTTTCAGTAAGATCTCCAAAATTCATGAAATTAAGACAAGAGTTAATAATAAATGGGATGACATTAAACGAAAAAGTTTCTATTAATAAAAGTAAGCCAACAAGAGTCTACAGAATGGGAGGTCTTTGCCAGCTTTTCCTATTATAGAGGACTAATATATAGAATATACAAAGTACTTAAAAGATTGAAGGCTAAAAAAAAACCCAAACAAGAAATAGGCAATTGGACTAAATAGACACTTCACAAAAGAAAAAAAATACAAGTGACCAATAAATATATGAAAACCATTCCACATCATTAGCAATCAGGGAGATCCAGATCAAAACTAATACTGAGATTCCATCTAACCCAAATTAGAATAAAAATAATCAAGAAGTCAAACAATAAATGTTGGTGAGGATTTGAGGAAACAGGAACTTTTCTACACTGTTGGTGGGATTTTAAATTAGTGCAGCCAATATAGAAATCAGTATGGAGATTCCTCAGAAAACTGGTAATGGATCCACCATATGACTTATCTATACCACTCCTGAGTATCTTTCCAAAGCGATTGAAATCAGAATATTATAGTAGTATATGCATATCCATGTATATAGCAGCGCAATTCATAATAGCCAAAGTATGAAGCCAACCTAGGTGTCCATCAACAAATGAATAAATTATAAAATTATAGGATATGCACACAGTGGAATGCTACTTAGCTGTATAGAACAAAATTATGTCATTTGCAATAAAATGGATGGATCTGGAGAACATTATATTGAGATTAGCCAGTCACAGAAAGTGAAAGGTCATGTTTTCTTTCATATATGGAATCTAGGGAGTAATCAGGATATAAGAAGGGCTTCAAATAATGAAGGAGAAACACCAGTGGATCAAGGGAGGTAGTCAAGGGGAGGAAGTGGGGAAGGAGAATTAATGAAGGAAATGCTTCTACTGACATTATGCACATATGTGAGAATAAGAATGCCTATCTTAATATCATGTTTGAAGAAAGGGAGAGTGGGGAGGGAACTGGGGGAAGGTCACAAAATGCTATCACTGTGAACTACATTATATTGTAAGACTAATATACCAATAAAAACAATAAAAATCCCAATTAAAAATGGGCAACTGATCTGAACAGACACTTCTCAAAAGAAGAAACACAAGTGCCCAATAAATATATGGAAAATGTTTAACAATATTAGCAAGTAGGGAGATGCAAATCAAAACTGTACTAAAATTTCATCTAGCTCCAATTAGAATGGCAGCCATCAAGAATACAAACAATAAATGCTGGCGAGGATGTGGGGAAATAAAAATCCTTATTCACTGTTGGTGAGAATGAAAATTAGTACAACCCCTGTGGAAGTCAGTGTTAAGATTCCTCAGAAGACTGGGATTGGAACCACCAAATGACCAACTATACCATTCCTGTGTATCTTTCCAAAGGAATTGAAGTCAGAATATTATATCAATACATGCATATTCATGTTCTAACAGCACAATTCACAGTAGCCAAATTATAGAACCAACCTAGATGTCCTTCAATAGGTAAATGGGTTCCAAAATTGTGGGATATACATATAATACAATTTTACATATCTATAAAGAAGAAAAAATTATGTCACTTGTAGGAAAACAGATGGATCTAGAGAATGTTATGCTAAGTGAGATTAGCCAGTCTCAGAAAGCAAATAGTTGTATGTTTACTCTCATATGTAAAAGAAGCTAGAAAGAAATTGTGTTAAAAAGTAAAAAAAGGACTTCAGAGACTCCAGTAGAGTAATGGAGGGGGATCGGGAAGGATACATGATGAAAGCAACAGTTCGAGTAATAGTATATATACAAATTTATCTACACCAATCTCAATAATAGTATGGTGAGAGGGCAGGATCCAGAAGGAAACACACTGAGTGCTGTGTGCATGTGTGTTCCTATCATCCTGAACCTCATTATTATGTATTACAATGGACCAATAAAACATAAAAATAAACATATATTAATAAATTTAAAATTTTTTATGGTACTGGGAATGGAACCCTTCTACCTCCGGGCTACACTCCCAGACTTATTTTATATTTTTTATTTGGGAACAGGGTCTCTTAGGCCAGTGTGGCTGACTTCGAACCTGTGTTATCCTCCTGTCTCTGCCTCCCAAGTGCAGGGATTACAAGCGTGCGCCACCACGCCCGGTGTAATAAATTTTTAAAAAGATTAGGCATTAGGTATAGTGGTGCATGGCTGTAATCCCAGTACTTGGGAGGCTGAGACAGGAGGATCACAGATTTAAGGCCAGTCTCAGCAACTTAGTGAGATTCTATTTCAAAATTAAAAATAGAATAGGGCTGGGCATCTAGCTCACAGGTAGAATGCCTTTGGGTTTAGTCCCCAGTACCAAAAAATGATAACAAAAAACTAATTAAGGCATTTTGGTAAAGTTGCTATCTTTTTATAGAGTTAATCATTTGAGTTTTAATTATATTTAGAAATTATTGTAGTTAGTTGGATTTTCCTAAGCATCAAAAAGCACTCTGCACAAAATCTGACACAGTTGTATCTGGTACCATGTAAGGCTTTGAACAGAAATGATAAAGACAGAATTTTAAAAATTCAAGAAACCAAATTTTTATGCTCTTGGCAATTATTTTAATCCTTATAGATAGATATTAAAGTGGAATTTGTATTCAAGGCAACTAGTTTATTTATATTTATTGGTGCATTATAGTCTCACATCATTACATAGTTCATAGTGCTAGTGACATACATACACACAAGGCATATAGTTTTATATCAATAATAAGCTTTGGAACACTGTTGGTGTAACACAGGTAGAGGCCAGCTAATGGAATTTCAGTCTTAGTAGTAACTTATAGAGTAAGTATTAAGGGATTTGGAAAACATAAAATGTATATTCATTAAAAAGCCTATGTTGTTGTATAGAAATAAAATCAATGGCAGTCAAAAGAATAAGAAAAGATTTTCAGCCGGGCATGGTGGTGCATGCTTGTAATCCCAGCATTTGGGAGGCTGAGACTGGAGGATCACGGTTCGTGGACAGCCTCAGCTACTTAGTGAAGCCCTCTGCAACTCAGTGAGACCCAGTTTCAAAATAAAGAATAAAAAATAGGGCAGGGGATGTAGCTTGGAGGTCAACTGCCCCTGGATTTCATCTCCAGACCCGCAAAAAAAAAAAAAAAAAAAAAGATTTTCATCATATGCCATGAAAACTTTTTTTCATTCAAAGTTTTACCAGGAAAATGTGGACTCTAAAGAAAGTCACAGATAATTTTAGAAGGAATAGATCATAAAATGTTAGCTCTCTTAAAAACTAATCATTGACAATATTTTTTTGATGAGAAAATACTACCCAGTACTTTCTTGCTGAGATCGTTCTATATATTTATGAGTGCATGCATGTTGATTTTATGATTTTTTTCACCCAAAAGAATTTTGTATTCTCTTCTGTATTTGGCACAGCTCTGGAACTATATAAGAGTTAGATTGAGACACCAAGACACCTTCTTTTCTAGGAACAGGCCTGAGTGGCACTATAGGATACTCAGGGGTTCTTGTTTAGCCTGAATAGCTTAACTTTCAACATCCAGTTATATATTATATAAAAAAGCCAGTAACATAACAAAATTATCAGAATTGTGCTCTTTAAAATCATGCAGTCTTTCCTTTGGGCTCTAAAATCTTTATTCTTCCTCTCAAAGGAGTGCAAGTTTTGAAAATTTCAAAAAGAAAAATTTATGTAAGTCTAACTTCAGTTTCTCAACATTTTACTTTAATGCCTCAAGATTTGAGATTATTTTGAAGTTTAGTCACTTTAGAAAATAAATTCTCCTGCCTAACTTAGCTTTTCAAAAATATTTTAAATTATACAGTATAGAAAATCAACTGAAAAATATGAAAAGAATTCAGCCATAATCATTCTATTCAGTCAAAATAGACATCATGAGCTGTGTGTGGTGGCTCACACTTGCAATTCCAGGATTTGGGAGGCTAAAAAAGGAGGATTGCCAGTCTCAGCAATTTAGCGAGGCCCTCTGCAACTTAGTGAGATCCTCTTTCAAAATAAAAAATGAGGCTAGGCGTGGTGGCGCACGCTTGTAATCCCCGCGCTTGGGAGGCAGAGACAGGAGGATCGCGCAGGTTCAAAGCCAGCCGGGCGTGCTGGCTTAGGAGACCCTGTTTCCAAATAAAAAAGTATAAAAAATAGGTCTGGGAGTGTAGCCCGGAGGTAGAAGGGTTTCCAGGAACCCCAGTACCACTAAAAAAAAAATAATAATAAATAAATAAATAAATAAATAAATAAATATGAAATAGGGCTGGGGGTGTAGTTCAGAGGTAGAATGACCCTAGGTTTAATTCCCACTACCCCACCACACACATTGTATGTTTTCCTTCAGGTTTTAAGTGAGATGATAGAGTGTGATTTCTTTTGAACTCTGTGTAGTTGTGTTGTTTATCCTGCCCCAGCAGACATTTACAATTTCAGCCCTTTCATGTGTCTCATGCAGCCCACCTGGGCTCTTCTTCCTTTCCAAATCTTTTTGTCCTTACTTGCTTCCCACTCCTTTAGCTCCCTTTGCATCTACACTTTCTACCACATAGTCAACCTGTCAGTTACCCATTCTTCACACTACAAGACAAAAGAAAGGAAAGTGACATGTGTTTGCAAAGAGAATTTGGGGACGGGGGTGGGGGGAGGATGACAGATTTCTCAAACCAAGTGTCTGGCAAAATTTTAGAACGGATTAGTAATGTTTAGTTTATGAGCACTTAGCTAAGAATTAGAAGCCAGCATGGGTTTACTGAAAAGAAGTATGCCAAACTAATCTCTCTCTCCCCTTTTTTTTTGGATCATTGTGGACTGGTTTTTTAGGGAACCATAAATTTGGTGTATTAGGATTTCAATAAAGTATTATAAAAATAATAAATTGAATCATGTTACTTCCTGCTCTGCTCAAAACCCTGTTTAGTGGCTTCTCATTACACTAAATAAAATTCAGAATCCAATATGTTTTGGCTTTTGCCATCTCCTTTTATTTTCTATCATTTCTTTTATTTTCTATCATTTTTTCACTTAATTCGTGTGTGTGTGTGTGTGTGTGTGTGTGTGTGTGTGTGTGTGTTGTGTGTACTAGGAACTGAGTCCAGGGGAATTCTACCTTTGGGCTACATCTCCAGCTCCTTTTATTTTTTTGTTTTTAAACAGGGTCTTGCTAGGTGGTTGAGAGCACTGCTATGTTTTTGAGGCTATTATGGAACCTGTGATCCTCCTCTCTCAGCTTCCCAAGTCCTGAGGTTACAGGTGTGTGCCACTATGCTTGGGTTTTTAATTCATTTTGAGCTTCACCAGCCTTCTCAATGTTTCTCAAATATGAATATTTCAAGTATATTTAGGGTCTTGCAGCCTAGACACTCTTTCCTGAGATACTTGTATCACTTTCTTTCTGACTTAAATCACTTCTTGTTAACAAAACTTTCCCTAAGGCTATCTAGATAATACCCCCAATACACATTCTGCTTATATTGCTTTATTTGTACCCAAAGACCTTATCATTATATGTAAAATTAGTTTCAAATTTTTTAATTGGTTCACTAACTATAATCAATAGGGGTTGACTTTTTTTTTTTTTTTTTGCTGTTCTGGAGATGGAACCAACCCAGGGGGCATTCTACCTCAAGCTATATCCCCAGCCCTATTTTTAAATTTTCATTCTTTATTTTGAAACAGGGTCTCACTGAATTGCAAAGGGCCTAAGTAGCTGAGACTGGCTTCAAACCTGAGCCATCCTCCTGTCTCAGTCTCCCAAATGCTGGGATTACAAGCATGCCCGTCTCTTCTCTTCTCTTCTCTTCTCTTCTCTTCTCTTCTCTTCTCTTCTCTTCTCTTCTCTTCTCTTCTCTTCTCTCTCTCTCTCTCTCTCTCTCTCTCACACACACACACACACACACACACACACACACACGTGCACATATTGATTGATTGAACTCTACATTCCTTAGTGTGGAGTTCGAGATCTATTGCAATTTGGTTTCATCTTAACCTTCATGGCTTTATCTCTAGCTATATACTACTTGTGCTACCCCATACATTCTGCCTCTTCTAACTCATCAACCCACCTTGACCACATGTATTCTTCTGTATTCTTCTTGTGCTCAGTTCTCACCAGGTAACGGTTAGTAACAGGAGTGAGACAGAACTGTGTTGATTCTGGCCTCTAGTCATTACCTCTGTTGATCTTTGAAACGTTGCTCAATTCTTTAATTTACTTCTCTGTAAAAACAATTTAATTGTCTTAAAATTGTTATGAAGTGATGTAATATATATTACAGATTTGTTCTTCTCTTTCCTTTCTCTTCACTAACTAGGCCATCCCATCTTCCATTCCCAAAATATAACGGGCAATCACTCTTTGATTGGGTTGGTAGATCATTTTCAATCTGGAAGATAGTCTTCTGTGCCACACAAATCTGTCACTGACTTTGCCTTTTAAAATGATTTTTATCAGAGACTTGCACGAAAAGTTATAAGGGAATCAATGTTTTTCAGTTTAAGGTCATTCAGCTAGTAAATGGCAGGGTCCACCCAGGCCACATGGCTAAAATCCTTTTGATTGTTCCACCGTATTATGTCTATGGGACTGGCAAGAGAGGAAAAAGCTGATCCTCTGGATAACAAACTCTGGTTTCATTTTTATCCTGATATGTTCTATGAAATGAGCTAAAACAAACAAAGTTAATGTATTTTTAGAGTACATTAATAGAAGTATAGTCAGGATGGAAAAAAAGCCATTAGTCTGGAGCATAGAAGGCACTCAGTAAATATTTTTTTGAATAGGGTTGAATTGTCAGACCACATTTGGGATATTGTGTTCCATTCTTGGTGCCATATGTTAAGAGTTGCTCTGCCAAACCAGACTCAGGGAGACCAGCCTGTGAACACTCTGGAAATCATGTCAGATGAGGAAGGGTTGAAAGAAATGTGAGTGTTTAACCTGGCTTGGTACTGGGTGGTAGGGGTGAAATGAAACAGTCTTTTCAAAAATATATTTAGATTTAATTGAGGTCACATATTCTGTGACCCTTAAGGAGAGAAGCAGGGCCACATTTATGAGAGAATCTAATTTTGAAATTTGTTTTCAAATAATAAATGAGCTCTCTTATGAAAGAATAAAGTCCATGTGATGATAAAGGAATTCAGGCGGAGGCTAGGAAATCATCTAATGGGAATACTGTATAGGGGAGATTGTCTATTTACATATCTATCTAAGCAATCCATTTATCTATGGTTGGAGATTGGACTTACCCAATGAAAGACATTTTGATTTAATTTTTTCTCTATTTTTATTTTAGGACCTACATTTTCAGTTTCTTGGGGCAAAGATAGGTCTCTTTCTTCTGTATCTCTCCAAACTTCTTGAGCATCATTCTGTCTTTGATCTTCTCATCTTCATGTAAGATCCACAAAATAAACAAATAGTTGTAATCTTTTCTCCTATCTACCCTCCTCTACCACCACCACCTCCCACCAAAAACAACCACAGTCCAAGCCCAAGGGTATAGATATAGATTATAGGGATGTTTGGTCATCTAGATTTCGGAGACTTCTTCCATCTAAAGTGGCATGCCAAGGTCTCACGGCTAGATTTTGGCAAAAATGGGCCTAGGAATCAGGCTTTCTGGCTCCTACGCTGTTTCTTTCCATTACACCATCACACCCTTGGGACACATTATAAGATCCAGAAATTGATGGCTGGTAGCCTGCCTCCATGTTGTTTTTGATGAGGGGAATCCAGGACAGTTGCTGCTATTATAAATGATTATGGCACTTTCCAAATCCTCGCTTTCATAACTTTATTCCGTTTGTTCTTGTGCCAAGTTCACATTCAGATATTGTTTTCATTTGGTGTCTGGGAGGTTTTTTTTGCTGTCAGCTCTTTATGGACAAGTGTTTGCTTATTAAGTTTTCTTCTGTGCTATAGTGTGAAAACATTTTTTCCTTTTGGTTTTGTTTTGTGTTTTATGTTCGGTGACTGTTGTGGGACCAAGTCGATGAGCCCACATAGATTTAGGTTGGTTCTCTGTGGGTGGTTTCGAATGTTTGTGACATTTATGGTTTGCAGAAGCTGAAGGGTGGCCTGTTCCATACCCTCCTTGCAAGGATAGGTATGTCATGTGTTTGCCAGACCAGGCTTAGCTATGTGCTTTTGGAATTTTACCATAACTTCTTTTTTTGGACGATTCTCCACACTCTTTTAATCTGTAAACTATTATAATTTCTTGCAGCTTTACGAAGGAGTTATATGCTAGATGGATTGTTGAATGAGGGGAATGGAGAAAAGATAATATAGATTTGGGGAATGAGTAGGCCGAATGGGGACAGAGGGCTTGGGCCTTCTCTTGTCAAAATGTAAATGCTCAGAGACTTTTTCTTCTTTCGGTGATACTAGGGATTTAACCCAGGGATGTTCTATCTATGAGATACACCCCCCTGCCCTTTCTATTTTTTTAAATTTTGTAACAGGGTCTTACAAAGTAGCTGAGGCTGGCCTCAAACCTATGCTCCTCCTATCCCAGCCTCCTAAGTCCTAGTGTTATAGGTGTGTACTGTCACACCCAGCACAAGTTGCTGTTTTAGCAGATTTCAGAAAATGGCTCCAGAGACTGATTTTTAAAGGTGTCAGTGGTACACTAGGTAAATGCATAGTTCAGTGTTTATACTTATACATTTTTGATAAACCTTGTAGCTCCAACACAAAACACTCAAATTACCTAAGTAATTCATTTTCTTAACTAAGGATATATTCTATACATTTTACATGGTACATTATTTCTTCCATCTGATTGGTGAATGTCTAGTAAACAGTTTACAGTTAAACATTTAAAATGACAATAAAACTTAGATTAAAGAACTTGTTATTGGTAACTGACTTGTTATATTCAAATAGTCAGATGTTTTTTATTCACTGACTAGGATGCATGTTTAAAATATAGCTTTGGAACTCAATTAGTAGAGACAGAGTTGGAGCAGAGATGAACATGTGTTAAATTAACCTAGTCATTAGTTTTTAATTTAAATACTGTTCAGCTAAATAATTTGGCACCCAGCAAGTTTCAGTGGTGCTGGGCTGGCAGTTTAAGCACATTACTAATTATTCACAGGTTCTTTTTTTCCTCCTCTTTTCAAAGAAATATGGAACCAGCAATTTATTGTGGTAAAAATATTTTCATGCACTTGCTTTTTCTGTGAAAATATTTTTCGCACATGGATGACTAGTACTACAAAGTTAGCTTTCACCACCTTCAGGTCAATCCGTTTTAGAACATTTGGAAAATGATACCCTTGAAATAAGAAAATTAAGTAAGGAAAAGAGCAGTCTCACAGCTTGTAGAGGATTGAGTTTGAGGCTCACACTGAAGATTTATTTTGATATGATTAAAAGCTGAGTGTTTTTTAGATCAGCCTACTCAGCTTTTGGGGGAGATATTTTCTGTAGCATTCATTTCTGTCTACCCTACCTTTGTACCTTTTATTGTTATATACTAAACTATTAGAAGTTTTGTAGATATGCTTGGAAATAGTCAACACATAGGAGTTGATATGTGAGAGACTGTTTAAGCAGACAACAAGAATTTGGGAAATAGTGAAAGCACAGGTTCTTTATCTCGTGTACAGAGCATCGACGGTCAGCACTGTCACATCCTTGTGTATACATGGGAGTCAGTGTGAAGGATGAACAGATGTGGGCTCTGGAATTTGTCTTAACTTCAATTCTACCTCTTTTTACCTAACGCTCTTCAGTAGTGCCTCATCATTCTAAAGCATTGATTTAAAAAAAAATGCTTTTATTGGTACATCGTAGTCTCACATCATAGTGTAAATCATGTTGACAGTGACATACATGACATAGTGCTTGGTGTCCAATACCATGTACCCAGATTGACATTGGTATATTCACATGTATACACATAGTCAGTAGTGTTTTTATTAATGAGCCTCAGTCTTCTTCCTCCCCTTCCTGTCCTCTTTACCTCCACTGAGGTTTCTCCTCCGTTACCTGGAGTCCCTCTGGTATCCCAATTACTCCCTAACTTGTACATATTAGAGAAGACATATGACCCTTCACATTCTGTGATTGGCTAATCTCACTTAACATAATGTTCTCCAAGTCCTTCCATCTTCTTGCAAATGATGTAATTTTGTTCTACTTTATTGCTGAGTAGAATTCTATTGTGTATATTTTGCATAATTTTGCAATCCCTTTATCTGTTGGGCACCTAGGTTGGTTCCATAATTTGGCTGTTGTGAATTGTGAACAGCTATCCCTCTGACAGAGGGCTAACATCTAGAATAAACAAAGAACTTAAAAGATTTTATACTAGCAAAACAAATAACCCAATCAAGAAATGGGCAACTGAATTGAATGGACACTTCACAAAAGAAGAGATACAAATGGCTAATAAATACATGAAAAAATGTTCAACATCATTAGCAATCAGGGAGATGCAAATCAAAACCACACTGAAATTCCATTTAACCCCAATCAGAGTAGCAATCATAAAGAAGTCCAATAACAATAAGTGTTGGCGAGGATGTGGAGAAACAAGAACTCTTCTACACTGTTGGTGGGTGTACAAACTAGTTTGGTTGCTTTGGAGATCAGTGTGAAGATTCCTTAGAAAACTAGGAATGGATCCACCATATGGTCCAGCCATATCACTACTGGGTATCTTTCCAAAGGAGTTGAAAGCAGAGAACTACAATAATATATATGCATACCCATGTTTATAGCAGCACAATTCACAATAGAGCATTGATTCTTAAACTTGAGTGTGCAGCAGGATTAGCCAAGGGTTTTGTTAAATTTTACAATGCTGGGCCCCATCCCCAGTTTCTGATTTTAGGGAAGAGCCTGGGAATTTGTATTTCTCACAAGTTCCTAGATGCTGCTGCTGCTGTTGTCAAGGAACCACACTTCGAGCACCACTTTTCTCAGAAAATACATCAAGAGTTACAGCTTGTAATGGCAACTCCTTGATGACTAGTCCTCTGTCTTTCTTTCCAGGCTTATATCCAGCCACTATCCCCTCACATATTGAACTCCAGCAAGGTCACGCTGCTTGCAGTTCACCAAAAGCACCCTGTATCTTGATGCATTGGCTCTTTCTTTTTCTGAGTTTCCTGCTTTCCCTTATTTACCTGAGGCATGCCTGTTCATCCTTTAAGACCCATCTCTAGCATCCCACTTTCTGTTTAACTCTTCCTCAGTTTCCTAAAGATAGTTAAATGAATCCTTATGTACAAAGCACACCACTTTGTACAGATTTCTATTGTATTTTGTTGTGTGAAAGTGGTGGTATAATATTTTTTTTTTGTTTTGTTTTTTTATTTTTTTTAATTAATTTATTTTTTAAATTGGTGCATTGTAGTCATATATCAATCACATTGGAGTACAAGACTTGAGAGGATATACAAGCACACATCATCCAATTAGCCCTCCTCCAGCCCCCGTCCCATTCCCTCCCCCTCCCTCCATCCCACACTTCTTTGGTGATTTACTTTGATACATTTGTTTATGTACCTCCTGCATTTTAAAGAGGCTCCGTCCTCCAGTATTACATACCCTCTGATTGGTCACATTAGTTGCTTCACTATAGGGCCCTTTCTATAGCTCAACCTCTTCCTGTTGCCCTTTTCCTCCTAGTTATTGCTGATTAAGAGAAGCGTCTGATTTATATTTTCTGCGATATTTCTCTGTGCATGCTGCGTTGCAAGTACCAATCCCACTCTTGATGGTCCCAGTAGTGGCCTGGCTACTCAGTGGACTGATCCAGACCTCGCTGGCTCACGCAGCGGCCTTGACTCATGGGAGGACCCAGTTCTGGTCTCGCTGGCCCCTGAACCGGTCAAACCCCTAAGCTGGCTTTGGTCCCGACCTTGGAGGCCGCAGGAGTGAACTTGCCTCACGCCAGGCTCCGATGCTGGCCATTGGCCCCTGCACCGGTCTAACCCCTTGGCAGGATTCCAATCCCGGCCTCGGAGGCCCCAACACTGGTAATGCCTCACGGCAGGCTCCGATGCCGGCCTCACTGGCCCCAGCACCGGCCTAACCCCTTGACAGGCCCTTATCCTGGCCTCAGAGGCCCCAGTACCGGCCTTGCCTCACGGCAGGCTCCGATGCCGGCCTCGCTGGCCCCAGCACCGGCCTAACCCCTCGGCAGGCTCTTATCCTGGCCTCGGAGGCCCCAGTACCGGCCTTGCCTCACGGCAGGCTCCGATGCCGGCCTCGCTGGCCCCAGCAGCGGCCTAACCCCTCGGCAGGCTCCGATCCCGGCCTCGGAGGCCCCAGCACTGGTCATGCCTCAAGGCAGGCTCCGATGCCGGCCTCGCTGGCCCCAGCACCGGCCTAGCCCCTTGGCAGGCTCTTATCCTGGCCTCGGAGGCCCCAGTACCGGCCTTGCCTCACGGCAGGCTCCGATGCCGGCCTCGCTGGCCCCAGCACCGGCCTAACCCCGCGGCATGCTCCGATCCCGGCCTCGGAGGCCCCAGGACTGGTCATGCCTCACGGCAGGCTCCGCTGCCGGCCTCGTTGGCCCCAGCACCGGCCTAACCTCTCGGCAAGCTCTTATCCTGGCCTCGGAGGCCCCAGTACCGGCCTTGCCTCACGGCAGGCTCCGATGCCGGCCTCGCTGGCCCCAGCACCGGCCTAACCCCTCGGCAGGCTCTTATCCTGGCCTCGGAGGCCCCAGTACCGGCCTTGCCTCACGGCAGGCTCCGATGCCGGCCTCGCTGGCCCCAGCACCGGCCTAACCCCTCGGCAGGCTCTTATCCTGGCCTCGGAGGCCCCAGTACCGGCCTTGCCTCAAGGCAGGCTCCGATGCCGGCCTCGCTGGCCCCAGCACCGGCCTAACCCCTCAGCAGGCTCTTATCCTGGCCTCGGAGGCCCCAGTACCGGCCTTGCCTCACGGCAGGCTCCGATGCCGGCCTCACTGGCCCCAGCAGCGGCCTAACCCCTCGGCAGGCTCCGATCCCGGCCTCAGAGGCCCCAGTACCGGCCTTGCCTCAAGGCAGGCTCCGATGCCGGCCTCGCTGGCCCCAGCACCGGCCTAACCCCTTGGCAGGCTCTTATCCTGGCCTCGGAGGCCCCAGTACTGGCCTTGCCTCAAGGCAGGCTCCGATGCCGGCCTCACTGGCCCCAGCACCGGCCTAACCCCTCGGCAGGCTCCGATCCTGGCCTCGGAGGCCCCAGCACTGGTCATGCCTCACGGCAGGCTCCGATGCCGGCCTTGCTGGCCCCAGCACCGGCCTAACCCCTCGACAGGCTCTTATCCTGGCCTCAGAGGCCCCAGCACTGGTCATGCCTCACGGCAGGCTCCGATGCCGGCCTCGCTGGCCCCAGCACCGGCCTAACCCCTCGGCAGGCTCTGATCCCGGCCTCGGAGGCCCCAGCACTGGTCATGACTCAAGGCAGGCTCCGATGCCGGCCTCACCGGCCCCAGCACCAGCCTAACCCCTCGGCAGGCTCTTATCCTGGCCTCGAGGCCCCAGTACCGGCCTTGCCTCATGGCAGGCTCTGATGCCAGCCTCACTGGCCCCAGCACCGGCCCAACCCCTCAGCAGGCTTCGGTCCCGTCCTCGGGGGCCCCAACACTGGCCTTGCCTCACGGCAGGCTCCGATGCCGGCCTCGCTGACCCCAGCACCGGCCTAACCCCTCAGCAAGTTCCGGACCCGACCTCGGAGGCACTAGCACAAGCCTTGCATCATGGCAGGCTCCAATGCCAGCCTCGCTGGCCCCAGCATCGGTCTAACCCCTCTGCAGGTTCCAATCCCGGCCACGGAGGCCTCAGTAGTGGCCCTGCCTCACAGCAAGCTCCGATGTCGGCCACTGGCCCCGGCGCCCGCCTAACCCCTCAGCAGGTTCCGATCACTGTCTCTGTGGTTATTATTTCAAAGGTTCCAGTTGTAATGTATCAGATCTCTGCCTCCCCCGAATATTGGCCACTGGCATTGCCACTGCCTCCACCGTTTCAAATCCTTCCCAGGCTCTTTTTCCACTCTGAATGTTGTCCAGTGTTCCTAAGCATGAGTGATGGTAGCATTCGACATTTGGTGTAATTTCTCCAAAAAAATAAAGTTGGTAAGATCCGGTTTCTGCTTCTCCTGAATACAAGTCTCTACCACCATCGCGAAGAACTCTTTCAACACCGCATTTCTCCTTGGTCTCCGCTAAACTCTCTCCTTATATGTGATGTCTGAGATTCTTAACAATATAGAGAAATAGCAGTCCTCTTTCACGGCGAATTTTTCCATAAGTTCCAGTGCATTTAGATAAGTTTTGTCTGCATCTCCAGTGTCCTGGCATCCATAACGGCTTTCTTACCACCTCTCCGATATTTTTCTTTATCTTTTTCTGTTCTGGGCCCGGTTTCTCCAGGGGTCTGGCGTGCTACTCGCAGTTCGGCCGGGACCCAGAGTCCCGCGATCTGGGCCCCAGCTGGCGTGCCCTGTGCTCGACCCCCGCCCAGAACCCAGCGTCTTACTGGGTCCGGTTTCTCCAGGGGTCTGGCGTGCTACGCGCAGTTCGGTAGGGGCCCAGAGTCCCGCGACCCGGGCCCCATTAGGCGTGCCCCGCCCGCGACCCCCGCCCAGAACCCAGCGTCTTACTGGGCCTGGTTTCTCCAGGGGTCTGGCGTGCTACGCGCAGTTCGGCCCGGGGCCCAGGGTCCCGCGACCCAGGCCCCGGCTTTTGTGCGCCGCGCGCGACCCCTGCCCAGAACCCAGCGTCTTACTGGGCCTGGTTTCTCCAGGGATCTGGCGTGCTACTCGCAGTTCTGCCTGGGGCCCAGAGTCCCGCGACCCGGGCCCCATCTGGCGTGCCCAGCCCGCGACCCCAGCCCAGAACCCAGCGTCTTAATTGGCCTGGTTTCTCCAGGGGTCTGGCGTGCTATGCGCAGTTCGGTCTGGGGCCCAGAGTCCCGCGACCCGGGCCCCATCTGGCGTGCCCAGCCCGCCGTGGTGGTATAATATACATACATTGTTCAGCTTGAACTACTTATGCTCTGTAGAAAGAACAAGGGTGATTTAAAGAGTCAGGGTGATTTCTTCATCCATGAATGTCTAATTCATGGATGTGTGTCCTGAAGAGGGTGTGTGTCTCATCCTTCCTGCCTCAATACTGTTATCTCATGCCAAGGGCATTCTAGTATTAAGTATACATACTTTGTATAATATGAGGTTGTTTATTTATTCACTTATTTGGTACTGAGGATTGAACCCAAGGGCATTCTACCTCTGAGCTATACCCCCAGCTGGCTTCATACCTGCTATCTTCCTATCTCAGCCTCCCAAGAATTGGGATTACAGGCGTGTGCTATGATGCCTGACTTGTACATCATGAGTTTTAAAACTCAGGTCTACCACTTTATCTCATCCTTAACTAAAGAGTCAGTAACCTATTTTCACACTGGAAGAAAAACTAATAAACTTCAGAAGAGTATTGAAGGTGATGCTGTATGTTATGGGTGCTTTCAAATGTTTCAAGAGATAATTTTAACTAAATATGACTTCCCTATGTGTTGGTTTTAGAGTTCACTCCTCTTGTAGAATAAGTCTTTACTGTCTATGTGTACTTACTTGTATTTCTTCCTCTGTTAGGTTATGTGCACCCTGAGGCAGGATCCATGTCATATTAATTTTATTTAGAGCTTTGGAAAATGTTCCATATTTGTTCCCTCAACATAACGATATATATATATATTCTATCATGCTATCTCATATAACAAGAATTTCATAAATACTTATTGAATAAATGTATAAACTAACAAAGGAATAGCAGAGTTGGGTGATATAGCTAAAGAAAAGAAGAGGTAGGATCTTTTATCCTGGAGAGATCATGAAGGCACTTTGGGATTATCCAGTTGAGGCCCCATTTTTTTCTGATAAGTCTCAGAAAGGCAAAATATTTGCCCAAAATTTCTTCATTTAATCATTCTTATTACCCTTCTCTGAATAGTTTCTACTTGAGCCAAATCTCTTTTATTTATTTATTTATTTATTATTTTTGGTACTGGAGGTTGAACTCAGGGAAATTATACCTCTGAGCCACACTCCCATCTCTATTTTATTTTGTATTTTAGCTTGAAACTAGGTTTGAGACTAGGTTGCTGAGTCTTGCTATGTTGCTACCTGTGATCCTTCTGTCTCAGCCTCTCAAGTACTTGGGATTAAAATCATGTGCAAACATGCCAAGCAAAGCCAAATCTCTTTTAAAGTATGATAACTAAACTAGACATAAAAATCTATACTTCCTTTTGTCTCTGTGGATATATTTCACCCACAACATTTGCATTTACATTTTATTTCAGTATTTTGTTGTCTCTCTATCAGAGAAAATGGATGATTATATATTTGCTCCTTCAAGGTCAGAAACAATGTTTTTTTTTTTTTGTTTTTTTTTTTTGGTGATCCTGGGGTTCCTGGAAACCCTGCTACCTCTGGGCTACACTCTCAGACCTATTTTATATATTATTTTTATTTGGAAACAGGATCTCTTAAGCCAGTGAGGCTGACTTTGAACCTGCACGATCCTCCCGTCTCCCAAACGCGGGCATTACAAGCATGCGCCACCACGCCCGGCAGAAACAATGGTTTATACATTTTTTGTAATCTCTATTGCATAGGGTAATAATTGGCAGTTAAGCATTTCAAGTTTTAAATTTGTTATAAAAAGTTAACTGGGAAAAAGCTTTAGTTATTTGTCACTAATATCTGAGAATCACAGTGTTATTAAGGGTCTTCCAAGACCTCCTCTAACTCATAGCTTTTAAAATAGGAAAACACCTTTGACAATGACTCTTAAGTCTTAAACATTCTAAAGTTTAAAAATTATAAATTCTTTAACATGCTCTACAGTTATAGTTTATTCCATTTTATCATAAATAAAATTAATTTTAAATTAATTTTTATTGGTGCATTGCTATTAAATGTCATAGTGAGATTCATAGTGAAATATTCATACATACCCACAATATCAGTTGGTCTGTTTCCTTTCCCATACTTCTCCCTCCTTGTGCATGATCATGAGATTTATAGTGACACATTAATATAGGCACATAGATTATTTGGTCTATTTCCTTCCCCAAACCTTCTTTCATTGCCTCTAAGTTTTCTCTGTGTGTATGTGTGCGTGGGGTGCTGGAGATTGAACCCAGGATCTTGCACATACTAATCAAGTTCTCTACCACCAAGCTACATCCCCTTTTGTTGTTTTCCTCAGGCTTTTTCTGTAACATACTTCCAGTTCTTCTCCTCAGTTTCATGCACTTAATCTTTTAGCTTTTCTTCCTCAGAATTGACATTCCTCACCTCTTTAACCACTTACGATGGCTCAGAAGTAAAATATTTTTGTGAGTGCATATGAATAGTAAATCCTAAATCATATATGAAGTTGTACTTATATGAAATTTGGAAAAAACAGTTTTTAGTTTTCCAGGCTTTGCATTTTAGGAGACTGAAAAAGATCCTGAGGGAGCTGGTCTACAGGACCCACTCTAAGCCCTAACTGAAATCCCCTAGGTTTAAAGCTGTTTCATAGTCATCAGTCTAGAGTTCTTTAGTAAGTTCCTTAGGGAAGAGATCATTTAACCTTCCTCAGCTGTACTTTTGCTTTGTATCAAAGAGTTAATAATTACTAAACTAAACTTGCTTGTGATAACTGTGGCTCTGTCCTCTGGTGTGAGCTCCCTAGCTCAAGAGCTGGCAGGGAGACTCCACCTGAAGACTCTACCTTGAGAATTTTACTCAAAAACAAACCACTAATAACTGTGTTAACCGTCTACTTAGGATTTAGCCATGCTTCCCTATTTCCTAGGAGATCAAGATAAAGCCATTTTTTAAAAAGCATGCAAGCTGGCATGGTGGTGCATGCTTGTAATCCCAGTACTTGGGAGGCTGAGTCAGGAGGATCACAGTTTGTGGACAGCCTCAGCTACTTAGTAAGGCCTTCAGCAACTTAGTGAGACCCTGTTTCAAAATAAAGAATAAGTCCCGCACTTGGGAGGCGGAGACAGGAGGATCGCGCAGGTTCATAGCCAGCCTTGCTGGCTTAGGAGACCCTGTTTCCAAATAAAAATATAAAAAAATAGGTCTGGGAGTGTAGCCTGGAGGTAGAAGGGTTTCCAGAAGCCCTAGTACCACACACACAAAAAAAGAATAAAAAATTGGGCTGGGGGTGTAGCTTGGAGGTAGAATACTCCTAGGTTCTGTCCCTAGTAACACACACACACACACACACACACACACACACACACACACACACACACACAAGGACGCAAAGCTTTCCACCATTTGGGCCTTTTTCCTTATCTAGTCTTTCTCCTTTGTCCCTTAAACTACTCTACCCATAGCTATTCTAGACCTATTCCAACTGCATTCAACTGCTTCAGGTTACCCACATGTTACCTCATGTAGCTTCCTGCCTTCGCACCGTTACTAGTAAAGCCAAAGTAAACGGGAGCATAGGCTTTGCAATACAAACACCATGAGTTTCAAAAATCCCAGCTCCATTAACTTCATAGGGGTATTACTTAGCAGCATGTCTGGCATTGAGAAGGTGGTAGGTACTAGGTGGTTTTATCATCTGTGAGGCAATATAGTAAAGAAAGAGGAATGTGATGTCCTTGGTCCAGACAGACTTGTTTCTAAAGTACTGACTTCATAGCTCTGAATCCACCGTCCATCACTTTCCATCTCAAACATTAGTTTTCTGTAAAGAGCTATCTCAAGAATGTAGAAGAACTCCAGGTAGTGCAGTTTAAGTATCCATCCATCACATACCTGGCACAGGGTTGATGTCCAGTAAACAGTAGTTCTTATCTCCCCTCTTATTTCTGTCAACTGTACCCTAAAACCAATACTACTAAGTAAGATTGGTTACTGAGGGTCTGAGTGTCAGAGCTCCTCTTAATTTTTTTCACTTAAGTATCTTTTACTAGATTGTAGGAAATTTTTCTTTGCCCATTGAATTAACTAATTGGCATTCTTTAATTTGGATTATCACAGCTTTGTGTTCATTTGCTACCAAGCCCGAGGGTTCAAAAAAAGAAAGAAAAACAACAAAAAAGTTCAAACTGGTTCTCTTGTTCCATGGATACTCAGAACTAGAAGAAATCTTTTCCAGATGGTCTTTCACATTTCCCTTTTCATTTCCCCATCCGGATGATATGTGATGTCCATTTACTACCAAGTTTAATTCATTTCCTTTCCCTAACCAGATAAATCTGGTCTTTGATATCAGCAAACTCTTTTATCTCTTCAGTCCAGTAATAGCATAATTCAGGGATAATATTTATGACAGTTAGGTAAGTGGTGCCTGTTTCAATCTCATGTTTGAAAGATTCAGTGGGAAACTAATAAAATATATTTATTAAAGAAACCTTATATATAACTAACTGCCAATTATTCATACCTGTTCATTGAGCTATATTTTTCATTTCAGGAGAAGTCTTGGTTCTGAGGCTTTTGGTCTGTGGATGATATTTATCTTGAGCACTTTATTTTTTTTAATTTTTGTGGTATTGAGAATTGAACCTTGAGGCATTCTACCTCTGAGATACACCCCAGCCATATTTTATTTTTTTATTTTGAAACAGGATCTCACTAAGTTTTTGAGGTCCTCCCAAAGTTGCTGAGTGTTGCTGCAAACCTATGGTCCTAGTTTCTCAGCCTCCTATGTACTGGGATTACAGGTGTGGACTACCACGCCTGGCTGTTCATGCATTTTAAATTCCTTAGAAGGTGAGATAGTTGGACTTTAGAAATGTGATATTATTTGGCATCTGCATGTCTCTATATACATATGTACATTTATTTATTTATTATTCATATTTTTTGGTGGTACTGGGGTTGGAACCCAGGGGCTTTATACCTCCAGGCTATACTCCCAGACCTATTTAATACTTTGTTTGGAAACAGGGTCTCACTAAGTTGCTGAGAGCCTCACTCAGCAGCTGAGGCTGGCTTCGAATCTGAGTGATCCTCCTGTCTCAGCCTCCGAAGTGCTGGGATTACAAGCGTGTGCCACCACGCCTGGCTTACATATGTACATTTATCTACACACACATATATATATTTCTAGTTTCAATTTTACAATGATGTCCTGCTATTTATTTGCTATAGTATATCTAGCAATCCCATAGTAAAACTTGAACTAGTCCTCTACCTAGGACACTTATAGGTCCATGGGGAACAGTTTACTGTCTTCTACCACTCAGTGAAACATAAATTACATGAATGAGTGGTCAGCTGATTGAAGGTACCCTAAAATAAATGAATATTCTGAAAAAGGGACCTGATTCTGGATTTGAGGGCAAAAAAAGAAAAGACATGGGCAATCCACCATTTACTTTTTCTGGAGATGAAAAATCCAAAGATGCTCAACAACTTACCCCAAGTTACAGGGCTATTTATTGGCAAGCTGGCATTCAATCTCAAGATTCCTGACTGTTGTATATTAACTGGTTAGCTTTAAATAAAAGTTGGCAGCATTTAGGAGTTACTGAGAAAAGCTCAGAAATATTATTCTCTTTCAGTTTTTTTGTCACAGTGAGAGGAATGGTGTTGAAATGGTGTTAAATGAAGAACACATTGTACTTAATTTTCTCCTTTTGGGAAAGGGAGATTGTTAGCTTTCATGGCTCCTGGGAGTGAAAAATATAATGGGAGCATTATTTCTTTTTTTTTTACTCATTATTCCATAGTAATTCACCCCCTCCCAAGAGGATAACATTGCTTCATCAAGACCAGGTGAATATTTTCCCTCTAGTTACCAATAGTCACAGAGAAAAGATGTTTATATAAAGGGATTTTTTTTTTTCTACAGCATACTGCCACATTTATCTCATGGCTTGAATTCATTCAGTGGATCCCCTCACCTCTAGCTAAGGGAGTTTCGAGCTCCTAAGAGGAAGAGGGAATAATTAAGAATGCAAAATTAAGTACACATGTATATATGTAAATATCAAGTCAATTAGAGACAGCAAGTTTTTTGGTTTAAATTTTTAAAATTATATTTAACATTTATATTGTAATATTTAACATTTATATTGCAGACTTTTTCAGAGGCAATTAGATTTAATGCGGATTATGGAGTTTTTGAAGTAATTAATGATGCTCCACATATTTTGGAAAAGCAACTGAAAAAAATCCTACAAAATCAGCAACCTCGAAATCCCATCTATGATGTTGTAAGAAAAGGAAAGAATGATGTTAAACCTTTTCAAATGAATGTCCCCTATGAAGATGAGACCATTAATGTCAACTACAATATTATGGTAAGAAAATTTTGGGGTTTATATCTTGAAAAATAGAAAAAGCATTTTGTGAGATTAACATGAAGTTTCTTGGGCTTCCCTTTCTGAAATGTAATTGTATTTATTAGCTTGTTTTATATTTATAAATAGTCTTTAAGTTGCCAATTTCATCTGGCTGTTTCGTTGATGCTTATCAATATAAGAAGGTTCACATAGTTTACCTTGAATATTTAAAATATCAGGTTATTCCAGGCAGTAAAAGTGTACACACACACACACACACACACACACACACACACACACACACACATGTCCTTTATAGCTTAGATGCATTATGGGAAATGTGGTTTTATATACAGGATTTTATTTCACTTGAGTTTTTTCTTTGTGTGTGTGTGTGTGTGTGTGTGTGTGTGTGTGTGTGTGTGTGACTTAGAATCGAATGCAGGGAGCCGGGTGTGGTGGCGCAAGTTTGTAATCCCTGCGCTTGGGAGGTGGAGACAGGAGGATCACGCAGGTTTGAAGCCAGCCACACTGGCTTAAGAGAGTGTAGCCTGGAGGTAGAAGGGCTTCCAGGAACCCCAGTACCACACACACACACACACACACACACACACACACACGCAAAAAAATTGAACACAGGGGCATTGTACCTCAAAGCTAAAACCCCAGCTTGATTTTATTTTTATTTTGAAATAGTGTCTCTCTAGGTTGATGAGAGTCTCACTACTTGCTGAGGCTGGCCTCATATCTTTGATCCTCCTGACTCATCCTCCCAAGTACTAGCATTATAGGCAGGTGCCAACACTCTCAGCTTCACTTGGGGTTTAAAACAATCTTATTAAGCCGTTCAGAATTGAGACTTTTGATCTTCAAGTTATATCACAGGGCTCTATTATCAGACTCCAGTTTTTGTCTTCTTAGCATGAGATCAGAAAATCTGGGTTCTAAAATTGGTTGTTCAGCTTACTAGTTCTGTGTCCTTGAACACATCACTTTGATGAACCTTATTTTCATCATCTATCATGCTTTTACTACTTACTACTTAGGTTTATGGTGTGGATCAAATGACAATAACAATGAGTGTTTAACAATACTATTATCATCTGAAAGAACTAGGCTAAAATAGCTCTTAAAATTTCAGACACAGATCCATTCTAGCCCTAAAGTTCTTCAATTCTTCTGTTACTGAATTCAGATATATTTCTATCTTTCCTATTCACTTATAACAGTTAAATGCTAATAATAACTCTATTAAAGTATTGTTTTGAAGCTAAAACAAGGAAATATATTCTGAATTATATACATTTTAGTTTAAAAAGTTTGTACTAGGTGTGTCAATTATATTTATTAGTAGAATATTGATAATATACATTAATAATTACATTAAATTTTTTTTGGTAGTGGGGGAGGAACCCAGGGACTTTTCTACCTCAAGGCTATATTCCCAGACCTATTTTTTTCTTTTGGTGGTACTGAGGTTCCTGGAAACCCTTCTACCAGACCTACTGTTTTTTAATATTTTTTTTATTTGGAAACAGGGTCTCTTAAGTCATCAAGGCTGGCTTTGAACCTGTGTGATCCTCCTGTCTCTTCCTCCCAAGCGTGGGGAATTCTAAGCATGTGCCACCATGCCCGGCTCCCAGACCTATTTTATACTTTATTTGAAATAGGGTCTCACTAAGTTAACTGAGAGCCTCACTAAGTAGCTGGAGGCTGGCTTCAAATCTGTGTGATCCTCCTATCTCAGCCTCCTAAGCACTGGGGTTACAAGTGAATGCCACCACACCCGGTTTACATTAAATTTAAGTATCCTAAACACCCCAATTAAAAGACAGAATCAAATGGGATAAAAAAGAAAGAGTGGCTAGCTATTTGTTGCCTATAAGAACCAACCTTCAATATCAGACATGTTAGAATAAAAAAAAAGAGAGGACTTCCAGGAAGATGGCGATGGAGAAAAAGCGGTGCTTACGAGCCCTGCTAACAACCAGTCTCTATTTCCACAAAATCAGTGCTCTTCATAGCCAGAAAACACCATCAGCAGAGAAACAAAAAATGTAAATACAAGGGACAGAGAAAAAGAGGGCTGTAAAAACGAGACACCAGAAAGAAACCAGGCCGCAGTGCTGCAGCCAGAGCCACGGTGCGGAGCGGCGCAGACGCCATCTTCCCTTGCAGCACCAGGTCCCAGAGAGGAGGGGAACTCAGAACGGAGCTCAGAGCCAGAGAGGAGATGCGCCGGCCTCACGCCCGAGGACACGGCAGCAGTGCCATACTGCCGACGGCAGCGGCGAGCTCACTGAACGGCACCAGACCAACGCACTCAACAGCCCACCAGGCTCCAGAGAGAAGCAGTGGACAGCAATCCGAGGTAAGCCGCTGTGGATCAGCCAGGCGGAATTCGGCAGATTTTTCGGCACAGGGAGCATCTAAAGTTCCCAGGGGCTGGGCTCAGCACAACCTGCAGGGACTCAGAGTGGAGCTCAAAACCAGAAAAGAAATACGCCAGCCTCATGGCTGAGGGCATGGCAGTGGTGCCATACTGCCACCAGCGGCAGCAGCTTCGAATTCACCGAGCCCACTACAGCTCTATCAGCACACTCAACAACAGTGAGTCAAATTGCGGCCCCTAGAGGAGAAATCCTAGTACTGCACTCCCAGGGACTTGACCCAGTGGGGGAGTGGCAGTGGCAGAGATATCACACCATAGTCACAACTTCCCACGGGAGAATGCCCAACCTGACACCCACCATGGTCTAAAGCAGCCTCGATTGACTCCCTGGGTCTGAGACTTTGCAATACAACCCAGTAAAGGAGTAGTGGTGACAGATATCACAGACTCAAGATCCAGAGCACCTTAAGTGAAGTCATAGTGACCCAGGGAAGAACCCAGAGAAGGCACAAACTTCTGAAATCATGCGAAAGAGGAATAACAATGGAGCAATGAATGCCCACAACCCCACAACATCAGAACCTGATAAAATAGAAATTCAGAGATTTCTAGAAGATCAAATAAGGAAAATAACTGTAGAAATAATAGAGGTGTTTCGAAAAGAACTCAGAGAGAGCCAAAAAGAGATAAAGGATGCAATCAATGAAGTAAAGGTCTCAATTCAAAGTATAAACAACCAATTAGACCACATGGAGAATAGAATCTTGCTCCTAGAAGATGATCACTCCAGAAATGAATGCATAGTTTCTAATTTAGAAAAAAATATCCGACAGCAGGAATCTGATATTGAAGAAATATGAGCCCATTTTAAGAGAGCTAACCTAAGAATAATTGGAATAGAGGAGGGAAAAGAAGGTGAAACCAAAGGGATCAACAATATCTTCAAGGAAGTAATAGCAGAAAATTTTCCAAACATAGAGCAAGAGGTCGATACACAGGTCCAGGAAACTTATAGAACTCCCTTTAGACAGGATCGGAGAAGAGGATCCCCACGCCACATAATTGTCAAAATGACCAACGTGGAAGCCAAGCAGAGAATCTTAAAGGCAACAAAAACAAAGGGCCAAGTGACATTCAGAGGCAAACCAATTAGAATCACTCCAGACTTCCCAAACCAAGTCATGAGAGCCAGAAGGGCTTGGAGTAACATATTCCAAACTCTGAAAGAAAACAACTTCTAGCCAAAAATTTCCTAACCAGCACATCTATATATCAAATTAGATGGGGAAATAAGAAGCTTCCTCGACCAACAGAAACTGAAGGAATTTATGTCTTCAAAACAGCACTAGATAAGATACTCAAGGAAATTAACTACAAAGAAGAAATAGGTAACACACACCAGGACCAGAGAAACAAGATTTTCCATCCAACAAAGATTGGTTATCTGTGGAGATTCCATTATTTATGATAGTCTTTTACCTATTTCTAAATTGTATTGTTTGCTTTTATTGTTGCTAATTTTTAGGATTTCTATTTGGAATATTAATATACCTTCAGATATAGCATTTGGAAATATTTTATCCCATTCTACCAGTAACTTTTAACTGTTTACATTGTCTTTGGATATACAATTTTTTTTTTTATTTTTTAGGGAGTTTGTTTACCCTTCTGTTGCCTGTGCCATTGAAATCATATCCAAGAAATCACTGCCAATTTCAATGTTGTGAAGTTTAATGACCCATGTTTATTTCTAAAAGTTTATAGTCTTAAGATTTATATTTAGGTCTTTTATCTATTTTGAGTTAATATTTGTATATGGTGTTAGGTAAGGGTCCAATTTTATTCTTTTTCATGTAATTATTATTTTTCAACAATATTTAGTTAAAAGATTATTATTTCCTCCACCAAATGTTCATGGAAACCTTGTCAAAAATAACTTGACAGTATATGGAAGAATTTATCTCTAGGCTTTTATTTAACTCCAATGGTTTATATATCTGCCTTTATAACAGTACTATACTGTTTCAATTATTGTAGCTTTATAAGGTTTGAAATAAAAAATATACATCTTCTAGCTGTTGTTTTTCAAGATCGTTTTGGGTATCTAGAGTCCATATTCCATATTAGAATAGATTTTTTTCCTGAAAAATAAATAAATAAATGTATGATAGTTTCACCTAAAAAAAATTCTCTGGTAAGAAAGAAAGCAAGAAATATTGAAATGATATCTTTAAGTCATCAAAAGCTTGGTATCAGACAAATGAAACTGTTCTGTGAGATTATCATTGTTAATTTTGGATAAATTGCTATAATACTAGATGTCAACCACTAAGCCACGCATGTGAAGGATGGATGGGGAGGGAACGGGGTAGGGATTGGATAGGTGCTAACTGGGTGATGTGTGCATGTATGTCTACAAAAGTTTTTTTATCCCATTATGATGTATGAATACAGTGCACCAATAAAAAAATTTTTAAAAAGAATAGAAAAGATATATCATACAGTTACTAATTAAAAGAAAGCTACAAAGCTGGCGTGGTTGCACAGGCTTGTAATCCCCGTGCTTGGGAGGTGGAGACAGGAGGATCACGCAGGTTCAAAGCCAGCCTTGCTGGCTTAAGAGACCCTGTTTCCAAATAAAAAGTATAAAATAGGTCTGGGAGTGTAGCCTGGAGGTAGAAGGGTTTCCAGGTACCCCAGTACCACACACACAAAAAAAAAAAAGAAAAGAAAGCTACAGTGGTTATGTTAATATCAAACAAAGTAGGCTTCAGAACAAAGAATCTTGCTATGAAGAGACACATTGCATGAAGATAAAGGGGTCAATTCACCAAGAGAGCATAACAAATTAAAACACTACTCTCTCAATAAGCAATAGTTTTCTTTATAGAAACTCTTCAGTTTAATGCAATCTCATATATTGATCTGCCTTTTAGTTTCTTGTGCCTTTGGGGTCTTGTTGAAAATTTTTTTACCTGTTCCGATGTGTTGGCGTGTTAGAGTTATGCCCTCTCCAAAGAGCTGCAAGGTTTCTGGTCTGATTTCCAAGTTTTTAATCCATCTTGAATTGACTTTTGTCGAGGGTAAGAAACTGGTGTTTATTTCTGTTTTTTCTGCATATGGTTAACCAGTTTTAACACCGTTTGTTGAAGAGGCTATCTTTTTTCCATTGTATGTTTTTGCCTCTTTGTCAAAAATCAATTTGCCATAAGTTTGTGGATTTGTTTCTGGGACTTCTATTCTGCTCCATTGGACCATTTATCTGTTTTTGTGCTAGTACCATGCTATTTTTATTACTGTGACTTTGTAGTATAGTTTGAAGTCAGGTATTGTGATGCCTTCTACATGGTTTTTGTTGCTGAGAACTACTTTGGCTATTCTGTTTTTTTTTGTTGTTCGGAATGAATTTAAGGACTGATTTTTCTATGTCTGTAAGGAATGATCTTGGCAAAGAAAACTATCAAGAACTTCAACAGAGAGCAGACAGATGGGAGAAAATTTTTGTCACCTACTTCTCTGATAGAGGACTAATATCTAGAATATACAGAGAACTCAGGAAACTCAGCACTAAAAAAACAAATAATCCAATCAAAAATGGGCAAGTGAATTAAATAGGCACTTAACAAAAGAAAAATTCCAAATGGCTGATAAATGTATGAAAAAATGCTCAACATCATTAACAATCAGAGAGATGTGAATCAAAACTACCCTGAGATTTCACCTAAATCCAACTAGAATGACAATCATTCAAAACACAAACAGCAACAAATGCTGGTGAGTAAGTGAAGAAGAGGGAACTCTAATACACTATTGGTGGGATTGCAAATTAGTACAACCACTTTGGAAAACAGTATGAAGGATATTCAGAAGAATGGGAATGAACCTACCATATGATGCAGCCATACCACTTCTGGATATCTACCCCAAAAAATGGAAACCAAACTACCAAACTAATACATGTGTATCTATGTTCATAGCTGCACAATTCACCATAGCCAAACCATGGAAGTAGCCAAGAAGTCCACCAACAGATGAATGGATTACAAAACTATGGGATATGTACACAATGGAATTTTACTTTATTTTTTTTATTGGTACATTGCAATCATACATCACATTAGAATACAAGACTTGAGAGGATATACAAGCACACATCATCCAACTAGCCCTCATCCAGTCTCCATCCCATTCCCTCCCCCTCCCTCGATCCCATGCTTGTTTGGTGATTAACTTTGATACATTTGTTTACATACCTCCTGAGTTTTAAAGAGGCTCCATCCTCCCCTATCCCATACCCTATGATTGGTCACCTTAATTGCTTCGCTATAGGGCCCTTTCTATACCTCGACCTCTTCCTTTTACCACTTTCCTCCTAGTTATTGCTGATTGTATCTGGTTTCTATTTTCTGTGATATTTCTCTGTGCATGCCGCATTGCAAGTACTGATCCCATGCTTGATGGCCCCAGTGTTGGCATGGCTACCCGGTGGACTGATCCAGACCTCGCTGGGTCAGGCAGTGGCCTTGCCTCATGGGAGGCCCTGATTCTGGCTTCCCTGGCCCCAACACTGGCCTAACCCCTCGGCTGGCTCCGATCCCAGCCTCAGTGGCCCCAGCACCTGCCCTGCCTCTAGGCAGGCTTCATCCCAGCCTCGCTGACCCTGGCAGTGGCCTAACCCCTCGGCAGGCTCCAATCCTGGTCTTGGAGGCCCCAGTAGTGGCATTGCCTCAAGACAGGCTCCGATGCCGGCCACTGGCCCCATCACCTGCCTACCCCTCGGTAGGCTCTGATACCGGCCTCAGAGGCCCCAGCACCGGCCTTGCCTCGCCTCACAGCAGGCTCCGGTTCCGACCTTGCTGACCCCGGCACCAGCCTAACCCTTCAGCAGGCTCTGATCCCAGCCTCGGAGGCCCCAGCACCGGCCTTGACTCTAGGCAGGCTCCGGTGCCGGCTGCTGGCCCCGGTACCAGCCTATCCCTCGACAGGCTCCAATCCCGGCCTCGGAGGCCCCAGCCTGGCCTTGCCTCACGGCAGGCTCCAATCCCGACCTTGCTGACCCCGGCACTGGCCTAATCCTTTGGCAGGCTCCAATCCCGGCCTTGGAGGCCCCAGCACTGGCCTTGCCTCATGGCAGGCTCCGACCCTGGCCTCGCTGGCCCCGGCACCAGCCTAACTCCTCGGCAGGCTCCAGTCCAGGTCTTGGAGGCCTCAGTAGCGGCCTTGCCTCACAGCAGGCTCCGATGCCGGCCATTGGCCCCGGCACTGGCCTAACCCCTCGGCAGGCTCTTATCCTGGCCTCGGAGGCCACAGTACCAGCCTTGCCTTATGGCAGGCTCCGATGCTGGCCTCGCTGGCCCCAGCACTGGCCTAACCCCTCAGCAGGCTCCGATCCTGGCCTCGGAGGCCTCAGTACCGGCCTTGCCTCACAGAAGGCTCCAATGCCGGCCGCTGGCCCCAGCACCGGCCTAACCCCTCGGCAGGCTCCGATCATGGCCTCGGAGGCCCCAGCACCGGCCTTGCCTCATGGCAGGCTCCATTGCCGGCCGCTGGCCCTGGCACCGGCCTAACCCCTTGGCAGGCTCCAATCATGGCCTCGGAGGTCCCAGTACCAGCCTCAGTAACGGCCTTGCCTCATGGCAGGCTCCGATGCCGGCCTTGGAGGCCCCAACACCGGCCTTGCCTCATGGCAGGCTCCGATCCCGGCCTCGGAGGCTCCAGCACCGGCCTTCTCTCAATCTGAGCACCCTCTTCGCCCAGCAGGTTGTCCCACGTTTCTGATTTCAATATTTCTAGGCTTTTTATGTTACTCCACTGGTTTATATATCTGCCTTTATAGCAGTACTACACTATTTCAATTATTGTACATCTTCAGAAAATGTACATCTTCTAGCTTTGTTCTTTTTCGAGATTGTTTTGGGTATTCAGAGCTCATATTTCATATTAGGATAGATTCTTTCTGAAAAAACAAATAAATGTATGATAGTTTCACCTTAAAAAAAGAAAAAAAAATCCTCTGGTTAGAAAGAAAGCAAAAAGAAATATTGAAATGTTATCTCTAAGTGATCAAAAGCTTAATATCAAACAAATGAATCTGTTATGTGAGATTATCATTGTTAATTTTGGATAAATTGCTATAATATTAGATGTCAACCACTAAGCCAAGCATGGGAAGGAGGGATGGGGAGGGAATGGGGTAGAGATTGGGTAGGGGCTAACTGGGCGATGTGTGTATGTATGTCTACACAAGTTTTTTTTTTATCCCATTATAATGTATGAATACAGTGCACCAATAAAAAAGTAAACAAAAAAAAAGAAAATGTGTCATATATACACTATGGAATTTCACACTGCCATATAAAGAAGAAAAAATTATGTCATTTGCAGGAGAATGGGTAGAACTAGAAAATATTATGGTTAGCAAGATTGGGCATGGTGGCACATGCCTATAATCCCAGTACTCGAGGGCTATGACAGGAGAATGGCAGGTTCAAGGCCAGCCTCAAGGGATGAGGGTGTAGCTCAGAACCTCCCTGGGTTCATCCTCCAGTATCTCCCTCCACCCCCTGCCACACACAGGATGAGTGAGATCATTCAGTCTCAGAAAGTCAAATGTTTTCTCTCATATGTGGAAGCTAGAGAGAAAACAGGAACAAAAAGGGACTTCAGTTAAATGAGGAGAAAGACCAGCAGAAAAGTGTAAGGGGACTGGGGGAAGGGTGGGAAGGGGGGAAGTGAGGCTCGAGGAATAAAACAGTTCAAAGAATGTTACGTTCATATGTGGAGGTTCATTATGCCTATCACACTAACAGGTGTGGAGAGGGATGGGATACAGAGGAAAATACACCAAGTGGTATGTATGAGTGTATCACTTTGAATCTAACGACAATATATAATCACAATACACCAATAAAAGCATATAAAAAAGAATCCCACATGGATGTCAGTGTGTAGTTTATGTGGAGTCTTCCTAACTGTGGGATCCAGATGTGTTTCAGATCTCACTAATAAGCAGTGAGGCAGCCAATAAAGTGCTACATATTTTTATTCTATTCTGTTATGGCCCAAAAGACAGAGTTTGGTGAAGGCAAATGGATGTTTTGCTGAACAGTAGGAAACCATTGTATGCCCAGATTTCCAAAGACTTGTGTGACATGTTGGCAATGTTGAGCACGCATGCACCCTCACGAACACCAGCTTATCAGATGCCGGCAACACTGCCATGTCCTCATTGCATTCATTGTCCCCATTGCAGTTAGTCATGGTCTGTGTTGGCTTCTGATGCTACTGTGACAGCAAAATTATTGCTATAGTAGACAGGCCATGGAAGCCACATACAGGCAGGGCATGTTTACCTCACCAAGATACTTATTTTCTTGGTTGCCTTACTTACTAGTAGCATTTGGTTAGGTACTGTAATTCTTTAGAATTTAGGAAAAAGTGAATATAAGAAAAATAGAATAAGTAGTGAGTAAATGTTTTAGAATGAGTAGTAACTTAATAACCCCTTTGTGTTTTGTTATTGCCCTTACAACTTAAAATGTTATTTAAGACTATTCAGTCAGGCCCCTGCCTGTTTCTCCAACCTTCTTCCTTCTGTCTTTCAGAGGGCATTCTGTAATCTAGTACTACTAAACTTATTTATTTTCTCTCCTGCTCTCTTCTGAAAGCTTCAGGTCAGAGTGCAGGGTGGGCAGCCTCTCCTGACTTTGGTGTCTCTATGGGCATGGACAGAAGCCTACACTGTGAACTTGCAACACTCCACTGTGTGTGAACATTGATATCTCCATGAGAGTTCCTGGGGATGTTAAATATTTAGCAGAACTATTTACACTGGGAGAATAAGGTGTCCTGAGGTGACTTGAGATTTCTTGGTGGTTCTTTCTTTTGTGATTTTTTAACCCATCTTATGATAGTAAAAATACTAAAACTGGCTTTTCTCTTATTCTTTCTCCTTCTATAAGTCATTTAACTCTCCTGAATTCAATTTGGGAATCTGTAATGAAGATGATAATTGACAAAATGTTGCTGAGAGGAGTAAAGAGGTACCATAGACAAAAAGTGGCCTCACATTTGTGGTCCTAGGTTATTGCTCTGCCTTGTGAATTTAGAAGTTAGAAGTGGAGTTCCTAAAGATAGCAAGAAGTCACTAATTGCCCTCACGATTAGGACTCAGTTGTCCTGAAAGGTGATTTTGTTTGATGCTTTTTTTTTTTAAACTTTCTATTAATAGTGTCTCAATCGTGAACAAGGTATTAAGTGGATCAAAAAAGAAAGACTTCCAGCATTTTTGGAAAGTGATTGCTACTTTGAATACAGGTATTGGAGTTCCCGTAATACAAGTATCTTAAATGCCTTTTTTTTTAAAACCTTAAGTCATTTTTCTATGATTCCTTAGTAAAGTGGTATGCCTTTGAAGCAAATGGAATTGGGATCTACTTACTGTGGAATAAAGAGGACAGAGCACTGGCAAAAAAAAAAATCACTTAACTTTTCCAAAAATTTCACAGAAACATTACCTAATAAATGTACTTGAGTTGCACTTCTTTATCATTGTACTTTAAAAATGATCTATTGATAATGGTATTTATGTGCAGGTGCTTAAAATGATTGTTAGTATGGCATTCAAAAGATTGAATATCAGTACAAGGGCCAATGTTCCCTGATTTTAAAGTGTAAATGCCTAAACATTCTGACATTTTACTAAATTTTGATATTTTCTCAGAACAATCATTTTTAAAATAAAAATAAATTAAAACAAAAATATTAACTAGTGAATAGCTCTATGAATAAGTCATTAATATCAGCACAGCCTAGGAGAATCAACTCACAGAGCTAGGAAGGGAGATTGGTTTTTCAATACACTAAGTAAAATTTTAGGTGCTTTTTTTTGCATTCTACCATATTTAAAATTTATTTCAAAATTTATAATTTCTACAATGCAGGTTAGCCAAATTGGTCTCACAAGTAAGATGGAGCCAGTCAGGTATGAATTTTACAATAGGTACAAATATTTCTCCCTGGATCCTGAGAAAACCACTTACTCCACCGCCTCCTGATAAGGAAGATGACAATCTTATAATTCTGAAAAAGTTCTACGTTTCTCTTGGCAAGGTAAAATTATGAGTATTTTTGGCAACGTGGCACTTCAACAAAACCTTTTGTTTCTGAGGCATATATCTCATTAATTCCATTGAACAAGGAAAATTATTTCAAATATTTTAAAGCTGACTTAACAGTAGTTTCTTTGGATTTGTGCTGACTTGTTTGATTGGCACTCTTTCACATAAAATGCAATTAGAGATATTACTTTCATATATCAGAGGCAACAGAAGTGAGGTTGAAAAACAGTAATACTCAGTATCGTGTAGGGAGCAAGAATAAAGTCTGTTATACATGGTTTATTTCTGTATTACAAAATTGTTATTTGGATTGTTACTTTTGTACAAAAGATGTTTAATTGGCTCTTCTTTCTGTTGTTTAAATAATTCCTTAGTAGTAAAATTTATTACTGATCAACTGATAAGAGATAATTTTGTCCTCCATGGTTATAGAAATGTGGGGTTAGGTAAGTGCATTTGAAGAGATGGAACCTGGAATCAAATTTCTGTTCATATTGTCACAGCATGATGAAAACTGTTATTTGATTTTTTGGCCTCTGATTATCAGCTCTTATCTTTGGCAACACACTCCCTGGTTGGTAATACACAATCATATACAAAATAGAAATGGCAAATGTGTGGCCCATCTGGTTCTGCTCTTTTAGGCTCCATCCATGACAGACATTGCTAATCAATTGTGACAGGTTTTTTTCTGAGCTAAGAATTGACTCCAAATTCCTTTTAACAGAGTATTTTGGACAGGTCCGTCCAACTGATCAAAGATGTCATACTCTTTGCCATCTGTGTTGGAATAGATAGATTTATGTTACTTCAACATTTGTGTGTGTGTGTGTGTGTGTGTGTGTGTGTGTGTGTGTGTTTGATGCTGGGGATTGAACCCAGAGAAATTCTATTTCCAAGCTACACCCCAGCCCGATTTTTTATTCTTTCTTTTTGAAACAGGGTTGCACTAAGTTGGGGAGGGCTTCACTAAGTAGCTGAGGCTGTCCAAGAACCTAGATTCTCCTGTCTCAGCCTCTCAAGTACTGGTATTACAAGCATGTACCACCATGCCCGGCTTAACTTTCTTTTTTTCATGTGTAGCTTCTAGTTAATTTTGTTGCTGGGGCATCTCTATCAATGATATTTGTAGAAGATGTTAAAAATTATACCTATTTCATTATTTCTGTTGAATATACTTAGTGATATAGCAAAGGCAGATTTTCTTCTCTCTTATACTTATTAAGTACTTAGTTTTTCTCTTAATTTACATATTATAGAAATTCCAGAAACATAATAAAATATGACTGATAGTTGAGGCCAATAAGGGATGATCAATTTAAGGAGAATAACTTATGACTCCTAACATTCGATTTTTGTCCTCTAATTATCAGCTCCCAAATATACGTAGCAAAAATCCAAGCAAATTTACTTTTACTGTTTTCTTAAATGAAAAAAAAATTTCTATTTACTTGATTAATACTTTGTATTACCATTTTTCATAGCCTTTGGACTTTCAGAATTCACATTTCTTTGAGCTCTTAAGTTACTTAAGCTATAACTATAGATAAAAATTGATACTTATGATAATTGAGAATACTTCCTTAAGCCTTTAAATATAGCCTCTAAACATGAATAATTGACCCGTCTTTTAGCTTCAAGTAGATTAATTAGCTGAGACTGATTTCTTTCTCCCCTGTCCTCTACTCCCTTATCCTTTTTGTGTAGTTGAAATAGCAGGGATCTTTTCTCAATTTCCTGCTCATTTCTCAATTATTTTGGCCTCCTCTAAGTGCTTAGGATGCTGCTTGGAAGAGTAGAGGCTCAATAAGTGAATGTTAACTGAATCTACAGTTAATAATAAATTACTTGCTTGAAAAGAAAGGGGATAGAAATGACTTAGTCTCTTAAAGCTTTTGTGTACTGAGGGAACCTCACTTCTACTGACTACACAGAAGGCACCTCTCCTTTCTCTTGCTTTAGTCTTCTCATATGGCCTGTCTGACCCTGCTAATTCTGAATAATAGAAGAAACTGTCAGCAACTTAGCAAAACCCTATCTCAAAATAAAAAATACAAAAAAGGGCTGGGAATGTAGCTCAGGGGTAGAGTGATCCTATGTTCAAACCCCAGTATCACTGCCACCACCACCACAAAACAAAACAGAACAAAACGAAACTTACCTGAGTCTACTGCAGAGGGGCAGCTTAGCTTGTAGAGGTTCCAGTGGTACTCAGAGTCTCTGTGACATTGTTACATGGGGCTGGGGGAAGGAGCTGATAAAAACATTGAGCCTGGTCAGACAGAATTGAGAGAATGACACATTTGGAAAAGTTGTAAACGGGAACAGCTAGCCAAATTCATCAAAGGAACCATGAAACTTGTGAATCCAGGAAGTAAGGTTTTATGCCCTGCTTTAATCATAAATGGCCTGAGAGTAAGAATGAAAGAGAAAATATGTGTGTGGGGGTGGGTGGGGTACTGGAGATGGAACCCAGGGGCATTCTACCTCTGAGCTACACACCAAGCTCTATTTTTCTTCTTTATTTTGAAACAGGGTCTCCCTTGAGTTGTAAAGGGCCTCACTAAGTAGCTGAGGCTGTCCTTGAATCATGATCCTCCTGTCTCAGTCTCTTGAATGCTGTGATTACAAGCATGTGTCATCTACCCGGTTTGTGGAAGAGAATTTGATGTATACTGTGATCATTTTTCCCCCTGGTTATCTAATATGAAAGAATCTGGACTGGAATTTCCTTCATAGTACAATTTTCTTCTTTTTTTTTGTGTGTGTGTGTGGTGCTGGGAATGGAACCCAGGTGTATTCTACCTCCGAGTTACACTCCCAGCCCTATTTTTATTTTTTATTTTGAAACAGGGTCTCACTGAGTTGCAGAGGTCCTCACTAAGTAGCTGAGACTGTCTGCAAACCAAGATTCTCCTGTCTCAGCCTCTCAGGTACTGGGATTACACGCGTATGCCACCACTCCCTGCTCAATTTTCTTTTCTTTTCTTTTTTTTTTTTTGTGGGATTAAGGATGGAACTCAGGGGCTTTCTACCTCTGGGCTACACTCCCAGACCTATTTTTATATTTTATTAAAAACAGGGTCTCATTAAGTTGCTGATAGCCTCACTCAGTAGCTGAGTCTGGCTTTGAACCTGTGCGATCCTCCTGTCTCAGACTCCTAAGCACTAGGATTACAAGTGTGCGCCACCATGCCCGGCTCAATTTTCTTTTTTTAATAGAATAATTTTTTCTTTTATGTACCATACTACATAGATTGAATATTATTATGATGATTTGTCCAGGGATGTGATTGGGAAGGATACTGTTTATTATACTGTTTATCTGATGTTAAATTAATATACCCCTTTGTTCCTAGGCCTCATACACTCAAACAAAAGACTGGTTTACACTAGCAAAACAAAGTCAGAAAACAGTATGCACCTTTTCATTACCCTGTTGTATAACCCACAACGCAACTGAACCGCCAGTTATTTCATCTGTTTCTGGTAAGTCAAAAAGGGCAAGAATGACCTCAGAGATAGTCTTTAAGTCTTTTCCTCCTCCCCCTCCTCCTCTTCCTCCTCCTCCTCCTCTTCCTCCTCCTCCTGCTCTTCCTCCTCCTCCTCCTCCTCCTCCTCCTCCTCCTCCTCCTCCTCCTCCTCTTCTTCTTCTTCTTCTTCTTCTTCTTCTTCTTCTTCTTCTTCTTCTTCTTCTTCTTTTTCTTCTTCGGTGGTACTGGGTTTTTTATATTTTACTTGGAAACAGGGTCTCACTAAGTTGCTGAGAGCCTCACTAAGTAGTTGAGGCTGGCTTTTAACCTGTGCAATCCTCCTGTCTCAGCCTCCCAAGAATGGGGATTACAAGCGAGTGCCACCAGGCCTGGCTTCTCCTTCTTCTTCTTTTGTGACATGGGGAAATGAACCCAAGGACATTCTACTGTCAAGCTACACCCTGGCCCTTTTAATTTTTTTTTTTTTTGCTTTGTTTTGAAATGGGATCCCCCTAGGTTGCTGAGAGTCTCACTAAGAGAGTGTCCTTGAACCTGCGATCCTCCTGTCTCACCTCCCAGGTACTGAGATTACAGGCATGCACCACCCTTGCCCAGCTTGTTTGTTCTAATCTCACAGGCTAAAACCTAGTGGTTGGGAAAATGTACTCACACTGCCCTGCCTCTGCTGTAGTCCTTGCTTCTCTTTGAGAGGTAGGTTGGCCTGGTTCAAGAAGATTTGTGATTTTTGATCAGTGATTCCACTTCTTCCTTTTGGGAAATGCCTGGTCTAGTGTGTGATACCTAATCTGTGTTGTGTTTGTCTCCTTTCTGGGCATGTTGAAGAATCATAGTACTTGGTAATTACAAGCATCTGCCGCCAAGCTGGTTGGTGTACATATATTTTTCAATAAAAATTATGACATCTTTTTTAATGTACTGAGATTGGAAACATAATAACTAAGATTGATTATTGAAAATGAGTACAGCAAGGAATTACTTGATTAGTGGCAGGTCAGGGGGTAGCTCGAGCATATGAAGTACTAGTGCTGACATTTGATATTTCATTGGTTTCTAAAAGAGAGGGAAGGAGCTAAATACTATATATGTTTAAAAAGTATAAACATAATCCATTCAAAATCTTCATAAATACCTTATGTTGTTTTGTAACTTTAATGAGAGGTTGCAAGTATGTTGGTATTTGAATTTTCCTTATAAAATAGTGAATTTTTTTAAAAACTGATAATGTTGACTTCAGTTCTGGTCTGATCATCTGTCATCTCATCATCTATGGCAGCTAATTTTCCTTTATTTTACAATATGAAAATATACATATTTCTAATTCTATAATATTTTATATTTTGTTATTCTATGCCAATCTGAAAACTGTATTTTAAAAGCATACAATAGCCCAGGGTGGTGGTGCATACCTGCAATCCCCAGTACTTGAGAGGCTGAGACATGAGGAGGGCAGCTCAAGGACAGCCACAGAAAGTAATGTGACTCTCGGCAACCTAGGGAGACCCTATTTCAAAACAAAACATAAAAAAGGGCTGGGGGTTTATCTTGGAGGTAGAATGCCTCTGAGTTCAATTGCTAGTACTCCCCCAAAAGCACACAATATATTTTTTTCAATATTCCTGTGTTAGAAATATCAATGTTTAGTTCATCTGCTACCTTTCTCCCCTACTATGTTCAGGAAAAACAAGGTTAATCCCTGTTGGCAGATGTTTTCCTACTGGTTCCAAATGTGGCTTCAGAATATTTCCGAAGACAGTGGTTTACACATAACTTCCCATGATAAACCCATTTGTCACACAGTCTCTATAGCATCTCTCTCTCTTTTTTTTTTTTGGTGGTACTGGGGTTCCTGGAAGCCCTTCTACCTCCGGGCTACACTCCCAGACCTATTTTTATATTTTTTATATGGAAACAGGGTCTCCTAAGCCAGCGCGCATGGCTGGCTTCAAACCTGCGCGATACTCCTGTCTCTGCCTCCCAAGCGTGGGGATTACAAACATGCGCCACCACGCCCGGCTATAGCATCTCTTTAATAGTAAAAACTTTGTACTCATATCTAACCTAATTATTTATGATTTAAATACAGAGAGTTCTATTTTTGATGATGGAATTCACCCCAGGACAAAAAAGGGCCCATCTAAATTAATTTCTGAACTTGAAGAAGAGGAACAAGGATCTATATCTCTAAAAGACACTCCTTCTCAAGCTCTTCTGAGGATATACCTTGAAAAGAAAGAGGATGTGGTTGACAAAAGCCTGACATTGCATTTCTCAACATGTGAAGAGTTTTTAAACTTGTTTGTACAATTTATTTTGAGAGTAGCCGTTGAGCAAGTAATCGGAGTGCCAATTAGAGAAAGCCTGGGAAGTATAGATTTCTATAAAGTAGAGCAAGTGGTGTTTGATGACTGTCTCGATCCTGACTTGGGGGATCATTTTAGTGAATCAGTCTCAGCCATAAAGGAGAAGTCAGAAGAGATCTTAGAAAAAGCAAGTTTAAGATCAAATTGTGAGAGCATTGGATCCGAGGCCAGGGCTGACTGGTGTGTGTCTCATGGAACTTATGACATTGGCAATAGAAAGGAATTTGAAAGATTTAAAAAATTTATCAAAGGCACATTAGGAGAGAGGTATTGGTGGCTGTGGATGGATATTGAGAGGTTAAAAGTTCTTAAGGACCCTGGAAGACATCAAAGGTATTTATTTTTTATTTTTTCCATCTTTTTTTAAAAATAAATTATAGAATATTTGCTTGAATTCAGGCAGAAAGCCTGAAATAAAAATAAAAATGTAATTTATACTTTTGAAGGACTATAATGATAAAATTTATTTTATAGTAATAAATTTGACTTCACAAGTTTTCTGATTTTATAGCTTTCAGGTACGAATAATAGTAATTATTTGGGTTTGGAGACTGTTTCTTCCTCAAAATTATAGAACTATTCTAAAATTATTCTACTTATGTTTTCATAACATTCCATGATGTAGAATTTTTATAGACACAATATCAGTTATATGAACACACTCACACAAGATATGCATACCAGTATAAAGGCCTGTTTCTAGTAGCCTGTTCCTGGTTAAAAATTTCATGATCTTTGGTTGGATTCCATCTAGCTGGATATCTGAATGAATCTGTCTGCTAGAGGGCCACCTGGAGGCCTAATGGGACTCAGGTTGTCATTTGACCAACTCCATATATTGTAGATTACTCTAAGTCTAAGAATCTTAAGAGGATACTACTTTAGGACATATATGGACAAGTTCATGTCTTGTACATAGTTTCCTCATCTGCTTGGAAGCAAATCAACTATAGTAGGCTGCAATTCCTATTAAGGGTTTGACTGAGTATAGAGTGACTGGATTACTCCAGTTATTTTAATATGTTCACTCATAGAGCTTATAGTTACCACAGCAGGGGTCACTAAACAAATGGTTGATGATGAAGCATGGCCTGAATGGTCATGGAGTGAAGGTCATTACCATTTTTCAAGACATATCAGGGAAGTTATGTGTAAATAATCTACATAAGTTTTTTTCCAGATCAATTATATAGTTCTCATTGTTGCTATAATTATTTACAACGAATTAGTGGCTTAAAGCAACTAAATTTTACTTGTTTTCTGAGGTTTAGAGATCAGAAAGTTCTGGGAAAGAATCAATTCCCTTGTTTTTTTCTGGTTTATGAAAGCTACCTACATCCCTTAGTCTCCTTCCTCCATTTTTTTTATAATGTGCTTTTATTGGTGCATTATAGCTCACAGATAAAGTAAATCATGTGATAATGACATACATGCACGCAACACTTGCCGGGTCCCCTGCCTGCCTCCCCATCTCACCCCTTTCCAATACACAGCACTGAGGTTGATGTTGGGATATTCACATATGTACACATAGTCGATGGTGGTATTTTCACTAATGAATTTCAGTTTTCCTACTCCCCTTCCCTTAGACCACTTCCCTGGCTCCACTGAGGTTTCTCCTTCATTATCTGGAGTCCCTCTGGCATCCCAATCACTCCCTAGCTTATGTATATTAGAGAAAACATATGATCCTTCATTTTCTGTGACTGGCTAATCTCATTTAACACAAATCTTCCCCAGGTCCTTCCTTTTTTTTTTTAAATGACATAATTTTTTTCTTCTTTATTGCTGACTAGAATTTCGTTGTGTGGATATTTCATGATTTTGTAATTTTTCATCCTTCCTCCATTTTCAAAGCTGTCAGAATGGCATTTTGTCTTCTCTCTGACACCTGTATCATCCTCACGTCTTTATGACCCTGTCCCTCCTTCCCCTCTCTTTAACAGACTCTTGTAATCACATTGGGACTACCCAGATAATCCAAGACAATCTCCTTCAATACTCATTTAATCATATCTGAAAAATCTCTGAGCACGTAAGATAACACATTCTGAAGATGAGGACGTGCACATTTGTGCAAGGCCATTCAGCCTACCATAAATGCCCTTCTCATTCCCATAATTATGAGAAATTTTTTTAACTCTACAAAAAATTTTGGTACTCAGATAAATCAGTGTTGGTTTTGAGATAGCTCACTATTTGTCTTAAATGTTTACATTTGTGTAGTAGACTATTGTATTGATCTGTATGTATATGTAGATATGAATTTTATTTCAGACATCTTGAGAAGATGAAAAAATGCTATCTGGTAAGCAGTGGAGATTACTATCTTTCTGCAGAAATCTTATCAAAATTTAAACTGTTAGATGGATCTCAGTGGACTGAAGAACATTTAAAAAATATCCAATCTGAGGTTGTGAAGCCTTTACTTCTATATTGGTAAGAAAAATAATGTAAATTGAAGTTTTTTACTTTCCCTTTGCTTAAGTTAGTTATGAGTTAAACTTTTTGTCTTAGAGATGTATAATTTATGTAAATTATAATAACCAGGTTATTATATCCTTTAACTTTGGAAACATGTTCCTCATGTTCCTCTATACCTCATCATCCCATAAAAGTAGTGTGTGTGTGTGTGTGTGTGTGTGTGTGTGTGTGTGTGTGATGTAGCTAGAGTTATAGATATCATCTCAATAAATATTTTTTGAGCATGCTCTTTATTTTATTTTATTTTTTATTTTGTGGTACTGAGGATGGAATCCAGGGGCTTTCTACCTCTGGGTTACATTCCTAGACCTATTTTTAAGCATATGCCACCACACCCATCTGAGCATGCATTTTAGACCAAGTGTTGTGCTAAGAATAAAGGACAAAACCTGGTGAAGTGCAGATGTCTCAGTCTGGTGGGAAGAACATACAGGTGAAATTAGTATTATAAAATATGTGGAGCCAGGCGTGGTGGTGCAGGCTTGTAATCCCCACGCTTGGGAGGCGGAGACAGGAGGATCATGCAGGTTCAAAGCCAGCCTCACTGGTTTAAGAGACCCTGTTTCCAAATAAAAAAATATATATAAAAAAATAGGTGCCTGGGAGTGTAGCTTGGAGGTAGAAGGGTTTCCAGGAACCCCAGTACCACCAAAAAAAAATATGTGTGGAGAACACACACCACATGGCTTCACCCCTTAGCACGTATTTTACCTGAGATTCTGGGACTCAAAGCCTTTTTATGTGGACACTCAATGCAATAAACTTTCCTCTTAGTACTGCTTTCATGGTGTCCCATAGATTTTGGTAGGTTGTGTCTCTGTTTTCATTTGATTCCATAAATTTATTTATTTCTTCCCTAATTTCTGCTCTTACCCATTCGTCATTCAATAGTGTATCATTCATTCTCCATGAATTTGAATACTTTCTTTTGAGTTTCCTGTTGTTGATTTCTACTTTTATTCCGTTGTGGTCTGAAAAGATGCAAGGAATTATATTACATTTTTTTGAATTTGATGGTATTTTCTTTGTGTCCCAGGATGTGATCTATTTTGGAGAAGGTTCCATGGGCTGCTGAGAAGAAAGTGTATTCTGTAGTTCCTGGTTGAAATAATCTGAAAATGTCTATTAGGTCCATTTGGTTTATGGTTTCCTTTAGTTCTAAAGCTTCTTTACTCATCTTTTGCCTTGAAGATAGATCCAGTGGTGTGAGAGGCGTATTAAAGTCTCCCAGAATTATTGTATTTGGGTCTACTTGGGATCTTATGTCCAGAAGGGTTTGTTTTACAAATGTAGTTGCCCCCACATTTGGGGAATAAATATTTACTATCATTATATCTTCTTGGTGTATTGTTCCTTTTAATAAAAGGAAGTGCCCTGATTTGTCTCTTTTGATGTGTTTTAGTTTAAAGTCTGTTTTGTTGGATATCAGGGTTGCTACCCATGCTCTTTTTTGGTCACTGGTGGCATGGTATATCTTTTTCCATCCTTTCACCTTCAGTCTGTGAATGTCTTTGGCTGTGAGGTGAGTTTCTTGCAGACAGCATATATTTGGATTATGTTTCCTAATCCACATTGCCAGTCTATGTCTTTTGATTGGTGAGTTAAGTCCTTTGACATTAAGAGATATTACTGAAATATGATTTTTGTTTTCTGCCATTTTGTGTTCTGTCTACTCTTGGGTGGTGTGATCTTTCTTCTTTACTTAAATGGCCCACTTATTAACTTCCTCTCTTCTCTGATTCTGAAGTCTGCTTCTTTTTTCTTCCTTATGGTTTATTTCTTTAAGAATTTTCTCTAGTGTTGGCTTTGAATTCATGAATTTTTTGAGATTCTGTTTATCCTGAAAGACTTTGGTTTCACCATTGATCTTGAATAGTAGTTTTGCTGGATAGATGAGCCTTGGTTGGAAGTTATTTTCTTCCAGGGTCTGAATCACGTCGTACCAGTCCCTCCTAGCATTCCTGACCTGGGTTGTATAGTCTGGGGTGATTCTTATTGTTTTGCCTCTATATGTCACCCGTCCTTTTGTTCTCACTGCTTTTAAGATTCCTTCCTTAGCCTCTATGTTGGTCAATTTGGTTATTATGTGGCATGGAGTGGTTTTTCTTTGGTCCTGTCTCAGTGGATTTCTGTATGCCTCCTGGACTTGAAGGTTCAAGTCTCTTTCCATATTTGGAAAATTCTCTGAGATTATTTCCTTGAAGATATTACAGATGCCCTTGGTCTGTACCTCTATCCCTTCCTCAATTCCTATTATCCATAAATTAGGACGCTTCATATTATCCCATAATTGCTGGATGTTTAGGTTTTGTTGCTGTAAAGATTTCTGTATATTGCTGACTGTGTTTTTGGTTTGGGATGTACTGTCTTCTAATATTGATATTCTGTTTTCCATTTCATCTAATCTTCCAGAATTTCTTTCTATTGCTGTCTTTATTTCACTTATTGCCTCTTTCATTTCATTCCAGACCTCTTTCTGATTCTTTTTTAGTGTTTCTAATTCACCTTTCACCTCCTCTATACTTGTTTTAAATCCTTTCATCATATTGTACATCAAGATTCTGAACTCCCCTTCTTGCATTTCTAGTAGGTCAGTATTCGTGATTTCTGCTGTCTCTTCATAATTCCTGGTTCTCATATTTATAGCGTTCTCTGTCTTGTTTTTCTGATTTCTACCCATCGTTCGTGAGTATTATGCTTAGTCTAATCTTAATATTAGGAGATTAGGGGTATTGGCAAGTCATCAGAGCCTTTCCAGTGTTGAGGGTGAGTGATGTGGGAGGAGCTGGGGTGATTGGTAAAGGAGTTGGAGTAGGTAGAGGATATGTTTAGGTTGAGAAAGACTTTAAGTATGATAAAGTAGTATCTTGCTAGGAATGAGAGAGAGTTAACTAGTAGGACTCTTGTCGTTAGTAGAGTAATTATGGATATAAGAAATACTTTGAGTATTGAATCAGGAGGTATATTATGGGGAAAAGTTTTGGGGGAAAAAGCATGTAGGTTAGTGTGGGAAGGTTTGTAAATAGGGGTGATGGAAGGAGCAGACAAACATAAAAAAAAATCCACACAAGATACCAAGACTATTTTGTAATCCAAGAAAAAGAAAGGAAAAACCAATCAAAGGAGGAGAACGAAAAAATGAGGGAAAGAGGAAGAAAGAGGAAAAAAGAACAAGACTAAAATAGAAGGAACTAGCCGCTGTGTGAAATCAGAAAATATATACAACAAGTTAAAGTAAAAGAAGTGTGGGTTAAGAGAAAAAAAAATAAAACAGCAATAACCATATCAAAACAAAAGCACTATAAAAGCAAAATAAAACAAAACATCCACATTAAAAGTAAAACAAACAGTCCTACTTATTTACGCATATGGGGTCAGGTCCATATAATATGTGCGTATCTGATTGCTTTGGTAGCTTTCAGAATATAATCCAATGTCTCTTAGTTTTCTTTGTACTCTATTTTTATCTTCTTAGGTCACTCTGGGTGTTTGGATACCTTTCTCTCCTTTAACTGCTTTAGGTTTATGTGTCCGGATGTCTGGTTTCACTGTTATTTGATTCTGTACAATTCACAGGTTCTGTGAAATTCCAACCTGTAGTCAGCACCTCTGCACTCACCACCCTAGACTCCTGCCTGTGCTTCCCTACAGCAGGGGTGGAGGATGACCAAAGTACAATTGGAACCTCCCCCTGAGGTCCTGTGCAGATATTGTGGCCCGATGGATTTTCCTGTGTCTCTGGAAATTCCAGCTGGGCTAGCCGTTGTGGTCCCAAGATGTACCCTGGGCAAATGGATGCCGGTTCCTGGATGCCCACACTTACTGCCAGAGCTCTGCCTATTCTGAGAGTGCAGGCTGGGTGTGATGCTATTACTGGACCCAGGTGTGAGTGGATGCAGCTGCCTATTGCTGCTGGTATGCTCTTCCAAGGTGTATTGAGCTGTGTTCTCGCTTAGAACTAAGCGTCTGGCTACCAGGCAGGTGGGAACACCCAGCGGTGGGCCAGGGGTGCAGGATAGGTGCTCACGGGTCCAGGTGCACAGGCAGTGCGCGGTGTCCAGCAATGGTCTCTGCCTCCCGCGGGACGTAGAAGCTGGGGGTGCCCCAAGGAGATTTCCAGGGCATACAGGGCTTTCGCAGCCTGAAAGGCAGGCTCTGGCAAGGTGGCGGGGGCTAGACACACATGCAAGCTCCGAATTAGGGGTGGCAGTGGCACAGGCACTGACTACTAGCAGGGGACCGGGGCGCAGACAAGGTGCGCGAGGAGAGTGCTGTGTTCTGAGGCTTGGGCCAGTGCTGGGAGGTTGGGGCTGCGGCGCACGCTGGGACCCGTACTTTCCCTGGGCGGACTCAGGTACCGGGCGTCCTTGGTTCAGGGTTCCTTGGAGGTCTCTGTGCTGTTGTGATCCAGTTGCTGGTGACACACAGAATTCTGACGTGGGTGCTGCTCGCTGCTTAAGATGAGGTCCTAAGTCCGTTTTCAGTCCCGGATTATCTTGCCGCAGCTAGCAGCCCGCCGATGGGCGTTCCGATTGTATCTGCATCAGGTCCGGTGTCCGATCTTTGTTGTTGTTCTTCTTCTTCAAGTTCAGGGTTCCGCTGAGGTACCTGGATCTGTTTTGGTTCCTGGTATGTATTTATTTTGTTGATTAAGACACTGCTTTCATGAATATAATGCACCAATTAAAAAAAAAAGACACTGCTTTCTAAGTATTTGAACTTTATTTGCTTCAGCTACTGAGAAGTGCTGTGTCCCTCAGTCCCCATTTTGAAAAAAAAAAAAAAACCAAAAAACTGCAGGATGCTTTTTATCCTAAACTAATAATGGACTTTGGATTCTCTTCCATTCCTAACCTGTGTCCACAATGGGAAAATATCTACTTTTTGCTATTGTAAGGGGAAGTAATTTCCTACTACAACCTGTAATGTGGAAATAGGAATTAGTCCTTGGGATTGGTATCTGGAGGAAAACCTGATCCAAGAAGCAATTAGTTGTAGACCTTGACAGCTTAAGTTAACCTTATATATAATAAAGAGTTAACCCACAGACTGAGTACTAGGATATCCACCCAATTAAGTGTGGCCTTGATATTGTGCCAGACATTCTTTTTTCTAGGTTTCTGGCAGTAGAGTTGGTCTTTCATTTATACATATTGTTGTAAAATTAACTCTTAGCTTCACATTTGAGACTTTAAATAGATAATATGAATCATAACCCACTTCAGTAGCATACTTGAACATTATAAAAATTTTTATATTTTAAATGTTAATTTTATTCTACCAATTTAGTACTATAAATACTGAACTGCTTTAAAATATCACACTATATTTTTGTATCACACTATATTTTTGTATATAAAAATGTAAGTTATTTAAAATTCATTTATGAGCTGAGTGTGGTGGTGCATGCTTGTAATCCCAGCATTTGGGAGGCTGAGACAGGAGGATTGCAGTTTTCAGGCAGCCTCAGCTACTTAGTGAGGCCCTTTGCAGCTCAGTGAGCCCCTGTTTCAAAATAAAGAAGGAAAAATAGGACTGGGGGTGTAGCTCAGAGGTAAAATGCCCCTGGGTTTCATTCCCAGTACTTCAATAAATAAATAAATAAATAAAAATAAAAAACATAATTCACTTATGTATAAATATCTTTTTTCTTATCAGACAAATAATAATTTGAACATAATTTTTCCAATGCATATTGCCTCTTTATCTGAGTGAATAGGATCTCAGGCAGTTGACATATAGAAAAATCTTTTTTAAAGCTACAGCAGGAAAGGAAATAGAAATTATTAGAAAATGGATATAGTAAGATTGATAAGTGGAGCATGAGTGTTATTTATTTTGCAGGCTTTTATTTGTGAGACTTATTATTTAGTTTAATCTTAATATCTTTAATTTTAAAATTGTTTTTTTTTTAATAAATAGGGCACCACGATTCTGTGTTACACATACAGCCACAGCAAAATATGCTAGTGCTGAGCTGAAATTCTGGCACCTTCGTCAAGAGAAACCAAGGAAGGATATCGACCCTTTTCCACAAATGGCGACCCTCTTGCCATTAAGACCTAAGTCTTGTATTCCACATATGCCTAAGGTCCAGGTAGGGTGGAACTGATGCTTGATTAAATATCCCCACTGACATGTTTTTAGATGATACTTTCATTGGTTTCATCATAAGCTCTGTTTGTTGGAATGGTGTTTACTAATGTACATGCTGCCACAAGTAGGAAATAAGAAAACTTAAAATCTGTTCTCCATCAAGCAGCCAAAGTGATCCTTTCAAAATACATGATCATGCTAGGCATGGTAGCACACACCTGTAATCCCAGTTCTTGGGAGGCTGGGATAGGAGGATTGAAGGTCTGAGGCCAGCCTCAGCAACTTAGCAAAACCCTCAGCAACTTAGTGAGACCTTGTTTCAAGATAATAAAATATGGCTTAGGGTGTGGCTTGGGGGTAGAATGCTTCTTCTGGGTTCAATCCTGTGTATACTAGCTTAAAAAAAATCATGTCACTCATCTGCTCAAAATTCTCCATTGACCTCCTCTTGCACTCAAAATAAAATCTAAGGTCTGCACATCTGTACAGGCCCCTGCCATTCTCTTGACCTTGTTTCCTGCCACAGGTACCTTTTTTCTTATACAAAGAGAAACCCCAGAGCTTTACACTTGCTCACCTCCTTCAGATGATCCCTCTGGATACCCACGTGGCTCCCCTATCGCTACCTTATACATCTGCTTAAGTCTCAATCCTTGACTCTTCTCCTAGGCATATTTATGTTGAATAGCACTCCCCATCTCTCTCTGTGTCCTTTGCTTCACTTTGTTTAGCTTTATTGTATTTATGACTATGTGATTTAGCTGATTGTTTTGTTTTACCTTCTTTTTTTTAGATTCATTTCTTTTTTTGTTTTTTTGTTTTTTTTAAATTTTTATTGGTGCATTATATTCATCCATCATATTGTGGTAAAAAAAAAAAAACTTGTGTGTACAAACATGTACACATCACTGATTTAACCCCTACCCATTTCCCACCCCATTCCCTCCCCGTCCTTCCTTCCCTTGCTCGGCTTAGTGGTTGACTTCGATATGTTTAAGTACATTGTGTGTTTTAGAGATTTTCCTCTTCCCCCTCCTTTCTCCTTCCTTATGTTGCCTTGTTTGCTCCTCCATAGGATTTTCTTTTTCATCTAGAGTTCCTCCAATGACCCGTTTCTCCCTAACTCTCACATATTAGGGAAAGCATCTGATTTCTTATTTTTTCTGACTGACTAATCTCACTTAGCATAATGTCCTCCAGTTCCATCCATTTCCCTGAAAATGATGTAATTGAGTTTTTTTTGATGGTTGAATAAAATTCCATTGTGTACATATCCCACAGTTTTGTAATTCATTCATCCGCTGATGGACATTTTGGTTGGTTCCATAGTTTGGCTATGGTGAATTGTGCAGCTATGCACATAGATACACATGCATTAGTTTGGTAGTTTGGTTTCTTTTCTTTTGGGTAGATACCCAGAAGTGGTATTGCTGGATCAAATGGTAGATTTGTTTCCATTCTTCTAAGGATTCTACATACTGTTTTCCAAAGTGGTTGCACTAATTTGCAATCCCACCAACAATGTCTTAGAGTTCCCACTTCTCCACATCCTCGCTAGCATCTGTTGTTGTTTGTGTTTTGAATGATTGCCATTCTAGTTGGAGTTAGGTGAAATCTCTCTGATTTGCATCTCTCTGATTGCCAGTGATGTTGAGCATTTTTTCATGCATTTATTGGCCATTTGAATTTCTTCTTTTGTGAAGTGTCTATTTAGTTCACTTGTCCATTTTGTTATTGCATGCTTTGTTTTCTTAGTGTTGAGTTTCTTGAGTTCTCTGTATATTCTAGATATTAGTCCTCTATTGGAGGTGTAGGTGGCAAAAATCTTCTCCCATTCTGTTGGCTCTCGATTGAGGTTCTTGACGGTTTCCTTTGCTGATCAGAAGATCTTCAGTTTCATGCAATTCCCTGTATTGAGTCACCTTTTAATTTGTTGTGCCTTTGGAGTCTTGTTGAGAAAGTGTTTATCTGTGCCTATGTGTTGCAGTGTTGGACCTATGCTCTCTTCAAGGAGCTTCAAGGTCTCTGGTTTGATTTCCAAGTCTTTGGACTTGAGTTGACTTGAGTTGACTTTTATACAGGGTGAGAAAGTGGGATTAATTTCCAATTTTCTGCATATGGTTAACCAGTTTTGCCAACACCATTTGTTGAAGAGGCTATCTTTTTTCCAGTGTATGTTTTTGGCCCCTTTGTCAAAAATCAATTGGCTGAAAGTGTGTGGACTTGTTTCTGGGTCTCCTATTCTGCTCCATTGGTCTATGTATCTGTTTTTGTGCCAGTACCATGCTGTTTTTTATTACAATGGCTTTGTAGTATAGTTTAAAGTCAGGTATTGTGATTCCTCCTGCATGGTTTTTGTTGCTGAGAACTACCTTGGCTATTCTGGGCTTTTTGTTATTCCAGATAAATTTAAGGACTGATTTTTCTATGTCTGTGAGGAATGATCTTGGTAGTTTAATAGGCATTGTATTAAATCTGTAGATCACTTTTGGGAGGATGGCCATTTTAATGATATTTATTCTGCCAATCCATGAACATGGAAGATCCTTCCATCTTCTAAGATCTTCGATTTCTTTTTTCAGTGTTTTATAATTTTCTTTGTAGAGATCTTTTACCTCCTTGGTCAAGTTTATTCCTAAGTATTTTATTTTTTTTTTGTGGGAGATCCTGAGTGGAAGTGTCTTCTGAATTTCTTTTTCAGTGGATTTATGGTTGGTATACAGGAAAGCTTCTGATTTTTTAAGATTGATTTTGTATCCAGATACTTTGCTGAATTTGTTGATCAATTCTATAAGCCTTTTGGTTGAGTTTGTTGGGTTTTCTAAATATAGTATCATGTCATCTGCAAATAGTGAAAGTTTGAGTTCTTCTTTTCCTATTTGTACTCCTTTGATTTCCTTTTCTTGCCTTATTGCTCTGGCTAGAGTCTCTAGTACTATATTGAAGAGAAGTGGTGATAATTGACATCCTTGTCTCATTTCGGTTTTTAGGGGGAATTCTTGAAGTTTTTCCCCATTTAATATGATGTTGGCAGTGGGCTTATCGTAGATTGCCTTAATAATGTTGAGATATGTTCCTTCTATTCCAATTCTCTGCAGTTTTTTTTTATCATAAATGGATGTTGAATTTTATCAAATGCTTTTTCATTGTCTATTGAAATGATCATGTGGTTTTTGTCTTTGATTCTGTTTATATGATGGATTACATGGATTGATTTTTGTATACTGAACCAGCCTTGCATCCCTGGGATGAACCCTACCTGGTCATGGTGTATGATTTTCTTGATGTGGTTTTGAATGCGTGTTGCTAGTATTTTGTTTAATAGTTTTGCATCCAAGCTCATCAGAGATATAGGCCTGTAGTTTTCCTTCCTTTAACTGTCTTTATTCAGTTTGGGTATTAGTGTGATGTTGGCTTCATAGAATGTATTTGGGAGAGTCCCGGTTTTTTCTATTTCACGAAATAGTTTGAGGAGTATTGGGGTTAGCTCTTCTATAAAGGTTTTATAGAATTCACTTGGGAAACCATCTGGTCCTGGGCTTTTTTTTTTGATGGTAAGCTCTTTATTGCTGTTTCAATCTCTTTCATTGTTATTGGTTGGTTTAAGTGTTCTATATCTTCTTGACTCAGTTTAGGAAGGTTGTATTTATCTAGGAAGTTGTCAATTTCCTCCAGGTTTTCCATTTTGTCGGAGTATAGTTTTTCAAAGTAGTTTCTGATAATCCTCTGGATTTCTAGACTGTCAGTAGTGATTTCTCCTTTTTAATCCCTTATCTTCATAATTTGGGTTGATTCTCTCTTTTTTTTAGTTAGGTTGGCTAGTGATTTATCTATCTTGTTAATTTTTCCAAGAAACCAGCTTTTGGTTTTGTTGATTTTCTGTATTTTTTTATTCTCTATTTCGTTAATTTCTGCTCTAATTTTAATAATTTCCTGTCTTCTTTGTTTTACCTTCTATTAGAATATAAGATATTTTTTCTCTATTAACTACTTATCCTCAGTGCCTAGAATAGTGCCTGGCATGAAGTAGCAACAGCAAAATGACTAGTAAGCTTTTGTCACACGAGGAAGAATAAGATATCACAAAAAGATAAAGGAAAAAATTAACTAATTTCAAGAGAATAAATAGCCCTATATACTTTGGCTCAGAGATCCAATAACTAGGTAAAACCGTCAGTTCGGTAATAAAGAACCTAATTAACCTTAGTTGCCTTTGAAAGTATCACAAAATGTAGACTGTCATTGACCATAGTCACACACAACCTTTTCAAAAGATTACTTCATCTGGGCATGGTGGCGCAGGCTTGTAATCCCCACACTTGGAAGGCGGAGACAGGAGGATCGTGTTGGTTAGAAGCCAGCCTTGCTGGCTTAAGAGACCCTGTTTCCAAATAAAAATATAAAATAGGTCTGGGAGTGTAGCCCGGAGGTAGAAGGGTTTCCAGGAACCCTGGTGATGGGGTATGTCCATACAGTGCCTAAGGAGATTCGGCCTGAGTGGCCTATGGCCTAAGGCAAAACTTTAAGTAAAGTGATTCAGCAGAAAAGGGGCAAAGATGGCGCCTGGAGGAAGCTACGAAGGTGTGGTTTCCCCATTCATTATGGGTGGGGAGACTGAGCGGTTTTTCCCTTTCTACCTTTAAAGGAGCTTCCCCGCACACATGAATGGCTCATGTACTGGCCTGGGATTGGCTGTAAACTACATGCTAGTGATCTTTATCCCTGATAGGCTAGGCTATTTCTCATGGAAATTCCCCTTGTGGCTTGGTGCTATATATAGGACTGCTTGGAGAGAAATAAATGAGATCTTGTTTGACTTGACTCCCAGCTCGTGGGTTTGTGTTCGAGTCATCGGTACTCATCATCTTGCCAAGCTCCGCCAGCTGTCGGGCTGGATTCCCTACACCCTGGTACCACCAAAATTAAAAAAAAAAATGATTTCATATTCAAGATATCTTTATTTATTTATTTATTTATTTATTTATTTATTTATTTATTTATTTTTTGGTGGTACTGGGGTTCCTGGAAGCCCCTCTACCTCCAGGCTACACTCCCAGACATTTTTTTTTACATTTTTACATTTTTATTTGAAAACAGGGTCTCCTAAGCCAGCGTGCGCGGCTGGCTTCGAACCTGCGCGATCCTCCTGTCTCTGCCTCCCAAGCGCGGGGATTACAAGCGTGCACCACCACGCCCAGCTAAGATATCTTGATTTAAAGGCAGGAAGATGTACATTACAGTTTTTAAGGTTTTGCTTCTACAAGTAGCATTTTAGATCTGAAGAGACATTATAATGTTTCTCTGTGGGTGGTTTCCTAACCCTAGATATATATTATAAATCACTTGGAGAATTTTCAAAACATAACTGTGCCTGGATCCACCTTCAGATTCTGATTTAATTGATCTGGAATTCATTAGGGTCACTGAAAATTGGGGTGTTCCCAACTCAGCTTGAACATTAAAACCACATTTTAGAATCTGCATTTTAGTAGGATTCCCAGGTGACCCATGTGGGAAGCGTTGATACTGGCTGGCGAGTCTCAAGCTCTGACATACCTGAGCAGCACCCAGAGACTATGAAGCAGACTCCTGGCATCCACCAGAGATCAGGCCTCAGTAGGGCTGTTGGGGCTCAAGGGCTTGAATTTCTAACCAGCTCCTTCCCCGATAATGTTCTTGCTACTCTTCTGGGTACCAAACTTTGACTTAGTGTCCCTTTAGTGCACCAATGTTTTATCCATTGTATTGATTTCTTCCTGATCACCTTTGAATCTTGTGCATGCCCCTGCACTGATTAAGCCTCCTGGTTCACCCTTGGCGACACAATCACTAGATAAACACACATCTTGGAGGCATGGTGCAGGGACTATGCCATCTGATAAAGTAAATATTTGTATAAACAATAATACTAAACTGAGAGGTAAGGAGAGGAAAAATCAGTGATGTGGTTATGAAAAGGACCTTGAATAAGCGAACAGTGCCAAAGGAATGGGAGGAGATTAGCTTACGTGAAAAAGCGGTGGAAACATAAGTTCTCCTCTGCTGCCTTTGTTTGGCTTCCTCAGAATCGGCTCCATATGTTGTCCTTGATAGTTCTAGTTGGACAGTGTGTTCTGATCTCTATCCCCCCCCCCCCCTTGGCAGGAAAAACTAAGAAATTACACTCAGAACCATTTTATTTTTCCCATTATATAATTAAGGTATAACTTATATAAAGCAAGATACTCTTTTAAATTTATAGTTCTACAAATTTTGACATATGCATACAGTATGGAACCACCATCACAGTTGTGACCCAGGAAAGTTTTTACCCCACTCTCTTCCTCCTTAATTCTACCATTTTGTCAGTTTTACCCTGATCATTTACATTTTGGCTATGTTCCTAGCTTGAAGCCAGCAAGCTCAAACACTCTAACGTAGACATTTTTCTATATGATATACTTAGATTGTTTTTATTATTGTGGTAAAAACCACATAACATAACATTTACCAGCTTAGTCATTTTTTTTAGTGTACAGCTCACTAATGTTGAGGATGTCCACAATTTTGTGAAATAAATGATGAGAATTTTTCCATCATTCAAATCTGGCTCTATACCCACTATGCACGCCCTCTCCACCTCCTGTAAACTACCATTCTATTTTTATTTTCTATAAATTTTATTCTTTGCATGTTATATGTTTAATCATAAACTCAGCCCCATGGTACCTTTCATTTATTAAGTGTCTCTGTTCTGAATTATTAAAACATATGTGTTTCCCCTACTCCACTGAGCTGCTGTGCCACTCACAGCTCCATCTATTCCATTTACTAATTCTCTTTCTGTTCTTTTTTTGTGTGTGTGTGGTACTGGGGTTCCTGGAAGCCCTTCTACCTCCGGGCTACACTCCCAGACCTATTTTATAATTTTGAAAACAGGGTCTCTTAAGCCAGCGTGGCTGGCTTCGAACCTGTACAATCCTTCTGTCTCTGCCCCCAAGCGCAGGGATTACAAGTGTGCACCACCACGCCCGGCTCTCTTTCTGGTCTAAAGTCAGTATTTTTTAGTTTCACTTGGTCCCTAACTCTATGAGTTGCCTACCAGAGTTGTTCTACCTCAATTTGCCTCTGCAGAACTGTTGTTTTAATTCACTTTCGGAGAGCTGATACTATGTTGTGGGTACCTCTAAGCTACTATTTTCTCCTCTACTATAAAGTACTTATAAGAATGGAAAACATACCGGTGAAAATATAATGTCCAAGAATGGAAGATAACAGTGCTATTACGATAGAGATCCTGTCTAATGGACCAAGTTGTCCTTGTTTAATTTTCCTGCCTGGGACTCTCCTACCCTGTTACACACAGTCTCTTTTCAGCGGTGGGGTTCAGGATATACAAGACAGCCTTTGGCTCTTCATTTCTTAAAATTTAAATTGCTGTTGGATTTCACCTATTGGTTACATAAAACTGGGATTTGGAGAAAGAGAAAAGTTCTATTTTAATGGGAAACATTAAATAAGAGGTAAAGAGAAGAAATCCTCTAGTGTTCAAAACAAAAATTGAGGCACATGGACTGAACTCTGTTTTATTTCCTCTCCTTTTTAAAATTTTGCTCACATTTGATTTTGTTTGTTGTTTTATCACTTTCAGAAAGAAGAATTGAGTTCATTTCACCCTTCTCAAGCTCCCCAAAAATTACCTAGTGTAAAAATAGCAACTCATAAACCTTGGAAGAGTGAGTCTTTGTCTGTAGTGGCCTCTAAGGAAGATGGGATTGAGAAAGGGTAGGTACCACTCTGTGTGTGCCAAGTGCTTATCTGCAATGGTAAGATTTTTGAAGAGTTTTTAAATTAAATAAAAATTGAAAGCTAGCATGCTGATTTTCATGTAGATTCTTAGATTTCAGCTTGATGTATTAAGGGCTTATACTTGCTGTAAATACTGTGCATTAGGAGTAGAATTCTACATATTAGTAATCTCAAATAGTAATCTTAAAGAGATGGTACTGCTGGCCTTTACCCTTTTATGAATGATACAATCAAGATTTCTCTGAGAAACCAACTTCTAATAGTTTGGTTCTATTTAATGATTTATATTCTTTTTCAAATACGAGAACTTTTAAGAATCTCATGAAATCATGATTAATACAGTATATTAATATGTTCAGGTTTGTGCTCACATACTTAGCCTTTTTATTGTTCTTTATTTCCAATGGGAGTATTTTTCTTTATCCTGATAAATAACCTCTGGTTTTAACTTTTAAAGGGGGGTCTTTTTTTGGATTGGGGATCAAACCCAGGGTGGTGTACTTGCCAGGTAAGTGCTTTGCCACTGAGCAACATCCCAGCCCTGGTTTTAACTTTGAAAAAATGCTTTATTTAATCATTTGTTACTTCACCTTCATTCTTTATTATCAAAGTAAAATAAATATAATATAAAATTCACCACTTACATTATACTTAAAGAGTATAAGAAGTGAGTTTTACTATATTACTAAAGTTGTCCAACCATCACTATTTCCTGAACATTTTATACACCCCAAAGAAGGCCCATGCTCTTACTAGTCACTCCACATTCCCTTTCTACAGTGTCTGGCAATCACTTTATATATAGATAGATTTGCTTCTTGTGGACATTTTACATAAATGGAATCATATAGCGTGTGGCCTTTTGTGTCTGTCTTCTTTTATTTAGCCTGATGTTTTCAAAGTTCTTCATGTTGTATTCATTTTTATTCTTAAATATTTGTTGCAATGTGTAGATTGTTATTTTTCTTCAGCATATTGAAGACATTATTTTGTTGTCTTCTAGTTCTCAGTGTTTATGTTGAGATATTAGCTGCCAGGCTAATTATTCTTCTTCTGAAGGTAACATATCTTCTCTCCAATTGCTCTAGGATTATCCTTTAATGAAAATATAATTATTTAATTAGTTTGTTATTATGATCTTACCTTTTCCTTAGCCATGGATTCCCTTTCATGTAACCAGTTCAGAATTATTTGATCCAGAGACTTTGAGGTCTTTGATCAGTTTTGGCAAAGTCTCGGCTGTCACCTCATCTCATACTGTTTCTCACTTACTCTGTCCTTTGATCCTGGGATTGACTAAATGTAAGTCAGACTTCCTCAGTTTATCCCCTAGTACCCTGTTATCTATATCCCATCCTGCTACCCATCATGCTTTATTCCAGATATTTAATCTACCTTTCAGTTCACTGTTTATTTCTTAAACTCTATCTAATCTTGCTAATTGCATCTTTTGAGTTTCCAATTTCAGTTACTATATTCTTAAAAATATTAAACTTTTCTTTGGCTATTTTATAATTATCCCATTTTAATAGTTTCTAGTTATCTGCTGATATTCTCAGTCTCGGTGCTTTTGTTTTATCTATTTAATCATAGTTGGTTATCTGTTGTTTTTAATATCTGGAGCTCCTATGATCCTATTGTTCTATCTTTAGCTGTTTTTATGTTATGGTTGTCTTTTTTGTGCTTATGCCTTATTTTTGTTCATTTTATGCTAAACTACTTATTTAAAAATTTGTTTGCAGAATTTATTTGAAGCTTAGGATTCACATTACATTTTTCCAGAACACATTTATTTTCTTTGATTTTACTAGACAAGTCAAGCGATACTGAGCTAGGATCATCTTTATCCAGTTGTAGGCATTTTTTTCTCCAACAGCAAAATGATTTAAAGTTATGCTGAAGTATATGCAAGGATTTGTTTACCTCTAATATACCCCTATTACTAGGATGCTGACCTTCAGGTTCCCAACCAAAAGTATGAAAACTTATCAGTGCAATTCTGTTCAACATGCTTCTAGATACTCTTAATTATCAGCAACTCTCAGGGAAAAGGAGGCCTCGAATGACAAATTTATTTCTGTGTCTTTGTGAGTTTTTATCCTCTGAGTTTTGGCTAAATAGTTTGTTTCTTTTCTTCGTTCTATTCTTTCTTTTATTTAATTTTTGTGTGGTTCTAGGTAATGAACACAGCTGTGGTGGTGCTCTGTCAGTGACTTACATCTCCAGAACGTTGTTGTTGTTGTTGTTGTTGTTGTTGTTGTTGTTGTTAGGGATTGAACTGGGGGTCATTCTACCTCTGAGCTAATCCCCCAGCCCTCCTTTTTAAAATTCTGAAACAGGGTCCCACTGAATTGCTGAGGCTGGTTTCAAACCATTGATCCTCCTGTTTCAGACTTCCAGGTACTGAGAATACAGGTGTGCCCTACTATGCTTGGCTTCCAGCATTTTCTTTTTTAATTTTGAAACAGTGTCTCTCTAATTTGCTGAGGTTTGCTGCAAACTTGCAGTCCTCCTGTCTCAGCCTCCCAAGTACTGTTAGTATAGACATGCATTACCACACATACTTTGCTTAACAATTCTTAATTATATTGTTAGCACTCAAATGCCTTCAAGTATGTATGTATGTATGTATGTATGTATGTATGTATGTATTATGTATGTATGTATGTATGTATGTATGTATTTTGGTACTGGACATTGAACCCAGGGATTTTTTTACCTCTTAGCTACATACACCCCCAGCCCTATTTTTTTTATTTATTTATTTATTTATTTATTTATTTATTTATTTATTTATTTTTCATGATACTGAAGATGGGACCCAGGGTCCTTCTACCTCTAGGCTAAACCCCCAGAGCTATTTTGTTTTTTATTTTGAAACAGGGTTGTAACAGTTTGAGATGTAACAGTGGATTCTTGTTCTTAGATAGTTTAGAAAAAATTTCCAGATGCTGGGCATGATGGCACACACTTGTAACCCCAGCATTTGAGAGGCTGAGAGAGGAAGATTGCGTTTTGCTGCCAGTCTCAGCTACTGAGTGAGGCCCACTGTAACTCAGTGAGACCCTGTTTCAAAATAAGTAATAAAAACACAATAGGGCAGGACATGTAGCTCATAGGTAGAATGCCCCTGGGTTCCATCCCCAGTACTACAAAAAAAAAAAAAAAATTGCCAGAACTGCTGCAAGCTTAAGTGAAGTTTTATTATTACAAGGTAGAAAAAGGGGACAGAACAATCAAAGTACTAAATCAGAGGGACAGAGTGGAGTGCCTTGAAAGTAAGACACTGAGGTCTCTGAACACATAATATGTTTCATAAGAATTTAATCTCCTTTCTCCCATCCTGTTTAGCCAATAGTAGTCTTTTCCCATCCAAAGCAGGTGCAGGCCTGCCAGTTCTATCTGCTGTGTGAGTGTTTTCTGTTAGTTACCTTTGTTCACAGGGACAGACAGGTCTGACATCACTGATCAAAATGTGTTACTTGGTTAGCAAGGTCGGGGGGCTGCGTGGTAGAAGCCTGCTAATTTTTTTTTTTTTCTTGAAACATGTATTGTCCTTGGTGAGTTCTCAGCTTTTCCTTACCTCTATCTTTTAGAAGTTACGCATTATGTTTAAAACTTGTTTTTTTTTTTTAGATAAAGAAAAGAAACAGGAATATAATATTTTAAAGTATGGGGGTTTGGGGGCTATATTTTGTGTTATTAATAATTAATATTTGCTTAATATAGCTTGCTTTTCATCTTTTAATTTTAGTCTAAACTGTTCTGACAGTCTATATAATTCTTTTTCTAAGTGTAGGTGTCTGTAATTTCCACAGTCAGTATTTAGCTGGGCTAACAGCCAACTTTAGCTGACCAAGGTCAACCTTGGTTGTAGCTCTTGGCTAATAGTTTAGAGGCAGAGAAAAGGATTTTATTGTTATGCCTAAGTATAAAAGGTTGTTCTTATTAACAAATAATTACTGCCCTTATTAACAACCAATACAGGCTCAGTCCCCATCAAGGATGTCACTAACCTGCTATCCTCCTGTCTCAGCCTCCCTGGCAGTAGAATCACACCACCATGTCTGGCCAACCTATTTTATTTTTGCATTCTATTTGGCTTTTCTAATTTTCTTCAGTGTGAATTTGGCCAGATCACCTTGTCTGACACTTTCAAGAGTAGCAGTTAATTGGTTTTCATGGTACTGATATTTTGCTTGCCTTACATCAGTTAATTTTTATTGTATCTCCATGAAGAAGGCATTATAGTAGTTTTCAGGTGATTAAACGAGCAAAATGATATATAGGCATATGTTTGATAAAAGAACATGAATTCTGAAGACTACAGTGTTATAGCTAGAGTATGCAATGTTACACAGAACATCAGGACTTAGGCTAAAAAGATAAATGAGGTTCAGGAATTTCTTATCTGTCATTTTAAATAATATTCTCTATAAACTGAAAATCAACTGGATGATTTTTTGTGTCATTTATTTAAATTAAACTTAAAAAAATTATAAATATATACATAGTTCAAAAATAGGGATTGGGAGGATAGTTCAGTGGTAGACCACTTGCATAGCATGTAGGTCTTGGGTTTGATCCATGTGAGGCTGGGGACCGAGGGCCTCAGGGCATGGTGTGGGGGGTGAGAGATCACATGGGCTAGGCTTCTCACATCATAGATGCCAGAAGTAGGTCACATGTAATTGTGAGAAATGATATAGAGAGCCCATAGATCCTCCATTCAGTATCCCTCAATTGTAATATCCTGTATAGTTATCATACAATGTTAGAACCAGGAAATTGATATTTATACAACCCATCCACCTTATTATATTTCACCAGTTTTATATGCACTTATGTGTATGAGTGCTCATGCACACACACATGTGTTTAGTTTTATACTATTTTATCACAGGTATATTGTCACGAGACTGTCACCACAGTTGAGATAACAAGCAGTCCCATCACAGGGACCTCTTGGGCTACCATTTGATACCCACAACCACTTGCCATGGTTCCACTATTTTTCTCCAGCCATTGGCCATCACTCATCTGTTATCCATCTCTAATTTTGTCATTTCAAGAATGTTAAATAAATGGGATTATGAACATGAAGTATGCAACCTTTTGAGATTGACATTTTTTATTCAGCACAATTCCTTTGAGATCTATCCAAGTTGTTGAAAATGTTCATAGTTTGTTTCTTTTGTTGCTGAGTAATATTCCATAGATTATACTCTTTAAAAACTTTTGCATATAACGATTTGGAGTGAGTCAAAGTAATAGTTAAAATACTAGGTTTAGGAGAAAGTACTTTGTTAGTTATTCCTCTATAGTGTTTCCTCCTTTGTTTAGATGAAGGAGGAAATACTATAGATGAGCAAATAAGGCAATCTAACTGAGGGGGATGGGAGGGGGAAGAGGGAAATTCCCTGATGTACGTGATGTACATCCACAAACACATCAAAGTCAATCACTCAGCCAAACATGAGAAAGAGGAAGGAGGAAGGGAATGGGGTGGGAACTGGGGAAGGGCTGATTGGGTGATGTGTGCATGTATGTCTGCCATCTTGTATTCCATTAAGATGTATGACTACAATGAACCAATAAAAAATTTAAAAAGTTATTCCTAAGTATTTTGTGGTTTTTAGGCTACTGCAACTGTTCATTGCTAGTATACAAAAATGCAGTTAGTTTTTGTATATTTATTAGGTGTCCTGTGACCTTACTGAACTTACAAAATTTTAATGGGTGCTAAGTATCATCTGAGAACATGAAAATTTTTAATTCTTTCTTTTCAATAAGGATACCTTTTATTTCTTTTTCTTGCCCAGTTGCCTTAGCTAGAATCTCCAGTATAATGCTGCATAGGAGTGGAAAGGGCAGACATTCTGGTCTTATTCCCAGTTTGAAGGGAAGGCATTCAGTCTTTCACTACATGTATAATATTAGCTGATTTTTTCATATTCTTTGTCATTTTGAGGAAGTTTCTTGGTGCCATATTACAAGAGTGCTCAAAATTTGTTGATCAGTTGGGTCTAATCCCTTTAATTTAGGTCAAAGCACATGTCAGAAACCAGAAAAGTCATTCGCTTAACATCTTTTACTGACATTTCTGAATGCCTGAAGCCTGAGTTGGATAGAAGGTATACATACACAGAAGAACCTAAGGTAAGTACATTGAGGAATGAATAAACCTATTTCTCATTTCACTGGTTGATATCACCTGCTCTTAATAATTTTTAATTGACTCACATATTTCCCCTACTAAGTAACACTTTTTATACTTTCATTGGTGCATTATAGTCTCTGTCATAATGAGTTCATAGTGATGGTAACATACACACACAGCCCTTGGTGGGCTTTCCCTGGGCTCCACTCCATCCCCCCTTCCCCATATGGGTATTGAGATTGACACTGGTATCCTCACATATGTATACAATGTGGATGGAAGCGATTCCTCCATTGGTTCTTCCTCTGCCCTCCCTTCCCCTAGTCCACCTCCCTCCACTGCTGTTTCTCTGCCATTATTTGAAGCACCTTTGGTATCCAGATTACACCCCAGCTTCTGCATAAGAGAAAAACATATGACCCTTCACTTTGTGACTGGCTAATATAATTTAACATAATTAAGCAGGACATTTTTTTATTGTAAAAGGATTTTTTACACAAAATTTATACTGTGTTTCCTTTTTGTAGTGCTATGCTGCTCTGTACTGCATTGATTACAAAAACAACTGTTCTGGTTTGTTCTGGGAGTATGGTAACACCCCAGACACAAAACAACACCCTCTAGCACCTTTATTAGATGTTTAACTATTAATGAAATAATATTTGAAGTTAAATTTTGAAAATCTATAGTTTTTAAAAGGCAGAGTATTACAACATGGATTTAATGCACCTGGCTTAAATGAAACTTCACATCTCTTAAGGATTATACTTGAAGTAGAAACCTCAGCAGCCGTAATACAGTCTAAATACTTAGCTGTGTTTGTATAACTATTTGTTTTATTCTAGCAAATAAATTCTTTTTCTTTAACTAGGATTGTTTTTTCTACTAAAATAATTTTTTAAAAGTATGTAATGCTGATAGCTAAGTATCATTAAAACATTCAGTTTTTACCTCAGAATTTGTTTAGCAGGCAGCTAAAGAGAGAGGCAGAGAGACATTATGAGAAACAGAGCAACAGCTTTACTTAATCCCTACATTTTTCATGCCATACTGGATTTGAGATTACAAAGAAGACTGAGTTCCACAAAACAAACAAAAAGAAGTTCATGTGGATAGTAGATACCCTTTCACATTCTGGAGTCGCTCCTGTGCTTGGAGAAATTGCTTCCCATGTTTCAAGGATGGTGCTCGGGTTGCTAGCATTGTTGGCAGAGAAGCCATAAACAGCAGAGTTTTATGAGAATTTATACTGCCTTTTATGGTCCTCGGGCCATGACCCATGTAGGGTGACACTGTCCAGAGAGGGACCCCCTAAGGACAGTTAATGAGCAGCACTGAGAGGCCTTGAAGATAGTTCTTTTTATAGTTCTCTTGTAGCTATAATAACAGCACCTCAAGGCTAAAATAACAGTAAATATGTAGGAAAGAGGCCACCAACAGAGATTTGGAAGACTCCTCAAGTGGTGTTTCACTGTTCCTGAAATGTAAAAATAATTGAGGTTAGGAAGTCACTTCAAGCATCAAGTTTGAAATCACATTGGATTATAGTAGAATGAATTCTGTTGGGCTTTGTAAATGAATTTTATATGACAGTGAGGTGCAAACATACTGTGTTAATTACATATATGGTACAAAAATACAGCAAAAAGACCAGTGAGAAAACAACAACTTGGTAGAATTTATGAAACTCACTTGTATAGTGCTATAAAAATTATAATATTTTTTGGTGAATAATGGACTTTGTTTTGTTGTCTAGGTTAAAACAATAACAGATATTGATGCCTTAGGAGGTTTTGACATGGAAAATTTATTGCAATCTTTGTATGTAGAAAATAGAGCTGGATTTTTCTTTACTAAATTTTGTGAGACTTCAGGAAACAAGGTAGATAAGAATTCTTTAAAACTAATTTTATAATTTTGCTCCATTTAAAAATAAGTAATATTGAAATAACTCAGTGATCCAATAGTTATATTTGGTGCTAAAATTTCCATGTCTGGTCAGAAAATCAATCCTTGATATTTAGTAAAAATGTAAACATCTCATATACAATTTTCTTTGGCTTACCATCTTACTAAAATTACAAAGAAAAGTAAAATATAGATAGGGAGTGATTTGAATGACTAATAATGATTTAATTTTGTATAATTTAATATCAATATAATATATTTTAAATTTAGGGTTGATTTAAATTTAGGTTGATAGGTTCTATAAATTCTTTAGTAATTTAAAAAATTACAAATTATAAGTAGAGAAAATTATTTCAATTTTTAAAAAATCACCATTTATTTGGGTTGAATGAAAAGTATTTAACTGGCTCAATTATTATAGTAATCTTTGGTTCTATTATAGTATACATTTGGCCATATATTAAAAAATTTCATATTTTGGTTTTATACCAGAAACGTGGTCACTCTTCAACAAAAAATCAACTTTAAACATTATTTTAGTGACTAATTATGTGACAGGCATACATGCAAAAATATGTTTGAGCAACAATAAATATTTTGTATATGGCCAGTAATTTGATAGAAAATTAAAACCATCTTAAATTGAACCTGATTTATGATATCAGCAAGGAGCTAAACAATTACTTATATTTGAAATTAGAACTTTGTAGAGTTTTAGTAGTTGAATAGTAATAATTTATATACTTTTTCCATTTGTAGCTGTGGAAGAACTGTGTGTACTTCTGGTTTGACCTACAGGCTTATCATCAGCTTTTCTACCAAGAAACACTTCAGCCTTTTAAAGTATGCAAGCAAGCACAAGTAAGTAGTAAATAATGTTGGTTCCATGTGAAGCTCTGAGTACACAGGGAAATAAAAATTGTGTCTAGCCCCAAACAAGAGAAATCTGGGATCATAGGAAAAAAGGCAGAAGTTAAATTGTTGACATGGGATTACTTTACTTAAATAACAGCAGAATATTTTCTCATAATCTGATTTGTGAGTTTCCAGCTTTATCTATTTTATTGTTTACTTTCTCTTTGCTGCCAACTACTTGTTCTTCCAATAATGAAGCATCTCTCTTTTCTCCCTGACCTTATACCAGTTTGGTTTGACTGGGGGTGATTTAAGAGAGAATTCTGAGTAGACTCGCAGTGAGTCATTGGAGGGACCGGGCGGTGGCAGTGGCCTGTGTCCTCTGAGCTTCCTGTAGACATCAGCTCGCGGTGCCAGGCTGCTTCAACTGGCTTTGCGTGTCCAGGCCCCACGTAGGTGCCCGGGCTTCTGTGCTAAACACCCTGTGGAAGGCTATTCACAGGGTAGAGGAGAGATGTTTCAAGACCACCCTGAAGCCAAATAGAGGACAATGAACAGAAACTCTGAGGGTTTCTTTTGGAGGAGGAAGGAAAGGGAACAGAATTATGACTCAAGCTGACTTATCTTTTCAGCTTTTTATTCTTAGGCTCTTCTGATCTTTTATAGAGAGAGGTCTCCAAGCCTAGAAAACTGCTAAACAGTTCTATATCTGTTGATCACTTAAGTGATTTTTATAGCCCGTTCCAGAGGATCCCCCCCTGAAACCATGCTGAGGAAACTAGCTTCATGTCTTTATTTATTATTTTATAATCTCATTCAGGACATCAGAGTATACTGCTGGATGTCTGTTGCTTCCACCACCCTGGCTCTTGCTTGAATAACTATGCTTTGTAAATCAGTGACGGAACTTTGTACTTTTACCATGAGAATAAGGACTTAAGTTCCTACATGGCCCAGATGTCTCCATGAAATCATGAAATTAATCTCTAATTTACCAGTACCATTTTCTGAGACCACACAGTTGAGTGTTCTGCCTGTTAATCTTCTACCTGTAATTCACTGTTTGTCCCCCTCCCCCTAACCTATTGCCCTTGTCTGCTGTAGTACCCATCCGTTATTTTTATTATGTTTTCACTACTACAAAGAGTACTCCTCCAGAAATCTTCAGTTGCTCAATGAAGTGGGATTTTTTTGTTGTTAATAATAACCAGATTTCTGTGCACTTGTAAAGAAGGGAATTCTGTTTGAGCTTGGTAGACTTATTATTTCTTAGTAAAGGTATTATTCAACTAATTACAAATGGTTGTAAACATAACACTGACAGTTTGGATTATTCAGAGATGGAGTCTTCTATTTGGGGATTATCAAGGCCTGTAAGCTTTTTCTCTGCATTCTCTTTTGGGGAGTCAAGGCAGGGTTGCAGAAGGGAAACAATGGAGACATTTTCTTTTATGAATAAATAGGGAGAAATAGAGCAAATTCACGTGAGTTTTTATGTATTTTCTTCTTGCATCTATGATTACTTCACTTTTCATTTATATGTTTATTTATTTTTGGTAGGAGGAGCAATTGTCTAAGTTGGTTCTGGCTTTAATTATCCAAAGTCTCTGTGCCTCCAGATGGAAAAATTGTCTGTAATACCAGAATTCTGTAGGTTTGTTTCACGATATGAAATAGAAGTAGCATATGAATTTTTTCAAGCAAACATTTATAATATATATCTTTGGATTGTTAATGCTATAACATTAAGGCAGAATATAATCAGGTATTATCTTAAAATTGCTGTGAACTTAAATTTTATTGTTTTCATACACCTGCCAAGTTATATACTATGCAACCAACAGATAATTCCCAGGAAACAATCTTGCATGCTTTTCAGTACACATGCCCTGAAGTTTTATTGCCCCATGAAATATTGTAGAAATATCTGTAGACAGACCAGATGGGGAAGAGACAGGGGCAGTGACTAAGCATGTCTGAAAAGTACAAGAGTTTGAACCACTTTCTTGGACAATCCCTGAAGATATCATTGCATCACATTAAGAGAGCCATAGTACACAATTAGAAACCAATTTAAATGGTCTTGGCAAGAATAAAGGGAACCATTACTGTCCTGTAGAGATAAAATCTCTGACACTACCAACAGCCTGACAAGAAACTATTTACCACTGCTAAGATTTGAAAACTAAATTCTTTATCTTTTTTAGCATTATAGTTTTAGTGAGAGCATGACAATAGAGGGAAACAGACCTGCGTACCACAGCCTTCTGTAATTTCTTCCATACTTATGAATCTTTCAGACTGTCTCCCAATAAAGACTGTACATTTAAAATATACCACTGTCGCCGGGCGTGGTGGCGCACGCTTGTAATCCCCGCGCTTGGGAGGCGGAGACAGGAGGATCGCGCAGGTTCGAAGCCAGCCGCGCTGGCGTAAGAGACCCTGTTTCAAAAATATAAAATAGGTCTGGGAGCGTAGCTTGGAGGTAGAAGGGCTTCCAGGAACCCCAGTACCACCAAAAACAAACAAACACAAAAAAATCTACCACTGTCCATAGAATACACGTTGATTTTTGTGAAGAATTATGTGGAAAATGTAAGAGTAGATGAGTGAAAAGGGCAAGTAAGGATGAAATGGGAATAAGGAGTAAGAAAATGGCTAGGTACATGTACCACACTTTTACCACCAGTCTACTTAATGTGAGACACTCTCATGGCAGTGCAAAGTTGGACCTCAGAGTAGCACAGTGTTATTTTAATGTATCACTCAGATCAGAGGCTATATGACAGAAGAAAACAATCACAGAACTAGGAGTTTAAAGACATGAATTTGAGTCACATTCTGCTAGTTCCTAGCTGGGTAAAATTTGTCAAGTTGTTTAATAAACTTTGGTTTTGTGTTCTACAAAATGTGGGCCATAATAATATTTTACATTTTATTTCACTTTATTGGTGTGGTATTTACATGTAATATTTCTATTTTTGCATTATTTTAACATGAATACTAAAGTTCACATTTGTTTAATTGTTAGAAAGTATCCAAAATTAATCATTTTTATCCTCCTCTCAAGTGATTCAAGGATCTTAGAATACTTTAATCTATGTTGCCTTTTAAATATATAATTTTTGGACTTCCGGGAAGATGGCGACCGAGAAAAGCGGGGCTTAAGAGTCCCGCTAACAACCAATCTCCATTACCACAAAAAGAGCGCCTTTCATAGCCAGAAAACACCATCACCAGAAAAACAAAAAAACCACCAGGCTCCAGAGAGAAAGCGGACTGAGAACAGAGCTCAGGGCCACAGAGGAGACACACGCGCCCGAGGACGCGGCAGCAGCGCCATACTGCCGGCGGCAGCGGCGAACTCAACGGACGGCTACAGCAAGCCGAGGTGAGCCAATGCGGAACAGCCAGGCGGGATCTTTCGGCGCAGACAGCATTTAAAGCTCCCAGTGGCTGAGCTCAGCACACGCTGCAGGGATTCAGAGTGGAAAACAAAACCAGAGAAGAAAAAATACGCCAGCCTCATGGCCGAGGGCGTGGCAGAGGCGCCATATTGCCACCGGCGGCGGCGGCAGCAGCAGTGAATTCACCGAGTCCAGTACAGCTACATCTGCGTACTCAAGAACAGTGAGTCAAATTGCGGGCCACAGAGGAGAAATCGCAGTATTGTGCCTCCTGGGACTTGACCCAGTGAGGGAGTGGTGGTGGCAGAGATATCACACCATAGGAGAACGTGCAACCTGGCACCCCCCATAGTTTAAAGCAGCCTCTATCGACTCTCTGGGTCGGAGACTCTGTGATACAACACAGTAAAGAAGTAGTGGGGTCTGAGATAATACAGACTCGAGATCCAGAGCACCTTAAGTGAAGCCATAGTGACCCAAGGGAAGAACCCAGAGAAGGCACAAACCTCCGAAATCATGGGAAAGAGGAATAACACTGGAGTAATGAATGTGCACAACCCCACAACATCAGAACCTGATAAAACAGAAAATCAGAGATTTCTAGAAGATCAAATCAGGAAAATAACTGTAGAAATAATAGAGGTGCTTCGAAAAGAACTCAGAGAGAGCCAAAAAGAGATAAAGGATGCAATTAATGAAGTAAAGGCCTCAATTCAAAGCACAAACAACCGATTAGACCACATGGAGAACAGAATCTCGCTCTTAGAAGATGAGCAATCCAAAAATGAATGCATAGTTTCTAATCTAGAAAAAAATTTCCAACAGCAGGAATCTGACATTGAAGAAATATGGGCCCATCTTAAGAGAGCTAACCTAAGAATAATTGGAATAGAGGAGGGAAAAGAAAGTGATACCAAAGGGATCAACAATCTCTTCAAGGAAGTAATAGCAGAAAATTTTCCAAATATAGAGCAAGAGGTTGATACACAGATCCAGGAAACTTATAGAACTCCCTTTAGACAGGATCCGAGAAGAGGATCCCCACGCCATATAATTGTCAAAATGACCAATGTGGAAGCCAAGCAGAGAATCTTAAAGGCAACAAAAACAAAGGGCCAAGTGACATTCAGAGGCAAACCAATTAGAATCACTCCAGACTTCCCAAACCAAGTCATGAGAGCCAGAAGGGCTTGGAGTAACATATTCCAAACTCTGAAAGAAAACAACTTCCAGCCAAAAATTTCCTATCCAGCAAAACTTTCTATCAAATTAGATGGAGAAATAAGAAGCTTCCATGACAAACAGAAACTGAAGGAATTTATGTCTTCAAAACCAGCGCTAGAGAAAATACTCAAAGAGATTAACTACAAAGAAGAAATAGGTAACACTCACCAGAACCAGAGAAACAAGAGTTTCCATCCAACAGACAACTAAGATTGGTTATCTGTGGAGATTCATTATTTATGTTAGTCTTTTACCTATCTCTAAATTGTATTGTTTGCCTGTATTGTTGTTAATTTTTAGGATTTCTAGTTGGAATATTAATATACCTTCAGATATAGCATTTGGAAATATTTTATCCAATTCTATTAGTAACTTTTAACTCTGTTTACATTGTCTTTGGATATACAATATTTTCTTTTATTTTTTAGGGAGTTTGTATATTCTTCTGTTGCCTGTGCCATTGAAATCATATCCAAGAAATCACTGCCAATTTCAATGTTGTGAGGTTTTATGACCCAGATTTTCTCCTAAAAGTTTATAGTCTTAAGATTTATATTTAGGTCTTTTATCTAGTTTGAGTTAATACTTGTATGTGGGATTAGGTAAGGGTCCAATTTTATTCTTTTCCATGTAATTATTATTTTTCAACAATATTTAGTTAAAAGATTATTATTTCCACCACCAAATCTTCGTGGAAACCTTGTCAAAAATAACTTGACAATATAGGGAAGAAGTTAGCTCTAGGCTTGTATTTAACTCCAATGGTCTATATATCTGCCTTTAGAACAGTACTACACTGTTTCAATTATTGTAGCTTTATATGGTTTGAAATCAGAAAATATACATCTTCTAGCTTTGTTTTTGCTTCGAGATTGTTTTGGGTATCTAGAGTCCATATTCCATATCAGGATAGATTTTTTTCTGAAAAATAAATATATGATAGTTTCACCTAAAAAAAAGAAAAAAATATTCTCTGGTAAGAAAGAAAGCAAAAAGAAATATTGAAATGTTATCTTTAAGTCATCAAAAGCTTGGTATCAGACAAATGAAACTGTTATGTGAGATTATCATTTTTAATTTTGGATAAATTGCTATAATACTAGATGTCAACCACTAAGCCAAGCATGGGAGGGAGGGATGGGGAGAGAATGGGGTGGGGATCGGGTGGGGGTTGACTGGGCGATGTGTGCATGTATGTCTACAAAAGTTTGTATCCCACTATGATGTATGAATACAGTGCACCAATAAAATAAAATTATTTAAAAAAAATTAAATATATAATTTTTACATATGGAGAGAGAGACAGAGAGAGAGAGACAGAGAGAGAGACAGAGAGAGACAGAGAGAGAGAGAGAGAGAGAGAGAGAGAGAGAGAGAGAGAGAGAGAGAGAGAGACACTGAATATATGGTATTGCTTGAAATTGAACCTGGTTCATTGTACATGTTAGACAAGTACTCTATCTCTGAGCTACATTCCAAGGCCATGTACAATAATTTTTTGTCAATTTTGTTTTGCACTCTCCAGTTGGTCTTCATCATTTTTTGATACTGTTAATGCTTGTGTACATTTCACATCACACTCCTTTCTTTGGGCATAATTTCTAGTTTTTCATTAGGGCATACTAATAGCAAAAACATCTCAGGTTCATTTGTCTGAGAATGTCCATTTTATTCTGGTTGATGACTTTGCTGAATATAGAATTGTAGGCTGACAGTTTCCTCTCAGCACCTTGAAGATGTTCTTCTGTCTTCTGCTTCAATTGAGGTTGTTAGAGTTTACTATTGCTCCTTGTGGGAAGATGATTTTTCTCACTGTTATGCTGCCCAGGCTGCCCGGCTGGCCTCAAACTCTTGGGCTCAACTAACATTCCCATCTTTACCTCCCAGGTAGCCTGCACTACAGCTGTGGGTCATGGTGACTGGCTCTGCTTTTACACCTTTGGCTTTGGTGTTCTATCACTCACTTCCGTGTGTTTAATACAGTTATCTTTCTTGGGGTTCGTTTCCTTCTAGAATCTGATGAGTCATTCTTTTCAGCAATTGTAGAACAGCCTTAGTTCTTATTTCTTTCAGTCTTTCTACTTCATTTTTTGCATTCTCTTATTCTGGATTTCAGGCTGATCATTATCATTAGTGCTTTGCAATGTATTATCTTCTCTCTCTCTCTCTCTGTCTCTCTCTCTCTCTCTCTCTCCCTCTCTCTCTCTCCCTCCCTCCCTCTCTCTTTTCAGTACTAGGGGTAGAACCTAGGAGCATTCTACCTCCGAGCTACACCCCCAGCCCTGTTTTTTATTCTTTATTTTGAAACATGGTCTCACTGAGTTGCAAAGGGCCTCACTATGTAGCTGAGACTGTTGGCGAACCACAATCCTCCTGTCTCAGCCTCCCAAATACTGGGATTACAAGTGTGTGCTACCCAAAAAATAAGAAATCAGATGCTTTCCCTAATATGTGAGAGTTAGGGAGAAATGGGTCATAAGAGGAACTCTTGAAAGAGGAAATCCTATTGAGGAGCAAACAAGACAACCTAAAGGAGGAGAAAGGAGGGGGGAAGAGGAAAATCTCTAAAGCACACAATGTACTTAAACATATCGAAGTCAATCACTAAGCCAAGCAAGGGAGGGAGGGACGGGGAGGGAATGGGGTGGGAATTGGGTAGGGGTTAAATCAGCGATAAGTACATGTTTGTACACACAAGTTTTTTACCCCAATAAGTTGTATGAATATAATGTACCAATAAAAAAAATTAAAAAAAACCAAGTGTGTGCTACCATGCCTGGATCCGAACATACATATATCTCTTAACCTCTAATTTTTTCTGTCTTTTAATATCTGGGTAGTATGCTATAAATTAAAACAGATAAATTTTCTTTTATTTATTTTCTAATCTATGTATTATTTTTTCAGCAAATTGCATTTGGCTATTCCACCCACTGAATTAAATCATTTTAGGATTATGTTTTTTATTATTAAGCATTATATTTATGTTTTATAAATCTTCCCGGCATTTTTCCCTTTTGTCTTATTTTTATTTATTCTTTAAGTATTATTTTAAACATGTATTACAGTTGTAGTTGTATAAGTTATGTATTTCTCTATAAAACTATTACCACAAACTTATTGGCTTAGATCAACACACATTTATTACCTCACAGTTTATGCGTGTTAGAATTTTGGATACAGCTTGCAGGGTTCTCTGTAAGGCAAGGGTTGTACAGACTTCCTGATCTACACTGGGAAAGGGTCTGCTTCAGTGTTCACAGAATTGTTAGCAACATCTGAATGTCCAAACAGAGGGCCTCCGTTTTATGGTATCTGTGAGCCAGAGGCCACCCTCAGCTCAGGGCCCTGTGACCTTCTCCATGTGGCAGCTTACAACATGGCAGCTTGCTTCTCTAAGACATCAAGGGGGAAGTTCCTTACCAAGACAGGCATGGCATCTCATGTAATACAATCATATGCATGTAATTTCACACACACTATCACTCTTTCTGTATCCCATTGGTTAGAAACTACACATTATGCCCACACTGAGGAAGAGATCATGAAAGGGCATGAATACAGGGGATACTGTGTTCATGGGGATCAACTTGGAGTCTGACTGCCAGAGAATTCATTCAATAATTCTATTACTTGGGGACTGGGTGTAGTTCAGTGGTTAGAACACTTACCTGGCATGTAAGAGGCCCTGGATTTGATCCCCAATACCACACACACAATAAAGTACCTTGAAAAGAAGTCTATGATTTATAGTTCTTGGAAGAACTAATTCTGCTGTTCATTAGTTCTGCTGACATGGTGGATTCTTTCCTTATGTGTTTTGTAATATTGAATTATGAGCTTTTGAATTAAATTTTTATCTATGGTTCTTCTGCTAGACACATTTTTAATGCTAGTTTCTTATCTTGGGGAGGTGTGCAATTAGTGTAAATTTGAAACCTAAGTTCACATGAGGGAAATTGATGATCATGAATTTCTAGAAGATATCTTTTCTCTTTTACATAGAATCCAGGCAAAGACAAAGCAAGCTTCTTTTTTGTCTCCAAGGTTTGATGAATATAAAGCAGCTTGCTTTTATGTTGTTTACTATGGATAAGAAAAGATGTGACTGCTTCTTCCAGAGACTTCCTTTTCTGGCATTTTGGAAGTATTTCTAGAAATACTGTATAAATATAACAAATATTCTAAATAAATGACTGAGTTAATAAGGGAAGCCACAGAAAAGCAGTTCATAGCATGAGTTGACTTTGGACCATCCATGGGGTTAGACAAGAGTCACAGGGTACAGGAAACAAGGCCTTAGACCCTCACAAGGCGAAAAGGTACACTGACACCTCAGATATGCCAAGGGTTTTGAAAAGTTAGGTACCAAGTAAAACATAAAGTGGAAAATACATGTTTAATATATAAATTATAACATATTTTAATGTATTAAATGTAAACATATATTTTCTATTATACATTCCATCTTGTATATAACCTATGGTAAGTACATGGACAATTTTTATCCTCATTTTTACAGATAACAGGAAACTATACCTCTGACACATTTTGTCGAGGTGACGTAGCGAGGGACAATACTAAGCTCAGTCTGGAGGAACATATACTTCTTCAGGGTGGCATTTCACTTCCTCCACCAAATAAACATTTTCCCTATCTACCTCATAGGAATTTTGTAAGGATTTTACAAGATAATGTAGGTGAAAGTATTTTGTGGTATGGAGCACTCTATGGAATAAGTAAATATTGTTATAATCAGTGTCAGTACTTAAGGTTCTATCAATTACCTGGATAAAAGGGAAGAAAAATAGGAACTTGATGTAACTGAAGCAAATAGGATAGAACTATAGCCCCTAGGTCAATAACTATTCACTCAGCCAATGCTAGTACTTATTCTAGATTTCAGAATGCAATTTAAATAAAAATAGATACTGCACAGAATCACAATTTATACTACAGATTGAACCCAGGGGTATTCTACCTCTGAGCTATACCCTCAGCCCTATTTTACTTTTATGAAACAGGATCTCACTAGGTTGCTAAGAGCCTCACTAAGTTATTGAGGCTGGCTTTGAACCGGAAATCTTGCTGTCTCAGCCTCCCACAGGCTGGCACAATCTTTTTTAAGACTCTCTTTTACAATATTTGGTTGATTACTTATTACATTCACTGAGAGACTACTATCTATGAACTAATATCCTGTGAATATAAAAATGACTAGAACAAAGTTCTTAGCTTAAAGGGCTCATTCGAAAGGAGAAGAGAGAATTATGAGAGCATTCCAATCATGTTTGAAACAAACAAACAGAAATAATAGTATCTTAATGAAAGATGGAATAAGTTCTTTATTTACCAGCAGATATAATTGGTTATTTTTTAAGTCATCAGTCTCTCCTCAAATACTTATAAGTGAAAGATCTGTTTACTTCACTCTCTTCTTTGTGATCCTGGGGATTGAACTCAGGGGCATTTTGCTTCTGAGATAAACCCCAAGCCCTGTTTTATTTTTTATTTTGAAACAAGTTCTCACTAAGTTGCTGAGGGCCTTGCTAAATTGCTGAGGCTGGCCACAAATCTTCAGTCCTCCAGTTTCAGCCTCCAAAGTTTGGAATTACAGGCATGCACCACCACACCCAGCCTAATTTCTCATTTTTGAGCTGAAACCTGCTCTCCTTTTATCTTATTTATGCCCTGTGAAGCATAAATAATCTTCCTTCCTTCCTTCCTTCCTTCCTTCCTTTTTTTTTTTTTTTTTTTTTTGGTGGTACTATGGATGGAACCCAGGGGCTTTTCTACCTCCAGGCTATATACTCCCAGACCTATTTTATATTTCATTTGGAAACAGGGTCTTACTAAGTTGCTGAGAGCCTCACTAAATAGCTGAGGCTGGCTTTGAACCTGTGCAGTCCTCCTGTCTCAGCCTCCCAAGCATTGGGATTACAAGTGTGCACCACCACGCCCGGCAATAATTTTTCTTTTGATGAAACCCCATCAAACAAAGAAGATATTGTCCTATTTTACTCACATTAACAGATTTAGACTAAATTTGACGTCTTTCCTGTATCCTCAACCATTCTGATATCTTCACCCAGTAATCTGACTACCTGAAAATACTCTCTGGCAATATGCTCTGGGGAGAGACTGATTTCTATTTATACACATTCCTACAGACAAGTTGCTTGATGGATCCCATCACATAAGTCCAGGTTAACTACTCTGGAGTTTATAATACTGTAACCAGTTATGTGTTTGCAAAATTTTATGAGAGAAAAAGGAAACACAAAAGCAGAGCCAACAAATGTCACCAGACCTGTATCCTGCATTAGTGTTTTAGAAAGCCGTAAGCTGTAATGTAATAGGAATGTAGAATTCATTAATATATTCATCCAGCAATTGTTTACTGCTATCTTTATCCTCTCTGGCCTCAAATAATCTCAGCTTTCTTTTGGGTGATCTTAGAAACAGTATGTATCCAAATGATGCTCCCACTCAGTTGTGCAGTGTAGTCCTGCCTGTGGGTTTTCCAAGGATGTCAATGTATTTGTTCCCTTTGCTCCTATTCCTGTTTCTATTATTGCAGAAACAGGAAATTAATATACACTGGAAAAATATAAACTGGATAGCTATTAGACCAGAAATCACAAGCATACATTTCTTTACCCTAACGACTTTTATTGATATTCTCACAAACATTTATCAGACATCTATCTGCCTTATAATAAGCTCTTATTTGAGCTGGAAACACTTTGGTGAACAAAGCACACACAGAGGCTGCCCCCAAGGACTCTTTTGTCAAGATTGGAGAATGGGCTACCCCACCTACTTTTCCAGAGAAGCCTAGAAAGCTAAGAAAGATCAGAGAAGACCACGCAGTCCATTCCCTATACAATTTTCATTGTCCTGATAACATTTCCCAGTGACACCTGAGCTAACTTTAGATCACCAAAACCTTGGGTGTTGCCACAAATTTGAGAAAAACATGCTGTGACCTAAGAGGGGTGGCGGTGAAGATTTGTCTATCATAATCAGCTTTTTTTTTTCTTTTCTCACTGCCATCTATTACCTCTATTATCTAACTACTCTCTTGACTTGACTGTTACAGGACTTAAATACTTTGGTGAAAGCTGGTTGTGATGGCCACTTGTAATCTCAGAATTTGGGAGGCTGAGACAGAAGGATTGCAGGTTCAAGACCAGCCGCAGCTGCTTAGTGAGGTCTTCTGCAATTTAGTGAGGTCCTGTTTCAAAATAAAGAATAAAAAATAGGGTTGAGGGTGTAGTTCAGAGGTAGAATACCCCTGGGTTCAATCCCCAGTATACCAAAACAAAACAAATAAACAACAACAACAACAACAAACCTTTGGTGGGGTCTTGACATTTTTATCGATGTGTTTTGAGCTAATTGCTCTTTTAGGTGACGGTGTGTTTTCAGGTGCACCAACAGAGTTCATTCTTTCTTTACTCAGTAGCAGCTTTAAGAATCAAGCTGTATTTTCTAAAATATGAATGGGCACAGGTAAGGGGTGAGGTTGGGTGATGATTGAATGTGGAAATCCATGAACCTCTTTCCAGCTTTATGGTAGACCTCAGTGTCTTCACCATTAGGTTATTCCTTGAGTGCTGTACAATTACATTGTTTGTTTCTGTTACCAGAGAGATGGTGTCCCAAGCAGCTGTCAGGCTTGGATTCCTGAGCACGATGAATCACTGAGCTCAGAATCGGCAGGGTTCTCATCTTGCATCCCATTTTGCTGTGTTTGCTAGTGATGTCGATTCAGGAAAAACACACATGGCTGCCAGCTTTCTTGGCTTTCTGGCATACAGTTACCCATTTATCCTATTTCTATTTCTGGTGTTTATGCATACCAGCTACTCACAGTCAGCCTGAAGATTCTGAATACTATAGGATTATGGACCAAAAATAGATCTCCAAAGATCTTCTTTTAGTCCTCTTATTTCCAATGAGGCTGAAACCTGAACCTCTCTGAAGTCATTATACATGAAATTTATTTAAGGTTAACTCTCTGTTAGGTACTGTGATTATGCATTTATATGGATAGTTTTATTTAATTCTTACAATCTTAGAGGTAGATGTTGGTATTATCCCCCCACTATAGATTAGGAAACAGACTTATAGAATTTAGGTGCTTTTCTAAGCCATTTATTTAGCAGGTAATGAATGTAGAATTAGAACCAAGTGATCTGACTCCAGACCCTTTGCTTGTAACTTCTAATCTATTACTTTCTTATTGTTCATTTTCTCTACGAAAAGAGTATCTATCACCTTGTTTAATCATTCACTTTAATAACTTTATGAATATTATATGGCAAATTTCACCTTCATTTTTCCCCTAGCACTAGACTTGTGAATCCATGAACATAGTCCATTTTGACTACTTTATATGTTCAGGACTGGAGGTGCTCCAAAGGTTACTGAAAAAGTGAATGAGCTCATTAGCCTATTTATATTCTCAGTAACATGTTATAATATAATTAAAGTTAGTCATTATTTGGAAAAGACTACTAGCCAGGTGTTTTTTATTTTTTTATACAACTTTCTTTTGTGTGGAAATAGTTAAGTGGGCCCTTATATACCATCACATAGCTTCAACTGTAATGATATTCTGTTCTTCCAGATGTACTGTCTTTACAGTCCAGTTTCACTGGAACAATAGCAAAGTCTTCCTGTCTCTTCTTATCTCACAAAGGTACCTAAAAATTAGGTTGCTTTTTGAAACACAAACTATGAAATTTATGTGTAGCAATTCAGAACAGATATGAACAGTTCTCTAGAGACAGAATAATTTCATGGGCCCATAAGATTGTAAAGTAGATACCAGAATATCTGAAGAAGGAAATGTTCCAGTCGAGAAGAGGAGTTGGTTAACAGTGGCAGGGAAGCGTTACAGAGGCAGACCTTGACCATGGCCTCTTGAGGTTCTGTCCTGAGATGTCTTCTTCTATGATCCTCAGTCCTACTGACAGGTCTTGATGAGAAGAACATTCATAGAGATGATACAGTTAACTTCTCTGACTCCAGGCAACCGACAACATGTAAGCTTGTTTTCCAAGGTGGTGTGCCAGTTAATGTCAACACTCGGCCTGATTTATGGTTGGTTTTCTCATTGTAATCATATGATGCTCTGATTTCATGTGTCAGTCTTATGTGCCTTGTTAGCATAGATTAGCTTCCTTGATTGTTCATTTGTTTTTAAAAATATCAATACAAGCCAGGCGTAGTTGTGTCCAACGTGGTGGCAATACCAGTACTTGGGAGGCTGAGACAGGAGAATCCCAGGTTTGCAGCCAGCTTCAGCTACTTAGTGAGGCCCTCTGCAATTTAGTGAGATCCTGTTTCAAAATTAATAAAAAAAAATGGGGCTGGGAATATAGCTTAAAGTAGAATGCCCCTAGTTTCAACTCCCAGTTCTGCAAAAAAAAAAGCCAATACAATTATAATTTTCTTATTGAATTATTCCTCTTTTACTGATTTCCAAGGGACTTTTATTACTAGAGGTTAAATAATTCCATTAGTTAAAATGTATATCTTGCCATTGTTAAAGGGGTATTAAAAACTAAACAAAAGTTAAGATAGAAATTCTCATTTGTTTCTTAGGTCACCTTAGACTGCTTTGTAATGACTGTGTGTGTGTGTGTGTGTGTGTCTATTTTATTCCATTATGTACTTAACCAATTTTGCTTAAAATGTCTTGAGCAATGGCCCCAAACAGTCTTAAAAACCTAAGTCTATTTTGTCCCTTAAGTTTATGGTTGGTTTTTGGCTTTACTTAACACATTCTGTTTTCTCTTGCTGATTTTTCATTCTGTCCAAAATGATTCAAGTTTGTTTTATTCTTTTATCCTATTGGCATTTTTTAGGTTCGTTTACTTTGACTTCTCCTTAGTAGGATCTGAGCAGTTGCCAGAAATTCTCAGTTTGATTGTCATCACATTATCTTTCTTTTTGCAATTCCGTCTCATGTTGATTTCTGCAGTAGTTTGCCTTTCAGTATCAGGATGTTGAAATCCCTAGGTCCCATCTTTAAGATTCTTAATTAAAAAACACAAGTTTTTTTTTTTTTTTTTTTTACATGAAAGTCCATTTGTGGAAAGCTCCATCTGTAATTTATTCCCTTTCGGCATAGCTCTCAGTAATGTTTTTGAGCTCCTAGTGGGATATGAGAAGTCATTAAAAATCATCATTTTTTCCTCCCTTTGCAGAAAAAAATGTTGGATTTCTTGAGCTTGCTCATTATTTTCTTTTTCTTCCTCATATGAACTCAGATAATAATGTTCTGTGCCCACTTAGAGTTGTGAATGGTTATGAAAACAGACTTTTGTTGAAATAAATATTTTGTGATTTCTGAGAGTATCCTGTATCAGATAATTTATATTCCTTTTATAAACACCTCTAGGGACTCTTTTTTGCCTTTAGCAGTTTGGAGCACAGTTTCATATCATTGTTTTATATAAATTCCAGGGATAGTTATTGAGCCCAGTTGAGAAGTTCTCACGTAACCTTGCTACTTGCATTCAAGTACAGAAATATGGCTTGTTGTTGTTATTGTTATCAGAGTTTAGTGGACATTTGCTTTATTGTGTTTAAGATTATTTGTAAAGTGATTCAGGTCTCTTTGGACTTTAGAAACTGAATCAAGATCCATTATTGACCATTTTATTTCTATTGAATGTTTTAATGTTTCTTCTTCAAAACTGCTCCTTATACTTTCTATGAGAGCAAGTTAAATTTCCCCACCTAACCCCCACTAACTTCTTGCCTCTTATGATTTTCTTATCAGCCTGAAGTTAAATTTAACATTGGGGGTGCTTAGCATCACCCTTTTCTAAATAAAGACTATTCAGAATATAAACAGAAATTTGAAGAAAGTTTATTGACTTTTGTGGTTCAGCTTTACTTTAACTACTAAAAGGGACGCCAGTATATCAATATTTTTATTCTGCTCTTAACTATTAAGAGGGAGTTTACTATATATTTTTTAAAAAATGGATATCAATTAAATGAAGTGTGTAAATGAACTGTGTTATAAATTGTCATATTCCAGTGTGAATTGGTATATTCTGGGATATGGCTTTGCCTTCATTAAATATTTAAATTAGCTGGTATCATTTTCCCTTTCCCTACATTTTTCCTCTTTCTCTAGTGATAATATTAGGAAAAAGAGAAGAATATTTGCCTTGTAATCAGTGATATGATGGTAAAGTTTAACAACCAGCTCTGTGAGAGGGGCAAGCCTTTCAGGCTGCCAACATGTTATCACTGAACACAGAGTCAAATAATCTTCTTCCTTTTGACTTTAGAATGTACAAAGCAATGTTGTGAGTTTTGTGGGATATCCATCTCTTCTTCCTGGTGGCTGGCAGGTCTTCACTGGAACTGCCTTGTCAGCCTATCATGCAGAGCCCTAGTGCTACCTGACCCAAAGGAGAAGAAATAGCAAAGGCAGTAGCTTTCAATTTCCTACACTCTCTTAATGGGCATCTTGGAAATTATTAGGAGAATGGGGAAGATGTGGATTAAATGCCTTCTGCTGCCATTTCCATTTGTAGTTAAGTAAGAAAAAATGAACTTATAAATGATACAAAACACTAAGGTATGAGGTTTTTCTCAATATCTGGACTACTTTAATAAGTTATTAAAAATCTACTGTTTATTTATTTATTTATTTATTTTTGTGGTGGTACTAGAGTTCCTGGAAGCCCTTCTACATCTGGGCCACACTCACAGACCTATTTTATACTTTTTTATATTCGGAAATAGGGTCTTTTAAGCCAGCACGGCTGGCTTCGAAACTGCGCGATCCTCCTGTCTCCGCCTCCCAAGCGCAGGGATTATAAGCCAATTATGTACAATTATGTACAAGCACAAATATGTACAATTAACATACCAATTGTACATATTTGTGGCATAACAATGTGATGATTTGATCCATATATACCGTATGTCATGAGCAGGTCAGGGTAATTAGATATTTGTCGTCTCATACATTTATCATTTTTTTGTGGTGAGAACATTCCAAAAATGTATCTTTTAAGTATCCCCAATTGTAGTTAACCTGGTAATATGATCTACTAGATGTCCCATAAGATAGTATGAAGGTTTCATAGCACACAGGCTTCAACTGAACCCTTAGTATACTGAAGGGTTCATTTTTAATCACAGTTTCAAAGTTTTGCATTTCTCTTTCTTACTTCCAGTTCTGGCCTGGTGGTGACAGCAAAACATCACACAATCAGTGCTACCAGGCCATCATAGGAAGATACATACACATGATCATTAAAACAAGTACATCAAAAGGAAGTATGGGAAACTGTTCCATTAGCATAACTTAACAGCTGAAATGTAACATAACAAATCAACACATGTGCTACAACATTTGGTATTATTCTTGACCTTGCCTTTTAAGGCTGTGTAGAAATTGTTCTTGTTTTCATTGGAACACAGATGAGTGTCAAGCTGCAGCTCATCAAATGGCCCCTACTTATGGAAAAGATGCCTTCCCAAGAGTGTGCTCACCTTTGGCACAGCAAGAATACTTTGCTGAGTCCTTCACACCATGCATCTACAACATGATAATTGGAAATCCAATCCTTGGCTGTCGTTTATTCCTTGGTACAAAGAGAAACCCAAATAGAGCCAACAGTGTGGGAACTATTTTATTATTTTTTGCTTTGAACATTGTTAAAAAATAAAATTACATCCACTTAGCTCACAGTTTTTGTTTCTTGGGTATGTTTACATAGGCTTTATAATGCAAGAAGAAAACATTAACATGGCAAAAATAAGTTTGTAATGCATTGTAATATATTTGAAAGGAGGTTGTTAAGATGCTTATTAACATACTTTCAAGATGATTGTGTTTTTGTGGTACTGGGGAATGAACCCAGGGGTACTCTACCCTTGATCTCCATTCCTATCCCTTTATATTTTTTATTTTGACAATGTCTCCATAAGTTTTGAAGGCTCTTTCCAACCTGTAATCCTCCTGTCTCAGCCTCCCAAGTTCTGGGATTGCACACTCAAACTCAGAATGATTTGAAACCATTAATTGGTGATGCTTCAGTCCTGTATGCAAAATATCATAGGGCTGGAAAAAATATAAGTTGCGATAACAAATGTCATAGTTTGTTTGATCTACCTCCTATGTAGTAAAATGCAATTATTATGTCTAGAATAGTGTCCCTAATCTGAGACAATTTAATCTCAGACAAAGCAAGAGGTAAACAGAAACATTTTCCCCTATAGTGCCAACAAACTAGCATATATTAAAAACTATTTCTTTCTTTCTTTTTCTTTTTTTTTTTTTTTTTTTTGCAGTACTGGGGATGGAACCCAGGGGCATTTTACCTCCGAGCTACACCCCAAGCCTAATTTTTATTCTTTATTTTGAAACAGTCTCACTGAATTGCAAAGGGCCTATCACTAAATAGCTAAGACTAGCCTAGCCATAAACCGTGATCCTCCTGTCTCAGCCTCCCAAATGCTGGGATTACAAGTGTGTGCCACCACACATGGCTAGTAGTGTTTTTCATTTAATGTCCTTTAGAAAGAAAAATATCTATAAAAGTAGCATTTTTCTCTTCCATCTCCTTTTTATTACTTTTTCTCATTTCTTTCTATTTTTTCTTTATTCTTTCTCCCCCCCACACTCTTATCTCCATGGTGTCTATTCTTTTTTCCTCTTGCTAATCTTATTAGCCATCGTATAGTCTCAAGAGTTTAAACAAGAAAATAGAAAATGAACTTCCAGAATTTCAAGACTGTAAAAGTTTTTTTTTTTTTTTTTTTTTTTTTTTTTTTTTAAAGGAGAGGCCTTGGCTTTTCTTCCCCTCCATTTGATGCAGTTGCCAAGAAAGTGAGTCACAGGCACAGGTGTAGAGAGGTGCAGGGCAGGCCGCCCATTGTGTATTTCCTGATTACATAACCTTTGACTGTCTCTGGGAGAGAGGCCTTCAGAGTGGGCTGTGAGCAGAGGCCTGCAGTGTGACCACAGGCAGTGCTAGTATCCTTTCTCAAAAACTCTCCTGTTGGGCGGCTGAGGCCTCATAGGTTAATGTTTAAATTGGAATCAAGTCAGCCACAGCTGTGTGTGAGTGAATCTCTGCTCGCCTCTGATTAGAGTGGCTGGCTAGAGCACGAGGAAGCATTTTTTTCTCCAACACCAGCTTCGTTGTTATTTACTCTGTGGCTTGAAAAGAAGAGCTGGGTGGCCAGCAAAGCCACAGATGACCCAGGATATTGAAGCAATATTTTTAACACATAATTAGACCATGTTATTCAGGTATCATGTGACTCAGTCTTTATACTTCATCATAAAGTCGTTACAGAGACTTACAAATGACTTTTATAAAATTTTTTATCTTTATAAAGATTTTAAAGATGTTTAGCTTTTAATTTTGTTTTATATGTATGAGTACAAATCTTGTGCTTGTGTCAGTTATCCACTTATAGATTGTCCCTTGATTGTTAGAAAGATATGAATATATCTGAATAGAATTTAATGCCATATGACAGTTGAATATACGATAAGTTTACTGTACAACCTGACAAAGGATTGACAGCTGAATTTTGTTTTCTTGTCCTTATCCCCTTAATCACCTTTGTCCCTACCACCCTGAGGGTGGGGGTGAGGAGGAGCAGAGTTTCAGCCTCATGAAAGACAATAAATGCATATAACATAGACTTGGAAGGCCAGGAGACGGATGACCTCTTAGGCTCCTTTCTGACACCTTCATTCTGTGATTTTATAACATGGGTTAAGAATCAGGGAGGTAGGGTAGTATATTACTCTTAAGGACTATGATGTTTACCCTGGTGGGGCTGATACTTGAACAGAGAGAATAATATTATGATACACTGGCTATGAGGAAGATAAATAAATAAAGTAGGAGGAAAAGTAAAATGCCCATCTAGGTGCATTTAATGTATTTTGACAGGGAAGCCTGTGAGGCTTCATCCTAAGTTTCTCATTTGAGATTCTAGCTCTTGAGAATAGCTATACAGTTCATATGATTGGAAAACAAATGTCTGTTTCTTAGCAAGGGACATCCTCTGTCTTTGTTTCCTTTATGCTTGGCTTTTAATATGTGTCAAGCATTTCTAGGAGACTTGTTTTAGACAAAATGCACAATTTTATTTAATGGGTGGCAGCTAAATATAGGCTAATTGTAGAATTTATCGTGTAGACCCAGATGCTTTTGATAGTGAAAGTGGAACAGTTAATAATTACACCCACAGAGCAGGCTTGCGCCAGACTGGGGACATGTAAGTATCCTAATTATAGCTCCATATGCATGGAACCCTGTGGCTACATAGAGCAAAAAGAGTACAGAATCAGGAAGAAAGGTCTGGCTCCGCTTGGTTGGAAAACTGGGTTGTTCTTGTGGGATGAAACTGGTGCTGTTTATTTCCTCATAATAGTTTCCTTTCTTTTGTTTTCTCTTTCTTTCTTTCTTTCTTTCTTTCTTTCTTTCTTTCTTTCTTTCTTTCTTTCTTTCTTTCTTTCTTTCCTTCTCTCTTTTTTTATTGTGGTACAGGGGATTGAACCCAGGGGCATTCTACCTCTGAGCTACACCCCCAGCCCTATTTTTAATTTTTATTTTGAAATAGGGTCCTACTAGGTTGATGAGAGTCTCACTACTTACTGAGGCTATCCTCCAACCTGTGATCCTCTTGTCTCAACCTCTCAAATTCTGGGATTATAGGCACATGTCACCATGCTTCCTACTATTTTCTCTTTGTTTCATAGTAGAGATTAAATTCACAGGACTTGCCTTTGAAGAGAAAAGAGGAAAGGGTGAGCAAGAGTCAAAATTTGTGATGTGGGAAAAAAATTATGCTATGAATGGTGTGTTGTTACAACTAGAAATTCAGAAGGAAGGGAGAGGTTTGGGGTGTTGGGAAAAGGCAATTGTTATATTATTGAGTCATTGAGGGCTTATGGACATAGACTATAATAAGTAGGCTTTCAAAGGGGAAATGAAGGCTTTTCAGGGAAAGGGATTAGGCCAAAAATTACATATATTTGGGTTTCTTTCACATATAGTTGACTGCTAAATCTTTTGGAATAGATGAAGTCATTCACTCATTCACTTGTTCTTTCATTTATTTTATATTCAGCATTATGCTAGATGCTAGGAAATCCATGGTAAATAAGGTATGCCCAATCTCTGTCTTCATAGAGCTTTGTAGAATTTAACGGCACAGGGTCTATGGGAGCACCTATCATGTATTCCTAAGCCAAATTCAGGATCCAAAGAAGCCTAGTCTTTTAGGATGAATAGAAGCTCAGCAAGAGGGAAACGAGGATAAGAGTGGCAGGGATAGAGGGTATAGAGTGCGCAGTACAAAAGTCTGTGTGAGAGGCCTGGCACAAGAGAAACTGTAGGAATGTGAGCAAAGGAGAATGTGTAGATGAGCATGGACGTTTACTGAGTGCTTCTTTTTAAAAGAGGAATAGAGGAAGAGTCTTTATCAAAGGAGCCTGAGAAGGAGTAGAAACAGGCATAGAAGAGAAAGTGTTGGAGAACTCAAGAGAAGAAAGAGTCAAGAAGAGCAGAAACAATCAGTAGTGTCAAAGCTACATAAGGCCAGGCAAGGTGGCACACACCTATAATCCCAGTACTTAGGAGGCTGAGACGGGACTGCAGGTTCCAGGCTAGTCTCAGGAATTTATCAAGGTCCTATTTAAAAAATAAAAAGCACTGGGTGTATAGATCAGAGGTAGAATGCCTCTGGGCTCAATCCCCAATACTGTGTACAGAGAGGGGGGGGAGAGAAAGAGAAGAGGGGCTCTTGAATTGAGATTATGGAGCCAGATTGCAGTAGATTGAAGAGAGTGTATGGACATTTTTAGAGGAGAGGGAAGTGGAGAAATGGTTTGATGGCAAAATCTCAAAAGTAGGGAAAAGTAAGAAAGAATCACATCACTAGAACAACTTTGTATCTTAAGGAAGGAACTGGAAGCAATGGAACAGTGGATCAAGGGAAATAGCCAGTGTTTCATATTCCTGAGGAATGCAGTCAGACCATACGTGTCCAGTTTAGGCTTCAAAGGATGTCTTCCTTTGAAACATTAGATAAACAAAAAGTTGTAGAAGAGAACTCTTGGAAGTTGAAGGCTCCATACTAGTGGGCTTGTTTTTTGTTTCCAGGGAAGTGAGGGATAAAATCTACTGAAGGTGAAAAAGCACAGAGGCACAGCTGAGAGCTTTAAAGAGGGTGGCAGGCAGCATTTAGAAATGTGAAAATGGAGCTAATCTGAAATAAGCAAAAGCCTAGCAAGTTTGGCAATCACAGTTTTGTTTTGTTACATTTCTTTATAAATCATAGATTTTAGTGAGACATTGAGGATAGAGTTGGAAAATAAATGATTAGACTGACCCCCAAATTGAGCCTTGATCAAGGTGGGGAAGGATCAAGGATGCTCGTATAAGCGTAGTTGAAATATTAGACAGTCTTCAGTGTGTGTTTCTCTTATACTCTGGAAGAATATACCCAATCTTTATCTGGTAGAGCTTTGTAGAGTTTAACAGCACAGTGTCCATGAGTATAAGAGAAACTAGGTGGTGCACAATTTATTTAGAGGACAGGAAAAAGCTGCAGATTGTGCTGACAGTGAAGAAAAGCTCACTGGGAGATGGGAAAGGATGAAGAGTATGGTGAGAGAGAGGAAGTTGTGCCACTAATGTGGTAAATTCTGAAGAGAAACTTGTTCTCAAGAAAATCATGAAGTACACTCCAGAAGGTCAAAGCCCATGGCAGCTGGATACAGTAGCATGCAGTAGCTTGGCATGAAGTGTCCACAGAGCAGTTATAATAATAGATATAGAAACACCATGTAGAGTGGTGTTTACATATCTGTGAGGGCAACAGTAAATTATAGAGCTAGAACAGAAAGTGAAGGCAAGATGAGAAGCAAGAGAGAAGGGAATGGATTCAGTGTGCACCAGAGGCGGCTGACCATCGCTATTCTCTCTCTCTCTCTCTCTCTCTCTCTCTCTCTCTCTCTCTCTCTCTCTCTCTCTCTCTCTCACACACACACACACACACACACACACACACACACACCTCAAATCTAAATAAATATTCTTGAGAGACAAATGAGAGAATGGAATGGATATCATTGACAAGCTTGCTGGAAGTTCTGTGTATATTTTTCCATTTACTTTTATTACCGTTCTATATTTCCCCCAGAGCACTACAGATAGAGTCATTTTATGGCAGAAAGGGACAATTAGAACAGTCTTAGAACTGCAGTTCAATTAGGTAGGGCAGATAGTTTGCTTGGTATCCCGAGTAAATTACAAATAGTCACAGTTTCAGTCATAATGTATTCTTGCTTTTTGTTTCCAAATAGGCATTTTCAAACAGGACTCAGGGTGTAATGCAGTGGCAGAGTGCCTGTTTAGTATGCACAGGGCCCTGAGTTTGATGCCCAGAATTGTTAAAAAGAAAGAAAAAGAGAGAGCGAGAGAGAAAGAGGAGAAAAATAAGAGTGGGGACATTTCAAACCACTTTAGAAAGTAGCACAAGAGTGTTAGAAATTTTGGGAACACAAGGGAAAAGGAGAGGCTTATAACCTCAAATCAATCATGGTAATACCCAGTCCATCCTCAGAACTTTGTCACCTGAGAAAAACTGACTAATTTCTATTATCAATGTGCAAATAGAAAAAGAAAAGGGAAAACAAACTTGGATAAGTATATTACTTTATCTGATGTTGTTTTGTTCATGTTTTCAACATAAACCCCACTTGGGCTTGTTTGCTTTCTCTTGCTGCTTTTCAAATGCCTTTTCTAAGTTCGCTAACCATTGTGGTTTCTCCTAATGTCCTCTCCATTACTCCCCATCCTCCCTTAGTATCTTTTTGCCACATACATTGCTCCATCGGCCAGTCTTGATGTTGGACTTGAACAGGAAAAGAAGAGAGAAATTTATATGAAAATACAGCCACCATTTGAAGACCTTTTTGATACAGTAGAAGAGTATATCCTCCTCCTCCTCTTGGAGCCCTGGACAAAGATGATGAAGTCAGACCAAGCTACATACAGTAAGGTATTGTGGCACTGAGGAATGGAGTGAGCCTTTCCACATCTCTTCTCAGCCAATGACAAGCAACACTGTTAACTCACAGTAGGAAAACTGAGGAAGCTCTCACATGGGCAGGGATTCAGAGTTTAGATTCGGATGAGCTCAAAACTTGTGTAGGGAAAATATTATCTTTTTTAAAAAGTTTCCTTATTGTCTTCTAAGAAAAGACTGAAATCTATGTCATTTTTAGTTCTCTGTACAAGTAGAGGAGAGAAATCTGAGTTTTGATTTTCTGTGAATGAGCAAAATATGCCACGGTAATATACTGGCCTTGTGCCTTCTTGCCATGTCTCAGCAGTGGTGTTCATTTTGATTAATGAAAAAAGCCCATTCCATTTTGTGCTGGATGAGTTGGATAAATATCACACCCAGGGAAAGTATAAACGTTTCATATATACTGTGAGAAGGAGATCTCTGACTCCAGTGCTTCTATTTTAAAGCATCCCCAGATGTTCATCAGCTCAGACTATTTGATTGGATAAAACGTTCAAAGCATTTTTTTTTTTACTTTCTGAAAGAGGTCCTTTTCAACTTTGGTACCTGGATGTTTTCATTATCCTTATTGATGAGTGGAGGACATTTTAAAAATATTTATTTTAAATCACAAATTAAAACCATCCTGAGTTACTTTACTCTTTATGTTAAGTTAGTGCAGGCACCTCCGATTCTTGAGGTCTTTTCAGGTGGAACTCTGCTTTGTATTGTTATTCTTCATTCATATCTACTCAACAGCTTGTTAGATGGTCATGTCTTTAGCCTGGGAAAGGATAAGTTAGTTGATTAGGATAAAGTTAATACCAAAAAGTTTTGGATAGAGCTACCATTTTAGATTGTGACTGAAATAACTTTTGTGGCTTACTGAATTCAATAACCAAAATAATTAGATTTTCATTTCTAATTTCTCTTTGTTCTAAAATTTTAGCACAGCATCTTTTTAAACTATAGAAATGTGTATATTACACTAAGAAAAACTAGAATATCAATTTGTTTGTTTGTAATTTCTTTTTCTTTTTTTTCTTTTTAATTTTTTTATTCTTATGTGGATCATATTGAAAATAGCATATAGCCGGGCATGGTGGCGCACGCTTGTAATCCCAGCATTCGGGAGGCTGATACCAAAGGATTGTGGTTCGCGGACAGCCTCAGCTACTTAGTGAGGTCCTCTGTAACTCAGTGAGACCCTGTTTCAAAATAAAAAATAAAAAATTGGGCAGGGGTTGTACCTCGGAGGTCAAATGCCTCTGGGTTCCAGCCCCAGACCTGCAAAAAAAAAAAAAAGCATACATTCAGATTGTGCTTGGTGCCCTCTCCCATGCTCTGTTTCCCCTTCCTCCTCCCAACAATGAGTGTCCAGGTTGACCATGCTACATTCATGCTTTTACACATATTCGAATGTAGCTCCTCCATTAACCAACCTCAGCCTTTTTCCTCTCCTACACTTCCATTTCAGCTTTGCTGAAGTTTCTCCTCCATTATCTGGAGTCCCTCTGATATTCCTAATAGTCCCTAGTTTGGGCATATTAGAGAAAACATATGTCCTTTCTCTTTCTGTGCTTGGCTGATCTCACTTAACATAATGTTCTCCAGTTCTTTCCTCTTCTTGCTAATGACATTATTTTGTTCTTCTTTATTGCTGAATAGAATTTCATTGTGTGTATTTCCCTTAATTTTGCAATCCATTCATCTGTTGATGGAGACCTAGGATGGTTCTATGTTTTGGCTATTACGAATTGTGCTGATAAAAAAATCAGTATGCATATGTTACTGTAGTTCTCTGATTTCAACCCCTTTGGAAAGATACACAAGGAGTGGTATAGCCAGATCATATGGTGGATCCATTTCCAATTTTTTAAGGAATGTCCACACTGATCTCCATAGCAGCTGAACTACTTTGCACTCCCACCAACAGTGTAAGAGAGTTCCTCTTTCCCCACATCCTCGCCAGCATTTGTTGTTATTTGATTTCTTTATGCTTGCCACTCTGATTGGGGTTAGATGGAATCTCAGCATAGTTTTGATTTGCATCTCCCTGATGGCTAATGATGTTGAACATCTTTTCATGTATCTATTAGCCATTTGTATCTCTTCTTTTGTGAAGTGTCTATTCAGTTCAGTTGCCCATTTCTTGATTGGGTCATTTGTTTTGCTAGGATAGAGTCTTTTGAGCTCTTTGTATATTCTGGATATTAGTCCTCTATCAGAGTGGCGGCTGGTAAAGATCTTCTCTCATTTTGTAGGCTTTCTCTTTAGGTTCTTGATGGTTTCCTTTAATGAGCAGAAACTTTTTAGTTTGATGCCATTCCATTTGTTAATACTTGCTTTAATTTTCTGTGCTTTGGAGTCTTACTGAGAATGTTACTGCCTGTGCTTATATGTTGTAGTGTTGAGCCTATATACTCCTCTAATAACTTCACAGTCTCTGGTCTAATTTCTAAGTCTTTAATCCATCTGGAGTTGATTCCTGTGCACGGAAAGAGGTAAGGACTTAGTTCCATCTTTCTACAAATGGATAGCCAGTTCTCCCAGCTGTCTTTTCTCCAGCATATGAATTTTGCCCCTTTTTCAAAGATCAATTTGCCCCTTTTTCAATAGGTATGTGGGTTTGTTTCTGTATCTTCTATTCTATTCCACTGGTCTGTCAGCAATACCATGCTGCTTTTACTACTATTGCTCTAGAGTATAATTTGAAGTCCGGGATTGTGATGCCTCCTGCCTGGTTTTTATTGCTGAGGATTGCTTTGGCTATTCTGGGTCTTTCCTTTCTCCAAATAAAACTAATGACTGATTTTTCTAGGTGTATGAAGAATGTTGTTGGTATTTTGATAGGAATTGCATTGAATCTGTAGATCACTTTTGGCAGAATGGCCATTCTGATGATATTTATTCTGCCTATCCATGAGCAAGGGAGATCTTTCCATCTTCCAAGGTCTTATTCAATTTCTTTCTTTAATGTTTTATAGTTTTCATTGTAAAGGTCTTTTATGTCTTTGGTTAGGTTTATTCCTAGGTATTTTATTGATTTAGAGGTTATAGTGAATGGAATTTTCTTTATTTCTTTCGTTGTGGATTTATTGTTGGTATATAGAAAAACAACTGATTTCTTTAGATTGATTTTGTATCCTCAACTTTGCTAAATTGGTTAAACAGCTCCAGTAGTCTTTTGGTTGAGTACTTTGGGTCTTCTAGATAAAGGATCATGTCATCTACACATAAGAATAGCTTTAATTCCTCTCTTCCTGTTTGAATTCATTTGATTACCTTCTCTCGTCTTATTGCTGTGGCAAGAGTCTCGAGGACTATATTGTAAAGGAGTGGTGACAGTGGGCATCCTTGTCTTCTTTCTGATTTTAGAGGAAATTCTTGCAGTTTTTTCCCCATTCAATATGATATTGGATTTGGGTTTATTGTATATTGCCTTAATGATATTGAAATATGTTCCTTTTATTCCAATTTTCTGCAGTGTTTTTAACATGAATAGGTGTTGAATTTTGTCAAATGCCTTTTCAGCATCTATTGATATGATCATGTGGTTTTTGTTTTCAGTTATATTTATATTGTGAATAATGTGTATTGATTTGTGTATGTTGAACCAACCTTGCTTTTCTGGGATGAAACCAACTTGGTTGTGGTGCACAATTCTCTTGATATGGTTTTTAATGTGTATAGCTAGTATGCTTTGTAGAATTTTTGCATCTATGTTCATCAAGGATATTGGCCTGTAATTTTCCTTTCTTGAGGTATCTTTATTTGATTTTGGTATTAATGTGATACTGGCTTTGTAGAAGGAATCTGGGAGAATTCCATCTCTTTCAATTTCCTGGAACAAGTTGTGAAGTATTGGGATTAATTCTTCACTAAAGGTTTTGTAGAATTCAATTGGAAACCAATCAGGGCCTGGGCTTTTTTTTTTTTTTTTTTTTTTTTTTTTTTTTTTTTTTTTTGGTGGTACTGGGGATGGAACCCTTCTACCTCTGGGCTACACTCCCAGACATATTTTTTAAATTTTATTTGGAAACAGGATCTCTTAAGCCAGTGAGGTTGGCTTCGAACCTGCGTGATCCTCCTGTCTTCACCTCCCAAGTGTGGGGATTACAAGTGTGCGCCACCACGCCTGGCCTGGGCTCTTCTTTGATGACAGAATTTTTATTGCTGTTTCTATTTCTTTGCTTCCTATTGGTTAGTTTAGGCTTGCTATGTCCTCTTGGTTCAATGTAAGTAGATTATATGTGCTTAGAAATGTATCAATTTCTTCCATGTTTTCCAGTCTATTGGAGTATAAATTTTCAAAATAGTTTCTAATAGTCCTTTGAATTTTCCCACTGTCTGTGGTGATGTATACTTTTTCATTTCTAATTTTAATAATTTGAGTTGATTCTTTCTTTCTTTTGGTTAGATTGGCCAGGGGGTTGTCATTCTTAATAATCTTTTCAAAAACCAGCTTTTTGTTTTGTTGATTCTTTGGGTTTTTTTTTTTTTTTGTTCTCTATTTCATTTATTTCTGCTCTTATTTTAATAATTTCCTGCCTTCTGCTGGCTTTTGGATTAGACTGTTGCAGTATTTTTAGATCCTTGAGATGTGTCATTAGGTTGTTTACCTGGCGACTCTATTCTTTTTATGTGGGCACTCAATGCTATAAACTTTCCTCTTAACACTGCATTCAAAGTGTCCCATAGATTTTGGTAAGTGTGTCTATTTTCATTTAATTCCAGAAATGTCTTTATTTCTCCCCTTATTTCTGATCTTACCCACTCATCATTTATTAGCACATCATTCAATCTTCATGTATTTAAATAGTTTATTTTGGTCTTCCTGTTGTTAGTTTCTAATTTCATTCCCTTGTGACCTGAGAAGATGCAGGGAATTATATTACATTTTTTGAGTATGCTGGTGCTTGCGCTGTGGCCCAGGATGTGATCTATTTTGGAGAAGGTTCCATGAGCTGCTGAGAAGAATGTGTATTCTGCTGTTTCTGGTTGAAATATTCTGTATATATCTATTAGGTCCATTTGGTTTATAGGTTTCTTTAGTTCTGAAGGGTCTTTACTTATCTTTTGCCCTGAAGATTGATCTAGTGGCATGAGAGGTGTGTTGAAGTCTCCCAATATTATTGTTTTTGGGTCTATTTGAGATCCGATGTCCTGGAGGGTTTGTTTTACAAATGTAGCTGCACTCACATTTGGGGCATAAACATTTACTATCATTATATCTTCTTGGTGGATTGTTCCTAGTGATAAAAGGAAGGGCCCTTCTTTGTCTGTTCTGATGTGTTTTAGCTTAAAGTCTGTTTTGTTGGATATCAGGGTTGTTACCCCTGCCCGTTTTTGGTCTCCATTAGCATGATATATCTTTTTCCATCCTTTCACTTTCAGTCTATGAATGTCTTTGGCTATAAGGTGAGTTTCTTGCAAACAGCATATATTTGGTTTATGTTTTTTAATCTACATTTTCAGTCTATGTCTTTTGATTGGTGAGTTAAGTCCTTTGATGTTCAGAGTTATTATGAAATGTGGGTTTTTTTTTGTCATTTTGTGTTCTATCTTCTGTTTGGTATAATATTATTTCTTCTTTACTTAGATGCCCCACTGATAAACTTCATCTCTTCTCTGGTTCTGAAGTTTGCTTCTTTTTCTTCATTATGGTTTATTTAAGTATTTTCTCTAGTGTTGGCTTTGAATTCATAAATTTTTTAAGATTCTTATTTTGAAACACTTGTATCTCCATCAATTTTGAATAATAACTTTGCTGAATATAGCAGTTTTGTTTGGAAGTTGTTTTCTTCCATGGTCTGGATCATATCATAACAGTCTCTCCTGGCATTCATGACTTGGGTTGTATAGTCGGGGTGATTTTTATTGTTTTGCCCCTATATGTTATCTGTTCTTTTGTTCTCACTTCTTTTAAGATTCTTTTCTTGACCTCTATATTGGTCATTTTGATTATTACATGGCATGGGGAGGTTTTTCTTTTATCTTGTCTTAACATGTAAGTCTCCTGAACATGTTAAGTCCAAGTCTCTTTCCATGTTTGGAAAATTCTCTGAGATTATTTCTCTGATGAGATTATGAATACCCTTGGTCTGTACCTCTATCCCTTCTTCAATGCCTTTTATCCATAATTTAGGATGTTTCATATTGTTCCATAGTTGTTGGATGTTTAGGTTTGTTGCTGTAATGACTTCTGTATGCTGTTGACTATGCTTTTGGTTTTGAATGAACTGTCTTCTAACAGTGATATTCTATTTTCCATTTCATTTAATCTTCCAGAATTTCTTTATATTGCTGTCTTCAATTTATTTGTTGACTCTTTTATTTCATTCCAGACTTCTTTTTGATTCTTTCTTAGTGTTTCCATTTCCTCTTTCATTTCCTGTACACTTGCTTTGAGACCTTACATTATATTGAAGATCGGGATTCAGAATTTTTCTTCTTGCATTTCTTGTAGGTCAGTATTCATGATTTCCATTATTTCTTCACTGTTCCTAGTTCTCATATTTTCAGGGTTCTCAGTCTTGTTTTTATGATGTCTTTGCATCTTATCTTTTCTGGATATATGTCTGATCAAATACTAGTAGTAGGAATTTAGAAGTGTCAGCAGATAAGCAGAGGAATCTCTGTTCTAGACAGCTATGGCTTGTATGGTCTGACTTTTCCTCATTCACCATGATTGGGAGGTCTGTAGTGATCCCAGAGATCTACTAGTTGGGTCTAGTTTTAAGCGTAGGTCTTCCCCCACACTTTCCACTGATCAGAGCCTGAGTCTGTCTGAGCCTCTCCTATGTCCAACAGCAGACTTTGCTTCCACCTCTCCAGGTTGTAATGCAGAGTCCCAGACCCAAGGATTTTTATGAGGGCTGTGGGAGTCCTTGGGGGCATTGGGCTGGGTGATTTCCCATGGAACCATGACTTCTCTTATGGTGTTATTGAGGGTGTGGTAATCTCAGCTGCCACTACTCCTTCACTGGGTTACACCGCAGTCTCAGACCCAGGGAGTTTATTGGGGCACTGGACTGGGCATTTTCGCTCAGGAACAATGACTTCACTTATGGTGTTATTGAGAGCTGCTCTGGATCTCTGGAGGGTGTGGTAATCTCAGCTGCCACTACTTCTTCACTGGATTGAACCACAAAATCTCAGACCCAGGGAGTTTATCATGGCTGAATGAGTCCTTAGGGGTGCAGCGCTGGGTGTTCTCCTGTGGGGACTGCAGTTTCACTTATGATTTTGGTGTGCACTGGTCTGGATCTATGGCAGGTGTAGTGAGCTCAGCCTCCTCTGGCAAGATAGTGGGGCCACAAGGGGTGTAGGTTTCTTTTCTGGTGTTGAGCTCCGCGGTGGATCTCTGAAAGGTGTGGTGAGCTCATCCGCTGGAAGTTGTAGCTGGTATTTGTTCAGGAAAAACTGATGACTTACAATCCGTGGATCTGCAGCTGCTCACTTCAGGTCCTTGTTTTCCTTTTTGTCTCTGGAGTCTGGAGCTGTGAGGCAAGATGGCGCTGGTGTGGCGTCCACCACCACAAGGCAGGTGGGTTTCTTTTCTGCTCTCTGGTCAGACTTCTAATCTTCTTATTTTCTGTCCCTTCTATTTATCATTTTTATTCCTCTACTGATAGTATTTTCTGGCTTCATAAAATGCTGTTTTTGAGGCAACAGAGATCAGATCTCAGCAGGACTTGTAAGTGCTGCTTCTCTTGGTCGCCATCTTCCCAGAAGTCTAGAATATCAAAATTTAAAAACTTCTCTTTAGTCATTTTTTCAAATATATACTCTATTACATGGAGATAATATATTGTACATGGTATCCAGCAATGGTGAAAAAGATTTGGCATTATATAACCAACTTTCCTAAACCAAAAAGATTTGGCATAAGTAATGATTCTTATAAAATGAATGGGATAAGTTATATACATTTTAAAACACACACACACACACACACACACACACACACACACACACATATATATATATATATATATATATATATATATATATTTTTTTTTTTTTTTTTTTTGAAACAGGGTCTCTTAAGCCAGCATAGCTGGCTTCGAACCTGCGCAATCCTCCTGTCTCAGCCTCCCAAGCGCAGGGATTACACGCGTGGGCCACCATGCCCAGCTTGGTTATATACATTTTAAAAGATAAACAAATGAATCTCTCTTCTTAGTTCTAGAAGCTTCCTTAAATTCAGCCCAGAGGATTTCTTTAAAAGCCAGGTTGACTGTATTATGTAGACTTTTTCCCAAAATGGATACTGAATCTGACTCCCAAAGCTAGGTATCAAATACAGAAAGTTCTCAGGATGCTAGTTAGTCAAACTGGATTTTTCCTACAATAGAGAGATGGGAAGTGATCTTACTTTCCTGACAATACAACAACGGAACTCTAAAGACTGAGACCTGCTGTGACTATTGTTTTGATGACTGACTGTCTCCTCTTTCACCATAGCAATAGTCTTTGCTCATAGACTAATAACAATATAGAGGATGATAATTTTTTGTTCTCCTGTGAATTTATCAGTTCCTAAAACTAGTAGTATCTGCCTTCATGACTACTATATTCAAAAGAAAATGGAAATATGATCAACATATTTACATTGTTAGTACACACTGTCCACAAAGGAAGAGTGATTGACAGTGGCCCTACATAAAAATGTCTGTATTTTTTATTGAATGCATTTGAAGTGTGATTTTGCTATAGTTAATATTTTTAATTATGTTGGTCTTTTTGCTTTTGCCTCCAAAATGATTTGCTTTTTTTGGCAATCATGTTTGTTTTGTAGTCCATTGTTAATGGAAATGTGGACATCTTGTTCTTTATTCTTTCATAATGTACATTCTATTTATATTAAAAGCTCTGTTATGACTTTTTAGGTGAGACAGGAGGAAGAAGCTCGGCAGTTAGACTCCATAAACTTCAGAAAGCTACAGGCTTTGCATAAAGAGACTTTTTCCAAGAAACCCGAGGTAAGGTACTCTTCTGCTTAGAAAAGCAAATGTTTTATCCTCGAGAGGTTACCATTTTATATACTGGCAATAAGAAGATCTTACATTAATTAGATCATGTGCTGATAAACTAGGGATGGGCTATGTCTTTGTTCAGCATACTGCATTTTACAGTTGTCAAATCATATTAACACGTTTAACAATGGAGCCAGAAAAACAAAGCATATAAACCAGCAAAAGGCGTCAAATTGCGTTTTCAAACTAGCTAAGACTGGAAATTTGAGCCTTTTAGATGCTTACAGTCCCTTGAATGGCATTAGTTATTTTCTGTATGGCAGCAGCTTTTTGTATTTGTTGTCAAATCTCAAGAGTGAAACTGAGTTTTCTAAACTGAAAAGAAACTTGTATGATAGCAACAGACAAAACAATAAAAGGAAAACATATAAAAAGAAATCAGAGAAGTCAGTAAAAAGGTCACAGGATTGACTAGGATATTAAATGTCTATGTGTGTTTGATTGTTTTTTGTTTTGTTTGTGTGTATTTTTTTGGTGTGTGTATATTTTGTGTGTGTGTGTGTGTGTGTGTGTGTGTGTTGCTGGGGATTGAATCTAGAGGCTTTTTACCTCCAAACTACACCCCCAGCTCGATTTTATTTCTTATTTTAGAAAAAGTCTCACTAGGTTGCTGAGAACCTTGCTAAGTTGCCAAGCTGGCTTTGAACTAGTGATCCTCCTGTCTTTGCTTTGCAAACACTGGGATTACAAGCATTTGCCACCAATTCTGGCTAAGTATGTTATTTTTGATATATAAATTTGCAACTTTTGTATTGATTAAGTAAACCATAATAGATCCATAAAACCATAAAATGAAATGTGTTCATCTATATAAAGTGGCATTTAATTTGACCTGGAAAATGTCCAGGACACATTATTATATAAAAACCTATGGAACAAAAACATCAGTATAGTCTGATTCTATTTATGTAAAATTATATGTGTATTTCTACATATATATGTGTGTATATATATATATATATATGCATAATGTAAAAAGAAATATCTACAACACATTCACCAAAATGTTAATAGAGTTCTGAGTGTTTTTTTTTTTTAATTTCTTCTTACCTGGATTTTTTTTCCTCGTACAATAAAGCTTTAAAGCTGGGTGTGGTGGTGCATGCTTGTAATCCTAGTATTCAGGAGGCTGAGACAGGAGGATAGTGTTTTGTGTATAGCCTCAGCTACATAGTGAGGCTCTCTGCAACTCAGTGAAACCCTGTTTCAAAATAAAGAATAAAAAATAGGTAGGTCTGGGGGTGTAGCTCAGAGGGAGTATTCCCTGGGTTTCATCCCCAGTACTGTGAAAGAAAGAAAGAAAGAAAGAAAGAAAGAAAGAAAGAAAGAAAGAGAAAAAGTTTTAAAAAATAGTAGTTATTTTTTAAAATGTAAGCTTCATGTTAGTTGCTTTATTGACACAGAGGTTCTCTATTAGAGATACTAATTAATATCTTAGATACTTTGTAAACTATATAACACTCTATAATTCTTCTATAAAATGACAATTGATTTTTAAAATAATTTATCTAATGGTAAACTATTTTTGAGAGATTTCCGGGAAGATGGTGACTGAGAAAAGCAGCGTTTACGAGCCCTGCTAAAACTTGATCTCTATTGCCACAAAATCAGCGCTTTTCATAGCCAGAAAACACCATCAGCAGAGAAATAAAAAATGTAAACACAAGGGACAGAGAAAAAAAAGACTAGAAGAACAACCGGAGACCAGAAATCAAGCCCGCAGTGCAGCAGCGGGGCCGTGCTGGCACCATCTTCCCTCACAGCACCAGGATCCAGAGAGTAAAGGTAAGCAAGGAGTTGAAGTGAGCAGCTGCGGATCATTTGGGTGTAATTCAGCAGTTCCTTCAGTGCAAAGAATGTCAAAAACTCCCAGTGGTCCACATCATCACGCCTTCTAGGGACTCAGAACAAAACTCAAAACCAGAAACGAAATACACCAGCCTCTCAGCCGAGGGTGTGGCAGCGGCGCCATATTGCCACCAGCTCCAGACTCACAGCCGAGGGCATGGCAGCAGCACCATATTGCCAGCAGCTCCAGCCTCATGGCCGAGGGCGTGACAGTGGCACCATATTGCCAGCAGTGACAGCGAGTTCACTGCACCCATGACAGCTCCAGATCAACATGCACAATAACCGTGAGTGAAATTGCCACCCCTAAAGGAGAAATCCCTGTACTGCATGACCAGGGACTTTGATAATCTCCCTGGCTATGAGATTTTGCAGTCCAACCCAGTGAAGGAGTAGTGGTGGCAGAGATTACCACAGACTCGAGATACAGAACACCCTAAGTGAAATTGTAGTGATCCAGGGAAGGCACCAACTTCTGAAATCATGGGAAAGAGGAACAAAAATAGAGCAATGAATGCCCACAACCCCATATTATCAGAACCTGATAACACAGAAATTCAGAAATCTCCAGAAGATCAAATCAGGAATATAACTGTAGAAATAATACAGGACCTTCGAAAAGAATTTAGAGAGAGGCTAAAAGGCATAAAGGATGCAATCATTGAAGTAAAGGCCTCAATTCAAAGTCTAACCAATCGATTAGACCACATGGAGAATAGAATCTCGCTCCTAGAAGATGATCACTCCAAAAACGAATGCATAATTTATAACTTAGAAAAGAAAATTCAACAGCAGGAATTTGACATTGAAGAAATATGGGCCCATTTTAAGAGAGCTAACCTAACAATAATCGGAATAGAGGAGGGAAAAGAAGGTGAAACCAAAGGGATCAATAATATCTTCAAAGAAATAATAGCAAAAAATTTTCCAAACATAAAGCAAGAGATCGATACACAGGTCCAGGAAACGTATAGAACTCCCTTTAGACAGGATCAGAGAAGAGGTTCCCCATGCCACATAATTGTCAAAATGACCACTGTGGAAGCCAAGCAGAGAATCTTAAAGGCAACAAAAACAAAAGGCCAAGTAACATTCAGAGGCAAACCAGTTAGAATCACTCCAGACTTCCCAAACCAGGGCATGAAAGCCAGAAGGGCTTGGAGTAACATATCCCAAACTCTGAAAGAAAACAACTTCCAGACAAAAATTTCCTAACCAGCACATCTATATATCAAATTAGATGGGGAAATAAGAAGCTTCCATGACAAACAGAAACTGAAGGAATTTATGTCTTTAAAACCAGCACTAGAGAAATTACTCAAAGAAATTAACTACAAAGAAGAAATAGGTAATACACACCAGAACCAGAGAAACAAGATTTTCCATCCAGCAGACAACTAAGCAAAGAAGAATATATTCATGTGTTTATTGGTTAAAATCTTTGGAGATTCATTATTTATTTTAGTCTTTTACATATTTCTAAATTGTATTGTTTGCTTTTATTGTTGCTAATTTTTAGGATTTCTATTTGGAATATTAATATACCTTCAGATATAGCATTTGGAAATGTTTTTGCCCCATTCTATCAGTAACTTTTAACTCTTTACATTGTCTTTGGATGTACAATATTTTTTTATTTTTTAGGAAGTTTATTTTATTGTTGCCTGTACCTTTAAAATCATATCCAATAAACCACTGCCAATTTCAATGTTGTGAAGAGTTATGACCCAGGTTTTCTTCTAAAAGTTTATAGTCTTAAAGATTTACATCTAGGTCTTTTATCTATTTTGAGTTAATATTTGTATATGGTGTTAGGTAAGGATCCAACTTTATTCTTTTTTATGTAATTATTATTTTTCAACAATACTTAGTGAAAGGATCATTATTTCCCTCACCAAATGTTCTTGGAAACCTTGTCAAAAATAACTTGACCATATATGGAAGAATTTGTTTCTAGGGTTTTTATTTTACTCCACTGGTTTATATATCTGCCTTTATAGCAATACTAGACTGTTTCAATTAATGTAGCTTTATAAGGTTTGAAATCAGAAAATGTACATCTTCTAGCTTTGTTCTTTTTCGAGATTGTTTTGGGTATTTAGAGTTCATATTTCATGTTTGGATAGATTTTTTTCTGGAAGAAAATGTATGATAGTTTCACCTTAAAAAAAAGAAAAAATATCCTCTGGTAAAAAGAAAGCAAAGAGAAATATTGAAATGTTATCTCTAAGTGATCAAAAGTTTGATATCAAACAAATGAATCTGTTATGTGATATTATCATTGTTAATTTTGGATAAATTGTTATAATATTAGATGTCAACCACTAAGCCAAGCATGGGAAGGAGGAAGGGGGAGAAAATGGTGTGGGGTAGGGGCTAACTGGGCGATGTGTGCATGTATATCTACACAAGTTTTTTTTTTTATCCCATTATGATGTATGAATGCGGTACACCAATAAAAAATAAAAATAAATTAAAAAATATTTTTGAAAATGGAGAATGAATTAAATATCTAAGGGATTACACAAGGAATAGATTCTCAAAGAATAAGCCTCTCTAGATCTTTACCCTTTAGGACTTGTAAACTGTCCGTAAAACAGCAAAGGCCTTAAAATTACCTAAAACTTTAACTTTTACATAAAGATTACATCAGAAGGATACCCAGTAGACAAATAGTTTATATTACCTGTAATTTTTTATATTATAGGAGGACTTTTTATGTTCATGATATATTGTTAAGAAAAAGAACTATGTTACAAAACCACACATAGGCACATAATCATATCTTTACTTTAATAAACTATATATAGTATGTAAAAAGGTTAGAAAGATATATACACATATTAATGGTGATTATCTTTGAATGATATTATATATGAATATTGTTTTATTTGTATTACAAAAACATACACTAAGAAATATAATAAAATTAATATTAAAAACAATTGCTTTGTGTATAGTAAATGTTTAAACTAAATGTTCATAAAAAAGAAGAGATCAGAATGAACAAAAAGAATAGAATCTGATATGGGTTAGAATCCAAACCATCGAGATCCTTTTTTTGTGTGTGTGCGAGTCTGGGGATGGAACCCAGGGGCATTCAACCTCCGAGCTACACCCCCTGCCCTATTTTTTATTCTTTATTTTGAAACCAGGTCTCACTGAGTTGCAGAAGGCCTCACTAAGTAGCTGAGGCTGTCCATGAACCGCGATCTTCTGATCTCAGTCTCCCAAATGCTGGGATTACAAGCGTGCGCCACCACGCCCAGCTCCATCGAGATTCTTTATTGAGTTCTACCACTGGATTTTTAAAAAGCCTTGGCCCAAAAGTTGGATTTTTCTTTCAGTTTCTCTATTTAAAATTGTAAATAATTTATTGCATTTAAGAGATATTTATAACAATATTCTGTCACTAGGACACCACTGGTGAAATCGGAACTGGTATTTTATCAAGCCCTGATATTTCTAAACAAACAGAATATTGGAATAATGTTCCTGATGAATACAAGCATTTTACTTTTAATGATTTGCTTAACAACAAACTGGAGTTTGAACATTTCCGTCAGTTTCTTGATGCTCATTCTTCAAGGTGAGGAACTTAACCTTTTAAAAATGTACTTCTCACTTAAAATACAATATTTCTAAACTACTGGTTTTGATTCAACACATTATAGTAATTATTTGGTACTAGATTTCTACCTATGTTGTTAAAAACGTGACCATAATTATCTGAAATCTATATGGGTTACTTTTCATTGGAATGCCTTCTATTGTAGCAACCTCTAAAATATTATTTTACATAGTTACTCAATGTTTGTTGATACTTTTAACATTGGCTCACTTAAAGCATCAGTATACGTTGTTTATTTACTTTTTTCTGCTGTTTCCTTTGCATTTATCTAGACCAGTACTTTACTATTTCTGAAAAGTGTCATTTATATTTCATTAAGCTACTGAAATGATTATAACATTCTATAATTTTTATTAAACTAAATGTAAGTGGAATAACAGTTTTAAACAGAATCATAACTTTATAACATATTTATCTAATATAAATTAAAGTTTGATCATATATTTGTTTTCACAGTTAACAAACTGACTTGAACTGGGGACCAAATATTACTCTATATATAGTTTCCTTTGATAGTGATGAGGATTATTCTAAATTGGGCCTGTTGTAAAATGGACATGCTCTTGGTGAAAGTTTCCCCATATTTGAAATTAGTATTAGTCTATCATTAATGAAAGAGCTCTGAGACTTCACCAGTAAGATGATAGATTTTTTTTCTAATCCTAATATTCTTTGTCATCATTCATTTATTTTGCCAGGGTTGTGGGAATATATAGAATCCAGGTAACTGGCTTGGGAAAAGAACAGAGGTAACATTGCATTCTTCGAATCAGTTGTGCTAACTACTCCAGATGCCATTTTCTGAAATCTGTCAAAACAGCAACTTGTGCTTGAGAGGCTGAGACAGGAGGACTGTAGATTTGAGTCCAATCTCAGAAACTTAGTAAGGCTCTTAGCAACTTATAAAAAAATCCTGATTCAAAATAAAATAGGGCTGGGAGGTCTACCTCAGCAGTAGAATGCCTCTGGCCTCAATCTCCATTACCTCCCCCCAAAAAAATACAAAATCCCAGCAACTTGTTTGGTATTTAGAGAAGTAAATAAAAATGCTTTTACTCTCTCTTCATTTTCATTTTAGCATGGACCTCATGTGTTGGACAGACATTGAACAGTTCCGAAGGATAACATACGGAGATCAAAATCAAAGAGAGGCAAAATCTATACATATTAAGAAAAAATATCTTAATAAAAAATACTTCTTTGGGCCAAAAAGTCCTGCTTCTCTTTATCAGCAGAATCAGGTATCAATATGGAAACGTATTTTCTATTTAGAAGTATTAAATATAGCCACTTATTTATTTTTGCTGATAACCTGAGTCTCATTTCTTCTATGACTTATATGCTAGACACCTTTGATATGTTATTTAAGTATTCAAAATTAAATGTTAAGGTATCTATAAGTTAAATGTCCTTAAAGTCCATTCCAATATTAAATATTATTATTAAGATACAAATTCCAGATTAGTGCTAAATTCAGTAAGTTAAAGAAACAAGAAAAAGTACCAAGGAGACAGGTGGAAAGCAGAATGCTTTGCTGTAGGAAATAGTCGTCACAGGCTGTTGATGCAAATAATTATGTAGAAGGAAGATTTGGGCCACAAAGAAGTCATTTTTATAAATGGCCCTTTTTATGCATGTCTATTATCTATTAAATATGACATTTTTCTTTTTCTTACTGCCTCTGGTTTCTTCTTGGATTGCTGGGACAGCTCTACTTTACTGCCATTACTATTAGCCTTCTGTCTCCAACACAGAATTTGTTGGCAATATACATTTATAGAATCTTAGTTGAGACGATCTCAGAACTAAGGATGTCTTATTTTCCTCACCCACAAAAGAAATGCTTTCTCAGATGGGCCAATTTGACTAGAATCACAGATTTGTAGAATACCAAGCCTACAAGAGAACTTAGAAAAGTAATAGATGAATGCCCTAATTTTATAGTTGAAGATATGGGTCTATGGAAGATAGTGTCATTGCTTATGATCACAGAGGATGAATATCCCGCACCTGGCAGCCGGGGATGTAGTTTAGTAGTAGAGCACTTGCCTAGAATGCCCAAGGCCCTGGGTTCAATCCCCAGGCTTGCAAAACAAAACACAAATCTTGGTCCTGTGTTCTTTTCGGTGTTTCATAGCAAGCAGTGTCTCACATCTAGAACAATGACCATGTGTGCCATAATTTTTTGTTGACATTAGCCAAGTTGTCCGATATTCCTGTATACGTTATAAACAGAAGATGTACACAGCAAGTAAAAACTGTGACACTTGTTGGGTGTGTTGCAAGTGGTTTGGAGTGACGATTAGTGTTTCTTTAACAAAGCACAGGTTTGTAGTTTCTGTTTAATTTTTATTTTCTTAGATAATGCGTTTAAGTGGTGGCTGGGGGAGAATGCTTCATGAGCAGCTCGATGCACCTGTTCTAATACAAATTCAAAAACACGTCTTAAATAAGCTAGAAAACGTGTGGTTGCCATTGTTTCTTGCAAGTGAACCATTTGCAGCACGTCAAAGAATAAAGGTATGCATGTTTTGGTGTACTCTTTGGATAGAATTTGGCAGTTCCTATGAAAGCCTTAAATGTACGTACTTGTTGATCTAGTCATTGTTCCCTGTGGATACTGGTTAAAAGCCTGGAGTCAGAATTCCCATGTTTTAATTTCAACATGGCCACATACTAATTGTACCACCTTTAAGTTTCACAAATTTGATTTCTTCATTTGAAAAATGGGACTAATAATGGTAATTGCTTCATAAGGCTGTTTTGAAAATGAAATGAAATTAGTGCATTTAGCTTATTATCATGGTGCCTGGCACACATATATCAAATTTTATAGCTATATTAATATAGTTTTTATTTTTAATATTAAGTTTTCACACGAATGGGCAAGGACATACAAAGACATTCACTATAATATCATATGGGGGAATCGTTTTTTTAGTTACCTGAGTTACAATAATTTCATACTATGGAAGAATGCAAATTTCCATTGAAAATTAGATTATAAAAATGAGATTAAAAACTAGAAAACTAGATTATAAAAATGAAATGAAACTATAAAAATGATATTTCTGTATGTGCTGATATGAAATATTTATTAAGGATGCAAACAATGTATGGATGATAATCCCATTATATCCACTTCCACTTCTGTATCTATTTTTATTTGTATCTCTATGCATATCCATCTAACGATCCATCCATCTGTCCATCTTTCTATCTAGCTATTCTTTTTTTTTTTTTTTTTTGGTTCGGGTCTGGGGATGTAACCCAGAGCAGAGGCATTCAACCTCTGAACTACATCCCATGCCCAATTTTTTATTCTTTATTTTGAAACCGGGTCTTACTGAGTTGCAGAGGGCCTCACTAAGTAGCTGAGGCTGTCCATGAACTGAGATCCTCCAGTCTCAACCTCCTGAATGCTGGGATTACAAGCATGTGACACCACTCCCGGCTCCTATCTAGCTATTATTTTGTTTATGCTTATTTTTAAAAGCCTAAAAGGATATGATCCCTTTGAATGGGTTTGGGGAGCAAGAAGTATTTTTACTTTTTACTTTGTAAAATGGATTTTTCAGTATATATGTATGTATGTATTTTGTGGTAGTAGATATTGAACCCAGAGGCATTCTATCTCTGTGCTACACCCTCAGCCCTATTTTGGTCTTTTTTAAATTTGAAGCAGGATCTCACTAAGATGTGAAGGGCATTCCTAAGTTTCTGAGGCTGGCTGTGCACCTGTGATCCCCCTGTCTCAGCTTCCCAAGTACTGGGATTACAGGTGTGTGCCACCACACCCAGCGTTGCTTTTGTTTTATATAAAGCAAATACTACTTTGATCACTTAAAATGGCATTAGCAGGCCTAAAAATAGGCAATCCTAATCTTTACAAAAATAACAAACAGAAGGGTCAGAAAACATGTGATTTTGGACTTTAACAACACATACCATTAATACCAATCACAAAGATCCTGAGAAGGCTTCCCTCTCTGTGGTATTTAACTTATGAAACACTTTGAGGTCTACTTATTTGGAAATAGTCTTCCAAGCTGAGCAATTTAGAGAAAAAAAAAAACAGTACAGCTGGGAAACAGAATTTATAATACAAAGAAAAAGAACTGATTTGTTTTAGGCAAAAAGTTCCTGGAAATAAACTTTGGGAAAACTCAAATGTCCTCATTCTTTCTTCAAGGAAACTCCACTCTCCAAGCCAAGCAAAAAGAAATTCAGCTTACTAATATTGTTTACCATAGTAATTTTATTATAACTTGTAATTACTTCTTGACTTTGCCTTCTTTGTGTAGTCAGCAAAATATACCAACTCTGGAAAAAATTAAGCTAAAGACAAAAGTAGGGGTAAGAATTTCTTACACAATGCTGCTGGGACATCTCTCACACTTAAGGGAAGAGGTGACACACCCAAGCTTTAGAAGAGATATAGCGGGAACTGTCCTGGGGACTCAGCAAAGATTTTCATAGCTTCTCACCGAGGTGTGTTCTATCAGGGCTGGAGTGTAGATCAGTGATAGAATAATTGCCAAGCATGCACTAGATCCTTGGTTCCATCCCCAGCATCACAACACAAAACAACTCAGCTCCAGTGATCTTGTCCTTGTTTCGCTAAGTCAGCTCCTGAATCTGTATGCTGTAGACAGGGAAGTAGAGACGTGTAGCACAGATTTGGCAAGAGCAGTTCTCCAGAAAGGAAATATGTTAAATATAAGCAGTAACCCCAAGACATACAGTTATCCCTTGGTATCCATGGAGGACTGGTTCCAGGACCCCTTTGGATACCAAAAATCTGCAGCTTCTTAAGTCCCTCATATAAAATGGTGCAGTATTTGCATATAGCCTACACACCTGTCCCATATACTTTAAATGACCTCTAGATCACTTGTAAAATCCTTATGGAATATAATTGTTATGTAAATAGTTGTTATACTGTATTGTTTAGGGAAGGAAGCAAAAAAAAAAAAAACATCTACACATATTCAGTGCAATTTTTTTAACATTTTCAGTCTGAGATTGGTTGAATCCACAGATCCAGAATCCCTGGACTTGGAGGCCTACTATTCACTGCACTTGCCTCTATGTTGAGAATAACTTTAGACTCTTCTAAAAGTTAGTTGCTGAAAAGTATACGAATAGAAAAGAGTAAAAAAATTGGGAACTCATAATTCTCAGGTTTTATTTTTTTGTTTTTATTTTTTATGTTTTTGTTTTTGTTTTGTTTTGTTTTGTTTTGTTTTTGTGGTACTGGGGGGTGGAACCCAGGGACTTTTCTACCTTTGGGCTATACTCCCAGACCTATTTTATACTTTATTTATACCTGGGTTAGATTCCCCCCGCCAAAAAAAAAAAAAAAAAAAAAAAACCCAAGGTCTCACTATGTTGCTGAGAGCCTCACTAAGTAGCTGAGGCTGGCTTTGAACCTGTGTTATCCTCTTGTCTCAGCCTCCCAAACGCTGGGATTACAAGCGTGCACCACCATGCCCAGCATGGTTGTTTTGTGTGTGTGTGTGTGTGTGTGTGTGTGTGTGTGTGTAGTACTGAGGATGGAACCCAGGGGCCTTCTACCTCCATGCTACACCTCCAGACCTATTTTATATTTTACTTGGAAAAAGGGCCTCATTAAGTTGCCAAGAGACTCACTAAGCTGCTGAGGCTTGCTTCAAACCTGCGATCCTCCTGTCTCATCCTCCCAAGTACTGGGATTACAAGCATGCTACACCACGCCTGGCTAATTCTCAGGTTTTATGTCAGTTCTTATATAAGCCAAAGTGAAACCATCATCTGTATTTGGGGCAATTCTATGGGGTGGGTGCTATTTTCTCTATTTTACAAATGAAGAAACTGTTTTTCTAGAATGAGTGGCCGCCCAGAGACCTGACCACAGGGTTTTCATTTTGAAGTATGATCCCTTTCCTCATAGACAATCCATCTCTTATTCAACCTGACCTTCCTCATTTTAAAAGTTTAATTAAATTGGTTATTTTCAAAACTGGACATTCTACTTAAATGAAATAAAATAATTGCTTTTGCTTTTAGATACAGATGAGTGACATAGCAGATGAGCTTTTAGAACACAAACATGAAAGGAAAATTGGAATCTGGAAGGCAAGTACTAGTTATATTCTTCCTCTTATTCACCCCCCCAAAAATAGATTTTTCTTTACCCTGCTTGTGATGGATTTTTTGAGATACGCTGTCTTTTCTAACATATGGCAATTTATTTATAATTGAGAATGGATTACACAAAAAGAATGCTGTATGCAAGAGAATCAGCAGGTTAAGTCATTTTACATTGTCCCCTTTATTTAGAATTACAATTTAACTTTAAAAGAATTCAGAAAACTATCACTTAGGTTATTAAAACCACTATAATATGATACCTTACTAGTAATTGCCTATTTTACCTCTTAACATGCATCATGAACATAATCTTCTTGAGCTTACAGGTTTATGTGCATCTATCCTTCTGCTGGTAATGGTAGAATGTCAAACTCTAGACCAGGTGACCCCTACAAATTAACAAAGATAAAAATTGGTTTCAATGTTAGAGGAGCACATGTATTTGTTAGGATACTCTTTCTTTGTTTTCCTCTTGAAAGGAAATAATCTTTTTTGTTTTCTTGCTGTATTTTAATTGAAATTCTAAAGATGAGCTTACATATTATGCATTGCATAGTAGTTAAATCGTAATATTTAAGTTACTAAGTTTTGGTATCTTAAGACATGGGACTTGAAACATTACTTGTTGAGTGGGCTTTAAATAAACATCCCAGCCTAATCCCTAGTTGTTCCTATTTATAGGGCTATAATTTTAATAGGGACCAGATGGTAAGGGTCTTAAGTTTTTGTCTAGAGAACATGGCAGTGATAGACATCGCTGCACTTCACCTGGATTAATGGCACCACTACTCAGCAGAGCGCCTGGAGTAGCCTTACGCATCTCGGTTCCAACTCAGCTGCCATCCTCAAGGCCCTTTTTATCTACTGGTTTTACTGTTCCAGGCAGAACTAGTTACTCTCTCCTCTGTGTTCCCACAGCAATTTTTATGTAACTCTCTTAAACACTTGTATTGATGGTCACATATGATTTGTTTCAGGAATTTATTTTATGTATTGTCAGCAATGGATATTTTTCATGTAATTTAATCATTAATATGAGTCCATCTAGCATGTTGCCTTTGGAATGATGCTTCCTTGTATGATTGTGCACTAAAATAAACTCTGGGAAACTTCAGTAAATTTAAAATCTATTTGGTTAGTTCAGCAAAGGGAATTGAATATGTGATTTTAAGTGGCCAAAGTTAAAAAAAGGGGGCATCTTACATTTCAAAATACCTTTAAGCATTACTATAACACTATAAGTGTTTCTGAATTTTCTTTCATGTATAGTAAAGTTTTAGAGAAATTTTATTATTTAAAAATATTATTTATTATTGCAGGGCGTGGTGGCTCATGCTTGTAGTCCCCTTGCTTGGGAGGCTGAGACAGGAGGATCGCACAGGTTTGAAGCCAGCCTCAGCTACTTAGGCTCTCAGCAACTTAGTGAGACTGTTTCCAAATAAAATATAAAATAAGTCTGGGAGTATCGCCTGGAGGTAGAACGCCTCTGGGTTCCACCCCCAGTATACCACCAAAATAAATAAATAAATAAAAATAGTATTTATTATTTATTGTTATAATTGATAATGAATAATGATTATTAAAGTAACATAAATATTTCTCACCTAAAAACATGATCTTTCCAGGAGAGAATTAAAGTGCAGCTTTATAGTAAATTTTCTATCTAAATTATAGAATTAATTATTTTTCTTACAAAATACACAACCATTTGTTTTTTATGGTACTAGGGATTGGTTCCAGGAGCATTCTGTCTTCAAGCCACATCCCCAGACCTATTTTTTATTTGGAAACAGGGTCTTGCTAAATTAATGACAGCCACTCTAAGTTGCTGAGGCTGGCCTTGAACTTGCAATTCTCCTGTCTCAGGCTCTCAATACTCGGATTATAGGCGTGTACTACCATACCTGGCTGAACAACTATCTTAAATGTCCAACTGATTTTACTTTTAAAAGGCAGGAGAACTATATAATAAAATAAATAATACTGTAATGATATAAATCATAACATGATTACTTTGTTCTGTTCTGCACAGAATTCATACTACATACTAACAAGTAGCTTTTTACCATGATCCCAAACTGTAATGACTGCTAACATTCCTAAACAGCACAGTCATAAGTTCTAAGTAATCCAGTCATTTATTTTTCTTAAAGGGAAAAGAAAAATGGTGCCATAAAAATATAAAGAAGACAAAAGGAAGAACAGATGGGGGAATGGTGTTGTCAAATTCTATTATATTCATGCCATAAATTTTAGGAGCCAGAATTAAAGGAGATAGAAGTTGACAATTTTAGCCTGATTAGTAATTTTATTATTACTTTTAGAACACAGCTCATTTTCTGTATTCTCTGTTTTGGACAGCCTGTGGAGAGTAAGTGGATATCTTCATTATGTGAAATTATTGCTTTCCGTAAAGCATTATTAAATCCAGTTACTGCAAGACAGTTTCAGCATTTTGTGTCTCTAAAAGGAGATTTATTGGAAAATGGGGTACTCTTTTGGCAAGAAGTACAAAAATATAAGGTATTGTATTGAGAGCTAAAGAAAACCACTTCTTTTTGAGGATAGGAGACAATGCATTAACATATTCAATTCTTAACTAATTTTATGGACAAGAGTTATATATAAATATCCCAACTTTGCAATCTTCTTCATGCCAATATTTAAATATTGAGATGTTTGCCATCCATTGTCTAGATATTATTATACAGTGAAGAGTAAGAGTGAGCCTTAAAATGATAGCATTGGTTTTTTATTTTAAGGTATCAACAGGCATTATGATACTAATGAGTACCTTCCTGAAGAGAGTTTTAACTACATATCTACATATAAATGAATCTATATATTTTTTCCAAAGATATACATATTTGATATCTCCATATAACTAAGACCTCTTTATAAGAACCTCCCAACCATATCTGTAGCAATAGTAATCAAAGTTACTAGCTTATAAATAAGCCAACAGAGATGAGAAAGGCTTTTCTATTAGAAATAATGGATGAATTCTTAACAAGTAAAAGAATAGAGGGTTAGGCACACAGGGAACTTATTTTCAGGTATAAACATTTACTAGAATCATATAGACTCTTTTCTTTGAAGAAGAGGGACTACTTTCCGTGTTATGTTGTCTAGACTTGAATAAAGAAATGTCTAGAGATACCTAAGAGGTATTTAGCCTTTGCTTAAATATCCCAGGGGTGCAATCTTATTTCCTTCAAATAGCCTATTCTATCTCATTCTAAAAGTGAGGAATAAAAATACAACTAAAACTTAAGAGTATAATGCTTTCTGTTGGTCGGTAATTTAAGTATGTATTATATAACACTCATATAGCTGCACAATATACAGTTAGTACTTACTTAATAAAATCCAAGCTTTATCCCACATACCACAAACTGTTTGATATTCTTTTCTGTTATCAACAGTCTTTATACTATTCCCAGCTTAGACTGTTATAGAAAAACAAATCTTTATTTTTTTTTATGGTACTGGAAATTGAACCCAGAGGCATTCTACCTCCGAGCTATACCCCTATTAGCCTCCTTTTTTTTTTTCTTTTTTCTTCAGTACCAGAGATTGGATCCAGGGGCATTCTACCTCTGAGGTATACCTCCAGCCCTATTTTTTATTCTTTATTTTGAAATAAGGTCTCAATATGTTGCAGAGAGCCTCACTAAGTCTCTGGGGCTGGCCACAAACCTCCAATCTTCCTGTCTCAGCCTCCCAAGTACTGAAATTACAAGAGTTTACCACCATGCACAGCTTGACCCTCAGTCCTTCTTATTTTTTGTTTTTATTTTTTTACACGTAATATAATTTTATTCATGTATGCCTCAGGATGGGAATAGATCATTTGGTAAAAACATAGGGTAAAAACAAAAAAATGTCTTATCATGTACAACTTTTAAACCACAATGATATACCCTTAATTACTTTCATGCATATAAGTCTAGCATTACAATTTTTTAAAAAATGAACACAATTAAGACTTCTAGGAGCATTTTATAATAAAGTAATTCCTAATTTTTTTCTTTGTAGATAGATCAAGCACCTCAAAAATACAAATTCCTATACACAGTGTATATTTTAGGATCTCACTGGATTTCTGAGGGTCTCCTTAAGTTGCTGAGGCAGGTCTTGAATCTGCAAACCTCCTGTCTCAGCCTCCCAAGTATGAGAATTACAGGCTTATACCACCATGCCTGACTCAATTGTTTTGAGAACTAGAAAGGAGGTAGAGTTTATTTTCCATAATAGCTGATTTTTGTTATGAGTGGGCAGAGATATCTTTAAGCTAATATATATGCACGGACCTATCCCTGATAAGACAAGAGGAATGAGATAAACCTTTATAAATAGATATAAAATTTAAAAAAAACAAATGCTGGGTGCGGTGGTACATACCTGTAATCCTAGTACTTTAGAGGCTGAGATAGAAAGATCACAGGTTTGAGGCCAGTATGTTATAAATCCACAAGACTGTGTCTCAAAAATAAATAAATAAAATAAGGCTGTGGTATAGCTCAGTGGTGAATACCCTCAGTTTAATCACTAGTATCATGACTTTAGTTGCTAATATTTTTTTCTGCAGTATATCATGAAGAATTTACAATAGGCCAGTTGCGCTGGCACAGGCCTATAATCCCAGTACTCGAGAGGCTGACACCAGAGGATCACAGGTTCAGTGCCAGCCTGGATAACTTTGTTAGACTGTTAAAAAAAAAAAAAAAGGGCTGAGGGTATTTTTCAGTGGTAGAACCCTCCTGTTTTAATCCTCAGTCTCATACACCACACACACACACACACACACACACACACACACACAGCTTATAATACTAAGTAGCTAGATTTTAAAATATGTCAGAAAGCTAAAACTTATGCTATGGTGATACATTTGTTGAGCCAAGAAGCACTGATTACGTGTCAGAAGTGCCAGGCATTAGCCTAGATTACAGGAATGAAGAAGGTGGATACAATACACTGCCTTTCCTCAGGGAGGGAGACACCTATGAAAGCAAATTTTAGTAAACTGTGTTGATTCCGATCCATGTTTTGACTAGGTATAGTTTTAGTTGAGGGAGTAATGTTGGGGTGGAGAACTGGCACGTGAGGGAGGGCCTAGCAGAAGCAGTGACACTTGCAATGAGTCTCGAGGGAGTTTGCCATTTGCCTGGCAAAAGTTTTAATGGAACTCATTCTAATATGGTTTACTCTTATTAAGTCTATGATCTGCCAGATATTGTCTTAATGCTGTTATATAATCATTTATTCTTCACATGAATCCTGTGAGGTCAAGGATATTCTCACCATTTCATAGATAAGAATGCTAGTGCACAAAATAAAGTTAAGAAACCCCAACATCACACAGCTAATTAAGTGACAGAGCTAGGAATTGGAACCAAGCCATTTGATTGTCAAAGCCTCTGTCCTTAATCACAAAGCTATGCTACTTCCCTGTAATGATATGCATAGAGCTGGCTGGACTAACAAACATTGTTCTGAGCTGTGAAAAATTGGAAAGAACCAGATGTACAACAGGACATTGGTTACTTAATTATTTTATATCTTTACAACAGAATACTCTGCAGCAATAAATATGTTGTAGGGGAATAATCAATGATGGGAAAAGATATTGATAGCATTGATTTCTTCTAAATTAGCTACTAGAAAGCAGTATGACTTAATCTCCAATAGGCATTTGTGTGTCTGTCTCTCCATAAAGAAAAGATTAGAAGGATATATTCAGCCAATAAATATTTATCGAGCCCCTCCCAAGCGCCAGGCTGTATCCTGAGAAGATGACCATGATCAAAGCAGTCTTCCCTTGTAGTGACACAGTGTCCAAGGCTTGTCAGGATGGGTGGTAGACAAGCCAATTCTAAGTGTGATTAGGGCAGCAAAGGAAGAGGCCCAAGATGCTATGAAAGCAGGTGAGATGGATGTCTCTCCTATACTAAAGGAGTTACAGGAAGCTTACTGGAGAAACATACTTAAACGAGACATTATTTTAATAGTTAAGAGTTGCTGGGCGTGGTTGGTGGCACACACCTGTAATTCCAGTACCTGGAAGGTTGAGACAAGAGGATTGCCGGTTCAAGGCCAGTGCATTATAATTTAGCAAGACCCTATTTCAAAATAATAAAAGAGGGCTGAGGGTTTAGCACTATAGCTCACAGGTAGGCTACCTTTGGGTTCAATTCTCAGTACCACCTTCCCCCCCAAAAAGATAATAATAAACTATAGACACTATAGGGTAGAACAGTTAGAAAAACAATTAGTTTATAATTCTACCTAAATTCTTTACCTTCACTCAAAATTAATACTTTATAACATAAATTTATTTTTGTTTCACAAGCTTAAATTCTATAATTATAAATAAGGCTCAATAAGTAAGTATATATGCTAATTCTACCTAGTAATGGCAAATAATACATTTAAATAACATAAGACACATGTGGCATAGACTCTGAAGTGATACTAAGTTGAATTGAAGTACTAATTATTATGACAATGGACTATATATATAATATATACATATTATATATTATATATATTAAGCTTTCTGACACATAACATGCCAAACTATACATAAAGTTTTACATGACTGGTACCAGATTTTGTTTTTCTTTAATACAATCTCTAAGACAGTATGCCTGGCAAATAATTATAATAATAAATGTTGGTTTATTTATCACCTAGAATTAGAAGTTTCCAAATTTGTTTGCTTTCAATTGATTTATAAAACAATGTCTTAGACACAAAAGTGCTGTAATTTAATCTGAACTATCTATTAAGAAAAAGAAAAAAAGAATCACCCTGTATCTATGGCTTTAAAGCTATATCATTTTTCTGGGCATGATGGTGCATGCCTGTAATCCCAGTACTGGGAGGCTGAGACAGGAAAATGGTATATTCAAAGCCAGCATCAGCAACTTAGCAAGACCCTGTTTCCAAATAAAAAATAAAATAGGTCTGGGGGTATAGCCCATAGGTAGAAGGCCCACGGGTTCAAACCCCAGCACCACACACACACACACACACACACACACACACACACACACACACACACCTGGATCATTTTAAAGTATAGTCATTGTTTTTAAGATGTTTATCTGTGAAGAGGATAATATAATAGGGTAATTGAATAAAACAGATACTAAGCGATATGTAATGACTTCCCATTGCACCAGCAGGCCCACTTCTGTTCCCTGTTGGAGTGCGCATCTGGGGCAGAGGCGGTCTTGGATGAAAAGCTTTTACATACACCTGCAGCCTGAATTAGGTGCTTGTTCTTGGTGTTCTCCAAAGTCTGTGTATACCTCCATAACATTTTTAAACTATCCCAAATTTGAGTAGCCTGCTTTCATGCTTTTCCTCCAGTGGAAATTGAACCTTTCGTTGGGTAGGGGCTATGTCTAGAGTCTCAGCTCAGCATCAGGCATGTAGCAGATACTCAATATATAGTAATTAAATAAGTCAAAATTGACACAAGTTGCCCTTTGCCTGAGGGAACATAATTAGGATTAAATGAAATCTGTATCTATAGAAGGTGCTTGTATCAGAGTTCTAAGTGTTTTAAATCCAAGAGAAAGAAAAGCCATGATTTTGGAAGATAGCCTTGACATGTCCCAGTGCTTCCTTAACCTGGAGTTAAAATGAAACATATGGACACCGGTCTCTGAAGTATTCTAGTGATGTGTTAATCACACACTGTTGTTGTTCCTCCTTCCTGTCCAGGACTTGTGCCATTCCCATTGCGAGGAGTCTATCATCCAGAAGAAGGTCACGACGATCATCAACTGCTTCATAAATTCCTCGATCCCACCTGCCTTACAAATTGACATTCCAGTAGAGCAAGCTCAGAAGATTATTGAGCACAGGAAGGAGTTAGGACCGTATGTATTTAGAGAGGCCCAGGTAAGAACAGATTAGGTCATGTGGCTAAGCATATTTTAATATAGATTGGCAACCAAAATATTCTTTTAGAACCTTTACGGTATTTATATTTATATATATGAATATATGTATATAAATATTTATATATTATATTTGGCAGGATTTACTAGGATTTTTTCTGTTTAAATAAGTTTTGCATATGCCACTGAAATATAAGAAACCAGTAACTTGTGTGCTATTTTGTTGACAATATACAGTAAGTAAAATTAGATAATATACTTTGACTTTCCATTGTTACTATTTTTATTTCTAACTCCAGCTAATTCTTTCTTCCTTTCCCACATTTATATTTCCTTTAAAAATATCTGCCACCACAAAAATGTGTAAAATATATCTGTCCTAGAATTTGTATGTTTTTAAAGATTGGAATATTCACATAGCTCATAAAAGAAGTGAGAGGAGATTTAAGTATTCAACCAACATAAAGTACAGAAACTCAATGAAAGGAAAATCATGCCTGTTAACCTGCTCAAGTTACTTATTTTTAAGATAAATAATAGAAAACATTGACTGGGTGACTATAATTTATTTGTATTTTGGAAAGCCTTTTAGTGATGTTGTTCCTAAAAAATGATTAAAAAAATAAATTACAATAGGGGCAATAGGAAAGGCCATGCCATGAATTAAGTGATATGAAACAGAGATTTAGAATATGATTGCCCTTGAGCATGGAAAAAGGCCATTATTCCTCACCATTCATTTGTAAGCCAGCTGTGCTCTAAGTCCTCTGAGGGACTGGAAGTGAACTTACAATCCAATTTATGCATTAAAGCAGGCAAAAATATAGAGGAATGATTGAGAATGTGCTAGAGAGAAATAGAGAAAGCATGGTGCCAGAATTTTAGCATCTGTTGATGAATAGATCTTGAGATAACTTGGCTTCTGCTAGGGGTATTGCTAAACCCAGCCAGGACTTGCCCATCTATGTCAAAGTCCTTGAGTCTGACGTTAGGTGTTTGGAGCTGCTGGCATTGGTCGGTTCTGGTTCACTCTTCTGGGTCATTGAGCTTTGGGGATGTCCTCTAGCCTATGACTTCTCCCTGCCATTCTAAAATGGAGTCAATAGGAGTAGAAATATGCACTGTGGGAATTTAAAAATACAGAATCTTTATTTGGAGCCTTATCCCTTGGAATCTGTCATTCTTATTTTTTTCCTAAGGAAGCTCAGAGAATGACATTGCCACTGACCAGGGATACAAGCAAGGTTTTGTTTCCACTTTCCTGTCTTCCCTCTCCTCCCTTCCCTTACTCCCACATCCATCAGTACCTCAGCCCTATTGTTTGTCCCCTCAACACTTGTCATTCTGACCCCACCATCTCCCTTCAATATTCTTCACTGACAGAAACTCCCTGCTTCTGGGCTCTCTCCAATCCATTCAACTCAATTTCCAAGCAGAGTGATCTTAAAACATATCTCATGACACAGTTTCTCTGCTTAATATGTTTCAGTTGCTGTCCACTGTTGTCAGAGTGAAGGCCATATTCCTACATGCCTGTCTACCTCAGTCTCTTACTACTTCCTGCCATTTCTCCCCAGACCTACTGAAATGGCCCTTACACTCTTCCCCCCTGAGTATTGTATATCATCCTCTCTCCCTTGTATATGTTCCTGTCATAAGACTTATCAAACTAAATTGGAAGTGACTATCCTCATGTTTGACTTTCCCATTATGTTGTAAGTGTGTGTGTGTGTGTGGTGCTGGGGATTGAATCCAGGGGTATTCTATCTCCGAGCTACACCCCCAATCTGATTTTTTATTCTTTATCTTGAAACAGAGACTCACTAAGTTGCAGTGGGCCTCACTAAGTAGCTCAGGCTGGCTGAGAACTTGTGATGCTCTTGCCTCAGCCTCCCAAGTATTAGGATTACAAGTGTGCACCACCCATTTCACCCAGCACATTGTAAGGTTTTTTATTTGTTGTTGTTTTTTTTTTGTGGTACTGAGGATGGAACCCATGGGGATTCTACCTCCAAGCTACACCCCCGGTCCTACTTTTTTAGCCTTTATGTTTTTTTAAACAGGGTCTCACTGAGTTGCGAAGGGCCTCGCTAAGTAATTGAGGCTGTCCCCAAACCTCCTGTCTCCGCCTCCCGAATGCTAGGATTACAAGTGTGCACCACCATGACTAGCACATTGTAAATTTTTTAGGAGAGGGAATGTTTCTTATATATCCTTGGCCCAAATGCTTGGTAAAGAGTATGTACTTTTAGACTTTATGAATGAATGATGTGAGAGATTTGTCATGACAGAAAAGAATAAGATCAAAGTGGAAATAGGAGCAAAGCTGAGCAAAAGTGCTGAATAGTGAATAAAAAATGACTAATCTAGACGGGTGTGAGGATGCATGCTTGTAATCCCTGTATACTTGGGAGGCTGAGACAGGAGGATTGCAGGTTTGAGGACAGCCTCAGCAAGTAGTGAGCCTCTCATCAACCTAGAAAGACTGTGTTTCCAAATAAGAAATAAAACTGGTATAAGGTGTAGCTTGAAGGTGGAATGCCTCTGGGTTCAATCCTGAGAACCACACACACGCACGTACACACAGAAAGACTGCTTTAATACCCTTATCAGTGTAGCCTGTGCCTATCCTCTACCCCTACTCCCAGTAGTAGCCTGAAAATTTCATCCCTCAGTCAGATGTTCACTGGTCCCTGTGAGAATATAATCAGATCTTTTCCATCAAAATAATATCTTGACTTAAGCTCCCTTTTGTCAAACTGCCATTTCGTAACCTCCCGTGTCTTATATTCTTTTCCATCAGTTTCCATCTCCTGAGAGACATTCCTCCCCAGCATCCCCTCAGCCAATGGCATAAAGATTGTGAGGCTCTGCTCCCACCAACAGAAGTATAGTGCAGGAGCCTTATGCTGAAAAGAAAATCCCCAGCAGTCTTCTGCCATGTTGTTCTTGCCCACCTAACTTTACTGGTGGCAGGATTCCTTTTTGCAAAAAGTAAAATTGCCTTGCCAAGCCACTTTCAAACATGTGTCTTTTCTTACTACACCATAGAGATTTATTTCCTACAGTCCCTCTACTCAGACCAAAATCATTGCTCATCAGTTGACAGTGAAGAAAGTAATCCTGTAATTCTTAAAAAAACCTTTCTTATATGTACACAATGGAATTTTACTCAGCCATAAGGAAGAACAAATTTTTAAGATTAGTCAATTACAAAAAGTAAAAAATTGGATATTCTCCCTAATATGCGGAAGCTAGGGAGAAAAAGGCTCCTAGGAGGAACTCTAGATGAAAAAGGAGAAACTATAGATAAGCAAGATAAGGTGACCTAACAGGGGTAAGGGAGGAGGGAAGAGAGAAATTCCCTAATGTACATGGTGTACATCCACAAACGTATCACTAAGCCAAACATGAGAAGGAGGGAGGGGGAGAGAATGGGGCGAGAAGTGGGTAATGGCTGAGTGAGTGATGTGTGCATGTATACCTCCACCATCTTGTACTTCATTAAGATGTATGACTACATGCACCTATTAAAACTTTTAAAAAGTAAAAAAAAAAAAAAACCAACTTTCTTAAATCAGGTGTGGTAGCATGTGCCTGAATGTCAGTACTTGGGAGCTGAGACAGAAAGATCACTGGTTCCAGGGCAGCCTCAACAACCTAGTGAGACCTGTTTCAAAATAAAAAAGTTTAAAAAATGTCTGAGGGTGTAGCTCAGAGGTAGAATGCCCTTGAGTTTAATCCCTAGTACACAAAAGAAAAAAAAATAATCTTATCCACAATTTGGTTTTCTTTTAAGGTTCTAGAAATACAGGGTTATGTCTGTTAGTGATATGTATTAACCTAAAATCTCAATTGCACCTTTTGGGTGGTGGTGCACGCTTCTAATCCCAGTGCTTTGGAGGCTGAGACAGGAGGATCGCACAGGTTCAAAGCCAGCCTCAGCTATTTAGTGAGGCTCTCAGCAACTTAGTGAGACCCTGTTTCCAAATAAAGTATAAAATAGGTCTGGGAGGATAGCCCGGAGGTAGAAAAACCCCTGGGTTCCACCCTAGTGCTACAAATATAAATAAATAAGTAAATAGATAATCAGTCAATCAATCAATCAATAGTGTCCTAATTGGGTGGTCTTTACTATAAAGCCTTCTATAGGGAAATACATATATTTGAGAGCTGGGAATTATTAGGATTTGGAAGAGAGAACTGAGAAGTAGGAGCAATAGGTGGTAAATAGAGAAGTAGTATGAAGAGTATTTAAGCTTAAGAGGTTCATAATAACAACTGTGATATCATAACATTGGAAAAGGAGATTACTTAATTAAACAAATGGCAGGTAAATGTAAATGAAAATTTCTTAAAAGCCTGCATTTCATCAAGAAAAGTGTTTAGGTTTTAAGTTAATACTCTCAAGAAGCTATAGAATTTAGTGATAAAACTGTACTTTAAAAGGGATGAAATGCTTTAGAATGGCAAATACTTTTCATGTATGAAAAGAGGACAGTGGACTATGCCAGCCAAGGACGCTGATGACCTCTTTTCCCTAAGAGTTGGCTTGGAGCCTAACGGGATGGTGGTTCATTTTTCTTTGGAGCATTAGGGAGAGGCCATTCCTCGCCATGCCATGTTGGGCTTGATCTGATGTGGCAAGTCCTACCTTTTCAGAAGTAATGTATGCCTCAGGAACTAATGGAAGAACTTGGCATGGGAATTGGAGCAACCACTCTTATCTCTGTAAATATCACAATTAATCACTTAATGTAAAGTGTCCTCCTAGAAAGCTTTTGTCTAGGATAGCATTCTGCTTTTAAATGTTACTTTTCTTGCTCTCACATAAAAGAGAGATTATATCATTAAAAAGTTACTCAAGATTTATTCTTAGATGCACAGCTTTAAGAGCTTTTCCAGAGGCAAAATGGTATTTCCTTTCTCTAAAAGAAAGAAAAGGAGGTGGGGGCAGTTTCCCTTGATGAACGGAATACTTGGAATGCTTGCATAAAACAACAGAGCGCATGGCAGATCAGCTACTATAAGTTTAAAGGAAAACACATATTTCTTATTTAAAAAGACCTAATGGATTCTTTATTAATACAATCAACTGGTTAGAGAAACATAAGGAATAAAGTGACTTTTAAGTGAATGTGGTGTATTTTTTTTATAAAAAAAAAAGGCTTCTCATTGGTAATAAAAAATTGATGATAAGCATGTGCTGAGCTGAAGTCTGGAGACAGTAAGTTGGTAAAAACACAGTATATATTAAAGATAGAATAGTTAATCTATTATTATGGTGAAATAGAGCTTAAAGTAGGACTTTATATAAAAATATAATCTGACACATACTTTTTTTTAATACAGATGACAATTTTTGGGGTTCTATTTAAGTATTGGCCACAGTTCTGTGAGTTTAGGAAGAATTTAACTGATGAAAAATTTATGAGTGTTTTAGAAAGAAGACAAGAATATAAGAAAAAAAGATTTTCCATAATAGATGATGAAAAATTTGGAAAGGTAAGACAAGACTTGTTTTGGGTAATCGCACTTTTAAAAGGTATGTGAGATGGATGAATTTGTAGAATTTGGGCTGAGGGAATATATAGAGAAGTTATGGAATACAGATTTTAGTGGCTTTTAAAAAGCCTTCATTCATAGGTTTCAAGCTGTTTTTTTAATTTCTCCAAATTCATTTCAAATATCATCTCTTCTATGCAATGGCTTCTTTTTCTCTCCTAGGTAATGTGAGCAGCTAGTATCCAATGCAGTAATGTTCCTCTTTCTCATAAAGCATGCCTTTTATTATTCCATGATTAAGTTTTTGCATCTGCCAGCTTGGCTGGGCTGAGATCCTCACAGATAGTATCTGTCTGATTCACCCGTGTTTCATAAGCACATATGCTGTTATCAAGCACATGATCAGTGGTAACAGCATCAATTACATGTAATTTGAGGGGGATTCATTGACATGGTGTGTATAAAAGACCCTATGTAAGTCATTCCATTATATAATTGCAAGGTAGTATTTGATCACTTGAGACAGTACAAGGTCGCGAGTAAAAGGGTAGTCTCTATAATCACACTGCCTGGCTTTGAATCCTGGCCTTCCATTTAATAGTTCTATTATCTTAGGCAAACCACTCTGTAAACCTAGTAAACCCAATAAAATGGAGATAGTAATACAACTTACATCACAGAGTAGATTAAAAAAAATGTAACGCACAGTGCATTTCATAAAGTAAATGTCAGTTATTTTAATAGTATAGCCATAGCAGGACATGAGGATACACATGTGTAGTCCCTGCTGTGTGGGAGGCCGAGGCAGGAGAATCAGTTGATGTCAGGAGTTGAAGACCAGCCTGGGCAACATAGGGAGACCCTGTCTCAAAAATAAATTGGTGTGGCAGTAATTGTTTATTTGTTCCATTTTTATTCTTATCAAGGAATTTAATGGAGCAGGATAGGCTGAGAAAGTTATAATAGGAGAAAGAGAATGTCATGAAAAAATTCTAATGAACAGTATCAAATTCATTAACAAAAAATCACAGTGACTTCACTAAATTAAAAATCTAAACTTTCAAATGGCAAAAATAAACAAGGTTAGAAGATGGATTGGGAAATTTAATATATGATGTAGATTTTAAAAATAAATCAGAGAAAAGATAAATATTCTTAACCGAAATTTGGGCAAAGAGAATTAACATGCAGTTTGTTTGCAGTTTGTTCTCTCTCTCGCTCTCGTCCTCTCTCTCGCTCTCTCTTTCGCTCTCGCTCTCGCTCTCGCTCTCGCTCTCTCTCGCTCTCGTCCTCTCTCTCTCTCTCTCTCTCGCTCTCGCTCTCGCTCTCTCTCTCTCTCTCGCTCTCGCTCTTGCTCTCGCTCTCGCTCTCGCTCTCTTTACAAATGAATAAAAGCAGTAAAAGATGTTTAAACTCTCTGGTAATTGGCAATAACCAGTGCATTTTTGAGTTTATGAGAAAAGTTATATAAATTCATATATCATCAGAATAAGTATAGAATGGTACTTTCTGAGGGAGAGTTTGACAGCATATATTATTTAAAATATATATTGTTCATTCATTTAAAATCAGAAAACACAGTTCTAGAAATTTATTCTATCCAGGTGCTGTAGCCCATGCCTATAATTCCAGGACTTGGGAAACTGAGACAGGAGGACTGGAGGTTCAAGGCCAGTGCATGGTAGCTTAGGTAGACCCTGTTTCAAAATAAAAAAATGAAATAGATCTGGAGGTGTAGCTCATTGGTAAAACGCCCTTGGGTTCAGTACCCAGTAACACACACACACACACACACACACACACACACACACACACACACACACACAAATGAGAAATTTATTCTAAAGGAGAGAACCACAAAAATGCAGATAATATGTACATAGCATCATTTATAATAGTACAAAGTTGGAAATACCCTAAGTTTCTAATAGAAGACATGGTGCATTTCTTCATTCACCTGGTGAAAATGATGATATAACGTATTCATTTAATCATTCAACAAGTCGATGAGGGCATCTTATGTGACAGATGGTGTTCTACAAGTAAACATAGAACAGCAAACAATACAGAGACCTAGCTTACATTCCAGCTGTGTAGCCCTTCCCATAGGAAAAGATATTTTGCATGAAAATGGTTTAAAAAGTACATATGTAGTTTGATTCCATTTGTATTAAACTTATGCAATAAAATACAAATGTTAAAGTTATAGATTATAATTACATATCTGTGCGTTTTCCCTAGTGAAAAGTCTAGATGGATATTCATGAAAATGGTTATATTGGTTTTTCTTAGATGGTAGAATTTGGGAGTGACTTTTAAGTTCAACTCCATTATCTTGCTTTTAATATTTTTATATTAGTATGAAAGAAAATTAAAGAGCAAACTGACAGTGACTTGAAATCTCAGGTGTAGCACTCACCATGAAATATTTCTCCATCTGATGTTATGGCTTCTGAACTGTAAGTTTATATTAAAATAGCATTATTCCTTTTATGAAATAATTTAATTTAATATAATCACAGGTTGGACTCAAACAACCTACAAGTACGACAGGGTCTGTTACCAAAACTGCTTTAGCCAGTGACTCCTTCCTTGGACTGCAAGCCTACGGAAGACAGGTAAGCAGACAAGGGCAGTGACTTAGCACTGGACAGCACTAGAGGGACACTTCTGTTGAAATGCGGCTAAGTTATGACACTAGGAAAGATTGGAAGGGAATATCCCTGAGCTTCAGAGACCACTATACTTTCAGCTAATTCTGGACAATATAATCAAGAAAAATAGCTTCTGTGTGTGTGTGTGGGGGGGGGTTACTGGGGATTGAACACAGTTGGATTCTACCTCTGAGCTGCACTCCCAGCTCTATTTTATTTTTACTTTGAAAAAGAGCCTCACTAAATTATTGAAGCTGTCCTCAAATCTGTGATCCTCCTTGTCTCAGCCTCCCAAGTACTAGGATTACAGGTGTGCACCACCACACCTGGCTGAAAATAATTTCTTGATACACATGAAGAAGATTTAAGTTGCAGAAGTTGAAATGACCATCTTACTGAGAAAGAGAATAAGATAAGGAGAATGAGACTATATATGTAAATGGATTGTTATATTCTTATTTTAAGAGATGATATAATATTAAATGCTAAGTCTCCTTTTTCCTTTTTTCCTTTTATATATTTTTATTGATGTATTATAGTCTCACATCAGAATGTAGATCATGTTGACAATGTCATATATTCACACGGTACTTTGCACTCCCTCTCCCCATTTCCCTCCCTCCCAATACTGAGTTGTCCAGGTTAACAATGTTATATTCACATGTATACACATTGTCACAGGTAGCATTTCCATTAATGAACCTCAGCCTTCTTCCTCCACTACCCTTTCTCCCTGGCTCCTCTGAGGAGCTCTTCCATTATCTGGAGTCCCTCTGGTATCCCAAATATTCCTTAGCTCATGCCTATTAGAGAAAACATATGTCCCTTCTCTTTCTGTGCTTGGCTAATCTCACTTAACAATTTTCTCTGGATCTTTCCATCTTCTTGTGAATGACATAATTTTGTTCTTCTTTATTGCTGAATAGAATTCCACTGTGTATATTTCCCATAATTTTGCAATCCATTCATCTGTTGATGGAGAACTAGGTTGGTCCCATATTTTCGCTATTATGAATTGTGCTGCTATGAACATTGCTATGCATATGTTACTGTAGTTGTCTGATTTCAACCCCTTGGAAAGACCCAGTAACAGTATAGCTGGATCATATGATGGATCCATTCCAAGTTTTCTAAAGAATCTCCACACTGATCTCCACAGTGACTGAACTTGTTTGCACTCCCACCAACACTGTAGAAGAGTTCCTGTTTCTCTACATCCTCACCAACATTTGTTGTTATTTGATTTCTTTAGGCTTGCCATTCTGAATGGGGTTAGATGGAATCTCAGTGTAGTTTTGATTTACATCTCCCTGATGGCTAATGATGCTGAATATTTTTTCATGTATCAATTGGCCATTTGATTCTCTTATGAAGTGTCTATTCAATTCAGTTGCCCATTTCTTGATTAGGTTATTTGTTTTTCTAGTGTCAAGACTTTAAGCTCTTTGTATATTCTGGATATTAGCCCTATATCCGAGGGATAGCTGGTAAAGATCTTCTTCCATTCTGTAGGCTTTCTCTTTAGATTCTTGATGATTTCCTTTGATGAGTAGAAACTTTTTAGTGTGATGCCATCCCATTTGTTAATTCTTGTTTTAATTTCTTGAGCTTTGGGGACCTTGTTGAGGAAGTTACTGCCTGTGCCTATATGTTGGAGTGTTGAATTTATGCCCTCCTCTAATAGCTTTATAGTCTTTAGTCTCATTTACAGATCTTTGATCCATCTCTAACTGATTCCTGTGCAGGGTGAAAGATAAGGATTAGTTCCATTTTTCTACAAATGGATAGCCAGTTCTCCCAGCACCATTTGTTGTAAAGGCTGTCTTTTCTCCAGCATATGAATTTGGCCCCTTTGTCACAGATCAATTGACTATAAGTGTGTGAGTTTGTTTCTGTATCTTTTATTCTGTTCCATTGGTTAGTGTGCCTGTTTTGTGCCAATACCATAATGTTTTAATTACTATAGCTCTGTAATATGAAGTCAGGAATTGTGATGCTTCCTACATGGTTCTTGTTGCTGAGAATTTCTTTGGCTATTCCGGGTCTTTTGTTTCTCCATATGAAATCCATGACTGATTTTTCTAGATCTTTGAAGAATGTCATTGGTATTTTGATAGGAATTGCATTGATTCTGTAGATCACTTTTGGCAGAATGGCCATTTTTATGATATTTATTCTGCCTATCCATGAGCAAGGAAGATCTTTCTGTCTTTCAAGGTCTTCTTCAACTTTTTTAATGTTTTATAATTTTCATTGTAGGGGTCTTTTATGTCTTTGGTTAGGTTTATTCTTAGGTATTTTATTGGTTTTGAGGTTATCTTAAATGGATTTGTTTTCTGTATTTCTTTCTTCGTGGATTAATTGTTGGCATATTGAAAAGCTACTGCTTTCTTTAGGTTGATTTTGTATCCTGCTATTTTGATGAATTGATTAATCAGCTCCTGAAGTGTTTTTGTTGAGTTTTTTTAGGTCTTCTGGATATAGGATCATGTAGGCTACAAACAAAGATAATTTTAATTCTTCTTTTCCTATTTGAATTTCTTTGATATCTTTCTCTTGTTTATTGCTCTGGCAAGTCTCAAGGACCATATGAAAAGGAGTGGGGATAGTGAGCATCCTCGTCTTGTTCCTGATTTTAGAGGGAATTCTTGCAGTTTTTTCCCATTAAATATGATGGGTTTATTGTATATTTGAGTTTATTGTATATTGCCTTAATGATGTTGAGATACATTCCTTCCATTCCAATTTTCTGCAGTGTTTTTAACATGAATGGGTGTTGGATTTTGTCAAATGTTTTTTCAGCATCTATTGATAGGATCATGTGATTTTTTTGTTCTCAGTTCTATTTATATAGTGATTAACATGTATTGATTTATGTATATTGAACCAGCTTTGCTTTCCTGGGATGAAAACAACTTGGTCAAGGTGCATAATTCTCTTGACATGGTTTTGAATGTGCATGGCTAATTAGAATTTTTACATCTTGATGTTCATCAGAGATAGTGGTCTGTAATTTTTTTTCTTGAAATATCTTTATTTGGTTTTGGTATTAATGTGATACTGGATTCATATAAGGAGTTTGGAAGAATTCCATCTCTTTTGATTTCCTAGAACAAGTTGTGAAGTATTGGGTTTAATTCTTCTCTGAAAGTTTTGTAGAATTCAGCTGGAAACCTGCCTGGGCCTGGGCTTTTCTTTGATGACAGAATTTTTATTGCTGCTTCTCTTTCTTTGCTTGCTATTGGTTGGTTTATGCTTTCTATATCTTCTTGGTTCAATTTAGATAGGTTATATGTGCTTAGAAATCAGTCAATTTCTTCCATATTTCCAGTCCATTGGAGTATAAATGTTTAAAATAGTTTCTGATAATCTTTTGAATTTCCCCCACTGTCTGTGGTAATATCTCCATTTCTGATTTTAATAATTTGAGTCGATTCTTTTGGTTAGGTTGGTCGAGGTTTGTTGATCTTACTAATCTTTTCAAAAAACCAGCTTTTTGTTTTGTTAATTCTTTGTATTGTTTTTTATTTTCTATTTTATTTATTTCTGCTCTGATTTTGATTGTTTCCTCCCTTCTGCTGATTTTGGGATTAAATTGTTGCTGTTTTTCTAGGTCCTTGAGATATGTCATTAGGTTGTTTATTTGACAATTGTTGGGCACTCAGTGCTATAAACTTTCCTCTTAATACTGCCTTCAAAGCGTCCCATAGATTTTGGTATGCCATGTCTCTATTTTTTGTTTAATTCCAGGATTTTTTTTATTGGTACATTGTATTCATACATCATAATGGGATAAAAAAATAAAACTTGTGTAGACATACATGCACACATCATCCAATCGGCCCCCATCCAATCCCCATCCCATTCCCTCCCCAACCCTCCCTTCCATGTTTGGCTTAGTGGTTGATACCTATATGTTTAAGTATATCATGTGCTTTAGAGAGCTTTACCCCCGCCCCCATCCCCTCAGTTAGGTTGCCTTATTTTCTCTTCTATAGGATCTCCTTTTTCACCAGGAGTTCATCCTATGACCCATTTCACTTTAGCTTTCACATATTAGAGAAAGCATCCTATTTCTTACTTTTTGAGACTGACTAATCTCGCTTAGCATAATGTCCTCTAGTTCCATCCATTTCCCTGAAAATGATGTAATTGTATTTTTTTAATGGCGGAGTAAATTTTGGTTGTGTACATATCCTGTAGTTTTGTAGTCCATTCATCTGTTGATGGACATCTTGGCTGGTTCCATAGTTTGGCTATGGTGAATTGTGCAGCTATGAACATAGATACACATGGATTAGTTTGGTAGTTTGGTTTGTTTTCTTTTGGATAGATACCCAGAAGTGGTATTGCTGGGTCAAATGGTAAATTTGTTCCCATTCTTCTGAGGATCCTCCACACTGTTTTCCAAAGTGGTTGCACTAATTTGCAATCCCACCAAGAATGTTTTAGGGTTCCTACTTCTCTACATCCTCATCAGCATTTGTTGTTGTTTGTGTTTTGAATGATTGCCATTATAATTGAAGTTAGGTGAAATCTCAGGGTAGTTTTGATTTGTATCTCTCTGATTTCCAGTGATGTTGAACATTTTTTCATGCATTTATTGGCCATTTGAATTTCTTCTTTCATGAAGTGTCTATTGAGTTCATTTGCCCATTTTTAATTGGATTATATTTTTGGTGTTGAGTTTATTGAGCTCTTTGTATATTCTAGATATTAATCCTCTATCTGAGGAATAGGAGGCAAAAATCTTTTCCCATTCTGTTGGCTCTCGGTTGAGGATCTTGACAGTTTCCTTTGATGAACAGAAGCTCTTCAGTTTCATGCAGTCCCATGTATTGACTCACCTTTTAGTTTCATGTGCCTTTGGGGTCTTGCTGAGAAAGTTTTTTATCTGTGCCAATGTGTTGCTGTGTTGGACCTATGCTCTCTTCAAGGAGCCTCAAGGCCTCTGGTCTAATTTCCAAGTCTTTGATCCATCTTGAGTTGACTCTTGTGCAGGGTGAAAAGGTGGGATTTAATTCCATTTTTCTGCATATGGATAACCAGTTTTGCCAACACCATTTGTTGAACAGACTGTCTTTCTTCCATTGCATGTTTTTGGCCCCTTTGTCAAATATCAATCGGCTGTGAGTGTGTAGATTAGTTTCTGAGTCTTTTATTCTGTTCCATTGGTCTATGTATAAGTTTTTGTGCCAGTACCATGCTGTTTTTATTACAGTGGCTTTGTGGTATAGTTTAAAATCAGGTATTGTGATTCATCCTGCATGGTTTTTATTGCTGAGAACTACTTTGGCTATTCTGGGTTTTTTGTTGTTCCAAATGAATTTAAGGACTGATTTTTCTATGTCTGTGAGAAATGATCTTGGTAATTTAATGGGCATTGTATTGAATCTGTAGATAACTTCTGGAAGTATGGCCATCTTGATGATGTTTATTCTGCCTATCCATGAACATGGAAGAACTTTCCATCTTCTAAGATCATCTTGGATTTCTTTTTTCAATGTTTTTTTTTTTTGTGGTAAATCCTGTGTGGAAGTGTTTTCTGAATTTCCTTTTTTTTTTTTTTTGGTGGTACTGGGGTTCCTGGAAGCCCTTCTACCTCCAGGCTACTCTCCCAGACCTATTTTTTTTTTTTTGAAACAGGGTCTCTTAAACCAGCGAGGCTGGCTCCGAGCCAGCGCAGTCCTCCTGTCTCAGCCTCCCGAGCGCGGGGATTACAAGCGTGCACCACTACGCCTGGCTTCTGAATTTCTTTTTCAGTAGATTTATGGTTGATATACAGAAAAGCTTCTTCTTATTATTATTACTTTTTTTTGGTGGTACTGGGAATAGAACCCAGAGGCTTTCTAACTCCAGTCTATACCCCCAGACCCATTTTATATTTTATTGGAAACAGGGTCTCACTAAGTTGCTGAGAGCCTCATTAAGTAGCTGAGGCTGGCTTCGAACCTGTGCGATCCACCTGTCTCAGCCTCCCAAGTGCGGGGATTACAAGTGTGTGCCACCATGCCCAGCCTAAAGCTTCCTATTTTTTAAAATTGATTTTGTATCCAGACACTTTGCTGAATTTGTTGATTAGTTTTATAAGCTTTTTGGTTGAGTTTGTTGGGTCTTCTAGGTATAGTATCATGTCATATGCAAATAGTAAGAGTTTGAGTTCTTCTTTTCCTATTTATACTCCTTTGATTTCCTTTTCTTGCCTTATTGCTTTGTCTACTACTATATTGAAAAGAAATGGTGATTGTGGATATCCTTGTCTTGTTCCTGGTTTTAGGGGGAATTCTTGAAGTTTTTCCCCATTTAATGTGATTTTGGCTGTGGTTTTTTTGTAGATTGCCTTTATTATGTTGTGGTATGTTTCTTCTATTCTGATTCTCTGCATGCTTTTATCATGAATGGATGTTGGGTTTTATCAAAGGTTTTTTCAGCATCTATTGAAATGATCATGTGAATTTTGTCTTTGGTTCTTTTTATATGATGAATTACATGGATTTATTTTCATATGTTGAATCAGCCTTGCATCACTGGGATGAAGCCTACTTGGTCATGATGTATGATTTTCTTTATGTGCTTTTGAATGTGTGTTTCTAGTATTTTGTTTAGCAGTTTTATGTCCAAGTTCATCAAAGATATAGGCCTGTAGTTTTCCTTCCTTGAACTATCTTTGTTTGCTTTTGATGTTAATGTGATGTTGGCTTCATAGAATGTATTTGGGAGAGTTCCATTTCTCTCTATTTTGTGAAATAAATTGAGGAGTATAGAGATTAGCTCTTCTATAAAGGTTTTATAAAATTCACTTGGGAAGCCAATCGGTCCTGGGCTTTTCTTAGGTGGTAAAGTCTTTATTGCTGTTTCAATCCCTTTGATTGCTATCAGTTGGTTTAAATTTTCTATGTCTTCTTGACTCAGTTTAGGAAGGTTGCATTTATCTAGGAAGTTGTCAATTTCCTCCAGATCTTCCATTTTGTTGGAGTATAGTTTTTCAAAGTAATTTCTGATAATCCTCTGGATTTCTACATTGTTGGTTGTGATATCTCCTTTTTCATCTCTTATCTTCAAATTTTGGGTTGATTCTTTTTTTTAGTTAGAGTGGCTAGTGGTTTATCTATGTTATTTATTTTTTTTTTTTTTTTGAGGAACCAGCTTTTGGTTTTGTTAATTTTCTGTATCATTTTTTATTCTCTATTTTGTTTATTTCTGCTCTGATTTTAACAATTTCCTGTCTTCTGCTGGCTTTGGGGTTAGATTGTTCCTATTTTTCAAGGGCTTTGAGGAGTGTCATTAAGTTGTTTGATGGTTTTCTGTTTTTCTTATGTATGCACTCAGTACTATAAATTTCCCTCTTAATACTGCCTTCAATGTGTTCCAGAGGTTTTGATATGTTGTATCTCTATTTTCATTTGTTTTTAAGAATTTCTTGATTTCACCCCTTACTTCTTCTATGACCCATTCTTCATTTAGCAGTGTGGTGTTCAGTCTCCACATGTTTATGTGGTTTATCTGAGTCTTTTTATAGTTGATTTCTAGTTTCATTCCATTTTGGTCTGAAAAGACAGAGGTAAGTATGTCACATTATTTGAATTTGCTGGTGCTCACTTTGTGGCCCGGGATGTGGTCTATTTTGGAGAATGTTCCATGAGCTTCCGAGAAGAATATGAACTCTGCTGTAGTTGGGTGGAATATTCTATATAGTGTTCAATAGGTTCAGTTGATTAATGGTGTTCTTTAGGTCTTAGGTGTCTTTACTGATCTTTTGTCTAGAAGATCAATCTAATGGTGTAAGAGGTGGTTGAAGTCTCCTAGTATTATTGTGTTGGGATTTATATGTGGCTTGATATAACAAAGAGTTTGTTTTATGAATGTAGCTGCACCTATGTTTGGGGCATAAATGTTGATTATCATTATTTCCTCATGCTGGATTGATCCTTTTACCAGTAAAAAATGACCATCTTTGTCTCTTCTGATAAGCTTGGGCTTGAAGCCTAACTTGTCTGATATCATAGTTATAACTCCTGCTTGTCTTCATGTTCCATTGGCATGGATTACCTTGCTGCAACCCTTCACCTTGAGTTTGTTGCTATTTTTACTTGTAAGGTATGTTTCTTGCAAGCAGCATATAGATGGATTCTGGTTTTTAATCCATTTTGCAACTCTTTGTCTTTTTATTGGGGAGTTGAGGCTATTTACATTCAGTATAATTATTGAGAGATGATTTTTAATTCGTAACATGTTAAGATTTTATTTCTGTTGAAATACTGTTTGTTCTTCTCTTCTTAGTTGTCTGTTGGATAGAAATTCTTGTTTCTCTGGTTCTGTCATGTATTTCTTGTTTCTTCTTTGTAGTTAATCTTTTTGAGTATTTCCTCTAGTGCTGTTGTTTTTGTTTTTGTTTTTGTTTTGTGGTACTGGGGTTCCTGGAAACCCTTCTACTTCCGGGCTACACTCCCAGACCTACTTTTTATATTTTTATTTGAAAACAGGGTCTCCTAAGCCAGTACAGCTAGCTTCGAACCTGCACAATCCTCCTGTCTCTGCCTCCCAAGCGTGGGAATTACAAGCGTGCGCCACTACGCCTGGCTGTCTAGTGCTGGTTTTGAAAACATAAATTCCTTAATCTTCTCTTTGTCATGGAAGATTTTCATTTCCCCATCTAGTTTGAAATATATTTTTGCTGGGTAGGAAATTTTTGGCTGCAAGTGTTTTTCTTCACAGTTTGGAATATGTTACTCCAGGCCCTTCTGGCTGTCATGACTTGGTTTGGGAAGTCTGGAGTGATTCTTATTGGTTTGCCTCTGAATGTCACTTTGTTTTTTGTTTTTGTTGCCTTTAAGATTATCTCCTTGGCTTCTACATTGGTCATTTTGACTATTATGTGGTGTGGAGAATCTTTTATCTTATCTAAAAGGAGTTCTATAAGTTTTCTGTACCTGTGTGTCAATCTCTTGCTCAATGTTTGGAAAATTTTCTGCTATTACTTCTTTGAAAAGATTGTTGAGCCCAATGGTTTCACCTTTTCCCTCCTCTATGCCAATAATTCGTAGGTTGGCTCTTTTAAAATGGGCCCATATTTCTTCAGTGTCTAATTCCTGCTGTCAAATTGGTTTTTCTATGTTGTAAACTATTTGTTCATTTTTGGAGTGATCATCTTCTAAGAGTAAGATTCTACTCTCCATGTGGTCTAAGCGATTTTTTATTGTTTGAATAGATGCTTTACTTTAATGATTGCATCCTTTATTTCTTTCAGACTCTAAATTCTTTTCAGAATTTCTTTATTAATTCTACAGTTACATACCTGATTTGACCTTCTGTAGATCTTTGCAGTTCTGTGTTATCAGGTTCTATAAATGTGGAGTTGTGGGAGCTCATTGCTCCTTTGTTGTTCCTCCTTTTTATGATTTCAGATGTTTGTCTCTGTTACTTTGGGTAAACCTCTCAGTTTCTAGGTGTCAGCTGGTACATCTGAGGGGATTTTTGTATTGTAATCAGTAGTGAAGTTTGAGGAAGGAGGGCAGTGCAGGTAAATGGGAGAATAGCGTAAAATCCCAGACAGAGTCAAATAGAATAAAAGTATGAGTTTCATAGAGCAGTATATACTAGGGTTTAGAGACAGTAAGAATATGGTAATATTCTGGTAACTGATGTAGAGTTTGTGGTATAATGATAAGGAGTGGGTTTGATACAAGACAAGGGAGAGATAAAAAGCAGAAGGAAGATAGGAAAGGGATAGTAAGAAGAGAGTTGGTATGTACAAAGGAAGAAGCTTGGGAGAAGGTTTGGGAATAGGTTAAAAATTAAAAAAACAAAACAAAATCAAAACAACAATAAAACCAACCAGGTATACATACTCATATAAAAAAAGAGCAAACAAACAATAAAAGCAAAAAAAAAACCCTCAACTACAAATTAATGCAAGTCTACAATTAAATGTCTATTTAGCAGATAGGTCTGCTGCAGTCTCTCTCTGTGCAGATACCAAGTCCCACCTGCCCCCTTCCTACTGTGGGTTTGGTTCTCTGTAATTTTCTCAGTCTATGTAGATGGCTGATATCATTTAGGTTTTGTTAAGTATTAAGCACAGGTCACCCTCACACTTTCCACCAGTTTGGAGACTAGATCTCTCCCTGCCACCACTGGTGACATATGCCTCTAATATCAGTCTCAATGTAGGAGTCTCTGTTCTCCACAGTTAGGGCTGGTCTCGTCTTACTTCTCCATGTTTGCCCCAGTTGGGAGGTCTGTGGTGATCCCCGAGCTTCTATTAGTTGGGTCTAGCTAGAATTCCCAGCCCCCGATATTTTCTGCTGATCAAAGCCTGAGCTTCTGTTATGTCCAACAGCAGCCCCCTCTCCCACTTTCTCTGGGCTGTATAGGGAAGTCACACACCTGGGGTGTTTTTCATGGCTGAGTGAGTCCCTAGGGGCAAGGTGCTGAACAATCCCTTTTAGGATGCAAATCGCTTATGCTGTAGTTGCTCTGGGATGGGACTCTGGGGGGCATTGCATGATGGGCTGGGCTGTCCCTGGGTTGATGGTGTCATAGCAGCATGCCAGTAGAATGGCAGATTTCTACTTTTGTGCTGAGCTCTACTCTGGTTATCTGGGTGGTGTGTTTAGCTCCTTGGAAGTTGTAGGAGGTCTTCACGCAGGCAGAGTTACAATCCATGGGTCTTGCCGTTTCTCCCTTTAAATCCTTGTGGCGGGCGGGGCTGTTTTTCTTTGTTCTTTTATTTTTCTTTCTTTCTGGTTGATTTTTTTCAGTCTTTTGTGTTTATTATTCTTATTCCTCTGCTAAAAGCAATATCTGGTTTTGTGGCATTCTGTTTTGGGGACAATAGTGGCTGAATGTTAGCAGGATTCGTATGCGCTGCTGCTCTCAGTCACCATCTTCCCTCCTTCCCCCAGGTTTTTTTAATTTCTCCCCTTATTTCTGACTTTATCCACTCCTCATTCAAGAGTGTATCATTCAGTCTCCATGTATTTATATAATTTCTTTTGGTCTTCCTGTTATTGATTTCTACTTTCATTCCATTGTGATCTGAGAACATACAGGGAATTATATTACATCTTTTGAACTTGCTGGTGCTTGCTTTATGGACCAGGATATTATCTACTTTGAAGAAGGTTCCATGGGCAGCTGAGAAAAATGTGTACTCAGCTGTTGCTGGTTGAAATATTCTGTATATGTATATTATGTCAATTTGGTTTATATTTTCTTTAGTTCTAAAGAGTCTTTACTCATCTTATACCTTGAAGATTGATCTAGTGGCAGGAGTGGTATGTTGAAATCTGCCAATATTGTTGTTATTTGGGTGTTTTTGAGACCTGGTGTCCTGAAGAGTTTGTTTTACAAATGTGGGTGTACCCACATTTGATACGTAAATATTTATTATCAATATGTCTTTTTGCTGGATTATTCTGTTTATTAATAAGAAGTGCCCTGCTCTGTCTCTTCTGATGTGTTTTAGCTTAAAGTCTGTTTTATTAAATATCAGTGTTGCTGCCTCTGCTCACTTTTGGTCTCCATTGGTATATATCTTTTTCCATCCTTTCACTTTTAGCTCATGAATATCTTTGTCTGTAAGATGAGTTTCTTGTAAGCAGCATATATTTGGATTATGTTTTTAGATACACTTTGCCAGTCTATGTCTTTTAATTGGTGAGTTAAGTCTTTTGAAATTCAGTGTTATTATTGATATATGATTTTTCTGAATATATTTTAGGTATCATATACTTTTAGATATACCTCTTTCAGTATATGGTTCCCTAAAATTTTATATTTCTGTTCTCTCACTAATAGCCTTATAATCTATCAGTTATCTAAACTGGATAACTGAAGTTATATCACATTCCTAAGTGCTGAAAATAACATTTTTTAGCTAATATTATACTAGAAACAAACACTTTAATTATAAGTCACCAAAAATGAATATAAATATGATGCTCACATGCCTGTACTTAGGAGGCTGAGACAAGAAGATTGCAGATTTGAAGAAAGCCTAAGCAACACAGGGAGACTCTTAGTAACCTAGTAAGACCTGTAGTTAGGTAGGTAGATAGATATGTAGGTAAGAATAAAGGAAAGAAAGAAAGCATCATGTTTCTAATTTCTACTCTGTCCTTATAAATCAGTGTTACCTTGATGCCTGAAACTAAGTTTATAATATTCATTGAGTCTACTTCCTTATCTGTTAAAAAGAAACAGAGATGATGACATTCTGTCAGATAGCTCAAGATCTTTGTAGGAAAAGAAAAAGCTTTTGGAGCCAATCATGGTGGTATATACCTGTAACCCCAGATACTTGAGGCTGAGGCAGGAGGATCTTAAGCTCAAGGCCCATCTGCGCAACTTAGTGAAACCCTGTCTCAAAATAAAATGAAATAAAAAGGGCTGGAAGGTAGCTAAGAGATAGAGTGCTTCTGGATTCAATTCCAAGTACCCACCCCCAGCATCTGGAAACCAAAGGCATTTTATAAATATAAATATAGATAATAATTATTGCTATTCAAAATATTCATGTTGAATCACTCAATTTCTAAATAATAATGTACTGCCATTTTCAAAATGTTGTCTACATGCATTTGTTGTAGATAGATTTTGCACACACAGAGTTGTAATTAATCCAAATGTAAAATTATTCTCTGTCGCCTTGAAAACCTTTCGTAAGCACCTAAATTCACAAACAAGCCAAGTATAGAAAGGTGACTGAATAACCAAGTAATAGTATTGTTCTGACATTCTGCCCCTCCCCTCATATCCAGGAAATTTACAAATATAGATCAAGGATATAGAAAAAAGTACCTTTACTTCATCATAAACATTCTTATAAAAAGTTTAAATGAGTATGTTTGTGAAGATCCACATCATTATACTTAAAATACATACTTTTTCTTAATATGTGTTTTTCTTCAATAAAAAGTTTAAATGTAAGCCAGGTGCAGTGGCACATACCTGTAATCCCAGTATTTGGGAGGCTGAGACAGGAGGATGACAGGTTCCAGGCCAGCCTCAGCAATTTAGCAAAGCCCTCAGCAACTTAGTGAGATCCCATTTCAAAATAAAAAATAAAATAGAGCTTGCATATGTAGCTCAAAGGCAGAATGCTCCTGAGTTTAATCCCCAGTACCAAAATAATAAAAAAAATAAACAGAGGGACTGATATAAGTCATTTTGCCTTTGGTTTACTTCCTAAAGCAAAAATTTCAGAATTTACTTGGAAAATTATTTTTTCAGCCAACCTGGTGCTACTCAAAGTACATAGAAGCCTTAGAACAGGAGAGAATTCTTCTTAAAATTCAAGAGGAACTGGAAAAAAAGTTGTTTACAGGTAATTTTTGCTTATTACTTACAGGTTACTTTGCTATCTTTTATCATAGAATAATTTTAGAGGATCTCACCAATGTTTCACCATTTTATTATTTCTTTTATTTTGGTGCAGGCGCATCATTAACAAACTTAAATAAGTCTTCTGGTTCAGCTATGTCTTTGAGGAGGAACTGGTCTTCTCACAGTACCCTGAGTGAGTTTCTGGGGGTAGCTCATCTTCCCTCCTCCTCCTCTCTGCCTCTCAGTTGGCCATCCAGAATACAGAGCGACTGGCCCTAGAATTAGGAGAGAGAGAGAGAGAGAGAGAGAGAGAGAGAGAGAGAGAGAGAGAGAGAGAAGAAGAAGAAGAAGAAGAAGAAGAAGAAGAAGAAGAAGAAGAAGAAGAAGAAGAAGAAGAAGAGGAGGAGGAGGAGGAGGAGGAGGAGGAGGAGGAGGAGGAGGAGGAGGAGGAGGAGGAGGAGGAGGGGAAGGGGAGAGAGAGACAGACAGAGACAGAGACAGAGACACCTATCTTTGGTTTCTTTCTTTGCCAAAGACAGAGACTACTATACATACCTAGAACATCACCTCTTTTGCAGGATGACAGCATTTACGCCAGTGTTTCCATTCTGCTACTGATGGGTGCCAGGTGAGTCACATCCAAGAGTTGGTCAGTCTCACCATGTCCCTTTAGCACACAATTATGCATATGCTCACACATAAACCACACACACACACACACACACACACACACACACACACTTACATATGCCCCACTGACAAATCGATGGGTAGGAGCATCTTTCTTTTTAATGCTTCTATTCCTGAGAAGTAATCCCTCTGGAGAGGGACCATTAGTTGCAACTATTATTCCTTGTCAATTCTTTTTCTGCAAAGAACATATATGGAAGAATGAGCTATAGCCCAGTTTTTTCAGGTTGGAGATATAAGAAAATTGCAAACCAAACCATGGGTTTTCTCTCAAATCGATATTGATGTACTTACATAGTTTTTTGGGTTTTGTGGTACTGAGGACAGAACCCAAGGCCTTGTGCATGCTAGGTAAGCACTCTACCACTAAGCTGCATATCCAGCTCCTCACTCCCATACCTTTTTGTTTTGAGACAGGAGCGCCTTAAACTGCCCAAACTGGCCTTGAGCTTGTGCTGCTCCTGTCTCCGCCTCCTGAGTAGAATGAGATTGAAGTCAGTAGTCACTATGTCTGACCTTATATAACTTTAATTGAATACTAATGTTGGATTTTTTTTCTTTTTTTATTGGTGCATGTAGTTATTACATCTGTGTGTGTGTGTGTGTGTGTGTGTGTGTGTGTGTGTGTGTATGTGTTTTACTGGAGATGGGACCCAGGGGCCTTCTACCTCTAGGTTACACTCCCAGCCCTATTTTATATTTTATTTAGAAACAGGGTCTCACTAAGCTGTTGATAGCCTCAGTAAGTTGCTGAGGCTGGCTTCGAACCTGCGATCCTCCAGTCTCAGCCTCCCAAATACTAGGATTACAAGCATGTGCCACAATACCTGACTGTAGTTTTACATCTTAGTGGGATACAAGATAGCACTAATGTTATATTTTAACAAAACCTTCACAAAGTAGTCTAGTTGTATAATGCCCTTTGACCAGATACTTGAAGAAACAATTAAGTTTCAAAAAAAGAAAAAGTTTCCTTCCTCTTATCTTTTGTCTTGCAAATAAGCTTTCTGGTTTCTCAAAATCCTTTTCTGGTTTTTGGGAGGGATTGATGAGTAGGCCCTAATATTCTTGGCCTGTTTACTATTTTTTCCTCTTCTAATTTATCCTAGCCAATGCCCCCTTTCCAATGCCCTCCATCCCTTAGTTCAATGTCATAGTGCCCCCACTATTTAGAACACCGGTTTTATTTTTATCTTACAACAACTCTTTGTAAGTTTTTGTCATTGTTGTTTTGGATTAATATTTTCTATAAATGTTTATGTTTGCATTTATTTTTCTTTTGCAGGAATTCTTTAAATCATTCTATCTGGCATGAGAAGCTCAAGTGATTGGTTGAATTTTTTGATGGTCTGCATTAGAGCAAGCCTAACATCTACATGAAGTTTGGTTTGTTTTGCTCTTATAGTTTTAAAATTACAGCTAATCTATATACATGATATATGTGACTAAAATTTTAACAGCCTTAGAATAAAACGACTACTATCTAGGTTAGAAGAACCAAAATGTTTTGCTTATCACAGTCTTAAGGAAGTAAAATATTTTGCTTCTTCAGTCATCTAACAACAAATATTCCTTGAGTGCTTACTATATTTGGCTAACAGATATATTCAGAGGCAATTAGGGGACATGAATATTCCTAGCAATAGAATGACCTAAGACATAAAGGGAAGAGTCTCCCTCATCCATCCCCAACTGTAGAGGAGCTATATACTGAAGCGGTAGCTTTTTACACTTTAGTGCCTTCAAGACTCACGTATGACATTGGCTAGCAATGCAGGTTCCTGTAGTCACTCCGAGAGTCTGCTTTAGTAGTTCTTGGGAAGGACCCAGAAATCTCTACGTTTACCAGGCGTCTCAGGTCATTCTGATGCAGGTGTTCCACAGACCACTGCTTGAGATAAATTGTTAAGTAGCAAGAGAAGTGCTTCAAAAGGTGAAAGCCCTCTTACGAACTGGAGCTACATTTGTGGCAAAGAGAACCCAGACATACACATTTCTATAATTGTTCCCATTACTTGGGAGACTGAAACAGGAGGATCTCAGGTTTTCAGCCAGCCTCAACAACTTAGTGAGGCCCGCCACAGCTTAGTGAGACCCTGTTTCAAAATAACAAAATAGGGCTGGGGGTGTAGCTCTAAGGTAGAAAGTCCCTGGGTTTCATCCTTAGTACCCTACATATCTAGAAGATAAAAATCATTGCTCATCTAAAGAGGTTTGATATAAAGCTATTTACAAAAGTTTGCCATTAATAATTTCTATAATTATACATATATAGCAATGTAGCAATTTGTGTGCAGTATAAATCTTTGTCCTATCTGCATAATTCTTCACATATGAGAAAATAAACTTATATGGCATGTGTCTCAGAAAAGTAGTGCTTATTAAATCATATTAAGTCACCTTAGACGCAGATTTCTCAACCTCGGCACTACTCATACTTTTACCAGATAACTGTTTGCTATGGAGGGCTGTCCTGTGCATTGTAGCAGTGTCTCTGGCCCCTGCACACCCATGCTAGTAGCACTTCCCCAGTCATGGCAACTCAAAATTTCTTTAGCTGTTTTGTCAGATCATTCTTAGTTGAGAAGCACTGCTTTAGGATTTTAAACATTTTTTTTGTTTGTTTTTTGAGATCTCTGATTAAAATGGAACATTATAGTTTCAGAGCATATACTTTTTAAAGTATCGTATCCACTGCCTCCATAACACCACTAACAGTACCTTTTAATCAGTGATGACTCATTGTTTTAGTGAATACCTATTTTATTTTTTTGTTTTTATTTTTTTGCGCGGGTCTGGGGATGGAACCCAGGGGCATTGACCTCCGAGCTACACCCCTGCCCTATTTTTTTTCCCTTTATTTTGAAACCGGGTCTCACTGAGTTGCAGAGGCCTCACTAAGTAGCTGAGGCTGTCCGCGAACCGCGATCCTCCAGGTCGCAGCCTCCCAAATGCTGGGATTACAAGCGTGCGCCACCACGCCCAGCTGTGAATACCTATTTTATATCCACTTAAATAAGTTCTTTCTAATATAACCATTGGAAATATAATACCTGATGGAGATGCCCAGCCAATGTTTGTTGAATTAATAAATGTAATTCCCTATTTACATTTAATGTAGCATATACTTTTTTTTTTTTTTTGGTGGTACTGGGGTTCCTGGAAGCCCTTCTACCTCTGGGCTACACTCCCAGACCTATTTTTTATATATATTTTTTGAAACAGGGTCTCTTAAGCCAGCCTGGCTGGCTTCGAACCAGCGCGATCCTCCTGTCTCCGCCTCCCAAGTGCAGGGATTACAAGCGTGCGCCACCACGCCCGGCTCATATACTGTATTTTAAATAATCCTGAAAGTTCCCTTAACTTTGACTTTGGCATGTACAAATGACTAAATAAATTCTAATTGTGCTCTATTTTTGTGTTTGATAAGTCTTTTTTTTTAAATAAATTTATTGATGCATTGTAGTCATACACCTTAATGGGGTACAAAATGGTAGAGGCACACATGCACATGTCACTCATTCAGCCCTTCCCCAGTTCCCTCCCCCTCCGCTCCCCTCCCTCCTTCTCAAGTTTGGTATCTCAAGTTTGGCATCCATAGAAAGAAAAGATAAAGTATACTTCATAAAATTTTAAAAGTTTTGTGCTTCAAAAGATGCCATTGAGAAGATAAAAGAAGACAAGCCACAGACTGGTAAAAAAATATATATATATGTACATACATGTATATATATGTACATATATATGTATATATGTACATATATATACATATATAACATATATATACATATATAACATATATATACATATATAACATATATATATAACATATATATATATGTTAATCATGTATCTGCAAAAGAACTATCTACAATATATGAAGAACTTTTTCAGTTTTGATAATGCCCAATTTTATCTTTTAAATTTTTTGTTGATGCATTACCTGTATACATAATAATGGTACTTATTACAATATATTGGTACATACACATAACATAATTTGATTATTCTCTAGTATCTCCCCTTTCCTTTCCTTTGAGCCTCCTTCCTTGCCCCTACTGATCTTTCTTTTGTTTTCATGAAATCTTTTTTTATCTCTTTCTCTTTTTTTCCTCTCTCTAGTTTCTACATATAAGAGAAAACATATGACCGTTGACTTTCTGAGTCTGGCTTATTTCACTTAACATAGTGTTCTCCGGTTTCATCCAAGAAATATGGACTACTTCACAAATTTGCATGCCATTCTTACACAGAGGCCACGTTAATCTTTTCTGCAAGGTTCCAATCTGAGTATATGTGCTGCCTAAGCATGTACAGGAGAACCTGTTTTTAAATGAGCAAACAATTTGAATAAATGTTTAAACAAAGAAGATTTATTAAGTGAACAATAAGCACAGGATAATATATTCAATGTCACTAGTCACTACAAAAATATAAATGAGGATTTTGGAGATACTACTCTATACTCACTAGAGTAGCTGTAACCAAAATATACAATAACAAGTATTGGTGAGGAGTTGAAGCAGTTGGAAATCTCATAGACTGCCGCAGGGGCTACAGTAGCCATTTGGAAAAGTTTGGCAGTTTCATTAAAAGCTAAATATACTTTTTCCATGCTGCTTAGTAATGCCACATCTAGTAATCTTCCCAAGTGAAATAAAACATTCTCGCACAAAGATTTGTATTTTCATAGCAGCAGTAGTTATTGCTGATAAAATGTTAATATTGCATGAATGTCAACTAGTGAATGTATGCACAAACTTGTATATGTACACAATGGAATGATATCCAGCAATAAAAAACAAGCTCCTGTACTTGATACTTATTACAACCTATATGAACCATTAAAACATTATGCTAAATGAAAGAAGGCATATGGTTTCATTTATCTAAAATGTCCAGTAGGATGTGAGGGCAATCTGGCTGCGACATCTATCACCCCTTTGATCGCCAGGGTTGATTCAGCTGCTCTGCCTGGCTAGGCGGGTGTCCCCTTCCTCCCTCACCACTCCATGTGTGTCTCTCCCGAAGCTGCATACTCGGTTGAAGAGGACGACCTTCCCCAAATAGAGGAGGACCGGTCTTCGGTCAAGGGTATATGAGTAGCTGTGCTCCCCTGCTAGAACCTCCAAACAAGCTCTCAAGGTACATTTGTAGGAGAGCATAGGGTAGGCAAGCTTCCAAGACTCCAGACACATCCAAATGAGGCGCTGCACGTGGAAGTCTGCCTTTCTTTTATAAAAAATTTTTTTAAATGTCCAGTAAAGGCAAATCTATAGAGGCCAAAATTAGATTAGTGTTTGCCTGGGGCTGAAGACCAGGCATAGAGTTTAACTAGAAATGGGCACAAAAGATCTGTGAGGTAGGAAAAATGTAAAACTGTATTGTGATGATTGTTGTAATACTTTGCAAATTTTAAAAACATAAAATCTTTTTTTTTTTTTTTTTTTTGCGGGTCTGGGGATGGAACCCAGAGGCATTCGACCTCCGAGCTACACCCCCTGCCCAATTTTTTATTCTTTATTTTGAAACCGGGTCTCACTGAGTTGCAGAGGGCTTCACTAAGTAGCTGAGGCTGTCCGCGAACCGCGATCCTCCGGTCTCAGCCTCCCAAATGCTGGGATTACAAGCGTGCGCCACCACGCCCGGCTCAAAAACATAAAATCTTAAATGAATGAATTTTATGGAATGTAAATTAGACCTCAATACAACCACTTTTAAAAGTTACTGAATTACTAAATGGTACACACTAAAATGTGTGTGTCTATCTTTGTTTTTCATTTGTATTTGAACTGTTTTTAATATTATCAAAGTCTATTACACTGCTTCCCTTTCCTACTGGAGAAAGACCATAGGCCCTAGCAGCAGCGCACAACCCTCTGCTACTCACCATGTTTATCCTCTCAAAGACATATGAGAAGATATGAGAATTTCTAGGTTTGTTGAATAAGCAATATACCCAAAAATTCTCAATCCTTTTGGCCTTAAAACCTTTTTATATTGCAAATCTGAAGGATCCCCAACATTTTATGTTGTTTAAACATATTAATGTTTACTGAGAATATTCAAAATCAAAACTGAGAAACTTAAAAAAATGTATTGAACATAGACCAATGGGCAAGAATAGAAAATTCAAAAACAAATCTGCACATTTACAACCAATTGATTTTTGACAAAGGGACAAAAACATACACTAGAAAAAAGCCTCTTTGACAAAAGGTGTTGGCAACAGTGGCTAACCATATGCAGAAAAATGGAAATAAATCCTACTTTCTCGCCCTGCACAAGAGTCAATTAAGATGGATCAAAGACTTGGAAATCAGACCAGAGACCTTGAGGCTCCTTGAAGAGGGCATAGGTCCAACACTGCAACGCACAGGCACAGGTAAAAACTTTCTGAACAATACCGCAAACACACAAGAAATTAAAAGGAGGATCAATACGTGGGATTGTATGAAAGCAAAGAGCTTCTGTGCAGCAAAGGAAACTGTCAAGAACCTCAACTCAGAGCCAACAGAATGGGAGAAAAATTTCGCCAACTATTCCTCTGACAGAGGACTGATATCTAGAATATACAGAGAACTTTAAAAACTCAGCAAGAAAACAAGTAATTCAATAAAAATATTACTATGAAAATAGTTTTGACCTTGTCAACACCTTGAATAAGGGGTCTATGGAGCATACTTTAACTGTCTTCTAACAAATTACCTACAGCTCACACATAGGACATAGCAGTTTCATACCTATTCCATCTGCCTGGGATTCCTTCCCTTTTCTTGCAGAACGCCTACCTATTTTTCAAAGGCCCAATTAAATTGACTTAAAACTATTCCTGACCCTGTCTTCCCCCAGCTGAGTTGGTCTTTTTCTCTCTTGTCTTCCCATGTGCTTTCCAAATGTCTCTGCTGTAGTACTTACTGTTGCACTTTTCTTCACATGTTTTATTACTCAATAATTTAATGAGGCTAGAATTTTGTAATTACCTACCAGAAAGTCATGGCAATGGATTACTTTTTCTTATTTCTGTGGTCTATTTTCTAGTGTTTAAACATGACATACTCTATTTCTATATAATTTTAATTCTTGTATATTCTATAACAAAATATTAGCTTAACTATCCAATTCCCATCACAAGTATACTGAAATTATAGTATTTTCAGCCAAATTTACTTTTGTACCCTTATTTTTAATTTAAAGTAATAATTACTGTTTTTCACTTATCAAAAGAAGAAAATACATTTATTTAAAAGAGTAATCTGATTATATGAAAAATACTTCATATGAGACAGAAAGATCAAAGGTTCAAGGACAGTCTCAGCAACTTAGGAAGACTTTGTTTCAAAATAAAAAATAAAATAAGGCAGCTGGGTATGATTGTATGGCTCATACCTGTAATTCTAGTACCTGGGAGGCTGAGGCAGGAGGATTTCAGGACAGCCTCAGAAATCTAGCAAGACCCCGTTTCAAGACAAGAAATTAAAAAGAGTTGGGTGTGTAGCTTGAAGGTAGAATGCCCCTGGATTCAATCTCCAGTATAATCAATCAATCAATCGATCGATCGATCAATCAATCGGAATGGGGATCTACCTCAGAAATATAATGCCCCTGGTTTCAATCCCCAATACAAAAACAAACAATCAACAACAATGAAAGTAACACTCTAACAGAGATGATACTTATTTCATCCAAGGATTTAAAAACAATTTTTATTGGTGTCATCCAAGGATTTTAAGTGGATTGTTAACAAAAAAACTCTGCATTTTTCATTTTGTATACTATTCATTTTTAAGACTTGTTGGCACAAAAAGAATATACAGATTGTGCTTTTAATTGAGGATATTTTTTGTCTATTAAGATTATGACAGGCATGGCCCTTTCATGCCATATGGGTTTGAAATTCCCATCCTGCCAGAAATAGAATTTTTTTTAAATCAAGAGAATTATCTCTTCTAAGAAAAATATTCTCATACAAAGAAAAGCAATCATCTTATTAACCAGAGATGTGAAGTGAGACAAATGACAGGACAGACAAGGCACAAACACATTGTCATACAGGAAGAATGTGCTTGCGTGCAGGAGCTTATGCACTGCTGCTGCTGGACAAATAATCTGTGTGAAACCCTGTATAAATGTGTGTGGGAGCGTGTGTTTGGAGGTTGCCTATTCTTGTTGGTAAGTCTTCACTATTATGTTTTAACCTAAGGAGAATGTTTTAATTCAGATATAATTCAGCAAAGACCACTGCGTAATCATGACCGCCATCAACACGCTGATTCATGTGCAATTGATCCAAAAGTTACAAGAGCTGTTTCTGAGTTCTTGTTTGTACCCACCATCTTAAGATTACATCAGAACTGAAGCATGCAGGACTTGAACTGACTTCAAAGACTAAACTTAGACTTCTAGCTAGTTTAACTTTTTTCTTTTATTGGTTCATGCTTTCCATTTGGCTTCCATATCCTGTTCTAGCTTGATGCCCCTTCTAGAATTTCACTTACAGATCTTACCGCCTTGGTTGGTGAAACACACAAATTAATACTGTGGCAGAGGCTTAAGACTTTAGCAATCTCATGCCTTCTACTTGGAATGATGCCTACTGTTCTTCCACCTATGTTTAGCAGTGTATTGAGCACAGCAGAGCGCACCCAACAGGGAACTCTAAATGCATTAGTCAAATGCGTTTACAGAGGGCTCGTGGCATTGTTAATATGCTGCCAGTGCTATTAATCATGAAGCTCAAACCCTTCAGTGCTACAGAAATATGAGATCTACTTTTTCCTAACTGTATATTTTCAAGTAAAACAATAAAGTAAAACCAGATCAGTTTAGGATTTCTAAAAATCACAAGTAATACTTAAGCCTATAGTATTCCAGGTTTATTGTGTGGGGGGGTACTGGAGATTGAACTTCTCAGAGGCATTCACCTCTGAACTATGCCTCCAACCCTTTTTATTATTTTTTTTTGTTGTTTTGAAACAGAAACAGGATCTCGCTAGGTTCCTGAGAGTCTCACTAAGTTGCTGAGGCTGGTCTTGAACCTGCACTCCTCCTGTCTCAGCCTCTCAAGTACTAGAATTACAGTTGTACACCACCAGCTCAAATTCCAGGTTTAAAAAGAAGCAATTCACCCAGTGTGGTACCACACACTTGTAATCCCAGTGCTTGGGAGACAAACAGCAGAATCGAAGGTTCGTGGCCAGCCTCAGCAACTTAGTAAAACCCTGTTTCATAATAAAAAGTAAAATAGGGCCAGGGGGTAGCTTGGAGGTAGAATGCACAAAAAGATGCAATTCTATGGACTTTGTAAAGCTCTTATGGTGATGTTAAATAATATTAATTGAGGGGACAAACGTCAGGTTTCTGGCTTGCCTGGGAGTCCTATGGGGAGATAAAGTTTGTATTCACACTTTATACTTAAAGAAGCTTTGTCTTGATAACATTCAATAAAATTTTGGTTAGCTATCTATCATAGTTTACTTGGAATTGATTAGCCTTAAAATTTGCCTTCCAATCTTCTAGCAGATCCATATGGTGTCATATATTTTGGGTTGATTCTAAGGTCACTTGACCTGGGTGCTGCCTCTTGCTGATGTTAGTAGATACCAATTCAATATTTTCTTTTCTTTGTGGTCTGGGGATGGAACCCAGGGACATTTGACCTCTGAGCTATACCACCTGCCCTATTTTTTATTCTTTATTTTGAAACAGGGTCTCACTGAGTTGCAGAGGGCCTCACTAAGTAGCTGAGGCTGTCCGCGAACCGCAATCCTCTGGTCTCAGCCTCCCGAATGCTGGGATTACAAGCGTGCGCCACCACACCCGGCTCAATTCAGTACTTTTTGAGCGGCAGGTAGGGCTCAGACTTTTAGCCCATTTAAAAAATTTGAAGGAATAGCTGAATATTTTATAAGCAGTGTAGTTTGTAGATTGTGAGGTTATAGTTAAGTTTCTAGTTCTTGGATTTCTCCAGTTCCAGAGGAGAAGGAAAAAAGACAAACCACTCTAGAAACTCAGAACTCCTTGAACCTGGAACATAGCGCTCTTGTTTAGCTGGCTGATTTGGCTACATTGGTTGGCAATCTGTAAACCCAGGCAAGATGGAAAGGATGCTGTGTGAATCTGTGCTGTGGGTTTAGCAATTTGTGCTGCCAATTTCAAAGCTCCACTTGCCAGGTTCTCTTATTGTCCAACTCTTCATGCTTTATGTGTCCCTCGAGACCTTTCTGATAAATGTGATTCCACCATATTTCCAAGAACCTGGGAATTCAAGATTAGCTGTGAAAAGATAATTTGTAATACATTTACCTTGAGCTTTGACTGGCAGTATTTGTTAATATAGCCCCTCTGTTTTGTCTGAAGTGTGTGTGTGTGTGCAAGTACAAAGGAATGATACATTGATTCCAAAATAGCAATGTTTAAAAGTTAGGAGGAAAAAAAAAAGCTGTTGATGGCTTCCTTAAGGTTGTTTCTCTTATAACTTAAAATACGTTTTCCAAGATGGCATGTTCTAATTTTTCTAGCACTTAATTGAAAGCTTAGTTTGAGAAATAGAGAAATCTAATTCAGAAATGTATTTCCTGGCTTCTGCTTTTCAATACCTATCACAGTTGTCGAGGGCTTGAGATAATGCCATTGATATCAATATATCTATTTTACTATTGGGAGTGGAAAGAAAGACCTCTAAGGAAAAAATTGGAGCAGATAAATAGGAGTTTAGAGGTTGTAAAGGTGGCAGGAAGTTGTAGGACAGGACATAGAGATGGGAAGGAGCCACAAAGAAAGGGCTCCAGTAACCTGAATAAAGGTCTCCTTTTGCCTCTTGGCCAAGTCCTAAACTACCTATTTTCTAGGCAGGATTCTGCAAGGCCCACCAGAAAATGAAAACTAGAAGATCTCTAAGCTAAACTAACATTTTTTTTAAAATTGTAGTGTTGTGAAGACATGGAATTCTGATTTAATGAAGTGGAAATACTTTCTTGAGATATCAAAAAGGCCACGCCCAGCTGGGCATGGTGGTGCAAGCTTGTAATCCCAGCATTTGTGAGGCAGCGGACACCCTCAGCTACTTAGCAAGGCCTTTTGCAACTCAGTGAAACTGTTTCAAAATAAAGAATGCAAAAGATGTCTGGGGGTGTAGCTCAGAGGCACAATGCCCCTGATTTCCATCCCCAGTACTACAAAAAAAAAAAAAAAAAAAAAAAAGGCCATGCCCTAGGAGTAAGAACCATGCCCCCTAACTTGGAACTAAAGAAAACCTACACCTTGGAACTAAAGAAAACCTTCAGTAGAACCATCTTACACGCCTAAACTAAGCCTCAACAAAATAAAATGATCCAACTAACTTAACTTCCTTTCAGAAACAAAACCCCAAATCAAAAACACTCAACATTCCTCAGAGGAAGATAACAAAATCCAAAATTTCTCTGTTTAACATAAGAATTTTTAAAAATCACTTGACATGTGAAAAAATGGGGGAAATGATGCATAATGTTAAAAATGGCCAATTTAAGATTCATAGATGACTTAGATTTGAGGATTGACGAAGAGAGCCTTTAAAAATCATAAATATGCGGGGCGCGGTGGCGCATGCTTGTAATCCCCACGCTTGGGAGGCGGAGACAGGAGGATCGCGCAGGTTCGAAGCCAGCCTTGCTGGCTTAAGAGACCCTGTTTCCAATATATATATATATATATATATATATATATATATATATATATATATATATATATATGTCTGGGAGTGTAGCCCAGAGGTAGAAGGGCTTCCAGGAACCCCAGTACCACCAAAAAAAAAAAAAATCATAAATATGTTTTAAAATTCAAAAGATCTTTCCCTATTGATCCTTCACATATGACCACAACCCTGGTTTGCAAATTAGTCCTATGGGAGCTTGACCCAGAGCTATCCAGTTAAGAGAGCTAAGGAATACTCATATTCCTCCTCTAAGATGCTATAAGAAATGTTTCAAGCCACTAAACTATTTAACAGGAAGAAATTGAACAAATGGATGAAAAGATAAATCACCTATAGCAGAGCAAGGAAAACAAAAAATTGAAAATTATAAAACTGAAAAATATAAAATATAAAGTAAAAATTTACTGGGTGAGGTGGGCAGCAAACAGACACAAGAGAAGAAAGAATGCGTAAACTTTAACCCATGCTAATAAAAATTATCCAAATTAAAGCATACAGAGGAGATAAAAGGAGAAAAATCAGGGACCACTGTGTGAACATAAACTGATCTAATGTATGTGATCAGTATAATGGAAAGTGAACAAAAGAGAAGAAATATTTGAAGCTATAATAGACTTAATTTTTCAAAATTTATGACAAGATATAAACTTTCAGGTCCAAGAGATTCCTTTCACTTTACATATTATATTTTTCAGTTTTATCATTTTCATTTTTTTAGGTCTCCTTGCTCTGCTATCTTAACTGCCCTGGTTGAGTTGTAGGGATTATTTACATATTGGAGATATTAACTTCTCCCCACATATCTGAATGAGAAATATTTTTCCCTTCCATGAGTTGCCTTTCTGTTGATTGTGTTCTATGATGCACAAGGTTTTACATTTTGATGTAGCATAATCTACTTTTTTCTTTCGTTGCCTGTGCCTTAGTATCATATCCAAGATAATTATTGCTGAATGTAGTATCATAAAGCTTTTCTTCTGTGTTTGCTATTAAGAGACTTATGATGCTTAAGTCTTTGATCCATTTTGGATTAATTTTTTTGTATAAGGTATAAAGTAAGTGTCCAATTATCAGTCTTTGTGTACCTAGTTTCCTCCACACCATTCATCAGGAAGCCTCCTTTTCCCACTGGATGTTCTTAGTACTCTGTTGAACATCATTTGAAAGTATCTGCAGAGACTTATTTCTGAGCACTCTTTTCTATTCCACTGCTCTCCAAATCGGCCTTCATGCCAGTACCGAACTGGTTTGATTTAAAAAACTGTAGTTTTATAGTATATTTTAAATCAGGAATTGTGAATCTTTCAATTTTTTAAGACCATCTTAAGCATGTATTAAAAGCGAGAACAAACGACACTGTGTGCCTCCCAATATCATGTACGGAGAAGAACACAGCACCTTTTCTCTAGTAACTTTGCCCCCACCCCCAACAAAACAATATGTCTTGATGGTGGTGATAGAGGAGGCATATCTAAACTGAAGGATATTTTGTAAAATAATTGGCATATACTTTTAAGAAATGTTAAGGCCATGAAAGACAAACAGAAGAATTTATTTAGATAGAAGGAAATTAGAGACATGGCAACTAAATCTGATATGTGAACCTGGGTTAGATCCTAGACCTACAGAGAACATTAATTATCAGATAGCAGAGCCATTATGAAAACACTGTGGACATTCCTCAAAAAATAAAAAATAAAACTACTATGTGATCTAGCAATTTCACTCCTGAGTGTTTTTACAGAGGAAATAAAATCAGTACATTGAAGAGAGGTCTACACCACAGGTTCACTGCAGCCTTGTTCAAGGCAGCCAGGATATAATCCACTTAAGAGGACATACACACACATCATAACGGAATATTATTCAGACTTTAAAAGAAGAAAAGTTTGTCCTTTGCAAAAACATGATGAACCTGGAGAACTAAGTGAAATATTATGCTAAGTGAAGAAAGCCAGGCGCAGAAAGACAAATACCACATGATCTCCCTCATATAGAGAATCTAAAAAAGAAATAGAACTGACATAAGCAGAGAGTAGAATGGTAGTTACCAGGTCCTGGGGAGGAGGAAAAGAAGAGACCAAGGGTATAAGGTTTTATTTAGACAGGAGAAATAATTTCTGGAAACCTATTCATACAGTATGGTAAAAAAATATTTTTACTACAAAAAATGGCATGTGAGGTAATAGTTATATTAGTTAGCTTTATTGAATAAGTTACCAATGTATAGATACATCATAATATCACAATACATTTATCAAACTATAAAGTTCTTGTTAATAACTTAATTATTAAGTTATACAGTTATTTTTCAAAATCATATTGTATAGCTGGGCATGGTAGCACACATTTGTAATTCCAGTACTTGGGAGGCTAAGACAGAAGAATCTCAGGTTTGAAGTTAGCCTCAGCAACTTAGCGAGACAATTTCCAAATAAAAATATAAAATAGGGCTAGGGGTATAGCTCAGAGGTAGAATGCCCCTGGTGTGTGTGTGTGTGTGTGTGTGTGTGTGTGTGTGCATGCGTTTGTGTGTGTTTCTGTATATCTACATAGAGAATTATTAGGAAAAATGTAGCAAAGCGTTAGCACAATTAAATGGTACCAGTTAATGCCGGGCGTGGTGGCGCACACTTGTAATCCCCGTGCTCCCAAGGTGGAGACAGGAGGATGGTGCAGGTTTTAAGCCAGCCGCGCTGGCTTAAGAGACCCTGTTTTCAAATAAAAAAGTATAAAATTAGGTCTGGGAGTGTAGCCCAGAAGTAGAAGGGTTTCCAGAAACCCCAGTACCACCAGAAAAAAAAAAAAAAAAGGTACTAGTTAAAGAAGGTACTTGGAAGTTTCTTTTTTTAAACCTTGCTTGCACTTTTTCCTTAAAATATAAAAGTAAATTTAAAAAAGCAGCAAAATGATGGCTAAATATAGACATTTTCAGACAAACAAAAGCTGAGAGACTGTTGGCACCAGATCTGCACTGCAGGCAATATGGAGGAAATTCCCAGGGCCGAGGAGAAACGATCCCAGATGGGAGCCTGCATCTGCAGGAAGGAAGAGGAGCGCTGGAAATGGTGAGATTTCTAAACTATACTTTCAGACTTGTAATTCAATATAGTGGATTAAGCATGTGTGTTGAGCTACTCTTCATCCTAACACTCCTAAAAAATTACTGTAAAGGCTAATGTTATAAACCCACAAAAATAGAGGGCATCCGTTGATCAGAGCCTGCAACAACTTTCTCGAATGAAAGTGGGGGGTTGAATAAGTATTGAATGTGAGAGCTGAGAGGAGGGAACCTCACTGAAAAGAACACACAGTGTGCAGTGTACCAAGGAAGCCGTCCAGCTACCCCTCAGAAGGGTTAGGATTAAGTTTAGGATTCAGGAACTCCAGGTCCTGCAGAGATAGCAAAACATGAGTCTGAAAACTAGTTACTAGAAAGGCAGTAGGCAGAACGTTCAGTGCGTACACATCCCTGCAGAGAATACCTCCTCTCCAAGCGGACAGATCAAGTAAGAGGGAGGGAAGGCGGCAGAGAGATTGATTGTGGATTTTGCTTTGAAAGACATGTCCTTGAGAGCTGGGCAGTGAGCGTGTGAGTTAGTGCCCCTGCGCACAGCACTCCTTATTCTGCTGTATAGGTTCAGAGACCGATGCTTCCCTGTCTGCTTACCCAAAGTGGCAACTTGCCAGATGCAAGTCCTGCCTTGGCACATACCTAAAAGTGATCTTTTACACTGCTTCATTCTTTTCTTTCTTTCTCTCCTCTCTCTCTCTCTCTCTCTCTCTCTCTCTCTCTCTCTCTCTCTCTCTCTTTCTCTCTCTCTCTTTCTTTTTTGGTGGTACTAGGGATGGAACCCAGGGGCATTCTACCTCCAAGCTACACCTACAACCCTATTTTAAAAAATTCTTTATTTTAGCCGGGCGTGGTGATGCACACTTGTTATCCCTGCACTTGGGAGGCTGAGACAGGAGGATCGCACAGGTTCGAAGCCAGCCTCAGCTACTTAGTGAGGCTTTCAGCAACTTAGTGAGACCCTGTTTCCAAATAAAATATAAAAAAGGTCTGGGAGGTAGAAAGCCTCTGGGTTCCACCTCCAGTACCACCAAAAAAATAAAAAAAATAAAATAAAATTCTTTATTTTTGAAACCAGGTTTCATTGAGTTGCAAAGGGCCTCACTATGCAGCTGAGGCTGCCTGTGAACCACAATCCTCCTGTCCTCAGCCTCCCAAATGCTGGGATTCCAAGAGTATGCCACCAAGCCCGGCTGCTTCATTCTTTTTTTTTAATTTATTTATTTTTATTGGTGCACTGTATTCATACATCATAATGGGATTAAAAAAAAAAACACTTTTTGTAGACATACATGCACACATCGCCAAATTAGCCCCTACCCGATCCCCACCCCATTCCCTCCCCATCCCTCCTTCCCATGCTTGGCTTAGTGGTTGACATCTAGTATTATAGCAATTTATCCAAAATTAACAATGATAATCTCACAGAACAGTTTCATTTGTCTGATACCAACCTTTTGATGACTTAAAGATAACATTTCAATATTTCTTTTTGCTTTCTTTCTTACCAGAGAATATTTTTTTCTTTTTTCTTTTTGGTGAAACTATCATACATTTATTTATTTATTTTTCAGAAAAAAACCTATCCTAATGTGGAATATGGACTCTAGATACCCAAAATGATCTCGAAAAAGAACAAAGCTAGAAGATGTATATTTTCTGATTTCAAACCATATAAAGCTACAATAATTGAAGCAGTGTAGTACTGTTATAAAGGCAGATATATAAACCATTGGAGTTAAATAAAAGCCTAGAGCTAAATTCTTCCCTATATTGACAAGTTATTTTGACAAGGTTTCCATGAACATTTGGTGGAGGAAATAATAATCTTTTCCCTAAATATTGTTGAAAAATAATAATTACATGAAAAAGAATAAAATTGGACCCTTACCTAACACCATATACAAATATTAACTCAAAATAGATAAAAGACCAAAATATAAATCTTAAGACTATAAACTTTTAGAAGAAAATCTGGGTCATTAAACCTCACAACGTTGAAATTGGCAGTGATTTCTTGGATATGATTTCAATGGCACAGGCAACAGAAGAGTAAACAAACTCCCCATATAAAAAAAATATTGTATATCCAAAGACAATGTAAACAGAGTTAAAAGTTACTGATAGAATGGAATAAAATATTTCCAAATGCTATATCTGAAGGTATATTAATATTCCAACTAGAAATCCTAAAAATTAGCAACAATAAAAGCAAACAATACAATTCAGAGATAGGTAAAAGACTAACATAAATAATGAATCTTCACAGATAACCAATCTTAGTTGTCTGTTGGATGGAAAATCTTGTTTCTCTAGTTCTGATGTATGTTACCTAATTCTTCTTTGTAGTTAATATCTTTGAGTATTTTCTCTAGCGCTGGTTTTGAAGACATAAATTCCTTCAGTTTCTGTTTGTCATGGAAGCTTCTTATTTCTCCATCTAATTTGATAGAAAGTTTTGCTGGGTAGGAAATTTTTGGCTGGAAGTTTTTTTCTTTCAGAGTTTGGAATATGTTACTCCAAGCCCTTCTGGCTCTCATGACTTGGTTTGGGAAGTCTGGAGTGATTCTAATTGGTTTGCCTCTGAATGTCACTTGTTTTTGTTGCCTTTAAGATTCTCTGCTTGGCTTCCACATTTGTCATTTTGACAGTTATGTGGCGTGGGAATCCTCTTCTCCGATCCTGTCTAAAGGGGGTTCTATAAGTTTCCTGGACCTGTGTATCGACCTCTTGCTCTAAGTTTGGAAAATTTTCTGCTATTACTTCCTTGAAGAGATTGTTGATCCCTTTGGTTTCACCTTCTTTTCCCTCCTTTATTCCAATTATTCTTAGGTTAGCTCTCTTAAAGTGGGCCCATATTTCTTCAATGTCAGATTCCTGCTGTCAGATTTTTTTTTCTAATTTAGAAACTATGTGTTCATTTTTGGAGTGATCATCTTCTAAGAGCGAGATTCTATTCTCCATGTGGTCTAGTCGGTTGTTTGTACTTTGAATTGAGGCCTTTACTTCATTAATTGCATCCTTTATCTCTTTTTGGCTCTCTCTGAATTCTTTTCGAAACACCTCTATTATTTCTACAGTTATTTTCCTGATTTGATCTTCTAGAAATCTCTGAATTTCTGTTTTATCGGGTTCTGATGTTGTGGGGTTGTGGGCATTCATTGCTCCATTGTTATTCCTCTTTCCCATGATTTCGGGAGTTTGTGCCTTCTCTGGGTTCTTCCCTTGGGTCACTAAGACTTCAGTTAAGGTGCTCTGGATCTCGAGTCTGTGGTATCTCAGTCCCCACTACTCCTTTACTAGGTTGTATGGCAGAGTCTCAGACCCAGGGAGTCGATAGAGGCTGCTTTAGACCATGAGGGGTGCCAGGTTGGGCGTTCTCCTATGGTGTGATATCTCTGCCACCGCCACTCCCCCACTGGGTCAAGTCCCTGTGGGTGCTGTACTGGGATTTCTTCTCTAGGGGCTGCAATTTGACTCACTGTTGTTGAGTGCGCCGATGGAACTGTAGTTGACTCGGTGAATTCGCTGCTGCTGCCGCTGGTGGCAATATGGCGCCGCTGCCACGCCCTTGGCTGTGAGGCTGGCATATTTCTTCTCTGGTTTTGCGCTCTGCTCTGAGTCTCAGCAGGGTGTGCTGAGCCCAGCCCCTGGGAGCTTTAGATGCTCTCTGCGCCGAAAAATCTGCTGAAATCCGCCCAGCTGATCTGCAGTGGCTCACCTCGGCTCGCTGTCCACCGCTCCTCTCTGGAGCCTGGTGGGCTGTTGAGTGCAGTGGTCTAGAGCTGTCCGGTGAACTCGCCGCTGCCACCGGCAGTAAGGTGCTGCTGCTGCGTCCTCGGGCGTAAGGCCGGCGTGTCTCCTCTGTGGCTCTGAGCTCCGTTCTGAGTTCCCCTCCTCTCTGGGGTCTGGTGCAGCCTGCTTCATTTTTAAATGTGAGTGAGTGGGCAACCAAAGTCTTCAGAGCCAAAAGTGTCAAACATTAAAGAAAAAGATCTAGATATGCGCGAATGAAATAATCCCTACAAAACAGTGACTATGGGGAAAAAACTAACTTGTATAAATGTAACAGTGTTCTTAGATACATGCATCTATCTAAATAGCATGTTAGCCAGCTTTTTTTGTCACTGTGGCAAATGCTTGAGAAAGACAATTTAGAGGAGGAAAGATTTGTTTTGGGTCATGATTTCAGAGGGCTTAGCCCAGGATTGGGCAGCTCCATTGCTTCGGGCCTGAGGTGAGCAGAGCACCGAGGCAGAAGGACGTGGAGAAAAGAGCTGCTCAGCTCATGGCAGACAGGAGAAGGGCTGACAAGGGCCAGCAATGTACTGCCCTTCCAAAGCACGCTCCAGTGACCTGCTTCCTCCAATCAAGTCCCAACACCCATCGTTTCCAGTAGTCCATTCAACTAGATTCAATTAGTTCACCATGACCAAACATCAACATAAATGAGTTCAAAGTGGGATTCAAAAGTAACTACCAAGAGACCCCCAAAATCAATTAAAAAGTCATTGTCAAGTGTCCTGACCTAGATAACTGATCTCTTTTGGCTTTGCTGTACCCTCTTGGAAGTTAACATACTTCCTCTTGTTATTTTTCCCCCCATCTGGTAAGCTTTGATTTTTCTGCTCTCTCAGTATTCAGTATTTTTTTTTTTTTTTTTGGTGGTACTGGGGTTCCTGGAAACCCTTCTACCTCCGGGTTACACTCCCAGACCTATTTTTTAAAATTTTATTTGGAAACAGGGTCATTTAAGCCAGCGTGGCTGGCTTTGAACATGTGTGATCCTCCTGTCTCCACCTCCCAAGCGCGGGGATTACAAGCGTTCGCCACCACGCTGGGCCTCAGTATTCTTAATGCAGCTGAATTTACCATGACTCTCAGTTAGTGGCTTCCTTTCATAAAGGCCTTCACCAAGCCAGGACATCTCTGTATAGCTTCTGTGATTGATGTCAGCCTGATTCTGTGGAAATGGCTTTAATTGTTACTAACTCTGAAATGCCCCAGAAGAGGGCCGGAAATTATCACCATTAGTCTGAGCAAGTAACTTTCTCATTTTTCTAAGCTGGACCTAGAGGGATATATCTATTCCACTGGAAGAAACTGAAGCCTGTGAAGTAATCTAATGACCTAGGAGTGCCCTCAGTGGTGGCTCGTGTGACCCTCCCAGACACTAGGGACAACACTACAAAGTATACAGTAGGTGCTTAACAAATCATCAGAGGCTCATGAGTGGTGTTTACTGAGGTCGATTCGGAGCGCTTCACGGCCTAGTGTGGGAGAACAGCCTTAAAACCTCACACTCTCCATGTAGTTTCAGTTCTGGTATTTTTCTTAGTTTCTTTTTCTAAAAACAGGAATCTCTACTTATCTCATGGGATTACTGAGGGGACAAAATTACACCATATGTGAACATAAAGTTGCAAATGACCAGGCTTTTTAATACAGTGAGGCCATAACTCAACTCTTGGACTGACCAGAAAACACTGTCTCTGACCCACAGATGAGCTCCAGGGGGCTCCGGAGGCCCCTACAATACAGTTCTTCAGCAGAGGTCCTGAGGGGCCCTAGGCACTCAACTTCCAAAGGGGCTTGAACATCCAGGGTTGAACACCCCCAGCCAGCAGACAGAGGACTCGCAGACAAAAGAGGTTCTATTTCAAAACCCAGGGCCTCTTCACAGCTTCTCTGGAGGTTAGGCTGGGCCTAGGGCTGCCACCAGCCTGGAAGGTCAGTGGTACCTCACTTCCATTTCGTTTTCAACTTTGAAGATAGTGTGATGATCAACAAAGCTTGTTTCCAGTGCCACCTTAATGTCCGATGTCCTTTCCACCTTTCATCTCTATCATTTATTTTTATGTCTCAGCATCCACACACATACCCTTAATTTTTTTGAGCCTTCAGGCCCGGTCGGGATGAGCTCAGTTTGTCTGTAGAACGGCATTGGTCAGCCTTCCATCCTTGTGACAAAATGCCCGAGAAAAACCTACAAGCAGGAAGGATTTGGGAAGATTTATTTTGGCTCATGGTTTCAGTCCATGGTCACGCGGCCCTGTTGCCTCTGGGCCTATGGTGAAGCAGTATGTAATGTTGGTGAGTTGTTGGCAGAGGGAGCTCATCTCATGGCAGACAGGAAGCAAGAGAGAGGGAGGGGGGAGAAGAAGAAGAAGAAAAAGGAGGAGGAGGGGGAGGAGGAGGAGGAGGAGGAGGAGAAGAAGAAGAAGAAGGAGGAGGAGGAGGAGGAGGAGGAGGAGGAGGAGGAGGAGGAGGAGAAGAAGAAGAAGAAGAAGAAGAAGAAGAAGAAGAAGAAGAAGAAGAAGAAGAAAGGAAAAGAGAAGAGAAGAGAAAGGAGGGAAGGGACAATATTTCCTACAATATCATAGCCCAGCAACCCAATTACTTGCACTGGGCCCTATCTCCTAAAGGATCCAGCACCTCCCAATGGAGCTACAGACTGGTGGCCATGCCATAACACATGGACTTTGGGGACACATAGATTCAAACCATAACAAAGTCTAAACGGTCCCTGGATCTCAGTGGAAGAGGACATCTGTGTAACCTTCTCATCGCCTGCAGGGGGCCAGCGCAGATGTCTAGGGAGGCTCTCCTCACCCTTGTCTCTCACAGACTCCATGACATAGTTGCCACCTCAATCAATACGTCCATCCTAACAAGCACGGCCAAGAGAACAGGGCAAACCATGAGGCTTGCAAAGCTTCTCCCCAGAAGTGACACCTGTCACCTGCACTCCTGCTGTGTCAGTTGAAGCAAGTCATGTGGCTGTTTGTAACTTTAAAGGGAGCAGAAAGTATAGCCCTACAGTGTGCCACAAAGAAGAACAGAAATCTGTTAGAGTTGGGCGTGGTGGCGCACGCTCGTAATCCCAGTACTTGGGAGGCTGAGACAGGAGGATTGCAGGTTCTAGGCCAACTTAGTGAGACCCTGTTTCAGGATTAAAAAAAAAATAGTGCTGGGGATGCAGATTGGAGGTAGAATGCCCCTGAGTTTTCAATCCCCAGTACCACAAAAAAAAAAAAAAAAAAAAAGAGAGAGAGAGAGAGAGAGAAAGAAATCTTTGTTATAAAGTAGTCACAACCACTGCTCTCATGGCAGGAGGAATAACAGCCTTTCAAAAATGTCTACTTCCTAATTCCTTGATTATTCTGTAACATGGTAAAGAGAAATAAAGTTTCACATAGAATTAAGGTTACTAATCAGCTGATAATGAGATTATTCTCTGTTGTCCAGGTGGGCCTGATATGATCACAAGAAATATGGACAAGGGAGAGAAAACAGAGTCTGAGAAAGAGAAATGATAGAGCTGGCTTTGAAGGTAGAAGGGCTGCTATGGTGGTGTGGGTGTGGTTTGTCCCGAAGGTCCCAGGTTGCGTATTGATAAGAAGTGGTGGAACCTTTATGAGGTGAGTCCTGGTGTAAGGCCACTGGGGGCGCTCTCCTCAGGAGGAATTGATGCTAGTTCTCATGAGAGGCTTGCTATGAAGAGTAGCCAGACCCCATGGGACACTCTCTGGTTTGCTGTTTTCCCTCATGTGCTCCCTCCATCCGTCCATCATTAGACTAGGCCAACGGGCCCTCACCAAAGCTGAGGTAATGCTGTGCTATAGCTTTCAACCTCCAAAACCACACACTAAATAAACCTCTTTTCTTTATGAAGTATCAATTCTCGGGTATTTTATTATAGCAACAGAATGACTAGCACAGAGGCAATAAGCAAAGAAATGCGGCTGCCTCTAGAATCTAGAAAAAGCAAGGAAACAGATTCTCTCCTAGAGACTCCAAAAGGAACACATTGATTTTAATCTACTGAGACCTGTGTCAGACTTTTGAACTACAGAACTATAATGAGTTTGTTTTGTTTGAAGCCAATACATTTGTGGTAATTTGTAAAAGTGACAATAGAAAACGAATCTATCTCACCTTTAAAACATTACATTTATTTTTTCCTAACTGTAATTTGATCAAATTTGATCAAATTTGATCAAATTTGGAACAAGGAAAAGTAGAAAAATAAGGTATAAAAGAAACCCACAAATGAAAGCTTTTAGTATGTCATATCAGTATTATTTGTTGCATATGAATACATGTGTATATATGCATACATATATTGTAAAATCAGATGACATGGCATAGTTTTGTAGCCCAATTTTTTATTTAGCAATGGCTCATGAAAATTTTCCTATGACTAAAGTGTTGTGTAGTCCAATCAGTCACAGGTAGATATTAGAATCCGAAATGCAGCTAGTCTTAATTGATGTGCATGTGCATTTAAGGGAAAAATACCAATTTCAAAGACTTAGTATGAAAAAAGAATGGAAAGTATCTGGTAATTTTTAGTGTTGATTACATGCCGAGGCAATTATACTTTGGTATGTGGCTGGAGACGGAGCTCAGTGGTAGAGTGCTTGCCTAGCATGAGGAAAGCCCTGGGTTCCATCCCCAGCACAGCAGAAAATATATATGTATATATGGAAGAAATAATAATGCTATTATTGTCTCTTCTTGCTTTTTAATGTGGCTGCTAGAAAATTTAATGTTACCCATATGGCTAGCTTTAGAGTTGTGTTGCATAACACTGTTCTAACATGTAAGATTTAAATGCAAATGTTTTTTTAAGAACTTGCTTAGATCTTTTTACCACATCTCTCTTACTTAGTGTGAGAACTACCTTGGAGAAAACAGCTAGATTTCCCCTGAACTGTCTCCACTGTTTGTGACAAGCTGCGATGAATGGCCATTGGACATGGGACTACACTGCTGCTGCTGAGCTTGGGACACTAGACCAGGTCCTTCTTTAAACTGCACAGAGTCCTCCTCTGCCTCCCGAGCTCTGGGCCACACAGCATCAGGGACGTGGAGGGATCTCTGACTGAGCTGCACTTCCAGGGGCACTTGGCTAGCAAGCCTCCAATTACCTGGAACTGTGTCGAATGCTGTGGGTTCTCAGAGCAGGGCGTCATTTTCAGACGCTCCCTCACCCGGTCTGTTTAGTCAGTAAAGAAGTCAGTGAGAAGAAAGCACAATATGGTTTTACCAGACCATAAAAATTCCCTTGGATCTTTCTTTATATGTTGGACATGGATGGGTTAAAAAAAGCTAGTCCCACGCTTTGTGATGATCTGTAGCCCTGGTTGGCTCCTTAGAACACAATGCTCAGAGAAGTTTTGAATTTGCCTTCCAGGGTCAAGTGGGTTTTCCTCTGGAAACTTGGGGACAATTTTGTACTTATTAATAGTGAGAATGCAGAGTAGGAAGTCTAGTTACTTTATCTGGATGCATCTCTTAAATCCTAGATTTTTTTTTTTTTTTGTGGTACTGGGGTTCCTGGAAACCCTTCTACCTCTAGGCTACACTCCCAAGACCCATTTTTATATTTTTATTTGGAAACAGGGTCTCTTAAGCCAGTGAGGCTGGCTTTGAATCTGCGCGATCCTCCTGTCTCTGCCTCCCAAGTGCGGGGATTACAAATGTGTGCCACCACGCCCGGCAAATCCTAGATTTTCTGAGTCATAGTAAGTAGTGAAAAGAAAATTCCTTCCCTCGTCTTTCTTTCTTTTTTAATCTTTCTTTCTTTCTTTCTTTCTTTCTTTCTTTCTTTCTTTCTTTCTTTCTTTCTTTCTTTCTTTTGTGGTACTGGGATGGATCCCAGGAGCATTCTACCTCTGAGTGACACCCCCAGCTCTATTTTTTATTCTTTATTTTGAAACAGGATCTCACTGAGTTGCAAAGGGCCTAAGTAGCTGAGGCTGGCTTCGAACCTGCGCAATCATCCTGTCTCAGCATCCCAAATGCTGGGATTTAAAGTGTGCACCACCACACCTGGCTCCCTTCCCTCATTTTTCTCTATTTTTTTCCTTTCTTTTTGGTACTAGGGATTGGATGCAGGGACATTCTACTTCCAAGCCATATCCTCAGCCCTATTTTTATTTTTGAAATAGGGTCTTGCTAATTTCCTATGGCCTTGAACCTGCCATCCTCCTGTCTCAGCTTCCCAATACTGGGATGATGTGTATGCCACCAGACCTGGCCCCTCCCATATTTATTTACTTTTGGTACTGGGTATTGAACCAGAGGCATTCTACCCCCAGGCTATACATCCAGCATGTTTTTATTTCTTATTTAGTTCTCACCAGGTTGCTGAGAGCCTCCCTAAATTGCTAAGGCTGGTTCTGAACCTGTGATTCTGCTGTCTTAGCCTCCCAAGTATATTTTTTACATTTTCTTAATGCACAGAATTATTTATTGACCTTTTAGTTGCTACAATATCAGTGATATATATTATGGTTGAAAAGATCAAAAGATATAGGGGTTATTACTACTGAGTTTGTTTTGGGGTCAACTTGATTTCTTTGAACTCTTAGCATTGTAATTTGCCTTTCTGGCTTGGCACACACTGACGGCACTGTGAGGGCTGCAGAACAGATGAGAAGGCGAGGTTCTCCAAGAAGTACAAGAACAGGGAAGTAGTAGAGGGGCCAGGACAGATGTTCTTCCAATGCCCGTACCCCAAGTGGCATCATTACGACAAACTTTAAAGTAACAGGTTGACCAGTGCCCATCAAGGCTAGGGTGAAAAGATGGAGAGGAACCAAGACTGTCGTCTTCTGTCTTTACCAATTAACCCTCATCTTTGGCACTGGATGTGTCCCTGGCTGAGGATCATTTTGAAGAGAACTGATCATTCCTGGCGGTTGTGAGTACCTATTGAAATCTAGCTCTCAGTATCTTCCGCTTGGCCATCCTAGTCTATGTCTTGGGAACAAACGTGTTCCGTCAGAACAAGCCCAGTCTGTCCACACTGCCGTTTTACTCTAAAATATAGCATGGGTCAGTCAGATTGCCAAAGTCTTTCTCAATCATCCCATTAAGAAGTTACTTCTTCACACAGACTTTCTTTACACCTAATTTATTCTAGTTTTTTCCCCCATTGGTCTTATCTCCATCTGGTGCATTTTTGTTTATTGTCTGTTTCATTCACTGAAATATAAGCTTCACAAGGGTAGGCTCATGAAGCTTTATTCTTTATTTTAAAACAGGGTTTCACTGAATTGCAAAGGGCCTCACTCAGTAGCTGAGGCTGACTTCGAACCCGCGGAATCTTCCTGTTTCAGACTCCCAAATGCGGGGATTACAAGCATGGGCTACCACGCCAGGCTAAGGGTTGACATCCTCCTCCCCCACCGGTGTCTGATAATAGTTTGAGGACAAAGACTGAGACAATAGTGCATCTCCTTGAAGATCTGTTCTTCTGTATAGCAGAGCTGAGCACATAGTAGGTGCATAAATCAAAATACGTTGAATCAGTATCATGTGACTTTTGTGTCCCAGTGCCTCTTTCACAGTGCTTGTTCAATAGACTTAATGCCTTGAAATCCAGTTATTTCAATAAAAGCTGAGCCTGGCACACTAGCCTTCCTCTTCTACACAACTTTCCATGAACTTGCTGTCAAGACACGGGGATGTATTTTTCCTTCAAGACACTTGTCTTTTATTAAGAACGAACACAAATACCCCTCCCATTAAAACCTGCTCAGCTTTGCCAGGTAGCTAGTTGCTTGTGTGGTAGCTAGGTCATGTCTCTGCAGAAGCAGATCAGTATTAATCTGCTTCTGTCAATCTCATCTGCTCGGCTCTGAGCTCCTAAAAGTAGGATTTTTCAGTCTTTACTCAAACCAAGCGCTCATTCATATAAAGGTAGTCATAGAATAAATGGTCGTCTGTACCCAAGGTTTGGGCAATTTCTACAAATGCTTTCTACAAATGCTTTCTTTTAATTTACCTTTAAGATACTAAATATCTTTGAGTTCCTCAATAAGTGCTCTGTGTATGAGTAAAATTAGCATTTCTAATTTACTCAGGAAAGGGTGTCCAGAGGTCAGGCTCGGTTTCCCAAGGTCAAGGAGGAAGCCTACGAGCGGCGCGCCGAGGCCTTCTGACCCCTGCCGGCCACCGTCGCCGCGTCCCCTGCGCGCCCCGCCCCCCGCGCCTGCGCATTGCCGCGCCGCCGTCCGCGTCTTCAGCCTGGAAGGACGTTGTGCGGAGGTGAGTCGGGTCGCGCTCGCGGCTCTCGCCTGGCTTCTCCCGGCGGCGGCCTCCGGCCTTTGCCTGCCTCGGCGTGGAGTCGCGACCCCGCGTCTGAGCGGGGCGCGGCCGGTGCTGCCCCGCGACCCCGGGAGGCCGAGCGGAGGCCGGCGGGAGGCAGCGGCGCCTGCGGAGCCGGGCCGCAGGGCGCGCGTCCCCGCGTCCCCCCGCGCGTCCTCGTGACCTTGGGCAGCGCCTCCGGCCTGCGGGGTCAAGCCGGGGTCGGGCCGGGGTCGGGCCGGGGTCGGGGCGAGGCCTGGGCCTCCTCGCCGCGGCCGCGTCTCCCGCGTTACGGTCGTTCACCCGCCGACCTCACTGGCCCAGTTCTTTTTCTTTTTTTCTTTTGCGGTGCGGGGATGGAACCCAAGGGCATTTCACCTCTGAACTACACCCCCAGCTTTATTCTTTTATTTCTTATCTTGAAACAGGGTCTCACTGAGTTGCAGAGGGCCTAAGTAGCCTAGGCTGGCCGCGAACCGCGATCCTCCTGTCTCAGCCTCCCGAATGCAGGGGCGACGAGCGTGCGCCACCACGCCCGGCTTCGCATTTTTTTTTTTAAATAACTGTCAATGCTGTAAATGAGTCTGCATTGGCAATTACCACCCTAGAGCTACTGCTTCTCCTTGCTGTAGTTGGGCGTTTTTTGTTTGTAGTCTTGGCCCACTGGTTACAAGTTGGGCCGTATTTACCGCGGTTGTTTGGGGGAGAGAGATGGAGCAGGTTAAGCCACTGTAAACATGTTAGGTTTTGTGGGAGGACTCGTTCCGGTGCCTCTAGGTAATAAAATGTATCATGCATGATAGATAATCTTGCTCAGTTCTAAGATTTTCTTTTATTCTTTTTTACGTATGAAGAACAATAACTACCATGGCTTCCGGTGCTTTGGCAAAACCCCAGATGCGGGGTCTTTTGGCCAGGCGTCTGCGGATTCATATCGTGGGAGCATTCATTGTCTCTCTGGGGGTTGCAACTCTCTATAAGGTACGTAATTTTTGTCCCCTTTGTGTTAAGGTATCAAAGTGCTTCTCTTTTAAAATTGTATTTTTATAACTAGATAAGAGGCCTTTAAAGAAACTATCCGGTGGTCCCCTCTCTTCCTGCAGTCACTTTCTTTTTTGTGGGGGGGAGGGGTTCTGGGTTGGAACCCAGGGGCATTGGACCTCCGAGCTACACCCCCTGCCCTATTTTTTATTCTTTATTTTGAAACAGGGTCTCATTAAGTTTACAAGGGCCTCACTAAGTAGCTGAGGCTGTTGGCAAAGCGAGATCCTCCAGTCTCAGCCTCCAGAATGTTGGGATTGCAAGTGTGCACCACCACGCCCGGCTCTGCAGTCACTTTTATTGTGATTTTGTGACTGGAACCATCCATTTCATGTACCCAGGTAACTTGTATTTCATGTTATCAGGCCAGAGAACAGCTGATTGAGTGGCATGAACAAATTATTTTTTCACAGTTCTGAAGACTAGAAATCTGTAGGCCTAATGTCTTCTGAGGCCTCTCTCCCTGACTTGCTAGATGACTGCTGTCTCTGTCTTCACCTGACCCTCTATGTGGGGATGCTGACTTTCCTCTTACAATGACAACAGGACCCTCTCCCCTAATTTGGAGTTTGTTTTTAATCTGATTACCTCTTTAAAGAGCTTGTTTTCAAATATGGCTATATTTTAAAGTTAGGACTTAAGTGCATAGTTTTGGGAAGACACAGCCCTGCCCTTAACACAGGCATAGGTTTGCAGAGGGGTGGGGAAGGCAGTTGTTCTGTGTGGCATTTTTAAGAGTTGTCACAGTGAGAAATATGTTTTTTTGCATCGCATGCACTGAAGCTCCTTCCTTGTGGCCTATTACTGGAAATTGGGAATTCGAGTGGGGATGGAACAGTACAGTTGACAGGTAGAAGGCTCTTGCTCCTTCAGATAGCGTGATTCTGTATATTTCTGTAGCACCTTCACTGGTGTGGCTTGACATTAGAATTTTTACTAGCTTTTATATGCAAGATGAGGTTTTAATATGTTATAACTCATGCATTGAAATCCATTGTCATGTGGAGAATAAAACCTTTGCCGTGTGACACAGACATGCGTTTGAATCCAACTCTTCCAGCCTCTTGCTAGCTAGTGCTTCTTCCAACCTTGATCAGTTCACTTAAACTCTATATTCCTCTCTTGAACCTTTGATTTATGTTTATCCCTTTCTTTTGTATCCAGAACAAAAACAGAATGAGCATTCTCCTTCCCTATCCTTGTCTTTGATGATGCCGCAACTAGCAAATTGAAAACTTCATTCTGTCTTACTAGTAGTCATCATCAGGTGGTGGCCCACGCTTGTAATCCTAGTACTTGGGAGGCTGAGCCAGGAGGTTCGCAGGTTTGAAGCCTGGACAACTTAGCTAAACCCTCTGCAACTTAAATGCGACCCTTTTTCCAAATAAGAAATAAAATCGGGCTTGGGGTTTAGCTTAGAGGTAGAATGCCTCTGGGTTCAATCCCCAGTGCCACACACAAAAAAAGAAAAAAGTAGTCATTATCGCTCAGGTGCTTTCACTCATTTATAAAATGGGTCAATACTTAGAGAAAGTGTGTGTGTGTGTGTGTGTGTGTGTGTGTGTGTGTGTGTGTAGTATAAGTCTGTGTATAGTATGTGCATATTAATGTGTATACATATATGTGCATATTAGCTATACAGAGTAATAGGTTTCATTATGTCATATTAGTACGTGCATATAACATACTTTGATTATTGCCAACCCCCTATAACTCTCCTTACTCTCCCCCATTCCCTTCCTTTTCTCGAATAGTCTCCCTTCTACTTTTAAGAGCTTATATGTTGTTGAAGTGTGGATCACCTCAAACTATTTTTGTCATATAGAAATTTCCTAGCCTGGCATGGTGGCGCACGCTTGTAATCCCCGCGCTTGGGAGGCTGAGACGGGAGGATTGGGCAGGTTCTAAGCCAGCCTTAGCTGGCTTAAGAGACCCTGTTTCCAAATAAAATATAAAATAGGTCTGAGAGTGTAGCCCGGAGGTAGAAGGCCCCTGGGTTCCATCCCCAGTACCACCACAAAAAAAAAAATAATAAATAAATAAATTTCCTGTGCCTTTCAGAGAAAGATGGTTACCAAATCAATCTCAAATTCCTTTGAAATTTATATTGTGGCTTGTATTTTCTCATGTCGTTGCTGGAGGGAAGGCTGTATTTATCTACTCAAACACCTTTTAGTTTTTTGGCCATCATCATTGACTCTTGCCAGTCTGTATATCTCTTACCAGATGTGCATATAAATAATAGATGTTAAAGGTATAAACTTTCCTTCAGCAAGGAGGGCCCCTCTATGTAGTTTCTATGAATCTATTTTTCTTTTCTTGCATCTTTGTTACCTCTTCTCCTTGTTTTAGGAACTGAATTCAAATTAAATAGACACATATGTAATTTACCCTTTTTTTTTTTGCGGGTCTAGGGAGATGGAACTCAGGGGCATTCCTCTGAGCTACGTCCCCTGCCTTTTTTCCCCCTTTATTTTGAAACAGGGTCTCACTAAGTTGCAAAGGGCCTCACTAAGTAGCTGAGGCTGTCTGTGAACCTCAATCCTCTGGTCTCAGCCTCCTGAATGCTGGGATTAGAGGTGTGGGCCACCACACCTGGCTACTAAGCATCTAATAATCTGAAAATACACACTTTAATGGGATTTGTTACTTTTTAGTTTGGTGTGGCTGAACCAAGAAAGAAGGCATATGCAGATTTCTACAGAAATTATGATTCCATGAAAGATTTTGAGGAGATGAAGAAGGCTGGTATCTTTCAGAGTGCAAAGTGATGTTGGAATATAAAGGTAATATAATTGTTTGAAGTTATTTTAAAAAGGTTTTAACTGTGGCAAAATGCAAATAAAATTTACTGTTTTAACCTTTTTTAGTGTGTAGTTCAGGAGTATTAACTGCCTTACTTTCACATTGTTATGTAACCAGTTTCCAGGCCTCTTTATTTTGTAAAACTGATACTGTATACCCACTAAACAACTCCCTCTTCTTCCCTTCAAGACCCTAGTAGCCACTGTTTTACTCTCTAGATTAGTCTCCTGTTGATACTCATATAAGTGTAATATGATACTTTACCTTTTTGTGGCTGGCTTAGTATGATATTCTTGAGGTTCATTCATGTTGTAGCATGTGTCAAAATCTTCTTTTGTTTGCATTTGTGCATGTATCTACAATACTGGGGATTGAAACAGGGGTGTTGTACATCTGAGCTACCCCTCTAGCCATGTTTTATTTTTGTTTTTTGTGTGTGATACTGGGATTGAACCCACGGACATACTATCTGAGCTATATCCCCAGCCCTATTTTATTTTTCATTTTTGAAATGGACTTGCTAAGTTAGCCTGCACTAATTTCGAACTTGTGATCCTCTTGTGTCAGCCTTCCAAATACTGGAATTATAGGCATGTGCCACCATGCCCTGCTAGAATTTTCCTCCTTTTTAAGGCTGATAATATTTTATTTTGTGCATATACCACATTTTTTTTATCCATCTGTCAGTAGACACTTGGATTGCTTTCACATTGGTTTTTATTTTGTTTGTTTGTTTTTGTACTGGGGATTTCTACCTCCCAGCTACACCCCCAGTCCTTTTCTTTTATTCTTTATTTTGAAGCAAGGTCTTACTAAGCAAAAGGCCTCACTAAGTAGCTGAGGCTGTCTGTGAACTGAGATCCTCTTGTCTCAGCCTCCCAAATGCTGGGATTAAAAGCATGTGCCACCACGACCAGCTGCTTTCACCTTTTGATTGTTCTGAATGAATACTTTGAAAAAGGCATACAGATGTCTCTTCAAGGAGCTTTCAGTTCTTTTGGATATATACACAGAAAATGGAATTGCTGAGTCATGGTAGTTTTAGTTTTTTTTTTAAAGGAATCGTATTCTTCCATGGTGGCTCTGCAATTTTATATTTCCACCAATAGTGCATGAGGGTCCCAGTTTTTCTACATTCTCACCAACATTTGTGGATTTTATTTTAGTAGTAGTCATTCTAAAGGGGTGAAATATTTTAGAGCATCATTTCATCTGCATATTGATCATTTGTATGGCCTTGTTGGGTATATTGGAGATTTTTTTAAAAATCCAGTTTGTTGCCCATTTTTTGAATTTGATTGAGTTGTAGGAGTTTTTATACACTCTGGAAATGAACTCCATATCAGATATAATTGATTTGCACATATCTTCTATTTTATAAGTTGCTTTTTAAGTCTGTTGATAGTATCCTTTGTAGTTTTATATATCCATTTTACTGATTTTCCCTATCGCCCATTTTGACTATTCACTTCAGTTGCATATAGTTATTCATAGTAGTCTCATCCTTTTTATATCTTTAAAATCAGTTGTAACATCCTTTTTTCTATTTTAAGTTTGACTAAAGATTTGTCTACCTATTGATCTTTTTAAAGAACCTATTCTTGGTTATACATTGTCCTTATTTTGGAAGGTGGGTACTAGATACTGAACCTAAGGACATTCTGTCTCTGAGTTATATCCCTAGCCCCCCATTTTTTATTTTGAAAGTGTCTTGCAAAGTTGCTGAGGCTGGCCCTCAATCTTGGATCCTCCTCTATCAGCGTCCCGGTCAGTACTTTGTCAGTTTTTAAAATCTCTCTCTCTCTTTTTTTTTTTTTCTTTGTGGGTCTGGAGATGGAACCCAGGGGCATTTGACCTCCGTGCTGTACCCCCTGCCCTATTTATTTTGAAACAGGGTCTCCCTAAGTTGTGAAGGGCCTCGCTAAGTAGCTGAGGCTGTCTGCGAACTATGATCCTTTGGTCTCAGTCTCCCAAATGCTGGGATTACAAGCTTGCGCCACCACGCCTGGCTTATCTTTATAATGTAATTCCTTCTTTCCTAATTTAGGGTTGTAGATTTGAAATTAAAAAAAAAATTATTGTGATTTCCTGTGTGACCCATTGGTTGTTAAAGAGTATATTGTTGAATTTCAACATATGTGTGGATTTTCTTTAGATTTCCAGTTTCATGTTAATTCTAATCAGAAAAGATACTTTGTATGATTTCCAGTCTCCTAAGATATGTCAAGACTTGTTTTGTGGCATAATATATGGTCTGGCCTGGAGAATGTTTGATGTGTACTTGAGAAAATTATGTATTGTTTAGTTTTTTTTGTGTGTGTGTGTGTGTGTGGTACTGGGGATGGAACCCAGTGGCATTCTACCTCTGAGCTACACCCCCAGCCCTATTTTTTATTCTTTATTTTGAAACAGGGTCTCACTAAGTTGCAAAGAGCCTCAGTAGCTGAGGCTGTCCGCAAACTGCGACCCTCCTATCTCAGATTCCCAAATGCTGGGATTACAGGCGTGCGCTACCACGCCCAGCTTTGGTGTATGTTTAATATGTTTATTCATCTGCAATATTCAGATCCTCTGTTTTCTTATTCAGTTTCTCTCTTATGGTAGTCTGTTGTTGAAAGCAGTGTTAAAAGTCCCATACTGTTACTATAGAAATTCCTATTTCTTCAGTTTGGTTGGTATTTATTTGCTTCATGTATTTGGGTCTCTGATGTTTTGTGCATATATATTTATAATTGTTGAATCTTGGTGATTTGGCCTTTTTATTCTTATATACTGTCCTCCTTTATTTCTTGTAGTATTTTTTTAATTAAAGTCTATTCTGTCTGTAGCTATTTTTGGTTACTGTTTGGAGCATCTTTTTGCATCCTTTTACTTTCAGCTTGTGTGTGTACTTATAAAGGGGTCTCTTATAGACATTGTATACTAGGTGGATCTTGATCTCTTGTTTTTTTTTTTTTTTGGTGTTACTGGGGGTGAAACCCAGAGGCTTTCTACCTCTGGGCTATACTCCCAGACCTATTTTTTATTTTATTTGGAAACAGGGTCTCATTAAGTTGCTGAGAGCCTCACTAAGTAGCTGAGGCTGGCTTTGAACCTGTGCGATCCTCCTATCTCAGCCTCCCAAGCGCGGGGCTGGTCTTGATCTCTTAATCTATTCTGCCATTCTTTATCTTTAGATTGAAGGATTTAATCAATTTATCTTTAAGGTAGTTACTAATAGGGAAAGCCATATTGTCATTTTGTTTTCTGTATATTTTACAGGTGTTTTTTTTTTTTTGTGTGTGTGTGTGTGTGGGTCTGGGGATGGAACCCAGGGGCATTCTACCTCCGAGCTATACCCCATGCCCTATTTTTTGTTCTTTATTTTGAAACAGGGTCTCACTGAGTTGCAAAGGGCCTCACTAAGTAGCTGAGGCTGTCTGCGAACCATGATCCTACAGTTTCAGCCTCCCAAATGCTGGGATTACAAGCATGTGCCACCATCCCCGGCTTCTTACAGATTTTTTGTCCCTCATTTGTTTTTGCTGTCCCTTGTGTTTAGTTGATTATTTTGTAATTTATTTCAATTCCCTTTTATTTCCTTATGTGCATGTAGCAAATTTAACTTGAGCTGCATACAGAAACTCTACTCCTTAATAGCTCCCTCAAGTTTGTTACTGATGTCACAAATTACATCTTTATATATTGTGCACTCATTAACATAGAATTATGGTTGTTTTGTGTGCTTTTTGCCTTTTAAACTCTATAAAAGAGTTAAAAATAGAGTTAGCAAAATTTGAATTACACAGGCTTTCATATTCTTTACTAAAGAACTTTATATTTTACATGGCTTCTAGTTGCGGAGTGTCCTTTTGTTTCTTTAGGCAGGTCTATTGATAATGTGATCTCCTTTGGTTTTTATTGAGAATGTCTTAATTTCTTTTTTTTTCTATCCAGCATGTTAAATATATCATCCCATAATCTTCTAGCTTCAACATTTTTTGTTGAGAAATTCATTGATAACATTTTAGTGTCTGCTTTGTAAGTCACATTTCTTTCTGACGTCAAGATTTCTCTTTGCCTTTGAGTTTCAGCAGTTTGAGAAAGTCATGGCATGAATCTCTTTGGATTTATCTTACTGGGAATTTGTTGAGCTTCATATATTTGTATCTGTTATTTCAAATGTTTTCAAATGATTTTCAGCTATGATTCTCCCAATAAGCTCTCTGTTTTTTTCTTCTGAGATTCCCTTAATACATATGTTGGCTCATTGATAGTGTTTTACAGATGCTTTAGGTTCTGTAACATTCTTTTTTCTTTGTTCTCATCAAATGATAATTTCAAATGACTGGTGTGCAGTCAGTCCTACACAGTGAAAGGTCATTTACTAAATTGATTTGAAAGGATATATCAAATACTTGATGAGACTCTTCACACTTTAGAATCTTGTGCACATTTTTAGCTTTATTCAAGCACAACCGAAAAAGGCGAGAGGGAACAAATTAAAGGTTCTCCTAGTCGCCTGGAGTTATGTCCTTTAAATCTGGCATTTTTTGGCATACATATATATATGTATATATATTTATCTAGATCTCTACGTGCAGAGACTATGTATGTATGTATGTATGTATGTATGTGTGTGTGTGTCTGTCTGTCTGTCTATCTATCCATCTTTTCCAAGATCTGGGTTGGTGAAAAGGCCTGTTGCACTGGTCTTAGATCAATCAGTTTGCTAAGTAACTCAAAGGTAATTTGGATTAAAAGTGGCTCTGGCCTAATGTAAGATTTGGTTCTACAGTTCTCAGTTTCTCAGTTATGTTAAGTAAATGTCTGAAATGCAGGTAGATGCATGTGCTAAGGAAGCAGTGTTTACTGCTTATTGTAAAATGGATGAACTTTAGTAGAAAAATAGAACTTCATTTTCCATGGTTGGGAAATTAGTATTTGTAATAATGGTTCAGAAGTTAATAAGTATGATCTTTATTTCTACCACAGACTGTTAGGTCCATTAGCATTGATACAGAATGACATGAAGGAATTTATATAATAGAAAATGACTTAAAGGGATGGCCTGTTAGAATACTTGTACAGGGAAAAGATCAAAGGAAATTTTAATAGTCATATTTATAGTATTTAATATACTGTTTTAACTTTGAAATTTTCGCATTTTCTGCAGTGGGCATGATGGGCTAATTTCTGTAATATTTTAGATTTTTACCCATTTTTATTTATGAGTTGGTTGAGATTTGGAGATGGGGAACAATTTGGAAGAGGTATATATATCAGAAGGAATTGGTGGTGGGAAAGTAGACTTGAGAAGGAAAAAAGCAGAATTTGTTAAATAAAGAGACAAGAGTAAGATGTCATATGTCCAAAATGGAAAAGATCCTTGTCAGAATGGGCCTCAGTTGGTCTCAAGGTGGATAAGTATTAAGTTTGTCATTAACTTAGCCTTTGTCTTTCTTTCTCATTAACTTTGTCTTTCTCTCTACAGAATTTCTTGGATTGGGTTCCATAGAAGTCACTGACTTGTGTTCCTGAACTATGAAACATGAATATGTGCTATAAAGAATAGTTTGTCTGGTAAATAAACAAAAAATACTATGAATAGTAGATGTTCTTTTTTGTGGGGGGCGGGTGCTGGGGATTGAACCCAGGGACGCACTCTGAGCTGTATCTCTAGCCCATTTTAAAAATATTTTTGTAGTACTGGGGATTGAACCCAGAGGCATTCTACCTCCGAGCTACACCCCCAGCCCTATTTTTTATTCTTTATTTGAAATGGTCTTAGTTGCGGAGGGCCTAGGTAACTGAGGCTGGTTGTGAACCTGCGATCCTCCTGGCTCAGCCTCTCGAGTACTGGGATTACAAGTGTGTATACCACCATGCTGGGCTTTATTTTTATTTTGAAATAGGGTCTTGCTAAAGACCTTGCTATGTTGAGGAAGGTGTCCTTGAACCTACTGCCCTGCTCAGCCTCCCAAGTACTGAGATTATGGATGTTTGCCACTATGCCTGGCTTGATCTATTCTTTTTTTTTTTTTTTTTTTTTTTTGGTGCTACTGGGGTTCCTGGAAGCCCTTCTACCTCCAGGCTATACTCCCAGACCTATTTTATACTTTATTTTTGGAAACAGGGTCTCCTAAGCCAGCACGGCTGGCTTCGAACCTGTGCGATCCTCCTGTCTCTGCCTCCCAAGCGCAGGGATTACAAGTGTGTGCCACCATGCCCGGCTTGATCTATTCTTATTGATAATTTAAGGCAGTTTAAAAAAAAGCATCACAAATGGAAATTTGTGTTTATGAAACTTGCCCAAGTACTGGGATTATAGATGTGTGCTACTATGCCAAATTTGATCTATTTTTACAATTTAAGGCAGTTTTTAAAAAAGCAGCACATTTGGAAATTATATTTATGAAACTTTTTTTTTTTTTGGTGGTGGTACTGGGGTTCCTGGAAGCCCTTCTAACTCTGGGCTGCACTCCCAGACCTATTATATATATATATATATATATATATATATATTTTTTTTTTTTTTTTTTGTGGTACTGGGGTTCCTGGAAGCCCTTGTACCTCTGGGCTACACTCCCAGACCTATTTTTACATTTTCATTTTGGAAACAGGGTCTCCTAAGCCAGCGCGCGCGGCTGGCTTCGAACCTGCGCGATCCTCCTGTCTCTGCCTCCCAAGCGCGGGGATTACAAGTGTGCGCCACCACGCCCGGCCTATTTTATATTTTTGAAACAGGGTCTCTTAAACCAGCGTGGCTGGCTACGAACCTGCGCGATCCTCCTGTCTCCGCCTCCCAAGCGCGGGGATTACAAGCGTGCGCCACCACGCCCGGCTGTTTATGAAACTTATGAAGATAAAGTGTCATTGTGTTACTGTGTCTTTAATAGCTCTGATATATTGTCCATTTCACTGAGCTACTCTTTGCTAGGTGCAGTTATTTGGTTTTGGCTTTAAAGGGCTCTCCAGGAGTCCAAGAGCAACTTCTACACTGTGGGCTCTAAGAAGGGGCAGAGACAATCCTTCAAATAAACTCTCCTTGGGCTGGCTTACTGCCACTATTTGGTAGCCTTTCTATCACCAGATAGATGAAGTAGACAACTGAAATGCAATAGCTGGGAAATAGTATTTTATTAAAGAGCTAATATATGTGTAGAATTGAAATTATGTATCTAATCCAAAAAGTAATCATTTTATTTACTATCTACTATCTACTAGTGACTGAACAATGTTGTAACTTTTTTTTCAGAGGTCTTAGTACCTCTCCCTATCCTTTAATATGTTTTGGTGATCAAAGTGAAAATATGGAGTTTTAAAAGTTAATTTATTCTAACCAGAGGTAGTTAGGCACTAGTTGTCGCTTTATTAAGAAAAACTGAGCAAGGTGTGGTGGTGCACAGCTGTAACCCCTAACTTGGGAGACTGAGACAGGATTGCAGGTTCGAGGCCAGCCTCAGCAACTTAGCAAGACCCTGTTTAAAAATTTTAAAAAGGGGCTGAAGGTGTAGCTCAGAGGTAGAATGCCCAGTACCCTTCCACACACACAAACTATATATCTTGCCCATTTTAACTTGTGCAAAATTGAGTTTCAGTGGTATAATGTGTCTCAAAAAGGAGTATTAGTGAAGAAACTGCATAGTAGTAACACCAGTAGAAACTGCACCATAGTAACAACAGATTTTTGTATATAGTCAGTAACTCAAGGATACCTTTTATTTTAAACAATTTTATATAACAATTCTTAGTATGCAAAATCACCATAAAACATACAAGAATTAGTATTTACATTCTTAAAAATAGTTACTCTTGAAACAGACAAAACTGTCACTGTCCTGATGTAACAAACTGAGGGGCTGTTTTTAATATTCAGCTAAATTGTCCATAATGGTCTTGGTTCTAAGGAACAGTGATACAGTGATAACTTATGCCCAACAACCTGTAAGAGTTAAAGATCAGTAGCCTTTGAAATTGTGTTTTCTTAGTATTTTACAGTTACAGGCAAATTACAGGCTTAAGCTTGAAAGTAATCAGTAGACATGTTTTAAGTAATTGGACCATGAGATATTTATTGACCATTTATTTGGTGACTCGATACTTTGAGTCAAACCAATTATTAGATGCAGAATAATAGCAGATACTGGCAATATCTTTATACTTTCAAGAGAATTCAGCAAAGACCATTTCAACTGTCATTGTTAGCATTAATGTTGGGGTTCTTGACCCCCGAGCTCCAGTGTACTAGGAATAGGAAATTCCTAGTATGTTTTGTTTATAGAATTACACTAACCTGAGCATTTCAGGTCTCTTCATTGGTAGACACAAATGATTTATTCTTTAGCCTGTTTAGCAAAACACAACTTTGAAAACCATTTCTCTGAAATGCACGGACCGACATAAGACATTTGTAAATTTCAGTAAAATGCACTTCGGAGGGAATATACACAGCAGCTTTCACTTAAAGAATGGCATTGCAGCTAAGCAACAAATTTAACAACTGTGAGTCTTAAACATTTCATTTAAAGAATCCAAATCTTTGCACAGGTGTTCTCTCAGTCCCCCCAAACAGATTCAACTGCAAATGAAGTCGAACTCTGGCTCTGCATTCCACAGCCTAACTACGGAGTAGAGCATTAATATGAATCCAGATTATAGTGAAAATTTAGCAGATGGCATTATAGAGCAAAGAGGAAAGCCATTGTCGATGTGGTATGAATATAAAATATATAGGTTTCTATTAATCATCTCCAAATAGGAAAGGAACCTTTTCTTAAAAAAAAATTCCATCTTAGTTTAAGAACAAAGTAGGAGTCAGAAGTAATTTTAGAATTACTAAATTACTATAACTATAGAAAAGTATTGGCCTTGTATCCATATTGAATGTTAGAGCTAACTTTAGGTTTCTAGTTTCAAAAATAAATTGCACAAGCAAGAAGTGACACTTTAGAGAGGAACTTAAGGGAACCCTTTCCTCAGGGCTCTGTTCTTTACCATGGTAAATTTACTAATGAAGACCTGACCAAAATGTGGGTCAGCCAAATAATGGTATGTTTTAACCGTGGAGGGGGGCGGGTCCACGGCCACCACGGGGCATGTTTGCATGGAAGAGGAGCTGGGGGCCAGGTGACAAGACGTCTTTGCAATGTAGTCCACAAGTCTGTTGTACTGTTGCTCTGACAGTCTCTCTCGCACTCCATCCACCTGAGTTCCAAAAACAGAGTCATTAGATGCCAAACCCTTATGATGAGACGTCCACAATGAATTATTCCTTTTTTCCCTTGATGCTTTTGTACGCTGTGCCATTTAGTTACATACTAGTCATTTCTTTCCAAATCTGAGCTTTGTGTTTCCTGTGATATGGCACTGATAACACTGATAGCAGCACTACAACAAAGGTCTAATTCCTGCATGAGGATGTTAAACCGCCTCCTTTGAATAAGCATCTGGTGTTGCATAAAACTCCCATGTTTGAATTTGACGATTTGATAACATTTTACTTGTTAAGTATTAAAACATCTGTCACTGCTCTCTACCAAGCAGCCAGGAACAAAGAGGAAAAACGTCTTTCCTGTGCTTAAGTCTAATCAACATTAAACTCGGCAACCTGAAGTAAAAGCTCTGTTGGTTTGGCTCTCTGAACCTCTTTAGATGCAACCTCTTAAGTTTGACAGAAAGTGGAGAAAAGCACCCAGTTCAAACCAGTGGCTCTGGGCAGAGCATTAAAAAATACCTTTTGAACTGTAACATTTTCTGTTTTTATAAATACTAGGACTTAAAGCCAGAGAAAACAGAAAAACCGGGCAGAGGAAGGGGAAATTTTTATGGAAAAAGGGAGGATGCAAAGTACATTTATGGTTCATAAAAGTCTGGCTCATCTTCAGTGGAACTGAATAAGAGAACTGAGATACACTACCTAAGTTCCTAAGTGAGATTTTCTGAAAAAGTGCCCATCAAAGGCAGAGCTGTAAATCCTCCCCCCCTGCAGTCCTGGAGCTGTCTAGTGTGCAGATCAAGCAGAGTGGAGGCTTGCGGTGCAAGCCACTATCTGAGCAGTAAGTTGTGACTGACCTTGTGGTTGTTGCCTACTGAGTGTTGGCAGGACCATGCTGGAAGAATTAGGAAACATTTGGTAATGGCTTTTTCATTCTCAAAGTAGTAATGCACAGCATTTTGTTTCTGTATAGGGCCCTGAAACAATGCAGCCAAAAGGATCTTAAAAGTCGCAGCAAACCAGTAAGATGGCAAAGAGATAGTAAAGGGCTGCCTGCCAGAGGATTAGGTAGGGCATCCATTAGTTTGTGTCTCATTTTCATGCTTGAGAGAAAATAAAGGCCCCCAAAGATTCCCTGACAGATGAAAGCTGTGCAGCACCAGGCAAAAGCCAGAGCTCTGATGATATCATTTGATGGGGCCAGAATTCAGCTGGAAAGCTTTGAATACACAAAAAGTCTTAATTGCTCCTCCTGAACAGCAGCACAGGAAAACCCATGTTGTGAAAGGAACCTGGCCAAGGAATAAATTGACCTTCTGACTCATTTTGAGCCTCTCATAAGGGATTTCGATAATGTGCCAGGCATATTAAGCAATTATAACTCCTAAAAATGGCTGCATTTAACCAAGAAAAGCAAGCGCTGGTTTTTAAAATATCAGAATCCTGCCATATTTGAATATACCAAATGATGTCAGCTACAAATTAATTCCTTCCAAAATTCAAAGAAGCTATGTTTCCTAGGCTCTAAGGCAAAAGCAATAAACCAGAAAAGCCGTTTTGTATAAAGTACTTAAAATACTGGTCTTGATTTTCAGCGAAGACAACAAGTGGGCTTCCTCACCCAACTCTGTGTCTGCATTCTGTTGGGAGCACTGGCATGAGTGTGACAGCTGAGGAAAGCGCAGAGCTGCCCTGAGACCCTCTCCTGGGCGCTGACAGCACAGCATCTTCAGGAAGGCGCTTAGTGCTCTGCAGCGTGGGTTCTGGGGCCAGTGAGTGGTTAGACTGTGGCCACAGACTAGAGGGACCGAGGAGAGCTGGGGTGGAGCGGGCCCCTCACGGTGCTGCTGTGTGAGCCCACTGCTGGTCTGACAGCTGTCGTGCACTGCTGTCAGGTCCTCTTTTCCTGCCCTTTTCCAGCCTCCTTAATCCTAACCCTCTTGTATCCCTGGAAACCAGTAGAAAATCAGTATTATAACCCAGTGGCTCCAGTGGCCTCAGCCTTGGCAAGTTCAGAGGGTGCTGTCACCGGCTATCATCTCAGCCCCTGGAGAACACTTCTCTTCCCCTTCAGTTATGACAATTCCTCCCTGAAAATACCTCAGAAATGTAAAAGAGAAGGATCAATTTACACAGTTTAATAGAAAAGAATCTCCAGTCTCAATAGTTTAAGATGGGAAGCTAAGGAAAAATGGTGGTCACAGATATTCTTAGGGTCTTAAGAGACTAGACACTTGAAGATAATGATACTATCCCCTGGCAAGTCCTGTAGCCAGGTCACCACTTCTTCACTGTCAACTGGATCAGAAGATTTTTGGCAGATCTAATAGAGTCAGCCTGGACATCTGACCTCTGTTTATTCCCAGAAAGTCATCAACTCAAAGCAGCAGTATAGTCTCAGTGCCAAGCCCTAGCTTAAAGCCTGACTGATTCTGATCCAAGAAACTAGAGAAATCTTAGAATTGTTGTGGTTGGCTGCTTTCCACCTCAGATAATTTTACCCAAACAGTGGTGTGAGGGAGACAGCCTCCCATATCAGGAAGAAAATAAAGCAAGAAAGAAGGATCCAGGCAAGGTTTGCTGTCCTTTGCTATAGCCATCTAGTCCCTGGCTAGGAGCAGTAGACTCTGGCTTACTGGTGATCACCCCCATCTTGCCATAAGGAAAAAGATGTCTATTTCTCAAGTCAACAACTAGGGCCCCATGGATCAGGCCATCACCTGGGGGGGCCAGGGGTGGAGAGCACTTTTACGGTGGGCTCATCTATCTACCTCAGCCCTGATGCTCAGGATGCCCCTCCTGAGCATCCATTTCACATCCGTGATGTTTGCCAAGAGCCAGTAGCCAGCACATCAGGAGCTGTGAGCCAAGAGGCTGCCCCAAGAGCCTGAGCAACTGTCCCTAGGAGCTGCCTGTGTTACTGCGGGACAGGAAATTATCCTACAGGAAAGGGAACAGCTGTAGGGTACAAAGCGGTGTGTAGAAAAAAGATCTTTTAAAAACGACCCTGAAGTCTGTTGGGGTTGAACAGAGGGAGAAAGCTAAAGTGGGTTGTCATCTTGCAAAGGTCCAGCCTTCTACACTTGTCTTGGTTCTCTCGCAGTCCCCTCATTCTTTGAAGTCCTCCAGTGTACCCACAGACCTAGGCTTCTTCTGGATGGCTGCCAGGAATGGCTACGGCTTCTGCACCCTACCTGTACCAACCCACTGGTTTGGCACTCCACTTTACTGTTCTGTCTTGGGGGACTTTGGAGCCAGAGCAGCCTTGTGGTGTAGCCTCAGGCCAGGAGTCCCTCTGGCCACTTGCTGGGCTCTTCTGAGAGAGCTCATTAGCACCCCTGGGTGGGGTCTCCCCATACCGCCACCTCATCCACAGTCCTTCCTGTATAGCAACACTCCAGCAGCCACCCGGATGCTCACAGATGCCTGGGCAACCCTGAGCAGCCTGTCTTCAACTTGCCTGGCAGCTAGCCCCAGTCACCTGTTTTCTGAAATGTACCTCCACATCACAGGCCACTCTTGGCTGCTTGAGCTGCACAGTGAGCAGGTTGCTTTGCTTGCTGTCCTGTGTGCAGTCGATCTCCGTGACGGGGAAGGCCTGCTGCTGTGTGTCCTCGCTCACGCTCACCACGAAGAGCACTTCTGAGGTCAGCAGCAAGCACCCTTCATGTTCCTGGCCTGAGCCCCTCACCAGCACCACGTCTAGCGCCATGTGCACCTCTGGTCTGCCGAGAGACTGGAGCATTTTCCTGTTTAAAGTTTAAAAGGATGAAAGTAAGAACCAGGGACAGCTTGGGAAGTCCAGGACAGCTTGGACAGTTACTTATTAGAGCTTACTGTTTACTAAGGACTGAGACAATGCTACACAAAGCTCGCCAAGGGCAAAGGGCCCTCACCAATCTGATTAACAACATTAGCCTGAGAGGTTAATTGTCTAATTATCAAATTGATTCTGGTCAACACACTATGGCTCCTCCTGGGGACAAAGATTTCCTTTGGCTCTGATGAGCTTCTTTCCATTAGAGGTGATGCTCCCTAATTGGGAGGCCAGTTCCACCAGGACTCTCAGGCCCACCCAGGGCTCTTTGCCCTCTCTGAGTAGTTGGTGTGGAACAGAGTTCTGCAACCAGCCCCAAACCTGGGAGCCTTTCCCTGGGCCTCTAGGATGCCCCAGATGCCAGTGCCAGGAACGGCTGCTCCTCCTGGGCTCCCCTGGAAGCTCAGCCCACCAGCTTGAGAGCAAGCCAGGTGCTATTAACACACAATGGATGTAAAATTGAGCGAGTGTCTCGATAACTTTACCAGACATATTTGACATGGCTGTTTGGAGCCCGGTCAGTGTGTAGATCACTTGGCTGATAGCGCTGTTTGGGAAGCTGAGAAAGTCCAGCTCCATGTAAAATACCTGTGGTGGGAGAAGTAAGAGAGTTTTACTGGTTGTTTTCTGGAAAATACTTCCATGCTACAGTGATGTCATCTGCTTAGGACCCTCCATAAAACATTACAGATCCAAAATGATGTTATATCTTTGGAAGCAAGTGTACAGATAATCATTAAATATTACAATGCTTTTAACCTTGGTAATCTTACATTAGCTACAAATTAAGTGTGAATGTGTTATATCCAAGTGCAGACTAGCATTTTGAGAAAGAAAAATGCTCCCTGCTCCTGAGAACAACTGGTCATGAACAATAGCTTATACATCAATTGCACTTAAAAAGTCAAGATTAAGTGGAACATGGTGGCACATGCCTATAATTCCAGTATTTGGGAAGTAGAGACAGGATGATCTCAAGTTTGAAGCCAGCTTAACAATTTAGGCTGTCAGCTAACTTAGAGCCTGTTTCCAAATAAAAATAGATAAATACATAAAAATGGGGGTAGAGGTTAGCTTAGAGGTAGAATGGCCCTGAGTTCTATCCCCAGCACCACAAACAAAAAGTCAAGATTACTAGTTGACTTCCTTACTTAATATTATCATGCTTCTGTATCTGTGTTATGGCTGGTCAAGTAAAAACACAACGCACATACAGATACATACAAAGGCACATGGTTTGCCTAGATACAGTATTTAAATGTTAAGTGACTTAATCCGGCTGTTAAACACGATTCCACATACATTTATGAGCGCTCTTAGGGCCTCTGGTTTATTACATGCGTTCCCTGGTGCCAGCACTGAATGAGGGCACCCAGCAGCAGCCACACAGGCCTCCAGAGAGGCGCTCCAGACCAAAGATGGTACAGCATGTGTGCTTTCTGGGGGCTTGTAAATGTTTATAAACGAGGCAGAGTCATTAGACTAAGAGTTAGTGGTTTGTAAAACCTTCAGTGTGGTAATAAAAGTTTTATAAGAGTGATGGAAACCAAAAAGGCCATGTGAAGCTCTGCTCTGAGATGCTCTTACAGAGGGCAGAGAGTCCTGAGCCCTGGGAAACGCACCGTGAGAGACAAGAGAATTTATGAAGCATCAGTTGACTTTACCTTGCTAGACTTTGTATCAAGAGGATTCTATAGGTAACACACACACACACACACACACACACACACACACACACACACACAGTGTAAGCCCTCTGCATTAGATGAGGGACAGTTTGACTTTTTCCACTTTGAGTTGCAGCAATTCTCACTGTCAGTTTTGCTGTGAGTGAAGAAGCCCTTCACAGCAGAGAAAAGTAAAGGGGTGGGGAGCACAGAGGCCACTGCTCCAGTCTGTGTGCTGGCCTGGTGGCTGGTGGGTGTGGGTGCTGCCCTCCCACCCCCAACCCTTTGGACCCTGGTCTTATGCTCTGACCTGTGTACCTCCAGGTGTGGGTGCCTGCAGTAAGACACGCCCTCGGGGCAGCCAGAGCGCTGGGGGCCTGACGAATGGGCAGCCTAGCTGAGGGGCCTGCTTCATCTCCAAAATGATATCGCTTTCAGGCTTTTTAAAAAGGTAACAATTCAGCTGGGCATGGTGACACACGCTTGTAATCCCAGTATTTGGGAGGCTGAGACAGGAGGATTGCGGTTTGCGGACAGCCTCAGCTACTTAGGCCCTCTGCAACTCAGTGAGACCCTGTTTCAAAATAAAGAATAAAAAAAAGCAGGGCAGGAGGTGTAGCTTGGAGGTTGAATGCGCCTGGGTTCCATCCCCAGACCCGCCAAAAAAAAAAAAAAAAAAGATAACAATTCTAGTTACATGAAAGTTACTTTAATGTGCTCTACCAAGAGTGTGGAAAATAAGCATGGGGAGAAGTGCTTTCTCTCACTCCACAGGAGAGGCCCTGGTGCACCACAAGCAGCACAAGTCCTGCCACAAGCCCGCCCCACGGCTGTCTGCTTGGGGAAGGGGCTTTCAGTGGCAGACCATGTTCTTCCAGCCAGGACACTCGCTGGCCACCAGCAGGAGGAGGCCTGCAGGTGAGAAAGCACCACAAACCCAAAGAGCTCCACACACAGACACACACACAGACACACACACACACACACACACACTCTCTCTCACACGACACTGCCACAGAAAGACCTTATAGCCCATCTTTCCAAGTTTTTCACAGGAAAAAAATTATCATTATTTCCTCTACTACAATATACTCTCTATACTGCTCTCAACCTCTGGTTACTTTTCAATAAGATCTATTTATTAAGTGTAATATAAAGATTCTGTGACACAGAATTTACTGTGAAATAACTTATGAAAATTATTCACTGATTTCCTGGTTCTACAGTTTTATTACTTCTTACTACTAATACAATTCTACTTTGTGTAATTTTACTTTGCATAGTATGGCAAGAATGAAAGCTTTTATTTATTTTACTTTTTACCCTTTACCCAGCCTGCCCTGGGGAACCCTGGGTATTAAAATGATTGGCTGGCCACTCCTTACCGTAGCCGGTCTGTGACACGAGCTCAGCGGCTCCTCCGATGGGCTTGGTGAACACCCCCATGATTCCTTTCCCCACTCCCGAGATAACACCCTTGGCCTTGTGTCCTGCTGAAGCCTGAGCATCGGAGGTTTTCTGGAAGTTCTGCATTGGTTGATCAACTATACCAGCAATTGCACCTGAAACAACAAAAGCCCTCGGTAAGAACAGAGGCTTAAAATCCTTAGAAAATGAAAACCTCTGTCTGGCACAAAGTTTTATTTGGATTGGAAAAGAATCCTCACCCTCATTATAAAGGTTTTTACATTTATTTACCAATTATCTAAGCACTCTGTAGGCTGCTTACATTAGACATTTATTATCTTCATCAAACACAGTGTTCAGAATGGGTTTGGTCCACATAGGATCTGTGAAGTTTAGTCCAGAATTTAACAAACACACAAGCTATTCCAAAGTGCCACCCATGTGCCTTCCCCAGGTAGAAGAAAGAGCCAACACTCCCTCTGAAGGAGAGAGTGCCTAATAGACTTTCACTCCATTATCAGGAGCAAAAATAAAAACAAAAACTGGAAGGGGCCAGCTCTTTTCTAAGTCCACCCTTTTAATAATAATTAATGAATAATTCAATGACAATACATGATTTAGCAATATTTAATAAAAGTGATCATGGCAGTTACTTCTGCAGCTCGTCTTGAGCGCTCGCTAGGTGCTGGGTGATCTGAAGAGCTTCACTTACTTGACATCATTTATTCTTTTTTTTTTTGTTTTTGGTACTGGGATGGAACCCAGGCGCATTCTACCTCGAAGCGACACCACTAGCCCTATGTTTTTTACTCTGTTTTGAAATGGGTCTCGCTGAGTTGCAGAGGGCATCCCTAAGTGGCCGAGGCTGTCTGTGAACCACGACCCCGTCTCAGCCTCCCGGATGCTGGCCATTCATTCTGTAACCCGAGGAGCGAGGCAGTGCTTGTCTCATTTTCCAGAAATGGACACTGTGGCACAGAGAAGTGAAGTTTTCCCAGTGTCACACGGCTGGTAAGTGGATGGGCCTGAACTTGAATCCAGGGAGTCTGAGTCACAGCCCAACTCATACCCACCAAGCTCTTTACTTGTCCCGTTAATAACATAGGCTCTTCCCTTTGCCAACCTAGGAAAAGCTTATCTATTTCAACTGAGGTTTGGCCACTGACTTTATTTGAGAATATCTGTAAAGACCCTGCTTCACTCGTTTGCTCTAACAGCTGTACCATCATTTCCTACACTGCGCCTGAGGGTGTTTTCCATGGAAGGCATCCCTGGGCCACTCCAAGGGGCCAGAGATTAGATTTAGGAAAGGCCTTGATAGTCAGTTTTCTTCATGATGGAGAGAGGAGAATTCCCTAACTTTTAAAAAAATTACAAATCTTAAATAGAATTCCCTGTTTTCATCTCAAACTTGGTAGGATTAATAAAAACACACAGTCCCCTAGTAGAAATAGTACACGTCAAATTCTATTACTTCAAATTTCACTAACTCAAAATCTCTAGGTATCACTTAATGATCTGCTAATTTCCAGCAATATCTCAATGAACAAAACCTGGGGGGGGGATAGGCCAGTTCCTCCAGTTCAGATGAAGGGACTTGTGTGTTCACGGGTTCTTGTTCTCTAGATTTTCATGGAGCCGTTTAAATTTATGATTCCCTGTGGCGACAGGTCTCTCCCTGCTCAGAATAATGCTACTCGAACCTCCTCAGGAAATGACAGGTGAGGGGAGATAGCGGCCCCTGCTTGTCCCTCGCCACCCAGCTTCTAAGGACTGACGGTCACTTCTTCAGGTCCCAGACAGCCAGTGCTGGCAATGGAGCTGGGGAGGACCCTCACTGTGGCAGAGGCTGAGGAATCATGCTCTGCTCTCTACCTGTAAGACCAGAGGTCAGAGAGGCCACAGGGCGGGGTATGCTTGCTGGCAGTCACCAGCAATGTAATGGAGGGGCAGAGACTCTGGGTCTTCACTCCAAATCACTTCATAGTAGTAGTTCAAAATGAAAACAGCATCTGCCAGGAGTGGTGGTGCACACTTGCAATCCCAGCATTCAGGAGGCTGAGACCAGAGGATCGTGGTTCGCAGACAGCCTCAGCTATCTAGTGAGGCCCTCCACAATTCATTGAGACCTTGTTTCAAAATAAGGACTAGCTGGGCATGGTGGCGCATGCTTGTAATCCCCGCACTTGGGAGGCAGAGACAGGAGGATCGCACAGGTTTGAAGCCAGCCGCGTGCGCTGGCTTAGGAGACCCTGTTTCCAAATAAAAATGTAAAAATAGGTCTGGGAGTGTAGCTCGGAGGTAGAAGGGCTTCCAGGAACCCCAGTACCACCAATAAATAAATAAATAAATAAATAAGGACTAAAATATCCAAATAGGGCAGGGGGTGTGGCCTGGAGGTTGAATTCCCCTGGGTTCCATCCCCAGACCTGCAAAAAAAAAAAAAAAAAAAAAAAACCCCAAAAACAGCATCAAACCAAAGAATGCACCTTTGATCAAATCATTATCTGATTTCTCTAAAAGGATTCCATTTTTCTGAGTACAAAAATGGGTTTAAAAAAAGCCAGGTATGGAGCCGGGTGTGGTGGTGCATGCTTGTAGTCCCAGCATTTGGGAGGCTGAGACAGGAGGATCTCAGTTTGCAGACAGCCTCAGCTACTTAGTGAGGCCCTCCACAACTTAGTGAGACCCTGTTTCAAATAAATAATTTAAAAAAAAATAGGGCAGGGGGTGTAGCTCGGAGGTAAAATGCCTCTGGGTTCCATCCTCACCAAAAAAAAAAAAAAAAAAAAAAAAAAAAAAAAAAATGCCAGGTATGGCGGCACATACTTGTAATCCCAGTACTTGGGAGGCTGAGACAGGAGGATCATCGCTAGTTCAAGGTCAGCCCCAGCAACTTACCAAAGCCCTTAGCAACTCAGTAAGACCCTTTTTCAAAATAAGAAATAAAGGGTCGGGAGTATAGCTTGGAGGTAGGATGCCTCTGGGTTTAATTCCTAGTATCAAACAAAGGTAAATAATTATAGAAACATCAATAGATTAAATTATTGCCAGTGTTTTTTTTGGCAGACATGTCTTTTTCTCAAGTAAGCCTTTCACTCCAACTATTAGAATTGAGTTTGGGGCAATGGTTACCTCGCTTAGAATGTCCCATTTCCCTTTTTTGTGCTGCCTTCACCGGTACAGGAACATGGACCTGGCCAGCTGTGGCCATCCACGCAGGCGCTACCTTCTATCTTCAAGCAGGCATTGCCGTGAACCTCCCCTTTGATCTTCTGCGTTCCCGGTCCCTGTCACAGTGTGGGCTCTGGTTACCGAGGCTTTGATAGATGATCTATTGGGGAGCTGGGAGAGCCCAAAGCCTGAGCCCAGGACTAGGTGTTAGATTCCCCACATTAGAGAAGCTGTCAGATCACAAGTCCCAGCTCAGCACCAAGCCCTTGGAGTGAAAGAGCCACCTGCCACGCATGTGGACAGCTTGCCCCTCACCAGGCGCTGCCTTTCCAGAGCTAAGGAGCTAGAGAACATCTGAGAGGTGAGCAGTCATCCCGTGGCCTCCGCCCACCTGCCCTGAGGGAGGCAGCTTCCGGCAGGGCTCTAGAGTAATCTAGCTAAGTCCTAAAGTGGTAAATTATTTACTGTCACAATTTGACTCTAAGGCTTAAGTAGTGGAAACTGATCTCAAGGCTTGTCTGTTGGCATCGGGCCATGGACGGCGGCCACATGGACAGGGCTGTGATGTGATGGAGGCCAGGAGGGCAGGCCTCCTGCGGGGTGCAGGAGGAGGCAGCCTGTGAGCGGTGAGGAGCCTGCGGCCCCTTCCCTCTGCTGACGGCCCCCTCACCACGCACTTGCTTGGTCACTGATCTGTGCCAGTGCCGGCCTCAGCACTTTGGGCACCTTTTATTATAATAGCAGAGCCCACTCTGCGTCGCACTGTTCCAGACTGGGACAGAGCACAGCCACGTCCAGCTGGAGGCCAGAGAGCACACTGCGAGGGCGGCACTTTGGTCTGTCTCCCTGAAATGCCTGTGACCCTGACTTCCAATGGCCACTATGGTCTTGGAGGGCTGTCCCTTGGCGCGTAGCTCCCCCCACTCACTTGGAGGGCACCTCCTTTGGTGGGGATTCTGAAGGGCACCCCAGAGTGCCTGAGAGGACAGAGGGAGCAGCTCCTCGGGTGCCTGAGGAGCAGTCAGCGCCAGGCAGGACCGTGAGCAGAGCCAGGCCGTGGAGCTACCCACTCTTCACAGGGCAGAGAAGCCAGGGTGGGCATTCGGGGAAACAAATTTAGTAGATGTGGGAAAGGCAGATGCCAATCCTACAGCTAAACGGTTTTTCCAGAAGCTGCTGCTTTTGGCAAACTGTTGTGGTGCTTGCCCCAAAGCCCTGGAGGTGGGCTGACCTGGGGCCACGCGCCTGGTGTGGCAACTAAAGACTTCTGTTGATTTCAAGCAGCTCACAGCACCCCACGGGGCCTCCAGGAGGGCGAGGCAGGGTTGAGAAGCCCCGAACCCAGACACATACGAGGAAGTGTGTTTTTCTTATCCTGGAACGTTTGTTGTTACGTCACGTATTTTCAGACCCGCGCCCTCTGGAGGAGGTGACCCGACAGAAGTGCCTTGCTGGAGGGGCCCTGGGCCAGTCACTTAACGCCTTGGGTTGTGAAGACCAATGAGATGACATGCGTGGCAGTACTTCGCCAACCCTAAGCTGTCCTTTACCTACACATTTACTAACAGGGTCTTTATAAAGGAGGAAAGTAGGAAACTAGAATTTCAGTTTCCCTACCATGGATTTCAGCCCATGATATGACAAGTGTTTTAACTTCAGTTAGGCATTTAATTGTATCTAGCATATTTTGGGGGAGGGGATATTGAGAATTGACCCCAGAGGTGTTCTACCTCTGCACTACAACCCCAGCCCTTTTTTAATTTTGAAGCAGGGATCTGCAACCCTCCTGTCTCCGCCTCCCAAGTCCTAGGATTCCAGGTGTGTGCCACGTGCCCGGCTGCATCTAGCAATTTCAAAACTTTCAGTTCTGGGGATGAGTGAAATGGTGACAAATTACATTTTTTCAAAGTGAGAACATCTGGTTGCTTTTCCTCCAAACCCTATCTCCTTCCTTTTGAGATAACCTGGAGATGCTGTAAGACGCAGACAAGCTCTTGAACTCTTGGAGGAAAGGAAGCTGCTTTGTCCACACTAGAGACACCCACTGTGAACCTCGACAAGTCCAGAAACAGCTGCACCGAGGGGAGATTTATATCACCCCCAGAAGCCACAGGCATCTGGAAATTACCAGAAATGCAGAAAAACTGCATGAGCGTGGATGACGGGTGAGACGCGAGGGCCACAGCAAGGCTCAGAGCTTTGTGACTTCCACTCCGTCGGTGGAAGTCCGGCCCCGAGTGGCTTCAGCAGGGCAGGCTTGTGGCTCCTCACTAGTTGACCGCCACCCCCGGGCACCTTCAGACAGTGGCTGGGGCATCACTGGGAAGGCAGAGAATAGGAGCCTTGGCCCAGAAGTGACTCAGGGTCAGGGTGGAGGTGGCCACACACAGCTGCCAGAGATCCAGGAAGAACGTGCATGGGGGAAGAAAGCTCTGATGCCTGAAGCAGAAGGCGCCTGTGATCCTCGGCTGATAAAGGTCCCCAAGTTCCCAAATGGTGACTATGAGGCCCCCAAGTAACCTCATCATCGCTTCCTCTGGTTATAGTCAGTTGCTCCCTTACACTAGAGCTACAGCAAGAACACTGGTACCACCGCACACCTGCCTCTCTGCTGGGACACTGGACCCAGGCAACTCTTACACCCTCTGCTACCATAATATAACATGGATAGATGCTGTTTGCCTGGCACGGACTCTGCGCCCCATCCCGGGCTGTCCATCACTGCTTCTAGCAACCCTATTATCAGCTCCAATTTCAGAAAACAGAAACAGGATCAGAGAAGTCAAGGGCTAGGCTTGGGTCACAAAGAAAGGACTTGGTCACTCTCGCCCTGGGTCTGGGGCTGTGGGACACGGCCCACCTGCTCAGCACTCCACCTCCCCCAGGCGCCCCTGGCCTTCAGTGGCTCAGTCAAGCAGAGACATGGCTCCTACACCCAGCGCCCCATCTCAGGTTGCTGGATTCCCGTTCCCACATGTTATCAAATGACAGCGCCCCACACCACCGACTGTTCTTACTTGAACATTTTCTGGTAACTTAACCTGAACTTGTAACATTTTACTGCTTCCTCCCACAGCCTACCAGGACTGAAGACCAGGGAGGAGGGGCCTCTGCAGCTCATCCTCCTCACCCTCCGCTCTGGTCGCTTTGATCTCCTCGAGGTACTCTCTCCCTCAGACCCGCAGAGGGCTGGCTGCCAAGCAGTACAGCTTTAAATTCCTCTGTGAGCAAATAAACAAAAATACCCTTGAAAATCCTGCACTGCAAACTTTCAGCTCTGAAGCTTCCTTTTTATAGATTTTTCCAAAGCAACTCACTTTCAAACATTTGTAATATTTTGAAATATCCCTAGCAATCTTCACCTCTAACTATACCATCTGGCTGCTTGACAAACAATAATTGCTCTGAGTCAAGCTGATCTCAAAACTCAGTAAGTAAATAAATAAAGGGCAAAGCAGGCTTCCCACCAAAGTTTACAGACATGTGCATGTTGCTCAAACAAAAGCCAGCCTCCCGGGGCTTGCAGCAGTGGTGCGGGAATGCGCAGAGCCTTGCCCGACGCTGACTTTCAGAGCTAACAGCTGAACGCTGCTGTCAGTGGACGCGCTCCACTCAGGGGCGTCCTGTGGAACTGATCTCCGCTTTGGAAAGCCGTGCTGAGGCCCAAGCTGTTTCTCACCAGAGGCAAAGGCCTGCAGAGCACCGACCTCCCTGCCTGGCAGGTCCTGGGACAGCCCAATCAAGCTGGAATGGCCCGGGGAGGTGAGGGCTGTCCTGGCGTTCCCAGAGCGTACCATGGCTGCAGGGCGAGTGCCTCATCCTTTCTCAGCCTCAGCTTTTTCTACAGGAAGGAGGCCGGGGGAAAGCAGAACCAACCGCCAAACCTGCCCAGTCCTCACCGAGCAGGCTGATGCCCAGCCGCGACAGGCCCTGGCGCAGCCCCTCGCCCAGGCTCTCAGGGAGCTGCCGCCGCCATTCCTCCTGCCGGTTGTAGTGCTCCTCGTCCAGCGACAGCCGGTCCATGTTCCGGGCCAGGCTGGTGGCCAAGTTGGTGATGGATGTGAGGGTACCTGAGGGTACAAGAGCACAGGATTGTTCTGTCAAAGCATGGCGGACCCCAGAGTGGAGGTCCCGTCAGGGGTGGAGGAGGGGACACTGGCGGCATCGGTGTCCCTCCTGGACATACCCAGAGGGAGTGACAACACCTCCCTTCTGGGTCATTTGAAGCAAGAGTTTTAAGGAAATTTGCACATGAGGGTGATGGCGCTTGGAGGCGCCACCTGAGTAGGACTCTCTGGGGCCAGACAGGCTTACAATTTTGCGAAGTACATCATGTGATGGTCAAGACCTGGTTAAACAGTTTGAAGTCTAAACTGCTGCCCAGTTTTGGAGGTTAACACTTGCCTGCTCTGATTTTAAATGAAACGGTTATGTTGTTGACTTTTCGGTAGATTGTGGAGAACTGCTTCCTCTTTGGGAATAAAACTTACCTCCTCCCTATCACCTCATTCTTAATAAAGGGAGACATTAAACTTTATCAAATGTTATCATCTGATGTTGTGAGGAAATACTTATTGTGCCACAGGGAATACGTGCAATTTTGATGTTCAGGATGTTAACTGAAAACAGTGAGAGCAGCTGAGGGAGTCAGGCCGCAATCCTCTCTGGTTTACCTAAGAGAGCTGCTTTCAGCCCTTCTTCAAGACAGTCCTGACGCTCCTAGCAGGCCCACATACACCTCCCTCAGGGAACGACACAGAGCTCAAGGCATCTTTTTTGAGGCCTTCTAGAGACTCTGCAACCTGCCCCTCAGGGAGGAGCTTCGGCAGTGCCTTTCATGGGGAAGAGGGCCTTTGCCCTGTGTTCCCGCCTCCCGCTGAGGAGAAAAGGGGACTTGGATGGCCCTTGTTAGTACCCAAGTCACTGCTGATCTGACCCAAATGTCATCAAGCAAACACAGGGATGAAAAGCTAGCAGGAAGCACACTGGTCGCACGGCCCGTGACGGGCGCGGCCACAAGATGGCACTGTTTATGTACCGTGCTCCAGGAACGCTGCCCACGCAGCCTCCACACCAGCTCCCTGTCAAAATGTATCCATAGTCTGAAGAAAGTTATGACAACTGTATCTACATTTAAAAAAAATCCGATGAGGCAACACAGTGTAGGATTCCTCATGTTTAGCAGAAATCCTGAACACCTTTAATATTTCTGAATTTATCACTTGGAATAACAGTTGAGCCAACCCTTGCTTCCCCAGTGGGAGGTTTCAGATTCTGAAGTTTCTGAAACATTTTCACACACTTCAGGCAAGTAGTGATCTGTTTAAAACATAGACGTTATATATGAGCTTTGTGACAAACCCAAGAGTTCACTGCCAGCTCACAAGCCAATCTAAGAGGCAGCAACGTGAGCGCATCTAAAGCTTTAATGTGTTCTTTACAAATAAAAAACAAGACGGGAGGAATGAGATCAAGGCATTATACCTTTGGAAATGTGCTTCACAAACGACGTGGTCCCCCTGGAGACTCCACTCACGAAGGCGCCGGGGCCTCGGGTCAGCCCCTCGTAAGGAAGCCTGAAGAAGTCGGCGACCCCGTTCCCGATGCTTCTCACCAAGCTGGCCGGGCTGCCGAGGATCTCCAGAGACCCCACCACCCAGCCTGCGAGAACCAAAGGGAAGGGGTGAGACCTTGAGCACCACACTTTCAACATTTGCAAAAAGGTGGCCCGTTTTCCCTGCAATCCATTTTTCACACTAGAATTGAGACTGTAATAAGCTTCTCTGGAGCAAAATATGGGAAATAACTCATTCACTGTGAATTTATAAATGGTGAACTTTCATACTTTATAAATCAAAGTGATCCTCTGGCAGCCTCACAAATGGCTTTAATGTGACTTCCTCGCCTCGGCCTGGCCTCGGTGCTCCTGAGCAGGGCCGCACAGGCGCACAGGTGCTGGGGCTGGGAGCCTCGGTGGCAGTGGGAGGAGCTGCCTGCCCCGCAGGGGACAGGCCAGAGGCTGGCTAGAGTGTGTGGAAGGGGATGCAAACTTCTGACAGCGATGGAGGAGTGATTTTTAATCTTTCCCAATCCTACTGAGTGCTTCCCTTTAGAGTGGGGCTAGAGCCAGACAAATGTCTACCCTTAACCCCAGCTCCGGTTGTGTAAACATCAGTGACAGGGACACACTGATTAGGCTAGCTAGCGGGAGGGAGGGTGTTCCCTGTGGCTGTCCCAGGAGGGTGGCTTGGAATCTGGTTTCCTATTTAAGCTCTGGCCTGCCAGGAGCCGGCCTGCTTGGTGGCCTGATGGCCGTTCACTGCCTCATGGGAATGAGGCTGCATGGGGTTCAGGAGGCTGCCCTTCTTCCCTCCCTGGAGGGGACGTGGGGCTGGAAGCCCAGGGGGCTGCAGGCGCAGGCACGGGCCAGGGGTCAAGGAGAGACAGAACCCCAAAAGGCAGCTTCCTCAGGGAACCCACATCTCCTCAGCTGGGTAGCAGGCCCTTCATTGGGGAGCTGTGGGGACAAGGCCTGGGGGCACCCTCCTTAAACAAGGCTTGGAGTACAGTCATGGGACAGATCGGAGAGTATCGGGAGGTGTGTGAGCCAGAGCCAGGCCAGGGTCTGGAGGGTCCCCAGCCAATCCGTGCAGGGAGGGACTTTTATAAATGTTGAGCCCCTCCCTGCTCTGGAACATTGGGATGACAACACTGGGGTTTAGGTCGGAGGGAGTAACTTCTAGAAGATGAAGAATGCGAGTGGGAGGGCCCATCGCTGGGCACTACTCAGTTAATTCCCATAGCAACTGTGCCAGAGTGTTGTGACCTCCTTTCACGTCACCCTGGCTATCCAGCAACTGGGCAGCTGCTTGGGGTCGGGGCTACATGAGGCACTAGGGGCATGCGGCACTCCTCTGTCTCCACACTTTCACCAGTAGGTAGGAAAAAGGGACACAGTGTTCAAAGAATATGACCAGTTGGTCACAGTCTCCCACTTATTAGACACAGGGGCCATGCTTCCAACCCAGGTGACCTGATTCCAAAGTCCACCTGGCCCTTGAACAAGCCCTGGCTGCAAAGGGCAGGTAGGTGCTGTGGGAGGTCTGAAATAGTCTTCCCTAGAGGCCCTTACTCTGGAGGTAAAGAAACAGCAGAGTCCTAATGTTTGTAAGGTCTAGTGATATTTTCACTCCTAATTGCTCCAAAGACTCCATATTTGAAGAAAGAAAAGCAGCTTTGGCCAAGCAAAGACCAATGATGGGCCATGCCATGCCCAGCCTGGCCTCGGAGCTCCCGCCCCACCAATGCAGCCCTGGCCTGCTCTTTTAGACATACGGAGAGGGCAGATGTGATCTCTTGGGCTAGAATCATGGAAGCCTGAAGCCACTGGGTAGAGGGCCTTCATGGGCCAGAACTACATCTTGCTGGCATCTGAGCTGGCCAGAAAAGGGCAGAGTACCCAAGGATACACCTCTATAGTTACTCCCCTTCCAAAGCAAATACAGGCACCCCTTGGGGGATGGCTTCCAGAACCTCTGCAGATGCCAAAGTCCAGGATTCTTAAGTCTCTTCTACAAAATGGTGTGTTCTCTGTATGTAATCTGTGTACCTCCTGGAAGCCACCTCTAGGTTACTTATAATACCTAATAAATGAATACCGACAAGAGAAAGTCTATGTGTTCAGTACAAGTGCAGTTCTTTTTTTTTTTTTGTTTTTTTGAATGCTTTTGATTTGCAGTTGGCTGACCTGCAGACAGGGATCCTGTGGGTACAAGGGCGGACTGCATAGGTCTTGCTTACTTGTTTGTCAATTTTATTGACAAATGGAGTCTGTCTGGCTTCCCATCTAATTGAGACTTGGAGGTAGACAGAGACCTTAGGAAATTCTCAAGCCCATAGCCTTTCCTTCCACTAGGGTAACTCATTTCTAATTACCATTTATTTATTTTGAAAGCCTCTTCAAATGACTCCATAAACTTCCCTAGAAATGAGGTCAGGGTGTTTTTGACCACTGCAGCCAAGAACCTTCTGAGTGCAGCCCTGCATGCTGACCACGGAAGTCCGGGGCACCTCACCTGCCTTCTTCCTTCCCTGGGGAATGCTAGTCCACTGCTCTACGCCCTCCCTCCCTGGGGCCTGGCAACTCCTTCAATCACTGCTTTCCTTCTGATAATCCTGACTGACCAAAGATGTCTACTGACAGTTTCCAATAAGCTCTAAAAACTTGGCCCTCAGCCAGGCATGGTGGCAAACGCTTGTCATCCCAGCATTTGGGAGGCTGAGACAGGAGGATCACAGTTCGAGGACAGCCTTAGCTACTTAATGAGGCCCTTTGCAAGTGAGTGAGACCCTGTTTCAAAATAGGGCTGGTGGTGTAGCTCGGAGGTAGAATGTCCCTAGGTCCCATTCCTAGTACCACAAAAAACAAAAAAACAAAAACAACAAAACAAAAAACCAAAACAAAAAAACAAAAACTTGGCTCTCTGTACTAGAATTTCTTCTCAGTGAGACACCAAGATGATTTTTAGATGAATTACAAAAAATACAAACAGAATGTTCTTGTGAAAGCTCATTAAACACATAAAACAAATAGGTTCCTTCAGCACCCAGGCCACGGGGCCGCAGGGGCGCTTCCCGGCTCGCTGCTCACTGGGCGCTTCGCACCTTGGGTGGCTACAGAACCACACAGAGCCTTGTTCCTGCCTGGCCTCAGCTCAGGGCTCAGAAACCCACATGTCTGCTTTTCATGTTAAAAGCAAAACTGCCTCAGAGGGTACGTTTCTGGAATGATTTATAAATATATCCATCTATTAAGTTTGAAACATTAACTGCTTATTTTTAAGTGATTTCTTAGTGAGAGGAAAGCATTTTCTTTACTATTGTGCAAGCTATCAAAACAACAGGTCTGAGCTGGGTGTGGTAGCACAGGCTCATAATCCCAGCATTCAGGAGGCAGAATCCGGAGGATCACTGCTGGTTTGCGGCCAGCCTCAGCTGCTTAGGGAGGCCCTTTGCAACTCAGTGAGACTCTGTTTCAAAAAAAAAAATAAAACAGACTAAAAATAGGACTGGGGGTGTAGCTTGGTGGTATAATGCCCCTGGGTTCCATCCCCAGTACTGCAAAAGAAAACAAAACAAAACAAAAAAAAAAAAAAAAAACAAACAGGTCTGACCTGGAGCCCTCCATGCCTGCGCCATCATCACTGTGAGCCCTGCTAAGTCTATGCCTTTCATTCACCTTGGAGATCACGCAATCTTACCAAGATGGCACGATTCCTGGCATTGCACTGATGAGGACACAGGACATTTATTGCTGACAATCTGAGTCTTCTGTGGGAAGGCACCCACCAGGCACAGGGTCACAGAGGGAGGACAGAGGCTTTCTCCTTGCCCCTTTCAGGAGGTCAGGCTTCCAGGTTCTTTCCTGAAAAGAGCTGACGAGGCCAACTCTGGACAGTGCTCCCTGCTTGGATTCTTTTTATTAAATTATTAATTGATTAATTTTTGTGGTAGTGGGGATTGAACCCAGAATAATTCTACCTCTGAGCTATATCTCCAGCCCTATTTTACTTATTTATTTGTTTGTTTCTTTGTTTGATTTTGCAGTACTGGGGATGAAACCCAGGGGCATTGTACCTCTGAGCTATGCTCTCCAGTCTCAGCTTCCCAAATGCTGGGATTACGAGTGTGTGCCACCACGCCCAGCTTATTTTTTATTTTGAAACAGAATCTCACTAAGTTGCTCAAGGACTTGCTAAATTAGAGAGTTGGCTGTGAACCTGTGATCCTCTTGTCTCAGCCTTCAAATCTGCTTGAATTATTGGGATCATAAGGAGCCAGGCTACCAAGCCAAAACTGCTCTAGAGTAGACTTGGCTCAGGACCACATGGTTTGATATTGATTACTGTAAAGTATTCTTGCATATATATCAAACTACCCCACGAAGACTTTCCCAGCCAGACTGAAAAGCAAAGTCTTAACTCTCCCACTGAGCTCTTAGGACAGTAGCCCTCGGTCCACAGGAGACAACCTGCCTGGCACCAGAGGGCAGCAAGGGTGAGCAAGGGCCATTCTTCCTCTGTGGCTCAGGTCTGTGGAGGGGCTCAGACAGTCTTCTCTTTGCAATCTGTCTAGACAGGTGCAGCAACACAAGACAGGCAGAGGGCATCTGTGCATCTTAGGAGCACATGCATCCTCTGCATTCCTCACTTACTCATTTGTTTGTTTCTTTGTTTGATTTTGCAGTACTGGGGAGGAAACCCAGAGGCACTGTACCTCTGAGCTACGCCCTCCGGTCTCAGCTTCCCAAATGCTGGGATTTGGCAAAGAAAACCAACAACCTAGAACTGAGTTTCTCTTAGGCTCAGGAGCAGAGGGCTTGGGCTAGGTTTCCTCACTGTGCTCGTGAGCTAAGAAGTTGTGCCCGAACAGCTAAAAAGTGTTTGCTAACTTAGAATTAGATTCTAAATTATATAACAGCTAAAATATTACAGCTACTATTGCTTGAGTGCTATTAAGTACCAAACAAAATGCTGGATACTTGCTATACTTCAATTTGATCCTCCCCCAAATCTTAAAACCTACTGTATTGATAAGGAAAATGAAACTCATGAAGGTTCAATACTTTGCCCAAGGCCTACATCTCATGGTGGCAGAGTCGAGATTTGGCTTCCGTTCAGCTCACCTATAAAAGCCCTCGCGTGTCACCTCTCAGTGACTGCTCCCTAAGTCTTGCAACAGGTCATGCACTACCCCCAAAGCATGCCATTCCCAGCCAGGCTCCTGCTCGTTTGGTCCTCACCTGCTCTGAAGAGAGCTCCGGCGGCATAGTGCATGGCCAGGGCGTGCACGAGCTGCCTGGCGGTGGTGAAGATGGGTCCTCTTTCAAACACCGAGAAGGAGAGGGGGGTGTGGTCTGAGGCGAGGTACAGCTTGAGGGATGCGTGGATGCTGACGAGCAGACTCACTGGCTGTATCACCAGTTTCCGTAACTTCACCGGATTCACCAAGGCCGAGGCATGCTGTCTCACCTGCACCGGCAAGACCTGTTTGCCAGCCGAGAGTGGTGGGAGGCCAGCGGCCAGCCTGCTGTGAGGTAGGTAAGTGTCAAACAGAGTTTTGATGTAGTACACAAAAGTGTCTTCCACATACAAGCGGGCAGGCTTCAACTCGAAGCTGCACTCGTTGATGTCAAGCAGGAGGCTCCTGCCCTCACTCAGGGTGACGCAGAGCTTGATGAAGCAGCTCTCCTTGTATTCCTCCAAATCTTTGCTGGAGGCCAGCAGAGTCTGTGCTTTGGAACACTGAGTGGGTTCTGTTTTTTCACCTTGGCAGACCAGGACGGCGAAGTGGAAATTGGACTTGTTATAGAGCTGGTTGTCCAGCTGCAGGTCTCCGCAGTAGAGCTCCACGTGGTAGAGCTGGGGCAGGGCAGCAGTGGGCTCCTCCCCAGGGAGGCTGCCAGCCCTGGGGGCCATGTGCAGGAACACGTTGTCCAGGGTGAGCCGCAGAAGCTCAGAGGATGCCTTGGGGTGCGTGAGGTCATCCGACACGGCCAGGCTCAACTGGGTGATGAACATTTTTAAGGTAAAGGTCTTCTCCAGAGTCCTAGAGGAGAAATGGAAAGGAGCATCAGCCTCGCTTTTCTTTCTTCCTTCGTTTTAATGACAGTGCCTTATTAAACACCTCCTGATGGGACATCAGATTCTCATAAGAAACAAAAAAGAACTCAACTTTCAGTACATCGTGTCTGGACAGAGCCAGCCACACTCCAAGAGTATTGGGAAATGTTCCCGATGGGACTATTACAAGTTCCTGTCATGTTTCGCTGTGTGTTTCCCTTATCAACACCAGATTTTACTTCAGAATCCCTCTTGTCTTTGTGCACTAATTCTCTGTCATAATGATCACAAGGCAGAACGATAAATAAAATAACTAAGACTCTCTTGGTTAAAAATGCAAGGCAAGTCGAAGGGTAAGCCTGGACCTGGCACTAACCCCCACCCCGCCCGCAGCCTCTGGCCTGCCTGTCCTGCCCACCCCCCAGGCGCTGCGGCACCCTGCGCTCCCCTGCAGAGACCCGCACTCCAGCGATGGGCCCTGGCCTACAGCATCTTTTGTGTCATTACAGCTCATAAGTGTGCTGTTACCTTTCTTCTCTTAGAGAACCCTTCTGCAGATCCACTAACTCTCCTGGCTACCACTCATGTTTGTGATCCCTTTCCATAAAACGCTCCAGTGTCTCCCACACACGTGGTCTCCTATTCTCCTTCTCACCTCTCTGAAGTTGGCCACAAGCTGGCTTCTGCCCCACCACTGTGCCATAACAACTTGTCAAGGCCACCAGTGACTTCCGTGTGGCTAGAGCGCAGGCTGGACTTTCAGGTTACGAATGGCATTTTATGTTAAGCAACTTCCTCCTCCTAGACACACGCTCTTTAGGTATCCTCCCCAGATCTTCTCTGGTCACTCACTGTTGTCACACTGTGCTTCCTCCTTCTCTCCCAGACTTCTTAAACTGAGGGTACTCACTGAGGCTCGGCCCATGGTCCTCTTCTCTTCCCTGCCCCCATGACCTCGCTGGGGGTTTTGGCCAGGCTCATGACTTGAAGCCCTGCCAATATGCTGATGCCCAGAACATCCAGTGGCTCTGACATCTAACTGCCTGTCTACATCGCCACTTCACTTAGCGTTGGGATCTGGACTGTCCCCTGAAGAGTTCATGTGTCAGACAATGCAGCAACACGCAGAGGCGCGGAGACTGGATGACAAGGGCGCTGGCCTCTTCGTGGGTTGGTCCACTGGATGGATTGACAATCTGAATGGACTAATGGAAGGTGGTGAAATGACTGGCAGGTGGGGCGTGGCTGGAAGGCATGGCCTTGGCCTCTTTCAATCCCTAGCCCCTTCTTCACTGTCTGTCTGTCTCTGCTTCCTGGCTGCCATGCGCTAAACACCTCTCTCCCACATGCCCTTCCAACATGATACTCTGCCTCACCAGGACCACAACATCAGTTGGCTGATCATGGACTGAACCTTGTAAGGCCAAAGTAAATGTTTCTTCCTCTAAATTGTTCTTGTCAGGTATCTTGGTCATAGCAATGAAAAGCTGACTAGCTCAATGTCAGCTCAATGTACCATGTCTGTAACCGAACAAGATCCTGATCCTCTCCCTCTGCCACCACAGTTAATGGCAACTGCATTCTTCACTTGCTCAGCTCAAACGTTTTGGAGTCATTCTTACTGCTTTCATTTTCAGCCTTTTCCCAGTGTGTCAGGCACACCCACTGGCTTTTCTTAAAAGTATATCCAGACCCTCCACTGGCATTGCTGTGTCTAAGCTACACGTGTCTCTAGTGTGAATAACCACGAGTCTCCTAACTAAATAGCTTCCTGCTCGAATCTACCCTCACTTTCTAGAATCCACCTCAACAAAGCAGCCAATGTCCTTCTAGAGATTAAGTCACATGTACTTTCTGTTCAGAGTGCTCCAATGATTTTCTCGTTTCACTTAGAATTAAGCACAGCTCTTACAGTGGCCTTCATGGCCCCCTGCCACTTGTCGCCTTACTTCCAAGCCCTCTGTCCTGTTCACTGCTACTCCGACCAACCCCACAGGGCCAGGCTAGCCCCCGCCTGCTCTCCTCTATGCTAGGATGCCACCACAGGCCTGGAACTGCCTTGGGTCTGGAAAGCGCTTCCCTCCGAGGCCCCCATTACTTGCCACCTTGCTGCGTTCAAGTCTGTGTTAAATGTCAGCCTCTCAAGTGTGGCTTCTGTGCCAATTTTTTCAGAACTACTCTTTCCCTGTCCCTAGGCCCCCGCACTCCTGGCCCCTCTTAGTGGGCTCTGTTCTGTTCCCTGTAGAATGCTGACCTACTATACCATAAAAAATTCCTTTTTTAAATTAGGTTTATTCTCTGAATGAGCTTCTCCCAGTCCATACAATAAGAATGTAATTTCAAGGGGGGACTTTGGTCTCTTGTTCACTGATGTAGCTCTGTCCTTATAGCAGCACCTGCATTCAGTAAGCAGTTAAGAAATATTTGCTGAGTAAATGAATCAAAGAAATATAAGTAGATACTAGTAACTGTTCTAATTTCTACCTTCAAATGTGTGGGTTGTGAGTATAGTCATTAACGTTTATGCTCTTGATAAAATGATTCTGAAACTATTGTGAAGGCTGAAATTTTTGTGTTATAAAATTTAAAATTTTAATGCACCAGGCGTGGTGGTGCATGCTTGTAATCCCAGCGTTTAGGAGGCTGAGACAGGAGGATCGCACAGGTTCAAAGCCAGCCTCAGCTACTTAGAGAGGCTCTCAGCAGCTTAGTGAGACCCTGTTTCCAAATAAGGTATAAAATAGGTCTGGGAGTATAGCCCAGAGGGAGAAAAGCCCCTGGGTTAAAAAAAAAAGTCGCCAGTTCTGTTATGTTGTTTTTATTTTTTCTTGTTTTCTTTAGTTGTACTGGGGATTGAACCCAGGACCATCTACCTCTGAACTACATCCCTACCTAGCCTTACTCATTTATTGATACTAAGGATGGAACCCAGACGCATTTTATCTCAAAGCTATACCCAGTCCTTTTTTTGTTTTGAAACAGGGCCTCGCTAGGTTACTAAGAGTCTTGCTAAGTTGCTGAGGCTGGTCTTAAACCTGCAAACCTCCTGCTTCAGCCTCCAACATACTTGGATTACAGGCTTATGCTACTGTGCCCAGCTCTGTTATATTATTAATATTTTACAAAAACTTTGGGCAATGAAAACAATACAATTTATCTAACATTGTTTGAAATATTATAAATTCAAATTAGCAGGGTCCAAACTAATGAGTTCTTAGCCATACATGAGAAGCAAGAAACTTTTTTTCTTAAAAGGGCTTAAATAAATATACAAAACTCAGCATTAGTTTACATTTTAATTTAAATTATTTTTGGTTATAAAATTTATTAAATAAATGCTTATAATCCCACATATATTAACAATTTTGATTGTTTCCTTTCAGTCTTATTTCAAAGAATTTCATATATCTATATAAGCTATATAATGTGTGTGCACATTTATATGCATGTGTCTATATATGCAGATGACATATAATTAGGATATTAATATATTCAATAATATATTTTGCTTGTTTTGCTTTAGATTATATCACATGTTTTTTCTTTATCCTAGTCCTTTAAAATTCTATATCACTGCCAGGTGTGGTAGAACACATCTGTAATCTCAGTACTTGTGAGGCTAAGACAGGAGGATCATAGATTCAAGGCTAGCCTCAACTTAGTGGGGACATTAGTAACTTATTGAGACTCTGTTTCAAAATAAGAAATAAAATAGGACTTGGGGAATAGCTCAGAGGTAAAACACTCTTGGGTTCAATCCCTAGCACCACAAAAAAACAAATCCTATGTTATCTATTTTTTGTGATGTACCATTTACTGTACATTTATGTATCACTCATTTCCCCTCTGAGGTGTGTTTATACTCTGAACATTTTGCCACTATAATTAACAATGTAATATCTTTCCATGTATATTGTGGACACTTCTTTAATTATTTCCTTAACTCTTTTTTTTTTTGGTGGTACCGGGGGTGGAACCTAGGTGCTTTTCTACCTCCAGGCTATACTGCCAGACCTATTTTATACTTTATTTGGAAACAGGGTCTCCCTAAGTTGCTGAGCGCCTCACGAAGTAGCTGAGGCTGGCTTCTAACCTCTGCGATCCTCCTGTCTCAGCGCTGGGATTATAAGCGTGCACCATTACGCCCAGCCTTTCCTTTACTCTTAAAATCATAAAACTCTTAACAGTGGAATTTCTAAGCCAAAGGCATTTTAAAGCCCTTACTGCCTATTGTTAAAGTGTTCTTCAGAAAGCAGCACCACTTCATACTTCACCCGGACTGTCTCTGTCTGAACATCCTTGTAAGTTGGATGAAAAGTCTTTTCTTTAAGCTCCCATTTCTTTGATCACTTGTATTTTTTCTTCCTAGAAATTTCTGCTTATGTCTTTTACATTTATTTTTGTTTGGGGAAGAAAGAGAAATCTTTATATTGTTCCTATTGAATTATATGAGTTCTTTTGAGTTAAGGCTATTAATTCATGTTTTTAAAAGTTGACTACAAAACTCAAGTCAAAGGGAAGGGAGAAAATGTAGCTCTAAAACGTGCATTTATATTTGAGGTAGCTCTAGTTACTAAGTTAAATTTCTAGGTTATCACGTGAATATAAAATGTTAGCTTATATTTCATGCTAATAATTATCGTGAAACTCTGAGGTGCACTTATTAATTTGCAAATTAGTTTGTTAAACTTATCACAGCAGAACTGGAAGTGGGAGCCAAGAAAGATGGTATATTGCTATCTACTATAGATAGGCATGAGTTAATGCTGATTGCTAGATCCTTACTTATGGATTATACAGTAATTAACCAAAAGCTTTAGTATGCATAAGGGAATGACAAAGAATGGGAAATAGTAAGTTTCAGCTTTATAGTGGAAAAGTTTACTATACTGCTACTGCAAAGTAATTAAACGTACCTGTTGGTATTGGTTAAAATAGGTCCTGCTTTTCCTTCTGGGGCCAAGGTGATGAAGACTGTGCCACACTGATGGACAATGTCTACATACACATAGCCAAAGCCCGTGAGGAACACGACCTGCAGAAAGAGTATTCGGGATCTGATTCAAAAGAATTAACACTACTGAAATGGTGGACTTCAGTCCTGGAAATGCCTCCACTTCTGATTCAATACCACAAACACTTCCTGGTTGTATTTCTTTGTATTCATATGTACAGGCTGACTTAAAATGAAAAAAAAATCAAATCCAGATTTTTCAATATCCAGCTGTAAGGTTCACAGAAAAAAAAAATGATGGATGACGGAGCATGAGTGTCTTCATTCTCTGCTTCTCTGGAATTGGCAACTAACCGTACATAGGCTGGAGCCTGGCCATGAGGCCAGCTTCATGTGTACATATGAATCTCAATGGAAAAATCCCCAAAGTTCAGAACTTGAAATGCAATGTGCAGAAAATGGTTAGGCTTCTAAGTGTTCACTTACTACTTCAGTAGTGCCCTTCCATGCAAAGCACAAAAAACATAAACCCACTATTAATCCTCCCAAGGTTCCTCAAATAATTTGTAAGAAGAATTTTAGATAATTTTAAGAGTCAAAATTAATTTTTTTTTCCATGAGAAGGTAGACTAAGACTTTAAAAAAAACAAAAACAAACACCACTATCTCAGAAGCCAGGTGCCAGGCCGGCAGAACAGATGTCCTTTCAGTGTTAAATACCAATGTTGCTTAAATGGATAAATATTTGAAAACAGAACAGAACTATGTGAAAAACGACTCTAAGAACACCATGTTCACAGCCAGGATTACCTGAGGGAGAGGGCAAGAACTTCCTTGTGCTTGGGAAAGTTGATTCTGATTATTTGTAATATCAATTCAGTCTAAATCTGGGACCTTTTTATTATTGTTAGGACAGCAAATAAAAGAAGAAAAACTGACAATTCCTGGGTGAAGGAACAAAGCTAGGTGCTTACTTGACAAATAATGAACATTTTCTAATCGTGACCACATGAAGAGGTGCCACAGATTTACATGGCCCCACAGACTTACATTTGGAAGCAATGTCAAGGTCACTGGGCTTCTTTCTGGCGCATCCTCTCCTTCCTCAGAACCCACCCATCTCCAGTATGCAGGGCACCTGGATGTCATCTCTGCTCCTCCCTCTGCTCCTTCCCTGCAGCCCAGCTACTATCACATCCCCAGCTCTGGTTGGCTGCAGCTCTTGCCTGCCATGCACCACTTCCTGTGCCTAGAACATACTCTTCCCCATACCAGTTCTTTCAAAATCATGTGCATCTTTCAAATACAACTTAAAGGATACCCTATTCCATTCTATTATCTTCCTCGGTTTGATACCTACTCCTACACTCTTTTTTTTTTTTTTTTGAATGGGGGTAGGATTGAACCCAGAGACATTTACCTCTGAACTATATTCCCAGCCCTTTTTATTTTTAAATGGAATTTCACTAAGTTGCTGAGGCTGGCCTTGAACCTGTGATTCTTCTGTCTTAGCCTCCCAAGTACTGGGATTACAGTATATACTACCATATCCAACTTCTTACATTCTAAAAGCACTTATACCAAGCCAGGTGTGCTGGTATATACCTGTAATCTGATTGGGAGGCCGAGACAGGAGAATCTCAGGTTCGAGGCTAGCCTCAGAAACTTAGTGAGATCCTCAACAATTTGGCAAGATCCAATTTCAAAATAGTGCTTTTCATTTTTTACCTGTTCAGCTGTAGAATGTCCCTGAGTTCAATTTCTAATACCAAAACAAACAAACAAACAAACAAACAAATATATGATGAGGATTGAGTAGGTACTGATTGCTAATAAGAGTAGTATTAATTGCTAATAAGAATAGCTTTACTTAGGCAAAACAATAAAATCCTTTTTCTCTGTGTCTGGGCTGACCTTGCCCTCTAAAAGCTGCCTGCTAGCTGATAGGCTGGTTGTCATAGCAACTAAGATAGGATGCAGAACACTGAATGCTAAAATTATTGACACCTAAACTTAAAGAAAAAAATTATACAGACCCTCACAACAAAAGTTTAGACTAAGTTAAAAAATGAAAAAGCAGGATACCTTGACCCAACATTGGTTATTAATGACACAAAAATAGTTAAAGCCTTATACTTAAAAAACTACATTCTTTTTTTTTTTTTTTTAGTACAAAACAAGCTTTCGACATAAAAAGTAATGGCTAGCAGACAGAGATAAAGGATGCTGAGCCTTACTCAAGGACACAGATGGTCAGTACAGGCTTTAAATTTTAGGAATAAGAATAAACAAAGAACAATGTGGGCTTTTAATTTCTACCATGCAGCCCCCTGACATGTTAAATAAGTGACATATTTTGATCATTGATAGCAGTCCTGTCAAAAAAGGCTAACAGAGATAACTGGTGGGCCAGCACCTGCTTTTGGTGGGAAATGACTATTGGCTAGCCAGGATAAGAGAGATAATACATTCCTATATAAAGGTTAGAATTAAAGGCAATAGTGTTCTATTTCTGAGATGCTCCATCATGTCTCTCTCTGACTTCGTGCTTCTCCTGCTCTGCCCCCTCCACCTCCTGCCTATAAAAATAAAACCTTGCTTACGCTTGCAGGAGAGTTCTGTTTTTATTTCTATATTAGTCCAGAATAAAGACCTACAGTAAAATCATCCCAAATTGTAAAAATATGTACTTAAAACACATTTCTATTTGATCACAAGTTGTATTACTTGTATAGTACAGTTATCTTTTTGTACCTGACTCAGTCACTAGATGAGTCAATTTGTTATATCTGTGCTCTCTATGGACATGTCTCCCAAATGGATTGTTCTGCAAAAAATATTTGTTTTAAAGGAATCCATATCCTAAATGTGCTTTATTTGTTCAAAGGTAAGACTGAACTTGAGTATGATCAATTTTTTAATTAAGCTGGGTGTGGTGCATACATGTAAATCCTAGTACTTGGGAGGCTGAGACAGGAGAATCACAGGTTTGCAGCCAGTCTCAGCTACTTAGTGAGGTCCTACACAACTTAGTGAGACCCTGTTTCAAAATAAAGAATAAAAAATAGGGCTGGGGTATACCTTTGGGGGAGAATGTTCTTGGGTTCAATCCCCAGTACTGAAAAAAATTAGAATTAAAATCCCTCAGCTTAGAAATCTAAAACACAATTAATATTCTTGAGAAACATTCCCATTTATAAAAAAATCCATTTTTTATGACATAAAAGTAAGCAAATTGCTTTTTTACTAGGTGAAAAAATACAGGATTATTCATTTGGCATAAACCATTTTAAGGCTCTCTTTTGCGCTCTCTCTCTCTCTCTCTCTCTCTCTCTCTCTCTCTCTCTCTCTCCTTTTCTCAGGGACCATTACTTCAGTACATAACCCAGACTTTTAGTAGATACTGCTAAAATCCAGAACCAGTATCCCTCAAAGGAGGGAAGAAGAAGACCATAATAGGAAAACATTTATTGTTCTGTAATGCTCTCCAGGCATTATGAAATGAGGACACCATACTGTTCTGAGATATTGAGACAAAGCAAGTTGACAGTTTCTGTTAACCACCTAGAGACTTGGAAGCAAGCAGATTAACCCAAACTTTCAAGGTTCTTCTTCTGGCCCAAATCCTGGACTATGAAGTGAGATTTTGCTGGGCATCCCCTTTCCCCCACAGAGAGAATGGAAGAAACAGACTTGTGTCCTTTTAGGTGTGGGGTAATAACTCATAGCTCTAAACCTCTTTTCAGTGTGGCTGTGGCAATTAGGAGGGATCTGATGGTTTTTTTCTTTTTCTTTTTTTTTCTCCTCCCCCTTCTCCTCCTCCTCTTCCTCTTCCTCCTCCTCCTCTTCCTTCTCCTCCTCCTCCTCCTCCTCCTCCTCCTCCTCCTCCTCCTCCTCCTCCTTCTTCTTCTTTTCTTCTTCTTCTTTTTTTTGCAGTACTGGGGACTGAACCCAGCCACATTCTGCCTCTGAGCTATAACCCCAGGCCCATTTTATTCTTTATTTTGAAACAGGGTCTCACTAAGTTACAAAGGGCCTCACTAAGTAGCTCAGGCTGGCTGTGAACCTGCAATCCTCCTGTCTCAGCCTCTCAAGTACTGGGATTAAAAGCATGTGCCAACATGCCTTGCTGTTTTGATGATTTGATTGTTCAATAATTCCGTCTATTCTTGATAAACACCTAATAATTCACAAAGAATCAGTTACCAGAGAAAGAAAACTCATGCACTCAAGTTGCTCAACAGCTTAGTGGTAAAAAAATAAATAAATAAACCAAGTGCACAAAAAAATGAGACAAAAACTACTGTTCCAGAGCAGAAGCGAGCACAGTGCTGCTCCCTCTTGGGTACCAGCCATCCTGGTCTGTGTGAATGCCACTAAAGCAATGATTTTACGTCTGTTTTCTTTAGTGCTTATAACCCATGCCTGATACTCAGTAAAGATAAGGCAGATAACCTGAAGGAACATTTTTTTTTTGTGTGTGTGTAGTACTGGGGATGAAACCCTTCTACCTCCAGGCTATACTCCCAGACCTATTTTTTATTTTATTTGGAAACAGGGTCTCCTAAGCCAGCGAGGTTGGCTTTGAACCGGCACGATCCTCCTGTCTCAGACTCCCAAGCGTGAGGATTACAAGCGTGTACCACCATGCCTGTCATTAATGAACATCTTGAAAGGTGGCTCCTGTGGCACAGACTTCTGATGTCCACGCTTACTCTTGACCAGCTCCCTCCTCCTTCCTGTAGAGAGCAGTATTAAATCCCACACTTGCCTTAGTTGTGGCCATGTGACTAGCTTGGGCCAATGAGCAAGCCCTCACATGCATTACTTTGAGCCTACCATGGAGGAGCCACTTTCTCTACTGCTGCAGAAACTGCCTAAAGGATTTTGGTTCCAGATCAGAGGTTGGTCAAATCTGGTTCACTACCTCATGTCCACAAGATAGTTGTACTGGAACAGAGCACTGCTTTTTCTGTATACATTGGCTCCATCTAAATAAAAGGGATATACTGTGACAGAGACTATACTGTCTACAAAACCTAAAATCCTATCTAGATTGCAAAGAAAAGTCTGGGGATTCCTGCTCTGAGAATAATGGTAGACTGGTTGTTACACAATCTATGAGCTGTTCATCCAGTATTTGTGCCCTTCTGTAGCCCCTTCCTTGACTGACTTTGACCTTGGCTTTGTGAGTTTCTTTGGCTACCATGACATCAAATAAGATGGCAAATAAGAATCCTGAAAAAGTTTGCTTATTGGGGTACCCTCCTGCTCGCCTGTGAGGAAGTCTAGTCTAGCCTCCTGAAGGAAGAAAGACCACGTGGTGAGAAAGCTGTGTAGCCTTCCCAGATGCATCCCTCGGCCAACCACTGAAGAACACACAGGCTCACTCAGTCAATCCCAGAATCCTAAGAAGTTGTGAACTGTTGCTGTCTTAAGCTGCTAGGCTTTGGAGTAGATACAAGATGACAAAGCCTCTATCAGTCTGGGTCCTAGAGTGAGCATGCAGAAGAGAGTCCCCTAACAATAAGCACTGGGTATGTAGTATGAATACGAAATAAATCAAGGATTATGATATGCTGTATAACCTACATAACACTTCTAATACTGACATTGGTAATAGAAGTAGAGTTTTAGTAAAAACCAAAAATAGGATGCCTTGGCTTAGTAGTAAAATTGGACATGGAAATTAAGCTACAAAAATGGGGATACTCATTTTGAACTGTCAAAGCATTTAGTAAAACTGTTGCCTAAAACTATTGGGGAAGTAGATCAAAAACTAATAAATCTGTAGCTCTAGTCGATAAAGTTTGAAGTAGTGTTGGTTGCTGTTGGCTATATGTAATGTAATCATAAAGAAGAGATGAGTCCAGGAAAGAACTGGCCAGGTTACAAACAAAAATGAAGAATAGAGAGATTCCAGAGATACTAGGCCTTGCAAGCCTGTAAGTGTCTTAAAACTTGCTGCGGATTGTTAATGCTCCCCCTGTATTTACATGGCAAAAATCCCCCCGACACGCAGATGATGCTATTAGGAGTACCCTTGTAAAAGGAACTAAGGAAGGCCCTCACTCCAAACACTTGAGGTTACAATGAAAAGATGACCATCTGTGAGCCAGGACATGGGGCCTCACCAGATACTGAATCTTCTGGTACCTTGAGCTTTGACTTTCTAGATGACAGAACAGTGAGAAACAACTTTTTTTTTTTGTACTGGGGATTGAACCCAGGGAAATTCTACTTCTCAGCAAGATCCTTAGCCCAATTTTATGATTTATTTAAAAATGGGGTCTCACTAAGTTGCCGAGACTGGCCTTGAATCTGTGATTCTCCTGTTTCAACCTTATTATAGGTGTGTACCACTTTACAGGTTATTATAGGTGTGTACCACACTGTGCCTGGCTCTATAGTTTTTATAAACTACCCAGTGTATGATATTCTGTTATACTACCCTAAACAGACTAAGATAAAGCCCTAACCAGCAAAATAATAATATCAGAAAGCCTTTAGATATGAAGGCAGATTAATATTGAGCTTTAGTACTGACTACAGGTATTATACTCAACATGAAAACTTTTCAACTGTTAAGCTGACAAAGGAAAAAAATTCAGATTAAGGGTTTAATTTTCCCATAAAACTTTCTTAAATCCAAAAAGATATAAGGAAGCAAGATAGTGAAGAAATATGTCTTAGAAAGGACCAGGGATATGGCCACTGGCATAGGGGACACCCTGGAATCAAGTAGGTAAGAAGTCTGTTGAATTGATGAAAAATTAATACTGCCCGAGATACTCGTGGACTAATAGGGACTATGATTACTTGAAACGCAATACAAGCTTCAGGTAGCGAAGAAAGATTGCCCAGAGGCCAATCCAGAAACCTCAAGAACAAAAGCACACGAGTAGAAACAGGGCTCATTCACATACTGCATTTTGCTTCTGGGCTATAAATCCTATGCAGACATGTACCCAGAATGTAGAGTTGTGATGGGCAAAAGGCTGACAAGTGTCTCATTCTTTCCTTTTCCAAATTGGAGAAATCATTACTGTTATTCTGTCCTAGGGGACAGCAGGAAGAGAGGGAGCTAATGAGTTCCTCGGTCTGCAGAACAAAAGGAGCCATATCCAGAGCGAGCATGACGCAGCAGCATGGATTCCAGTGTGGTGTAGTGACAGGTTAGAACCTTGAGAGGGTGGACATTTGTTTGTTCTAAGTATTTGGGAAAAAATGAGTTAAATGACTGAGGGCCAGGGGGATTTTATTTTGTTTTTTGCTTTTGATCACAGAATATTCCAGCCAGTCCTGAACCATGTCATTATTTAGTTCTGTCCTACTTCCTTCACTTCACACTACTAGTATGGGATGTGCATGGAAGGTTCTAGGCAATCTATAGTAAGATACTCCTGTTTTAACCATAAAACATATCTGGGGATTTCTGTCCTTTGTCTTTTGAGGCTGTGTTGGAGTACTTTGATCAGTGACGGTCTCTACCTTATCTGTCTTACCTACTGTGAGTATAAGAATATCATTCCAACCAGGTGTAGTGGCGCATGCCTGTAATCCTGGTACTTTGGTGGCTGAGCTAGGATTTCAAGTTTGAGGTCAGCCTCACCAACTTAGTGAGACTCTTAGCAACATAGTGAGATTTTTTTTGTTTTTGTTTTATAACAAAAAATAAAAAAGGCTGGGGATGTAGCGTGGAGGCAGAACGCCTCTAGGTTCAATAAAGGGCTAGTTAGGCATTTTATTGTGTAGCTGACTTTTGGCTAAAACTACCTTTTTTCATAAAAAATTCACCCCTTATTTTGGGAAGGAATAAGCTTAAACTCTACTACTTATATCTCCATGTAAATAGTTTATAAAAGAACATCATGACTAGGAAAACCATGATATGCAAGAAAGACTTAGTCTTTGAAGAGAAGTCTCCATGTGAACTCAGGGACTGACCTGTGATCTGTTTTAAGCCATCTGATGGACTGCAGAGCCATCTCTGGGCTACACTCTGTTTTAGGAATCACTTTAGTAGTAGTTATGGACTCAGACTTGGGGGCGGAGAGGCTGACAATGGAGAAACCTTTTAAGAAGCTACTGCTAAAATCTGGGAGCAAGATGGTAACCACAGGCCTGAAATAGACCCTGATTACAGAGAAGTGACAGATTCCAGACGTTTCAGAGGTATCTCAGACAGAAACTGGTGACTTACTGGACGTGGGAGGAAAAGAGAACAAGGAAGGCCTTGCGATGTGGTAGGAAGCAGCCAGGCTCGGCAGCCAGAGAGTCCTGGGTTTGAACCCCACCTCTAGTCACGCTGTGCAAGATCACCACTCTGAGCTCCAAGTGGCATCTTCTTTGAAGGATATGACAGACACTGATTGCAATACTTTTAGAGTGCTTGAGATAAACAGTACCCAAAGTAGACAAGCGTGGAGGCACCTGTTTGTAATCCCAGCATTCAGGAGACTGAGACCTGAAGATCGCTTGTTTGCGGCCAGCCTCAGCTACTTAGCCCCTCCGCAACTCAGTGAGACCCTGTTTCAAAATAAAGAGTAAGTGCTGGGTGTGGTGGCGCATGTTTGTAATCCCCGCACTTGGGTGGCGGAGACAGGAGGATTGCGCTGAGCCGTGCTGGTTTAAGAGACCTTGTTTCCAAATAAAATGTATAAAATAGGTCTGGGACTGTAGCCCGGAGGTAGAAGGGCTTCCAGGAATCCCAGTACAAAAAAAAAAAAAAAAAAAAAAAAAAGAAAGAAAGAAAGAAAAATAAATAAAAATAAAAAATAGGGCAGGAGAAATAGCTCAGAGTTAGAATGTCCCTTGGTTCCATCCCCAGACATACAAAAAAAAAAAAAAAAGGTACTCAAAGTTCTTGAGATAAAAAAGGCTTTTAGTACAAATTTATATCAACATTTTTTTTTTTTTTTTTGGTGGTACTGGGGATGGAACCCTTCTACCTCCGGGCTACACTCCCAGACCTATTTTTCTTATTTTATTTGGAAACAGGGTCTCTTAAGCCAGCGAGACTGGCTTCGAACCCAGGTGGTCCTCCTGTCTCTGCCTCCCAAGCACAGGGATTACAGGTGTGCACCACCACACCCAGCTTTATCAACATCTTTTAAGGCTTTTGTACTGGACAAATAGTGATGACATTAACTAAAGCAGAGATTCTAGAAGCTAGGTTTGGAAAGTGATCATCTTGTTTTCAGACTTGATGAGTGTGAGGTGCCTGTAGGTCCTTCAGGTCCTCAGTGGGTTGCTGGAAAAGCACATTTGGAACTTAGGGATATGAGGGCCAGAGAGGGGTTATCTGAGAGAGAGAGAGAGAGAGAGAGAGAGAGAGAGAGAGAGAGAGAGAAGATGATAAACAGTAGCTAAGCTATGAAAAGAGAGGAAAAGAAAGGTTATGAATTTCTAAGATGAATAAAAAAGGAAAGGGTGGATAGGGATGAAAAGAAAACCAGTAGGTACTCTGGGTGTAATTTTTCCCTCTATATACTTTTTGAAAATCTTTTTAAAGGACTCCTTATTCCTGAGTATCCCTGGAAACAGTTGTGACTGAGCCAGAACAAACTGTAAACACACAGGAGACTGTAAACCAGGGCACTTGGCAGTCACCTGGAAGTAGGTGCCAATCTGCTGATATCTGTTCTGCCTCTGGTGTGGGCATGGGAGAAGGTGAACGAAGTAATCAAGAAGCCAAAATACTTATGCTACACACTTTCTGGATGAGATACTCACTTGGACTGATAACTTTGCATGTATAAAAATTTCTGGATGCAGGTTATAGATATCTCTGGAAATTACTATCTGTTGCTTTAAGCACAGGGCCAAGGGTTACCTCTGCATGCTGCGGACTGATCACATCTCTGTGTCCTGGCCCACCAAGGCACTTAAAGTAGCTCATGATGTTTTATTTTATTTTATTGGTGGTACTGGGGTTCCTGGAAGCCCTTCTACCTCCGGGCTACACTCTCAGACCTATTTTATATTTTTATTTGGAATCAGGGTCTTTTAAGCCAGCGTGGCTGGCTTCAAACCTGCGTGATCCCCCTGTCTCTGCCTCCCAACCGCGGGGATTACAAGTGTGCGCCACCACGCCACACCTGGCTCATGATATTCTTATAGATAACAAAATATCTTATACAGCTTGCATCCTTTAGAAGTACTTCTAGATGCATTTTCATATTTAAGAACTGTGGGCTAGACAACAGTACAACTTGGTGTGTTATAGCTGGCTGAACAGGTGTCCAGTGGTCCTCCACATTACAAAGGCCTTGGACTTTTCCTGTTTTATACATTTATTAATGACTTGGATAAACATGGATAAAGCATGCTCACCACATCTGCAGATGTCATATAGCTACTGTGGATACTTAATATGTTAGATGACAGCATCAGTTTTTTAAAAAGTAATTTCAAAAAGTTGGACTAGGCCAATAGCAACAAGACTCAAATTATTGGGGATAAATGTAAAGTTCTGTCATGGGGTTCAGAAAGTCAACTGCACAGCAAGTCATATGATAAAGACTCGAGGGATGTGGCTGACCACAAGTTCAGTAATAACAAACAGTCCAAACTTGTTAATAAAAAGCTAACTCAATCTTCTACTTTATTAATGGAAGCACAGGGAGGTAATAGCTGGTTAGACCACACTTGGAATACTGAGTGTAATTCCGGCTGCCAGATTTTTAATAGGGAACACAAAACACTGGTGTGTTCTGACACGGGTAACTGTGGTGATGGGTCTGGAAATCACATTTACTGAAGGAGTGATCCAAGGAACCAGAAAGCCTTGGCCTGGGTAAGGGAACACTCAGAGATGTTGATGCTGCCATCAAACACTCTCAGTGTGGGTGCGTTGCAGGGGAAGCCAGCAGCCTGTGATGTTCTAATGAGCAAAACAAGGGTAAAGACTGGATGCTCCTCAGAGATGGTTTTCTATAGGATTAGGAAGAAAGTCTTCTCTTATCATTACTGGAGTTGGCCGTGACTGGGACAGTGGACTTCTGAGATGAGATGTCATGGAAGGCATGCTTGCACAGGTAAAAGGGGAAAGCAGAAAACGTTTTCTAACCCGCGCTTTGACTGACTCTCAGGCACCAGGATCTGTGGTTGAGGCAAGACTAAGTTAGACAGTCAGGGACCTCAGCCAAGTGCAAAAAACCAGGACTTAGTGACCTGTGAGCAGATCCAGGTGCCAGCTTGACTCTGTGCAGTTGGAAGCTACCTTGAAGATTACTCTTTAAGCCTCAAACCTCTCATCAGTGAGTAAATATAAAAAATATTGCCTTAAGTATCTTAGAACCTTTGGTGGGCACAGTGTGGCCTGCAAAGTAATCCCAGTATTTGGGAGGCCGAGATGGGAGGATCACAGGTTTGAGGTTAGTCACAGCAACTTAGCAAGACTCTCAGTAACTTACTGAAATCCTGTTGGAAACTAAACAATAAAAATAAAAAGGGTTAGGAGTATAGGTCAAAGGTAGAATACCCCTGAGTTCAATACCAAGAATCCTCCCAAATCTTCAGATTTTTGTGACAATCTGAGGCTCTATCTTAGGACTTGTTACATATATTTAGGTATTCAAATCCTTGAAGGTAGAATTTATGCCTTATTTAGGAATAAGGTATATTGATAGAATCTCAATAAAATTATTTTGAGCAAACAAGAATGGATGCTGTGTGGAAAGCACTTTGTAAATGGTGCAGGGCCATAGAAATGTGAACTGATGTTCTTCCAAATATGTCACTCCGAGGGTGATTTCATTCGAACCCCCCTCATGAGGCTGTAACTATCTTCTATATTTCTGTCTTTTTAATAAACTCCTTTAAATCTTCAAAAAAATGTCACTTCAAGAACAGCACTGATGCTGACCCCACTAAGCACTGTAGTCAAGAGTTAAATCATGAAAATATTCTGATTCTTTTAGAAGGAAATTCACCTGTGACGGGATGAATTCATCGTGGGGAGTTCCAACTAAGCATTCTTTGCTCATTCTTCAATGGCTCAGAATTATTTTTCATCAAGTTTATGACACAGTCGAATGACTTTCCATGGTTAAGATGAAAACAAAAGTCTTTGATAAGTCAGACAGGGTCTTTGCGGGTTTGGTCTCTAGCTGTGTCACAGGCCACCTGTCCCTTCTCTTTCCCTTCATTTGGCCTGACAGCCACACTGGCATTTAGTGCTTTGGAAGGACCATCCTTGCACTCTGACTCCTTCAAACACATTGTTTGTTTCCCTAGGAACACTGTCCACACTCTTGTCTAGTTTGTGCCTGTGGATCCTTGAGATGCAAGGTGCCTCGTCCAGAGGCCTGCTCCCTGGCTCTCTGGCTGTTGCCTGTGCTCTCTTATAACACGTCGACTCCCCTCCTTCACAGCTTCCAAAAGAGGTGATAGGAATACAGCTCTCCATGCTATAACTTGCTGATTACCATTTCCTCTACAGAAACTCTTTGGGGGCAAGGCTTGGGTGCCTTTTTTGTTCAGAACATTTTATGTCATCCCAGTACTGTGTTCAATACCTAGCACATATTAGAAATTCCATATTTGTTGATTGGATGAATGAGGTAGGCTTTACAATATTTTTATTAGTTAAATGATAACTTCTGCTGGGTGTGGTGGTACATACCTGTAATCCCAGTACTTGGGATTACAAGTACTGAAATAGGAGGATAACAGGTTCAAAGATGGCCTCAGCAATGTGGCAACACTCTCAGCAACTAGGTGAGACCCTGATTCAAAACAAAACTTAAAAAAAAAGGCCTAAGGGTATAGCTCAGAGATAGAATCCCCCTGATTCAATTCCCCAGTGCCAATAAATAAATAAAAATAAAACAGGGCTGGAGATATAGTTTAGAGGTAGAATGTCCCTGGATTTAATCCTCAGTAAAACACACACACACACACACACACACACACACACACACACACACACACTATGCTGCGTGTTCTTTTTACCTTGTTTTGATTTTTCAAAGTAATACTGCCTAACTTCATAAAAATTTAGGTTTCTGACTATTAGAAATTGAAATCCCATACACTGACAGTATTCTAAACTATTTTGCTGATAGGATCAAGATTATGACTCAAAATTATCAGTATAAACTTGTTCTTATGCCTCTACTTGTTTATTGGGAACTTAAAGATTTCCTCCCTTTAAGTCAGGCAACTATGCACTGTGATCATGGTAATGTGTACCAGTTGCCATTTTCAGGCCACTGGCTGAACACCACTCTGGAGAAGCCACACCAAGTTCATAATTGGAATGCTGTGGCCTACATGTGAGGTCTTTTCAACAACTTAGCACAGAACATGTGTGCGTGAGATTATAAAGCTGGGGCTGTGTGTTCTCTCACACACCACAAGTAAAATTATACAATATGACGTGGTCCTGTTTACAAAACTGAGCCCAGGGACACAGCTAAGATGGACAAAAACTAAAGGAGTGTTCTTCCTGGTGGCATAATGAAGATTTTATGGTGTTCTAGTTCTGCTTATTTAGGTCTGCTTGGAACCTCACATCCTGTCCCTCAGACCAAGGGCTGAGGGGAGGTGCCTGGGAGACAGACCCACTCCACCAAGGGCCACTCTTTCATGAGGGCCACAGCGCCCTCTCCCCAGTGATTTATATGCCTGGTGCATTACTGAGGGGGTGTTGGTGAGGGGCTGAAGCACATCTTCCTCTGAGGAGGAAGCGCACCATGGTCTGCAGGACATATGGCACACAGCTAAAAGATTAATGGGAACATGAGCCTTTGCTGGGTCCTCTGGCCACAGATGATCAGGGTGTTGGAAAGCGCACCTCCCCCGAGCTTTGAAGTATCCCTGACTACAAAGGCTTGAGGGAATTTAGAGTGAATGGGAACCCCACAAATACAGTTTGGCAGGCAGAATGGCTATTGTAAAGAATTCCCTAGCCATATATAAGTATGATTTCAAAACCCTTCAAACCAGTTCAGGGGGGTTCAGAAACCCTTGAGAAGCTCATGATATTTATTTTGTGAATTAACAAGACCGGAACGTCTCCTGAAGCTGCACAGACTTCACAGATATTTTAGCATTCAACAAATGGGCGCTGCTTATGGAAAGCACAGCCCTGGGTAGCATGGGGCTGCTCCAAATGCAGGTGTCCAGGCCCTGCAGGCTGTCCCTGGCCAGACCCTTCATCTGTTTCCATGGCTACTGCTCTCCCCATATCCCTCCCTTTTCCCCTCTCTCTTGGCAGATGGTCCCTCCATACTTCACAAATAAACTCAAGGATCTGGGAAGCGGTTCACTCAATTTCCTAGCCCACCCCTCCACTTTCTACCTGTACTCATGCCCATCCTCGCGGTCCTGCTGTTCAAGGGAAATTACCCTGCCCGGGCCTGGGAGTCGCCTCTCTGGGCACATTCTCGCTCATGTTCCTACTCTCCTTGACTGGCTCCTCTCCCACCTATGTAAAGAGTTTCCTTCCCACAGATCTCATTTCCTGATGGCTGTGCTCCTCCAGGGGGCAGCTCTCCCTTGCTCCCCCAGTCCCTCATTGCTGTTTGTCCTGAACCCACACTTGCTAATCAGGACCCTGCTTGGCCTAGCTCCAGGGCTTCTACCCTGATGCCTCCTCAGGCTTTCCTGTCACTCCGCCAGCTTCTCCTCCTCCATACCTGCAGGTTGGAGCTTCCCCCATCACACCCAAGCCCCTCTAGGCTCCTTCCCACAATCTTTTAGTAACCTCATCCTCTCATTCAATTTAATTCATTCATTCAGCCATTCATTAATTCAGTTGATAGTTATTAAATCTTACTGTACTGACAGGTACCCTGCTTTGGGTTGAGAATGAATAAGAAATGTATCTAATTGCCAGGAATATAGATGTGGCAGGAAATCATTTAGAGAATTAAGTACAATTAAATGCTACCAATATTTGGTGAGCATGTAGAGGGTCTAGAGTGTGAGGGAGAAGAGTGCCCAGAGGCTTTAGCTGAAGCTCGAGACATGTGAAAGAATGTGCCTGGAGGACTGGGAAAGAGGAGTCAAGGAATTCCCAGTGAGGCCGCAGCACAGGGCTCTGGAGCACCATCTCACAGCCACGAGATCTGGGTACAGTACCAGCCCATGACGGGTAAGGCTTGGGAATTAGGTCTCATTTCCTATTTCTGGAACAAGCTTAACTGGTAAGACTGTTGTAAAGCTTAGATAAGAGTGAAAGTGCTCTCAATGCCTGGCATAAAATGCTTAGTAAATGATAACTACACTATTACTATGAATATAATTTTAATTTGTTTCAAAACCATTACGGTAGAGTCTACTTTATAAGTTTGTTATGAAGACTAATAAATGTGTAGAAACTTAAAAAATCATAGAAAAAAATGAGTCATAAAAAAGAATGAAGTTCTGACACATCTTACAACATAAATGAGCCTTTAAACCAATATATTAAGTGAAATAAATCACGACACAGAAGGATGTATACTTTATGATTCCCTGATCTGAGTTACTAGAGTAGGCAAATTCACAAAGACAGAAAGTAGAATAGAGGTTATAAGGAATTGGGGTACCCAACTCTGAACCCATTACTATTGAATGGGTTCAAAGTTTCTGCTTGGAATGATGAAAAAGTTTTAGAAATAAACAGTTGTGATAGTTGTACCACACTCTAAGTATATTTAATTCTACTCAATTGCATGCTTACAAATGGTGGGTCTTATATACAATAGAGGGGAAACAAAAAGTTCATGTGCCATTTTCAAGAAAACAATACCACTAACATTCAGAGCAACATGGAAACAAATAAGGTTATCTACTCAGGTTTTTAAAAAATGCACAAATTTGCAATTATATATTATGAATTACTATTATGATTATGTATATTTTTAAATTTGTAAATTTTCAAAAATGGACTTAATCTAGGGTTGGTATTATGATCACTGTAACATCTGGACAGCTGGAATACCTTCTATTAAAAGAAGTCCAACAACTGTATTTCACTTTTGACCTGTGTTAGATCCTTAATTTTACCAATGCTCTCCCTATGGTAAATAATTGCCTGGTATATTTGGAGATATGTACTTGTAATTAAGAATTTATAGCCTGATGAGAATATAAAAAAGTGTCCTCATGCAGAGGTAAGTTTAGATTTAGAAACCTTGCTTAACATAAACAACTAGTAACCTTAGAACAGGGAGCTTCCTCTGGACCCTGGTGAAGTATGTGCTCACTCACCTGTGTCCCCTGACTGTTGATGTCCACGGCATCACTCCACTCGGGTTCCATCTCACCCAGAGACTCTACCCTCAGACGGAGGCCAGGAAGTAAGTCTTTGGTCCTACACTCTGGATAACTGGAAATCTGATGGTAGAGTTCATGATGAATTGAGCTCTCAGAAGGAATTTTTCTACAATAAATTTCAAACTTTGGAATATCTGAAATTAAAAAGGCATATGCAAACTTAGGCCTTGAAGACAAAGACTTAGAAACTGTAAACATAATGTGGTAAAATAAATATCTTAAGGAGTGAATAGTACTTTTATTTAAACATTCTTCATAGGATACAAGTATCTACTAAATTGAAAATATAAAATATTTTCAATAAAAGATAAAATATAAGTTGTATTACTTAAATGCAATGCTATAAAATATACCTTTAATATTTTCCTTTATAAGCATTGTTACTGGACATCTGTTGTGAAAAATTACTCGAGGACTTGGGTCTTCTGAGAGAGTTAAATAAGTCACTCCAAAGTGTTCTTGATATGTCAGTGCTATAGCTCTAGAACAGAATTGAATCAAATGACAGAAACAGTTTAGAAAAAAAATGTATATTTTCTGTACTGGTTCATGGTTGCTTGGATTTACAATATTCCAAACTCTAAAATACCTTCTCTTTTATTTCTCAGGGGAAATGTCTTCTAGAAGAAGGAGCCATCCCTTTATTTAATAGCTACCATATCTAAACTGTATAATTACTGATTTAAATAGTAATAATAGCAATATATATCTATAATACAATACCCAGAAGAAATGTGAAAGATTATTTAAAAGGTAAAAGCCATAGCTCTACCACCTAGAGGGAACCACAGCTCAGCCGGGGCTCAACTTGCCTCCTGCTCTTTCCCTTCTATGCATAAATGCCTAAAACTCTTTGTCAAGGTACCTTCCTCCCCAAAAGTGCTCGGTAAGTTTTGGTAAAGAAAGATATGACCTCCTTCTAGAAGGGCAACTAGAGAATTTGGATGCTCGCTCTTTTTCTATTCTAAAGGTAGCTAGACTCATAATGTTTGTTGTCAATTTTCACAAGACAGTGCTACTTTATATTTATACATTTTCAACCATCAGTGGTGAAGCTATGTTCCTTGGAATTAGAGAGCTACATGGGTATAGGTTGCCTTCTATGAGTAAGAGAGAGAAAACATCCTATTGTCCCACAGACTACCAAATGCCATTTCATGTCAAGGCAGGAAAAAAGTTCTCTATAGAGTCTTAATCCCATTCATTGATTATCAAAATTAATCAAAATTAGGTAATTTGCCAAATGTGGGTCTTTGTTTATGCCGATTAAAAGGGATTCATAGTACACTAAAGAATTTCTCATTTGCCAGTCTGCGTCTATCCCCAAAAATGCACCCCCACCTCCCTTTTTCCCCTCTCCCCATTACAGAATACTTAGATTGACATTGGTATATTCATATATGTATGCATAGTGGCTGGTTGTATTTCCATTAATGAAGGTCTTGCTAGGTTGCTGGGAGTCTCATCTATGGCTGAGGCTGTCCTTGAACTTGTGTTGCTCCTGTCTCAGTCTTCCAATTAGTAAGATTATAGGTGTGTGTTGCCACACTCAGCTTGACAATTTCCTTTTGATAGCCATGAAAGTTGGGGACTAGAACTAGATTATGAGGCTTGTAATCTATTTAGCTTAATATTTACACATAAGTTTAAATTATACTATCATTTCTAGGACTTTAAACCTAATTTCAAAATAAAATTTTGTTTCAAATTTTGACTTTCAGTGTAAAAATAAGCTTTGTTTTACAGGCAGAAGTTCACATGCCTTTCAAGAATATTTCCTTAATACATTAAGTATTATCTAAAACCAGTGTTGTAAGAGTAACCACCCTTTGCAGGGATAAGGATGCAAAACGTTTGTAAAATCAGGGGTGTTTGTGAGTGTTGTGAAAGAAGAAAAAAATGTGTGTATGAAAAAGGACCTTGCCGTCATAGACAACTTGAGGTACGCTGTTATCTTTTAAAATATTACCATTTGAAATCTCTGTATACATCAAAAAAGTTAGTATGGCTAAATTCCAAAAGTCTATAAATTCATGATCATGAGCATAAGGTACCTCTCATAAGGTCACAATATGTTTTCTTTTGTAGTTGTTAAATATACCATAAATAAGTTATTCCTGACAGCTGTAGAAAGGATGTATTGCATGCAAAACAACCACAAAATAGAAGTCCAGTATGAAGAAACCATTACACGTCTCTGGCTTGATTCTGTGGTTGTTATTTGCATGATTGGTAATCGGTAATTGGAGCAACTTGCGTGCAGGAACAGCCACAGTAGAGTCTTCTATGTCTTGTGTTTATCTAAGTTATGTTTTAAAATGACTTTTCTCAAAATCTTCTATTTTGAAGTAAAAGTACAGTAAGGAAAACAAAAAAATATTTTCCAACTTGATGTTCTCATATCTTAGCTTTTATTCTCATCATTTTACAAAGCCGAGCCCATTTTATAGCCTCTATTTCTTTATCATTTTACAGAGGCTAAGAACTCCTAAAATAAAGTGATTTTTTTTCGCATTACATTGTATTGCTGCTGTTCTGTGGTACGAACACCATCAATTCCTCAGAGTAGAAGCTACAGAAGGGAAAACCCTCACACTGGGACAACCCATATGTGAATGTGACATTTGATGAACTGTATACAATGTCTAGAAGTTACAAAAGATAAAAGTAAATCCTAGTCTTAAAAATGGAGTACCACACCTATCTTCCTGTCTCTTGACATTTCGATGCACAGGGGTACTGACAAGCAAAGAAGGGCATTCACGTAGGTGCTTCTTACCTGGTACAGAATCCATTTTCCCTGCAGCTCCCGAGGGGCACCGCCACACTCTGTCTGGGAAACTCTGGCCTAACTATCGCTGGCAGGCTCCAGCACTGCCAGCTGTCACCACCCACGGCAGGAGAAAAGCCCAGCAAGATCTGTTTCTGAAGCAGGGTTGTATCCAACACTGATGACCCAATGTCAGGCATTAAGTCCCAGCAAGGAAGGGAGCTGGGTGTTATGGCCGGCTGCTCTCCACCTGGGCAAATGCTGAAAGTGGCACTGTCTAAAACGTGAAAATACTAAAGGAGAGAGAGAGAAAGAAAAAAAAGACAATGCAGAGAAAGCACATTTACCACAGCAAGGCAATGAAGTTAGGCTTTTAAAGCAGTTTCTAAGAAACCATAACCATGTATTATTATAAAGAGGTCAATTTGGAGACAAGGAAGTATCAGCAATCATCCTGTTGCCACAAAAAGCCCTAATCAACAGTGGAAGCAGGGGCTGCTTTTCTGGGCACAATGAAGCCTGATAGAACCGCGTGACTTAAAAGGTGATATAAAGTTCTCACCGTTGCCCAGGTATCTCACAAACCCCCGTGCCAGAGGGCAGAGAAGCCCAGTGCAGCAAGGAAATCCTCTGGGGCAGGGGCAGCTATACTGAGAGGGTGTGGTACACTGGAGCTTTTGGGAAAATAGATTTGAATGAGATGTAGAATTGTCAGCTGGAGCTCAGAAGAAAAATTCTGTTTAAGACTCATCCTGAGACGGGAACAAACTCAGACCCCAGTCCTCAGGCAGAATTCAACACAGTTTTTGGCATTAGAGTTTCCAAATTTAGGCTTAAAAAGGACCTCAAAAATAATTTATTTGAATCTCTTCTTTTGAAGCAGCTGCTTTCCCAGAAAGCCCATGACTTGACCAACATCACAAAGCCAACAAGGGGCAAAGCCCAGGCAGAAGCCAGGTTTCCTACAACTGGGCTTGGGGCTTTCCTGCCATCCTACAGTTTTTCTGAGCAGCTAGTGATTACCAGGCCTCTCAAAATAAATCCCATGCCTGCCCCGAGCAGGGTCAGTGCCGAAACAGGGGCCACTCCTCTTCTGCGGGGAGAGTTGGGCCTTCCCTTCTCTCTAGGAAGCTGAGGCAGCTTGGGAGTTCTATGGATGATAATGTTGCGGTTGCTGCTGGCTACTGCAATGTACTTAATCTTTTTACTTACATTCTCTTATTTCATCCTCACAAAATCTGCAAGGAATGCAAAATCAAGCCCATTTTAAGGGTGAGAAATCAGTGTAGAAATTCCTGACCCAATGTCTCGGGAAGCCCTAGAGTGGGGAGAAGTAGTAAAAGTACCAGGACAGAATGCTGATGCTTTTGTCAAATCCTCTCCTGCAATGAATCTCCATTTCCAGATTGGGCAATCAACTGGACTCTTCTGGCCCCTATTTCTTTTTATTAACATGTAGGATGAAATTCTACTGCTCTGACATTTTTGCAAACATCAAAAAATGTGTAAGCTAGAAAGTAAGACTTTTATCCTGATTATTCTAATATAATTTTTAGGAATTGAAAGTCAGGGGTAATAATAAGTAGAGCCAAAGGTAAAGAAAATTGATGCTTTCGCCGGGCGTGGTGGCGCACGCTTGTAATCCCTGCTCTTGGGAGGCAGAGACAGGAGGATCATGCAGGTTCGAAGCCAGCCGTGCTGGCTTAAGAGACCCTGTTTCCAAATAAAAATATAAAATAGGTCTGGGAGTGTAGCCCGGAGGTAGAAGGGCTTCCAGGAACCCCAGTACCACCAAAAAGAAAATTGATGCTTTCTTATATAACAAGTTTCAATGACATTAAGTAATAGCCTTAGCTGAGTTTAAGTTTAAAAAGATCTTAAGATATAACTATTCACATTAATTGCACAGAGATGACTAAAAAATCCTTCTCGACATTTCTAAGTTTATTGTGATATATTTTGCCATTGAGATGTTAACATCAATGAGCTGGTCCATTTTTACATTAGCTCTGCATGGACACAAAGCTCACTGCCCAGAATTGTGGCTTGGTTAGCCCTCACCCTCTGCCCGAATGCAGCCTGTGAGGCAGATGTTCTTTTCCATGAGTTTGGGAGCCAGTCCTCAGGACCACATCCCTGCTCGTGTGGTTTAGTAAGCCTGTGAAAGAACCATGCTTGAGCCTCTGAGCAGATGGAGCGCAGGCAGAACTAAGCCAGCAGTGTATCAGGACCCACAGCTTTGTAGATTTCTCCTCATTAATTACCTTGGAAGCACTGACCACATCATCCATGGTTTTAATTACAGCAAAATTAAGCAGATTTCTTTTTACCTATAGTCAGTGTTAGCACTTTCTTGCCCTAGGCGAAAAAGAGTGGATCCTATTTATTGTTAATATATCAAAATGTAGACAAAACAATCATGTTATGAGTTGCTTACCTCATTTCCAAAATGAAACTTAGAGACAGATAACTGTGGTTTATAAAATATCTGATATTGTGTGTTATTGATTATTGTAGTCTTGTCTTCAATTTGAATAATTTGTATGCCTTGCTGTACCATGGAAGAAATGCAAAACTGACACAACTGCAAGATAATTGAGGAGAGAGACATTTTTACAATATTACTAGACATATGCAAATATTTTCATTTTTTTTTCTTGGTAGTAATAGGGATGGAACCCAGGGCCATTCTACCTCCACATTATACTACAGCTCTCTTTTATTTTTTGAAAGAAGGTCTCACTAGATTACTGAAGTTATTCTTAAAAGTTTTTAAAAAATCATAAACAGGCATGGTTGCACACCTGTAATCTCAGTACTAGGGAGGCTGAGACAGGAGGCTCACAGATTCAAAGACAGCCTCCACAAATAATAAGACTCTCAGCAACCTAGGAAGACTCTGTTCAAAACAAAAAATAAAAAGGGCCAGGATTGTAGCTTAGACATAGAACACCCCTGGGTTCAATCTTCAGTACTCACCTCCTTCCCCCTCCCAGGCTTTTATTTATCGGTTTGCCCAGGATAGTAAGTTTACTTTTCTCCAGAGTACTCTGTAGCATTCCCTGTCAGTCTCAAAAATGCCCTGGCTACTACAAGGGGTTAGGGTACTTGAGCAAGCCAGTGCCTTGTGCTGTTGCTATTGTGTCGTGACAGACAAGAGACTCATTTTCAGATTATTTCAGATTACCTCCCAATACATATTTATGGAGCTCTGCTATGTAAACAAATGCCACTCATGTACTGAACAGGGTCTAACCCAGCATCCCTCCTCCACATGCTCATTATAGTAGCAGTCTCACAGGACACCCACTATAGACCAAAAGGAGTTCTGAGAACATTAACAATGACGACAGTGAACGAAGCAATAACGACTGCCCTTCAGATATTGTCATTTTATGCTCTCACAAATTCCTCACAATACCTACACAAAGTAGTAACTAATATCCCTGTTTTACAGAAGAGGAAGGTGGGGCACTGAGAGGTAGGCGAGCAACACACCCAAGGTCTGGCTGGGGCTGGCCCATGTGGTCTGGCTCCACTGGCTCCACTGTGAAGCGTCCTCTTCAGCACCACACACAGCCTCTCTTTGCCTTATTGCATCATGTGAGGAGCCTCGAAGGCGTTGCCTGCCTGGTGCCACCATCTGGGAAATGGTCATCTAAGAATAGCAACCCTCAGAGGGTGACTGGGGAGTGAAGGGGATTTCTGAGCAGAGAGTTCTAAGTTCAAAACTAGTTTACAATAAACTAAAATGCTCTTTATCTTCTCATTCTAATTTCCTCTTGAGTGTACAGTGGAGTTTCACAGAGGCCATAGGACACATGATGTCATTGCTCTGATAGCTAGTGGAATATTTTTACATTATTATGCTTAAAAAATTTCTGGGAGTTTCTAATCTGTTAAAAACTGATATAACCCACAGAAACAAAAGGTCTCTATACTTAAAGAGTGGGAAGCAGTCCTGAAACTAAAATGTTTGAGAGTTAGTGCTAAAGAAAAACTGGACATTGATATATTTTCTGAGGGATCATTTATTCACAAACATTTATTCAGCACTTGCTGTGGCTAGTTTGTGAGTGCTAGACGTATGGGGTTTTTGATTATATTGTGACATTTTTCTTCCAGGTTTCGATGGCAGCTCTCAACTTACAACTATTCAACCTTAGGTGATTCATGCTTACAGCTCTTTGCCATTTACACCATGTTACAGCATTCTGGCCAGCAGAACACAAACATGTGTTGCCCAGACAACTTTAAGGAAATGGATACCAGCCTTGAATACTGAAGACCAACTTCTTTTTTTAGAGAAATCTATTTTTTAAAGAGTGACCAAAAGATCCTAACTTTTCTCAAAAGGTTCTTCTAAGATGCTTATCAAAAACCTACTTTCTCTCCAGAGAAAGGTCATTCTGACTTCTTTTGCTCTGACGAAGTATGCCTTTCTTTTCTCAATTGGGATAGCGAAAATAATAAAGTTAATATAAGTACAGTATAAGACTTCTGCACAGTGTGCTATAATACTGTACTTTAATGTGTACAATTTAATGTGATTAGTTACTGTATTATTCAGCTCACTGGTTTCTATAGGCTTTATATTTATGCTAAAAAGCATACACAAGTTGCACTTAGTCAAATAACTGATTAAGTATGTGGTTTTTTTTTGTATCCATATCTCTAAAAACATGAGCACCAGTGGGCTGTTGAATAATACAATTTCCTCTTATAACACTGGTTCTATGGGAAGATTAGAATAGGTTCTATCATTTTGGTGATGATGCCCTTTCCAGGAATATAACTCTTGCTTCAGAAATCTTTGTTCTTCCACTCAATGTTAGTGACTCTACTTCCTGTTCTAAAAAAAGGAGGCAAAGTAGAATTTGTGGCTATTCTGGAATAAGTTCACCCCCCTCACACACATACAATAAATCAAGTGAGTGCTGAGTATTCTGAAATAGAGCAGTTACTGGATAAATTATGTGACATAGCTTTTATCACTAGTAACAACACAAAAAATGTAAAACAGAGGTCTAAGAAGTTAAGAAATCAAGTGTTTCACTGTTGTAAATTATTTAGAATGAGTCAAACAAAAAAGGGATTAAAGAAGAAAAGGTATGTTCATTTTAAATAGCTTAAAGGGATGCAACACTATTTCCTCTGGGCCACATCAACTTGGTCTTACCTTCTGATGTCCTGGGAAAGCACCAAGCCTTATTTCAGCATCAACAAATGCATCTTCATCCAAAACCACAACTTCACCATTACCTCCATCTTTCCACTTGGGAGATGTCAGATTATGAACCAGTTTAATTGCTACTGATTTGTGGACAGTGTTTGTATTTGCCCAGTATATTCCAATTTGAAAAGCCTCCTGGAAAAATAATGCTTCAATTATAAAGTATTTTTCTCAACTCTGATATTTTTACCTCAATCCCCAGAATATTTTTTTATATTTTATAATAAGTCTACTAAGGCCACCAAATATTTTTAAAATAATGGCAAGATACATTTTATATTGGTTCCCATAGTCTTTTTTGATTCACAGTAAAATTCATACTTATGGAAGGGGGAGAAAACCCAAACTCAAGATGTGACTATTCTATAAATACTAAAGTCTTAAAAACTGAAGGTTTCATCTCACTTGACAAGAGAATAATATGTAACATTAGGTCCATATAGGTCAACATTCCAATTCCATAAGGTAACAGCATTTTATTATTAAAAAATACAATTGAATAAAGATGTTTAGGGAATGGAACATTTTTTAGGAAAAAAAAAGATTCTGAAATTGTTCTCTATCAGTGAAATTTTTTATTTAGGAGTTTCTTTTACTCCATTTTCTCATATATATATTTGTCTTCTTGAAATGAACCAGCCATATAAAGTTAGTTCTCTTGTGACAGAATATAAAATCTTCCTGTGAAATTTTATCTTGTAATTATATGTTTTTTCCTGTGTCACTAATGGTTCCATATTGTTATCATCAATAGTTTGAGTGAATCTTCATAATTACAGACATCAGAGTTCACTTGTCAAGGAAAAGAGGTCCTCACAAAAATGACTGCTGAGAAATCCTCAGCACCATACAGATTTCAGAGAATTTCCAGAACTACAAAGAGTGTCTAGTGGGGTGGTTATTAGCACATAATGGCTCTGCATCCTTAACACACTGACAGACTAATACTGATGCATGTCAAATATCCTGTACACAATGGAAATGAGAATATAAACTAGCACAAGTTATCAAATTTAATGATAACTCAACCATGAGTACTGCTGATTGGGGACGAAATCATCTGAAAAGTCTTTGAATATCAAACGACATTCCATGCCCCTTATGTATGCATATGTGAGGGCAATTTTCCACGTCTGATTCATTCTGTTAGGATCATAACGCAACCTCAGAATAAAATCTAGTTGCTGAGAGATAAGAATTATGTTAGTTTTATAAGTTACAGTACCTGAAAATTAGGAGGAATAATAATTTTGCCAGCAGGAACCTGTAGAACAATCTTCTCTCCTTCAAATAGCCAGAGATCCCACTTGGACTGATTGACAAGCAGGGCCCAGGGTAGAAGTTCTATCAACAAAGTGCTAACATATGGCTTCCAGATCGACAGCTTCACTCGCATTGGGCTATCCCACTGGCTCAGCTGCTCATTCCTGTTCCAAATACCACATCCAAGAGACTCAATGAAATACGATGATTTCAGTATTCAAGAAATGTGTTTAAGGATTCCAGACACACAATGCTCCTGTATGATACCTCTTCACATCAGTCATGCAATGATGAATTTTCAAGCAGGAGAAAACAATTTTCTCATGCAATATTTTCTAGATTATGAGTAGGAAATTGGTAAAACATACCTACTATATGACAAAAGGTCAGAATCTGACAAATATGTAGATAACCTTTTTTCATGAATGGTCATTTCTTAATATCTTTAAGTGTGTATATAAAACACTTGTTAAAGATTGTTACCTGTCGGAATCCTTCTTATTATAGGGCCACGCGGGTTGCAAGGATTGTTTGGGCCCATAGAATTCATCGAGGATCTGATTAACTGTGCCACCAGGGTGTATCTTAGTGGCTATTTGCTTAATGAGGGCTGTGGAGACAGGAACAGCACAATCTGAAGGATCATATTCTTCTCTAGGAAATGGAAAGAAAAAAACCAGAATACTAGATTTCTGAAGTGGTCTATAATTTGTCCAAGAAAATATAGCTACAAGTATACCACAGACCAATAATTTTCTGTAGGATTCAGTCCATTATGGGTGACTTAGGAACATATGGTGTACTTTTCCTCCCCACCCGCCCAAGTTTGGGTGAGATTATAGTCATATCTAGTCACTACAGATACCATGTGCCAATTAAATTGAAACTAAAGTACATTTTCTATGGATCTCTTGTGTTTTTTTTTATTTTTGAGTAGCAGAGTAAGAGATTTATTATAAAGGGATAGTACACACTTGAGAGAAGTGTGAGTGATGAGAGGAAGGGAAGGAGGAAGAGAGGGAGAGAGTCACTCCTCTTGGTTGTTTCTAAGTTTAACGAGAAAGGCTGCATTTTTTGAAAACTAGACAAGAGAATGAGAGAACACAAGGCAGGGTAATTTTAAAATAATCTTCTCTTAAGAAATCATACAAAAACCAGTTATCCATGCTTCCCCACTCCCACCATCAGTACAAGGTTACTTTTCTACTGAATTTCTCTTAAGAAAATATAAAAATGCAAAGTATGTTGCCAATACCTTGCTTGAAATGTTAGGTGATGCACAAGGTCGGGTTCTATGTTTTGCAGTGGTTTTTCCTGCCCTTTTCCTGGAATAATCTGTGTTTCGTTCAGTCCCAGACTCCTCTTCTCCAAATGTATGATAATGGGGTCTGGAAGATGACTCCTCATGATAAAAAGAGGGCTGAACACAATCTATAAAAATAAAAGGACAGAACAACTTTCATATTTGCTTTGTTGCAGTACTCCAGCTGTTTGATGCTGAAACAAACTTGTAATAAATCTCTTCCCTGGGTCACTCTGACCTTAATTTATTTCAGAACAGGAAAGGTCAGAGCCATAGACCATATTTTAGGATTGGGAAAGCACTCACCATTCGTTGTTGTACTTGAGAGTTGGGTTCTAAAGTCAAAACTGTGCACCAGACATAAATAATGGAATTGTTTGAAGATGGCACCTGCACATGAGAATGGAAAGGGTCCTATTAAATACTAAACAGCTTACTAGTTAATCAAAATAAGACACAGATACAGTATCAGCTTGGAAGATAAAAGTAAAAACATTTAGAGAAAAAAAAAACACCATCACCAACACACACACACACACACACACACACACACACACACACACACACACCTAAACAAAACCAGACCTCATTAAGGCATAAAGTGAATGTGTACTGAACTGGTGTAGCCAATTTTTCCCAGGAAGAGGAAAGGATATAAGAAGAAAGTGATAGAAGCCTGATTGGGAGAATGAAAGAGATTTGTCTGTCCTGGGAATGAAAGTGATGACAGTAAAGACTGAGGAAGAGACAAAAATGTAACCGGCCATCACTGAAATCCTAGAATACAGAGGATGCCACCCCACAGTCTTCTGTCCCCTCCTACCGGTCCCAGCCCCAGTATGTTAGAATCTTTTTCAAGGTATAACTCACCTGCATCTGGCAGGGATAGAGAAGAGATGGGTGGGCAATGGCTGAAAAGCACTATTCAAAGCCTTTCTATAGTGTTTACAAATTGCTCTCCTTTTGTATAGACCGTGTGTGTGTGTGTGTGTGTGTGTGTGTGTGTGTGTGTGTGTGTACTGTGCGTGTGTGTGTGTGTGTGTGTGTGTGTGTATGTGTGTGTGTGTCCAGGCATTGAACCCAAGGGTGTTATACCTCTGAGTATTTTATTTTGAAAGAGGGTCTCACTAAGCGACTGAGGCTGTCTTCAAACCTGTGATCCTCCTATCTCAGCCTTCCAAGTACTACGACTACAAATGCTTACCACTATGCCCAGCTATTTATCATCTTTTTAATAAGACTTAGTGCTGTATCAAATAAAAAGTGCACTCAGAAGATTTCGGCTTTAAAGCTGCTCTATTCTCGATGGTGCTACTTCTCGTACCTGGATGACAATGCTGTACTCAGAGGCTTTGGATTCCAGGCACACGTCTCTTGACCAGTCTTCATCTCCTTTAGCCTTCACACACAGCTCTGTCAGTTCGCTGTTTTCTAATATGTATGAAGGCAATTTCTGTTTGGCTGTGAGGCAGTCAAAATGTTCTCGAACCACAGCTTGTCCATCTTGACCAATGTAATGCTGAACGACTTTTAGTTCTATGCTCTGGGACAAATAACTGCAGATGATCTGTCTTCCACAGATGATAATCTAAAAGAAAATGTATATATCCATAGGCTTCATCAATTCAGATTATATTAATTGGAAACATGTTCACACAGATATGTCAATGTTAATGAAAAGCAAATGAAGTAATTAGATTAATACAAGAAAAAAATGACACTTAAAGGGAAGAATACATTTTTTCTCTGGTCATGATGAGCTTTCAGTATTTAGAGTCACATAGGCAGGTTCTGGTGCTTAGATAGAAATACTGGTCAGGTGCTTGAGAGAGAGGATGGAGCTGGAGATAAGACCTGTGAAATAAAAGCTGTGTAAATATGCACTAACAAAAGATAGTTTACCTGGAAGAGAGGCTTAAAGCTGAACCCCAGAAATAAACCAATGTTGCAGGGGCAGACTCAGGAGAAAAGTCTTGCTGAAGGCAGAAAAAGTGGCTGACCAGGAGGCGATGGTTAATCCCATAAATAATGCAGAAGTTGAAAGGATGGGAGATTAAAGTAAGCATATTGCTCTGATAAGTGAGAAGGCAACTTGGGACTAGTCTATTCCTTGAAGCTGGTTTCTTTTTTTTTGGCATTAATGATCAGTATTTATTGAGTATTCATTATATACTAGTATTAAAAAACAGAAGAGAATGTCACCTGACACTGCTATTACCTTCTTTTGAACTTTACTGCTTGGAAGATGGTACATAGCAATGCTCTAGACCAGAGGAAATTCAGCTGCAAGAATATCTAACCATGCGCTTCTGTGTAGAGAATGCTGTGATCAGGCTGCTAATTTTTCTTCTTAAATACTTGAAGCTGATTTCTAAGGGTTTACTATACTCCTCTGCAGTAAGGGATCTCTGTGCACATGAATACAAATGATCTTTGACTGACAACCTTATTGAAATTTTACTTTACTCAGCTTTTTTTCTTTTGCATTGTACCAGTACATATCTTTATAAAACAGAATTTGTCAGGTATGGTGGTACATGCCTACAATCCCAGGTACTCAGGAGGTTGAGGCAGGAAAATCACATGTTCAAGGGCAGCCTCAGTGAGACCGTCTCAAAATTAAAAAATAAAAAGGGCTAGAGATGCAGCACAATGGTAGAGTGGTAGATTTGAATCCCCAGTACTGCAAATAAATAAATAAATAAATTTAAAAACACACAGACAGGCGTGGTGGTGCACGCTTGTAATCCCAACATTTGGAGGCTGAGACCAGAGGATCACGGTTCACGGACAGCCTCAACTACTTAGTGAGGCCCTTCGCAATTTAGTGAGAACCTGTTTTAAAAAAATAGGTCAGAGGATGTAGCTCAGAGGTCAAATGCCCCTGGGTTCCATCCCCAGACCTGAAAAAAAAAAAAAAAGAAAAAAAAAAAAAGAAAAAGCCAGGTGGGTTTGTAATCCCCACACTTGGGAGGCAGAGACAGGAGGTTTAAGAGACTCTGTTTCCAAGTTAAAAAAAGAAAAAGAAAATACGTCTGGGAGTGTAACCCAGAGGTAGAACGGTTTCCAGGAAACCCAGTACCGCCAAAAAACAAAAACAAAACAAAACAAAAAAACACACATAATTATCCATGAATCTCATAGATTGATTACCCAATTTTGAAACCACCTAAGAGTATAGTTCATAGTAGGGATTAAGAAATGTCTCAGCTGGGCGTGGTGGCGCACGCCTGTAATCCCAGCATTCAGAAGGCTGAGACCTGGAGGATCACGGTTCGCGGACAGCCTCAGCTACTTAATGAGGCCCTCTGCAACGCAGTGAGACTCGATTTCAAAATAAAAAATAAAAAATAATAGGGCAAGGGGTGTAGCTTGGAGGTAGAATTCCCCTGGGTTCCATCCCCAGACCCCCCCCCCCAAAAAAAAAAAGGTCTCTTTCTGGGTGCAGTGCCTGTAATCCTGGTACTTGAGAAACTGAGACAGGAGGATTGCAGGTTTCAGGGCAGGGTATGGTAACTAAGTGAGACCTTGTTTCAAAATTAAAAATAAGATAGGAGCCCAGCACAGTTACACATACTTACAATCCCAGTATTTGGGAGGCTGAGACAGGAGCATTACAGGTTTGTGGCTAGCGTCAACAATTTAATTAATGAGGCCATCTGCAACTTATTGAGACTCTGTTTTTAAGTAAAAGAATAAAATAGGTCTGGGGGTATAGCTCAGAGGTAGAATGCCTCTGGTTTCCATCCCCACTACCACAAATATATATATGAATTTGTTCCACTATCACAAATATATATATGAGTTTGTCTCTCATAAAATTATTAGTCGTATTATTTTTCTAAATTATATACTATGTATTCATTTTTGGAGTGATCATCTTCTAAGAGCAAGATTCTATTCTCCATGTAGTCTAATCTGTTGTTTATAGTTTAAATTGATTCCTTCATTACAATGATTGCATCCTTTATTTCTTTCAGGCTCTCTTTAAAATCCTGTATCATTTCTACTGTTAAATTTTTTATTTGTCCTTCTGATGATCGCTATATAACACACACACACACACACACACACACACACTCTCTCTCTCTCTCTCTCTCTCTCTCTCTCTCTCTCTCATATATGGCTGAGGGTGGAGCTCAGGGGTAGAACACCAAAACCAAAACCAAACAAAACAATAAGTTCTACACATAATATGATTACAGGTCTAAACATGAAATGGTTAATTTTAATGTGCTGCCTCAACTGGGCTATGAAGTGGCCAGACATTTAGCCAAACATTGCATCAAATGTCTTATGGGGATGTTTCTAGATGACATTACCATTTAAATTTTTATTTTTTTGCAGGTCTGGGGAAAAACCCCAGGGACATTTGACCTCTGAGCTACACCCCCTGCCCTATTTTTTATTCTTTATTTTGAAACAGGTTCTTACTAAGTTACAGAGGGCGTCACTAAGTAGCCAAGACTGTCCATGAACCGTGATCCTCCAGTCTCAGCCTCCTGAATGCTGGGATTACAAGCATGTGCCACCACACCTGGCTTCCATTTGAATTTTTAGACTGGGTAAAACAGATTGCCTTTCCCAGGGTGAGTGGACACCATCCAATCAACTGAAGACCTGAATAGAATAAAAATGCTGAGGAACAGCTGGGTTCTGTTGGTGCATGCCTGTAACCACAGTACCTGGGAGGCTGAGACAGGCTGAGGTTTGAGGAAAAGTTCAGCAAGTAGTGAAACTCTCATTAGCCTAGTGAAACCCTTCTTCAAAATAAAAATAAAATTGGGCTGGGGGAATAGCTTAGAGGTAGAATGCCCATGGGTTCAATGTCTCAATTCCCAGTAACACACACACACACACACACACACACACACACACACACACACACACATACACACACCACCCTGAGAAAGAACTCATTCTGTCTGGCTACTTGGGCTGGGACATTGGTCTTGTCTGGCCTTTGAACCTGGACTGAAATATTGGGTCTCCTTATCATCTCTTAAAGTTTGCCAGCTTTTGGACTGGAACTTATACCACTGGCTCTGCTGGGTCTCAGGTCTCAGATTCAGACTGAACTACACACTGACTCTCCAGCTTGATGGCTGCAGATCTAGGAACTGTCTCACAAGCATTTGAGTCAATTTATAATCAATCAATCCCACACCCTATTCATATGTTCTATTCGTTGTGTTTCTCTAGAGAACACTGATAAATACAAAGCATTTTCCAAAATTCACCTTTTTATTATCATAACAACCTTATAAAGTAGGTACTACTATGAATCTCCTTCTTAACACTGAGCAAAAACACAGGCATAGAGATGTCAAATAACATGCAGGCTGGTACCCAGACAATCTGGCCCAGAGTCTATACTGAGGATCATCCTGATAGTTTGTCTCTCATAAAATTATTACAGTCGTATTGTTTTTTCTCTAAATTATATACTATGTATTCATTTCTGGAGTTATCATCTTCTAAGAGCAAGATTCTATTCTCCATTTAGTCTAATCTATTGTTTATAGTTTGAATTGATTCCTTTATTTCAATGATTGCACCTTTATTTCTTTCAGGCTCTCTCTAAATTCTTTTCAGAAATCCTGTATCATTTCTACTGTTAAATTTCTGATTTGTCCTTCTGGTGATCTCTGAAATTCTGTGTTGTCAGGTTCTGTTACTGTGGGGTTGTGGGAGCTCATTGCTTCCTTGTTATTTCTCTTTCTTATGATTCCAGAAGTTTGTGTTTGTTGCTTTTGATAGATTTCTTTCAGTCTGGAGGTGTCAGCTGGTATATTCAAAGGCAAGTTTTGTTGTATTCAAAGGTGAAGGTTGAGTGAGGAGGAAAGTGATAAAAGTCATAAATGCAAGAATAGGGTAAAGTCACAGGACCAAATAGAATGAGAGTATGAATTTGGTAAGGTCTTATATAGTAGAGATTAGAGATAGTGAATATGTAGTAGGATTCTAATAACCAATATAGAGTATTTAGTATAGTGTTATGAAGTGGATTGGCAATCATTAAAAACATAAACAACAACAAATGTTGGCAAGGATGTAGAGAATTGGGAACTGTAATACAGTGTTGGTGGGATTGCAAATTAGTGCAAATTAGTGCAACCACTTTGGAAAATAGTATGAAGAATCCTCAGAAGAATGGGAATAAACCTACTCTAAAATACCACTTCTGGATATCTACCCAAAAGAATGGACATCAAACTAACAAACTGATGCATGCATTATCTATGTTAATAACTGTACAATTCACAATTGCCAAACTATGGAACCACCCAAGATGTTTATCAACAGATGAATGGATTACATAACTATGGGATATGTACACAATTGGATTTTACTCAGACATAAAGAACAAAATTATGTCATTTATAGGAAAATGGATGGAACTGGAGAACATTATGCTAAGTGAGATTAGTCAGTTACAAAAAGTAAGAAATCAGATGCTCTCCCTAATATGTGGGAGCTAGGGAGAAAAAGTGTCATAGGAGGAACTCTAGATGAAGAAGGAGAATCTATAGATGAGCAAAAAAGGTGACCTAACTGAGGGGGATGAGAGGGGATGAAGAGGGAGATTCCCTAATGTACATGATGCACATTCACAAACATATCAAAGTCAATCACTGAGCCAAACATGAGGATGAAGGGGGAGGAAATGGGGAGGAAATTGGGGAAGGGCTAAATGAGTGATGTGTGCATAATGCCTCTACCATAGTGTACCCCCATTACGATATATGAGTACAATGTATCAATAAAAAATTAAAGCAATAAAATTAATATCTCCTTATTAAGAAAATTTAGATTCTAAGAAAGAAAGTAAAGGCAGATGTGGCATATATCACTGCTTCCCTTCCCCTAGCAGGGTCCTCTTTTTCCTTGCTGTTAAACTCTGATTTGGTTTAGGTATCAAGAAATAACCAAATACTCAGGGGAGGTGGACCTTTCTCTAGGCCCCTAGGGGCTGTACTGTATTGGTATAAACTAAGCTTGGTCATTCCATTCTCCCTTTTCCAGTGATTGGCCTGGGGTACACATGGACTCTGTTAATGATATGAAAGAGAAGATGGGAAAAAAACTCTAGAGGGGATTTTACTCTTGGATGACAAGGAAGATCATTAGAGAAGAGAAGCCCTTCTTTTCTGCCATAAAAGGTACTATGAGAGGATGCAAATCTTGAGATCAAGAAGATAAATCCAAGAGGATGGCAGAAAAGCAGATACAGCACTGAGGTAGTGAGTTAACCAGCACTGTACCTGCCTTCTTCCTTCTTCTGATATAAAACAATAAGTGTAAAATATAAACAATAATAGGGTCTTCTTCATTAACTTGCTAGGATGATTTAAAAACCATATCTTATAAATTGCAGATGAAATCATCTTAGCTGACACATTTCTTATGTCATCAAGAGCACTCTGTGATCATCACTTTAAATAAACTATTATTTACACTAAGAAACACAACTACTTTTGAATGAACTTTTATTTATCCAAAAGAAACCTGCAAGATTGATGGACCAAACATTTATTGTCATTGCTCTATTTGAACTGTGGGATTTTAGCATTTTCTTAAACATTTATTTTCCAACTATTCATTCATTTAAATTTTCTTTAGAAGGACTACATCTGTAAAACCAAGATGTAGTTCACTCTTGTACTTCTCCTAGATATGTGAGGCATTATAATCTTTTAAAGCTATGCTTTCAAAATAACAAACCATAAAAGTCAACCGAATTTAGTCTTAAATCAGCAGGCAAGCTTTCCTTCAGCATATGCTAGGGATTACTAGACACTCATGATAAATTTCGTGATGCCATAGCAGCACCTAATTTATATAAACATTTGAAAACTCCAAGGCAGTATTTAACTATTTTCTATCCTTGATATGCCCAGGCTTGGCAATATGTGCCCACAGCTTTTACTTTGCAATCTTTGGGCCTCGGGAGATTTAGAAGAGAATTTTCCTGTCTCTCACAGAAACCACAGAACCTCTGCAACCATCTGGGACTCGCTTTGTTTAAAGACAAAGATCCTCTTGGTGAGTTTTTATAGTTTCATTTTCAACTAAAAAGCCTGTTAAATAGGCTTTCAATTTTGATAAAAAGAAAATCTTTGCAAGTGGCCAGGGAGGGAAGACTACTGCAATGGAAGGAGATCCAAAATGGCCACTCACTAGAGTGGGCTCTCTCATGGTGTAGGGTTCAGGGGCACTCTGGCTACTCTTCTTCAAGTTGGCCAGCTCACAATGCCTTTATTTTCAAACTTATACCTAGAATTTCAAGATTAATTTATCAGTTGAAGACAGCTACTTAATTTTTAAATGTAGAGTTTCTCTTTAATACATATTTCCAGGTTTCACACTAATTCCTCTCTTTCCCCAAAGCCACAAAGATGTGTATTGAAGATTTCCACATATGATTTTACTTAGCAGGTTTCAGAACTCTTATTAGATCAGTGCCAAGAAGAATAGTGATATTAAAGAATAACTCCAGAGCACCAGATGCACTGGAAAATGATATCTTAACAATGATTAAAAGTGTATGTATAAAGATACAAATAGACATACATGTGTATGCACATTTTGGCTTTTAAAGTGGTAAAAGTTTATTCAATGAGGGGATGGGAAACACAGAAGTACATATTTATATCTGAGTAGTTGTGCAATGTACAAAGTTCTTGGAAAATTTTATATGTGGTCAATTTTCTTCATTCAAGTGGGAGAAATGGAATCATAGGAAATCAGAGTATAGATGACCAAACTTCAATGTTAAGAAAAGCTTTGGCCAATTCTCTACTACCCAGGGGCATATGAACATGGCTAAAATATATCAGGGACCTGCACACTCACCTCCCCAAATAGGCCTTGGTAATTAGGCAGCTGCAGTTTATTGCAAATTTCCAGGCCCAGGTGAAGTAGAAGGAAAGAAATCAAGATGTGAGGGAGACAAGAATCCATAAGGCTCTTGCGAAGCTTCCTTCCTTCCTTCCTTTCTTCTCCATTTGAGGAATCCTATGTCTCTGATGTATTTTAACTAGAGCTAATCTGAGTGCTAAACTATCCTGACAATAAGAATTAAATCCAATTGAAAGACATTTATAATATCTGCTTGTATGTGTGAGTGAATAGGGAGGAGAAGGAAAAGGAGAGAGGTAAAACTGTGAGTTTTTAGAAAGATATTTTTCAAATGATCAACTTTCTTTTTTTTATTTTTATTTTTTTATTATTTTTTTAAATTATTTAATTGGTACACTGTATTCATACATCATAGTGGGATACATACTTTTGTAGACATACATGCACACATTGCCCAGTCAGCCCCCACCCGATCCCCACCCCATTCTCTCCCTATCCCTCCTTCCCGTGCTTGGCTTAGTGGTTGACATCTAGTATTATAGCAATTTATCTAAAATTAAAAATGATAATCTCACATAACAGTTTCATTTGTCTGATACCAAGCTTTTGATGACTTAAAGATAACATTTCAATATTTCTTTTTGCTTTCTTTCTTACCAGAGAATCTATTTTTTCTATTTTTTAGGTGAAACTATCATATATTTATATATTTATTTTTCAGAAAAAAAATCTATCCTAATATGGAATATGGACTCTAGGTACCCACAACGATCTTGAAAAAGAACAAAGCTAGAAGATGTATATTTTCTGATTTCAAACCATATAAAGCTACAATAATTGAGACAGTGCAGTACTATTCTAAAGGCAGATATATAAACCATTGGAGTTAAATAAAAGCCTAGAGCTAAATTCTTCCCTATATTGTCAAGTTATTTTTGACAAGGTTTCCACGAACATTTGGTGGTGGGAATAATAATCTTTTAACTAAATATTGTTGAAAAATAATAATTACATGGAAAAGAATAAAATTGGACCCTTACCTAATCCCATATACAAATATTAACTCAAAATAGATAAAAGACCTAAATATAAATCTTAAGACTATAAACTTTTAGGAGAAAATCTGGGTCATTAAACCTCACAACATTGAAATTTGACATTCGGTATACTGCTGCATAGTATAATATGTGTGTAGGAATATTGCAAACATTAATATATCCATGAAATTTAACATAATTCCTTGAAAATACATATCAATGCAAGAATGAGACATTATAAAAAAGTCTAATTAGCATTACTCAGTTCTGATGATATTTCATCATAGGAATTGTAACGGAAGTTTACTGGGCTATGACAGTGTAAACACTTTATACATGCAGACTCATTCAATCCTCATGCTAACTTCTGAGGAAGGCACTATTATTCTCCTCTTACAGATACACAGATTCACAAAGAAGTTAGTTTGCTGAATATCAGCTAGCTAGTAAGGAGATACAGACAGGTTGCCTATGATCTTAACTACCATAACGTACCATTTCTCCATGGCAACACTCTACCACTTCACTCACTGGTGAATAATCTAGCAGTCATACACAGTATAGTTGAACAAACTTGGAAAGTTTAGATCTGAGGTGTGGTAGTCAAAGTATGGCCCCTGGACCAGTGGCATCAGGGCCATCGGCAACTTGTTAGAAATACAAATGACCAGGCCATGCTCAAGACCTAGGGTACCCTGAAACTCTGGGGGTGGGACTCAGTAATTTGTGCTTTGACAAGCTCTCTAGGGATTTTGAGGGCCACTTGAGAGGAAGAAAGTAAGGGGGAACATACTGGTTCCCCACAAGGACTTGTGAAGTCCTTGTGGCAAGTTGCTGTTGCTGACTGTGTGCACCTCACAATTCTGGAGAATCCTAAACTCTGGTGGAATGGTGAAAAATGTGGCTCAAATTTCAGGAAGTACTTCCCAATAATTGGCAGAAATCAACAACAAAAAGGGCTACATGTTAGGGAAAGGGCTTCCCATTGTTCTGAAACAGAGGCTCAGTGACGGTGGAAGGTGAGTGAGGCATTTCTGATAGACCATGAGTTATAGGATCAGAAAAGCAGCATGTACCTTTGGGTACACGCTCATGTAAGAGAGCTTTGAGAGCAGGTGGGAGTCAGTGACACTTCAGTTCTTATGACTAGCTCAGAGCTCCCACGAGCAGGCTGGCTCCTCCCAAGTCCTGCAGTGAGATTCATCTGTCCCGTCTCTGTCACTGCTTGTGCTACACTGTCTGCTTGGAATTCTCTTTCTTAATAGAAATTCTACAGATTTTCCAAAGCCCAGCTTGAGTCACATCTCCTTAGTGAAACCTCTAACTTCTCTTCACACTCCCTGACAGTTGTAGATTTATGGCTGGATTTCCACAAACTTGCAATTTAAGAGCAATGGTTGTGTCATCTGCTTGGTGCCTTCCCTTTTACTGTTCTACTGTAAGTGATCAACACAAGCTCTGGAACAGGAAGACGCCCCTCCACTTCTCTTCTGGACTCCTCTGCTCTAAGTTCTCTTTCCTTTTCCGTGGCCCATAAAAATGAGAGAATGAAGTCTAGCTCCCCGATTAGGTGCAGATCCAGAACATGTGTGGTATGAGGCCTACTGTTACCTTCCCTGCTTGTTTCTTGGAGTACAGAGGAACCCCCCTTTCCAAGGACCGAGTGTTGTTTTTATCATGTCCTCAGTTCACACAAACCTTGGGCCGACTGCTACAATCCAGGCGCAGATGTATATGTTAAAACTCTTACGACAAGTCCAGTTATTATGTGTGCAGTGAAGCCAGTATTTGGATTTTAATACTTCCTTCTCTTCTTTCTACTCTTGTCATATGCTCCACGCTTGAAAAACATCTTTTAGAAACCACATTTTCACATCTTAAGAACACAAAAAAGTGTCAGATACTTTTTCTCCCTTTGCAGTCTTAGAACTTCAAAAACAGCCAAAAGGAAGTTTTACAAAATACGTAAAAATATGTGCTGAGAGCTAAGTTTTATATGCCAAGAGTTGGACTGAAGTGAATTTTTACTGAAGTTAATATTAACTCCTAGGAAGAGAGACGCTCGCTGGAAACCCAGGCCCCTCGGCCATGGGGAGAGCATCGTACTTTTACACAGTCATTTCCCACGTGCATGAGAACCAACCCCTGGCTCTCCACTGTGGACTCTCCAGGATCCCCGCCACTGTTGCTTCTTTTTCTTCTCAGTAAAGGCCTTTTGGCCATTTCACAGCTCATTAGCACCTCTACCCAAAGGTAGGTGGTGACAGGGAGAAGAGGTAAAACTAAAATCAGTAAGTTTTACTGCTCGTTAGCAGCTCTTGTAAAAGATGTGGGACAAGGGCTTTGAAACCATCCTCCTCCTCAGGATCACCTGAGAGCACTGGTTAAATAGCAGTAGGGCCAACCAGGCAGAGCCACTGTGATAGTTCTACTATAAATTTCTATTTCTGTTAACTTTCATCTCCATTGCATCAAATACTTCAGAGTTATCTAGGTCATGAACACAAAGAAACTTACCTGTTTCTGCACTCCACTCAGGTACTGGACCTTGATGATGAGTGAAGCGGTTCGACCCTTGTACTGAATTGTTCTAATAAACGTCCCGGCATGGTCCACACTGAAGGGCTCTGACCAGCGCCAATTGCCCCAACCTTCAATACAGATGTGTAACAGCTGGAGAGAAAAACAATGACCATCACAATGCCAAACATGCCAACAAAAATCTCATTGTCAAATGAAAGTCTTGTTGCTGGAAATTCTTCTATTTGTAATATTGAGCATCTGTTTTCTTTCTGACCTGCGTTATTCGTCCACTTCCAGCTCATTTCACTAGGCTAAGAATAGCAATTATGCCACAGAGGGTCAAAGTAGTCTTCCAGATCACATTTTAAACCTTCTCACAAATAATGGTCCTACCAAATGATGAAAGGACTGTTGAACATTTGAGAAAAGTCCATTTCATTCACTTGGAGGACAAGAAGGTTTAAATGTGAGATCAAAGAACCTTGGTCTTGACTGTTTATTCCTCCTCATGGTTAGATCCTAATTAAAGCTGTTTGATTTGCAGATTACTACTACTACTACTACTACTACTACTACTACTACTACTACTACAACTACTGACACATGAGAGTAACTTATTTTCTCTCTCTAATCATATAGAAGGATATGGAGGTTGTACATATTTGAGAGAAGGGTCCACAAAGGCCAGTGTGTTGATGGTAGGCAGAGGCCACACCATACCCAAGCCTTATAGGAGGTCTTTTCTTCAGGCAGGTGTACTAAGGGTCAGACTCTGTGATGCCAGTCTTGGAGGAGGCCATATACCTTATAAGGCCGTCTGTCCTATGGTTAGATAACTTCAATATTCTGGAATGCTGCTTCTTATGGCCTGGCTATCTGTCTTACAGAAACATCCCACAAAGCCACATACATTAACCTGTGTATGTTGGAGGGGTTTCCAAGGAGACAGATCATTGAGGAGTTGGGTTGGTAAGATGTTTGTGGAGATTGGATGATCCAGTCTTGCTGGCATATTTGCCAAAGAAGCATAAGACCTGAGAGACAGGCCAGGGAGCTTGGAGCTGGTGGATAACATAATTTTTTAAATTAAATTTCCATTCCTTACTGTTTCTTTTGATAACAAAATGGCAATTTGAAGATTTAATTAATTTAATATACTCTCCTTATGAGACCATGTTATCAAATTGGATATATCTTCAATATTCTGATGTAAAAAAGCTCTTTGCTCTTTTTATTTTTTGCATTAGGTACTTACTATAATTTTACAAGTTGAGTCTCTTGAAGCATATTTTTATTTATTCATATAATATTGCCACTTTGGGTAATATCCAGATATCTCTTGAGGTTATTTAAATATTTCTTTCTTTCTTTCTTTTCTTTTCTTTTCTTTCTTTTTTTTTGTCCTGGGGATGAAACCCAGCAGCATTCTACCTCTGAGCTACACTCCAGCCCTATTTTTTTTTTTTTAATTCTTTATTTTGAAACAGGGTCTCACTGAGTTGCAAAGGGCCTCACTAAGTAGCTGAGGCTGTCCTCGAACCGCGATCCTTCTGTCTCAGCCTCCCAAATGCTGGGGTTACAAGTTCATGTGCCACTACACCCAGCTTAGTATTACTTATTTTGATTACTACCAAGGAGCTGCAGCCGAGAAAATCAGTTTATGTCGATATTCCAAAAGATGTACGGAATTGACAATAAACAAAGTTCTATATTCGTAGTAAGTATAAAATGACACTTTAAGAAAAATGTTTGCCGGGTGTGGTGGCACATGCTTATAATCCAGGATGGGAGGACTCCAGGATGGGAGGATGGCAGTTCAAGGACAGCCTCAGCTACTTAGGGAAGCCCTTCACAACTCAATGAGACTCTGTTTCAAGAAATAAAAAAAAGACTGAAAAATAGGCCTGAGAATGTAGTTTGGAGGTAGAATGCCCCTGGGTTCCATCCCCAGTACTGCAAAAAAAAAAAAAAAAGAAAGATGTTTAAAATGTTTATATGACACATAAACGAAATTTAATATTTTTCCCTTTTGTTATATATAGCTTTTTTTGTGTGCTACAGATTGAACCCAAGGAGAGTCTACCTCCAAGCTACCCTCACACTTGTGTGTGTGTGTGTGTGTGTGTGTGTGTGTGTGTGTGTGTGGTTTGGGGATAGAACCCAGAGGCATTCTACCTCTGAGCTACACTCCCAGCTTTGTTTTTTTATTCTCTATTTTTATTTGTTTTTAAGATTTATAAATAAGCTCATCACTCTAAGAGCCTAGTGCACAGTAGGTACTTAATAAATTACTGAATAAATAAATGCATCAAGATTAATGAAAATAATCAAATCTCAAAAATTATAGTGATATTTATACATAAAATAGTATTTATAGTGATATTTATACATAAAATGAGTATTTAATAAAATATTTTTCTCTCATATATGGAAGCTAAAAGAAAATAGGAAACATAAGGCACTTGAGATAAATGTGGGGAGAAACCAGTAGAATAGTGGAAGGAGGAGAGGGGAGGGAGGCAGGAATGATGGAGTAAAGGAGCAGTTCAATAATACAGTGGCAATATGTGAATGTATTCACCAATCTCACTACCTCATACGGGAGGAAGGGGGGCATGGTGGATACGGAGGGCAATGTACCAGCAGTTGTGTGTCTGTACGTTTCTAACCAAGGAACTTCACTATGTTGTATAAATGCACGAATAAATTTTGAAAAATAATCTTAATTTCAGATACTTATGGATTCATTGATTCTAGGAAAGAATTTATACTAAGGTAATATTATGAATGTGTGCAAAGATTTACCTAGATATATGTTTATTCTAGCACTATTTTAAAAATAAAATTTTGGCAGTATTAGAAAATTGGTCAAATAAAATATAATGAAAATAATAATGCCTATCATTTATTAGATACTATGACTGTTTTTATATATTGTCTTATTTATTCCTTAAAACAATCTTATAAAGTAAATTTTTTTTTTTTCGCTTTCACAGAATAAAAAAAAAAAAAATTAGGGGTATAGAGGTTGAGTGACTTCTTCCAGCCACAGTGCTAGGGAAGGAAAGGTATAAGGTTTGAACAAGTGAAAACTCAAGAGTTTCTATTTTTAGTCATACATATATTGTAGAGCCCTCTAAAAATTTTGAAAAAATTCACAGCATGAAAAGTTGTTACCAGGACTTCCGGGAAGATGGCGACTGAGAAAAGCGGGGCTTAAGAGCCCCGCTAACAACAAATCTCCATTACCACAAAATCAGTGCCTTTCAAAGCCAGAAAACAACATCACCAGAGAAACAAAAAAAATCACCAGGCTCCAGAGAGAAAGCGGACTGAGAACAGAGCCACAGAGGAGATCCTCACGCCCAAGGACGCGGCTTCACGCCTGAGGACGCGGCAGCAGCGCCATACTGCTGGCGGCACCGGCGAATTCACGGGACGGCCACAGCAAGCCGAGGGGAGCCGCTGCGGAACAGCCAGGCGGGATTTCTCGGCGCACAGGGCATCTAAAGCTCCCAGTGGCTGAGCTCAGCACACGCTGCAGGGATTCAGAGTGGAAATCAAAACCAAGAAAAAAAAAACGCCAGCCCCATAGCCGAGGGCGTAGCAGCGGCGCCATATTGCCACCGGCGGCAACAGCACCGAATTCACCGAATTCAGTACAGCTACATCTGCGTACTCAAGAACAGTGAGTCAAATTGTGGGCCACAGTGGAGAAATCCCAGTACTGTACTCACTGGGACTTGACCCAGTGGGAGAGGGGCGGTGGCAGTGATATCACACCATAGGAGAACGTGCAACCTGGCACCCCCCCACAGTCTAAAGCAGCCTCTATCAACTCTCTGGGTCGGAGACTCTGTGATACAACCCAGTAAAGGAGTAGTGGGGTCTGAGATACTACTGACTCGAGATCCAGAACACCTTAAGTGAAGTCATAGTGACCTAAGGGAAGAACCCAGAGAAGGCACAAACTTCCGAAATCATGGGAAAGAGGAATAATACTGGAGCAATGAATGCTCACAACCCCACAACATCAGAACCCGATAAAACAGAAAATCAGAGATTTCTAGAAGATCAAATCAGGAAAATAACTGTAGAAATAATAGAGGTGCTTCGAAAAGAACTCAGAGAGAGCCAAAAAGAGATAAAGGATGCAATTAATGAACTAAAGGCCTCAATTCAAAGCACAAACAACCGATTAGAACACATGGAGAACAGAATCTCGCTCTTAGAAGATGATCATTCCAAAAATGAACGCATAGTTTCTAATCTAGGAAAAAATATCCGACAGCAGGAATCTGATATTGAAGAAATATGGGCCCATTTTAAGAGAGCTAACCTAAGAATAATTGGAATAGAGGAGGGAAAAGAAAGTGAAACCAAAGGGATCAACAATCTCTTCAAGGAAGTAATAGCAGAAAATTTTCCAGACATAGAGCAAGAGGTCGATATGCAGTTCCAGGAAACGTATAGAACTCCCTTTAGACAGGATCGGAGAAGAGGATCCCCACGCCACATAATTGTCAAAATGGCCAATGTGGAAGCCAAGCAGAGAATCTTAAAGGCAACAAAAGCAAAGGGCCAAGTGACATTCAGAGGCAAACCAATTAGAATCACTCCAGACTTCCCAAACCAAGTCATGAGAGCCAGAAGGGCTTGGAGTAACATATTCCAAACTCTGAAAGAAAACAACTTCCAGCCAAAAATTTCCTACCCAGCAAAACTTTCTATCAAATTAGATGGAGAAATAAGAAGCTTCCATGACAAACAGAAACTGAAGGAATTTATGTCTTCAAAACCAGCACTAGAGAAAATACTCAAAGAGATTATAACTACAAAGAAGAAATAGGTAACACACATCAGAACTAGAGAAACAAGATTTTCCATCCAACAGACAACTAAGATTGGTTATCTGTGGAGATTCATTATTTATGTTAGTCTTTTACCTATCTGTAAAGGGTATTGTTTGCCTTTATTGTTGTTAATTTTTAGGATTTCTAGTTGGAATATTAATATACCTTCAGATATAGCATTTGGAAATATTTTATCCCATTCTATTAGTAACTGTTAACTCTGTTTACATTGTCTTTGGATATACAATATGTTTTTTATTTTTTAGGGAGTTTGTATACTCTTCTGTTGCCTGTGCCATTGAAATCATAACCAAGAAATCACTACCAATTTCAATGTTGTGAGGTTTTATGACCCAGATTTTCTTCTAAAAGTTTATAGTCTTAAGATTTATATTTAGGTCTTTTATCTATTTTGAGTTAATATTTGTATATGGGATTAGGTAAGGGTCCAATTTTATTCTTTTCCATGTAATTATTATTTTTCAACAATATTTAGTTAAAAGATTATTATTCCCACCACCAAATGTTCGTGGAAACCTTGTCAAAAATAACTTGACAATATAGGGAAGAATTTAGCTCTAGGCTTTTATTTAACTCCAATGGTTTATATATCTGCCTTTAGAATAGTACTACACTGTTTCAATTATTGTAGCTTTATATGGTTTGAAATCAGAAAATATACATCTTCTAGCTTTGTTCTTTTTCAAGATTGTTGTGGGTACCTAGAGTCCTTATTCCATATTAGGATAGATTTTTTTTCTGAAAAATAAATATATAAATATATGATAGTTTCACCTAAAAAATAGAAAAAATAGATTCTCTGGTAAGAAAGAAAGCAAAAAGAAATATTGAAATGTTATCTTTAAGTAATCAAAAGCTTGGTATCAGACAAATTAAACTGTTATGTGAGATTATCATTTTTAATTTTTGATAAATTGCTATAATACTAGATGTCAATCACTAAGCCAAGCATGGGAGGGAGGGATAGGGAGAGAATGGGGTGGGGATTGGGTGGGGGCTGACTGGGCAATGTGTGCATGTATGTCTACAAAAGTATATATCCCACTATGATGTATGAATACAGTGCACCAATTAAAAAAAAAAGTTGTTACCACTATTGGTTAGCAATATATTAATGAAAAATAATCATAAAAAGGTAAGTATGGTATATTCTATTTTGGTAAAATAAACAAAAGGGGTGTGTGTGTATGTGTGTGTGTGTGTGTGTGTGTATGTACACCCTCACATACACAAATATTTATTTTTAAAATAGTGATTATCTTGGGGTTATGGCTTATATGTTTTTGCGTTTCCTTTTTTTCCTGTGCAGTTTGTGTGTTTTTATGTAATTTCCAAATTTTAGACCAAGAATATGTACTATATTGCCATTAGATAAAAATTAATGTTATTAAAATGAATACTTTCCAATAGAAAGCATATAGAGACTGCATTTCAAGAAATACATTTGACTTTGAAAAACGCAAACTCAGCCCTTGAATGGAGTCCCCTGTGTGTCCTAGTCAAAGTCACAGATTCCCTAGTTGCTCTAGTGGCACTTTGCTAAGAGGGTGACATGATCTTAGTTCATCTCTGAAGCCTCCTTACCGCCTACAAAAGGGTCTGGCTGGCTAAATTGTTATATTATATAAGTATATGATTCTTAGAGTAATTTAACATGATTATGTGAGTTTTTTCCCTTAAGGCAATAGGGTTCTTTTCAACTTATCAAATATTTTAATTTATAGTTTTTTTTGTGTGGTACTGGGGATGGAACTCAAGGGCCTTCTACCTCCGAGCTATAGCCCTGACCTATTTTACTTTGTATTTTTTTGAAGATTTAAAGAAGTTTATTAAAAATAAATACAGAAGATAGTTACAGCCTTATATTACCCAGGGGTAACATGAGGGGGTGTTTCGAATGAAATCACCAAAGTAATATTTTATTTGGAAACAGGGTCTCACTAAGTTGCTGAGAGCCTCAGTAAGTGACTGAGGCTGGCTTCAAACCTATGCAATCCTCCTGTCTCAGCCTCCCAAGTACTGGGATTATCAGCGTGCACCACTACACCTGGCAACTTGTCAAATATTTTAAAGGATCTATAGCTAGTAAATATTTATCATAAGCCAATTAATTATACTATCTATATTGGGTATAGAAAAGAAAGAGACAATTCAGTTGGGCTAAAAATGCTTATTGTGGGAAAATATATTAAATGAGAACAATTATACTGCAAAATTAGTGGTGGGGGGGCTGTAGGACTCCAGACGTGTCTTGTTGGGGGAAGTTAAAAATTTGGCTAGAGGACATATTTTATTTATTCAAAAAACATGAAAAAAAGACAGGTTGAAATGGAATAAAAGATACTACTGTTACTTCTAAAACACAAAACCAGGCATCAGCCTAACTTGCCACATGACAACCAGGGACAGAATGGTTCTTTCTGTACAAAATTAATGTCTGCAAAGCATACTGACTGCATGGCAAACAAAGGCGAGTCATAAAGTGACAAGTTATGGCTTCAAGCTAATTGTGAAAACAACTGGTTATGCTTTTTGACAATATAATGTGGGAAATTAGCTTTTTATTATAAAAACATCATCTTCCTTTCCTGTAATAGTTTTGATCGTAACCCAGATGGAGCCATTGAATATTGATCCTGGAAAGGAGAGTCATGCTAGAACAAAATTCATTGTTTTAGGAGGTCAAATCTTACTCTTGGTCGGCCAAGAGCCATCTGTGTGATTACTGGGGATGGAGAAGGTTAGGAAAAGGACCCACATAAGAGAGTGGTAGAGAAAGGAAAGGTGAAGAGGCACCGAACCCTTGTTCAGTAACTGCTGTCTCCCCATGGAGCATCAACTGTCCACAAGCACCAGAACTGAAGCATGGAAGACGGTGGAAAAAAGTAACTGAGCCGGTGTGGTGGTGCCCGCTTGTAATCCCAGGATTTGGGAGGCTGAGACCAGAGGACAGAGGTTCGCGGACAGCCTCAGCTACTTAGTGAGGCCTTCTGCAACTCAGTGAGACCTGGTTACAAAATAAAGAGTAAAAAGTAGGGCTGGGGGTGTAACTTGGAGATCGAATGCCCCTGGCTTCCATCCCCAGACCAGCCAAAAAAAAAAAAAAAAAGTAACTGGGACAAACACTGTCACTTTTGCAGTTTGGCTGCTTGAAATAATGTCACTCACATAGTACACCCATATCCTTCAAAGCTTTGAAACACTGTGTTACATTATTTCATCATATAATTTATAATGGTTATTTGACTTTCCAAGGGTAAGTTAGGATATCAAGTGCCACACATATCTAGCAAACATTAGGGATTAATCAATGCTTTTATATATCTGAAATGAAGCCATAGAATGGTGTGGGGTGTGTGTGTGTGTGTGTGTGTGTGTGTGTGTGTGTGTGTGTGTGTCACTAAAGATTGAACCAGTAGAATTCTACCGCTGAGGCCCATCCTCAACCCTTCTTTATTTTGCCCTTAATAAAGAGTCTTGCTAGGTTGCTGCAAGTCTCGCATGGTTGCTGAGGCTGGTCTTGAACTGGTGATCCTCCTGTCTTAGTCTCCCAAGTACTAGGATTACAGGCATGTGCCAGTATGCCCAGGTGCCATAAAATCTTTTAAATGTTTTTTCATAAATATTCATAACAGAACTCTAATTCATTTATGGACTTTTACTGTTTAGGCATTAGTCTTTGTCTGAGGTTTACACACTTAGAGAAAATAAATTGAAAAATAATAGGGTGAATAGTAGCACTTTTGAGTTATACATTCTCTACAAAATGTGCTGCGTAATAGTCATTCTTTCTTAAGAATGATCTAAATCTAAGTGATCTACATTAAGGGAGTAATTTACTTAATAAATTTGTAAAAAATTAATGAGCATATTAAAATATTCTACAATTTCATTCATAACTGATTTTGAACATTTCCATCATGAAATCATAAATAAACATGTACAGTAAAAGAAAGTATTTGTTTTAAAGGGGTCATGCCCAGTACACATATCTATTGTGAAAACATATGTTTTTAAGGGGTGTAGTTTTCCCTATAGTTAAAACTATATATGACTAAAAAAAAAAAAAAAAACATGAGCTATGATATTAATAGCTGCCTTAAGTTCAAAATTGTGTGACAGTGTGTTTACCCTTGATACTGGCACAAAGGGCTGAAAAGTGAACATTCAAAGAACTTTTCTATGTATGTACATAGGTATATACAGAAGATGATAATTCAAAGTTTTTTTTTTTTTTTTCGGGTCTGGGGATAGAACGCAGGGGCATTCGATCTCCGAGCTACACCCCCTGCCCTAATTTTTATTCTTTGTTTTGAAACTGGGTCTCACTGAGTTGCAGAGGGCCTCACTAAATAGCTGAGGCTGTTTGCGAACTGCAATCCTCCTGTCTCACCTCCCAAATGCTGGGATTACAGGCATACACCACCATGCCTGGCTTCAAAAAAAATTTTTTTTTTAAAGAAATAAAAACTTTCTTTCTGCTTAATGAGAGTTGTACTAATAGCCAGGACATACCATCTGGTGCTGTATAGACATACTATTTTGACAGAATGATAGTTAATGGTCATTGCGTTCTTGGCTGGACTTCTTTTATGGAAGAGTATGTTGGATGGAAAAAATAGAGAATAACTTAGGTGAGCTAAATTCGATGAAGGCAACACTTCAATGGACATGATGTGTATACACAAAACTATTAATGCAAATATCAATGTTGTGCTGAGGGAGAGTGAGGGAGTAGGGTGGGAGTTGAGGGGAGGCTCACTGACTGCTATCTACATGTATACCTCCATCATTCTGAACTTTATCATGATGTATGATTATAATGTACCAATAATAATCACTAAAAAAGAAATGAAAGTCAACAAGATAACCAACTAGAGAGGCAATCTGATAGTACTTGAGTTTGGATAAGTACTCTGAGTGCGAGTCACATTATCAAGCTTTTGTTTATTTGTTTGAAGATCATTCCAACTAAATATAAGTATAAACAATAGACAAACTCACACAGAGTTTGAATTAAAATTCTCTTTTAAATTGTTCTCAAATGTAACATTCATTGTTTAACAAAATTTAGATTAACTTAGCAAACATGCCAACTTAGAAAACATGTTCTAAAGAAGAGATGAAGTAGTTTTATGTGATTTTAAATTTATTTTTAGTCATTATGGCAATTTAGACAATTAAAATCGTTATCACTAATTTTTAATTAGAGAGAAAAGAAATCACCAGATGGATATAAAGGAAATCCAAATTTCTTAGTTATTTATTTTTATTTGACTAAACTGCCTTGCCATACTAAGAAAACATTTTTGTAAAGGTTAAATAAAGTATTTCATGGCAACCGCTGCTTCTTAGTGCCTGTATAACAAGAAACATGAGCCAGCCAAAGTTGTGCAAGTAGGTTTTCTTTCCCAGTGAGGGAATGTGGTATCTAAGACCTTGTCCTAACTCATTTTATCCCCAAGTGTAAGTCAAGCAAGTCAAACATGAACTAATGCCTGAAGGGAAGTCCCTGACTCCAAAAGTATGGATTATTTCACATTTATCTTAAAATCTCCTCTCAGAGTTCTTAAAATTCACTAACTTGGCAAGTCAGGAATTATCATGAGAAATGAAATAATTTCATAACTATGAAGTCATCCAACATTCCATGCATCTGACACTCACTGGGCTTGGCCCTGTCTTGGGCATTATTCTGACCTTTAAATAATAATTTCTTCAATATTCTGGAAATAATTTGAAAGCATGGAAATAATTAAAACGTGCCACAGTATAATAGGTACACCACTGTCTTTTAGTCAATGCTTTTCAGAGACTCACGTGATAGGTGTGATTAAACACAATTGCATTATGTAGGTGGAGACCTTTGTAACATTCTTAACCAGGATTTCCTATTACTCCAAAATAGAAAAATACCATGCTTTCATGGTTTAGCTGTATTCCTTTTCTCCAAGCACTCTGTATTAAAAGTCACATTTAAAACTAGTTCATTGAAGAATCTTTATGTTTAGAAGTCAAGAATTCACATTTGCAGAACACTGGCTTGTGAAAAGACTTTGAGTATCTTGTAAAAAGCTTAAGGAATTTCTAGTATGTTTTATCCAAAGCTATATTTCAGTATCTAAAATTTATTGCCAGGGAAGGGACAGAGAAACCATTAGCAGCACCAGCAATCATTCCTTTGGGTGCTTCAGAGCTTAAATGATCCCCAGTCTACCACTTTCATGCAGATTTATTAAAAAAAAAAACAGCTCTGGGACTGGATAAAGTACCCTATCACAATCCCATCTTGGCCATTTCTTGTGAAAGACTTTAAAAATCTTGAAATAGGTCATATTGGAACTGATTTTTATCAAGAAACTCTAAAATATGGAGAAGGAAAACTCAACCTCAAACTTCTGCTTGTAATTTAAGTAGAATACATGTATCTAGTAACAGAAAATGAAGAAATTTCATATATTCTCTGTGCATTAAATACTTAATGACCTGATTTGCTGGAACCCCATTTAATTCTACTGGTAACTGCAAAAGGTACTGTAAGCTCCTTCAGAGAATTTCCTGGAATCCCTCATGATACTAAAAATATTTTAAGAGAGAAAAGTAAGGGAACTGAGTCTGTAGTCTACATTTTTGCTATTTTGATTATTGCTTAAAACTGAAATACATTACTGATGGCGAATGGACAGTAGTTCCGGGTACTCAAATGGAGTCGATGTTTACAGAATATTTTGGATTAAAGTCCTTGCCAGATGGTCCAAAGAAGTGTTTACCTCACTGTTGATTTTAGCTATCTTAATGTCAGCAACAATAAAAAGAAGCCTGTTCTTGCCACTGGGGAGCAAAGGCTTAAAATCTTCTTCCCCAAATGGACTTGCTAGTTGCAGACAGCTGTGCCCTATACAACAATAAGGGCGATACTAGAGATTCCTGGGAAATTATTGCAATGATTAAAGAAAGAGACAAGATGTGGCAAAGTTAGCTTGTAGTGAAGTCTACTTTAAGTGCATAATATTTACTTATTATACTATGTACTTTTAGTTTATGGTAAAAAAAATTTTATAGAATAAATACAAAAAAAAAGTAAGTATAAAGAGTTGCACATGCATGCAGGCCTGAAAGTTGGTTTTCTCTGAACTATATTGCTACCCATCTCCTGTAGCATTTTCCTGTGTTATACGTCTTCATTGGAGGTCATAGGGAGGACCAGAGGCTACTTTAATTAATTAGAAGTCATCACATTGATAGTATGCTGAGGCACTGCATTTGAGATCAGTGTCTCTTTGTATATACAGTATATACAAAAGCATCCAATATAATGCAAAGAACAACATTTGGCATTTTAATATTAGTAAAATAATTAAGATTTAAGCTGGGCATGGTGGCACACACCTGAAATCCCAGTGCTTGGGAGGCTGAGACAGGAGGATCATAGGTTCAAAGCTAACTTTGGCAACTTAGCAAGACTCTCAACAATATAGCAAGACCGTGTTTTGAAATAAAAAATAAAATAGGGCTAGGGGGTAGCTTGGAAGTAGAATGCTCCTGAGTTAAACCCCTACTACCAATAAATGAATGAATGAATGAATGAATGAATGAATATTTTAAACTTATGTGCTTAAAAATGTTAGAAAATTTCCCCCAATTTAGCCATTTAGTGTGCATTTTTGAATACTTATAAGCAAAATATAGAAAAAGTTATTGTGGAAATTATTAAAGCCATCGACTCCTTTTTTTCCCTTTTCACTCCCACCAAACAACCATAATAGCCTCATCTACAATCACACCCACCTTCAATTTTCTCCTATTTCACAGTAGGGGGACTTTCTCATGGTAAATTGTAAATGTCCACAGATCCTCTATGGCAACTCCTTTAATTCTAGCTCCCTGACTTTGCACTGGCTTAACCTGTGACTTGCTCTCCCCAACAGGATGTGACAGAATGGCCATTTGTGAGATGAGCCTACACTTAAGAGGTCTGGTAGTCTTTGTTTCTGTTCTGTGAAGAAGCCTGGGTAAGCTTGCTAAGGAGGTCACACGGAAGAGAACCAAGGCACTTGGCCAACAGCCTGCCAACTACGAAATAACTACCAACCAGCCCTAGTTTACCTATTAGCTGACTGGAACCTTCTGAGTGAGGCCAAGTGAGACCAGCAGAAGAACCTGTAGAATGTGCCTAGATTTCTAACAGACCTATGAACGAACCAATGATTTCTGAGCCACTAAGTTTGGGGGTAGTTTAAGTAGCAAGAGATTTCTGGTACGAACCTCTTCTTATCCTGGGTAAATCCTTCCATTCACAATCTGGAATCTTTCCTCTTCTCCCTTTTAAGAGCTTATGAAATTACTTATTATTTTTCTATTCTGCATCATCAGTCTCTCTATTTACTTCTTTTCAAATGAGCATGCCTAAATGCCTTCCATTCCCCCAGACTCTAAAGCTTTCTCCAGACAATAGCCAATAAAAGATGGAAAAAATGGGCCCATTCTTTCTACTTTCTCACTCCACTGTAGTCTGGCTTTGATAGCTCTCTCTCCATTAAAGTGCTTTTCTTAGTGATATCCCAACAGTCAAATACAATGGTCCCTCCCTCCCTCTCTCCCCCCACCTCCCCTCTCTCTTTTTCTCTTGCAGTACTGGCTTTCTACCTCCAAGCTATACCCTCAGCCCTATTTTTATTCTTTATTTTGAAACAGGGTCTCACTAAGTTGGCGAGGGCCTAAGTAGCTGAGGCTGTCTGCGAACCTGCAATTCTCCGGTCTCGGCCTCCCAAGTACTGAGATTATAAGTATGCGCCACCATGCTTTTTTAGTTTTTATATCACTCAGTCGCCTTATAGAATCTGACAATTCTACTCTGCTACATATTCCCCTTTAATGACTTTAATACACCATTATGAGCACACTTATTAGCTGATTGTATTTCCTCTTTTGAGAAGTATCTACCTATTTTTTATTTATTTTAAAGGGGGTATTTTTTTGTGTGTGTGTCTTTTTGGACTGGGGATTGAACCCAGGTCAGTGCACTTGACAGGGAAGGGCTTTGCCACTGAGTTACATCCCAGCCTGTTAATTGCCTATTTTTTAAAAGTTAAGTTTTAAGAATTCTACCACTGAACCACCCATGGGTATCTTTCCAAAGGAGTTGAATTCAGAGAACTACAGCAACATATGCATACCTATGTTCATAGCAGCACAATTTGTAATAGCCAAAATATGGAACCAACCCAGATCACCATCAACAGATGAATGGATAGCAAAACTATGGGAAATACACACAATGGAATTCTATTCAGCCATAAAGAAGAACAAAATTATATCATTTGAAAGAAGATGGAAAGCCCTGGAGAACATTATGTTAAGTGAGATCAGCCAAGCACAGAAGAAGAAGATACATATGTTTCCTCTAATATGCCCAAACTAGGAAACACAAAGAATACCAGAGGGACTCCAGATATTGAAGGGGAAATACTAGCTAAGTTTGGATGGTAAGATAGGAGAGGAGGAAGGCCGGTCTCGATTAATAAGGGTCTACACTTGAACATGTGTAAAATTATGAATAAGACATGGTTAACCTGGACAACCATTGGTGTGTGTGTGGGGGGGAAATGTGGGCGGGGGGGGGGAAGGCACCAAATATAGTGTAAATGTATACTATTTATGTTCAATAAAAAAATTGTTATAAAAAAAGTTAAGTTTTAAATTTCTTATATAATCATGATATTAGTCCTCTATCAGAGAAGTACCTGGCAAAGATTTTTTCCCACTCTGTAGACTCTTTAGACTCTTGTTTCCTTTGCTGACAGAAGCTTTTTAATTTGATGCCATTCCATTTATTGTTTCTTATTTTTATTTCCTGAGTTTTGAGGGTCTTATTGAGAAAGTCTCTACTACTGCCTATATTTTGGAGTGTTGGTATTATGGAAATGAGTATAGAGGTTCCTCACAAAACTAGGAATGGAACCATCATATGGCACAGCTATAGCACTCCTTATTATCTTTAAAAGCATCAGATTCAGAATACTATAGTGATACATACTTCTCCATGTTTGTAGCAGTACAATCCACAATAGTCAAATTATGGAACCAACCTAGGTGTCTGTCATGAGATGAATGATAAAGAAATGTGGTATATTCTCACAACGGAGTTCTACTCAGCTATGAAGAAGAACAGAGCTATGTCACATGCAAGAAAATCGATAAAACTAGAGAATATTATGCTAAGTGAGATCAGCCAGTCGCAGGAAGTCAAGGGTCCTATGTTTTCTTTCATACATAGAAGTTAGAAAATAGAAAACAAAAGGCACTGTGAACAAATGAGGAGAAAATAGGATGGTGAAAGGAGATTGGGGGAAGCAGGTTGGAGGGGAAAAAAGAGGACTGAGGAAGAAAGTAGTTCAGATAATGCTGAGGCAATATATGAAGGTATTACCACCCACTTTACCAACATGTACAGGGGGGCAAGAGGGGGCAACACGGTGGGATGTGGAAGGAAATACACCAAGAACTGTGAGCATGTATTTTTATGTCACATCAAACCTTACTATGATGCATAAGTATAATGCACTAGTAAAATTAATAAAAAAATAAAGAAATCCTATGTCCTGGTTTTTCTATTACATCTTGGTTTTCCTCATAACTCTTATTCGCCCTCAGTAGAGTCCATTCCTCAGGCTAAGCCCCTAATTCTACTATTGTTCCTTACATAACACATTTCCAAGACTGCTCCAACAATTCCTGGCTCTTGTTAACTGTCTTTCTTTAGTTGCTTCACATGGAGTAGGCCTGACCTGTACCACTAGGTGCAACTGATTATATCTCCGATTCCCTTGCTTTTCTTCCTTTGCCTAGTGTTTTCTTTAGTTACCCATCATCTCTCCCTGTCCTGAACTATTGCAATGATATCCTGATAGACATTCATGCTTATAACATTTTGTTTAATTTTCTGGCTCCCTCTATAGACAGTATGTTCCTTAGAAGACTGTACATGCTTAACTACATACAACAGATAGTAATGAACATGTCTTGATTAAAAATTAAATGGAAAGAAAGAGAATAAATAAGTACCTAGATAGAAATAAAGGCAGACAGGAAGGTCTTTGAGGAGAATGAACTAGGCCTTGAATGCCAAAGAATTTAGGTATTATTTCATAAATTGTGTGAGAGCTTGTGAAGGTTTATAAACAGAGAAAAAAATAAAATTATTCTGGAAAATTACTTCGGATATAGTCTGCAAGACAGATTGAAATGGGCAAAACTGTAACTAATAGACTAGTAAATTGAGAAAAACTATTTGTAATAGTTTTATATGTTAAATTTTATTTATTTACTTAAAAGTGAATATACTGATATTTAAATTTTTCTACTATAATAAAATTGTGATAAACATTCTGTGTATAAACCTTTGTTTCAATATGCATTCTATCCTGAGGATAGATTACTAGTGCAAGACACCCTTAAGGTCTATATCATTTTAATAGCTTTGAAGCTCTTATATTCCTGCTACCTAGAAAGGAAATACCAAGTCATTTTGCAACTTCAATATGTAGGAATGTTTACTCATTTTCCTTTTTTAAACATAATGTGTATGGATGGACAGGAGAACACTTGAAAAAGCTTATCATTTTTGCCAAAAGAATCTTTCCTTGCACTGAGTCCACTTTTTTTATGTTTTAAAATTGTGACTGTGGCAACAAGAAACATGCTTTCTTCAGATGTTTGCACACATGCATTGTATGAATGGATTTGTAAAGAGTAGCAACCAAATAGGACTTACAGTCTAGTTAAAAAGTAGACATTAGCTGGAATTACCCTAAGATAGGCCTGTACTCAAAACCTGTGACTTTCTATTTTAAACAAATGAAAAATGATCAGATTTCATTAAAAAGATTTATATTCAGAAGAGAAATGGAAAATTTTCTGTTTATACAATGACTAGGTCCATATAATAGTAAAAATATGCCAGGCGTGAGGTATACTCCTGAAACCCCAGTACTTGGGAGGCTGAGACAGGATGATCACAGTTCATGGTCAGCCTCAGCAACTTAGTGAGGCCCTCAGCAACTTAGTGCAACCCTGTTTCAAAATAAAAAATAAAATACAGCTGGGGGTATAGCTCAGAGGTAGAATGTCCCTCGGTTCAATCTCCAGTTCCAAACACACACACACACACACACACACACACACACACACACACACACTAATAATAGTAAAAATATTTTACTCTTATTTTCTAAGTGTAAGTTTTTATATAAAAGTTAGGTTTAAACTATCATCTGTCATTTCTCAATGTCTGAAACTTTTTGCCGAGCTTTAAAGTGATAGGAATATCATTTAAGTAAGAATGAAAACCAACCAACCTCCTTCCCTCACTCCCTTCCTTCCTTTTCTTGAATTAAACCCAGGGGCATTCTATCTTGGAGATATCCCCCACCCCACCTTAATTTTTATTTGAAACAGGGTCTCTCTGAGTTGCTGAGAATGTTTTCAAATTTGTGATGCTCCGATCTCAGCCTCTCTCAAGGTAATGGAATTACAGGTATGTGCCACCATGCCTGGCAGAGTAAAAACAACTTTAAACCAAACCTTTAGGTTACTGAATTTTATCAACTGAGAAAGATGAAGCAATGATGGACACACTTGGGCTCATGCACCAAATTTGACATGCTGCCTATATTAGGGTAGCTAGTGAGCTGAGAATGGCTTTTACATTTTTAATGGTTGAATAAAATCAAACGTAAAGGATTTTTTGATGTGTACACTGGATATGAAATTCAAATTTTACTTCATTTATTAATAAAGTTTCATCAGAATGCAGCCTCATTCAGTTGTGTGTCACCCATGGTGACCTTTGCACAGAGCTGAGAAGCTTTGTCAGAGCTGAGAAGCACAGAGCACAGAGCTGAGAAGTTTTTGTAAGACCTTGCAAACCTAAAATACTACCTAGCCTTTTAAAGAAACAGTTTGCCGACCTCTGACTCAAGGCAATGTAGGTTTTACAGTTTTCTATTTTTCTATCTTCCTAGGTTTGCTTAATGAGTATTCCCAGGAACACTTTGATGAGCTCTGCTGCTCAACAAAATTATTTTTACTTTGTTACATTTTTATTAAAAAAAATGCCAATTTCATGAACCTAGAAACTGCTTTTATATTCATTTTTAGAGAAATATTTTCTATAGCTCTTTCTATAGCCCATTTTCACCATTTTTAATGGTTCAATTGCTAAATTAACTAGTTGGTAATTGGAATTCTACAATTCTAGAAAAAATGTGCATAATTAATAAAGTGTGTATTTTTGAGGATAAAAAGCACATGTAAATGCTTACATACAAAGTAGAAACGTTCCCATTCTAAGCAGTTTCACTTGCGAAAAGTGCTCTCTATTAACCAGAGAAGGAAGTTAAACAGCCTACATATAATCCTACTAGTTGGTGGAGGTCACTGTACCTGGTTTGGCTAAATCACATTTCCCCCGACTTTGAGCTGCATATACTACTCATATACTGGGAAACGATTCCATATATTCCCATTTCCATTGCCTCCATTCAACTCTGCATAAAATGAAGCACTTCTCTGAAGACCAGCCCCTTGGTGGTCACTGTTCTCATCCACCCTGACCTGAAATCTACTGCACTGGGATGTGTAAGGGCCCTTTGTAGTGGCATTTATGATTCTGTGCAGCTGAACACAGTCAATTATTCCCTAGAAAATAGTTTTGTTCTTCCTTTGTTTGTTTAGGCAAGAAATTGTTGTGGGATATCCAGCATTTTAAGTGATTCTGCCTCAAAGCATGTGTCAGAAACTATAAGCGGAGTTTATGACTTCTCAGTCCTAAAAAGTTTCACAGCTTTGGGTTTCTGGAACTGGTTGTGTCCATGCTTCGTCCCATCCTACTGGGACTTGATGTTGTTAGCAACATCCTGTGTGGTTCTAAGATATCTTGACCTCTTTGAAACCTTTCCAGGTGTCATTGCCACTTTCTTGATCTCTGCAATGTAAGCTACATTGTTTAGTGGAGTTAAGGTCTATGAACTTTAGCAATTCTCCCTGAGACTGTAAACTGACTAACACCCAAGGTAGCATAAACACACACACATACAAATGTTCCTAAAACCCAGCTTGCCGGGCAATGCAGGATATGACTAGAAGTCAGGGAAAAGGAACATTTTGCTCACTGTGCATCTATGACTAGCTCCAGGTGCAGTTTGAAGCTAAGTGGCTAGTTTTTCTGATCCTCAGATGTAACCTCTCATTAGTAAACAGCAGAATTTGCAATTATAGATGTAAGGAATTCCATGAAGACCCTCTGGGCCCACTAAAGCCTCTGGCTTCAGAGGGTCTTAAAATATACTTATTTCAGCATAGACAGATTTAGTAGAGACATGGTTTTCTATAAATTTAAGCTTTAGCCTAAGGAAGATGATAGTAACTGAGGCTCATGTTCAAATTTGCATTCTTAGTATGCACTTACAAAGATAAAAGAAGTCTAGCAGTCTTGAGTTTCTAGTTTGTCATTAAAAGGTAAGGTTCCTATTGTTTTTGGTAGTAAGATTTTGCAACTAATACAGCTTTGGCAATACAGTTAAGACTGCAAAGATTACAGTTTTTGGTTATTCCGTTAATGAGAATTTAAGTACTTATTTGGGCTAAATATCCCATAATGGTCTACCTTTAGACTTGCATGGTCTATTTTATCAGAATTTCTCAGCCCTCTCTCTCTCTCTCTTTTTTTTTTTTTTTTTTGGTGGTACTGGGGATAGAACCCTTCTACCTCCAGGCTACACTTCCAGACCTATTTTATATTTTATTTGGAAACAGGGTCTCTTAAGCCAGCGAGGTGAGTTTCGAACCTTCGCAATCCTCCTGTCTCCGCCTCCCAAGTGCAGGGATTACAAGTATGTACCACTACGCCTGGCTCTCAGCCCTTCTCTTAAATCTCACAGCTTTGCTATTCTAACCACATTGCCAGAACCTAGGGAAGCAAGACAATGCTGTGGAAATAATGCCAGGTCTCTAAAGAATCCAAGATAAGTCTCCTTATCTATAAAGTATGTGCAACCAATAACACGGACTACAAAGGAATGTTGTAAGAACAAATCTAGTGATAAATACAGAAAGGCATTGGAAACATGTAAAAGGGCATAAATATGAAAGGTGTAGTGTTCATTCTTCTTTCCCTCCAGAAACTCTATGTCCCCACCACCCTGAGCCAGCTGTCACCATAACGCTCACCCTTCCTGTACTGGCCCCAGGGCTTGGAATCCTGAGGGTCAAGGAGAGCTCTGCTAGCTCTCCATGTTCACGCTGGCCCACGAAGGTGTTTGTTTCCTCTGCTTTTCTTTCTCTTGGTCAGGGCCTGCAGAATGCTGTGTGGGTACAAGTAAAGTGGCCACAGGCACAGTGCACATTTATATATTACTGTAGCTCCTCAGGGGCCTTTTCCCTGTTACTAATGCTGGTAATGCAATTACCGTGGAAACCTTTAGAAGATTAAAAGGCTACACAGCAAGTGTGAACATTGGTTGGGATTACAGATATGTGGGTTTCTTTGTTTTGTCTATCTGTATGCTTTCACATTGGTAATCAATAAGGAAAAAATTAATAAAGAGAAACTTAATTTTGAAATAAACAAATGCAACATCCTTTTTATTACCAGGGACAAACTACTTAAAACTATAATATAAAAAATTCTTGAGAAGAAAATTAGAAAACAAGGTCATGTAATTCACCCTAAAAAAGAGTGCAATCATGATATTTTTGTTAAAAATTTCATTTAAAAATATTTATGTAGTTTAATGTCTTATCAAATTAATTGAAATTAAATATATTTAAGTAAGAGATATACCATATCTGCTTCTCCAAACTTTGTAACAGTGTGGCAATTTGATAAAAGAAAATGAAATAAGAAATAAGAATCTAGCTACTAGAAAAGAAAGAAAAAGAAAAAAGAAGAGAGATGGAGCCTGAGGGTGTAACATATTCTAAAGCTGGTCTATAGACCAGATGGGAAACTTGCTCTCTAATCTAATGACTGTCTTTAATCATAAGCAGACAGTTACTACCCAGAGTTTTAGAAATACATTATTCTTGAGAATACTTCCTAGGATTTCTTTTACTCATTTAAGACCACATCTTTGCATTTAATTCATCCTTGTATTATCCCTGTAGGGCATAACTAATTATTCCCATCTAAAGTGACAGGAAACTGGAATTATACTACTTGGAAAATAGACATCCTTTAGTGTGTCTTTTCTCAGTGCTCCCTTGGCCCTAGTTTGTCACTGTGTATAGATTATGAGCTGTACTCTGTACACAGAAGAAATCTGAAAAATTGAATTAAAGTGCCCAGCACATCACACTTACTGTATATATACCAAGTACTAGTCTAGTGCTTTAAACATATTAGCTATTTATTCCTCACAACCCTATAGGATAGGTACTATTTTTGAATCCCCATTCTATGTATGAGAAGAAAGCAAGAAGAAAAGAAGAAAGCAAACTGAAGAAGAAAGCAAGCCAGGTTATACAGAGCCAGGATCTAGATGTTTTGACTCTAGAGTCCAATCTTTTGACCACCACATCCTGCTGCCCCACCAGCACCCATGCACAACAGGAAATCGCTTCAACTTCAGGGAAGCACGGGTGCATTGGGCCCCTCCTCTGATCATTTCTGGGTTTCTGTCTGATGTAGCTACATGTCATGGTTCCTTGGGAGACTTAAACAGAGAATAACTGGACACAGGCACACAACTGCAGAATAAATGAATCCCCATCCTTAACAATCGCTGTGTTTGTAAGGCAATTTCTCAAATACCTGTGGGGATTTGTGAGAGCGCCAGCTGTACTGGTGACTATGGAGACTCGCCAGCAGAATATTTTCATCAGTATCCACCTGGCCAAACCGCAGCGTCTCCTGTGTGTCATTACAGATCACGAAATGGCTGAAGACCAACTCCTCTACCTCAGGGCATTTGTTCTGAAAGAAAAAGAATATGAAAGCCAACGTGTATCAGATTAATTGCAAGATGTTTGGCAGCTGTCTGCCCAGTGGCCATTGTTACAGCACAGAAACCCTAAAGGATCTGTTGTCGTTAGCTCTGGTATACCCAGTATTCTATATTTCCAGGATAAGCACAAAAAATACGTTAAAGAGATCATAAATGTTCCAAGAATGTGTTTTGATTTATACTCCTACAAAAGAAATCATACACACAAAAGAGTAAAAGAACAATGAGATCCCTCAAACTTTTAACATTTCTTAAAATGAATTAACATGCTACAAAGAGTGCTGTACTGGCCAGTGTACATTTTTGAACAGAGGACTAGAGGCTAGAATTACCATGTTCCTAGCCTTCTAAACTCCACAATCAAGACCAATTAGCAAAGCCACATTTTGTACCCTACAGAAAGTAAGGATCATTTAGGTAATACATCCCCAGATCCCTTAAGGGAGAGGGTGGATATGTGTATGTGTGTAAATCTGCTCAGGGAGAGATGTAAATAAAACCATAACTTTCTCTTCATTGTTAAAAGAGGTTGAACACACAAAAGAGATCAACTCCAGAGTCAGCTTAATCCAAGCTGCAGTTTTCAAGATAAATAATGTTAGGTGAAGAACAGTTTCCAGTAACTCTTTCAGCTAATATTCATCAATCAGCTAATATCCTTCATTAAGTAGCTAAGGCTCAGCGAATTAGTAATGTTCCTGTGTGTTGAAACTAACTAAATGTGGGCTAAACCCTGGAGGTGGGAGGGAGAGAGGGAGAGAGGGAGAGAGGGAGAGGGAAGGAGAGACAGAGAGAGGAGAAATGAACTGCTATGCTTACAAGTGCACCATTCTGGTTAGGCTACAGCCTAAAAAGCAAGAAATAGTTTGATAAACTAAAAACATGGCTAAATAAATGATTAACTTGAGGAAATAAAAAATCCCAATTAGTAATCCATTTGCAGATAATGGGAGATAGCATGAAATGGATGCTTCTCCTTCTGGCCTCTACTTTCTTGCTGTGGATCTAATGAGCATAAACCAAGGAGTCTATGGATGACTGTGCTTGGAATCCAGCAGGGATGGAGACTAGACCTAGAATTTTCAGGGACAGAGAGATCTTGGGAAACAGAATCCACTCCTAGTCATGCAGAATGCCCCCAGTGTGGGTGGAAAGCACTCTAAGGCTACAGGTGGTGAAGAGGCTCTGGTTTGCCTCATTCTTCTAGAGGCCCTAAAGGACTTCTAAGCTCTATGCCATCCAGCTGTTCTTGCAGAGTCTCTCAATTATTACAGAGTTAAGCCTTGCTTGAAAGCCACATTGATTACTAAAAAGAATCTGGCTGAGACCAAAGCACTTATAACCAACAATTACCTGTTGTCCACCATAATTCTCTCTACTGTGGCTTTTAGCCATCAGCCATGAGTTCAAAACTTGCCTGCAGCCAGGTTGTAGATGTCCAGTCTTAGCTGGCACCTGCTCATTGCTCTGTCTGCATCTCAGGCTCAGGCTACTTTCCATTTGCTGATAATGCATGCTCAGAGCACCCTGGCTCTACCAGCCCTTTTCCACTCCTCCAACTTATCCTGGCCTCCTTCCAATTTATCCAACACACCAAACGGTTCCCTGCCTCAATGCCTTCTCTCTGTGGAGACCTCCTTCTTTCCACCTCCTGCCTGGTCAGCTCATTTCTACTAAGCTTTCAGGCTCTTGTTGTAAGATAATGTCCTTAGAGTAGCCTTCTGAGAACCTACTCAGATCAGACCAAGTTCCCCTATTTTATACCCACATGATTTTGTAATTCCCTGTCAGAGAACTTGCTGATCTGCACCATCCTGGGCTCAATGTCTCTTCCATCTTAAACTATACTGTAAGATTAGGAACTAGATCTGCATTACTTACAAGTTTATCTTCCATAACCTGTTATACTGCCTGATACACAAGTACTCAAACACTTAGGAACTAAAATATAAAGTAGATTTAATTTTTAAAAATTATAACTATAACACATATTCACTGCATTGGAAAACCACACAAGAAGAAATTTTTTAAAATATCTAATTTTTACAATTAGCAATAACTGCTATTGACATTTTGGAGACTTTTCTTCAAGCCATTTTTTTCTCTTCTGAATGTCCTTCCTGTTACTATTCTAGTCTATCCTATCCAATCCTATCTTATATAAATTTATCTATAAACCTCTAATCAAACTGGAATCACACTGTATAATTAGTTTTGATGAGATTTTTCCATTTAGTATTATATAATCAACATAAACTGCTCTCCTTGTAAACATTTTTTTCTCCTTTCCATCTAAGAGTACAAACATGAACGAAGGGATAAGATTCCAATCTCCCATTTAGTTACACATCCTGAGATTAAAATTCAGTTTTCATAATGAATTGGGATCTCAAAAGAGAGGTTAAGTTACCAGATGGAGTTTGAGTAGAAAAAAAAAATCGTATTACTTTCCTCATCTCTAACAACTGACTTCTAATAAATGATGAGGGTTTTAAGAAAAAAATGTAAATTAAAGAAAACAAGGTTTTTTTTTTTTTACATTTTTAAAGAATACTGAAAGTCCTCAGGGAACAGTTTTTCTACTTCTCCTTCATCTGCACAGTTCATTATAAATGTAATAAGTTTAAGTATTTCTTGGAATGTTTAAAATTCTGGTGTATTATGAAAAAGATGATAAGCATTTCATGTGATACCATATATGCTGAGCCTCAAAATGTTTTCTAGGAGTTTTAGTTAAAAAATGGCTTATTCATATTTAAATTTCATAGTATGCTGTACATAAGCAGAGATAGTATTTTGGCATAATGGGAGATAAAATAATATAACCTTAATTTTAAAAAAATCCTCTTTAAATGATGTTTTGTCCACATATGGGAGTGTGACATAAACATAAGCAAACCAAAAGTGTTTTGGGTCTGGTTTCACAAAACGGTCATCATTTATAAAAGAAAAAAATCTACAGAGAAATCAGACACTGATGAAGGCGTCTGTTAATCTTGAACTTGTGACCTAAAGGTGAAAGGTCAAAATGTTTCATGCTTCAACTGTCTGGTCCATCCACACTGGGTAAAAATGACTAGTCTCTGATATGGATCTGATAAGGTATGCAGAGAACGCAAATAACTTTATTCTGCTTATTAAATTCATTTTTTTCATGGGCAACAATTATACCATATATAAGCATTATGCACACAATAAAATTTAAGTTTTGGAAACTAAACTTTCCTGCGAAGAGGATAAACCACATTCAGAACATCTATCAGCCCATTTCAACGTCAAACATCCTATAATTTCAAAGTGCTGCACTTTCGTATTTACTTTAGAATACGCAGGGTTAGATGCCTACCACATTAAAACTTGGTGGCAAGTACCCTTGACATGGGAGGAAACAAGAAAATTACAGCAACAATTACAGAAGTATATCCTCTTGTGGCTCATGTTAACATTGCCAAATCCCTGTATAAATCAGAACCAACTATTCATAGAATGTACCTGTCAGCAATATGCTACGTGACATATGGCTCTACTTAATCAAATATACAATTCCTTAAAAAAAAAAAACTCAGAATATTCCTTCAAGGCACTGTGTTAGCCAGTCAGTCATTCACACTCTGATGTGGTTTAAAACATTTAAATATTTATGCACCATATTTTATTTATATGTATAGCTCTGTCTAAGAGAATATTTTTACCCTGGGAGGAAACTGATATTTCTGAAGGCCATTTTGCAGTAGTTCCTAACACATGAGTCCTCTTATAATGGCTCTGATACCAGGACAAAAATATCCTGAGTTTAAATGCCTTATCAATGACTCTTTTATATTTTCTAGGTTTGTTTTTTATTAAATGCATTGTTCAAAATATGACAAAAAAACAGAAATTGGAGCCATGGAAGTTTTTTTTCACATTGCTATTTGAACCAGCTGCAAAGATTTAGATCACACTAGCTCTTATTTTACGCATGTCCTTTGCAACAAGAAAACCATGGAATGCCCTTAAAAAAGATTTTTAAAATATAAAACAGATGTGTTATCTTCTTTTTCTTTGCTATTGTAGTACCATGTTAGGTAATTAACTCCTTAGCCTTGTATAGGTCTTCATGCATCTAAAGAAAACATTAAATTTACTTCCAGAAAATTTAATTCCCATAAAACTTAAGTTAGAGAACTAAAAATTCTTTTTTAGAATTACTTAATCCATAAAAATTTATTTCTATAAAAATCTTATTCACATAAACATTCTGTCAAAATTCTTTTTCCTTTTTCCCATTAAAAACTCTTTTAGAAAACTAAAGTTCCTACCCCCAACCCTCCAGTGCTCCAGCCCCTGAAAAGAAGTCAGTGTCCAAAGAAGGACTATTCTGGGAAGTCAGTTCCACACAAGTGTTTATAACACAAAGTGTAGGGAATAAATAGCAACAAATCTGGTAGAAACACAATAAAACAACAGAAATCAGCATGGAAGCAGAGGTGATTTGTTGTTAAACCTTTGAACATATCATTCAAATATTCTGTGAAATCCCTTCCATGCTAGTAGAGATGGACAGATTTCCCTGTTTATTTAATTAATTTATTTATTTATCTATGTTTTGGTAATGGAGATTGAATCCAGGGGCATTCACCTCTGTGCTATATCCAAAGCCCTTTCTATTTTTTCTTTTGAGTGTCTCATTAAGTTGCTAAGGGTGAATTTGTGATTCTCCTTTCTGCCAAATACTGGGTTTTCAGACATGAGCCACCCAGGTTTTCCCATTTGAAATATGCCATTTAGTATAGACTTCATCCTTTTCTTGATATGGATAATTTCAAATAGGAAATTTAAGCAAAAATTACTAAAGTACTCAAGACTCTCTAAGTGGTCCTAAAAATCTATTATCCAGTGTTTTGTTTAAAGATTTTAAATTGATTGATGTATTGGAATCGTATATCATCATAAGCTACAGGATGGCAGAGGCATATATGCACACATCACACATTTAGCCCTTTCCCAATCCCTCTCCCCTCCCTCCTTTTGGAGTTCAGCTTAGTGACTGATTTTGATGTTTGTGAATGTATATTAAGTGCATTAGGGTATGTCCTTCTTCCCCTTTCCTCAGTTAGGTCTCTCTGTTAGGTCCATTTTTTACTCATCTAAGGTTTTTCCTTTGTCTAGAGTCCCTCCTGTATCCTGTTTTCTCCCTAGCTTCCACATAATAGGGAGAACATCCAACTTTTCACATTTTGACTGACTAATCTTACTTAGCATAATTTCTCCAGTTCCATCCATTTCCCTGCAAATGATATAATTTTGTTCCTTTTATGGCTGAGTAAAATTCCATTGTGTACATATCCCATAGTTTTTGTGTTTTTTAGTGAGTCAAAAAAGCAAAATGATAGTAAATGAAAGACTAATGAAAGACTAATTACCCTGGGCTCACAGATTCTACCTTACTGCTTTTCTGTTTGAGAAGTTGGAACACCACTATGAGAAAAGCTCATACAGGTTCTTCATTTCTGTGATGGACACTCGGTTTGATGAACACTTCAACTTTGCTAAATTGAAATTTTACCAAACTAAGTGCATTGTACTTGAAAAAAATTTCTGGGAATATGTTACTTTCCACACAGATGTGGATTTCTGATGCATATATAGAGAACTCCCCTTCTCCAAAGTTTAAAAATAAACAAAAATACCCCAAACAAAAACATGTGTCACTTTGCCAAAACAGAGAAGGCCCCAAATATAATGATGCCCATCAAATTCTTCATTCTTTCACATTTTTGTGTTTAACGTATAAATGGAAGTGATAACACATAGTACCTAATAAAAGATCATACGCTGCCAAACTGTAAACTGTTATGGAATGCACATACCTGCTGCCAAGCTTCTATGGCAGTGTTTAGAGAATGAACTGCATGTTGTCCAAAGTTTACAAATATAGAGTCCACTGTAATGGTACAGTCAAGCAGCTTTTCTACTGCATCACTGGAAACTGCAATCTGGCCAAAGATGCCGAAGGGCTTCACTATACTTTGCATTGTAACATTTCTGCATTCTAGTAGTTTACAGTCAGCTTGAGCTGAGAACCGGATCTCCTGGCAGACAGAATCATTATTCCACTGTCGAAGATACATGTGTGGTTCTCGGAAGGAAACAACCATGTATTCTAATTCAGAAGGCACATTTTTATCAGAAATGAATGGCTGCAGGAATTGTGGTGAAGCTGTTGAGAGAACAAACAAGAAAACCAGCAACAAAGATGAGCCAATACTTTACGGAAATCAAGAATGGGATGACATTTAAAGTTATTCACTTTTTGGTTACAAAATTTAGCATTTGGTATTTAAAACATCCAAACAGTCTCTTTGAATTACTGTCTGATATTTGCAAATAAAGTTGTTTTGTTCAATGAGGTCTCTTAAATGTATGTTGTCCAAAGGTTACTCTCACTTTCACAGACAAAAATTTTGATTGCAGAGGACAACAAATAAAATAGAGAATGCAACTTGCTAAAGTTTCTTATCTACCAACCAAATCTCAAAACAAAACAAAAAACAAAACAACAACAAAGAGCATGACTCAGAAAAAGCAGGTTGAACTCTTTTTTTGCTGAAAAGGCAAGATGCTTAACAGCAGCTGTGTTTGGTTTTAATCTGATTTTCCCCATTTTTCCATTAGGCTGAAAATCTAATGCCTAAATAAAAATGTATTAACTAGAAAAGGTTTGGTTCAGAATATAATGCTTTAGAAATAATTATTCAAGTAATAGCAGATTCAAGAAAGGCCACTTTTGGTGAGTGGGAAAATTTAACTGTCTTCCTTCTATGCTTGTAAAAATGCGATCCCATTAATTTCAGAATGTGTCCATAATTTGTAAAAGATATTCATACTTTTAAAGTCAGGCAATACTGCCAGACGTGGTGGTGCACACTTGTAATCCCAGCATTTGGGAGGCTGAGACAGGAGGATCGTAGTTCACGGACAGCCTCTTAGTGAGTCCCTTTGCAACTCAGTAAGACCTTGTTTAAAAATAAAGATTAAAAGAATAGGGCTGGGGGTGTTGCTTGGAGGTGCATGCTCCTGGGTTCCATCCCTAGTACCACAAAGAGAAAAAAAAAAGAAAAAAATCAGGCAATACCCAGTGCTTTGGGAATGTATTTGCTACTAATGTAATGGCTCAGGATACAGAACAAAAACACATGTATTTATTTCAAAAAGATCATATTTAGAATAACAGTAAAACTTGCAATTTTTGTAACTTAAAAATTCTGAGATTAATCAGTAACAAAAAGTAAGAAATCAGATATTCTCCCTAATATTTGGAAGCTAGGAAGAAAAAGGGTCACAGGAGAAACTCTAGATGAAAGGAGAGAAACCATGGATGAGCAAATAAGGAAAACTAACTGGGAGTAATGGGAGGGGAGAAGTAGGAAATTCCCTAATGGGCATGACATACATTCACAAACACATCAAAGTCAATCTCTAAGCCAAATATGATAAGGAGGGAGGGGGAGGGAATGTGATGGGAAATGGGGAAGAGCTACATGAGTGATGTGTGTATGTATGTCTCTACCATCTTAATTTCATTAAGATGTATGACTACAATGCACCAAAAAATGAAAAAAATATCAGCTCATGAACTTATGGGTGCATAAACTTGTTTTGAAGTAAGGAGTATGTGTTTTGTACCAGCTCAACTTCTGAATAGCTTAGCCAGGACTCACTTCATACTTTCTAAAATCAAACCAGCGGAATAAAAATTGGTGAACTGTGCCTTAAGAAAAATCAAGCAAAAACAGTAAGCATGAATCAAACCTTTTCCTGGTGGTCAAGAAAGCAGTACCTGTGCCTAGTTGATCAAGGTGATGACAAAGATGGAACTCCAGGTAGGCAAACTGGAAGGACAAGCAAAGAGATGGGACAAACCATGGGGTAAAACAGGAGTCGACTCTGGTACAGGCAGCCAAGGCTGTTGGAGTTACAAGCTGATCACAAGTGCTTTGAGAACCAGATTCACTTGAAGAGCTATAGGAAATACAAAATAAAAGAAGTTTAATAACCTAAACTTCCCCAAATCACATACCTGCGATGTCTTTTCTGTAAGTTTTTAAAGTCAGTATCCCAAATCTTATAGTCGACATTTATCATCAAGTCTTCTGTATTTCCCATGTGTTTTTTTTTAAAAGAATTAAGTTCATGTTGAATATTGTATAAGGATTGTTGGCAGAGAACTTTCAAAGGATTCCTTAACCTCCAGGTCATGTTGAACTATCTCCAAACCAAGTTTTTTCCATATACATCTATAAAACTTGTGCACAATTTGTTCTCATATTAGTTTAAGGCCAACACAATTCAGAGTATGACTCTCTGCTCCTCAAATAACAAACACCCCTATATATCAATCTCACCATAAATGTTTCCCTTTTGTTCTACTCCTTCCTAGTGCCTAGCTCATATTTACATACGAGTTAGTTGAGACTCTGTTAAATATGCACTGATTATACAAACTGCCATAAAAGTTATGACTATGTCCATAAGATGAGGGTCCCTGGTATTCTGCATGTGCCCTATCTTCATTTGCTCATCCTCTTTTTTTATACTTTTATTAGTGCATTTCAGTGATAGTGATATACTTGCACACAGCACTTGGTGGGCTTTCCCCCAGCTCCCTCCCCACTGCCCTCCCCACAGAGGGTATTGAGATTGCCATTTCCTTAATCAATCCTACCTTCCCCTCACTCTACTGGAGTTTCTCCTCCATTATCTGAAGCCCCTCTGGTATCCTGATTACTCCCTAACTTCCACATAGAAGAGAAAACATATGACCCAACACCATTTTATACAAGCAAAGCTGAATAAATGAATAGCAAAGGCATCCACAGGAAAGAAGACACACATACAGGTGGCCACTAGTGCCAGCAGAAGCAGGAGAGCTGGGGCTGGAGGGGAACAAGATGCATCCTGTCTTCTTTCCAATCTGAATTTGCTCTACAGCCATGGTAACCTGGCTCCCACATCTAGGAGGAGCCTAGAGAATAATACTGTGATTTACAGTATCCTAGAGAAAACTATGATGGGAAAAACTAAAGAAATAAGTCCTTGGTTTTCAAAGTACTCACAGTCTGAAGATGCTCAATATGTAGACATTTGCAAGCATTACAAAATGTCACCCAGGAATGGAAGAGCTGATGTGCTGCCAGAGTGGACACTTAAAAGGAACACAGAATGGCAGGGGAGAATCACATGGGATTCTCTGAGGTGTGAATATTAAAAGGGTATGTGTGTGTGTGTGTGTGTGTAGTACTGAGGGTGGAACACAGGGGCTCCTCTACCTCCAGGCTATATTCCCAGACCTATTTTATACTTTATTTTGGAAACAGGGTCTCACTAAGTTGCTGAGAGCCTCACTAAGTAGCTGAGGCTGGCTTCGCACCTGTGCAATCCTCCTGTCTCAGCCTCCCAAGGGCTGAGCGTGCGCCACCGCGCCCGGCTTCAGAGTGGTTTTAAAAGAGGTTGTGAGAAAGCTGGTGAAAATGAAAGCTAGAAGCATTTTAATCTGTTTACCAATTTAACTTCCAAGAGTTTTTGGTAATTAATTATTGAAATGTCAATAAATTTCCATCACACACAAAGTAAACACAAACTCTAGGGAACTATGTTACTGACTAAACATTATGCACAAAAATGCAGCTAAGCTATTTTAAAAATATCTGTAAATGACCATACTAAATAGCTTTCAAGAGAGTTACCTACTATGGAGTTTTAAATAAAAAGTTTCAAATAAAAATAAAATGTTTCAAATAAAATTGAAACTTCTATTTATTCAGAAAAAACAAGTCATATTAGTTTTATCTTTGTTGTAAACACTTGAGTTCTTTTCCATAAGAAATAGGGTACAGGATGGGCATGGTGGCACTTGCTTATAATCCCAACATTTGGGAGGCTAAGACTGTAGGATTATGATTCATGGACAGCCTCAGCTACATAGTGAGGCCCTCTGCAACCTAGTGAGACACTGTTTCAAAATAAAGAATAAAAATTAAAAATTAGGACAAGGGTACTTGTAGCTCAGAGGTCGAATGCCCCTGGGTTCCATCCTTAGACCAGCAAAAAAAAAAAAAAAGAAATAGGGTACAGCTGGGCATTGTGGCACATACTTGTAATCCCAGTATTTGGGAAGCTGAAACAGGAGGATTGTGGTTCACGGACAACCTCAACTACTTAATGAGGCCCTCGGCAACTTAGTGAGACCTTGTTTAAAAATAAAGAATAAAAAATAGGACTGGGGGTATAGCTCAGAGATAGAATGCCCCTGGGTTCCATCCCCAGTACTTGGGGGGCAGGGAGAAGAGAGAGGAGGGAGGAGGGAGGGAGGGAGGGAGGGAGGGAGGAGAGAGAGAGAGAGAGAGAGAGAGAGAGAGAGAGAGAGAGAGAGAGAGAGAGAGAGAGATCAGTTTTGAGGTGTTTATATGAAGCATTTTTCTTGCCAACTGTAATTTTTGACACTGTAAGATTTTTTCACAATTTATTTTTATATCTCTAGAGATAAGTATAAGTAGTTATTGTAAAATATTGCAAAAGGTTGTGAAAATATGAGTATCTGCTACAATATTCCTTAAAAACATTGATTCATCGATTGTCTTCATTTCCTAAATGAAATGCACAATCATTAGAAAGTTTTTTTTTTTTTTTGTTTTTTTTTTTTGTAGGCTGGGGATGGAGCCCAGGGGCATTCCACCTCCAAGCTACAGCTCCTGCCCTATTTTTTATTCTTTATTTTGAAACCGGGTCTCACTGAGTTGCAGAGGGCCTCACTAAGTAGCTGAGGCTGTCCGCGAACCACGATCCTCTGGTCTCAGCCTCCCGAATGCTGGGATTACAAGCGTGCGCCACCATGTCCGGCTTTAGAAAGATATTTTTAAGCACACATTGTAACTCATGAATCATAAAATCATACTCAAAGTGACCAATAATCCTCTTTCAATCTTAAAATCTTGACTAAAATGGTTATTAGGTTAATCTATACTCAAACTTTCTAAATTTTAGTTTTTTATTTAAAAATTGGAATTATATCAAAATTAAACAATTTTTAAACACCAAATTTATATGGTATATGTAATATGAATGTATTTTATATTTTGAATCAGTACGTTTACACATTTATTTATTTATTTATTTATTTTTATTTTTTATTTTGGTGGTACTGGAGTTCCTGGAAGCCCTTCTACCTCTGGGCTACACTCCCACCGGCTACACTCCCAGACCTATTTTTTAACTTTATGTGGAAACAGGGTCTCTTAAGCCAGCGAGGCTGGCTCCGAACCAGCGCGATCCTCCTGTTTCTGCCTCCCAAGCACGGGGATTACAAGCGTGCGCCACCATGCCCGGCCTACTTATTTATTTTTGTACTATAGGTTGAACCCAGAGGCACTTTACCTTCAAGCCACACACTCAGGCCTATTTAATTTTTTATTTTATAAAAGGTTTCCCTTTGTTGCTCAGGGACTTTGCTAAGTTGCTGAGGCTAGCCTTGAGCCTGTAATCCTGATGTCTCAGTCTCCCAAGGACTGGAAATACAGGTGTGTATCAAGATGCTGAGCACATTTTTTTTTTTATACTCTAAATTTGATCATCACTATATCCTATAAAAGTAGAATCTGTTAAGCTTTCACATGAGGACTGAAAAGATCTAAGTGAGAAGAAACTAAATGGTGATAAATATTAGTGATGACACTGCTAGAGACTTATAATAGCTAATTTTTATAATTTCTTGAATTAGGTAAAATAATGAATTTTGACCTGACTCAAAAGAAAAAACACCAGAAAATAGAAGGGAAAGGTTCCCAAAGGTTGATACTACTGTGGAAACTAAGTTTGAAGGTCTATACTGACTACTGCAAATGTTACCTCAAAAAAAACTGTAATCATTACCAATCTATCAGCTGTCACATGACTAAGCAAACCATTAGCTAATGATATTAGCATGTAACAATTAACTTAGTGTGTGTATGTATGTGTGGCATTGGGATTTGAACCCAGGGGCTTTCTACCTCTGAGCTCTACCCCCAGCCCTCTTTTATTTTTTGAAACAGGATCTCACTAAGTTGCAGAGGTCTTCACTAAATTGCTGAGGCTGTCCTTGAGCCTGTGATCCCCCTGTCTCAGCTTCCCAAGTGATAGAATTACAAGTGAGCACCACCATATCCTGCTCCATTAACTCTTTTATCTCCATCCTTTTGTAGTGGAGGCTTCCTTTAGTCCCTTGAATCCTTAGCTCTTATTTATTCCTGAACTCTCGGTTTAGCAATCTGTATTGCTAAGGTCAAATACCTCCTTGGTGATGGAACCAGGGCTTAAACTCAGGTCTTCTAGCTTAGAGTTCTCCATTAAATGTACCTGTATTTATATAATGCAGTGCTGCCATTTCCATGTAGCAGCTGCCCTGTACTGCTGCAATTTTGTCTTAACTGCAGGCAAGAGGCTCTTCTTTTGTGAAAAAGGTTTCATGGTGCTTATTTTTATGATTCTTCTTGCAGTGATATCCAACAGTCTATTTTTCTCAAACCACTGAGAATATTACTTATGATAATGTTTAATCATAAAAAAGCCAAGTTTTATGAATTCTCATGTGAAAGAAAGAAACTGTGAAAGTTTCTGTGTGTATATAATTTTTTTTGTTTTGTTTCTTTGGGCTGAGGATTAAACCCAGGACTATGTGTATGTTAAGCAATCTCTACTAGCAAGCTACACCTTAATCCCTGCATGCAATATCAGCATTATTCAAGCACTAATATTTTCTTTTTAGAAGTTAAATGAAATTTATTTATCATCCCTTTTGAAAAATATCTTAATAGTGTTTTATTATGCTGACTTTTTTTTTTTTTTTTTCGGGTCTGGGGATGGAACCCAGGGACATTCAACCTCCGAGCTACACACCCTGACCTATTTTTTTTTAGTTTTTTTTTTTTTTTAATTTTTGAAACTGGGTCTCACTGAGTTGCAGAGGGCCTCACTAAGTAGCTGAGGCTATCTGCGAACTGTGATCCTCCGGGTCTCAGCCTCCCACATGCTGGGATTACAAGCGTGCGCCACCATGCCCGACTATGTTGACTTTTAAGCCAACTTCTCTTATTCAATTTCATCAATGTCAACTTCTACCTGGAAAAGACTAATCCTGAAAACTTTAAAGTAAAACTGACTGAGGACTTGGGGAAGTGACTCAGGTAGAGTGCTTTGAATAGTGTGCACCAGCCCTAGGTTCCATTCCAGAACAAAATTTTAAAAATCCCAGGGGTGAGTATAAAAGGTCTGAGATTACCATGTCAAAATCTTGTTGAAAAGTAGACTGAATTTGCTTGTTTGAATAAATTTTCATCTCCTAAAAGCTCCACATTTCAATAGTGCTAAGTATGCCATAAAAGTAATTTTTCTGAATGTTTCAGATTCAGAGGAATTAACCTTGTCCAAAATGTTGCTTTTAATGCTGAAAATGCATTCTTTTATAATTACCATAAAGAAATCATGTTTAACTTGGTACTATTAATGAAACTCAGATTTTTTTGTGTGGTACTGGGGGTGGAACCCAAGGGCTTTTTACCTCCGGGCTATACTCCCAGACCTATTTTATACTTTATTTGGAAACAGGGTCTTACTAAGTTGCTGAGAACCTCACTAAGTAGATAAGCCTGGCTTCAAACCTGTGCAATCCTGTCTCAGCCTCCCAAGCGCTGGGATTACAAGCATGCGCCACCATGCCTGGCTGAAACTCAGATTTTGAAAAAATCAATTTCATTAACCATAGGTTCACTTTCTCAGATTTTCTGGATTTTGATAATGTAGCCTACAATTAGAAAAAGCAATTTTTCTATCCATCTGCTAATTTCTCATAGGACTGGTATTCTTTTGATTGCTGCATTACTTCTGGTAAAAGTCAAGACTATACTTCATTAATAATGTATTTTCACTAAATGTATATTAGTAGGTAATATACTAGGAAGGTCATTCTATTTAAAGAGCCAGATGACCTTAAAATTAAATATATCAAATGTAAAACTCACTACAATTATTAAGTGTACATAGTAATCAATGAAAAGGACAGACTGTAGACAAAAATGTTAAGAGGCTATTTCACTGTAATATGATTATGGGTGGTATTATTTTCTTTACTTTTCAAATGTTCTTCAATGAACATATATTATATAAAAACACTTTCAAAAAAGCATTTGTAAATTTAATATCAAATAGGAATCAATATAAAATAGTGTGCTATGATAATAAAATATGTATGCATAAGATAAAAAATAAAAGTGACAGAAAAAAGTTAATTTATAGTATACTGAAATTGGTGGATGATTTCTCTAGTGTCAGAATGCTGTCTGAAGGAAAAAGGGATTGTATAAAAGGAATAAGATAATGTTAACGTTAACCCATCAGGAGAATGAAAAGGTAGGTAGGACACTGGAAGCAATGAATGCAGTCTCCTTGTACACACTGTATTAAGTGTGGTTTACTTTTTTTTTTGGTGTGGTACTGGGGGTGAAACCCAGGGGCTTTTTACCTCCAGGATACACTCCCAGACCTATTTTATATTTTTTATTTGTAAATAGGGTCTAAGTTGCTGAGAGCCTCACTAAGTAGCTGAGGCTGGCTTCAAACCTGTGTGATCCTCCTGTCTCAGCCTCCCAAGCATGGGGATCACAAGCGTGTGCCACCAGGCCCAGTGTGGTTTACTTTCTTTTTCTTGTCTTTTCTGAGAGCATGAGCAGAAAGGCTTAGTAGGGATGTGTAAATTAGAAGTCATGCTGTAGAATTGGATGTTGAAATCATTTTATTCCCCCCTACATTAAGTCAGTCGATGTGTTAAGCAGGGAAACACTAGAAATGGGTATAATCTAGTTCTCTGCTGCCACTGACGACAGGAAGTGTGGAATAGGATGTTCTGTAACATGGTTCAGAATACCTGAAGTCTGTAATTCTTGAGATTCATATTGGCCAAATCGACTTCACAGCTGGATAAAACTTTAGCTATCTGAACTTGGTCAGCTACATGCTCCTAATGTCTGCAGGTCTGTCTTTTAAAGTTCTTTAAAACCGTTTAAGATGGAAAGCTTTCTAAAATTTACCTTTTAAAAGACAATTCAATTTATTTAACACTCCTCTTACTACCCCAGGGTTATCTTTATACATACTGGTTACTATGTTATTAAGAGTCCATAGAAGTGTATATGGCTCTTTTTTCTACATTTTTGAGTTCAGGATGACTGGAATTGTTTTAATTTGCATTTATACATCTTTTTTGCTTTTTACATTTTTAAGATCTTAGGGATCTTAAGAGAGGGGTCAAAGGGCTGTATTATGAGTAAGACACAAGATTTTTAGTAGAGACTGTGAAACACCAGACTTCATCTTTCTTCCTGGCTCTTTTCTGTAATTCAGGCAGATACAGGTGTTAGACAGCTGAGATACATCTAAGTGAGGAGTCCCTACATAAGACAAGATGATTTGGTGATAATTTCCTAGCGGAATGCCAATCTCTCTCTTCTTCTGCTGGGTTACCTTTGGTCATCAGCTCCATTTTGGCTGCTGTTTAGGACAATTCTCCACAGATCTGAGGATACTAGTTTCTTCTGGTCATTCACCAGATTGATATCAGGTAACTGTAGTTCACAAACTTTGCTTTCAGATAGACTAAATTCTTGAAATGCAATAAAAACCTTCTGGAGTTCATCCCAGTATTCCAAACTACAAGGAACCTATGTTAAAAAAAAAATAGAAGTTAGAAATGGAAATTATGCTTCTGTATTCAATGATATGCAAATCAAACCTTCATAAAAGTTACAACATTAAGACTTTTAAAGAAAATCCCCTACCTCCCCCCTACTCTCTACTTAAAAGGCCTGCGAGCCACCGTTTTGGTGTCTCATCTCTGCTCCATGTGCTGATGGGCACCAGCATGCTGGACTCCCCAAAATAAAGCTCTTGTGATTGAAAAAAAAAGAATAAAGTTATAAAAAACAATGGTTTAGATTTTATTTTCATAGTTGATGTTAAATTTAAAATACCCACTCAAACTAGTTGTGAAACAGCCATTTTTTCTAAATAAGAGACAAATAATAGGGACAAATTCTATATGGCGTTAATTAAAGCTGTAATAATTTGAAAGGTAAGGTTGGAATAGCAACAAACAAAAACACTAAAAAAATAGAATTAAAAAACAGTAAAAGACCTAGCCAGGTACATTCTGGGTGGTATGGCCATAGATAGAAAGGTTAGTATCTAATAATATTTCCCTTTCAAACAAGTTGGGAAAAGATGAAAAATGAGGTTGCAAGATCTGGCTAGCCATTTGGTAAAACCAAAGTGGGTCCCTATAGCATTCTTTGCACAAATGTAAATTCTGAAAGGATCAAAATGGTAGAGCTAAAAAGTGAAAGCATAAGAAAAAAAATCTGTGAGTGGTTTCTACACTTTTTAATAGGACATTATTTTAATGTACGCAATGAAACCCATCAATTGGAAAAGGCTATATTAGTAAGAATCAAATTTAGAAAAGCCAACGAGGATAAGATAGGTAATGTTCAATGGTAGGTCAAGGAATATTTGTTCTGATAGCAGAGAGCTCTTATAAGCCAATGGGAGAAGGATGAGGAAATATAGAAGAGGGCAGACTTAACTCTTGTCAAATTCCATGTTTTCAACTGTACCAAATATCTATTGGACCCTTCTGCATCACCCTTGTAAAACTTGAGGGCAGGGGAACCAATGTAAATATGATGCTCATGTTATTTGCCTGACAGCAATTAGTTAACATAAAAAATATAACCAGCCTGTAGCCGGGAGTGGTGGCGCACGCTTGTAATCCCCGTGCTTGGGAGGCTGAGACAGGAGGATCGCGCAAGTTCGAAGCCAGCCTTGGCTGGTTTAAGAGACTCTGTTTCCAAATAAAATATAAAATAGGTCTGGGTGTGTAGCCTGGAGGTAGAAGACCCCTGGGTTCCATCCGCAGTACCACCAAAAAAAAAAAAAAATATATATATATATATACATATATGTGTATATATATACATATACATATATACATATATATATGTGTGTGTATGTGTGTGTGTAACCAGCCAGTAGACAAAAAGGTACTTAGCTTTACTAATATCTAAAGAAATGTGAATTAAAATAATGATGTAATATTTTTTACTTATTAATCCAGCAATTCAAGAGTTTCAATTTTTGTGCAGAAGTAGAAAAAATACTACTATTCAAGTTTTTTAGAGGGTCATTTGACAGTATCTATCAAATACCTGTATCTTTTACCTAGGAAGTATATTTCTAGAAATTTGTTTTATAGAGATTCTAATTCAAGAGAGTATATCTGCAAATATATGTATAAATATATGCATATTTATGTTATGTATATTTGGGGAGAGAAGAAGAAAAAAGAAAGAAAGGGAGAGAGAGAGGGTAAAAAGAGAGGGAGAGAGGAGGGGGAGAGAGAAAAGAAGAAGGAGGAGGAGGAGGAGGAGGAAGAGGAAGAAGAAGAGGAGGAGGAAGACAAGACTGGCCTCAGATGGGTTCCTTTTATAGAAACATCCCCTAATTATTAACTCCCACCCTCAGAGATGATTGCTGCCTTTCTTGTGACATCTCTATTTCTAGTATATTCCTCTAAATAGAGCTCATAATATTCTACAATTCCTTATTTATGTGTTTGTCTGTTTTATTAGACTCTGGGATCCTTGAGGGCAGAACAGCACATCACTTTAAAATTTATTCTTAGCACTTAATGCAGTTTGGGGGACATAGTGGGATCTCAAAAAAGGTTCCGGAGATAACACATTTCTCCTCAATCTTTCTTTCCTGAATACCTGATTCTTTATCTTTCAATGGGACTATATTTTACCTCCATCTACAATGAAGTGACTAGTGACTGAGCATCGGTGTATGAGGAACTGCTGGATGAGAGAAGGGAAAACACAACAAATATGCACAAGAGGCTAACAGGTGATGGCACAAAAGACAGTAATATCTATAGAATTCCTGTGTGTGTGTGTGTGTGTGTGTGTGTGTGTGTGTGTGTGTTACTGGGGATCGAACCCAGGGGCATTCCACCTCTGAGCTACACCCTCATCCCTATTTTATTTTGAAGCAGGGTCTCGCTAAATTCCAGAGGGCCTCACTAAGTTGCTGAGGCTGGTTGCAAACCTGCATTCCAATCTCAGCATCTCCAGTATTGGGATTACAAGTGTGTACCACCATGCATCCATGCATGATTTATACATTCCACCTTCAGCTATCCTTTCTTAAAATTCTCTTTTCTTGCTATGTGTGGCGTAATTTTAATTCCCTCTCTCTGGATCATTGTTCCAGTATTCTCTCTTAGTCAGAAATATCTGCACATCCTTCCTCTCTCACTGTCTCACGTCTAAATCCTTCCCATCTGTCAAGGACCAAATCAAATGCTACCCATCTGGGGAGGTGAAAATAATTCTCTTTTCTGAATACCAATTAAGAAAAAAAAAAAGGACCGCCTCAGCTACTTAGTGAGGCACTTGGCAATTCAGTGAGAACCCGTTTCAAAATAAAATAAAAAAAATCAGGGCTGGGGCGTAGCACCGATATAGAATGCCCCTGGCTTCCAACCCCAGTACCAAAAAAAAAAAAAAAAAAAAAAAGAAAAGAAAAGAAAGAAAGAAAGAAAGAAAGATAGAATGTTTCATGGCTCTTATCAATATATACCTCATGCTATGCTTATTTCTATACATATCTCCCCTGGTGGACACATTCCTAGAGGAAATGATTTCCTTTTGTGTAAGCTTTTGACTTCCACAGCACCTGGAATCCTATATACAGCGAATGTTCAAAAAGACCTGCTGAGCCGGACATGGTGCTGCACGCTTGTAATCCCAGCATTTAGGAGGCTGAGACAGGAGGATCGGGGTTCCTGGACAGCCTCAGCTACTTAGTGAGGCCCTCTGTAACTCAGTGAGACCTTGTTTCAAAATAAAAAATAAAAAATAATGCTGGGGGTATAACTCAGAGGTAGAATGCGCCTGGATTTCATCCCCAGTAACTGAAGAAAAAAAAAAAGATTTGCTGAATGAATGAATAAATATTTAATAAGTTAATGAATGAATATTTACATATAGGCTGACTCAGCCCATCTCTGGCACATTAGACTCCACAGAAAACTATAGAAGATAAAAGCATGATCTTTACAGAGACATTAAGATTCAAATCCTGTCTCTACTAGCTATGAGGTCTTAGATAAATTCATTTTTTTAAACATCAGTTCCTATATTTCTAAAAAAGGGATATCTAATCTTTGGACTGCCAGTGAGCCTGCCCTTTGGTTTAAGACACTCATAACCAGAGGAAGAAGAGATGTGGGAAGTGAGCTATAAAGCCCTGGATAGGCACATGAGAAACTTCAGGAAGAGGGAAAATAATTTAGAAAAAGTATATTAATGTAAATACTGTTCTTTTTTCTTTTTGCAATACTGGGAATGGAGCCCAGGGGTAGTCTACCTCCAAATTACACTCCTAGCCCTATTATTTTCTATTCTTTATTTTAAAACATGGTCTCACTAAGTTGCAGAGGGCCTAAGTAGCTGAGGCTGGCTGCAAATCTACAATCTTCTTGTTTTAGCCTCCCAAGTACTGGGATTTCAAGTGTGTACCACCATGCCTGGCTGTATCTATTGTTTTTTAATACAAATTATGAGATGTAAAATTCAACATAATATCTGGTAGAGAGGTTACATAGAAAATAGAGTGAAAATCTGGGTATGGGGACATATGATTGTAATACTAGTTCTTGGGAGGGTAAAACAGGAGATTCACAGGTTCAAAGCCAGCTTCAGTAACTTAGTGAGGCCCTCCACAACTTAGCAAGACCTTATTTCCAAATATAAAATAAAATATGTGTGGGAGTGTATCCTGGAGGTAGAAGACCCTGGGTTCCATCCCTAGTACCACAAAAAAAAAAAAAAAAAAAAAAAAAGAAAGAAAAGAAAAGAGAAAATAGGGTTTGGTTTTGGCATTGTCTTCAGAAACTCTACATTAAAATTAATGTAGGCTAGCTAATTAAAATTAGCTGTCTACCTTAAGGTCCTACACAGCAGGACCTTAAGGAAAAAGTTCTAGTAAATTGTTTTGTTGTTGTGCATTTTTTTTTTTTTTTTGCGGTACTGGGGATTGAACCCAGGGGCATTCTACCTCCAAGCTACACCTCCAGCCTTATATATATATTTTTTATTCATTATTTTGAAACAGGGTCTCACTAAGCTGCAAAGGGCCTCACTAAGTAATAGCGGAGGCTTTCCTTGAAATGCTGGGATTACAAGCGTGTGCCACCACACCCGGCTTTAAAAGAGGGTCTTGCTAGATTGCTAAGAGTCTTATTAGTTGTGAAATCTGATCCTAAACTTGTGATCTTCCTGACTGTTGTGAAGGCTGGTCTTAAACTTGTGATCTTCCTGTCTCAGCCTACTAAGTATTGGGATTATAGGCGTGGGTCACCAAGTCAAGTTCCAGTAAATTCTGATATACAAGATAAGGGTTGGAATGATCCATAATATAAGGAAGTCCACTAGAAACCACTGTGGGAAGACATTAGGCAGCTTCAAGGTAATGGAAATCGACTGTACCAACACTGGGGCTGGGGAGATAAGAATTGTGTGAGTTAAAAAAAAAAAAAAGATGTGGAGGAAAGCCAAAGAAAAGCTTTATTTAGCTCACAACATGTGTGAGGACCATGGTTACAAACTTTAACTGAAACATTCCAGGCTACTCTGAAAATTCAGAAAACAATAGAAAACTATTATAGAAATATGCCTCAATACATGTCGGTTATGTGTTTGCCAGAATTTTCCTTTATGTACCCCATCTTCATTGTTAATAAAAGGATATTAATAAATTCGCTCCAAATGAGACCCTTGTTGAATTTAAATTGTATGCCTGTAAGTGCATTTACAAGTCATATATTTGTCCTTTTTCCCATTATAAGAATATATTTGTCTTTAGTACTTCAAAACAAAAGCTAATGAGCATGATTAGTATTTTAAAGAGTTAGGTAATAGATAACCATCTTTTAATTATATTATTATTATTATTATTATTATTATTATTATTATTATGGTACTGGGGTTCCTGGAAACCCTTCTACCTCCAGGGTACACTCCCAGACCCATTTTTACACTTTTTAAATTTGGAAACAGGGTCTCTTAAGCCAGCGCGGCTGGCTTCAAACCTGCGTGATCCTCCTATCTTCACCTCCCAAGTGCGGGGATTACAAGCGTGCGCCACCACACCTGGCAATTTAATTACCTTATTTTTTCATCCTAAAAGACTCACTGGTGTTCCACTTGAGATCAGGTCCCAAGCTGTCACTTACAGCACTGGTTTATGGCCTCGGTCACTCTAATAGTCTAAGCCACACTTTCTCATGTGTAAAGTGAGAGTAGTAAAACCTACATTGTTTTTAAGCCTAAATAAGGATTCTGGACTTTATCTTAATGTCAATGGTATACTTTGGAAGGATTTTAAGCAAAGAAGTGATATGGCCAAACTTATGTTTTACAAAGATTCTGAGTACTATAAAGAATGGATTAAAAAGGATAAATGTAGATGTGATAAGAACAATTAGGAGGAATAAGCTAGAAATTGTCATAGCTTGGAGTACAGAAGTAGCATGTAGGAGATTCTTGGAACAACAACAACAAAAAACAACAAAAACAAAACAGTAAGTTTTACTGACTGATCAGATAGAAGTGAGGAAGGAGGGCTCCCAGGCTTCTGGGCAGAAGTTTGCTTTGTTTCTCCGGGGAGTAAATTTGTGGTATATGTGGGGTGAAGGGGGGGCGTGATGAGTTTGTCTCTGGACAAGCTGAGCTGAAGGCACCATCAACCTTTCCAGTGGAAATACCAAGGAAGAAGTTGGCTGTCCTGGGCTTGTAAGAGGGAGTTAACTGTATTGACGCATGAATAAAGGACTCACTCGGCTAATATTAGCCTCTTGTCAGAAGCATGTCATGGAGGGATGAAGACTAATGGGGTTTAGGGTATTTCTTTGCAAGAGGATGTTTTCAAAGATGAGTGAAGAATATAAACTGGTTAGAAGAGGATATGGAAACATAGTGAGTTGATGGATAGGAAGAAATCAGAAAAGCATTAAGAATAGTTTAATGAATGAGTGCAGTGAGGTTGCTGTGTAAGTAGCCTGGAGGGCTACCAGAGACTGCAGGAGATTAGGAGGCTGGAATGCATAATGCAGGAGGCAGGGACCTACTGGGCAGGACAAGGTCAGGGCTGGGTGGGAGTGAGTAGGTCCATGGAGTATAAGAGATCACTCCAGAGATGAGATCAAGGCAGGGTTTGGCTGCTCCATTCACTTGCATGCTCATGGTAGTGAAGAAAGAGGCTGGAATTTGTGGGCCAAGGACTTCTAAGAATGCAAGAGTGTGCTCAGGAACTTGGTAGAAGGCAATAACAACCAGAGGCAGAGGATGCTAGAATTAGATGGAATGAGTCTTAAAGAAATAGGATTCAATGGGACGGTAGAGACTACAGGCAAGTTGTACTGTTGAGCAAGCAGAATGCCTCATGTGTTGCCATCAAATAAAAGAAATGAGAGAATTAACAGCCTCCAGCTCAGATTGTGATGAATAGGAGCCCAGGGGACTGCATGCTTTCACTTAGGGGAATGGAGTAGAAGAAATGCTGCAGAAGATGCTGGGGTTTAGTGGAGTTCACTAACCTTAGAGTGCATGTTCCAAAGGGCTCAGGGGAGGGCATGGGAGGTAGAGGTAGGTTGATAAGAGTAGGCAAAAAGAGACACAAATTAGCACCTAGAAAAGATATATTTGATACTTTGGATGGTGAGTAGGAAAGAAGGGAGAGAGAGGCATGTGTGAGAATTGAGCTCTGATTCAGGAAGTGTAGGGATGATTGTGTGGTTTTATTTATTTATTTATTTATTTATTTATTTATTTATTTATTTATTTTGGTGGTACTGGGGTTCCTGGAAGCCCTTCTACCTCCGGGCTACACTCCCAGACCTATTTTTACATTTTTATTTGGAAACAGGGTCTCCTAAGCCAGCGCGCGCGGCTGGCTTCGAACCTGCGTGATCCTCCTGTCTCTGCCTCCCAAGCGCGGGGATTACAAGCGTGCGCCACCACGCCCAGCATGATTGTGTGGTTTTAAAAGTAGTTGTCTCCTCTTCCTCCTCCTTTTGTGGTACTAAGGACTTAACCCTGGTGTGTCTACCTCTGAGCTATACTTCTAGCCCTATTTTATTTTTACATTGAAACAGGGCCTAAGGTGCAGAGGGGCTCACAAAGTTGCTGAGGCTGGTTTCGAACCTGAGATCCTCCGGTCTCAGCTTCTCAGATACTGGGATTATAGGTGTGTGACACCATGCCCAGCTATTGTGCTTCTTCTTTAAGCCTAGCTTATATCCCATGTGAGACCAGTATTCTTTTAAAATTTTTGTTATTATTATATTATTATTATTCATCTTTTAACAGACTGGTATTAAAGAACTATAGCAATTGCTAATAATCTCACAGCACAAGGTCTAGAATACAGTATATGCTCGAAAAGTAATTTTTCAATTAATGAATGGGGGTTATGGTATAGCTTGGTGGTTGAGCACTTATCCAGCAAGCAGGAGGCCCTAGCTTCACTCCCATCACAGTAATAATAATAATAATAATAATAATAATAATAATAATAAATTGCTTAAAGATAACAATATCATTCTTTAACAGTCTTTTATTTTAAAAAGGTCTTTTATGTACTTAACTGGTTTTTCCACTCAAGTTACTTTGTTCTCTCACCCATTTTTTTTTTTGGAACAGGGGATGAAACCCAGGAGCATTGTACTTCCAAGCTACACCCCCAGTCCTAGTTTTTAGTCTTTTTTTTTAAAACAGGGTCTTGCTGAGTTGCAAAGGGCCTCGCTAAGTAGCTAAGGCTGTTCACGAACCCTAATCCTCCAGTCTCATCTCCCAAATGCTGGGATTATAAGTGTGAGCCACCACGCCTGGCCTCTCACCCATTTTTAATGAACATTACTTTAGCGCTAATCTTCTTTTGTCTTTCAGTTAAAGGTTGACATTGTACAGCTAATCTCTAGGTCAGCAGTGATTTAATTAAACTAAACACTGAATGTGGTCATATTATGCTTACAACTTCATATGGTAGCAATTAATTATTCTCAAGGAAAACTCTGGGCTCTATTTTGTGAGATCTATTTTAAAATAACTTTATTATATGCTTTTAGCTTTGAAAGAGATGATGTGAATGATCTTTAGTTATATATCTATAACTGAGGATTTATTACTAATGCTTATACTGAATAACTTGAAGGGAAGATGACTATTCCAAGAAAGTTTGGTTGCCAAAAAAATAGTTCAAAAAGCCTGAATATCTAGTACTGAGTCATGGGAAGTGGGAACAAGTAAATTGGTTTCACTGGAAAACATTCCACATATAGCACATGGTACATTTCAAATGACTGTCAAGATTATATATTTTTTATTACGTTTTGTTTTCCTATTCATTATTTGACAGGACCTAAAAAATTAGCCAGCCATACATAATAAACTGTACTCTAAGCATATGTGGTCTTTGCATATGAATATATTTTAGGTTGTATATATGCCAGTTCGTAAGAGCACATCTATTTTTGCATTAAAATGTTATTCTACAATTTGTTTTCATTTGATGGCTAATTTGGGAGGATTTGCATGTGTGTCAGCCATTTGAAAATATTTTTGGTACAAAGAATATTTTGGCACTTAATTTGTTTTTATTACTTAGTAGTACTGCCAAGACTATTAGCAGTGTTACAACTGCCCATCTGTTCTCATAGATGAATTAGTTTTGATTTCTTTGTGCAGGGTTGCTGAAATTGGGCAGTTGTCCCTATTCCCATCCAATTTCACTAAACCACCTAGGCAAAGGTACCTTCCCTATATTCATATGCATAATAAAAAGCTGGTAGCTTGAGAGGAAAGATTTAGCAACTGATGTATCTTATCAGTCTGTTTCTGCTGTCCTTTCCTTTGTCTTATGACAAAATAGGCTAGCTGCCCATGCAGGACTGTTTGGTGACTGCAAGGGCAAAGTCTCCCTTTTGGACTCATTCATGGAAGCTTGGCTAACGGAGAGGATACTACCCTCATTGCTCCTCCTGCGACATGTCTAGATTTCCCAGGATGTCAAGTCAGCAGGTGATTATAACAGAGGGAAGAATAGCTGCTCTGTCACTATCATCTGTGTATTTGGGAGTCTCAGTATAGTGACAGTGATGGCAGCCATAGGAAGAGAAGACACTGCCTTTTGATAAGATACATTATCTTACTAAGGAAAAGATTATTTCCATTTTATAGTAAATTAACTATGGCTCAAAGAAGTTAGGTAACCTGCTGTTAAAATTATACATTAGAGCCGGGCATGGTGGCACACATTTGTAATCCCCGCACTTGGGAGGCTGAGACAGGAGGAGCGCACAGGTTCAAAGCCAGCCTCAGCTACTTAGTGAGGCTCTCAGCAACTTAGTGAGACCCTGTTTCCAAATAAAATATAAAAAAATAGGTCTCGGAGTATAGTCTGGAGGTAGAAAGCCTCTGGATTTCACCCCCATTACCATCCGCCCAAAAATTATACATTAGTAAATGGCAGATATTTTGGCTATAAATTCTATGTTCTTTAATCATTTTTAGATGAAAGAAGAAAATAGTCTCTAGAATGTGTCACGTACAATTTCCAGTTCTAGTTTCTTTAAAGCAGATTTCTAGGAAGCAAGTGATGCAAATGCATTCATCTCAGCCATTTATAGATACTTTAAGTTGGAAGTTCTTTTAAAATATTAAAAGCATTTTCTTTTTCTCTAAATACTTTGAATATCTTACTGTCTTCTGGCCTCTATGATTTTTGACATAAAATCAGTAGTTACTCTTATTAATATCCCTTAAATGTAACCAGTCTCTTCTCTCCTTTCTTTGTCTTTTGACAGTTTGTGTTTAGGTATAGACATGGTTAAGATCATTCTATTTAGAGTTCATTGAGTTTCTTAGATGTATATTGTCTTTCACCAAATTTGAGTTCAGCCATTATTTCTTTAAATATTCTTTCTTCCCCTTTCTTTTTCTCCTTTTATTCTGGAACACCTATTATGCATATATTGGTATATTTGATGGTGTGCCATAGGTCTCTGAGGTTCTGTTAACTTTTCTCCATTTTTTTTTTCTTTCTGTTCTTCAAATCCAATAATCTCAGCTAATCTATTTTCCCTGATTCTTCTGCCAGCTCAAATCTGTTGTTTAATCCCTTTAGTAGATTTTTAATTTCAGTTATTATGCTTTTCAACTCTGGAATTAATTTCTTTCTTTCTTTCTTTCTTTCTTTCTTTCTTTCTTTCTTTCTTTCTTTCTTTCTTTCTTTCTTCTTTCTTTTTACAAATTATTACAGGTTGAGCATCCTTAATCTGAAAATCCAAAATGCTCCAAAATCTGAAACTTTCTGAGTGCTAACATGATACCACAGTAGAAAAATTCTTCCAGATGGGTTGCAATCAATATACAACACAGTGCACAGAATTATTAAGGATGTTATACAAAGATACCTTCAAGTTATTTATATGGATATAAATAAATTCCACATTTAACTTGGGTCCCATCCCGAAGACATTTCATTATATACGCACAAATATTTCAAAGTAAATAAATGTGTGAAATCAGAGATACTTCTGATCCATTTTGACTAAAAGATACTCTTTAATAATAGCCTCTATTGGTCAGCATTATTTCCACAACTCCCTTTAGTTCTTTAGACATGGCTTTCTTTAGTCTTTTGAACATTTAAAAATAGGTGATTGAAAGTTTTTGTCTAGTGTTATGGTTAGCTGTTGAACATCCCCTAAATTTCTCATGTATTCAGGTTCAGAGTTGATACAATTAAGCTATGAGAGTTGTAATCTCATCAGTAGATAAATCCTTTGGTATAGATTTTCAGGGTGGAAACCTAGGCCAGTGGGGTGTGATTGGAGAAGGTGTTTCCCTAGGGGTGTGGTCTTAGAAACTGTGGTACTGTCTCTGAATCCCCCTGCTTGCTTGCTCCCTTGGCTTCCAGCCTCCATGATGTGAGAGCAGAGCTTTACTCTCTGTCCTTCTGTCTGCTTCCTGCTGCCACCATTTCCTGAGCTTCAAAGTCTGACCTCACATGGACTGAAGCCAGAATCTTTAAAAACCTGTGAAAAATTAAATCTTCCTTCTTCTAAGTTGTGTGGTCAGTTGCTTTTGATTATATTAGTAAGAATGTTGACTGAGACCGCCTAAATCTAACATCTGGGCTTCCTCAGGGACAGGTTCTATTTGGCTCCCCCCGTCATACACCACATATGGGGGACACTTTCTGTTTCTTTGAATCACTAGTAAATTTTTGTTGAAAATTCAATAGTTTAAATGATGTAAAATTCTATAATAATATTATTAATAAATAATGGAAACTATAAAAATCATACTCTGGCCCTTGCCTGGGGTTTGTTATCATTGCCATTTGGTTTCAGTTATTTTTGCTGATATTTATGAGCTAATCTTGTAAGGTCTGTAGTCTTTGTTGTTGCTTTGATCTTAGTGTTGTTTGTCTCAGCAAAGGTTCACATATTGAGAGCTTGGTCTCCACTGTGGTGATGTAGCAGTTGGAGAACTGTTGAGAGATAGGGCCTGGTGGCAGGTCCTTAGATCACTGGGGGCATGCCCTTAAAAGGGATTAAGGTATTTCTTGTGTGATCTTATCTAGTTATCATAAAATTATTATTATGAAAGCCCAAGCCAGGCACCTTCTAAATCGAGATGTGTCGACCTACTCCCACCTGTGCTTTTGCCACTGCTATCTGTTATGATGTGATGCAGACAAGGGGGCCCTTACCAGAGGTGAGACAATGCAAGTCTGATGCCCCTGAGCTTCCAAAACTGGGAGCTGAATAAACCTCTTTCTTCATGTCATGCCTCAGGTATTTTGTTATAGTAACACAAAGCTGATGAATACAATTGGATAGTTTCTGAAGTAAATACTTGTTTTGTGGTCATTTAATAATTAGACAGGGATCTCATTAAAGATCTGGAACCAAGAGACCACCAATTCTTTGCTAATAGACCTTTGATCAGGTTTATGCATACTGTCACCTCTGTTGTAGCCTTTACTTCCTGTTGTACAGAGACTTAAGGATAGAGAGAGGTAGGGCCTTTCAGGTCTTTCCCAAACATGCACTTAGCCTTGTATATAAGCATGTCTTTCTAGTTTTTCAAAAATATATGAGATTTTCAAAGCCCTGGTGAACATTTCATTACCCAGCTTTTCTTTTTAAACTTTCTGGTTAAACTATCATTTATCCCAACTGATTTCCACTGCTTCAAGCAACTTCAAAATTAATCAATTGCATCTAATGTTTTGGAATATATCCCTAAGGGCCGAAGGTGTACTTTTTGTACTATAAAGCTTCTTTGAAAAGCAACTGTTGTCAAACTCTCATTTTGATCATAAGAAGTTATTTTACTTCATTAACAAAGTAAAAGTACATACTGTATTATAAAATATCAAATAATAAATAATTCCCTAAAGAAAAGACACTAGAAATATTAGAGAAGTAAATGGGTGAAAGAGTTTTTAATTAATGACTATAGAAAAGTGGATAGCTGAAAAATAGAGAGTGACTGAAAAATGGTGTGTAGGTAGAAAGGGCTGAGTAGATTGCAATATAAATGCTAAAACCTCAATAAGTTAATAATATAGCTTCTTTTTCCATACAATAATAAGGGTTTCTACTTAAGATGCATATGGCTTAAATATCCTTTTAAACATAAAGATAATTTATCATAATCAGTTTTTTATAATTTATAGGAGACATACAACAAATTACAAATAGAGCAAATGAAAACTGAAGAGATAATTTCCATAGTTAGTAATTAAAAGTAAAATGTATTCTGCCCCAAAAACCTATTTATTCTTTTGTTTATTACCTCACTGTAAAAATCTATCATTTAGCCAGTGTGGTAGCGCATGCTTATAATCCCAGCATTTGGAAGGCTGAGACCAGAGGATCATGGTTCGCAGACAGCCTCAGCTACTTAGCAAGGCCCTTTGCAACTCAAGGAGACCCTGTTTCAAAATAAAAGGTCTAAAAAATAGGGCTGGGGGTGTAGCTTGGAGGTACAATGCCTTTGGTTTCCATCCCCAGTACTGCAAAAAAAAAAAAAAAACCCTACCATTTAATAAAAAGCTAAAATGCAAATAGGTTTGCAATCTGAAATATTTTTGCTTACATTTCTTTTTATATGTATCTGATTCTTAGTTGATTTCAAAGAAGGAAAAGAAAAGTTTCTATACATCTTCAACTAATAGAAGTCACAGTAAGAAAAAAAATCTCTTATAACATTGGAACCAGTTGAGAAACCACAAGTATTCAAATGCAGGAAATCATGATTTTATAACATTTTAATGTGATCTACTCTTGGGAAACAAAGTTAACCAAACTCTATTTCTGTACAGGAAATATTCAAGTGTACAGTTGTAATACATTGTGGTGAAGGGTACAGCTGCAGATTTTTCACCTGTAATGCCCCACTGGTATTGTGGCTTACTATATTGCATCAAGACCGCCTTCCTGTCCGGAAAACCCTCTAAGTACAAGCAAGCTCTAACTCCAGATTTTATTTTCCCTTGGTATTGGAATAAGGTAATTTAAGAGCCCTGAGAAATACTTTTTAGCCTTTAAAAGGAAATGTGTAACATTCTTTTATTAGGATTTATGTTTGCCTTGGTTTTTAAAAAATTTAACATATGACCCTGTTATCTTATCATTTTATCAAGCTACCAGGTTTCAAGCAAATGCAGGTGTGTAACATGACATTCTTCAAGATTATCTTTTTCCTTAAAGAGAAATAATGAAATATATTAAGACTTTCTGAGTAAAAACTAACTTAAAACAGGGGCAATTTTACCATTTTAGGTTTTCTTCTAAGGAGATGATAAGCCCTATATTCATACTATGTATTGGTCTCATCTCTAGTCAGGAATTTTACTCAGTTGTAGCAACAGCCAAAAGTACATGGTGTTCTGTATAAATCAATCAATAAATTGTCAACTTGCAAACAGGATAAAACCTAAACTCTTCACAATGTCTGAAAATCTATGTATTTTATTGACTAGATATTTTCTTGTGTACCACACATATTATAAATATAAATGTACGTATAAGAATGTGTTGGCCGGGCATGGTAGTGTGCCCTTGTTAATTACAGTATCTTGGAGGCCAAGACAGGAGGATCACAAATTCGCGGTCAGCCTCAGCTACTTAGTGAGGCTTCCTACAACTTAGTGAGACTCTGTTTCAAAATAAATAATGAGAAATAGGGCTACAGGGTATAGCTTGGAGGTAGAATGCCTTTGGGTTCAATCCCCAGTACAGGGGAAAAAAACAGAAAGAGAATGTGCTTTATATAGCCTATTGATTATACTTATTTATCAAATACTTATTAAATGCTTCCAGTGGTAAGTACAAGCAAGGGATATGATGGTCAGCAAGACAGATATGCATAATTCTTGACTTCATGGAATTTACAAACAAGTAGTAAAAAAATAGTCCAGAACCTGGGGTTGCTAGCAATTACTTTCTGGTTTTTAAAAGTATATTTTCTCTAGCTAGGCATGGTGGCGCACCCTTGCAATCCCAGTACTTGGGAGGCTGAGACAGGAGGATCAGGGTTCACGGCCAGCCTCAGATACTTAGTGAAGCCCTTTGCAACTTGATGAGACCCTGTTTCAAAATAAAGAATAAAATAATAGGGCTGGGGGTGTAGTTTGGAAGTAGAATGTGCCTGGGTTCCATCCCCAATACTGCAATACACACACACACACACACACACACAAACACACACACACATATGTGTGTGTGTGTGTGTATGTATATACACATATGTATATATATATATGTATATATATATATACACACATATATATGTTTTCTCTAGCAATATACTTATTTCCTATTTGAATCTGTCTTTATGGTCTAGGTTAATCTTGTTCAACTATTTATCAAGGGACAATATCATCTTTTCATATCCTAAGCCCATATTAATGTCTTGTCTTCTCACTAGATTTTATACAGAGCTGTGACAAGTATGTGAGAGACTCATGTAACGTTGATGTTGATGAAAAAAAAAATCATTTACAGGCGGAAAATAGGGAGAAGGAAAAAAAATGGAAATAAGGAAGGTAGGGAAAAAGGAAAGGGTGGGCCTATATACTTAGCTCTGGAGTAAGAGGCAGACTGTATAAAATATTGTTTTGAGAACAGTAACAGTATGCCACTGTCATAAGTGTCTTAGGAGAATAAATATTCAGAATGATTAAAATGGAATTGTGTACAAACTTCTAAGGAATTAAGCTCAAATTATGGTCTAGACCTCTTTCACCAGACAAGTCTTTGAGTTTATACTACACACGTCTTTAGCTGTTACCAGTTTGCATAAACGTTTCTTGAAATCTCATAACTTTCAAAACTACTCACTACCCTTCCTTCCAGAAGAACAAAACTCAAAACAACCCTTCTTTATAATCTAAATTAAATGTTCTTCTGTACTTTCAAAACAGACATATTATTATGCCATCTAGTAATAGTACCATATGCTGTTATCTGTGTATCTGTACATATGAACTCCAGCTGATGGACCTCTGTAACTCCTTGCCTCTCCTCAACAGTACCATATGCAGAGGATGCACAAATATCAGCTCCCATGTACATCAAACACCTGTAATTCCAGTACTCAGGGGACTAAGGCAGGAGGACTGCAGGTTCAAGGCCAGCCTCAGAAAATAAGTCAAACTTACTCAACATCACTTGAAATTTCCACTCCTCCATGGTCAACACCCACTAAGTACTACATTAGGCACTAGAAATTAAAGCCAATTATCATACAAATTCTGTCCTTAAGAAACCTAAAATGAAGAAAGGAATCAAATTTCAAACATCCAAATCTAACCAACAAATGGCAATGTGGGCTTGCAATATAGTTCAATGGTAGAGGACTTGCCTAGCACACTAAAGGCCCTGGATTCAATCTCCTGCAAAAGCACAGCAAAACAAGACAAAATGAAACAAAATAACAAAACAAAACAAAAGGCCAGGTGTAGTGGCACAGGCTTATAATTCCCCCTGCTTGGGAGGTGGAGACAGGAGGATTGTACAGGTTCGAAGCCAGCCTTGCTGGTTTAAGAGACCTGTTTCCAAATAAAAATATAAAAATAGCCTGGAGGTAGAAGGGTTCCATCCCCAGTACAACCAAAAAAAAAAAAAAAACCCCAAAAAATCTGAAATGACAATGTAATCAGCACAAGCCATTGTTAATTCTTTTTTTAAAAAAATGGATGGGATGTCCAGAACACTGGAACATACTTGTAATACCAGTACCTGGGAGGCTGAAATAGGAAGATAACAGATTTGAGGCTAGTACATTTGAGGTAGCTTAGAGATACCCTGTTTCAAAAATAAAAAATAAAAAGGGTTGAGGTATAAGTCACAGGTAGAAGGTCTCTGGTTCAATCCCAGTAACACACCACACACACACACACACACACACACCTACACACACACACCTACACACACACATACACACACTTATGTTAAGATGTACTGAAATGTAAACTCAGAAACCAAAAAACTAATTTTTATCATTATTGCAAAGAACAAGTTTTGTTTAAAACCTATTAACCTACTTGGAATTTCAAAATATTTGTTCAAATCTGACAAAGTAAATATGAGTATAATGGACTGTTTTCCAAGACAATTATATCCATAAATGACCATCTCAACATTGTAGTCACAAGGTAGAATGCAAAAAAATTACTCAAGCTGGGCATAGTGGCACCCTTATAATCCCAGCATTTGAGAGTGAGACAGGAGGATCATGGTTTAAGGACAGCCTCAGCTACTTAGTGAGGCCCTTTGCAACTCAGTGAGACCCTGTTTCAAAATAAAGAATAAAAATAGGGCTGGCAGTGTAGCTCAGAGGTAGAATGCCCCTGGCTTCCATCCCTAGTACTGCAAAAAAAAAAAAAAAGTACTCAGATGCATATATGATATATATCATTACAAACAAACATGAATGCCTTTGACATTAATCTCAATTCTTTTCCTATTGTCTGTCATGTCAAATTTACCTAAAATAATGACTTACAGTAGTTTAGTATGAATCACTTATAACCTTAAACTTCTCAAACTTAACAAAAGAGTTGCCACAGGGTGTTAGAAAACATGTCTGCTTATATGCCAACTGAATATATCAAACCACAGCTTCATTCAGTTTGTTTTCAGGTTTCAGGCAGCCAAGGGAACAAGAATGTTCTCATAGATAGCTATAATTCTCTAAGTCTTACAAAATCATCTCTTTAGAAAATCTACAGAGAGGCAAATTTCCTGGAATGGGATGACTAGCTATTTCTTCTTGAATCTGCAGATAGAATTTCTGGCTGTACTGACCACCAGTATTTGGTGGTGACCTATGTTCTATTAAATGGATCATCATGTAGAAAGAATGTAATGTGGAAAAGATGAGTCTTGTGAATGCTCTTTAGTCAATTTAGCTAAATTCATAAAGTATAGGTTAAAATAAAAGCTACAGACATCTAATTTTCTGTTTAGAGAAAATACAGGTGGGGATATTTTCATTTAAAATTCATGAAAAGGAAAAAGTAAAAGTATAAAATAGAAAACTAACAAATAGTGTAAACTAAGATGACAACAACAACCACCACTTTATCAGCAACCATTGGTCTCCATCAATTGATCCTCACGTTTCTAAAGAATGATTAGGGACTTTCTTGGTTGCCACTTAATCTGGTTCTCTGACCTTTCTGTATTATTGGAGTAAGTTACTTTCTGTATTATTGGAGTAAGTTACTCTTTAAAAGTAAACAAACAAACAAACAAAACCAAAACCCCACAAAGAACAACAAATTCTCCCTAATACAACCAATCTTAGAAGTTTGGTATGAAATTAAAATAGCATCAATTTTTAGAGAATTTTACCTCAACAAAACAATAAACATCTAACCATTAAATTGTTAAAAAGTATAAATGTTTATTTGCCATATTTTAAGTAATTATACAATATTATACAGGCTTTACATTTCCATATATATATATATATTTGGTTTGGGGATTGAAACCAGGTGCATTCACCCTCCAAGCAACACTCCCAGTCCTTTTTCTTTTCTTTTTGTTTTGTTTTGAAGCAGGATCTAACTAGGTTGTGGAGAGTCTTGGTACATTTCTGTAGCTAGCTTTGGACCTGCAATCTTCCTGTCTCAGTGTCCCAAGGGCTAGGATTATAGATATACACCACCATATATAGTCTCATATATATATATATATATATATATATATATATATATATATATATATATGTATATATATTGGAGATTGAACCTGGGGGAATTCTACCTCTGAGCTACATCCTCAGCCCTATTTTTCATTTTGAAACAGGGTCTCACTAGGTTGCTGAGGGTCTCACTAAGTGACTTAGCTGGCTTTGAACCTGGGATCCTCCTGTCTCAACCTCCCAAGTACTGAGATTACAGGTGTGTACCACCATTCCCAGTCACTTATAATTCGTAATATGCAATAACTGATGCAGAATGATTTTAATTCTGAATTAAAAATAAAGGATTATATATGCCTAAAAGGTAGAATGTGGCACAGGTCTGAGAAACTGAGAGTGCTCTGTAATCACTTGAATATAATGAGCTATGATTATTTTTTCATTTATTATGCTCAACTATAAGACTTCTCTGTCCCTTCATTAGATATTTTGCTTTAGTAGTTTGATCTAAGTTCTTAAACATTTTTTTCTGGCTAAAAGCCAAATCCAAGGCCCCTTTTTTGTACAATAACATATCTATTTCTAACTTCTGGCATGCTTTTCTCTTTGGATCCCATCCCTGACAGACATCTGTAGTTTGTAACTTTTCCTACATTCTGGCTCTGAAGACACTCTGAGTTTGGCTCAATAATCCTTTTCTGTTAGAATTCATTAGTGTGAGAACTGTAGGACTGAAGAGGACTTTGGGAGGTCATATAGACATCAACTTGGTGCCTGGACAAGACAAACTACAAGCCAAGAAAACAAACAGTGTTTAAAAATATACAGAAAATGTTTTTTTGATACAGCTTTTCATTTCATAAAAATAAGAAGTTGATGCCCATCATGATTTTCTATAAAATGTACTACCATAAAGCTTATATTTTTAGTTTATTAAAATAATATTTAAGGCCTGCAGGGGTGGCACACACCTGTAATCCCAATACTTTAAAGATTCAAGGATATCCTCAGCAAATTAGTGAGACTCTCATCAATCTAGCAAGACCTTGTTTCAAAACAAAAAAATAAAAAGGCCCAGGTTGTAACTTGGAGGCAGAATGCTCCTGGGTTAAATTCCCAGCAGTAGGTGCACATACGTGCGCATACGCGTGCACACACACACAAGATATTTAACACTGAAATGTATCATTTGCTTGGTTCTAATGGCACAGGATGGAGGCAATGGAAGTACTACATTAGCATCACTCTACTGATAATACAAATGTTATTGCTGTTTTCATTCTCATTCAGTTTGATCTTAGTTTTTACCTATTTTGTTCATTTCTCAAATACTGTCTTCTAGGCTTTTTTGTTAATCACAAAACAACTCCTCAACCCTGAATAATGTATTTGCTTACTTACTGTATGACCCAGAGAAAATTAATATCTTCATTCAGTTTCCTTACCCATCAAACTGTAATGATGCATGGAAAGCAAGAAATTCACAGCAGAGCAAAGTAAAGAATATCAGTAAATTTCCGAGTAGAACTTCTAGTTTACTTCAATTGCTCAATAAATGCAGGGTACCTCTTTTTCAGTGAAAAATACATCAACACGTTTAATTTTTGTAGGTTGGACAAACTACTGACAAACCATAATATGTATCAGTGAATGATGAAACTACTGTTTAAAAGGTTGATGGGGTCTGGGTACAGTGGTGGGTGCCTGTAACCCCATAATTTGGGAGGCTGACACAGGAGGATTGCAGTTCAAGGTCAGCACTTGTACTGTGAGACCCTGTTTAAAAATTTTAAAATAAAATAAAATGCTGGGTGTGGTGGTACATGCTAGTAATCCCAGTACTTGAGAGACTAAGACAGGAGGATTGCAGTTTCACGGCAAGTCTCAGCTATTTAGTGAGGACCTCTACAACTTAGTGAGACCCTGTTTCAAAATAAAGAATAAAAAATAGAGCTGGAGGAGTGCAGCTTAGATGATGCCCCTGGTTTCAATC